>NC_045510.1:8671706-9921706 GCF_009650955.1 Corvus moneduloides | reverse complement strand
GCTGTATGGAGTCCCACATGACGGGTTGCAGAAGCTACTGAAGGAGAAGGTGGATCAAGCCAACTCGCTGAACTCAAAGCCGTTCAACTAGCCCTGGACATTGCTGAAAGAGAGAAGTGGCCAAAGCTTTACCTCTACACTGATTCATGGATGGTAGCCAATGCTCTATGGGGATGGCTAGAAAAGTGGAAAAAGCTAATTGGCGGCATAGGGGAAAACCAATCTGGGCTGCTGAGGAGTGGAAAGACATCGCTGCCCAAGTAAGAAAGCTGGTTGTGAAAGTCCGTCATGTAGATGCCCATGTCCCCAAGAGTAGGGCTAATGAGGAACACCAAAACAACAAGCAGGTAGATCGGGCTGCAAAGATAGAAGTGTTACAGATAGATTTAGACTGGCAACACAAGTGAGAGTTGTTCCTAGCTCGATGGGCCCTTGATGCCTCAGGCCATCAAGGCAGAGATGCCACCTATAGGTGGGCACGAGACCGAGGGGTGGATCTAACCATGGACAGTATCTCCCAGGTTATCCATGATTGTGAGGCGTGCTGCGATCAAGCAGGCCAAGAGGGTGAAGCCCCTGTGGTATGGTGGGCGATGGTCCAAATATAAGTATGGGGAGGCCTGGCAGATTGATTATATCACACTGCCTCAAACATGCCAAGGCAAGCACTATGTGCTCACAATGGTAGAAGCCACCACTGGATGGCTGGAGACCTACCCTGTCCCTCACACTACTGCCCATAATACCATTCTGGGCCTTGAAAAGCAAGTCCTTTGGAGGCATGGCACCCCTGAGAGAATTGAATCTGACAATGGGACTCATTTTAAGAATAGCCTTATTAATACCTGGGCTAGAGAACATGGCATTGAGTGGGTGTACCATATCCCTTACCATGCACCAGCTGCAGGCAAAGCGGAATGGTGCAATGGATTGTTGAAAACCACCTTGAAGGCACTAGGTGGGGGAACTTTCAAAAACTGGGAGCAGCATCTAGCAAAGGCCACCTGGTTAGTTAACACCGGAGGTTCCACCAATAGAGCTGGTCCAGCCCAATCTGAATCCCTGCATACAGTAGATGGAGATAAGGTCCCAGTAGTGCATTTCAGAGGTCTGTTAGGAAAGACTGTGTGGATAAATTCTGCCTCGAATACAGACAAACCCATCCGTGGGGTTGTCTTTGCTCAGGGACCTGGTTGCACATGGTGGGTAATGCAGAAAGATGGAACAACACGTTGTGTACGACAGGGAGATCTGATTGTTGTGTGAAAACCATCTGTAATGTGAAATGCCTGTGTACCACTGCTTGCTGAGTGTCACTGTTTGTACATAGCTGTGTATATATATATGTATGTATTGATGTGTGTGTGTAGAGTTAGAATATATTAGTTCGGACATTGAGCCAACGATATGGGATAAGGGGTGGAATGTCTTGGGATGACTTTATGATGTGTATCCCATATCGCTGCCCTATGCCCAGAAATTAATTTTGTGCCTTTCTGTGCCTCGAAACTGAGCCTGAGAGGGGGAAGGAAAAAACTGAGCAAAACATTTTCAAAGCAGTTTGCAGCTTGTTCAAGGTCACACAGAGATAGCGGTTTTTTTTTCCAGCTGCGGCCGGGGAGGGAGGAGGCACCTGTCTTGCTGTTTTCCAGTCAGCTTTTGGCCAATGGTTCAGTTTCTTTTTCTCCAGAGAGAGACTGAGAGTTGAATTTTTTTTTTCCCTTCCCTGGAATTTCAGATTTTCTCCCTTTTCTGCTGAACTGCTTCAATATCAGAACACATCAGGAGGACTTTGCACTGAGCGCAGAGGGCCTGGCCCTGGGCCAAGCCCCAGCTCCAAGGAGACCAAAGGGAGGACTCTAACACTTTCACAGGTTTTTCCTCCACAGTGAGAGATTTTATTATTTAGCATTATTTTCCTTTTCCCATGTGTTTGTTAAATAAATAGTTTTATCTCCTTCACCTTCCTTCGAGAAAAATTTATTTTTCCCGAACCTGGTGGGGGAGGTGTGGTTGTGCCTTCTCTCAGAGGATATATTTCTAAATTTGGCCAAACCGGAACAATTGGTCTTCCTGATTAAGGCAGTGATAAGAGATCTGAGAATGGATAATGAAGATCAGTTTGCTATCTAATATTGTGCAGCAATATGCCTTTGCACAGCATTGACTCTTTTTTTTTATATTTATGAAAACATTTAGCTCATATTTCTGGCTACCTTCCTCTGAGGTTGAGTTGGCTATTTGGCATATGACAGAAATGCCTCATTAAACACAGCATATGCTTGTTCAGCATTTTTTCTATAGCCTTCATGACTAGTACCTGCATTTCATAAGAATATTGTATTTACTCTGAATGGCCTTGTGATCTGTTTTCTTCTCCAGTTGAAGGTCAGGTGAACTAAGTTTAGACACTGTTGCTCCTGCACTTGAACAGTTCAAACGAGTCATTGCTGCTTTGAGACTGTCTTGGAAATCTTCATGTTATGCATAGCCATGGTGAAGCATGAAGGCAATTGGCATTATCAAAGAATAAAGAAATAGAAGGAAATCTTAGGTCTGTAAAGGGAACTTTTTGCAGTGATTCTTTTGAAGGACTGATAGCTCATTGAGGCTTAGGGTGACTAATATAAATATATTTTGATTGCTTCTTATTGGTGAGCCTTCTTAGGTAACTTGTCAAGTCTTGGTTTGAGACAAATTGGGAGGAAATGTCTGAAATGAACATCTCCTCTAATGGAAGGCAGGTTTCAGCAGCCCCTCCCCCACAGGTTCGGAAAGAAATTCCTTGGAGGAAAGTGAAAAAAAGCTGTTTATTTAACAAGCAGGGTGCACGCAGGCATGAGAGGAAAAAAAAAAAATGAATAATGTTAGCTAATAAACCTTCTCGTTGTGGAGAAAACCTAGTAGATCCAGAGTCCTTTCTGTAGGTGTGGCTCTGCTCTCTCCAGAGCTGGGGTGTGGCGTGGGCCCCTCCGGGCCATGGTGTGGGGCCTCCTGGTGATGGTATTCTGGACCGGAGCAAAGCTGAACAGTCCCAGGAGTAAAAGAAGAAAAAGCCACAGTCCCAGGAAAACTTCCTTGCCTCAGCTAGCAGGCTAGCTAAAAAGCAAAGAATTTTAACGCTCCGTCTCTCTCCTGAGAAACAGAGCTGAGAGCTGGCTAAAAGCAGGAAGATGCTCCCTTGGCTCTGCTTTTGGGAGGGCCCAAGTGCTGGAGAGCTAGCCAGAGTAACGACACATGCACCGATACAATTTGAACATTGTTCTCCGCTTTATTGTTTACCTATACAAGCTTATATCTACTTTTGCAAAGATTCACGCCCAGTCCCTCTAGACGACCTCTAATCAGCGGGGGAGCCGACCAGTGTATTGCTTTGCCAAGGACTTTCAGGGCTGCCTGCAGCCAGGTGCTTTCCAGGCCTGCCTGCAGCCAGGGTCCAGTTCAGGGGTTTTTCCTCAGCAACCCTGGGTTGTCCAATCTTTCCAGGGGTATCATATGCCCTTGTTCCACGAGGAATCCCTCTACACTCTGCAGCGGTGAGAATGCGGGGGAGTGTGTGTCCATCCTTGAACACAAACCATGCTGAAGAATTTACTCCACTTCTCCCTCCCCTCTCCTGGACCCAGCTTAAAGCTACAGGATTCATGTCTGGCCAATAAGCAGGCAGTAAGGGATACAGGATCATAAAGTCACCCCAAGACATTCCCCCCCTTATCCCATATCATCGGCTTAATGCCCAAAATAATATATCCTAACTCTACACACACACATTTATACATATGTATATACATATATACAGCTATGTACAAATAGTGACAGTGACATTCAGCAAGCAGTGATATATAGGCATTCCAACATTACATGTGGTTCTTACCCAACATCAAATCTCCCTGCGGTACATAACATGTTGTTCCATCTCTGTGCATTACCCACTATGTGCAACCAGGTCCCTGAGCAAAGACAACCCCACGGATGGGTTTGTCTGTATTCAAGGCAGAATTAACCCAAACAGTCTTTCCTAACAGACCTCTGACATGTACTACTGGGAGCTTGTCTCTGTCTACTGTATGCAGGGGTTCAGATTGGAACCTCAGGTGTTAACTAACCAGGTGGCCTTTGCTAGATGCTGTTCCCAATTTTTGAAAGTTCCCCCACCTAGTGCCTTCAAGGTGGTTTTCAACATTCCATTGCACCGCTCCACTTTGCCTGCAGCTGGTGCATGGTAAGGGATATGGTACACCCACACAGAGCCATGTTCCCTAGCCCAGGTGTTAATAAGGCTGTTCTTGAAATGAGTCCCATTGTCAGACTCCATTCTCTCAGGGGTACCATGCCTCCAAAGGATTTGCTTTTCGAGACCCAAGATGGTGTTACGGGCTGTAGCGTGAGGGACAGGGTAGGTCTCCAGCCATCCAGTGGTGGCTTCTACCATTGTGAGCACATAGTGCTTGCCTTGGCATGTTTGAGGCAGTGTGATATAATCAATCTGCCAGGCCTCCCCATACTTATATTTGGACCATCGCCCACCGTACCACAGGGGCTTCACCCTCTTGGCCTGCTTGATCGCAGCACGCCTCACAATCATGGATAACCTGGGAGATACTATCCATGGTTAGATCCACCCCTCGATCTCGTGCCTACCTATAAATGGCATCTCTGCCTTGATGGCCTGAGGCATCAAGGGCCCATCGAGCTAGGAACAACTCTCACTTGTGTTGCCAGTCTAAATCTATCTGTAACACTTCTATCTTTGCAGCCCGATCTACCTGCTTGTTGTTTTGGTGTTCCTCATTAGCCCTACTCTTGGGGACATGGGCATCTACATGGCGGACCTTCACAGGTAGCTTTTCTACCCAGGCAGCGTTGCCTTTCCACTCTTCAGCAGCCCAGATTGGTTTTCCCCTATGTTGCCAATTAGCCTTTTTCCACTTTTCCAGGCAACCCCATAGAGCATTGGCTACCATCCATGAATCAGTGTAGAGGAAGAGCTTTGGCCACTTCTCTCAGCAATGTTCAGGGTGAGCTGAACGGCTTTGAGTTCAGCGAGTTGGCTTCATCCACCTTCTCCTTCAGTAGCTTCTGCAACCCGTCATGTGGGGCTCCATACGGCTGCTTTCCACTTTTTCATCCCTATGATGCGATGGGAACTGTCAGTGAAAAGAGTGTAGCATGTTTCTTCTGATGGCAGTTGGTTGTATGGTGGAGGTTCTTCAGCACGTGTCACTTGTTCTTGCTCCTCTTCGTCAGTGAGACCAAAGTTTTCACCTTCAGGCCAATTTGTGATTATTTCCAAAATCCCAGGGCGATTCAGTTTCCCGATACGGGCGCGCTGTGTGATGAGAGCAATCCATTTTCTCCATGTAGCATCGGTGGCGTGGTGGTTAGAGGGAACTTTTGCTTTGAACATCCACCCCAGCACCAGTAGTCGGGGTGCCAGGAAGAGTTGTGCTTCAGTGCCTATTACCTCTGAGGTGGCTTGGACTCCTTCATAGGTTGCCAAGATTTCCTTCTCTGTTGGGGTGTAGTTGCCTTTGGACTATCTGTAGCTTTGACTCCAAAATCCCAGTGGTCAGCCTCGAGTCTCACCAGACACCTTCTGCCAAAGGCTCCAGGACAGACCATGGCTCCCAGCTGCAGAGTAGAGCACATTCTTCACTTCTGGTCCTGTCCTGACTTGGGCCAACGGCTACGGCGTGAGCGATTTCCTCCTTGATCTGGGCAAAGGCTTGTTGCTTTTCAGGGCCCCAATGGAAATCGTTCTTCCTTTGGGTAACAAGGTAGAGAGGGCTCACGATCTGGCTGTACTC
Organism: Corvus moneduloides; assembly: GCF_009650955.1. Taxonomy (NCBI): domain Eukaryota; kingdom Metazoa; phylum Chordata; class Aves; order Passeriformes; family Corvidae; genus Corvus; species Corvus moneduloides. The sequence goes on along the minus strand of NC_045510.1, from coordinate 9,915,899 downwards.
AGGAATATGCATCCTCCAAAAGCCTATGGCACCTAGGAAAGCTTGCATCTCCTTCTTGTTGGTTGGTGGAGACATTGCTGTGATCTTGTTGATGACCTTGGTGGGAATCTGACATGGTCTGTCTTGCCATTTCACTCCCTGGAACTGGATCTCTTGAGTAGGTCCCTTGACTTTGCTCTTCTTGATGGCAAAACCAGCTTCCAGGAGAATTTGGATGATTTTCTCTCCTTTCTCAAATATTTCTGTTGTGGTGTTCCCCCACACAATGATGTCATCAATGTACTGCAGATGTTCTGGAGCCTCACCTTTTTCTAGTGCAGTCTGGATCACTCCATGGCAAATGGTGGGACTATGCTTCCACCCATGGGGCAGCTGATTCCAGGTGTACTGCACACCCCTCCAGGTGAAGGCAAACTGAGGCCTGCACTCTGCTGCCAGAGGAATGGAGAAAATTGCATTAGCAATGTGCATAGTGCCATACCACTTCGCTGCTTTGGACTCCAGCTCGTCCTGGAGCTCCAGCATGTCCAGCACTGCAGTGCTCAATGGTGGAGTCACTTCATTCAAGGCACGATAGTCCACAGTCAATCTCCATTGTCCTTCCGATTTGCGCACAGGCCAGGTGGGACTCTTGAAGGGTGAGTGGGTTTTGCTGATCACCCCTTGGCTCTCCAGCTCGCGGATCATCTTGTGGATGGGAATCACAGCATCTCGAGTTTTTGGTACTGCCAGTGGTGTACTGTCAAGGTGGCAATTGGTACTCTTTGTTTTTCCCCCTTCAGAAGGCCGAATACAGATGGGTTCTCTGATAGTCCAGGGAAAGTGTTCAATTGCTTAATGCCCTCTGTCTCCACAGCAGCTATTCCAAAAGCCCACTTGAGTCCCTTGGGGTCTCTGAAATACCCATTCTGGAGGAAGTCTATGCCCAAAATGCACGGTGCCTCTGGACCAGTCATAATGAGATGTTTCTTCCACTCCTTTCCAGTCAGGGTCACCTCAGCTTCCACCAAGGTCAAATCTTGTGATCCACCTGTTACACCAGAAATAGAAACAGATTCTACCCCCACATGCTGCGATGGAATTATTGTACACTGCGCACCAGTGTCAACCAAGGCATCATATTTTTGTGGTTCTGATGTACCAGGCCAATGAATCCACACAGTCCAAAAAACATGGTTTTCCCTGGCCTCTACCTGGCTAGAGGCAGGGCCCCTCTATGCCTGGTTATCCTTCTTTCCCTGGGCCTGCATCTTAGAGGTTCCTTCACGGGGATCAGACATGTCTTCTTCTCTTCCATCATACCTGGCAGTTTGGCTACAGGCAACTGGAGCTGCTTCCTTTCTGGTGGAACTTCCTTTCTGACTCTTGCTCTCCTTCAGTTCACATACTCATTGCGCCAGAGCAGAGGTGGGTTTTCCATCCCACCTCCTCATGTTTTCCCCACAATCACACAGGAATTTCCACATCTCACTTTGTGGGATGTACCTTCTGTCTCTAGCTGGGGGATGGCTGCATCTGGTAACAGCACCTGTGGTCTGTACTGATGAGATTTGGAGAAGGTTCTCTTTAATCTCCTTCTTGAGTTCCTGGTGATTCTCCTCCATCCTATCTTCCATTTTTTTCAGACGTGTTTCCACAGCTGAGATTCTTGCATGTGATGGGCCATGCACAGCATCTGCATATGCTTGGAGCTTCTTTGCCATATCACGCACGGTCTCATCCCCCTCATCCTGCTTCATTATTGCTAAAGCAGAAGCGTATTCTTGTGGCCCAAGTCGTACGAGTTTTAGCCACATCACTGGTGTACATCTTACCCTGTTTGGACTCCTAATTGTTGGGTCATCTTTGAAGACAATCTCTACCACTGCCAGTTCTCTCAAGCGTTGAATCCCTTGTTCTATGGCCTTCCAGAGGGTTTGCTGCATATAGAGATCATCTCGGCACTGGCATCTGAAGTTTAATAAGTCTAAGTGCCGAGTTCTGCATTTTGGCCACAAAAATCCCCTACAACGTTACAAACTGGGGACAGTATGGCTGGACAGTGTCCAGGTGGAAAGGGACCTGGGGGTGCTGGTAGACAGCCGACTGAATATGAGCCAGCAGCGTGCCTTGATGGCCAAGAAGGCCAATGGCATCCTGGCCTGCATTAGGAACTGTGTGGCCAGCAGGAACAGGGAGGTCATTCTTCCCCTGTACTCAGCACTGGTGAGGCCACATCTTGAGTACTGTGTCCAGTTCTGGGCCCCTCAGTTTAGGAAGGACGTTGAGATGCTTGAGTGTGTCCAGAGGAGGGCAACAAGGTTGGTGAGGGGCTTGGAACACAAGCCCTATGAGGAACGATTGAGGGAACTAGGGTTGTTTAGCCTAGAGAAAAGGAGACTTAGAGGTGACCTTATCGCTCTCTACAACTTCCTGAAAGGAGGTCATAGACAGGTGGGGGTTGGTCTCTTTCTCCAGGCAGCAACTGATAGAACAAGAGGACGCTGTCTCAAGCTGTGTCAAGAAGGTATAGGTTGGATATTAGGAAAACGTTTTTCACGGAAAGAATAATAAAGTACTCGAATGGTCTATTACCGCAGCCCTAAGCCCTAGGGTATATCACCGTGTCCCGCAGCCGTAGGGAGGGGGAGGAGAGAAGATCCAGCAGGCAGGAATTGTGCAGCAAGATTGATTTATTTAATTATTTTACAAACTCTTTTGTAGACTTTTTTCTTCATAGTCTAATTGGACAAGGATCAGCCACCCCTTGGGGGTGATTGGCTAAAATCCTAAAACATCCATTGTCAAAATATTTTTCTACTGTACTATAAACAAGACTTTTCAAAGCTGCAGGTGTTTGGTTGTTTACATAACTCTGCTACCTCTTCTGTGAGAGAGAAAAGTCTCTCATGGACTTAGAAAATAGCAAGAAAATCCTTGCTAGCAGCATTTTTGTATCCACAATGGTCTGCCCAGGGAGGTGGTAGAATCACCATCTCTGGATGTGTTTAAAAAAAGACTGGACATGGCACTTGGTGCCATAGTCTAGTTGAAGTGTTAGGGCATGGGTTGGACTCGATGATTTTAGAGGTCTCTTCCAACCTCATTATTCTGTGATTCTGTGATCTTTCCTCCACACTTCTCAAGAGCTGTATCCAGAGACTGAGAGGGTCACATCCCCTTACCATCTCTTGGTCAATAGCCAGATCATGTGACAGGGATCTCAAATGCCTCGCTTCAGTACCGTCTAGAATTGTAGTATCACCTGCAGTGTCCCAAATATGGACCATCCAACTTAATATAGATTCATCAGACCATCGAGTGAAATCCTTTCTTAGGCCACAAAGGTCCTTCATGGACATGGACTCAATAATGATTTCTGGTTCTGAGTCAGTTGGTGGCTTTGAGGGTCCTTCCCCTACATCATCATCATCATCTTTCACTGGGCGGTCGGTTTTGGTTTTGTGTTTTCTTCTTGTGACAGGAGCAACTGTCAATGGCTTAGGCTTGCTGTCTGGTTTGGCTCCAGCCTGAGTGACTGGAATGTCTGTTGATTTATCTTCCTGCCCCTCTGCCTTTATCTGCTGCCCTACAGTGCCTAGCAGTGTGCAATAAGCATATGCCAAGGCCCAGCATATTGCAATGAGCTTTTTCTCATTAGAGTTGTTATTGCACTTCTCTTTCAGATATTTCCCCACCTCAGCTGGGTTCTTGTGGTGGCCTGTTAACCCCGTGATTCTGTATGTTCCTCTTGTTCCCTCCCTAGCCTTGGCCACTCCCTCGGTTTCTCCCTATTTGCTTCTGTACCCCAACCCCGCCCAGGGACCACCCCTGGGCCCCTGACAAAACCACCCCGCACTCAAACCACGCTGTCTCTCTACCTCTGAACATGGCGGGGACAAGATGTGATTAAAGCCATCTCAAACCCTCATGAGAGACCCTTTTCTACCTCCTTTGCCATCCACTGCGTTGTAATGCTGCTAGCTGCCGGAGCCAGATCGCAGGGCTGTCTGAAATGGACTCTGGGATGCGATTAATCGCATGGCCCTAGGAAACCCTTGCTGAGCTTTCAGGCCGCAGCAGCCTGCTAGACAGAGTCCAGCGGTTACAACAGGTTCTGAATTTGTTCAGGGGGGAAATTCCAAGCTATTGGGTCAGAGAATTCCTTCAGGGTTTGGCCCATATCCTCCCATTCCCCACACCACTCAGGATTTTCCATGCCTGGGTCAGGTGTCTCATCAGCCCCTCTGAACATCTCAGCCCTGATTCTAGAGAAGCTGCAAACCGTATAGAGTCAACCTATGAGATTAAACACCAGGAAGGTGGTCTCTGACATCCAGGGGAAACTGAACATTCTCAAAAGGTGACATACCAGATTTAAAGGGGAAGAAGGAGATGAAAGGCTGGGAAACCCCATCCCCTCCTCCTCCTCTAATAAACTGGGTCCAATTACTAATAAACCCCCAAAACAGGCTACTGAGACTAGGATGGCAACTAGGATGGAGAAACAACAGACCATACACATTTTGAACAACTCCCAGTACCTCTGTTAACATTTTATAAATTATTATGACCAAGCACAGCAAAATAGAAATCTGGATTCGTGCCCCTGCTTGGTAAAAGTTACATGCCAGGGACAAAATTGGCACTATCTGTGGGTAGGCAAACAGGCCTGGGGACCAGAAAGACATTAGTACCTGAAACCAGAGAGACAGTATGAACTCAACCAACATGGTGACTACTTTACCCCAATACAAAGTAATTAAAACCAAATTGTAATTAGTACAGTTTTTTTCACTTTCTCCGGCCCCGCATTGGGCACCAAAATTATTTTTCTCTGTTTGAGACAAATTAGGAGGAAACGTCCTCTAATGGAAGGCAGGTTTCGGGATCCCCTCCCCCAGAGGTTTGGAAAGAAATTTCTTGGAGGAAAGTGAAAAAAAAGCTGTTAATTTAACAAGCAAAGTGCATGCAGGCATGAGAGAATGAATAATGTTAAATAATAAAACCTCTCGCTGTGGAGAAGACCTGGTAGATTCAGAGTCCTTTCTGTTGGTGGTGTGGCTCTGCTCTCTCTGGATCTGGGGTGCAGCATGGGCCCCTCCAGGCCGCGGTATGGGACCTTCCAGTGATGGTGTTCCAGACCGGAGCAGAGCTGAACAGTCCCAGGAAAACTTCCTTGCCTCAGCTAGCAGGCTAGCTAAAAAGCAAAGAATTTTAACTCTCTGTCTCTCTCCTTAGAAACGGAGCCGAGAGCTGGCTAAAAGCAGGAAGGTGCTCCCTCGGCTCTGCAGTGGTGAGAACGCAGGGGAGTGTGTGTGTCCTTGAACACAAACCGTGCTGAAGAATGCACTTGGCTTCCCCCCCCTTTTCTCTCGGACCCAGCTCAAAGGCACAGCCCGACGATAGGGAATACAGTATCATAGAGTCACCCCAGGACATTGTAATACAAAATAGCTTTCATAAATATAACACTGGCTTCTTTTCTACATGATGTTATCTGAGGTCTTGCTTTCAGTTCTGTCTTTATGCCAAATTCAAAAGTAATCAGCAGTGTGTTACCAGTTAATGTCTGCTGTTTTGCTGATGCCAGATACTTTGAACTGCTTCATCATACAATAAATAAGTTGTTATGGCATGTGGATAAAGGCTTAACTTAAAAGCCCAGTAGCATTTCAGTATGCTTTCTCCTTGGGATTAACAGTTTAGTTCTAATGTGATAGCATACAAATAATAACAAAGCTGCAAAGCTGCAAAGGTGCTTTACAGTAGAAAAAATACAAATATTTTTGTCTTTATTAAATGCACATGGAAAAACTTGTATTTGCTATTACATTATGCAGCAAAGTGAAGATTACTTTTGTAATCTTTGTAATTACTTTTGTGTTCAGCAGAGGTCTGTTACCAATGTCCATTCAAGTGGACAAGGATGAACCATGTAGGTGTGTGTCTCTGGAATCTGGCTTGTCTTCAGATGGTAGGACTCAGGGTAGTGGATGAAAGTGATGTAGTTATAATATTAGTAGTGTTAAGTCACTGCATGCAGAAAATAATGCAGATAGTGAAGCCTTCTAGTGGAAGAGATACTTACCTTTTGTGGTTTATCTGTGATACAATGTTGGGTTTAAGAAAAATATTCTTAGCAACTCTATTGTACCAACTTTCAATAGCACCTGCAAAATTAAGGAATTTAAGAGGATTACCTGTCTAGGAAATGTTTTACATTTTCAAGTTCCCCTGCTGAAAGAAAAATGAAACTCTCTTAGAAGTAGGAAAGAAACTGAGGAATGTAAGAGGTTGCATGTTTGCATTGCTTCTCATACTTACTCTTGGATTTCATTTTGTGCATTTCATATAACTTTTGTCACTTATTTTATATAATAAAGCCCTGGTGTTTGCTGCACAGAATGTGGAGCTTATATAGGATCAGACTGCTCCAAAGACAGATAAATAATTATTAAGTAAACTGATTAGATACTTTTAGCAGTAATTCAGAGTAATTGCTAAAACGGGCTTCTTGAGGAAAGGATAGCAGTGATGTCCTTTGTAAGAGCATCCTTGCAGATAAAGTAAAAGAGCGTGTCTGAGCAGGTTGCCAAGTGAGCCAAAAGCATGGAGTGACTTGTACAGGGAAAGAAAATGGTCTCCCTAATTAGAAAGAATGGCAGTGTTTTGGGATGCAAAATGCTTTGTTTACAGTAGTGCAAAAACATAGTCATGCTGCAAGACTTCTGAGCATTAGGTTTAAGGTTTGTTCCTACATATCCAGTTCATCTTCTAATGATAGAATTGTGGGAGAAAATGGAGTAGGGCAGAAGAACCGACGTGCCATCTGGTTTTCAACCTCCCCAAAGGTAATGGGATAATGTGGAATGCTTACATCTTAACTGTGATATTTCTTGGCCTTGTTTCTTGCAGTTGGTAAACATGAATTAACTGGGCATAAAGTTGCAGTGAAGATCCTAAATCGACAGAAGATTCGCAGCCTTGATGTTGTAGGAAAAATCCGCAGGGAGATCCAGAACCTCAAACTCTTCAGACATCCTCATATAATTAAGCTGTAAGTTTTGCTTGCTATAATCACATCTATTTAAACAGTAGTCCCTTGCTCTCGCTGGTCTGAAACATGTTTAAAGGGCAATACTATTAGTGGTGTATTTTTAGGAAAATAACCAGTTTTCAACTATGTAACCATTTTTGGTGTACTTTGTAAAGCATTTTCACAAAACTGATTATTCTGCAGGGCAGAGGGCTTCCATTAGTTTTAACTTACAAATTCTTTGGGCAGGTATATAGAAGGTAGTGGCATGATGGATGCTTATAGTAACATCCATCTCAGTTTCTTAGCTGCTGCTTCTGTTTTCTTTTTTCTGGTTATGTTTGAGCTTTGTTTCTGCTTAGAAACTGAGTTCAGAACAAGATTGTAAAGGGTACTTCTATAGTAAATTTGTTGTGTTTTCTTTACTCGAAATATTTTTTTAGGGTTGTGTTGGTCAGTGCCCTGTTTTTTCCTATGTAGATGGTACTCTACAAGGTTTTTCTGAAAGATGTGCAGTCTGTTAAATGTGATCTCATATTTCAGAGTTCTTCAATATAGCTGTTACCGCTTAACTAAATAAATGTGATATTTACAGTGTGCCTGTTTGCATTTGTTTATCAGTAGCTCATCAACAGAGTTTGGAGTACAATTATGTCCTGGAGTAGACACCTTGTATCTGGTCTGAGGAAATAAATTATAAATACTATTGACTTTTTTACTTTTCCTATAAAGTCAACCTGTACATCTAGCAGGGCAAATTTAGAATGTGGGTGACTTTCACTGTTAATTGTGGTGTTGGAGTTTAGGTTTTCTTTATTGGCAGAGTCTTTTCTTAAGATCATGCTTTCACTGATATATGCCATCCCTACACACTCATTTGGCAACAGCGCTTATACTGGAGCTAAATTGGATTGTGTCAGATCACACTGACTTCTTCAGTGGGTCAGTTTTCAGAAGACTATTGAGCTGATTAGTTTGGCTGCAGAGCTGCTAGTGCTGCAAATTAGAATTCATGAATGAGTCCAAAGTACATACCTGTAGCTAAAACAAAATAAGAAGTGTCAGTGTGCCAATTGAGATATTTGGGCTGGAACAGGAATGTGTACTTCTGGTGCTGTCGAACTTTTAAGTCATCTTAACAGGTTTCAGGTTGCAATTTCTTTCTTGGGGAATTATGGGGAGAATTTTCTCTTCTGCATGTTGAAAGAAAAGACGGAAGGAGATGATAGAAAAATTGATGGGTCCGTAGCTTTTCAGTTGGTCATCCTGCATTTTGAAAACAGAAGTGTTATTAGCCTGAATGTAAATAGCATTTGAGCTATAATTGATACTGTTGTGTAGATAGACTTGCTGGTGACTTTGGATTGTGCTGCTTGTGCTATTAGCTGTATTAGGGAATTGCTAGGTAGCAGCTCAAGATATTTGGCATAAAGGTAATCAAATTATTTCAGGTGAATATTGCAAACTAGACAATGTCTAATTTGGAACATCATGCTTTATTAAAATTTTTCATACAATATTTTACCAATATATACAGTTGCAAAGCTGCCTCACTAAGGTATTTTTTTTCCTACCATGCTTTCAATAAAAACCTTTGGAGCATCTCCTTTTGTGGTTTTTGACCTCTAGCAATACAATGCATCTTGCTTTCCTATGTAAATTGCCTCTTTGTGCATTCTGGTCATCTGTGCTGTGTGGTTTGATAACCTTACTTATAGGTATGTAACTATTTCACAACATCCTTTTCCATAACTAGAAAAATGAACTGACTATAGAGAAGCATGATTGAATCTTCCAAGAGGCTGAAAATGTGAGGTGCAGAATGGCTCATTCTTTTCAGTGATGCTAAGAGATTTATCTCCCAACATTGTTCACTATCTCACTATCCAGAGGATGGAAAATGACTGTGAAGATCTAAAATATAAACTTGCTCATGTTTGCCTGAAGCATAGAGCTCGGTAATTTCACAACTATGGAAAAGGTCATTAACAGTAGGGGTGTTAGAAATGAGGTTGCACTGTAGCTTTTGGATTAAAAGGATTACAATGTTATTTCTGTAGAGTCTTAGTGATGAGTTCAGAATATTCAAGTACATGACATACTTTCAACCAAGGTATTTGAGAGAAAATTAGTAAAGGTAAAACATCTTGGACTATAAGATGTTAGGTAAGTTTGAAGATAACTCCTTCAGAATAGTATTCAGATTATTGGAATGTTGCACTACAATGCTAAGCTGTTAAAATAGATACATACACCCATATATATGTGCACACATACATTCACCTGAATAGTCTGAACTCATTGCTGTCAAGAAAAACTTCTCTGTTCACTGGAGCATGTCTGTTTTTCCCCCTTGTCTTAGAATCAGCATTTGGAAGAACATTTCAGTTCTGTAGTGTATGTGTGAATTCAATTATTTTTTACAATTGAGATATTTGTATGCTTAAGTGTAGTACCTTGAAACATTCATTTTCATCCAATTGCTACCTCCTGCCTTCTCAATATAGTATCTGAATTTTTTGACTGAAGGTTTATCAGTGTGCATTTTCTTGCTATGTTAAAAATTGGTCATTTCTGACTGCTGTAAGGAGGAAAAAAAAATTAAACAACCTTTAGGTAAGAATATGTAGAAAACATATCAATCTCCTAAGTGGGGAATTTGACCATAAACTAGTTTTTTCAAAACATCAAAGCTAACTTTAAAGTATAGTGATAAACATATAATAACCAAGGTGTTAATACTCTTAAATACTAATGACAAATTTTGGTCTCTTTGTAAAAGATAATTGCTCTCAATCATCATGGATATTTTTTCAAGTCTTGAAGTATACTTTATCTATGACAAGGCAAGGGTTTTTTGCCTGTTAAAGTTGAAGGGTGTGTGCTTTTTGAGACACTAGCAAAGTCCTCTTGAATCTCTTCCTCATTGCACTAAAATGTCTGTGAGACGGCACTGTATATGGCTTCACAGAAAACATTTGGACTGAGAATAGTCCTCTGAAAGTACAAAGACTGATCTTCCTTGTGGGAAATACAAATTCCCTGGTAGTCTTGGCAATGATGGTGTCACATAGTGAAAGGAGAGGAAATAGCTTCTGAAAAATATTATCATTCCAGTAGCTGTAAATGGGCTGTTAATTTTTTTAAGTATGCTTTTATCTGACTCTTTGTACAACTTTGTTTTTAACTAAGTGTAACTAGCTGCTTTTACTGAGTGCATAGACTAACAGATACTTATTCTTATCAGGTACCAGGTCATCAGTACACCAACTGACATTTTCATGGTGATGGAATATGTTTCAGGAGGAGAACTGTTTGATTATATCTGTAAAAATGGAAGGGTAAGAAGTAGTCCAACTCCACAAATCAATGACTTGCATTCTGTTATTGCTTTTGCAACCTTCCTGTTAAATGAAGGTTTGTTTCTTATGTATTCAGCATTAATTTTGCGGTTAGCAATTAAAATATACCTTATGACTACATCTTGCTTTGAAAATAAAAATGGTTATATATTAACGTTTCAGATTTTTATGTATGACTTTGTAGCATTTTTCCACTCTACTGAAGAATAAATTATACTGATATGTTAATTTACAATTACTGTGTACAAACGGATGGATATGTTACCCAGGTGGAGTAGCTGAAAACTTTCTTTAGTATAAACTATTATTGAAAAGCTACTGTTGTGCCCTTATTACCCTCTTCTACTAATAGATTGGTTTCTGTGAAAGTCCTAAAGTCACTTTGAAAAACCATCTAGATAGCCAGAATACTTTTAGTTAGTTGTTAGACTGAGCAAACTTTGACATGGATTAGGGTGTGTTTATAGGAAATACCCAATTAAGTCTGCTGTTTAGGGCTAGCTGTTAATAGGAGCATAAGCAGCATCCAAAATTTATCACTTATATACTGTTGTCAGCTTTCGTCAACTTTAATCTTATACCATGCTTAAATATCAAAGTTCATTGATATTCTAATTAGACAGAGTTAATGTTTGGGTGCTAATATTTCTAATTACTGGGTATATAACATCTGCTGTATAAAGTATCAAAACTATAAATGATAACTTTTTGTCATGGGAAAGTTTCCTTCAATTCATATAGAGGAAAATCAAGTTATCCTTCCACTGTCTCAAAATTGTTTAAAACCTTTGTTTGTCTTAGCTTGATGAGAAGGAAAGTAGACGTCTGTTCCAGCAAATCCTTTCTGGTGTGGATTACTGTCACAGACATATGGTAGTACATAGAGATCTGAAGCCTGAAAATGTGCTGCTTGATGCACACATGAATGCCAAGATAGCTGATTTTGGTAAGCATTGCTATTTTATATCTGATCACATTTCTGGTGTTATTTAGATCCTGTTAATTTAGATCCTGGCCCAACCCCAGGACCTCGCTCGCTTTTCTCGCTGCTGGCAGAGTTTGCAAAGTTCACTTCGAAACAGTTTCGAATTGCGAAATGCAGTCTTTACGAGTGGCTACAGTTGCAAACGCAAAACAACCACCTTTGAAGCAGAGCTCCCGCCTTTCTGTCTTTCGTGACAGCTTTTGCTAAAGCCTTCACTTCCACAGTTTTCTCTCCTTGGCTGGGCGCTGCTGACGAGCCACCGGCGACTTGGAGCAGAGCGGGGGTCGCTCTGCTACTGTCGGTGCGATGCCCTGGCTGCAGACAGGCAGCTGCGGAATTCACTCTAAGGCAGCTCAAAACCATTAACTGCAGTGTCTCTGAGACAAGAAACAACAAAATGAAAAGAGAACCCACAAAGGAATAAAACTCCCCTTAAGCAAAGACCAAACAACCAGCAAAGCAAAAACCATGCGGCAAAAAGGGAGCCAGCTGCTTGTTCCAACAGACTTTAAAAGCTCCCTCAAAACACACCCCTCCTCCCCCCCCCTCCGACCTCGAGATTGTTCCCAGCTGCACTGCTGGTTCTTAAAGACACAGTAACAAGTTTTGGGCACAGGTAGATGTGGAATAAAATAACATGGATTACCCCAGGATATATGGGAAATAATAAAAAGTGTATACTTGAATATCCTGATGGTAAGACATAATACAAGAAAATCTGAATGTAATCCAAAATGGCGTTCTTGCATGTGTGTAGAATTTATTTTCCTTTAAAGCTTTCTCTTTAAATCAGGTGTTTTCTGTGACTGGATGCAATTGTGAACTGTCTTGTTTCATCTTGCTTAATATTTTCTCTGATAATGCTAAACAGACTTAGTTCCCCACCTTGCCACTTCAAAACTGACTCTTACTGTCTCTTTATCTGTTAAATGCAGATGCTTAGCTCTCTTGTAAGTACAGTGCAGGGAAAGGTCATCATATTTAAGAACCACATTGCTCTAGTAAAATACACTACTTCTAAGAAACTGCTCTAAATTCACTTTGAAAACTCTAAAGATGTGATTTTAAAATGTAATTAAAGCATAAAAGGTAAAATAAGAACAGTTTTGCAAACTCCTGTGCTTTTAGCTATATAGCTGCCTAACTAATCAGAAAGCTTAATTGTTTATACTAGCTGTTTAACACAGATGCTGTGAGGACTGGTAGCTAGTTCTTGGAACTGTCTGAATTGGGAAACCTGACCACATAAGCATAGTAAGGTATTCATAGTCTTGTAGGTGTAGTAGAAAATACTTGCCCTTGTAAAACACTTGGAGGTCCCTGAAAGATGCTAGGTAATGCTGAGTATTCTAAGTATAATTTAAAAGTATGGTGTTCAAGTACGTGGGTGCAAGTATGAAAACTAGATAAGCTGTGTTCTTTCATATTCTTCCCCCCCCCAGTAAAAGGGCATAATTTCTGTCTGAGTTCTCTGGCCTGTAGTGATTTTGATTATGCAGCCCTCACTGAGGAAACTAGAAGATATTTTACACAGCTATTCTAGAAGTGGTAATTCTTTAGTGATCATAGGGTATGCCAGAGGCTGGTGAACGAGGATGGCTTAGTTCTAAAGTACACTTTAATCACTAACAGTATTTAGTATAGCTTGATTTTTAAACTGCAGTGTTTCAGAAAACAGTTGAAGCAGTGTTAGTGTCTAAATTGTGGCAAGGCTGTGTGTACTGCTCAGTTTCCTTATTCTGTATAACCTCTTAAAGAATTTTAGGAAATTCTGTGGTAGCATCTTCCACTTTTGCATTTAGAAGTGAATATGGTTTTTAAGACACTTTCTTGTTAATGATCAAAATCCTATATTACTATGTTGCTCTCTCCTTTAGAGCAGCTTTGTTCTCTATCATGCTTGTGTAATCCAGAATGGATTAGTTTTTGTCTTGGAATTAATATGTTTTTGAACATTCCTAGGTTGTGTGCAATAATGGATTTATGTTACTCAAGTTTCTGGTAAACTAAATGCAGGATCGTGTGTCATTCTCATATAAAAATTTCAATCATTCCAAACAATTTTGCCTCCTTATTGAGATAAATTCGTTAACTTTCTAATTTGAATTACTAGTGATTTTTTTCTAGGTGGTATATGCAGTATGAAATCACTTTGTTCTGTGAATCTTTAGTAGTTACTCTTATATACTTTCAGGTCTATCAAATATGATGTCAGATGGAGAATTTTTAAGAACAAGCTGTGGCTCCCCTAACTATGCTGCACCAGAAGTAATTTCAGGAAGGTAGTTTCTTTTCTATTGGATGCATGTGTGCATGTACTTCAGTCATTTTGCTGCTTAATTCTAAAGGCTACAAAATAGTGTAATTCACAAGCTTGATACTAAGAAATTGTGGACTGAACTCTTAATTGCCTTGATAATTTTTCATAAATATTTAAGACTTTGAATTAGCTTTGAATAGTTTTTGTAAGATGGAGGTGATGTCTGATGTCCCAAATCCAGTGTGTACAGTGTACCTGAATTGGTTTAAAAAACTCATTTACAGCTCAGATCTTAGAAGTACAGATAGAAATACAGGCAGTCTACTGTGAAGTTGAGTAGCAGTGAAATATCTGCTGTAGAATTTATATTCAGTCCGAATTTGCTCAGTGATTTGTCAAATCTGCTGCTTTCATCTACCCACCCTAATACTTTTGCTGATTGGAGGCGAAATGTACGTTTTATTCATGCAGTAGCATAGAAGATGTGACAAGTTCTGCTATGTGGACTTGTCTTAAACTTCTTAGCCTCCAAGACTTGGAGGCTAGATGACTACATAGATTGCACTCGAACAGTGATAGCAATGTATAACATGGGCTTTCTTGGTAGTAGGTGCAAGTTTCTTTCAGTTTGCCATTATCTTAAATTGTATCTGTGGATTATTTTTATACAACAGAGAGGAAAACTAAGTACTTCTCTAGCTTCTGTTACATATGTGAAGAGGAAGGACACGAGTTCGAGGCATAGCACTAAATGGTATAGTAATTGCAGATTAGTTGTCCAAAGTTCATATACTCTTGATTAACATGATACAATTTAAGAATGTAGAAAAAAAATCTATTTAAATGTATTAAGCACAAATTCCTAATATTTAACTTTTTTCCCAGATTATATGCAGGTCCAGAAGTAGATATTTGGAGCAGTGGAGTTATTCTCTATGCTTTGTTATGTGGAACACTTCCATTTGATGATGATCATGTGCCAACCCTTTTTAAGAAGATATGTGATGGTATCTTTTATACCCCTCAGTACCTGAATCCATCTGTATCTAGTCTTCTGAAACACATGCTGCAAGTAGATCCAATGAAGAGAGCAACAATCAGAAACATTAGGTAAAATGTTAGCTGATATCTGATCAGAGGAGGCTGGAATGGTAATTTTAATGAAAATATGCAGAACAAATAAGTCATTCATATAGCTTGTCCCTGTTTTATAGTCTGAGATGAAAAATTCAACTTCTGGTTTTTTGGCTTTAGCTCTTGCTCTGATCTCCTGTGGCAAATGAAGTATCTATCGGCAGTCAGAGTAAAACAAATATATATGTTACATATAATAATTCTGAGAAATTCTAGATTTAAGACTGCTAAAGCAAGTCTGTTTACCTGCAGAATGGTTTGCAAAAACTGTACTGTATTGACTTCTCTGGGCAAGAAAATTATTTGCTGATATGAACTGCTGTTTTGTATTGTAAATGTCTGAGAGGAAGTTATGACTCTTTAACCTGATAACTATTGCTTTTATTCATATTTCTGCAGACTCAGAAAAATCATCTGTTGAGGCTGAATATTCCATGTATAAGATGGCACTCACTATTCTAGCTTGAAAACCCTGATATGAACCTGTGTATGAGTGACAATTGCTATGTAGGATACTGATAAGTTTAAACTTGCAGTTAGAGATAGCCATCATGGACTCCAAGATAGGATTCTGGAGAGGATGACCACTTTGACAAGTGGACAGTGGGTAGAATTTTAAAAAAAGGTATCTTCATGCAATAGCATAGTTAGGTATTCCTGTTTTATTTGTAAGAAGCTCTAAGGAGAGAGCTCTGAAATACTACCTTAGTGAAGATGCTTCTTCTTTTAGGGTTGGAAGTTAGCAAGTTAGCGATGTTCATGTTCTTTCAGTAAAACAAAAATTGTGTTACATATATCACTTACTACTTCATTAAAATGGGAAGTACTTTCATAGAATCAGAATGTTAAAAGGTTGGAAGGGTCCTTAAAGATCATCTAATTTCAACCCCCGTGCCATGGGCAGGGACACCTTCCACTAGACCACATTGCTCAAGGCCTTATCCAACCTTGCCTTGAACACTTCCAGGGATGGGGCATCCACAACCTCCCTGGGTAACCTGTCCCAGTGCCTCACCACCCATACAATAAAGAATTTCTTCCTAATATCTAACCTAAGTTTCCCCTCTTTCAATTTGTACCCATTACTCCTTGTCCTATCACTACAGTTCTTAACAAAGAGTCCCTCTGTGGCTTCCCTGTTGGCTCCTTCAGATACTGGAAGGTGCTGTGAGGTCTCCAGGCTGAACAGCCCCAACTTTCTCAGCCTGTCTTCATAGGGAAGGTGCTCCAGTCCTTTTATTGAGTTAGTCTCCCTCCTCTGGACTTGCTCCAACAAATCCATGTCCTTATGTTGGGGACACCAGACCTGAATGCAGTATTCCAGGTAGGGTCTCACAAGAGCAGAATAGAGGGGCAGAATCACCTCCCTCGCCCTGCTGGCCATGCTGCTTTGGATGCAGCCCAGGATTACATTGGCTTTCTGGGCTGTGAGCACTCACTGCCGACTCATGGTGAGTTTTTCATTACCCATCAGCCCCAAGTCCTCCTTTGCAGGGCTGCTCTCAATCACTTCTCTGCCCAACCTGTAGGTGTGCCTGGGATTGCTTCGACCCAGGTGTAGGGCTTTGCACTTTCTTTTGTTGAACTTGATGAGGTTTGCACAGGCCCACTTCTCAAGCGTGTCAAGGTCCTTCTGGATGGCATCCTTTCCCTCCATCGTGTAAACTGTACCACACATCTCAGTGTCATCAGCAAATTTGCTGAGGTGGCCCTCAATCCCACTGTCCATGTTGCTGACAAAGATGTTGAACAGTATTGGCCCCAGTACCCACCCCTGAGGGACACCACTCATCACTGGTCTCCATGTGGACAATGAGCTGTTGACCACAACTCTTTGCATGCAACCAGCTAGCCAGTTCTTTATCCACTCAGTGGTCCATCCATCAAATCCATATCTCTCCAATTTGGAGACAAGGATGTCATGCACGACAGTGTCAAATGCTTTGCACAAGTCCAGGCAGAAGATGTCAGTTGGCATGCCCCATCCACCAATGCTGTAGCCCTGTCACAGAAAGTCGCCAAATTTGTCAAGCATGATTTCCCCTTTATAAAGCCATGTTGGCTGTTAACAATCACCTCTGTTTTCCATGTGCCTTAGCATAATTTCCAGGAGAATCTGCTCCATGATCTTGCCTGGCACAGAAGGGAGACTGACTGGGCTGTAGTACCCTGGGTCTTCCACTTTCCTCTTTTTAAAAATGGGAGTTATATTTCCCTTTTTCCAGTCCTTGGGAACTTCACCTGACTGCCACGATTTTTCAAAAATGATGGATAGTGGTTTAGCAACTTCCTCTGCCAGCTCCCTCAGGACCCATGGATGAATCTCATTGGATCCCATGGACCTGTGCACATTCAGGGTCCTTAGATGGTCTCGAACCTGATCTTTTCCTACAGTGGGCTTAGGGTCTTCATTCTCCCAGTCCCTTTCTTGACTTGGGGGGTGTGGCTGGAGCACTTGCCGTTGAAGACTGAGGCATAGAAGTCATTGAGAAGACTTGCAGAAATCAAAGCACTGAGAACTAAACATTGTAAAACTTAAGCTAAGTTCCTATCCATTCATCTAAGTCATGTTAAATAAGTCTGAAAGAGAAGTGATATGAAAAAAGATGTTGAAAAATGTTGACTACAGAGCATGGATGGATTTTTGAATCCTAAACAATTTTGTCCTATGAGACATCATCTCAGTTTAAAGGATAAACTTTGGAGTTTAATTGACTACCTTAATTTTTCTAGTATGTGCATGCAAAGAAAGAAGCCCACTGTAACAAATAATAACAAAATATTCAGTTATTCAACTAAAGCTGTGCTTTATAGTTGTATAGGTAAAGCTTTTTCTACTTCTAAGTTAATTGCTTGCTTATGATGAAAGTACATTTTGCTCAATGCACTTGTGCTGAGGCATGTTCTGAGGCTAGAGCTTGGTCAATATAACTGCTCTTAAATCTGTAGCAAGTCTTTATGCTATGGAGTAGGATACTTATAAAATTAGCATCATGCCATATCCTTTGACTAGTTAAACAGCTTACTCTAGGCACACAAAACTACTTCATTTTTTTTCTGTATGATTGGGCAACCTAAGCATTTGGTTCCTTCTATATATTTCCTTTTCACTTTTAGCCTATGGATACACTAGTAAAGAGGTACAGATCGACTCTTCCATAGCCTTCCCTCAACTCTTTAAGGCTTGAAGAGACAGCAAGGGGGTTTTCTGAATGGAAAATTCATAGGCAGCTTGTTGGGGGTGGGGAGCATGTGACTTCAGTGTTCAAACATCTACAAAAAAAACTATTTGGTATCAAGATTTCTTTAATTTGTTAGGTATTCTTATGTATGTACTTGGGGAGGGACAGCTTTGATTGGGTAGCGTACAAATTTCCATTGAAAATATCTCAAAACTAAAATTGTTTTTCTTTTTACTGCCACTAACTACAAACCCAATGCCAAAACCACAACTATTTATATAAAAAGCTGGTTGACTTATACAAAGATATTATTCGTGATCAGGTAGTTGAAACCCTTAGAGGAAAGAGGCATTTTTCAATCTCCTGCAAAATGTCTAGCAAAATCTTGTGTGGGAGATGATTACTTTTCATTATGTACTGTTGTGCTGCACAGAAGGGGACTTGGACTGACAACTGTTGATCTTTTTTGTATAGACTAAGAATAATTTTATTTTTAAAATAATTTAATAATAAAAAGGCTTGCTTTGCATATATATACTCAGATTTTATTTTTACATCTAGAGAACATGAATGGTTTAAGCAGGACCTTCCCAAGTACCTGTTTCCTGAAGACCCATCATACAGTTCTACCATGATTGATGATGAAGCCTTAAAAGAAGTGTGTGAGAAGTTTGAATGCACTGAAGAAGAAGTGCTAAGTTGTCTATACAGCCAAAATCATCAGGACCCTTTAGTGGTTGCTTATCATCTCATTATAGATAATCGAAGAATAATGAATGAGGCCAAGGACTTCTACTTGGCTACAAGCCCACCGGATTCTTTTATTGATGATCACAATCTGTCTCGACCTCATCCTGAAAGAGTGCCATTCTTAGTAGCTGAAGCACCACGTCCCCGCCATACTCTTGATGAGCTGAATCCACAGAAGTCAAAACACCAAGGTGTAAGAAGAGCGAAGTGGCACTTGGGAATACGGAGTCAGAGTAGACCAAATGATATCATGGCTGAAGTTTGTCGAGCAATTAAGCAACTGGATTATGAATGGAAGGTAAAGAATAAAGAGTCTTTACAGCAGACAACAGTAAATTTTTGTTTGAGCTGTGTAATTACATAGCCTTGAAGTATGAAACTGTGTTCTCCTGTGCTGTGGAAAATAGTCTCATGTGCCTGTACTGGCTACTTGTGCTTGCTGTGCAGGAAGGGTTTTGGGGGGAAGGCTATTTATGCTGACAGGAATAATCTTGCTAATGTGTTTAATCTTTCTACTGGGGCTCTGGGAATATGTTGAGTGGGGTGTTTGGGGTTTTTTGGTGTGTTTTTGTTGGAAAAAAAAAAAAAGCTCTGTCAGGTAAACCTGAAATCACTTGATAATACTAGTGAGTTGAAATAAGAAAAATAATGTGCAGAGCTTCTTAAACAGTTCTAGTTACTAAGTCAAATCTCTTGTGTACTAGGTTGTAAATCCATATTATCTGCGTGTTCGAAGCAAGAATCCAGTGACAAGTGCATATTCCAAAATGAGTCTACAGTTATATCAGGTGGATAGCAG
Organism: Corvus moneduloides; assembly: GCF_009650955.1. Classification (NCBI taxonomy): domain Eukaryota; kingdom Metazoa; phylum Chordata; class Aves; order Passeriformes; family Corvidae; genus Corvus; species Corvus moneduloides. Next base: position 9,896,409 of record NC_045510.1, on the reverse strand, counting down.
GACATACTTACTGGACTTTCGTAGCATTGATGGTATGTAAAGACTTACATAAGTCAATGGACTTGTAAGGGGAATAATTTTAAATGCAAACATGTCTTAACTTGTTTTAAGTGATGTAAGTGTTGCCCTTTATTAGTTTAAGCCAAGCTAGATCTGCATTAATGTTTCTTTATTCCTTCCTTGTCTAGTGTTCCTATGATCAGATGGTTAGCTGTTTCATTCCTTAAATAATCACTTTTTAGCTATATCAACTCTCAAACCGCTCCATTTTGTGTCTGCACCAGCACTAATATTGCTGGTGCAAAAGGGGAAGGATTGTTGGAGGTGAGTTTTGAATCAACCTAAACTGGTTTTGTGGCCTCACCCCCAAATTTAAACATTAATTTAGATCTGAAGTAAGTATGGGAACATATTTTCCTAGTGAAGATAAAGCTTGGCATTTAGGCGTGCAAATTTGACTTTAGCTGTACATTGCTGTACTGCATCTGGCTGAGATGGAGTTAACTTTCTTCATTGTAGCTAGTATGGTACTGGTTTTGATCTGTGACTAAAACAGTGTTCTGGCTATTGCTGAACAGTACTTGCACAGTATCTAGTCTTTCTGTTTTCTCACTGTGGTGCACTCAAAGAGTAGGCTGGGAATAGCCAGAGATCTGCTGGGATGAACCACGCTTCTCATAGAGATATAATGGAACTCCGTTTATTCTATTGTCAGACCCATAGTTATACTCTAATTCTCCAAGCACACATAAGCAAGCTCCATACTATTGGGTTACAGCTACTGTTCACACGGCCTTTAATAGCAAGCGATTGGTTACAGATTAATATGCACGCGACTAACTAACATAAGTTTTTCTCTTTCTATGGTCAGCATCCCCCTCCCCAACATCCTGTCGGCTTGCCACATCAGCATTGCTCCTCTCTTTTTTCTCTAGTCAAGGACAGTTCACTAATATAGCTTGGATTGTGCACGTATACATGTCCCTGTTCACTCAGCCATTTCTCTACAATTCCCTCTTTTTCTTCTTGCACAAGCCAAGCCCGATGAACAACTTTCTCTAAAGCTTTCCATATGCACCCAAAACCACAACAAATTATTATTGCTACAATTACTAGTGTAGCTAGCAGACGTAATCCTTCTTGAACCAGGTTTCCTAACCACCCTGTCAGACCAAGCGAGGACAGCCACTCAGAGAAGCTGTCTGTATGGATCTGTATCTTTTGAAAAGCATCTTGCAGTTCTGAGAGCTGTCGATGGATACTCCGGGAATGGTCTGACAGGTTCATACAACACATACCTTCAAACTCTTTGCAACCATGGCTGTGAGCTAGCAATAAAAAATCAATCGCAGCTCGATTTTGTAGTACAGCATGCCTAATGCTATCTACATCAGTTAAAAGCTCATTTAACATATGGGAAGTCCTATTAAATTCCTTTTCTGACCAACAGGCCAACTTTTTCAGATTGTTATAGCCATGAATTGCAGCACCCCCTGGGTTAAAAATAGCCAATGGTATAAATGCACTCAAACTCATAATGTTTACCTTATCATTACAATCTTTATCAAATGTGGAAACACTACGCTGGTATCTATTTTGCATCCTATTTTTCCAACTTTCTGATGCCGTAATGTTTTTCCATGCTTGTATAGAAGGGGCAAACATAGTTAGCTTTCCCAGGTAGCAAGGACCCCCAATTGGACTATGCAGAATCCCATTCCATGCTCTATCTCCGCATATCAAAAACACTCCAGGAGGTAAAATCTTTCCTCCGGTTGTGTCAATAGACTTAGCTCCTCCCAACGTGGCTGGCACGTTCCAGCCTCCAATGGAGTGTCCTGATACGTTCTGTTTCCATGGAAAGGAGGCCATGCCCTGTCGTGCCTGGTAGTCCTCCCGAGGATCTCCAAAGAAGAAAACCCCAGACCCATTGGCATATTGCATTGGAGGCACCACATTGGAACAGTTGGTCCATGGTGTTACATTAACAAGCGTACTGGGAAAAAGGGACCCATAAAGCTGTAGCTCTTGAAGAGGCAAGGTTGCATTTTTTGTTAAATTGGCAACAATACGGATTTGCTGCAAGGAGTGCCAATAACTAGACCAACAACCTAAGCACTCGCCCCGGTTTCTTTTGCTTTGCATTTGTTGCTCCACCTCCTCATTGATTTTCCCTATATCTGTCACCCATTTTTGAAATGTGTCCTCAAGTGAGATCCATGGCACGCCAATTAGACATGTGCAAAATGGATCTGCTGCCGACCCCATGGCCAGACAGAAGTCCGTCTGGTTTGCCTGGTGAGCCCATGTTACCCACGTTTTCTCTTTCTGATGCTGAAGTTATCACAGCTTTACTCAGGGTGAAAGTACTTGAGAGGAGGAGCCACATGTAGGGCACCATGCCTGGGTTACAGTGGTCTTTTTACTCACTTGCAGACGTCTAATGGCTTCCTTCCCTGCCCACACTTCCAAGCTTAGTAAAAACTCGTGTGGATCCCTAAATGAGCTAACTCTAATCTGTTGTGGTGGAATTCCGAGCACAATAGACGCACACTGCCTAAAACTTCTTGTCTCAGGCACTTGATAACATTCTCGGCATAAACTACCTCGCTCGTCTACATTCCAACTTCCCCTAGTAAGCTCTTCCCCACAGCCCCCACAGCACAAGCTCAAGCACAAGCTATTATAACAGCATAAACAATTTCTGTGGTGATTAGCATGCACACTCGGTGACTGTTCCCAGACTCCAAGTGGTCGTCCAAATGTGAGGTTGTCAGCCACCAAGCAAAGGTTCACTTCCCAAAGGTTGGGAACATCTGCTGTACGTGCCACGTCCTGGCTCAAAGTCGGGAGGTGGAGCGGAGGGCTCAACTCGAGCCCATTCCTGTAGTTGCAGGGCCGTCTGGGCCACACCCCTTCGGGACTGAATGGGACCCTGTTGTGGCTCCTGCTTTCGATTGAGCTTTTCTTCCATAGAAGACAGAGCACAATCAAAGTGTTGTTTCATTTGATGCATTGCCTCTACTACTTGATGAGCCCATCTTTCCAATGCTTGTGGGTTCACACAAGATCCTGGGGGATGAGCACGTAGCTCATTTGTCACCTCTGTCATTGGTATGTCATCATCTGGCAGAGGAACAGTCTGTGGCTCCGGCCGAAAAGCAGTCTGTGGCTCCGGCAGGGAAACAGTCTGTGGCAGAGAGGCAGTCTGTGGTCCGGGATGAATCTCTGCTGGCAGTGGAGGTGGAGGGGGTGGGCAAGCAGGGTAGAGGCGCTGCTGACAAGAAGGACCGCCCATTGCTCCGCCCATTGACTGGTCAACTGTAACTTCCGCGTTTGCCTTCAGTTTGCTCTGAGGTGTGGTGGTGGTAACTTCCTCTTTTGGCTCTGATTGCAAGAGCTCTTTCTCCTGCTCCCGCAGGAGCTCACTGACAGTCTCAAAGTGCTTCTCTGCTTTCTGCCCTTTTATCGCGCTCGAGCTTTTAAACAGTCCACTCAGCCCCCCGCGCTGCGTAGTTCGGGCAGGAGTGACAACCCCAGCCGGTGTTGCAATTGCCTCCACCGCAGCCGCAGCTACTTTTGACTCGGCTTGCATATTTTTCAAGGCATTTATAACAGTTCTCCAGGTGGGCCCTAAGTTTGTAATTTCTTTCCCTTTTCCCTGGATAGTACAGTCCCAGAGGTGATCCCCTACTTCCCTCCACTCGGCTGCATCAAAGAGGAGGGGGGGGGACTCGCAAATGTCCATGCTCCCGCGCCCATAAAACGAGCTTATTTATATCCTTTTCCTTGACCTCCTCCCCTCGCTTAGCGAGGAGTAATTTCTGTGCTGCCGCAAACTCTAAATCCATGCTAGCAGGGTATCATGGAGGGAAGGTAGCGACCCTTCTTACCGGCCTGACCGACATCCTTTGACTCACGGTCGACACTCTCCGCCCGCAGTATCTCTGTCGCTCGTCGTCGTCACCCTTCTTTTGGTGATCAGCGAGCGTATCTTCCTCTGAGGAACGGTCCCTGGTTGGGCGCCAGAAATAGCCAGAGATCTGCCGGGATGAATCACGCTTCTCATAGAGATATGATGGAACTCCGTTTATTCTATTGTCAGACCCATAGTTATACTCTAATTCTCCAAGCACGCATAAGCAAGCTCCATACTATTGGGTTACAGCTACTGTTCACGCAGCCTTTAATAGCAAGCGATTGGTTACAGATTAATATGCATGCGACTAACTAACATAAGTCTTTCTCTTTCTATGGTCAGCATCCCCCTCCCCAACATCCTGTTGGCTTGCCACATCAGCGTTGCTCCTCTCTTTTTTCTCTAGTCAAGGACAGTTCACTAATATAGCTTGGATTGTGCATGTATACATGTCCCTGTTCACTCAGCCATTTCTCTACAGCTGGGGGTGAATAAGAAGTTGTGAGGGGACATAACCTGAACTGCTGACCTGGCTTGATCAAAGTGATATTTGATGCTATATGATGTCATGCTTAGCAAAAAATCTGAGTGAATGGGAGTTTGGGGAAGGTAGCCATTGTTCGGAGACTGGCTGCGTGTTAGTATGCTTATAGGAGGTGGCATGTGGTTGCCTTTGCATCACTTTTTTTTCTTTCTTTCTTCATCTTAGTAAACTGTTTATCTTGATCTATGAGTTTTCTTGCTTTTGTCTTTCCAATTCTCTTCCTCCATTGCACTAAGGGTAGGGTAGAGTGAATGAAGGGCTGGCTGGGGGTTTAGCTGCCAGCCAGGTCCAACCCACCAAGGCTAGGAGTAGACAAAATTTAAGATGGGCATACGCTTGCAGTAAGTGAAGTCTTGAAAGCAGTTGGACAGATCTGTAGAAAAAACTTTTATAGAGTGACAGTAACACAGCATACAACTCTGTTGTGGTTTAAGCCCAGCTGGGAACTAAGCCTCACACAGCTGCTCCTTCACTTTCCCCTGGTAGAATGGGGGAGAGAATCAAAAGGGTAAAAGTGAGAAAACTCATGGGTTGAGATAGAGACAGTTTAATACAGAATGCAAAAGCCACATGTGCAAGCAAAGCAAAACAAGGAATTTGGTCACTCCTTCCCATGGGCAGGCAGGTGTTCAGCCATTTCCATCATGCATAACAGTTACTTGGGAAGACAAATGCCATCACTCCAAACATCCCCCACTTCCTTCTTCTTCCCTCAGCTTTATATGCTGAGCATGATGTCATATGATCTGGAATATCCCTTTGGTCAGTTGGGGTCAGCTGTCCCAGCTGTGTTCCCTCCCAACTTCTTGTGCACCCCCAGCCTACTTACTGGCAGGGCGGTATGAGAAGCAGAAAAGGCCTTGATGCTGTGCAAGCTCTGCTCAGCAATAACAAAAACATACCTGTATTTTCAATACTGTTTCAGCACAAATCCAAACCATAGCCCCATGCTAGCTACTAGGAAGAAAATTCACTATTCCAGTGAAAACCAGTACAAACTGCAAGTCAGATACCTTCCTGAAAATGGAGGAGAAAATATAGACTGGCCATAATGCTTGTTTAGGAGCATAGTAGACTAATGCAAATTATTTATAGCCAATAGTGTACATGACATGCCTAGGAAAACGTGTCATGGAAAAAGGATTTACTGGAATATGGCTGGATTACAGTATAGGATGGCTAAGGCTGAGTCTCATGACAGTTTAACCTGATCTGACTTGGCAATGCAATTCTTGCCTTGTCCCTTCTAACCATACAAGTGCTTGCTTAGATCTAGTAGTATTTGATACAGGGCATTAATCACTTTCCTGCACTGGCCTCTACTGTAGTATAAGACAAATGCTATTCCTGTTGAAGGGGAGGTGACTGCTTAGAGCCATGCAGCTGGGACAGCTGCAGTCCTGGCCTCAACTCTTGAGGAAATACAAGCCGAGTGCATGGATTTGGCATCTCTCTTCCAATAGTGAAGCTGATCTGACTTTCCCTCCACCACAGCTAACCATTCTCTATCCCTCTTACAAACTGTAGTTTAAAGTAGCTTTGATGTGAAAACCCAATCTCTTCTGTGTTCACTAACTTCTCCTAGAAATAACTTTTTCTGGTGACAGGTGCAAGTCAAAACTAATGTTGAATATTTAAAGTAAGAATAGAGCTACTTCAGCAGAAAATTACCTTCAGTATGAGGTAGAAATACTTTCATCTTAGAAATAAACTGTTGCAGCCCAAATGCATATTAAGGGAAAAAACTTCCAAAAATGAAGGATGTGGATGCTAGTATTTAATGCACCCAATGAATTATAATGAAATACAAATAACAAAGTATGAATAACCAAATAGAAAGCAAATAAAATACTATCAAAAAGCATCTACAAAATGTTCATATTGTTATTTGACTTAACCTTATGATGCTGTTGTGTTTCTGTTTTAAGCTAAATCTATTTAACTATTAGCTGCTGAAACTACTTCATGAAAAATGTGGTGAGTGCTGGTCTAAACTAGATCAGATAGTCCTGGAGCACAGTTCAGAGCACAAGAATAATTTGCATAAGGACATTTAATTCTGTTGCTATATGTATAAGCTTTTTTTTTTAATCAACTATATACAGTTGCAAAAGCTGTTTATGTATTAATCAACATTTTAAAAAAAAACAAGATTGGAAGTGTGAAAAGGGGAAGTTTGCTGTTCCTATGATTAATTTTCCTCTTCTCTCCAATTGTCCCCCAGATGAAATTACTGAAGCAAAATCTGGGACTGCAACTCCACAGAGATCAGGTTCTGTAAGCAACTGTAGATCCTGTCAAAAAGATTCAGATGGTGATGCACAGGGAAAATCTGCAGATATATCCCTTACACCATCAGTGACCTCTTTAACTGATTCTTCTAAGGCTGAATTAACTCCAAGACCAGGGAGTCATGCAATAGAATTCTTCGAGATGTGTGCAAATCTTATTAAAATACTTGCACAATAATTTTGAAAGTGGGCTTATTTCTTTTACAGCAATAAGCATGCCTAAATCATAGATGCTTCCAGTTATAATCAAGTTAAATTAACAAAGGTGCTGAAAAAATTATCCACAGAATGCAATTTTCAGAGGGATTGGAATGATTATAGGCCGTTATGTATATTATTTTGAAGCTGGAGTGAATTCCGATTATCCGCTGTCCAATAGCATAATACAGATATAGGAAGTCACATGCCCTTGGGACAGTGTTCATAACACTTTACATTGATTGCACATTAGAATTCAAATATTTAAGTTATGCTGGCCTTCTTGCTTTTTTCCACTGGTAATACATACATCTAATGCACTGTAAGTAAATGTAGTTCAATGACTTAAGAATGACTTGATCATTATCTATAGTTGTGCCTTAGTTGATCAGAATTGTCAGCATCTAACAGTAATGTGTTAAAACTGCTGTTTCTTTCCTCTTATTTGACAGTAAATGATAAAGAATAGTTTAATGCATTATAGCATACTACTTTTAATAACAGATAAATTTGATTAAATGCATGCAAATCCAACCAGGTTAAAGTATATGTAGGGGCTTTGTAATGCACTAAGGGTGAAATTCTGTGGACTGTAAGTAGAACAATTCAGGCCACAACAGTGGTGAGAGGCTTAATGCTGAGAAGACTTGGCACCCTGTGGGCTGAAACAAAATGTGGCTCTGTGAAGAACTGTCAGCAGGTTCCTGATCTGCACAGATTTAGTAGCTCATATCTTAGTGTGGTAGCAGCACAGCAGTTCCCCACTGCTACTGCAGGCTGACAATCCTGTTCCTTATAAACACGTGCATGTAGTTAATAGCACAGCTCTATGGCCTCTTGCATGCTATTCCAGAATCTAAAATTTTCACTTTTAAAAATATGTTCATGCTTTGATACAGCTGTTTATATCATATGCTACCTTGCCATATATTTTATAGAATTCGCATTGCAGTTGAAAATACATATATAGGTTTAAGTTTTTCCAAGTCGGCTTTATAATGAACTCTGCCATTTAAATTGTGGCATTAATAGTCCAACTTTTCAGTTGAACATTTAAAACTAATCATGACAGCTTATCGTATAATCATAGAATGGTTTGGGTTGGAAGGGACCTTAAAGATTATCTGCTTCCCACTCCCTGCCATGGGCAGGGACACCTTCCACTAGACTAGGTTACTTGTAACCCCATCCAACCTGGCCTTGAACACTTCCAGGGATGGGGTGTCCACAACCTCTCTGGGCAACCTGTGCCAGGGCCTTACCACACTCATAGTAAAGAACTCCTTCCTAATATCTAATCTAAATCTGCCCTCCTTCATCTTAAGGCCATTCCCCCTTCTCCTATCACTGCATACCCTTGTGAAAAGTCCCTCTCCATGTTTTTTGTCAGATCCTTCAGGTACTGGAAGGCTGCAATTAGGTCATCCTGAAGCCTTCTCTTCTCCAGGCTGAACAGCCCTAAGTCTCTCAGCCTGTCTTCATAGGGAGGTGTTCCAGCCCTCTGATCCTCTTTGTGGCCTCCTCTGGACTTGTTCTAAAAGGTCAATGTCTTTCTTGTGTTGAGAGCCCCAGAGCTGGATGCAGGAGTCCAGGTGGGATCTCACAAGAAGAGAGTAGAGGGGCAGAATCACCTCCCTCGACCAGCTGGTCATCCTCCTTTTGATGCAGCCCAGGACATGGTTGGCTTTCTGGGCTGTGAGCACACATTGACAGGTCATATTGGGTCGGTATTGGGACCCGTGTTATTTAATATCTTCATTAATGACACAAAGGGATTGAGTGCAGCCTCAACAAGTTTGCAGATGACACCAAGCTGAGTGGTACAGAAACACACCTGAAGGACAGGGTGCCATCCAGAGGGACCAGGACAAGCTTGAGAAGTGGCCCATGGGAATCTCATGAGGCTTAACAAGACCACGTGCTGGTGCTGCACCTGGGTTGGGCAAACCCCAAGGATCAATTGAGGCTGGGGGATGAACAGATTGAGAGCAGCTCTGCTGAGAAGGACTTGGGGGTGCTGTTGGATGAGAGGCTGGACATGCCTCGGCCATGTGCACTTGCAAACCCAGAAACCTCCTGTGTCCTGGGTTGCATCCAAAGCAGCATGGGCAATGGGCGGGGGGGGGGGAATCTGCCCCTCTCTGGTGAGATCCCACCTGCAGAGCTGCGTCCAGCTCTGGGGTCCCCAGCACAGGAAGGACATGGACCTGTTGGAGCAAGTCCAGAGGAGGCCACCAAGATGATTAGATGGACGGAGCACCTCTCCTATGAGGAGAGGCTGAGAGAATTGGGATTGTTCAGCCTGGAAAAGAGAAGGCTTCAGGGTGACCTAATTGCAGCCTTCCAGTACCTGAATGAGCCGACAAAAAACACGGAGAGGGTATTTTCGCAAGGGTATGCAGTGACAGGAGAAGGGGGAATGGCCTTAAGATGAAGGAGAGCAGGTTTAGATTAGATATTAGGAAGAAGTTCTTTATTATAAGGGTGGTGAGGCACTGGAACAGGTTGCCCAGAGAGGTTGTGGACACCCCATCCCTGGAAGTGTTCAAGGCCAGGTTGGATGGGGTTACAAGTAACCTAGTCTAGTGGAAGGTGTCCTTGCCCATGGCAGGGGGGTTGGAAGTAGATGATCTTTAAGGTCCTTTCTGACCCCAGCCATTCTGTGTTTCTATATCGAGCTTCTTGTCCACAACCATTCCCAGTCCTCCCAGGGCTAATTCTTGATCCATTCTATGCCCAGCCTTTACTTGTGCTTGAGATTAAAAAAATTTTTAACAGTAGATTTCTGTTACCAATGTCATAAATCCTACCACAGTTGTTTTTGCAGTGTTTTCAGAACAAAATTGAACCTTAAATATTAAGATCTTAGCTAATACTTGCACAAAAACATTTAATCTCTTGTAAACTGGGTGTAATTATCCACAGTTACATTTTCATCTAGCACTAATGTAAACATTGCACAATAAGCTATGTCATAAAACATTTGCATTCAACAATGAGCATTCTCTTCAAAGTCAACTTCATTACCTACTTAGTTTTGAAGATTGTGCTCCTGGTTAGATACTAGAAATAAGGCATTACTATGACCAATAAAGTCTTGACCCTGAAAATGAATACGAGTTATTGTCAATGTCTAGCTGAAAAATGCTAGCTACACCTATAAGAATAGTCTAATCCAGGCCAACTGGTTCCAGTTATGAATATGCACAGCACAGAATTTGAACAAACTTAAAGCTGCTTAAGCCCTGGAGCTGCTGTAACTGTGTTATGAACTGGGAAATTATGTCGTCTGCCTAATACAGAGGTACATGTTACAACTCCAGTTCTTTATCCTCAAGTGTCACACACCATCCCTATAATGCAAGGTTGTATTACTGTATCTCAAAGTGGAAGATTTCTCTTAAATAATGGTTTGGGTTTAAACTCCTGAGATTATGTCAACATGAGACCAGCTGCCAATCCTGCTTAAGTGGGGGTTTGTGTTATGTGGGATCTTTTTAAGTCTTGTAATAAATTATTCTGATGTACTAAATAAATCAGTGTACTCATTTTTGTTACCCTTTTATTTTGAAGTTGGTAAATATTGTACAATATAACAAATGCAGAGGGTTTTTTTTTAAATTGTGGTAATTTCTCATCTGGAATTGGTTTGGAATCACTGAAAGGGTGTCTGGTGTATGTTAAACTAAATATTTGTAAATGGTATCTGGTCCTGGCTTGCAAATTTGTAATGCTGACCACAAGTGCAAGGTGACAAGGTGCAAAAATCTTTTAATTTTTATATATTTCTTGGCACTCATGCATTAAAGCAACCTTGGTTATTTTGTCTCAGTATCTGAAAGCTGAAGAGAGTTTTTGGCAGAAGTGTACAATATGTATAGCTTTATTTAAAGTAAATTGTATTGGTATGATAAATCAGTTTTGATGGACAAAAGTTTCCTGATGGAACAGAGTTGGGGTGGGGTTTGGGTTATTTTGTTTTGTTTGTTTGTTATGGGGGTTAGCTTATACAGTGGGGGGGGAGGGAGAAAGGGAGACTGACAAGCTCTTTGAATCCAGAACAGTTGTCTGTTGTGTAACTTTCCTATGCTTTGTAGATCTTGCTTGTTGAAACTGCTTTCTTCAGATGTTCTTACTGATCTTGCAGATCATGTTTTTGCATCACACTAGTATCTGCCAATAGGTTGTGAAACAAAACTTCACTGAGAAATCTGCCAGGATTGTAAGGAGGCAACTTATGCAAATGTACCAATTGGTCTATATTCCCACTGGAGTATGTTGAATTATCTTGTCTTTGTATTGTAAAATTTTAAAAAATGTGGATAAACATGATTGACCATATACATTATAACTCACTAGGTAATGGATAAAAATTTCATCCTGATGGTGCAATATTTTTTTTAAAAAAATTCAGGGCTGTTTTGATATGAATGTTTAATACAAACTTGGAAATAAACTATATTTTACCAGTTGATTACTATTATAAGATATAAAGTCCATTTTGTTAACAAAGATGTGCCTAGTACCTGTGTTGTAGGTTGGTTTGTTTGGTTTTTTGGTTTTTTGGGTTTTTTTTTACAAAGCTGAATGGTTCAAATGCTTGTTTATAACATAATAAGCCATCAATGCACCTGGCTTCTTGTTTCCTGCCACCTCCCTGTTGGTTGTGCTGGGTCTTGTTCCCAGCTAGAGTAACCTCCCTGTTGGAAGCATCTGTCCTGAGGACACTTTGCTGGCTGTGGAGTGGCTGTGGGGGGAAGCTTCCCCATAGGCGGCCGGTCAGAAGGCATTTAGGACGGTGCAGCAGGAGGTCTGTGTGACTATCTTGGTTTTGAGACAATTTTAGGAGGAAAACGCTGTGGAATGAATGTTTCCTCTAAAGAAAAGAAGTTTCGGCACTCCCCTCCCACTGATAGGAAAAGAATTTCTTGGATGAAAGTGAAAAAAACCTGTTTATTTAACAAACAAAGTGCCCGCAGAGCACAGGAAAAAAGGAATAACTGTTAAACCTCCTCGCTGCGGAGAAAGCTGGTGGATTTAGAGTTCTTTCTTTAGCTGGCTCATCTTCTCCTAAGGTCTGGAGCCGGGATGTGGTGTCCCGCAGCCTCCCCGCCAGTCTGTGGCGTTCGGCTCCCACTGATGGTGTGGTTCTCAGATCAAAGCTAAGCCAAACAGTTCCAGAAGAAGCCACAGAAGTCACCAGAGGATTGCTATATGCAGTCCCGGGAAAACTTCTTGCCTCAGCTAACAAAACCAAGCTAGCTAAAAGCAAAAATGTAACTAACTCCCCGCTGCAAGGCCAAGCACCCCAGGGGAGTAAACACAAACGGCGTGGAAGAATTCCCCCAGATCCCCCTCTCCCCCCGGACCCAGTTTAAAGCTACAGGACCCATTTCTGGGCATAAAGCAGATGATAGGGGAATACAGTATTAACATAAAATCACCCCAAGACAGTGGCCATTGCAGCTCATAGTGGTTTTGTTCTAAAAGTAGGGTTCATTCACCCGGTGTGCAAGAAGCCAATCTAGACACAGAGTTAAGTTTTTTGTTTATTACATGTCAGTGCAGAGATGGGTGGTGAATCCACAAAGCTGGCACACCCTCAGTATGCCAGCTCTCTGTATTTATACACTTCCGACAGTGAAAAATCAACATTTCCCATATGTAAAACAACCTAAAGCCATTGACTACACCTTCCTTCATCTCTGTCTAAAGATTCAGCACACAAGTATTTTACAGTGCTTGCTCTGGGGAAGGGGCTTATGTGAGTAAGGGACAATTAAAGCTGATGGGTGGGTATTTTAATTTCATATATTAATGACTAAAGGTTAACACAAAGTTCAAACAAAATTCTTTGGCTTTATCAGCAGCTTATTACTGTGTTATCTCCTTGTTGATTGCATTTATGGTATAATCCTGCTCTTGCTTCTCAGATTCTCCTAGTTTCAAGTAGCTATCTACAGAGATAAAAGTATATTATGTATACAACACATCCCCCCTTTGAGACTTGTTTAAAAATACTTCTTTTTCTTCAAGTCTCACTTTCATGCCATTTCTTTAGCATAGTTCATTTTGTTGCTTCCCTTTCTTGCCATTCAATATCTGCTAAAAAGTTTTGCTTAGTTCTTATGAGAAGTTTGGCTAATTGTCATTCCCAGAAATCCTGTCTAGCTTTTATAATATATAAAATATATATATATATAAATATATATATATATATTAAAATTTATAAAATATAAATATATAAATGTCATGGGTTAGCAAGCATAGCCCCGGAAGTGATGTTCTTGCAAAGGGGTGCTTACAGCTTCCTCTGTGACCTGACAGAACCTATCAGCTGGCCAGTTTGAATATGGACAATTCTTTAAGCCACTTAAAATTGTGACTGCATCTGTGATCCACACTTAAAAATAGACAACCCCCCCCCCCCCGTTGGAGAATGGTTAGAGGATCAGGGACATGGATCATTGATAAAGACAAATCAATAAAAGAACTGTACAAAGCAAAGGCCTGTAAGCAAAGGCCTGCATGAGAAAAAGCCTCCATGAGAAAATGCCTGCATGAGAAACAGGCCTGAGAACCAAAAGGGAGTTTTTAGGAGGTACAGTGCTGTTCTGATAAAGATGTGCTGACCATGAGAAGGGAGGAAGATCTTTTGATCTCTCAAGACAAAACATAAATAAGAGAAGCTTGCCAAATGTAGTCTTTTATCTAACCCAATTATGTAGAAGTAAGAATGTGCTTTTGTAAGCTTAAACCAATCAAGAACTGACAAGCATATATACTGATACTATATAAGTGCCTCTGTATTGCTAATAAACGAAGCTTGCATTACCAATCACATTGATTGTCTGCGTGTCTTCCCCCGCCGGAAAGTCAGCACCCCCCCCCAGCCCTCTCTCGTTTCTGTGCTGGGACAGGTGGCTGTGGGCCCCATGCGGGGAGCCAGCGGGCCTGGCCCAGGCCCGTCTCGGGCCAGGCTGGGCCGGGCCACAGCCATCCTGGAGCTGATGGGCCCTGTTCCACCCACGGAACCCCCCCCATGGCCTTGCTGCGGGCAGCCGGAGCGGCCTGGCTCCCCCCCCCTCCAGTGCGGCCAAGATTCAGCTGAAGCTGCACCGCTGTCTGGCAAAAGATCATGTGACCAACAGCGATAAGCGAAATTCCAGCTGCAAGGCCTAGGTGAGATTAACCCTTTTAGTGCTGTGAAGAGCTGAAAACCTGAGGGAGCAGAAAGAGGAGATGCTGAAAGCTGAAATTCTGTTGTAAAGCTATGATGTATCAGAGTACCTGTATCAGAGTACCCGTTGTAATTTCATGAAGGCATGGGGGGGTGGAGTGTTCAACTTGTGAGCAAAAGCACCTGTGCTGAGATAGGCAGATGCTGAAGCAGCTGTAATTTCATGAGAAGTTTGAACAGGGAGAGATGGAAGCGATGAGGACTTTTGCTCTGTCTTGGGGTGACCTTATGATGTGTATCCCGTATTGCTGCCTATGCCCAGAAATTAATTCCTGTGCCTTTCTAGGCCTCTAAACTGAGCCTGAGAGGGGGAAGGAAAAAAACTGAGCAAAACTTTTTCAAAGAAGTTTGCAGCTTGTTCAAGGTCACACACAGATAGCAATTTGTTTCCCAGCTGTGGCAGGGGAGGGAGGAAGCACCTGGCTTGCTGCTCTTAGGACAGTTTTTTCTGGCCAGTGGTTCAGCTGCTTTGTTCTCCGGAGAGAGACTGAGAGTTGAATTTTTCCTTCCCTGGAATTTCAGATTTTCTCCCTTTTCTCCTGGACTGCTTGATTGCTTTAACATCAGAGCACATCGGGAGGACTTTCCACCAGGCACAGAGGGCCTGGCCCTGGGCCAAGCCCCAGCTTCAAGGAGACCAAAGGGAGGACTCTAACACTTTCCCAGGTTTTTTTCCACAGCAAGAGATTTTATTATTTAGCATTATTTTCCTTTCCTGTGTGCTTGTTAAATAAATAATCTCCTTCACTTTCCTTCGAGGAAAATTTATTTTTCCCGAACCTGGTGGGGGAGGTGTGGTTGTGCCTTCTCTCAGAGGATATATTTCTAAATTTGGCCAAACCAGAACATGGTCCAAATGGGAAAGGAGAAAACCTCAGTTCCTAGAGATGCTCCCAGAGATAGTCCTAAAGATGAAGATGAGGAAGACCCTTTGCTCCTAGGGAAGGAGAAGGGCCTCTGTTCTTAGAGATGCAATGCTCCCAGAGATGGGTGAAGAGAATTTTGGTTTCTGAACGGCTCAACCTTAAAATTGTACCCCAAAAACTTCAAGAGTGGACCCTCGAAAGCAGTTGTGGGAAAAGCTGCAAGTCGTCGGAAGGGACTCACATGCGAGCAGAGAACCAACCTGGGCGGCTGTCTCGTTCTGATAATGCTTTCATAGCATGGGCAAGAGAGACTCCTCTTCCTAAATGGACTGAACAAGGTTATTATGGAAGTGGTAAACAGACTGAACATCTCAAGGGTTGTCTTTTTACAGTCACTGGGAGAAGGGAGAAAGGTGGGGGGAGGAGACGTGTTCTGAAGGTGTGGTACACAAAAAGAGCAACAATGGATTATAACAGACAAATGTTAGTACCGCTATAACAATTAGTCCTATTATTCTCCTAAACCAACTCCCCAATTCTGGTAACCAAGATGTAAGCCACTTCTGTCAGCGATTGAGAGACGAGACACAGCTTGATGCAAGCAAAAGCAGTTTATTGTTTCTACAGCATGGCTTATATACTCTTATAGCCTTCAAACAAAACTTTCCATTACCTTAATAAAAAACACAACATTCATGTTTCCCAGAACATTAGTTAACTACCATCTTGCATGATTTCTCTAAAGCAAAGCACAGTGTAATACATGACGTTCCTTCTACTCAATCCTTCAAAGACCTGTCTGCCGCTCCCATGGCTTCTGATCCACTAAGGTCAAGATGTCCATACCTGCGGTACTTTCTTCTCGGCTTCCCAACTGCCTCTCCATATCTCCCCCTTTCTGTTGGACTATTCAAATTCTTTTCATAGACTTGTCTAACAATTTTTGAACACACTGCAGAAAACATGGCAAGCAAATCATTAAAAGCAGCAACATACCAAAAACATAAATTCTTATTTTTAACAAGCTTCTAAGCCAGGCAGTAAGCCCCCACCCTCCAAACAGTTGCTCAAACCAGTCTCCATTGCTAACAACTTTCAGTTTAGTGACACTGTTTTGGAGGGCTTGAATGCTGGCATGAATACACTGAGAATCGATGGTCTAAGAAAGCAAAGCCGGGAATGAAGTGCCAGAACGAGGGTGGTCAGGGTCCAGTGTAGGAGAGATGTTCACAGATTCTCGGAATGATCTCACGTTCTTGTCTGGGATCCACCTCAGATCATTCTCTGTGGAGACACAAGCATAATCTCTTCCCCATGTGACAAGGGGGTATGGTCCCAGAACCTTACCTGATTCTGGATCTCTAATGAGCACTGGGGCCTTTTATTTGACTTTTAGTTGAGAATTATTGCTAAAGTGCCTTACAATTTGAGTGTTAGAATCCATTAATGAGCAGTTTAAAAAATTGAAAACATACAACGCCTTCTGTAATCACTTGGCTGAGGTGGCATTCCCCATTCCCCCTTTCTGTTGTAGCAAAAGACGCTTAAGTGAAGCATGGACTCTTTCAATTATAGATTGGCCCATCAGAGAATGGGGAATCCCCATGACATGCATCACTCCCCATAGGGCAAGAAAATTTGCAACACTCTGGGAAGTAAATGCTGGGCCATTGTCAGTTTTGACTTGCAAGGGAATGCCTAGTACTGCAAAGGCACTCACAAAGTGGCGGCAAACTTCTTTTGCTACCTTTCCTGTATGACAGGATGCAAATAATGCACCTGAAAAGGTGTTTATGGAGGAGTGGATGTATTTGAGTTGACCAAATTCTGAAAAATGAGTGATGTCCGTTTGCCACAATTGAAGGCTTTGGAGTCCTCTAGGGTTAACACCTCTGGCAAGAGAGGGAAAGGAGTGCCTCTGGCAGTCAGGGCATACAGCAACAATGCTGGAGGCTTGGCAATTAGTCAAATCAAAAGTGCGTGCCAGCGCGGCAGCATTTTGATGAAAAAAAGAATGGTTAAGGTTTGCTTGGGCAAATCGGTCAGGCAATACTTGAACAGGTAAAGTAAGTAAGTCTGCCGGGCAATTTCCTTCTGCAGTAAAACTAGGCAAAGTAGTGTGAGAGCGAACATGCATTACAAAGTAAGGCTGTTGCCTAGAATCTAAAAGGAAAACAAGTTTTTGTAACCATTGAAACAATTCTGCATTAGACACTTCCTTCAGTACGGCAGCTTCAGCCCTCTCAACGATCCCTGCAACATAAGCAGAATCTGTAATTAAGTTAAAAGGGATAGGCCATTGCTGAAAGGCTCACACAACAGCTGCTAATTCAACAATTTGAGGAGAACCTGAAACAGTGGCAACATCTGAATCCCACCGGTCAGATTCTGTGTCCCACCAAAGTAATACCGACTTGTGCATGTGGCCAGATCCATCTGTAAAGACAGTTAAAGCATGCAAGGGAATTTCAGTTCTTTTGGGTCACATTAGGAGATTAAAACTGGCTGCCACTAGCTTGTGCTTTGGGGGACGTGAAGAAAGTTGTCCAGAAAAATCAGCCAGAGCCATTTGAAACATTTCGGACTGCTGCAACAACCACTGCAAATAAACAGAAATAATAGATAAACAGATCAAACAAAAATCCACACCTGCAAGTGTGGTTAATCTTTGTCGGGCTTTTACAATGAGCAAGGCAATCATTTCATGTTGAGTGCTTATGGTCTTAGACATATGGTGTGACAAAAAAATCCATTCTATAATCAGCAAAGGATCTGGCACATTAGAATCCCACTGATCAATCAAGGCATGGGGTTGCTTATCTGGGTTAAGAATTATTAAGCAAAAGGTAACTCAGGGCCCATCAGGCCGTTTGGCGGTTTGAAATAGCATCAGCTACTTGTTGTAGTTCTTGGGAAGCCTCGGGTGTAAGCTGCTGAGGCGACAAAAGATTTGGTTCCCTTTTTAGCAAAGCAAACAAAGGGTTCAAATATGCATTGGAAATTCCTAACAAAGGACGAACCCAATTAATGGTTCCCAAAAGTTTTTGGGCATCATGTAAGGTACGAATGTCTGATTGAATTTGCAAAGGTTGAGGGGCAATAGTCTGGGTCCTGATACGCTAGCCAAGGTATTTCCAAGGGGGTTGGGGCTGGATTTTTTCGGGAGCAATACTAAGTCCCGCTTGAATTACAGCAGCAATGACAAGGGCTAGGGCTTCCTCCATAACCTCTTGTTTCTCTGCCGCTATGAGAATGTCATCCATGTAATGATACAGGAGAACATCAGGAATTTTCTGGCAGATGGGACTGAGGACCCTTGCAACAAACCACTGACAAATAGTAGTGCTATTCTTCATTCCCTGTGGTAGGACAACCCAATGATATCTTTGCAAGGGTTCTTGCATGTTAGTACTTGGGACAGAAAAAGCAAATTTAGGAGCATCATCAGGATGCAAAGGAATGGTAAAAAAGCAATCTTTCAAATCAATAACTGTAAAATGCCAATTTCGAGGGATCATGGTAGGAGATTGGAGACCGGGTTGAAGGGCTCCCATGTCCTCTATAACAGCATTAATTTTGCAAAGGTCATGGAGCAAGCGCCACTTGACAGTTTGTTTTTGAATAACAAACACAGGCGAGTTCCAAGGACTCGTGGAGAGGACAATGTGCCCCTTTTGAAGCTGTTCTTGTACAAGGTCAGTAAGTGCATGTAATTTGGTTTGTGACAGGGACCACTGATCCACCCAGATAGGATTCTCAGTTTTCCAGGTTAATTTCAGGGTGTCGCGCACCACAATGGTCCCCATCAAAAATCAGACCCAATTTTTAGACCCCATTGGGAAAGTAAATTGCGTCCCCATAACACCATGGGTATGGGTCGAACAAATGGTTTAATAGAAGCTGTGTGGCCCTCTGGTCTCATCACTTGATTTAGATGGTGACTTTGATAACAGAAACTGCTTCCCCCAATCCCAGTGAGGGCTTGGGGTACTTCCGTGAGGGCCCAAGCAGGAGGCCACTTGGCTTGAGAAATGACAGTCACATCAGCCCCGGTATCTAAAATACCGGTAAGCGTCACTTGGTGTCCTCGTAGTGACAGGGTACATTTACACGTAGGGCGTCTGCCTGAAAGGGCCTGTACCCATAAAATTTGTGGGGTTCCCGTGGAACCAAATCCCACACCAAATCCTCCCACTCTTTCTTTGCATTCCTCTACAGGGGGTTGCGATTCGTGTAGGAAAAGAATCAGCAGCACGATGCAGGTTCCTTAAGGAACTGTACAAGGTGGGAAAGGGGTTCAAGCCATGATTTTGATTTCTCCTACAAAGTCTGAGTCAATAACCCCGGGGAGAACAAAAAGTCCTGAAAGGGTGGTTGAGGATCTCCCTAACAGCAAGGCACTTCTCTGGGGTCCTGGGGGCCCAAAAATTCCTGTAGGGAGTAAATGAACAGAACAGTCTAATAACATTACTGTGACTGAGGTAGCCAGGTCCAATCCGGCGCTGCCTGCAGTTGCTGGGCGAAGACTTGAGGCGGTCCTCCTCTCCTTGGGGTGTCTGCGACGGCTGAGGCATTTGTGTCTGTGCGCAGTGCCGTCCCGCGCTCCGGGTCTGGTTTCCCTGGATTGGGCGACCTTCAAAATCAGAATGACATTGATTAGCAAAGTGATGGCCTTTGCTACAACGGGGACACATGGCAGGGGTTTCAGGTTTAGTCCCTCTCAGGGCGAAGCAATCTTTTTTCAAGTGACCAGGTTTGCCACAGCCAAAGCAAACTGCCGGAGCCCCGGAGGGGCCTTTAAGGGCTGCAAAAGTGGCAGCCATTGCCTCATATTTATGCTCTACTATGCCAATGCGATTGCACACTTCAAGCATCTCAACCAAGGTCGGATTTTGATTAGGCAATGACTTAAGAAGTTTCTTACAGTCCTTGTTCGCGTTCTCAACAGCAAGCTTTAAAAGCAAAATTTCACGAGCTTCAGGGTGTTCAGCCTGGTGCTCAAGCTCTTGCTTAAGGTGATCAATAAACTGCATGTAAGGTTCACGAGATTCTTGCACAATAGTTGTAAACACTTTCTGTGGCTTCTGTGTATCAGGGACTTTAAGAAGGGCTAAGCATGCTGCTTCACAGGCTGCTTCAAGGGCCTCTCTAGGGCAGTCCCAGGCTTGGGCTGCAAGATCCGTATGAGGCCCTGTCCCCATAAGGTGATTAAGCATAAGGATTACTAAAGCCCAATTATTATGACCCACATAGGTGACAAGGATGGCTTGTAATCCTTTCTGCCACTCAGTTTCCCACTGAGGGTATTGCGTGGGGGTTAGCAAAAGCTGAGCAAGTGATTTTAAATCATGAGGGGTCATAACATAAGCATTAAACACAGAAGACAGCAAACTCTTGAAATATGGAGAGCTTAAACCATGCTCTGTCACGGTTCGACTGAGCTCTTTAATTACGGAAAAAGACATTGGCTCCCATTGCGGGTTCCGTTGGTTTTTTCCCTGATAAAAGACAGGTGCTACAATTTTCTCTGCAATGCCCAGTTCCCCCTCTTTCAGCGCCTCCCATTTCAAACGAGCCCAATTGTCATGGGGATCGGGGGATAAAGGTCCTGTTCCCTCTCAGGGTCAATAGATCCGGGATCAAAGGGATCTTCTTGCTCCTCCTTGCTATCGTTGGGGCAGTACCCTGCGGTGAATGCCCTTACAGATCGCAAGGGACCCCCTTTTGGCTTTCCCACAGGAGGGGGGTTCAAGGGCTGTACAGGAGGAGATGCATCACCCTCAGATTGTATTAAGCTTCCCGGATTCTCCGCGGAGGGAGAGCAAGATGTATTCTCTTTAACTTCGGCATGGGATTTCTCCTGGGCCATCATAGTCTCATAAATCACTCTCCAGGAAGGAAGCATATTTGCAACCTCCTTATCCCCTTTTGTCACACAATTCCATAACTTGACTCCCACTTCATCCTACAGTTCTTTAGTGAAAATTGTAGCCGGAGTAACCCCGGGCAGCTTGGCCGCTCTCCATTTCAGCATGACTTTTAGGTCATGCAAAGACAGGAGTTTGCCATGCTTTTCTAGTAATTTAGTCATGAGTTCAAAAAGGTCTCATTCTTGGGCAGACATTCCGTTAACCCATGTTCCCCTCAGCTCACCTCCTTATCCTAGAGGGATTCTTTGCCAGCTGGCTCCTGCTTCCTCTCAGCATCACTTAAGTTCTGTGGGGCTTGCCGTCAGCCGCTCAGATTAGGCGGGTCTTCGCATCCTCACACGGGAGCACCATTTGTTGGCGATTGAGAGACGGGATGCAGCTTGATGCAAGCAAAAGCCGTTTATTGTTTCTACAGCATGGCTTATATACTCTTATAGCCTTTAAACAAAACTTTCCATTACCTTAGTAAAAAACGCAATATTCATGTTTCCTAGCAACATTAATTAACTACCGTCTTGCATGATTTCTCTAAAGCAAAGCACAATGTAATACATGACGTTCCTTCTACTCAGTCCTTCAAAGACCTGTCTGCCGCTCCCATGGCTTCTGACCCACTAAGGTCAACATGCCCATATCTGCGGTACTTTCCGCTCAGCTTCCCAACTGCCTCTCCATAACTTCCATACTTCAGCAAAACCTAAGGATGTATCATCACTTTGTACTTCATGTAATAGTTTTACTTTCCTTATAAGATTAATCAGTAACATTTCTAGGCTTAAGCAAACTAATATTTTTATAGATTACCACTATAGCTATAGGTAGCGATATCACTAATACATAAAACAATAACAATAGTCCTTGAGGACAGTCTAATTCAAGGTTTCTAATTCAAGGGGATTCAGATTCCCAGGTGCAATTCATTAGATAAGGTTCTTGTGTAGTTTCATTTTTTAATGGGCCCAATGCTGTCAATATCCACTGGTGATCCAGAGGAGCTATCTTCAGTCTCGAATAGTGAATCCAAGAGCTAATTCCTTCTACCTTTACTGCTGTGTAGGTTGTTAAAAGTACCAAATAAGATCCTTTCCACTTTTCCATTAATGGCTCAACCTTCCAAGTTTGAATGTAGAACAAGTCTCCAGGTTTGAAATAATGCACTGGAGAGTCCAGAAGAAGTGGAGCCCACTGGTTGAGATACCCGTGCAGGGAGGGCAATGCCTGAGAAAGAGACAGCAAATAATTTCTCATAATTCCTTCCCCTTCAAAGTGCATTTGGTCAGTTCGATTTCCTGACAGGATATGGTTTTCCATATAATACTTCAAAGGGACTTCCTCCCTCTCTAACCCATAGAGTTATCTTGATTCTCATCAATAAAATAGGTAAAACCTCCACCCATTTAAGCTGTGTTTCCTGACATAATTTTGTGATTTGCCTCTTGAGAGTCTGTAGGAATAAGGCCTACAGCCATGAGATATGCCACGAGATATGTCATAAAATATGTGTTGAAGAGATTAATGTGAGCGTGATAGCCTACTGATGGGGCTGATAGGTTGTCGGGCAGATGCTGGATGACCGTTATCCCTGCAATTGGCCAGGTGAAAGAGGAAATGATATTAAGGCATCACAGTTCTGTTCCGCCCTTGCGCAAGATCCACATCCTTTGTAGTGTCTCTCTTTGTTACTCTTGATATCCCTAATTTACATATAAAGTGGCTGCCCTCCCCCATTTATGATGGCAGTAACAGGATATTTCACTGCAGTCTCATCTCCACTGCTCCCAAGAATGAGAATATGACCACCTTGCAGACAAGTTGATGGGCTTTTTCCTCTCTCCTCCTCAGAGCAGGGATACCTCTTTGGTAAGATTTGTGCATCTATGTCAGCGTATACCTGAGAACACTTGAATATAGTGCTATACACTTATATTTTGTAGATCTAGTGAATTTATCACCATCAGTCTAAGAAGAATCTATAATCTGTTGCTTCAATAAACCACACTGCTTGTGAATCTGTGATCGTAGAAGTTCTTATTGAACACAATCAAATTTGTAATGTCAAAATGGTATACTGCACCATTGGTGAATCTATGATCGAGAATGAGACCAGACTTACAGTGTAACCTACACTATTTGTGCATTTGGGATCTTATTGAACGTGACCAGACTTATAGTACTGAATTGGTTCTAATCAGAAATTAAACCCAGCTGCACCCAGCCCCTCTGACCTATGAGGACCAGGTGGAACACAACGGGGTTTATTTTCTGCAAAAATTCCATCCCCTTAGCTCTAAAGATTCTGATTCATTGTTGGAATTGTAAAAGGACGAGAGCCTGGGGATCCGGCGGGGGGAGGAATGCAGTCCAAAACCAATGTGGTTGATAAGCGCAAACTCCGGTTTATTAGCAATCCAAAGGCACTTATATAGTATACCAGCTTGTTAACTTCTGAGTGGCTTAAAGCTTATCACAGCACATTTCTATTTCTACATAATTGGACTTACATTGGCAAGCTTCCATAGTCATGTTATGATTAAAAGAATTCGGTGTTCACCCCCCTGTTCCCTGGTTAGCACACCTTATCAGGACAGCTGCATCGTTTCAAAACTCCCTCTTTATTCCCAGGCTTGTTTCTCACACCAGTGCTTTCTCATGCAGGCAGTTTCTCACACACAGGCCTTTTGCTTCTAGGCCTATTGCTTGTACAGTCCTTCTATTGATCCCATAATTCTATCAATGATCCATGCCCCCTGATCCTTTAATAATTGCAACAATTCATTCTATTTTTCCACTTGATTGCAATCTCCAGGGAGTGTGCAAATCCCATTTCATTCCGTGAAAATTTTATACATGCTGAACTACCTCTGAAATAAAATGGGGTCCATTATCTGAGGATAGACCTTCGGGGATCCCAAACCTAGGAATTATTTCCTTTAGCAGAATTTTAGCAACCTCTATAGCTTGATTGTTATGACATGGGAAAGCCTCTGGCCATCCTGAAAAGGTACCCCACTGAAATGAGCAGATATTGTAGCTGTTACTGTTCATTTTCTTTTCTCATTGCTGTTTCCTGTAAATTTTTATTAGCTCAAACCATGATATTCACCTTTTGTGGCTCCAATTCTCAACTCCATCCCGCCACAGCTTCATGCCATTGCCTTGTGTTCTATCACTGGTCACCAGAGACGAGATCAGTGCCTGCCTCTTCATTTCCCCTTGTGAGGAAGCTGTAGGCTGCAATGAGGTCTCCCCTCAGTCTCCTCTTCTCCAGGTTGAACAAGCCAGGTGACCTCAGACACTTCTAGCATGGCTTCCCCTCTAGGCTCATCACCTGCCCCAACTGGCTGGCGATGCTGTGCCTCATGTACCTTGGGACACGGTTGGCCCTCCTGGCTGCCAGGGCAAACTGCTGACTTCAATTTGCCATCAACCTGGACCCCCAGGTCCCTTTCTGCGGTGCTGTTCTCCAGCTTCTCATTTCTCAGTCTGTATGTATATCCAGGGTTGCTCTGTCACTGGTACAGAATCTGGCACTTGCCTTTGTTGAACTTCATACGGTTGGTGATTTCCCAGCCCCCTAATTTGTCTAGGTCTCTCTGCAGGGCCTCTCTGCCTTCAAGGTAGTCAACAGCTCCTCCTAACTTAGTATCATCTGCAAACTTAGTATCCCTTTGAGTCCTGCATCCAAGTCATCTATGAAGATGTTGAAGAGCACTGGAGCCCTGTGGAACCCCACTAGTGACCAGCCAGCCTTATGTAACCTCATCCACTTATAACAATTTGTGCCCAACCTGTGAGCCAGTTGCTCACCCATTGCATGACATGTTTATCCAGCTGAATGCTGGACATTTTGTCCAGAAGGATATTGTGAGAGATAGTATCAAAAGCTTTACTGAAATCCAAAAAGATTCCATCAACTGTCTTCCCTTGATCAACTAGGTGGATTACCATGTCATAAAAGGAAATCAGATTTGGCAAGCAGGACCTTCTCCCCTATGAAATCATGATGGCTGTGACCAATGACTGCATTGTCTTTCAGGTTGTTTTCAGTGCTGGGTTTGCATGGCCTGGGTTTTGGTAGTGGGGGGGCCACAGGGGTGGCTTCTGTGAGAAGCTGCTAGAAGCTTCCACCATGTCCCGGCAGAGCCAATCCCTGGTGGCTGTCGGGGTCCCTTTTCCCCTGCCATGTAGTCCTGGGAGAGGGGCCCTGGGGGGGAGACACGGGATTTCCCTAGCCCCTGGTCAGCCTAGTTCCCCACTGGTTGTTTTGTGTTCCCCTGCGCAGACAAGGACCCTCGGGTCCCGTGATTGCGGCAGTTCCTCGGCAGAGCTCCAGCCATGCGGCTGGGGAAATAAGCATCTCTCTGAAACATCTATCAAGAATCAGTCCATATATATTTCTTTCCACGGGCCTCGTTGTTTGATACGCGTGTTGCAGTATCCGTACTGTAACAGGTGGCTCTGAAGATGGACATGCCACTGACCAAGCCTGGGCCAATTAGAAATGGTGGTAACACCTCTGTGATAACGTTTAAGAAGAAACCAAAACAAAAAGTTATTGCGCAGTTTTAATTCCAGCCAGAGAAGAGTGGAGTGAGAACATGAGAGACAATTATGCAGACACCAAGGTCAGCGAAGTAGGAGGGGGAGGAGGTGCTCCAGGCACCAGAGCTGAGATTCCTCTGCAGCCTGTGGTGAAGACCATGGTGAAGCAGGGGGTCCCCCTGCAGCCCATGGAGGTCCACGGGGAAGCAGAGATGCACTCGCAGCCCGTGGAGGACCCCCACGCTGGAGCGGGTGGATGCCTGAAGGAGGCTGTGATCCTGTGTAGAGGAATTCCTAGTGGAACGGGGGCATAGGATACCCCAGGAGAGCTTGGGCATCCCAGGGCTGTTGCAGAAGTACCCCTGACAGGGCCTCAGGCTGAAGATAGGCTTGCAAGGCACCTGCTAGCCGGCAGCCTTGAACAGCCTTGGGAAAAGGTATACACTGGTCAGCTCCCCCGCTGCTAAGAGGCTTTCTCATGGGAAAGGGGCGTGAACTTTGCAAAGTATAACTTGGTGGAGGTAAACAATAAAACTGAAGCACGATGCTCAAATCGTATCAGTGTTCATATCATGTCTCTGGGGCTGGTTCCCCTGCACCCGGGACCCCTCCCCCCCCGCTAAAATCCTGTGGGAGACCTGTGGAGAGAGTGGCCCTGCTCCCAGGCTGGAGCAGCCTGTCCTTGAACAACTGCACCCCATGGAAGAGTGACCCACGCTACAGCAGTTTGAGGGGGACTGTTGCCCGTGGGATGGACTCACATCAGAGAAGTTAATGGAGAATTGTCTCCCATGGGAGGGACCCCACAGTGCAGCAGGGGAAGGACTCCTCTCCCTGAGCAGTGGGAGAAGCTATGGATGATGAACTGACCATAACCCCCATTCCCTGTCTCCTTGTGCCACTGGGGTAGGAGGTAGAGCTGGAAGGAAGGAGGGGTAGGAGGGAAGGTGTTTTTAAGGGCTTATTTTACTTCTCATTATCCCGCTCTGATTTTGTTAGTAATAAATTCATATCTCTAATTTGAGCCTGTTTTGCCTGTGATGGTACTTGATGAGTGATTTCTCCCAGTCCTTATCTGAACCCATCAACCCTTTATTTTCTCTCCTCTGTTCAGCTGCAGAGGGGAGTGAGTGAGTGGCTTTTGTGGGTGCCTGGCATCTGGCCTGGGTAAACCCACAACACTCCCAGAATAATCTTTTCCGTATTTTTACCAGGCACTGAAGTGAGACTGGCAGGCCTGTAGTTTCCTAGGTTGTCCTTGAAAATTGGGACAATGTTAGCTAGCTTCTAATCAACTGGTACCTCTCCAGATTACCAAAATGTCCAAAAATCATTGAAAGGAGTCTTGTGATGACATCAGCCAACTCTTTGAGTATTCTCAGATGAATGCCATCAGTCCCCATAGGCTTATAGGGATCCAGCTGGAGCAGCAGATCCTGAACAAGTTCAGACTCAATTGGGATTTTATTATTCTCACAGCCATGGGCATTCAGCTCAGGGCATTGGGAGACCCAGAGCCTGTAGGTACAAAAATGCTGTTAGCAAGGATTTTCTTGTTATTTTTCTAAGTCCGTGAGAGACTTTTCTCTCTCACAGAAGAGGTAGCAGGGAATGTAAACAACCAAGCCACCTGCAACCTTGAAAAGTCTTGTTTATGGTATAGTAGAAAGTATTTTGATAATGGATGTTTTAAGATTTTGGCCAATCGCCCCCAAGGGATGGCTGGTCCTTTGTCCAATTAGACTATGAAGAGAAAAGTCTATAAAAGGTTTGTAAAATAATTAAATAAATCAATCTTGCTGCACAATTCCTGCCTGCTGGATCTTCTCCTCCTCCTCCTCCCTATGGCTGTGGGACACGGTGATATACCGTAGGAACCAGGCCTGCGGTAATATTTGGTGCTGCCCGATGTGATCTGCACTCTCTGACGTGTCCTGCTGCTGCGAGCCAAGCCGAATTCCTTTAGAGGTACGCTGTTCCCCTTCCCCCCCCGGGACCGGGAGGTCCGACAGAACTGAGAAATGGCGAACAGCGGCTCCCAAACCGACCCTGTGGTACTGGTCTGGAAAGGTGTGTTTAGCATATTGCACACCTCCATTCCTGAAAACTCAGTTCGGGAATTATTAGACTGGGCTACTTTAAAAGGGATTTCCATGGACAGAGATACTGCCCTGGACTTTGCCTTATGGCAGGAACTCGGATGCACTGTCTGACACGAGCTCCCGACTGGGGAGCCGGCAGCGTTAGAATTATACAAAACCTGGCGTTCGTTATTTATTCTGCTGACAGCCCTTGACTGTGATAGCAGGGCTGGATCGCCTGTCTCGGTGATGAGTGACGGAGGAATGTCCGAGGGGGGCCCCGTTGACTGGGCTTCCAGGGCAGATGATGGTGGATTCGGAATAACCCCCCCGGCTCCACAGGCAGAGCCTGCGCTGGCTCACCCTGCACAATCGCAGGACTCCGCAGCCCCCAGGAACCCCGCACCGCCAGAGGTGGGGGGGTCAGGGCAGAGAGAGGGCGCACAGCCTGCCTTGCTGTTCGGCTGGGCGGCAGCCACGGCTTATCCAGGGCCGCAGATCAGTGGCTTAGCAACTTGGACGCCCAGAGAGGCTCCTAGCTCGGTTCCGTATGCACCTGGATCTGGCTTTTTAGCGGGCGTAGCGCCGGACATGCCTGCCCCGAGACTGCCTGGCTGTGCTCCGCTGCCCTCCCTGGCGCTGGACTGTTCTGCGCGGTCACAGAACCGAGCCATCGACCTTTTAATGCAGCATCTGCCTTTTCTGACAGTTACCGAACTTATCCCGAAGGATGGAGGACCTGCTCAGCCTGTTAGAGCGGCGAATGCCCGAGCCCACGCCGGCCACGCCGCCAGCGCCACCAGCGCCACCAGCTCCGCCCACGCCGCCCGTGGCCCCCCCTGCCAGATGGAGGAGACGCGGCTCCGAGCCAAGAAACAGCGCGGCCAGCGGCGAACCCGGAAGCGGCGGTGGCTGCGGAGTGGCGGGCAGGACAGGCGGCTCCGAGTGCGCCCGGGGAGCGGGAAACAGCAGCGGAAGCGGCGACCGCGCCGAACGCGGCTGCTGTGCGAGAGACGAGCGCGGCGCTGAGCGCGGCGCGGGCCGCAGTGCCGGCCGCGGCGCCGAGCGCAGCCGTAGCCCCAGAGTCGGCTGCAGCTTCAGTACCGTCTCGGTCAGAACTGGCCGAGATGGCCTCCCGTAAAGAAACTGCTGTAAAAACTTCCGCACAGCCAGTTGCAGTCTGTGCTGTCTGTTCTGGCTCTAGCGAACTTAGCCAAAGTGCCCCTCCTCCCTGCACATTTCTGTTCACTCCCAGCACCCCAAAGTTGCCTTTGCCTGATGATTCCTCGTCAGACAGTGAGGCAGATGAGGTCCTGGCCCCAGGTCGTCAGGCGGCTGTAGCCACGCGGCGAAGAAAAAGGCTGCGCTGGTCTCGCCCCTGGACCTCTCAGGACGGCACGGTAACAGTATGTCCGAAGCATTATAATCGCTTCTTAGAGTCTATTAAGATGCGAGCATTGGAGGAGGGAGACCGGAGATTATTAGAAATCCTTGGAATGCCAAATAGATTTGAGGATTCTGGGGGTAACCGAGGAGCTGTTACACTCCATCTGCAGGCTGTTCCAGAAGTTCAGGATGGTAGTGACTCCCCAAAAGGGGAGATCCAAGCTTTCCCAGTGTATAAGGCTCTCCCAGATTCAGGGGAGCATGACAAGCATGAGGTAATTGCTTGGAAAGTTGCCCAGGACCTCCAATCCAAGGTGGCACAATATGGGCTAGGTTCTGCTGAGGTTATGCAAATAATAAGGGTGATAAATACAGATTTGCTTTCTCCATTTGATATCAGACACTTAGGTCAAATTTTATTTCAACCTGTACAATTTACAGTTTTTGAGAAAACCTGGAGAAAGCTGGCCGGCAAGACTGCATTAGCAAATATGCAGCTCCCTGCTGCTGATCCTAGACATACAGCAGGAATGGATGCTTTGATGGGGACTGGTCCCTTCTCTGATCTCAGTCTACAGGGTAACTTGCCCTCTAGCGTCCTGCAGCAAGCTCAACAGGTCGGCATGGCTGCCCTGTTGAAAACCATAGAGTTGTCTGCACCCAGAAAGCGATATACTGAAATAGTTCAAGGGAAATCAGAGTCATTCCTCTCCTTTGTAGAGAAAGTTGCTGCTTCTCTCGAGAAGCAGGTTGAGGATGATGGGTTAAGACAGTTGTTGTTAAGGCAGTTAGTGAGAGATAATGCAAACGTGGAGTGCAGAAAAATCATAGATGCCTTACCAGGGGATCCTGAGGTAACAGACATGGTCGAAGCCTGTGCTAAGGCGGGATCTGGGAACCAGAAAAGGCCTGCTTTGGCTGCATTCCTACAGTCTATTCACACATCTTCTGGTCCTGAAACAAAGCAACCAAAACAGGGGAAGAAACGGAAGCAGCCTAAGCCAAAAAGAGAACACACCGATCCCCCAGTGCAAGAGGTGTGGCAGGCCAGGGCATTGCTCGGACTACTGTAGATCCCGGACTCATGCCAATGGTCAGCCATTGCCGGGAAACTTCCGCCGGGGTGCAAGGAGGGGGAATTGCTCTCCGATGCAGTCGCTCCCCCAGAGAGTGGCACAGGTACAGGCACAGGCCTACCCAGCCACCCTAGAGACGGCACCCAGGGATCAGACGGGTTTGACGTCCACGCCGCAGCCACAGTCGTCTTAGACTCTAGCGGCATTTATAAGGTTCCCTTGGATGCATGTGGACCCTTAGCCCAGGGATCCAGTGCGATGCTGGTGGGAAAACCTGACATTGCCCATCAAGGAATCTTAGTGCACTCAGGAGTTATTGATGCTGACTTTAAAGGTCAGATTTGCGCTATGGTCGCCATGCAAAAACCCCCTGTAACTATTCCTGAAAAGACCTGCCTTGCTAAATTAGTGTCTTTGAAGTCTTGTGTCCCCAGGATAGAACAAACTCACGAAGATAACGGCAGTGGATCTACGGGACTTCAGCAGGCCTTCTGGACTGCAGACATTTCTGACCAAAGGCCGCAGATGACATGTACCCTGATCCTGCCGAACGCCCATCCACCCCAGACTCAGCTTCGAGGTTTGATTGATACGGGTTCTGATGTAACTATCATCTCCTTCTCTGCATGGCCTCCCTCATGGCCTTTAGCCCCGGTGGGATCGGCCATCGCAGGATTAGGAGGAACCACACAGAGCTATTTAAGTGAACGGCCTGTGATGGTGAGGGACCCAGAGGGGCCCACAGCTACAATTAGGCCTTATGTTGCTACCACTTCCCTTAACCTTTGGGGACGGGATGTGTTGGCAGCTTGGGGCGTACGGATTGGGACAAATTTTTAGCAGGGGTCACTGTGCGTAAGGGCGTACAGTATCCTACACTGCTTTTGCGGTGTCTGACTAACACACCGATCTTTGAGCTGCAGTGGCCCCTGCCAAAAGAGAAGTTAGACGCCCTTCATCAGCTGGTTCAGGAACAGTTACAACAGGGGCACCTTGAACCTTCTACTAGGCTCTGGAACACTCCTGTTTTCGTAATTAAGAAGAAATCAGGGAAATGGAGATTATTGCAGGACCTCCGGAAAGTTAATGCAGTAATGGAAGGTATGGGGGCATTGCAGCCTGGCATGCCCTCTCCCACCATGATTCCTACGGGGTGGGACATCCTGATCATTGATTTAAAGGATTGTTTTTTCACAATTCCTTTGCATCCTGATGACAAACCAAAATTTGCCTTTACTGTGCCTGCCATTAACAATGCTGAACCTGCTAAGAGATACCAATGGAAGGTCCTCCCTTAAGGGATGAGGAACAGCCCAATTATCTGTCAGTGGTATGTCGCCCAAGCTTTAGCCGGAGTTCGCAAGCAGTTTCCTGATGCACGCTGCTACCATTACATGGATGATATCCTGGTGGCAGCGTCCACTCGGGACGAGCTGCTGAGAATACAGCCTCAGCTGCTCGCTGCTCTGCATGCCTATGGATTAGAGGTAGCTCTGGAGAAAGTTCAACAGCATCCTCCTTGGAAATATTTAGGAGTGAAAATTTTGGACCAAACTATCCAACGCCAAGAGGTGCAATTCCCAGATTCGATTAAAACCTTGAATGATGCTCAGAAGCTGTTGGGTGTCATCAATTGGTTACGACCTTATTTAGGTCTAACTGCAAAGCAACTTTTCCCTCTTTTTAATACATTAAAAGGGGATCCTGATCTGAATTCACCTCGGGAATTGACTCCGGAAGCGCGACGAGTGCTGCAAGAGGTCCAACGGGCTGTTTCCGCTTGTCAGGTTTATCGAGTGGATCCCTCCATTGCTATCACTGTTTTCATTACTATTCCAGACCTCCATCCTACAAGTATCATTGGCCAGTGGAATGCACAATGGCCTGATCCTTTCCATATCCTAGAATGGGTCTTTTTGCCTCACCAGCCGAAAAGGACTGTGACCACAGTGTTTGAATTGGTCGTTTCTCTGATAATAAAATGCCGTCAACGGTGTTTGCAACTGATGGCTGCGGATCCTGCAGTAATTGTCATTCTGATCTCAAAGGAATACTTTGAGTGGAGCCTCATCCATAGTGCTCCTTTGCAAAGTGTGCTGCAAAACTTTTCAGGGCAGATCACTTACCATCTGCCCAGCCATAAATTACTGCAGTTGGCAAAATCGACCGTGCTTTCCTTGCGGCCGAGAAATAGCCGAGCACCGGTGCAAGGACCCACTGTCTTTACAGATGGTTCAGGGAAAACTGGTAAAGCCTTTGTTACCTGGAAGGAGGGATCGGAATGGCAGGTGCTGAAGGAACACGAGTCAGGCTCTGCTCAGGTGAATTAAGGGCTGTTACCATGGCTTTTCAACGATTCTCACAGGAACCTTTGAATTTGGTTACTGACTCTGCTTATGTAGCAAATACAACCCAATGCTTAGATTGTTCACTTCTGAAGGAGGTGAACAATGCGGCTCTCTTTTCACTGTTGCAAACCTTGTGGTCTGCAATTCAGGCTCGAGTGCATCCGTATTACATTCTGCACATTCGAAGCCACACCAATTTACCAGGTTTTCTAACAGAAGGCAATGCCAGGGCTGACATGCTGGCCAACCCTGCGTGGGTAGGGCCTCAGCCTGACAAAATTCCACAAGCTAAGGCATTGCACGGTTTCTTCCATCAAAGTGCACATACCCTGCAGAAGCAGTTTCATTTAACGCCAACCGAGGCGCACGACATTGTCAGCGCTTGTGCTGACTGTCACCGACTCGCTGCGCCTTTGCCAGCGGGGGTAAACCCCAGAGGGCTAAAAGCCTTGCAGATTTGGCAAACGGATGTAACTCACATCCCAGAATTTGGTCGGCTGAAATATGTGCACGTGTCTATTGACACTTTCTCCTCGGCTATGTGGGCTACTGCTCACACTGGAGAGAAGGGCCGTGATGTCATTGCCCATTGGAAATTGGCTTTCTCAGTCCTGGGCGTGCCAGCTTCTGTGAAAACCGATAATGGTCCTGCCTACGCCTCGGAGGAGATGCGGCAGTTTTTACACCTATGGGGTGTAGACCATACCTTTGGTATCCCACATTCTCCTACTGGCCAAGCCATTGTCGAACGCGCTCATGGTACCTTGAAGCGTGTTTTGGACAAACAGAAAAGGGGAATGCATGGAGAAACCCCACAGAGCAGACTAGCAAAAGCTTTGTATACAATTAATCACCTTAAAGTACCACAAAATTCAAATAATCCTGTTATTCTGAATCATGTTCTCTCATTGCAGTCTGCAGGCGAGACACAATTGCCCCAGGCAAAAGTCTGGGTACGGAATTTACTCACTAACCAGTGGGAAGGCCCTCATGAGCTTATCGTTTGGGGTCGTGGGTATGCTTGCGTTTCCACAGATACTGGGGTACGGTGGCTACCTTCAAAATGCGTTCGCCCTGACCTACGGCACCAGAGGCAGAACAGACAACCTCCAAATGATGACCAGAACGCCAACCATCCAAATGGCGACCAGAATGTAGATCATCAGCCTAATGACTCTTCTGATGATGACCAGGATGTCGACCATCAGGCAGATGGTCCTTCTACAAGCAGAGACTGGGCTGGTCCTTCTACAAGCAGAGACTGAACTTTAAAATTCTTGTTATGGAGTCAGATAGTTAAAGCCTTAAGGACATATTTAGAATTAATAACTGATGTAGATTTCTATTTAGGATTAATAGTCGAGTTGTTATAAAACAAAAAGGGGGAATTGTAGATACAAAAATGCTGCTAGTGAGGATTTTCTTGTTATTTTCTGTGAGAGATTTTTCTCTCTCACAGAAGAGATAGCAGGGAACATAAACAACCAAGCCACCTGCAACCTTGGAAAGTCTTGTTTATGGTATAGTAGAAAATATTTTGACAATTTCCCCAACAACGGTTTGGTTTTTATCTCGGTTTTTTAAGAATATTTCGAACCTTCGAAGTTCTTTCAATTTTATTCATAGAGAGTTAGTTCTCTACTCCTCTGTGGTTAAACCAGATTGTAACAACATGTAAAAGGAAATTTAGTAAAGATGTGGTAAGTGTACTTGGTGCTACAGGAAAAAGTTAACTTGGTTCTTTTTGCGACCCATGAAATTTAAATTAGGAAAGAATTGGATTACTCACCAGTTTCTATATATGCCTGTGCTGGGGTTTTAGGAGCTCTCCTGGTTTGTTTTTTTTTTTTGTGTTAAAGGAATTTTGCCCATACATGTTGCTAGGGGAACAAATGGCTGGGTATTTAAGAAAAACAAAAGAGCTGGCTGCTTTGTTTTTGTTTCACCTGGGTGTGTGGTCAGTTCGGTCTCCAGCGTCCGGACAGAGAGGGAGTCTGCTTTCTTTGGCTGCTTGTCCTTCTGCTGGAGAAGCCCCGGGATCCCAAAGCCCGCCTTCCCCGCCCCGCTCAGAGCCGGGCTGTGGCCGCCCTGCCCCGCCGCTGCTTCGAGCCTTCGCTACGTTGTAGCTGTGCTCGCTCTGCCTGCCCAGACCTCCAGGGGGTTCCCCGTTTGGATACATCGCGTCTGCCACCCGGGATTTGTGCTCGTCCCTGCCATTCCAGCCTGCCGTTCCAGCCTGCTGTTCCAGCCTGCTGTTTCTGAGGGTCCGGCCGGACACTGGGATCGGCTGCCCAGGGGTTTGTGAAGCTTTTTTGTTCCATCCCTTCCCGGGATCCCAGGCCACCAGTGCTGTGTGCTCCCTGAGCTCACTCCGGAGCGCCCCCTGCAGCCGCAGGGGAACCATCGCACCTGCCCTGCTCACCGGGAGCTGCCACTGCCCCTGCCAGCTGTGACTGGAACTGCACCCGAGGGGAAAGGGCCTGACAGCTGAGAAGACTGGGACTGGGTTTGTGATTGTTTGCTGTTACTGCCATAGTTATTGTTGTTTGTTTGACTGGTTATACACATAGAGATATATAATAGTAAAGAACTGTTATTCCTATTTCCCACATCTTTGCCTAAAAGCCCCTTGATTTCAAAATTATAATAACTCAAAGGGAAGGGGGTTGCATCTGCCATTCCAAGGGAGGCTTCTGCCTTCCTTAGCAGACACCTGTCTTTCAAACCAAGACAGCCTGAATGCCCAGTCCCCTTGTTGGGGAGAGATTTATTGGGAAAATTGGATGCTCAATTAATTTTTTGGGATGGGGAAATACAAATTAAAATACCAGAATCAAAAGCTGTTGAGGCAAGGATTTTTATGTTACAGGAGTCAAATGAATTGGAAGAAATCCCAGAGGAGGTAGTGATGCCTTAAGAGGCCACCTAAAAACAGACACTAGAAAAGAATAAGGGAATAAAGGTAGGTATTTATTTTAAAGGCCTTCAAATGTACGCCCTGGGGAGCCAGAGGCTACTCTCAAAATGGACCCCAAGATGGATGACAGGTCACGAGTTTTTCACTCTTTTATAGGTTTGGTTCATTTGCATAGCAGGGTTAATTCTCCAATTAAAGCCTCAGTTTTTCCCTCAGCTTCCCCCCCCCTCTTAGCGGCTCTTTGGTTTATACTTTTGGCCTAGGACAGTCTTGGTGTCCTTGGAAAGCAGGGCTGGAGAGGCTTTGTTATGTCTACCTAGCATGAGAGAGTAGAAATTAACAGGCTATAAGAAACTTCACACACCAAGCAGTACAGAATTTGAAAAATAAAAAGGTTAAAACTTAAGGCATCATTTCTCCCCCTTTAGAGGCTTGACAAGGCCTCTATCTTGTTGAGACTATTCCAAATATTCTAAATATCAACTAATAATATGTGTCTAACAGCAGTATATCTCTATAAACAAGAATTATAATTACAATCATTATAAACAATCTTTAATCCAGGGTCAGTTTGGTAACCATGAAACCAGGGTATGGAAGATACAATCAGTTTTGAATGCTATCTAATATAAGATCTAAATTAATTCTCAAACTGTAAAAAAAGTTTGTTGATCTTTCCACTTCAGTTCACATGTCAATTATTAGTTTTGTATCCAAATGAATGTCTTTGGATATACTTTGGACTAGAATCATATGCAAAATTTAGTTCCAAACCTGAGCCAGGGTTACCAACTGTGTAGATAATAAGCACAGGGAAAAAACATTTAAACTACATCATCTTCGTTTGTATCAGTCTCTGTTTTCCCAGTTGTTTCAGGAGCAGAAGCCTTCTTAACTCTGGAGTAGTGAATCCAGGGTCTTTGCCAGCAACTTTGACTAGGGTGAGGGTGGTCAGCAAAATCTGGAATGGTCCTCTCCACTTGGCCTGTAGAGGATCACTGTCCCACCACTTGACATAGACCCAGTCTCCAGGCTGGAAGGGATGTGCAGGGGTGTCCAGTCCTATGGGTCTGGATAACACAATGTAATTCTGGAGCTTATGCAAAGTGGAACCTAACGCCATTAGATATCTCTGAAAATCAAGTTTCCCCCTCATGTGAATTTCTCCTGGAACATGTGGAATTTGATATGGCCTGCCATACAATATTTCATAGGAACTGATGTTATCCCTCTGCCTCGGTTGTATGCGGATCCTCAGTAAAGCTATAGGCAAGGCCTGAACCCTGGTCATGGATGTCTCTTGACAAATTTTGCTAATTTGTGCCTTACGAGTCCCATTCATGGGTTCCACCTTACCGCTTGCTTGGGATCTGTAAGGTGTGTGCAGATCCCAAGCAATTCCCAAAATCTGGCTAACTTCTTGAATCACATTTGCATCAAAATGTGGTCCCCTATCCGAGGACATACCCAAAGGAACCCCAAACCTTGGTATTATATGATTAAGCAAAACTTTCACCACCTCCTTGGCTGTGTTAGTGCGACAGGGGCAAGCTTCAGTCCGTCCACTGAAGGTGTCAACCAATACCAGTATGTAACTGTATCCCTCTTTGTGTGGTAACTCAGCAAAGTCTATTTGCCAGTAATCTCCAGGAAGATCCCCTGCCTTTGTTACTCCAAACACAACTCTTTTCCTCGTATCAAGATCGTTTTTGCAGCAGATTTCACACTTTCTCACTACTGATTGTACAATATCTGTCATTCCCTTTCCTATTACTACCTACTTTAGATGTTTCAGAAGATTTTCAACCCCGAAATGTGTGCTTTCATGTTCTCTTTGGGCTAGCTCTCGAAGGATTAGAGGTGGGACTACAACCTGATTTGCAGGAGTGACAGCCCATCCATCTTCTGTGATCTCAGCCTTAAGAAACTTAATTAACTTGTGGTCTGCCTGATCATATTTTGGGGTGAAACCTGACAAGT
The DNA here is from genome assembly GCF_009650955.1 of Corvus moneduloides. Classification (NCBI taxonomy): domain Eukaryota; kingdom Metazoa; phylum Chordata; class Aves; order Passeriformes; family Corvidae; genus Corvus; species Corvus moneduloides. The sequence goes on along the minus strand of NC_045510.1, from coordinate 9,859,091 downwards.
CAATCTTTTTTTGTAGAATTACTGCAAGAATACCTTTTTCTGTAGCCCTTCTTGCTGTTTCATCAGCAAAGCGATTTCCCAATTCTGGAGTGGTTTTCCCTTTCTGGTAACCCCTACAATGCATGATAGCTACTTCTGTGGGTCTTTTGATGCTCTCTAAGAGGGCAAGGATTTGTTCAGCGTGTTTGATCTGGTTACCTTGAGCATTCAACAGTCCTCTCTCCTTGCAGATGGCTCCATGGGCATGGACAACACTAAATGCATATTTAGAGTCCGTCCATATATTTACCTTCTTTCCTTTGCTTAGGTCTAGGGCCCTCGTTAATGCAATCAGTTCAGCTTTCTGCGATGACACATCTGCCAGTAGGGCTTTTGCCTCTATCACCTTGTCCTGGGTGGTTACTGCATAACCTGTCATTCGCTTACCATTTCTCATGAAGCTGCTCCCATCTGTAAACAGGTCCCAGTCTGGATTTTCTACGGGTGCGTCCTTCAGGTCTGGTTTGCTGGAATAGACCTCCTCAATTGTCTGCAAACAGTCATGCTCAGGCACATCGTCAGTTAAGATAGAGGACAGAAACATGGCAGGGTTAACAACAGAAGTATTTTCAGGGTAACATCATCCTGTTCTAACAGCAGTGACTGATATCTAAGCATTCGGTTGCTTGACAGCCAATGTCCTCCTTTCTGTTCAAGTACTGCTGCTACTGCATGTGGCACATACACTACAATGTGTTGTCCAAGGGTGAGTTTCCAGGCCTCTTGAATCAGGATGATAGTAGCTGCCACAGCCTTCAATCACCCAGGCCACCCTTGGCTAACATTGTCTAGCTGTTTGGAAAAGTAGGCCACAGCCCTCTGTTGGCTTCTGAGGCACTGGGCTAGCACGCCCAGTGCCGCATTCAGTCTCTCATGTGCAAAAAGTTCAAAAGGCTTAGTCAAGTCTGGTAATCCCAGTGCTGGAGCTGACATTAGAGAATGTTTCAGCTGTTTAAATGCAGCCCTTGTGCTTTCAGTCCAAATTATAATGCCATTTTCAGCTGCTTTCATTGCTCCATACAAGGGTTTCACCAACAATCCATAATTTGCTATCCACAAATGACACCAACCTACCATTCACAGAAAAGCCTGCATCTCTGTCATGGTGTGTGGCGCTGGAAGCTGGCAAATATCTTCTTTCTGTTCCTTGCTGAGCTGTCAGTGTCCACGGAAGATCTCAAGTCCCAAAAAAACTACTGCTTATTTGGCGATCTGTGCCTTGTCTTTGGAAACTCTGTATCCACTCTGTCCCAAAAAGTTTAACAAGCTTAGAGTGAATTTGATGCAGTCATCTCTGGTCTTAGCTGCAATCAAGATGTCATCAACATACTGAAGGATAACCCCTCCTGGCTCGTCTCCTCCAATCCTCTAATTCTTTTGCTAGCTGGTTTCCAAATATTGTTGGGCTATTCTTGAAACCCTGGGGTAGGACTGTCCATGTAAGTTGACTTTTCCTTCCTGTTTCAGGGTTTTCCCACTCAAAAGCAAAAAGCTCCTGGCTGTTTTAATGCACAGGAATGCAGAAAAAGGCATCATTTAGGTCCAGAACAGTAAACCACCCTAATTCATCTGTCAGTGTGGTCCAAAGTGTATAAGTGATACCACTGGATGTATGTCTTCTGTAATTTTGTTAATTGCCCTCAAATCTTGGACTAACTGATAACTTTTACCATCAGCTTTCTTCACTGAAAGGATTGGCATGTTATACCTGGACTCACATTGCACTAATAACCCACGGTGGAGGAATTTTTCAATTATAGGTGCCAGTCCTTTGCGACTCTAATTTTAAAGGATATTGTTTTTGCCTTATGGGTGTGGCTCCTGGTTTGAGTGCAATGCTCACTGGTTCTGCCTGTTTGGATCTTCCTGGAACATCACTGGCCCACACAATTGGATTGACAGCATTTTCGACTTCAATGGGGATTTCACCACATCTGTCCTGTATAAAAAGTGCAGCAACTTCAACAAATTTAGTTTCTGGAATGATAACTCGAACGCCCTTCCCTTTTTTAAATTTAATTTCAGCCTCCAATTTCTCCAGTAAATCCCTCCCCAGCAATGGTTTAGGGGAGTTGAGCATATAAAGAAATTGATGAGTTACCCAATGCTTCCCCAGTTTAAATTTCAAAGGTTGGAAGAAAGGCTATGTTTCGGTTACCCCTGTTACCCCAACTACATGAATAGTTTCGTGACTCAGTTTCCCTTCTAAAGTATTCAACACAGAATATGCCACGCCGGTGTCTACCAGAAATTCTATATCATCTTTCCCCAGCTTGGCTATAACCGAAGGCTCTGCTGGGGGAGAAGCCTCCAGTCCCCATCATTCTGAGTTTTGTTCCAATAGGAGCTGTGGAACTGGGAGTGTCTTCTTCAACATTGGACAGCCTTCCAATGCCCTTTCTTCTTGCAATAAGCGCATGTGTCTTTGTCCCTAGGGGGAGAGACTTTCTTAGATGACTTTCCCTGGCTATCCTTCTTCCTGGGACACGGTTTACCTTTGTTACTGGAGTCTCTATCTCGAAACATTCTCCAGGCTACTTCTAACAATTTACTCATGTCTTGAACCCCTTCTAACTTTTTCAACTTTCTTCTTATATCGTTTGAAGCCTGACCCATAAATAAATAAGCCAGATGAAGGGCCCTTTCTGTTGTATCAGGATTTATGTTTGTGTATTTGGTAGCATCTTCTCTTAAGCTATTCAAAAAATCAGAAGGAGTTTCATTAGGACCTTGCTTCATTTGGTAAAGCTTTGCCCAGTTAAGTGCTTTAGGGACACCATGCATTAACCCATATACTATGAGATCTTGATACCGTTTTAATCTTTGCATTTCTGCTGGCACATTTGGGTCCCTCCTCGGATCATCTGTTGGAAAAATATCTGCAACCATACCTTGTAGCGTCCCGTTAGCTATGCCTAATTCCACAGAATCTATAATAGCTTTGTTTACCATCTGTCTCTCAGTGGGATCAAGCAATGTCTCTATCATAGCTGCCAAATCACTCCAGTCAGGGTTCTGTGTTTTAATTGCTCTTTGTACCAAAGTAGCCACTTTGGATTTTCTTTATATTTTCCCACTGTACTCTTCCATTGTTCTAACTCTATGAGGGAGTATGGAACTTTCACATAGATTGGCCCTTGATTACCCACAGCCTGTCTCAGAGGGGCTTGCAAACCTGGCTCCCTTTTTGATCTGGTCCGTTTAGCAATTGGGCTTCACTCCCTTATTACTTTTCTTGCTATCTTTCCCCTCTTTTGCCTGCTTAAAGCAGCTATCTCATCTTCCTCCTCAGAGGAACTGCCTGGGTGAGAGTTGTCTGATTCTGTGGAGTCGGCTGTGTCAGGTCTGCCCCGGCCCGTTCTGGTACCTGGTATCACTGTCAGGGACCTGCTCCGTCGCAGGGGCCGGGCAGTGTCCCTGGGCCTGCGCGGTTCGATGACCTCATCCTCTAAGCCAGCCTCTCGGCGCGTAGCGTTGTCATGGAGACTCTGACACCTGGGAGAGGGAGGAACGCTACCCCCTCTGCGGGAGGTTCCCTCCCCATCCTCCTGGTTGAAAGCCTTGCCTCCCAGCTCCACCTCTAAGGGCGGTGCCGTGGGCTGCACACGATGGCTGTCCCCACCCCTTGGCTCCTCCGCTTCTGGTGGGACCAAAAGGGAGTGGGGAGACAGAGAGCCAGGCAGCTTCTGGGCAGAAGCCACTGAAGACGCAAACGCCTTCCAGAACCGCCACGGCCAGTCTTCACCCTCTTTTAGATGCGGCCCTGTCAGAGCCTGAGTCGCAGCCAGGAAGTCTCACGGGTCCGCGGGAGGCGGCGGGAGGCGGCGGGGGCGGCCAGTCCGCCTCCCCCTTCACCTTTTTCGCTGGCCGGAACCCATCCAAAGCTGCCTCTCCTCCCCCATCCCCGGGACCCATGTTGGCTGAGAAGGAAGAGGAGGAGGGAGAGGGGGAGGAGGAGGAGGAGGGGGAGGGGGAGGGGGAGGAGGAGGAGGGGGGCCCAATCTCAAGGCGGGAGCTATTAAATCCATCTCCACGTCTTCCCCTTTTGTCAGGTCCAACATAGACTTCTTAACCTTTTTGTCTTTTCTCCTTAAAAACAGTATATACCCTTTTTTAGATATTTGTAACTTAGATGCAGCCAAGAAGAGCTTCGCATACTCTAAGAGACAGTGATCTCTTCAGTGATACGATATTGAACTCAATATTAATTCTTTATCTAAGGTTCCAAACTGAGGCCACTTTTGCCAGTGATCTAACCTATAAGCTGGCCAAATCAATGTAGAAAGCCTAAATAATTCTGCTTTTGTAAGGGTTTTATCTTTGCCAATCAATTTTGCCCAGTTTTCTAATACAAAGCTTAAAGGGGTGTTCGGTGGTATTTCACTCCCCATACAAGAAATATTACTGCCCATGGTTTTATGCTTATAAACAGAAAATTCACGAAAATAAAGCAACAAGATCTAAAACACTCTATAAAGCAGAAAGAGAAAACTAGAGAAGGTAGGATTCAAACCCACAACCCCCTGGGGATTCAAATTGAGGCTCGAAATACAATCCAAGCTGCTGTGCCACCTGACTGGATGCCAAAGGGTGGTGGCTGGACGGAAGCTAGCAACAAACCAACAGAGGGCAAATCAAATTCCCTGGGACTCTCACACGAGTTCCCTGACAAGCTCTCACGAGCTGCCAAGCTAACAAAAAGGGGGAAACAGCAAATGAAACCCCCTTGGACCCTGAGTCCCTAAACAAACTGTAAGAGATCTCTTAATACCTAATTCAGGTGTTAACAACAGAATACCACCTCTATTCAGTTACTCACGTGCCTCTGTGCTGGATCTGGAGAGTTTTCTGGGCTCTTGGGGCTTCTCTGCCTCCTGGACTGCCGCAACTGCCACCCCCGGGTGCCGGCAAGGGGGGGGGGAGCTGAGCTGGATCTTTCTGAGTCCCAGAGGATTTTTGGAAGCCTCGTGGTCCCATCTGGGGTGCCAAAGAACTGATGCCTTAAGAGGCCTCCCAGAAACAGAGACTAGACAGGAGTAAGGGAATAAAAGTAGGTATTTATTTGAAAGGCCTTCAAAGGTACACCCTGGGGAGCCTGAAGCTATTCTCAAAATGGACCCCAAGATGGACCCCAGGTCACGAGTTTTTCACTCTTTTATAGGTTTGGTTCATTTGCATAGCAGGGTTAATTCTCCAATTAAAGCTTCAGTTTTCCCCACAGCTTCCCCCCCCCCCCCCCCCCCCCAGCGGCTCTTTGGTTTATACTTTTGGCCTAGGACAGTCTTGGTGTCCTTGGAAAGCAGGGCTGGAGAGGCTTTGTTATGTCTACCTAGCATGAGAGAGCAGAAAATAACAGGATACAAGAAACTTCAGAGTCGCACACCAAGCAGTACAGAATTTGAAAAATATAAAGGTTAAAACCTAAGGCATCATTAGAGAACACTGTGACCCCATTGGTATGGGCAACTGAAATGCCTGGATGATCAAAAGTGGCCAAAATGGTGAAGATTACTCTCAAACCTGAAGGTAAACCAGTAAGGCAAAAACAATATCCTATTGAGTGTGAGGCAAAGAAGGGGCTGGAGAGGCTTATAGAAAAATGTTTAGAATATGGGTTATTGAAGGACTGTGAATCAGAATATAACACACCAATATTACCAGTTAAAAAGCAAAATGGGGAATATAGGTTAGTGCAAGATTTAAGGGCCATTAATAAAATAGTACCAGATATTCATCCAGTAGTAGCTAGTCCTTACACACTTTTGACAGCACTAAATGGAGAATATAAGTGGTTTACAGTGATTGATCTTAAGGATGCCTTTTTCTGCATACCTTTGGAGGGAAATAGTCAAGCAATATTTGCTTTTGAATGGGAAAGTCCCACCTCTGGACACAAAGTTCAGTTAATCTGGACCATCCTACGGCAGGAATTTAAAAATAATCCAACAATATTTGGAAATCAACTAGCAAAAGAGTTAGAACAATGGAAGAAAAATAAGACTGAAGGAGCAGTTTTACAGTATGTGGATGACATTCTTCTGGCAGCAGAGACCCAAAACCAATGCCTACAAATGAACATGTCTGTTGAACTTTCTGGGACAGAATGGTTACAGAGTAACTAAAAGAAAAGCTCAAGAAGGAAAGACAACTGTCAATTATTTGGGCTTCGAGATCACTCAAGGGCAGAGAATTCTTGGCCTTGACAGAAAGGAAGCAATCTGCCAAACTCCAGAACCACGGAATATCCAAGAATTACAAGGTTTTCTGGGAGTGGTCGGGTGGTGCTGGTTGTGGATATTAAACTATGGACTTCTAGTGAAGCCCCTCTATGAAACCCTAAAAGAAACAAAGGAAGGACAATGGGTGTGGACTCCTGAGTGCCAAACTGCCTTCCAAGAACTGAAAAAGGCATTAATGACAGCACCTGCATTAGGGCTTCCTGACTTAACCGAGCCCTTTGAACTGTTTGTACATGAGAGGCAACATTTAGCCCTGGGGGTCCTGATGCAGAAGCTAGGAACCTGGAGGAGACCTGTGGGCTATTTCTCCAAACAGCGGGACAATGTAAGCAAAGGATGGCCGGGATGCTTGTGAGCAGTTGCTGCAACTGTTCTACTGATCCAAGATGCCAGGAAACTCATGACTGGACAGCACATAACTGTTTTTGTCCCTCACATGGTGATATCCGTATTAGAGTGATGCCTTTTCCTGGTCTTAACATCAAGAGTCATACACGGTTAGAAGGGGAAAAGGGATTTTACCTTGGTATTTATTTTAAGGATCCTTAGGTGTACACGTCCAGGTCATATGCATCGAGATGCACCCCGCCGAGTCTATGTCTGTCCGCCTCCCCCCAACATTGGGTATAACATTATAGGTTTTACTAATTAGCATATCTATCAAAGATTCCCCAATGAGAGGCTCAAGTGAGCCCCCCTCCCCAAGGAACCTTCCCCTGGATGGTTCTATCTTGGTTTACAGAATATGTTCTGGAGAGGACCTTGGGGTCTGGGGCACACTGATCCCTAGCTACGAAGCTTCTAAAATGTTTAGTCTCTTAGCTTGACAAACAAGTCCAAGAATGTAGGCAAAAAGCACTAGGAATACAGAAGTTGTAAAAGGTATAACAGGGGTATAAAAGAAAAGGCAAAAATCTTCATGGCATCATTTCCCCCCTTTTAGAGACTAACAAAACTCTATCTTGTCTAGTCTCTACTCTACTCTATTTTTTACCTGCAGAACCAGTTTACACAACCGGCTGCTCCACAGGAAATTACACAGATAATAACTACAATTACAGCTATGATGAATATTTCTTTCACCCAGGCCCAGTTTGGTAACCATGAGGTGAGGGTATCAAAAATATGATCAAATTTTAAGGTGTTATTTCTAGAAGCTACTTCATGTAGAATTTGAGTTCCCTTCCAAATTTCATCCAAATCTTTCTTAATTTTTCTATTAAAATACCAATCAATGGCCAGTGACCCTTCCCATCTAGGGGTGGTAACTGAGTACAGATCCAGCAATTGCTCTTATTAAGAATTTTGGACACATTTTGGACCACAGTCTTATGCAAATCATGGGGTGAACCCTGAACCATGGTTACCAGTTGGGCAAACAGCAAACATGTAAAAAACAGTTTAGACTGCATCTTTCTGATTTGTATTAGTCTCTGTCTTCTTGGTGATTTCAGGAGCAGAAGCTTTCTTCACCCTGGAGTAGTGAATCCATGGTCCCTTGCCAGCAACCTTGACCGCAGTAAAAGTGGTCAGCAAAACTTGGAATGGTCCCTTCCACTTGGCTTGCAAGGGGTCGCTGTCCCACCGCTTGATGTAGACCCAGTCTCCAGGCTGGAACGGATGAGCAGGTGTGTCCAACCCTATTGGTTTGGATAACACAACAAATCTCTGGAGCTTCTGAAAAGTGGAACTCAGAGCCATTAAATATTTCTGCAAATCATTTTTACCTCTCATATGAATTTCCCCTGGGATATGTGGAACCTGGTATGGCCTGCCATATCATATTTCATAGGGACTGATGTTGTCCCTTCACCTTGGCTGTATGAGGACTCAGCAAGGCTATAGGCAGGGCTTGAAACCATGTCATGGATGTCTCTTGACAAATCTTGCAAATCTGGGTTTTGAGGGTCTCATTCATGCATTCAACTTTGCCACTTGCCTGGGGCCTGTATGGTGTGTGCAGGTCCCAGGTAAGTCCCAAAATCCTGCTAACTTCCCCAACCACTGTTGCAACAAAATCTGGTCCCTTATCTGATGACATTCCCAAAGGAACCCCAAATCTTGGTATTATATGATTGAGCAAAGCTTTCACTACTTCTTTTGCTGTGTTGGTGCGACAGGGGAAAGCCTCAGGCCATCCACTGAAGGTGTCAACCAGTACCAGTATATACCTGCATCCCGCTTTGCGTGGCATCTCAGCAAAATCTATTTGCCAATAATCTCCTGGGAGATCTCCTGTCTTTGTCACTCCTAACACAACTCTCTTGCTTGTGTCAGGGTTGTTTTTACAGCAGGTTTCACACTTGCTTGTTACAGATTGTACAATATCAGTTATTCCTCTCCCTATCACTACTTTCCTCAAATGTTTTAAAAGATTTTCTGTTCCCCAGTGGGTACTTTCATGCTCTCGTTGGGCTATTTCCCGAAGGATCAGGGGTGGAACTATGACTTGTCCTACCGGGGTAACAGCCCACCCACCTTCTTTGATTTCAGCCTTAAGGAACTTAATTAATTTGTGATCCCTCTGATCGTATTTTGGGGTAAACGATGACAAATCTCTCTTTCTGTGGTACCACTGCAAAAATGCCTTTTTCTGCAATCCCCCTTGCTGTTTCGTCAGCAAAACGATTTCCCAGTTCGGGGGCTGTTTTCCCTTTTTGATGACCTTTGCAATGCATGATAGCTAGTTCCGTAGGCTTCCAAATGCTCTGTAAAAGTGCAAGAATTTGTTTAGCATGCTTAACCTCATTACCTTGTGCATTCAGCAGGCCACGTTCCTTCCAAATAGCTCCGTGGGCATGAACAACACTGAAGGCATATTTGGAATCAGTCCATATGTTCACCTTCTTCCCCTCGCTCAGTTCTAGAGCTCGCGTTAGTGCAATGAGTTCAGCTTTCTGTGATGATACATCTGGAGGCAAGGCTTTTGCCTCAATGATTTTATCTGAGGTGGTTACAGCGTAACCGGTCATCCTCCTACCGTTTCTCATGAAGCTGCTCCCATCAGTGTACAGTTCCCAGTCTGGATCTTTCAAAGGAACAGCTTTCAGGTCTGGTCTGCTGGAATGAGTTTCCTCTATTGTCTGCAAACAATCATGCTCAGGCACACCGTCAGGTAACGTGGATGATAAAAACATCGCAGGGTTTACCACAGAAGTTGTGTTTAGTGTAACATCATCTTGTTCTAATAACACAGATTGGTATTTGAGCATTCTGCTGGGGGAGAGCCAGTGTCCCCCCTTTTGCTCCAGCACGTTTATCACTGCATGGGGTACATACACGACAATGTGTTGCCCAAGGGTTAATTTATGGGCCTCCTGTATCAGAAGGACAGTTGCTGCCACAGCTTTCAAGCATCCTGTCCAACCCTGGGATACATTGTCTAGTTGTTTTGAGAAATAGGCCACAGCGCTTTGCTGGTCTCCAAGGTGCTGTGCCAGTACACCCAGAGCAACATTCAGTCGCTCATGTGTAAAGAGTTCAAAAGGTTTGGTCAAGTCCGGCAGCCCCACAGCTGGAGCTGACATCAAGGAATGTTTCAGCTGTTTAAATGCAGCCCTGGCATTCTCTGTCCACATGATTGTCCCCTTTTCAGCTGCTTTAAGGACTTCATATAAAGGTCTCACCAGTGTACCGTAGTTTGATATTCACAGGCGACACCAACCTACCATTCCCAGGAAGGCCTGCATCTCCCTTGCGGTATGGGGCTCTGGAAGTCGACAGATGGCTTCCTTCCGTTCTCTGCTGAGTTGTCGATGTCCATGGAAAATTTCCAGGCCCAGGTATACCACTGTTTCCCTGGCAACCTGTGCCTTCTCTTTTGAGACCCGATACCCACCTTGGCCTAAAAAGTTCAACAGATTTACAGTGAGCTTTATGCAGTCATCTCATGTCTTGGTCGCTATCAAGATGTCATCAACATACTGGAGAACTGCTCCTCCTGGTTCTTGTTTCCTCCAGTCCTCAAGCTCCTTTGCCAGCTGGTTTCCAAATATGGTCGGGCTGTTTTTGAATCCTTGTGGTAAAACTGTCCAGGTGAGCTGGGTCTTCCTCCCTGTTTCTGGATTCTCCCACTCAAAAGCAAAGAGTTCTTGGCTATTCTTATGCACAGGAATGCAGAAAAAGGCATCCTTGAGATCTAAAACAGTGAACCCCCCTAATTCATTTGTTAGCGTTGTCAAAAGTGTGTAAGGATTTGCTACCACTGGGTGTATGTCCTCTGTTATCTTGTTGATTTCCCTCAAATCCTGTACCAACCTGTAGCTTTTACCATCAGCTTTCTTCACTGGCAAGATTGGTGTATTGTACCTGGATTCACATTCCACTAACAACCCAAATTTGAGAAACTTTTTAATCACAGGTACTAATCCCTTACGAGCTTCTAATTTCAGAGGATATTGTCTTTGCCTTACTGGTGTAGCCCCTGCTTTGAGTGTGATACAGGTTCAGCTTTTTTGGATCTCCCAGGAGAATCATTGTCCCACACTATTTGAATGACAGCCTCTTCAACTTCCTTGGGAATTTTTCCATGGCATTCCTGTACAAGTATAGCAGCTGCTTCGATAATTTTAGATTCTGGGATTATAACTTTCACTCCCCCTTCCTTTGAAAACTTAATTTCTGCTTCCAGTTTCTCCAATAAATCTCTGCCCAATAATGGCATTGGGGAATTTGGCATATACAGGAACTGGTGAGTGACCCAGTGTTTTCCCAATTTAAATTTTAAAGGTTGGAGAAAAGGCCTCGTTTCACTTACCCCTGTAGCTCCAATCACATCCACAGTATCTTGACTCAGTTTACCTTTTAAAGTATTTAACACAGAATATGATTCCCCTGTATCAACCAGAAATTCAACATCATCATTCCCCAGCTTAGCTACAACCGAAGGCTCTGCTGGGGTAGTTACCTTCGGTCCCCGTCAGTCCGTATTTACAGTTAGTTCCAAAACTGGGGGCTTCTTTTCTGCTCGTGATGGACACTCATTTTTCCAGTGCCCCCGTTTTTTGCAAATTGCGCATTGGTCCTCATATAGGGGAAAAGGGGGACCCCTTTTTGATGCCACAGATGACTTTTCCTTATCATACTTCTTCTTGTGGTGGGGTTTATGATGTTTATCTTTGTCTGCTAAGTCTCTGTTCTGGTATACCTTCCAGGCTACATTCAACAATTTACTTATGTCCGGTGGCCCATCTATCTTTTGCAGCTTTTTCTTTATGTCATTAGCAGATTGACCTATAAACAGGTAGGCCAGGTGGATCTGCTGCTCAGGTGAGTCAGGGTCTAAGGTAGTGTATTTTTGTGCAGCCTCTTTAAGCCTATTTAGAAATTCTGTGGGGGTTTCATTTGGATTTTGTTTGATCTCATATAACCTAGCCCAATTCACTGCTTTAGGAATGGCACATTTTAACCCAACAACCACCCATTTTTGGTATTGCTTCAGCTTTTCCATCTGTTTTGGGACATTGGGATTCCAGTTAGGGTTTGCTAGGGGATAGATATCATTAACTGACCCTTGGAGACTCCCAGTTGCAATTTGAGTTTTTATAGCAGATATAGCAGCTTTGTTGACCATTTCTCTCTCTGTGTTATCCAATAATTCATCTAGCATAACATTTAGATCACCCCAATCTGGGGTTTGGGATTTTATGGCCATTTCTACACGCATAGTTACTCTCTCTGGGTTGTCCCTGTACTTCCCAATTGAGTTTTTCCACTGCTGTAATTCTCCGAGGTAAAACAGTGTCTTTATATAAATGACTCCTTGATTTCCCACAGCCTGTCTCAGAGGTGCTTCTAATGCAAGTTCTTCCTCCCCTCCTTTATCTGTTTTGGACCTTGTGTGTTTAGTGACAGGACTGACTGCTCTCATAGCTTCTCGGGCTATCCGACCCCTTCTTCTACCACCCTCCCCGTGAGAACCATCTGTGCCTCTACATCCTTTTTGGAGCAGTTCCCACTTTGCCCGGTCAGCTCTGGACGCAGCAGGCTGCGGGGACCAGCCTCCGGAATCCGGGAGACCAGAGGTCTGGCTCGTGGGTCCTTCCACAGGACCGCAGCAATAGAGTCAGGTGGTGGAAGAAGGAGGCAGGCTCAATTGTGGATGAAATCCGGAAGGTTTATTGTGTCTCCGAACAGGGGACCTCGCCCCCCGGGGGTGTCCAGCAATGAGCAACCCTGAGCGTGCCTGCCAGGGGTTTTATGGGGGGGTGGCGACAGGGGAGGGATGATAACGGCATCGAATCAGGGAAGGAGAAGGACGGGTCTGCGGGATGAGGGACACACAAGGGAACCTATCTTGGGAAAGGAAGGGAGGGATCCTCCCCCCAAGACCAATCACTCGACGCCCCTGCCAGAACTTTCTAGAAGCTTGGGAGGGGTGCCGGAGCGATTGGCAGGGGTCTGGGAGGAGACAAATAGAGAAAGCAGGGTTATGAACACGAAACCAGGAGGGTATAAACTGGGATGGTACAGTAACACAAAACCCAAAGGGGAGACCTGGACTGAACCAAACAAGACACACTCCCACATCTCCCCCTTTTTTGTTTTTTAAGATGGTTTAAAGTTCGGCTGGGGGTAATATTCAGAGTCCGGATAAAAGACCTCGAACTCTTCCAACTCAGGAGCCGTAGGTTCGAGCTCCGGTTCTTGCAGGGTCTCTGCATCCGGGAGTACCTCGGCTCGGTCAATATCCGTAGGGGAGGGGGAGCTTGTAATCAACTTTACTAACATTCTCTTGAGGAGTCCAAACAAAATTAGGGCAACCAACAAAACAAAAAGAAAAATCAGTCCAGATCGGAAAATAGATCCTGCCCATCCAGATAGTCCCCATTTGCTGAAGATGTCGCCGAGCCAGTCACCAGTTTCTTTCCGAATTTGCATCACCATGGCCTGCATCTTGTCTGTGGATGTTCTCCGCCCTTGATGTAAACATATGTGGTCTTGGCCCATGGTTTGCGCCAGGACTGACCACACGTTTGCTGCCGGTTGGGGAACTATCCACGGCGACACAGGCCATGGGAGCAGCTGCAGGATGACAACAAGCTGCAGGCTTCTGGCGATGGCTTGGATGGACAGTGCAGGATCCATTTCTGTAGTCTCTAAACTAGAAAGAAACTCAAAAGGAAGAATATCAAAATTGGGTAGAATACCTGGGGGCGAACTTAGGGTCCAAAGGGGCGTAGGATTAACCCACCCCAGTTTTAGGGGGTGCTTGACTCCTTCCTCCGGTGGGCTGGGAAATACACGGTTTCACCCATTTTGATGGGATCCACCTGGGGCCCTCGGGGGTGGATATGCATGCATATCCCTTCCCCCATGTAACTAGTTCATGAGGGCCCTGTATTTCCCGAGTCTCCGGGTCTTTAACCAACACCGGAGGCCTTTCTTTCATTTGCAGCTGATGAGACCGCCTGAAGTGCTGCACGATCGGTGGATTCAGGTTCTCAAAGGCACAGTTGAGGAAGTTTAGCGTGAACAGTGCCCTTGAGAGCCTGACAGCTGGGGATTCTAATTTCTTTGAGGACCTTTGCCTTTGTAGCATCCTCTTGATATTTTGATAAGCCCTCTTGACTATCGCTTGACCTGTCGGGGAATGGGGGATGCCTGTCTTGTGCTCTATTCCCCATTGCTGTAGGAAGCTCCTGAACTCCTTGGAGATGTAGGCTGGGCCGTTATCAGTTTTAATAACTTTGGGGATGGCCAGGGTAGCAAATGCCTGCACTAGGTGCCTTATGACATCGCTAGCCCTTTCCCCTGTGTGGGCAGAGGCAAAGACAGCTCCAGAGAAGGTATCTACTGACACATGTACATACTTCATTCTGCCGAAAGAAGCGACATGTGTCACGTCTATCTGCCACACCTCACAACTATTAAGGCCACGGGGGTTTGCGCCGGTGCCAATGGTGGGAAGAGCTAATTGGTGACATTCAGGACACGCTGCCCCGATCGCTCTGGCCTGGTCGTGCTTCAAATTGAACTGCCGAACCAGGGCAGGCGCATTCTGATGGAACAACTGATGGCTGATTTTGGCCTGCTCAAATACATTTGGAATCGGGGCCATCACGGCTGGCGCAGCGAAGGCATCTGCCTTCCTGTTGCCTTCCGCGATGAACCCGGGCAGGTCCATGTGTGACCTGACATGCATCACGTAAAATGGTTGCTCTCGGTGGGAGACTAGGCTAACCAATTTTGAGAGCAACTCATACAAGGCTGTGTTGGAGACCTCTCGCAATATGGCATGTTCAGCTCTGGAGACTACCCCTGCTACATATGCAGAGTCAGTTATCAAAGGGTTCGGGGAATCTTTCAAAAGCCCTGACGACTGCGTCTAACTCAGCAACTTGAGGTGATCCTTCCACCTCCTTAATATCAGCCTCGCACCGCTGAGTTTGGGGGTCTTTCCAAGTCATGACTGACTTGTGGGACGCCCCAGACGCGTCAGTGAAAACGGTCAAGGCCTTTAAAGGTTCCTTGCTCCGAACACTCTTTGTATTTAATTCAAATTGGATTTCCGAATTAAAAATTTTGTGGGCTGGCCTATGTAAGGAAATTTGGCCTGTGTGGCCCTCCAGAGCGAACTGCAAAGCTTCACAATCATGAAGCAGGCTCTCCAACATTGCCTTGGTAATTTGGCCTGTTTGTGTCCTGATTGGTACGTGAATGCAGTCGAAGTCACTTCCTGATAATTCCCTGATCCGGACTCCAGCTTTCCGGATCAGTTCAGCCATCAGCTCCTCTGGCCGTGTCATCCTTTTGGACCTATTATGACTGAGAAAGACCCACTCTATGATCAAGAGAGGGTCCCTCCGGTCCTGGTCCTCCTTGCTCTTCCTTTTGTCTTCCCATTGGAAGACAAGCCTGTGCAGGTGTGGCAGATTACCCAGGATGATGAACTTAAATGGCAAGTCAGGTCTATACCTGCTTGCTTGCCTGGTGGACATCAGGTGTTGCACCTTCTCCAGGGCTGTCCGCGCCTCTGAGGTAAGTTTCCGGGGAGAACTAAGCTCCTCTCCCCCTTTTAGTAAATCAAAAAGGGGGGCTAGGTCTTCGTTGGATAGACCCAGCCACGGCCTTACCCAATTTAGTGGCCCACACAGTTGGTGGACATCTGCTAAGGTCTTAATATTTGTACTGATAGCCAATTTTTGCGGCACAATGGTCCGCTTTGTAATTTCAAGGCCCAGGTATTTCCAAGGTGGCATCCTTTGAATTTTTTCATGTTGGAGCTCGAACCCTGCAGCAACCAATGCTCCGATTGTCAGGTCAAGCACACTCGCAAGCATGTCATCATCGGGGGCACACACGAGGACATCATCCATATAATGAAGGATGATGGCCTCCTTTGCGGCTGCGCGAACTGGGGCAAGCAAGGAAGAGACATACCATTGGCAGATAGTCGGGCTGTTCTTCATGCCCTGTGGCAACACCTTCCAATGATATCTCTTTCTTGGGGCTCCTCGGTTGATGACCAGAACCGAGAAGGCGAAACGTGGGGCATCGTCAGGGTGTAGAGGAATTTGGAAAAAGCAATCTTTAACGTCAATCATGGCCAAATTCCAATTTTGGGGAAGCATCGTCGGGGACAGCATCCCTGGTTGGAGAGAGCTCATGTCTTCAATCACATCATGAATTTGGCGAAGGTCCTGGAGGAGCCGCCATTTGTCTTTGTTGGGTTTTTTAATTACAAAGACAGGGGAATTCCAGGGGCTGTTGGTTTCCTTGATATTCCCCTTCCTGAGCTGCTCCTCCACGAGCTTCTCGAGCGCCTCTAATTTCTCACCGTAGAGCGGCCACTGTTCTACCCACACCGGGCAATCCGTTTTCCATGTCAATTTCTGGGTAGGGCGCTCCTCAGTGACCGCTGTGCAAAAATTCTGCGGGGGGTCAGGAATGTCAATAGTGACTCCCCACTGCTGCATGAGATCTCTCCCCAAGAGGGGTTCCTTGTAATCCAATACGAACGGACGTATATTGGCCAATTGTCCGCTTGGCCCCTTAATTTGTACGACGCTTTTAGACTGTTTCGCCAATTGGATGCCCCCAACACCTTGCACGTGTCCTGCCACGTTTTGCAGCTCCCAATGTGTCAGCCATTCCCATGTGGGAATGATCATCACATCTGCCCCTGTGTCCAGAAGTCCCTTGAGATGTAGGACTTCTTCCCCTCTGTTGATCTTACAGTCTACCCGCGGTTTCCCTGTTCCTATTACATGAGTGGCACACACCGTCGGGTGTGGCCCTTCTGCAGGGATAGCCTGGGCGACCATCTGCCCTCTAGGCAGAAACAGAGGTGGACGGACACAGCGCAGCCAGAGAACGGGTCCTTCGGGACTGGATGTCATGAGTCCCGCAGCGACTTCGATCTCTGGTGGTGTGCATTTAACATCTCCAACAATGACATACCTGCTAGGGCTTGGGTCCCACCTCCCCAGCTCACCACCGACACTTACTGGTGCGGTGTGCCACTCGTTGGTTTTCAGGAAGAGCGGTGTCGACAGCTGCAACCTAAAAGAACCATCAGCAGGAAAAGTGAAGTCAGGATGAAAAGTCACATCTGGTAATTTTACATAGTCTTTTTTGGCCCCTTTCTGTTCCCTCTCCCCCTCGCAGCCCGACCTTTTTATATCGTCACACGGGTTGGGCGCGCGCTCCCCACTCAGTTTTTTTTTTTGTAACTGGCTCCCTAATCCCCCAGACCCTTGCTCCTGTTTAAATTGATGAAATTGCCACTTGAGCAGGCAGTCTTTGGTCCAGTGCCCGGGTTGGTCACAAAAAAAGCAGGTGTTTCAGGTCTGCTGTTGGGCCCACTTCTGGCTGTTCCTCGATGGAGGTTGTCCGCTGCTTCGGCCCATGGTCCTCTTCTGGTCCACAGCAGGATGGTGTGTTGCTGTTCCCACCGAGACCGCTCCTCGGGACTGTTGCTTGTCCGAGCTGGCAGGTTGCAGGTGCGGTGCTTTCGCAGCACAGACTTCTAACATGGCTTGGATTGTTGGCAGGGGGTCCAGTGGGAGGCTCAGGATAGCTGTCTTGCATTGGGAATTAGCATTTGCCATTGCCATCTCTGTTATGACCTCCTCTCTGGCCGCCGGCTGCCTGACCTGCAACTCTACTGCTCAGGTTAGTCTCTCTACAAACCGGAGGAACGACTCAGTGGGCTGCTGTCAGACCCGTGAGTAACTTTCCATGGGCGCGTCCGGTCTCAGGCCAAGGAATGCCTTACCGGCCAGTTCCTTGACCTGCTGCAGCACCTCTAGGGGCAGACTCTGGGCCTGCTTCGGCGCCAATGCCCGTTCCCCCTCGCTGCTTAAATGGTCCATAGTTAATGCCTGGTTGTCAGCATCAACAGCCGTATCAGAGCTCTGCAGAAGCGCAGGAAGGAGTCGGCGGAGCTCCTTTTCCCATGCCGCCCTCCAGAGCAGAAACTCTGCCGAGGAAAGCAAGCACGAGAAAAGCTGACGCAGGTCAAAAGGCATCATTACTGCTCTGGAGAGATTTGCCTTTAAAAAGCCATGAAAATATTTGCTTTCTCTCCCGAACTCTTTCTGTGCCTTGCAGAGTTCTTTGATCGTTTGGTGGGAGAGGGGTTCCCAGTTGGTGTGGGTCATTCCCCCTCTCCTGGACCTTTGATAAAAAACCGGAGCGGCCGAAGGAATGGAGTCCAGTTCCGGGTTCCGGTCCTCAGGCCCCTCCCCTTCCGGCCACTCACCGTGGGAACCGGAAGGCCAAGCGTGGGAACCGGAAGCAGGAAGCGGGTGGCAACCAGACACGGACCTACAACAACTTCTAGGGGCGGAGCACGGGGGCGTGCACTGATGACAGGTGGGAGGGGCAACAGGGGTGGACCCAGCTTGGGTGTGGGAGGAGTTAGGGTACTGGGAGGGGTCATGACGAAAGGGATTGGAACTTGGGAGAAAGGGGTTTTGGAATGAAGAAACGGGGGGAAGGGCAAGAGGGGGTTTCTGCCATGTGGCACCCGCCATCTTGTCCTCGTCGGGCAGGGAATCCATTTTCTAAGTTCTCAATATAACTAAAGCGAACACGGGGTCTAGCAACTGGGGAAGTCGGGGAACGGGATAAGCCCCGGGCAGTCTGGCCAGGACTGTCTGGGCGGGGGGGCCGAGAATCCCGAGGAAAGCCAGGGAGTCGGTGGCAACCCTGCGCAGCATCGCGGTTTGCTTCCTTCAGGACGCCCGGTTTAGGGGACACGGGTTTAGGAGAAGGCTTAGGGGTAACTGGGGAACCGGGGGCAGGCTGTCCTTCCCTCTCCCTTTTTTGATTTAAAGCAGACCGAATTTGTAGGTATAATAAAGAAAATCTACCTAGATCTTTTTCTTTTGTCAATTCAGACTGAGCTATTTTTGCTCCCACGGCGTTCCAAAAGGGATCGCTTAAAACCGAACTGTGGGAGCACTGAGGGAAGTGCTGGAACAGCCACCGCACAAACCGTTTTAAAGACCCTTTAGAAAAACGTTTCCCCCCCCCCAGGAGTCCCGCAACTTGGAAAAATACCCCCTTTTGTGCTGTGGACAATTTTGCGCCCATAATCCACAGCACGACGTCTGGAGCTTTAAAAATAAACCAACCCTCGGACACCGATTCCCCGAAACAAACCGGAGGCAAGCAACACACTCGCCCCGGGGCTGCGCAGCCTACTCTGGGCTCTTACGAGCCGCGGACCATGTGAAGCCGTTCACCACGCGCTGCGCGCGGCCGGGCGGGCACCGCCGGGTCCCGCCGCTCCCACCGCCGACACTGCGGCTCGTGTGGCTCCACCCGCACGCGGGAACTGCCTCGAAAGGCTTTACGGTAAGTTCCCCCCCCCCGGGGAAATACTTACCTCCTGGTGTCCAGGCAAGCTCCAGGCGTCCCGATTTCCACCGAGGACGATTCTGCTGGTGCGGGCGGAGCTACCGTCCTCCTCCCCAGGAGCGCAGCTCACTAAAACGGAGCCTGCTACAACTGGGGTAGCTTGACGTCCCAAGGACGCACTTGGAAGTCCAATCAGTCCCTTCCGTGGGGTCCGGTGGAAGCGGGGGCCCCGCGATGGGCGCCAAGCTGTCTCTGCGTCCTTTTTGGAGCAGTTCCCACTTTGCCCGGTCAGCTCTGGACGCAGCAGGCTGCGGGGACCAGCCTCCGGAATCCGGGAGACCAGAGGTCTGGCTCGTGGGTCCTTCCACAGGACCGCAGCAATAGAGTCAGGTGGTGGAAGAAGAAGGCAGGCTCAATTGTGGATGAAATCCGGAAGGTTTATTGTGTCTCCGAACAGGGGACCTCACCCCCCGGGGGTGTCCAGCAATGAGCAACCCTGAGCGTGCCTGCCAGGGGTTTTATGGGGGGGTGGCGACAGGGGAGGGATGATAACGGCATCGAATCAGGGAAGGAGAAGGACGGGTCTGCGGGATGAGGGACACACAAGGGAACCTATCTCGGGAAAGGAAGGGAGGGATCCTCCCCCCAAGACCAATCACTCGACGCCCCTGCCAGAACTTTCTAGAAGCTTGGGAGGGGTGCCGGAGCGATTGGCAGGGGTCTGGGAGGAGACAAATAGAGAAAGCAGGGTTATGAACACGAAACCAGGAGGGTATAAACTGGGATGGTACAGTAACACAAAACCCAAAGGGGAGACCTGGACTGAACCAAACAAGACACACTCCCACACATCTGTATCAAAATCATCCCATTCGCTTTTAATTGAAATTGATTCATTGGTTTTAAAGATTGTTCCAGCCGAATGTTGGTCAAGAACTGTCTCGCTCCTTGCGGCAGTGGAGGGGTAGGGAGGCAGGGGCTGCAAGCAGGTTCTCCCGTCCCTAGCTCCGCAAGAGCCGCCTGGGTCGGGGCCATCCTTTCTGCCCTCAGTTTTAACATTGGCCGTGCCGCAGGGTGGGGAGAGCGAGCGGCTCCTCCTGTCTCTGGCTCGGAAACTTGCGGTTCTCTGTATTGGGGAATGCCACCGCAATTGCCCATGTCCACTTCTGCTTTCACTTTTGTGTTCGGGGTACTCGGGGAAAGGTGGCCAACCTGCCCCTTCCCCTCCCCCTTCCCAGTCTCTGCCTCTGGAAAAGTCAGGGGGCGGTGGCCAGCCTGCACCTTCTCCGCCTCTAGGGCGGTCAGGGGGTGGTGGCATACCCGCATCTCTCCCACCTCCGTGCCCGAGGCTGTCGGGGGGGGGAGGCCTTGCGCTGCTCCGCTGGCTTGGAGCTGGCAGCTCGCTGCCTCCCCCGCCCCCGCTCGGACAGCAGCGGAGATAGCGGAGGCGGCGGAGCCACTGCCCCTCCACCTCCCGCCCCCACCCACACCCATGCGGGCTGCTCCGGCGGTTGAACAGGGTGGGGAGACCCCCTCCATCGCGCAAAGCTGGGCCCATATCTGTATCTGTCATATCGATTTCTCTGTCCGTATTAGTATGCGAGTCAGCTTGCTGCGGCTTTTTCTTTCCCTTTCTCCTCCTCAAAGTCATCTCCATATTACTTTTGTCTACTACATATGTTTTTTCCCTGTTCAAATACATAGTAAAAAGTTCAGCATATCTTAGTTCATCAAACCTATGTAATGATCTCAATTCTACCATCAGGTCAGTAATGATGTTACTTTCCAAACTCCCATAACGAGGCTAATTTTCTTGACTTAATTTTAAAGTCAGCCAAACCCGTGTGGACAGTCTGATCAATACTCAGGTGTCCAAAGTAGTTTTTCGCCCTGTCAGCCATCTCCAGTGTTTTATTATCAACTCTAATGGGCTGTTAGGAGGGATTTTTTCATTCACACCACCCATGTTTTCTCACAGACAGGAAAGCTCTGCCAGAGGAAAGCTCTTAACTCCGGAATTCAGCCTGCAATCTGGCCTCTGAATTCTGATTTCCCAGGCAGTTTATCTAGGTTACTACACAAACACTTCAAAATAGAACTTTAAAATACTAAAAAGCAACTAGTTGTGGCAAGCAGTAAATGCGCACGCGCGAAAATCTGGTCTCAAAAGAATTCGAACCCACAACTTCCCGACATCCCAAGCAACCAACCTCTGAGCCTCTCCTGCGGCTGCGTAGGGTGCAGCCTCTGGGCTCCTGTGGACTCCATGGAGGGCGTCCCCTCCTTTCCACAGTTTGCAGGGGAAAAGTTTAGGCTTTCCCCTTTTGTGGGCTTTTATGCCCCCAACCTTTCCAACCCCCTTGGAGATTTCCTTCCCTAGTGCTAGCACAGTCTCAGTGGTACTGATCCCCTTTTCACTCACCTCTTTCCGTGCTTCTGCCTTTCCGTGCTGGGTCCTAAAGTCCTGGTCACAGTCTTAGATTGTGGCTCCGGCAAAGAGAGGGGCAAAGCAAGATGTGTTCCAACCCAAGACTGCGAGTTTCAAGGTCTTTAGGGTCCCTTCATGGTCGCCAGCAACTGATGCCTTTTCCTGGTCTTAAAATCCAGAGGCATACATGGTTAGAAGGGAAAAAGGGATTTTACCTTGGTATTTATGTTAAGGATCCTTAGGTGCACACGTCCAGGTCATATGCATCGAGATGCACCCCGCCGAGTCTGCCCCCAAAGATTGGGTATACCATTATAGGTTTTGCTAATTAGCATATCTATCAAAAATTCCCCAATGAGAGGCTCAAGTGAGCCCCCCCTCCCCAAGGAACCTTCCCCTGGATGGTTCTATCTTGGTTTACAGAATGTGTTCTGGAGAGGACCTTGGGGTCTGGGGCACACTGATCCCTAACTACGAAGCTTCTAAAATATTTAGTCTCTTAGCTTGACAAACAAGTCCAAGAATGTAGGCAAAAAGCACTAGGAATACAGAAGTTGTAAAAAGGTATAACAGGGGTATAAAAGAAAAGGCAAAAATCTTCATGGCATCACCTGCAGCATCCCAACTTATTATGGATTCATCAGACCGTTGGGTGTAGTCCTTTCTTAAGCTGTGAAGGTCCTTTATAGACAATGACTCAGTAATATTTTCTGTGCCTGAGTCAGTTGATGGCTTTGAGGTTCCTTCCCCTGCATCATCATCATCTTTCACTGGGCAACCAGTTTTGGTTGTGTGCTTTTTCCTCGTGACAGGAGCCACTGTCAATGGCTTAGACTCTCCATCTGTTTTGGGCTTGCTGTCTGGTGTGGCTGCATTCTGAGTGACTGGGGTGTCTGCAGGATTTGCTGATTTATCTTCCTGCCTCTCTACCTTTACCTGCTGCAGTGTGCGATAGGCATATGCCAAAGCCCAACATATTGCAAGGAGCTTGTTCTCATTAGAATTGTCATTGTATTTCTCTTTCAGATATTTCCCCACCTCAGCTGGTTTCTGAACATATTCAGGGGGAAAATTGCAAACCATTGGGTCAGAGAATTTCTTCAATATTTGGCCCTTATCCTCCCATTCCCCACACCACTCAGGATTTTTCACCTCTGGGTCAGGTGTCTCATCAGTCACCCTGGAAATCTGAGCTCTCATTCTAGCCCAGCTGCGAATCACATGGAGGAAGCTTACAAGATAAAATACCAGGAAGATGGTCTCTTTAACATCCAGGGGAAACTGAACATTCTCAAAGGATAACCTATCAAATTTAAAGGGAAGGGAAGCCCTGTCTCCTCCTCCTCTAACAATCTGGGTGCAATTACTAATAAATTCGCAAAACAGGCTACCGAAGCTAGGACTGGGGTTAGGATGGAGAAACCACATATCATACACACCTTGAACAGCTGCCTGTAGCCCTGTTAACTTCTTATAAATCATTATCACCAAGCACAGCAAGATAGAAATCCTGATTCGTCTCCCTTCTCTGTAAAATTTACACATCAGGGACAAGATTGGAGCAAGTTGTGGATAGGCAAACAACCCTAGGGACCAAAAAAGCACTAGCACCTCAATGAAGCCTAAGGACCAAAAAGACATGAGTACATCAAGCCAGAGAGACATTATGAACTCAACCAACATGGTGAATACTTTACCCCAACACAGAATAAGTAAATTCAAACCAAAATGTAATTACTACAGGTTTTTTTTCACTTTCCTTCGAGCCCCACCTTGGGCGCCACTAAATTTGTTCTGGTTCGGCCAAATTTAGAAATATATCCTATGAGACAAGGCACAACCACCCCTCCCCCACTAGGTTTGGGAAAAAATAAATTTTCCTTGAAGGAAAGTGAAAGAGATAAAGCTATTTATTTAACAAACACATGGGAAAAGGAAAATAATGCTAAATAATAAAATCTCCCACTGTGGAGAAAAAACCTGGGAAAAGTGTTAGAGTCTTCCCTTTGGTCTCCTCAGAGCTGGGGCTTGGCCCAGGGCCAGGCCCTCTGTGCTCAATGAAAAGTCCTCCTGATGTGCTCTGGGTTGAAGCAGTCCAGTAGAAAAGGGAGAAAATCTGAAACTCCAGGGAAGGAAAAGCAAAGTTCAACTCTCAGTCTCTCTCTGGAGAAAACGAAACTGAAAAACTGGCCAAAAGCTGACTGGAAAGCAGCAAGCCGGGTGCTTCCTCGCTCCCCTGCCACAGCTGGGGAAAAATAAACTGCTATCTCTGTGTGACCTTGAACAAGCTGATAACTGCTTTGAAAAAGTTTTGCTCAGTTTTTCCTTCCCCCTCTCAGTCTCAGTTTAGAAGCAGCGACATGGGATACACATCATAAAGTCACCCCAAGACACATGGACCAGAACAAAAAAGGAGCCAGTTTTAGGAGCTCCTCTGAGGTAGGCTGCGAGTAATCAAGGACCAGTCTATATGAAGGTTCCGTACTCCCTCATAGAATTAGAACAATGGAAGAGTACAGTGGGAAAATATAAAGAAAATCCGGACAAAGTGGCTACTTTGGTGATGCCATGAAGATTTTTGCCTTTTCTTTTATACCCCTGTTATACCTTTTACAACTTCTGTATTCCTAGTGCTTTTTGCCTACATTCTTGGACTTGTTTGTCAAGCTAAGAGACTAAACATTTTAGAAGCTTCGTAGCTAGGGATCAGTGTGCCCCAGACCCCAAGGTCCTCTCCAGAACATATTCTGTAAACCAAGATAGAACCATCCAGGGGAAGGTTCCTTGGGGAGGGGGGGCTCACTTGAGCCTCTCATTGGGGAATCTTTGATAGATATGCTAATTAGTAAAACCTATAATGTTATACCCAATCTTTGGGGGGGAGGAAGAAGAGAGACACAGAGAAGAGAGACACAGAGACACAGGGAAAGACTCGATGGGGTGCATCTCGATGCATATGACCTGGACGTGTACACCTAAGGATCCTTAAAAATAAATACCAAGGTAAAATCCCTTTTCCCCTTCTAACCGTGTATGCCTCTTGATTTTAAGACCAGGAAAAGGCATCATTGGTACATAGAGCAATTCAAACACAGAACTCTGACTGGAGTGATTTGGTAGTTATGATAGACACACTGCTTGATCCCACTGAAAAGCAGATGGTGAACAAAGTTTTTGTAGACTCTGTGGAATCAGGCAGAGCTAATGGGAAACTACAAGGTACGGTTGCAGATAATTTTCCAACAGATGATCCAAGGTGGGACGCAAATGTGCCAGCAGATAAGCAAAGATTAAGATGGTATCAAGATCTCATAGTATATGGATTAATGCATGGTGTTCCTAAAGCTCTCAGCTGGGCAAAGCTTTATGAGGTGAAGCAAGGTCCTAATGAAACTCCTTCTGATTTTTTGAATAGCTTAAGAGAAGCTGCTATCAAATTCACACACATAAATCCTGATACAACAGAAAGGGCCCTTCATCTGGCTTATTTATTTATGGGTCAGGCTTCAAATGATATAAGGAGAAAGTTGCAAAAGTTAGAAGGGGTTCAAGACATGAATAAAATGTTAGAAGTAGCCTGGAGAATGTTTCGAGATAGAGACTCCAGTAACAAAGGTAAACCGTGTCCCAGGAAGAAGGATAGCCAGGAAAAGTCATCTAAGAAAGCCTCTCTCCAAGGGGACAAAGATACATGAGCTTGTTGCAAGAAGAAAGGGCATAGGAAAGCTGACTGTCCGATGCTGAAGAAGACACCCCCAGTTCCACAGCTCCTATTGGAACAGAACTCAGAATGATGGGGACTGGAGGCTTCTCCCCCAGCAGAGCCTTCGGTTATAGCCAAGCTGGGGAAAGATGATATAGAATTTCTGGTAGACACCGGCGTGGCATATTCTGTGTTGAATACTTTAGAAGGGAAACTGAGTCACGAAACTGTTCATGTGGTTGGGGCAACAGGGGGAACTGAAACATGGCCTTTCTTCCAACCTTTGAAATTTAAACTGGGGAAGCACTGGGTAACTCATCAATTTCTTTATATGCTCAACTCCCCTAAACCATTGCTGGGGAGGGATTTGTTAGAGAAATTGGAAGCCAAAATTAAATTTAAAAAAGGGAAGGGCGTTCGAGTTATCATTCCAGAAACTAAATTTGTTGAAGTTGCTGCACTTTTTATACAGGACAGATGTGGCAAAATCCCCATTGAAGTCGAAAATGCTGTCAATCCAATTGTGTGGGCCAGTGATGTTCCAGGAAGATCCAAACAGGCAGAACTAGTGAGCATTGCACTCAAACCAGGAGCTACACCCGTAAGGCAAAAATAGTATCCTTTGAAATTAGAGAGTTGCAAAGGACTGGCACCTATAATTGAAAAATTCCTCCACCATGGGTTATTAGTGCAATGTGAGTCCAGGTATAACACAAAATTACAGAAGACATACATCCAGTGGTATCAAACACTTATACACTTTGGACCACACTGACAGATGAATTAGGGTGGTTTACTGTTCTGGACCTAAATGATGCCTTTTTCTGCATTCCTGTGCATAAAAACAGCCAGGATCTTTTTGCTTTTGAGTGGGAAAACCCTGAAACAGGAAGGAAAAGTCAACTTACTTGGACAGTCCTACCCCAGGGTTTCAAGAATAGCCCAACAATATTTGGAAACCAGCTAGCAAAAGAATTAGAAGATTGGAGGAGACAACAGCCAGGAGGGGTTATCCTTCAGTATGTTGATGACATCTTGATTGCAGCTAAGACCAGAGATGACTGCATCAAATTCACTCTAAGCTTGTTAAACTTTTTGGGACAGAGTGGATACAGAGTTTCCAAAGACAAAGCACAGATCGCCAAGGAAGCAGTAGTTTATTTGGGACTTGAGGTCTTCCGTGGACACCGACAGCTCAGCAAGGAATGGAATGAAGCCATCTGCCGACTTCCAGAGCCACCCACCATGAGAGAGATGCAAGGCTTTTTGGGAATGGTAGGTTGGTGTCATTTATGGATAGTAAATTATGGGTTGTTAGTGAAACCCTTGTATGGAGCAATAAAAGCAGCTGAAATTGGCATTATTATTTGGACTGAAAGCACAAGGGCTGCATTTAAACAGCTGAAACATTCTCTAATGTCAGCTCCAGCACTGGGCTTACCAGACTTGACTAAGCCTTTTGAACTTTTTACACATGAGATACTGAATGTGGCACTGGGCGTACTAGCACAGCACCTCAGAAGCCAACAGAGGGCCGTGGCCTATTTTTCCGAACAGCTAGACAATGTTAGCCAAGGGTGGCCTGGATGTTTGAAGGCCATGGCAGCTACTGTCATCCTGATTCAAGAGGCCCGGAAACTCACCCTTGGACAACACATTGTAGTGTATGTGCCACATGCAGTAGCAGCAGTACTTGAACAGAAAGGAGGACATTGGCTGTCCAGCAATTGGATGCTTAGATATCAGTCACTGCTGTTAGAATAGGATGATGTTACCCGGAAAACAACTTCTGTTGTTAACCCTGCCATGTTTCTGTCCTCTACCTTAACTGACGATGTGCCTGAGCATGACTGTTTGCAGACAATCGAGGAGGTCAAACGCAGCGTTTGGTGCTCGAAGCATGAGCTCTGGCGTGCCCCAGGTCAGAGACAGTCCAGCTACGTTACTTCTGCCCGTCACAGAAGCGACTTCGGGATCAGGAAAAAGAGCTGCTTGCTGAGCTAGCTAGCTGGCTTCTCGGCAGAGGAAACACGGCAGGAGCCGATGATGTCGGCTCACGTTAGCTCGGAGACAAAGGAAGAGAGAGGCTGTTCAGCTTAGGCTTCTGAGCCGCCCCCTGAGTCTGACTCTTCGGGGAACTCGATCCAGGGGAGGGGCTGGGATTGATTGGCATTATGCAGCCCCAGCCCTGCAGGGGGCTGGGTCACATCAACATCTCCCCCTTCTTTATTACTTTGAAATGAGGGAGAAGGCTCAAGGGATTTTAAAACCAAACACTTAAAAATGGGAAAGGGGAATAAAATTAACAACTTCAGAAAGAAACCCCATACAATGTCCTTGATAATGGAAGGAATCCGGCTGCTGGAGCTCCCGGTGCAAAGGAGGAGCTGTAGCAGCAGGTAGGAGGTCATCATGCTGTCAAGGGAGGCAACTTTAGGAACAGTGTAACACAAATAAAATTAATACAAATACAATTAACTTAAATAACAATGGCTTCCTTGGACTCCCCCTCTTTCAAAAAAAAATGAGGGGTCATTTTGGGAAGGGAGACACATTTTAAGGAGACTGAGAGGTAGAAGGTTTGTTTTTCAGGCCTAGAGGAGGAGTCTTTTTTCCAGGTGGCTTGGTTTTTCTTCTTTTTCAGGCGGCTTGGTTTTTATTCTTTTCCAGGCTGTGGCAGCTTCTTTTCTTTGCTTGGCATCCACAGGTGGTTTCAAAAAGGGTTTGATCCACTTCCCAGGGATCCATCTTGGACCCTCTGGGGTGGATACACACCTGTAGCCGCTACCCCAGGTGACTAGGGGGTATGGGCCACGTGTTTGTAAAGTATCAGGGTCTTTTATTAGGACCTCAGGTCTCTCAGTCAGTTTATGTTTGGCAGAGTTTGTGAAGTGTCTCATTATGGCAGGATCAGGTTCCTCATAGGAACAGTTTAAAAAGTTCAAAGTGAACAACGCTTTGGAAAGTCTTATGTTGGGGGCAGCGATCTCATTGCCCCCTTTTTGTTGTTCTAGCAGTCTTTTTAGTGTTTGATGTTTCCTCTCTATGATGGCTTGGCCTGTGGGCGAGTGAGGGATGCCAGCGATGTGATCCACACCCCACTCACTCATGAATCTGTTTAACTCTGCAGAGGTGTATGCAGGGCCATTGTCAGTTTTTATTTTATTTGGTGTCCCCAACACAGCAAAGGCCTGTACTAGGTGGTTGATGACATCTTTGGCCCTCTCTCCACAGTGGGCTGAGGCAAAGGTTGCACCAGAAAAGGTATCCACAGGAACGTGAATATATTTCTGGCGGCCAAATTGGGGGAAATGGGTGACATCTGTTTGCCATACCACACAACTTCCCAGGCCTCGGGGGTTAACCCCCTGACCTAATGATGGAAGCTGATGTTTTTGGCAGTCGGGGCATGTCGCCACAATAGTTTTCGCCCGGTCTCTAGTGAGGTGGAACATTCGGATGAGAGCTGGAGCATTTTGATGGAACATTGCATGGCTCAGCTGGGCTTGCTGGAATCTGTCAGGCAGATTGGCTAACTCGATGGGCATAGCTAGGGCATCTGCTCTCCTGTTCCCTTCGGCAATAAATCCTGGCAGGTCAGTGTGTGATCTCACATGCATGACATAGAATGGGTGCTTTCGGTGGGAGATCAGTTGAATCAATTTCGAAAGCAAGTTATGAATTTTTGGGTTTGCAACCTCCTTTAGTAAGGCCCTCTCTGCCCTGGAAACTACACTTGCTACATAGGCCGAATCAGTTATCAAATTAAATGGTTCACTGAACCGCTCAAATGCCCTGACCACGGCTGCAAGTTCTGCCACTTGTGGGGATCCTTCAACTACTTGCACATCAGACTCCCACTTCTGAGTGCGAGAATCCTTCCAAGTGATGACAGACTTGCAGGATGCTCTGGAGGCATCTGAAAAGATTTTCAAGGCATTTAATGGTTTTCTACTTTGAATTTTTTTTGGAATCAGTTTGAAGACTGAAGTAAACAGTCTGTGTTTTGGATGGTGTATAGAAATTTGGCCTGTGTAGCTGTCTAGGGCGAATTGGAGGTGCAGGTTGTTTTGAAGGAGATTATCAAGAGAATCAGTTGCCAACGGTAAATAGATACATGTAAAGTCACACCCTGCAAGGGTGCGGAGGCAGGATTTAGCTTTCATCACTAACTGAGCCATGAGCTCCTGTGGGGTTGTTATACTTTTTGATGGCTGGTGCGAGAGGAAAACCCACTCGATGATTAACAGGGGATCACTCTGCACCTCGTCCCATTGAAATATCAGCCCGTGAAGGTATGGCATTTCCCCTAATACAATAAATTGAAAAGGCAGACCTGGGGTGCAGTGGTGTGCCTGCCGGGACAACAGCGCTTCCTGTACCTTACAGATGAACTGTCTTGCCTCCTCTGTTAGATGCCTAGGTGATGTGAGGTCATCTTTCCCTCGCAGGAGGTTGAACAGAGGAGTGAGATCTTCTGTCATCAGCCCTAGGAGCGGCCTCACCCAATTTATGGACCCACAGAGCTGATGGAGTTCCTGCAAGGTCTTAGGGTTATCATTCATGTTGACTTGTTGGGGAACCACAGTCTGTTCATGGATTTTCAGTCCAAGGTATTTAAAGGGAGAGGTTTTCTGGACCTTTTCAGCCTGGATCTCAAATCCATTTGCCTCTAAGGCCTCGATTACCTTCCTCAATGTCCAGTCTAGATAGGATTGGTTAGGAGCACACACCAAAACATCATCCATATAGTGGAGCACTATTGCCTTTGCTGCTAACTTTCTGATGGGGGACAGAATGCGGGCAACATACTGCTGGCAGATGGTGGGTGAATTTTTCATGCTGTTGGGGAAGATGAAACAGGAAAGCCTTATAAATATGATTGCCTGACAAAAGATTTTGGGAATATGAAAACTACAGGTGACATTGAAATGAAAGCCACCTTTGAAATACCAAGTCTTAGTTACTGAACAACTGGAAAACAATGGTATGGCCGACTGAAGGCAATCCCCTCTTGATTGAACAATACCCTCTGCTTGCAGGCAGGTCCAAGGGTCAGAGCAGACCCTACTAGCTCAGCAGAAGGGGTCCAAAGAGTAGTTTTTAGAAGTTAAGATGTAACACTCTATGGTAATATAAGAACTCTTATAGGCTGTATGTAAATGCTATAGGATTTGTATCATGTATTAGATTGGTTAGTGACAATTAGAATATTCAGTACAGAAGATGATTTATTGTATTGTAACCAGGACTTCACCATTTCATCCTATTCTCATCACTTCTTCTTCCATTCCATTCCTCTCTTACTCTTCGCACACTCTTACACTCTCTCTCTCTCCTTACTTACCCGCTTACTCTCTTGCTCTCTTGGGCCTGCTCAGAGCTGCCAGCTGCAGCTCTGAGCAGTGCCCCTATACCTACGCCCTTTGCAATAAACCGCATGTTCCAAGATCTGACTTCAGAGATCTCTCGTCCCCGTCCGTCCCGACCATCCGACCCACACCAAAGTACCCGCATCATGCCTTGCGGCAGAACTTGCCACTGGTAGCGCTGCATGGGAGCCCTTCGGTTGATGGAAGGTACCGAGAAGGCAAACCGAGGAGCATCGTCTGGGTGGAGAGGGATATGGAAGAAGCAGTGTTTGATATCAATGACCGTTAACTTCCACTGCCTAGGGAGCATGGAGGGTGAAGGCATTCCGGGCTGCAGGGGGCACATGTCCTCAATGACTGCATTTATTTTCTGCAAGTCCTGTAGGAGGCGCCACTTGTCTTTCCCCGGCCTTTTGATTACAAATACCAAGGAATTCCAAGGGCTATTACATGGTTTGATATTTCCTTTTCTCAATTGCTCCTCCACAAGTGCGGTGAGTGCCTTAAATTTGTCATTTTTCAAAGGCCACTGATCCATCCAGATATGTTCGTCAGAGATCCAATTTAATTTCTGGAAGGGGCGCTCCGCAGTCACCTTTACTAAAAATTTTGGGGTTGAGATGGAATTTCGACTCGAGCCCCCCACTAGGACATGAGATCTCTGCCCCACAATGTAAATCCAGAGTCAATTACAAAAGGACAGACTGATGCTATCTGTCCCTCTGGACCCTCAGTTTGGACAACTGCCTTGCTTCTCTGGGCAGATATAGATCCTCCCACACCCATCACGATACCTTCTGCCAGCTGCAGCTCCCAGTGTGACAGCCAATTGTGGGAAGAAATGACTGACATGTCTGCTCCCGTGTCCATCATTCCTGCCAGGCGGATGTCTGAGCCTTGGCAAGACAGTTTGCAATTAAGCATGAGTTTGTCGTTCCCAACTACCTCAGCCCAGAAGACAGAGGGGTTGTAGTCCTGTGGCGGACTACTGGGCATGAGAATAGCTTGGGCCACAACCTGGTTAGCAGCAAGAAAATAGGGAGGGTTAACACACTGAATATTGACAGTAAAGAACCCTTGTGGCCCTACTTGAACAATTTCTGGTGTAACACAAATATCAGCTGGTGAATGTACAACATCTTTTAACACAAACAACATACAGTCTCTCAGCTGCTCGCAACTCACGACGATTCTCTGGGGTGTCACCGAGTCCATTTGAGTTGCAGAGGTCGTGGTGACCATTTTCCTGGTGGCAGTTTCTTGATTCGTTCCCCCGCGTGGCCCTGCCAATCCATGCGGTCTGGTCAGTTTTTTGGCTGCATCCCATCGGCGGCAGGCGATGTCGTTTGCCCCGGGGAAACAGGTCAGGAACTTTGATTAATTGGAGCCGAAGCTCTGCAGTTCTGGGCCAAGTGCCCTGGTTTGCCACACCTGTGACAGACCAAATTAGCATTTCTTTTGTCCTGAGATGCTGTTGCATCTGCAGTGGCTGCAGTTCCTAGTAAGTTTTCCCCCGTTTTTAAATTTGGCTTATGAATTGGCACCAATGTCATGCAAGCACGAATCATTTCAGGTCGGTGGAGGTTCGAATGGAAGACCCAAAATCACTCTTTTACAAGCATCATTGGCATTAGTCTTTGCAATTTGCATTATAATATGCTCTCTTGTTTTCAGATCTTCCACTTGCCTTTCCACTACGAGCCTCAGTTTATCCACAAAATCAATAAATGGCTCATTTTGCAGTTGCCGAATCTCAGTATAATTCAATTGAGGTCCTAATTTAGGGGGCATCATTAAGAACGCTTGCCGTGCTGCTTGCTTAACAGCATTCAGGACCCGCTCAGGTGTATTTTGAGCCTGGTTCTGGGGCTTGGCTAATAACCCCTCACCGGTAAGGTGATCCATTGAAACTCCTGCATTGTTTGGATCCTGCAGTAAAATAGGGAGGACCTCTCTCAGTTGCTTTCTCCAACCTTCTTCCCACATTTGAAACTCAGATGGGGAAAGCAAGCAGGAGAAAATGCTTTTGAGGTCATGTGACACAATCACTGTACTGGTGAGAGTAATCTGCAGAAGGTTCTTAAAATACTGACTCTCCCTCCCAAATTCTTTCTGGGCTTTGCAAAGCTCTTTGAGCCCTGCAGGATCAAAAGGTTTCCATGTGGGATAATTGCCTGCTCTGTCATAGGTAATAGGAGCAGCAAAGGGATAGGAGGGGGCTGAGGGGACTTCTGGACCCGATATCAAGATGGCATCGCTTCCGGTTTCTACCCCATGGGAACCGGAAAGGGGGGTGTGGGAACCAGGAAGTCCTCCATAGGGGGTGGGGTTGGAGGACCAGGAGGAATGGTCACAGGATGGGTGGGGATTCACGACGCAGGGGACTGTACCCGATTCGTGGGAGAAGCCCGAAGACGTCATGTCTGGGGGTGGGGATAGGAAAGGGTTGGGGGTAGGAGGACGCAAGGGGCTGTGGGAAGAAGAAGAGGGGGAGGGATGAACTGTGCCATACGGTCAGTGCCATTGTTCAGACATGTGGGGTGGGGATAGGAAATGGTTGGGGGTAGGAGGACGAAAGGGGCTATGGGAAGAAGAAGAGGGGGGAGGGGTGAACTGTGCCATATGGTCAGTGCCATTGTTCAGACATGTGGAGTGGGGGGGGGATAATGGCAAACAGCCTTTAGAACAGTTTTCTGGGCTTACAACTGGGGAAGAGGGAGAGGGATACGGGGTTTGGGAAGGGGTCGAGGCAGCTTGGCCAGGGCTATCCCGACAGGGTGGCTGAAAAGACCAAGAGGGGTCAGAGAGAAGGTAGCAACTCTATGCCTCTGGGCATATCACCCCATTTGGTTTTTCCAACAAAGGGGAAGTGGGATGAGGAGCAGGAGGAGAGGAAGGAGGGATATGGGAAGAACTGCGAGGGGATTTGTGCTTTTCTTTTACTTTCTGATCCAGTTTATGCAAGTCCCGAAGGACTAGAACTAGAGGAAAGAATTTTTCTCCAAAGGAGTCCCCTTTTCGCTTTAAATCAGTAATCTTATCCCCCACAGCCTGCCAGAAGGCAGGAGATTTTAAATTTGCAGGAGACACTTGAGGAAGGTAAAAGAAAAGCCAGCGAACAAACTGTTTTAACAGACCCTTTGAAAATTTAAACCCACTAACTGCAAGAAATTTCGCAACTTGGAAAAAACCTCTCTTTGGGGCTGAGTTTTGATCCCATCTCTCTCTCAGCACTTCTTCCACTCGCCACCCGCAAAACAAAAAAAGAAACAAAATATCAGGGACCAGGGATACTCACACAAGTTTCAGAAATCAGTTAAAAGGAGTCCGGTCCCGAAGTAAAAAGCACAGGTGGGGTTCTCCGAGGCACTGCTACTCTCCAAAGTCAGTTCAGTGCAAAATCAGTGGGAGTTAGCAGCCTTCTCTCAGGGCACATCTCCTAAAACAGAACGGACTGCACCGAGAGGTGTTGGCAAGTCCAAAGTCGCTTCTTCTCGCTGTCCACCGACAGCCCCAACATCACAGGGATCCACTCACGTGAGCCCCACGCTTGGTGCGCCAACCTAATGCAGTACTTGCGCTCAAGGCATGAGCTCTGGCGTGCCCCAGATCAGAGAGAGTCCAGCTGCATTACTTCTGTGCATCGCTGAAGTGACTTCGGCATCAGGAAAAGAGCTGCTGGCTGAGCTAGCTAGCTGGTTCTTTGCAGAGGGAAACACGGCAGGAGCCGATGGTATCGGCTCACGTTGGCTCGGAAACAAAGGAAGACAGAGGCTGTTCTGGTCTGACTCCTAACAGGTTTATTGTTAGAAGTTTCACAACCCAAACAAGCTCGGAAGGGATGGAATGCAATGGGATCTTCCCCTGAGGCTTGTCCTCAGTTTTATAGGGAATTTGAAAACCGTGGTGAAAGGAGAAAACAACCACTGAGTTACAAGCTGAATCACGCCGCAACTGGGCCAGGAGACACTTCAGAGACAGAGTCAGAGAAGTGGGTATTTGCCTTATTTGGCGCGCCGGGTGTGTGGGGATCGCTCCTCCAAACACACACACACCTGGTGCTCTCTACAACACAGTATTAAGGGTTAAATTATGAATATTCATCACATTCCTTGGGACAGGTGTGGTTATACAAATTATTTCTCGGAAGTCATTAGCATATGGGCCACGCATGCGCTGTGTGTCCTGGTGGTCGCACTGAGGAAGACCTCTCCTCTTCCTCGGGGGTCTTTCTGATGAAAACCAGTAGTCATCCTCTCATGAACTTTTCACCTTTCTCCCTGGGCATGCGTAGTCCTTTGAGGAATGATTCAGCAGTCTCTGAGATGATCCTTGTCCCCTCTATCTTGACAAGATTAGGGTGAATTTGGCTTCTTAGGCTTTGTAATTAACATCTGTCTGAACTAACATTTGCTGTCTCCCAATAGTTAACTTGTGCTTACATGAGTTAGTTATTGACTGCCCCTTCTTCAATCCCCCCTTTTCTTTGGTTATTTGTAATTCTTTACAAATCTTGCATGTCTTTAAAGTAAGAACCCTTCTCTATCTTATTTCTAAGTTTATGCTTGTGCTATTGAGCATAGGCATCGCGATTCTAAGTACATAATATCATACAACAATAACTACTAATACAAACAGTAAGTAAGAATGCAATAACACAAATAGCTATTACAAACAATTGTTTAAGCCAGGATAAGTTGGGTAACCATGATGTAAGTTTGTCTCATACCTCTTTAAACCCCCAAGAAGTGTCATCTAAGGTGATTTGATGCAATATTCGCTTTGGATAAATAATTTTAGCAGTTTTCTGGGTATTACAATGAGATCTTTTATTTTAGCCCACCCATCAGATCCTATTTGTTCCTTCCCTTCTTGTACCCAATTTAAATCATCAGTGTCATATGGTGGGGGTTTTTCACCCATAAGGATGTTAGAAGGGATTAGATCAAGGGCTTGAATTTGATCCCTGCCAGCCACTGCCTTTGCTGTTTTGTCTGCCATAGCATTTCCCAGTTCAGGGATAGTGTTACCCTGGGAGTGTGCATTATAGCCACTTTTGAAGGTTTTACCACTGCTTCCAGTAACTGCATGATTTCAGTAGCATGCTTGATTTCTCTCTTCTGTGAGGCTAATAAACCTCTTTCTTTCCAGATAGCCCCGTGAGCGTGTACCACCCGGAAAGCATACCTTGAATCAGTCCAAATGTTGATAGGTTTTCCTTCGGCCAACGCCAAGGCTCGAGTTAGGGCTATTATTTCAGCCTTTTGAGCTGATGTCCCCACGGGTAACGGTTTTGCCTCAATGACAGCGTCTGTGGTTGTAATTGCATACCCAGCGAGCCTCTTACCATTCTTGATATAACTGCTCCCATCGGTGAACCAGTTTTCTACATTTTCTAGTGGAGAGTCCTTTAGGCGTCTGGAGTAAACTGCCTCTATGGATTCAATGCAGTCATGCTGTACAGGCTCTTCAGCAGCCTTGCCCTGGAGGTAAGCTGCTGGGTTTAAAACGTTAGTTACTTGGATACTCACATCCTACGATTCTGCTAGGACAGCCTGGTATTTGAGAAAGCAAGATGGGGTTAACCAGTGATTTCCTTTCTGTGTGAGCACTGCTGACACTGTGTGAGAGACAAAAACAGTTATCTGCTGTCCCAGTGTGAACTTGCGAGCTTCTTCTATGTTCAGGATCACAGCTGCCACTGCATACAGGCAGGTGGGCCATCCTTGGCTGACCACGTCCAGTTGCTTGGAGAAATAAGCCACTGGCCTTTTGTACCGTCCCAGCTTCTGTGCTAAAAGTCCCAGCGCCAGTCCTTGTCTCTCATGTGAGAGCAACAGAAAAGGTTTAGTGACATCTGGTATGCCCAGTGCTGGAGCTTGCATCAACTCACGTTTCAGAGTTACAAATGCATTATTAGTCTCTGGTGTCCAGCATAGGTGAGTTCCCCCAGTCTCTTTTAGGAGTTGGTATAAAGGTTTCACAATGAGTCCATAGTTGTAAATCTATAATCTACACCATCCTGTCATTCCCAGAAAAGTTCTCAGTTCTTTGGTAGTGGTTGGCCTGGGCATTTGACAAATTGCCTCTTTCCTGTTGTCTCCCAAGGCTCTCTCCCCTCCTGCCAGTTCATACCCTAGATATGTAACTTTCTGGAGGACTAGCTGAGCCTTTTCAGGGGAGACTCTATATCCACTTAGTCCCAGAAAATTTAAAAGACTTACAGTCCAGTTCTTGCAGTCTTCATGGGTCCTTGTTGCTATTAGTAGGTCATCAACGTACTGCAGGAGTGTACCTTCTCTAAGTGGCGGTGTCCAGGCTTCCAGTTCCTTGGCTAATTGATTTCTAAATATCATGGGTCTTGAATCTTTGTGGCAATACAGTCTATGTAAGTTGGCTTTTTCTCCCTGTTCTGGGGTTTTCCCATTCAAAGGCAAAAATTTCCTGACTGCTTTCAGCTAATGGCAGACAAAAGAGAGCATCTTTTAAATCTAAAACTGAAAACCACACCCAGTCACTTTGTAATTTTGTGAGTAAAGTATCCTCAGGTCCTGAACTAATCAATAACTTTCATTTGGCTTTTGTACTGGTAGAATTGGGGTATTGCAGGAAGATCTACACTCTCTCAACAACCTCTGATTAATAAATTTAGTAATTATTGGTTCTATTCTTACTCATGCTTCATGCCTTAGTGTATATTGTTTAATTGACACTGGTTGTGCCCCTTCCAGTAGTTCAATAATCACTGGGGGAGCCCGTTTTGATCTCTCTGGAATTTCAACATCTCCTACTAATGGGATCACTTGATTTGTTATTTTACTACCTATGGGTATTTCTCTTCCCTTTATCTAATCTTAGTGGTTTAACTTACACTTTAAAGTCCTAGTCAGGTATCTTCAGGAGGCTTCTTTGGTTGTAGCTTCTTTATACAGTTTTGGTTATAATAATATTCTTACTCTGCTGTATAATTCTATACATTATGAAGGATTAGTTTTTATGATACAAAACTAACACACAAAACATTTTCATACAAAATGTTCTCATGCAAACATATCTTTACATTAGGGCTATGCTCTGTTTTCTAGGAGACAGCTTATAGCACTCTTGTCATTTAATCTTGACACAAACTACAAACTGTGGCTTTATTTTGGTGGGATTAAAAATGAAATGAATTCTCTTTCAAACTTAGGGGGGGTTTTTTTGTTGTGTTTTTGGTTGTTTATTTTTTTTTTGGTGAATAAATTGCCTTCATCCCATTCTGCACCTACAACTGAGATTGCAGAATGTGCTATAAATAGGAGGGGTGAAGAAAAATTAAAACATCCTCTTATGACATATGGCATGAGATTGAACAGCACTTTAGTTTGAGAGCTGGTAGAAGGCTTTTCTATATCCCTCTTGGTTTAGGAAGGGGGATTCAATCATTTCTCATGTAGCATTTGCTTGTGTTTTGTCAAGATTTTTTTTTAATTCACTAATTAGAAAATCCAAAAAATTTAGCCAGATTATAATAATTTTGAAGCCTTCTGAGGCAAAACTGGGAAGGTTAGTCCATATTTGCAGGATTTCAAATATGTATAAATTCTTATACCAACTCTCAGGATAATATTGGTTGAGACAAATTATACATCTATAAGACCTTAACCACACCATTTTTCAGTAAAAAGACAAAACAAGTTAGACAAAAATTAAACTCAAGAATATGTAGAATGCTTTAACCACTATTTGATCTTTCACTAAGTCACTTGCAATGAAAACACAAACAAATTACAAGCATTAACCAACTGACAATGCGAGCAATTATGGTATGTCCTGGGTTGCAGTGTATTCTATTACCATCCTCATGAGGTGTTGAAATCAGGTGGGGCAGTGTTTCCTTGCCTCCTCCCCCCAGACTATCTTTCTGTTAATGGCCCATCATTGTCCTGCCACATGACTCAGAGATAACTCCCTCCAGACCATCTTCTGTTAATGAGCCTAATCAACACTTGGCCTCATGACTCATTACCCCATTGTGAGATGCTCCACCCAGAGGGAAGAACCAAGCATCCCATCATGGATATAAGCTGAGACTGAACACCAGAGAGAACGCCCTTCCCACTGGATTTCCAGAGGACAGGAGCTCCACAGCCACCATTGGACTTTCTGAGGAAGAGTAGACTCTTTTACTACAGGATCACTGCTTCAGAGGACTGCAGCCACCATTCTACCAGACTGCTACCACCACCCTGCCTATCAGGGACTCAGGTTGTATCTCGACTCTGTCAGTTTGAACCAGTGTTTTCTTTTAGTTGTTTTATTTTTCTTTAATTTCCCCATTAAATTGTTATTCTGACTTGGTGCCTCCCACTGGTTTGTTTTCAAACTTGTACATGGTGTCAATTTAAATTTCATTGGTTTTCACACAGCTCCATCTCATGTGTTGGTAGGTTCCTATAAAAGAAAAGTGAAAATTTGGCCCACTAGACCGATTATTAAAAAAAGAAGTAAAACTTTTTTGGGGCTAACACAAAGTGACAGTGAAGCAATGGTTATCACATTTAGGTGTGATTTTGCTGCTAGCAGTTTCCTTGCTCTCAAACTGCTTTCTTTATCTTTGATGTCGGGACATTTGACATTCCTAGAAAAGAGAAAAGAAACAAACTTTCCCCCCCCCCCCCAAAAAAAAAAGAAAAATATGTCTGAGTGAAACAAGAGTTTAATTGCATTAACTTATTCAAGTGGAGTTTTAGTTTTTATTCTATGAAGTGCTTGTTGCACCACTTTTATTGTCTCCCACAGGTTTTCAGTGGGGTTTCTTCCAATTGATTCTTCAGTGGAGGGAGTGAGACTGCTTTTAAAAGTTTTGCAAGAGTTGCAGTCTGTGAATCAGGCATTTGGATTGCCTTTTTTTTTTTTTTTTTTACTAAGGGTTTTAGTAGGCTTCTGCTTTTCGCCCTGGAGCAGTTTGCCTTATCGGTTTGCTCCTTTTGTTCTGGTGATTTTCCTTTTGGACGAGATCAAGTTCGGCAGCAAGCAATGCTACTGCCTAAAACCCCCTTCTCTCTCCTTTTTTTTTTTTTTTTTTTTTTAAATAAGCAATCAATTATCTTTTAGTAACCAAATGTTCTTTATCTTTTTTTTTTTTTTTTTTTTTTTTTTTTATACCAAGTCCACCCCAGGAGTAGAGAGGTGACTAACAACCAAGGAAGGACAGCAAAACATTTTCCCCATAGGTTTCTCTACAGCCCCCGCAGATGAGGCTGCATGACAAATACCTGGGCCTGCACAGGGACAACACTATCCCCACAAGGCTGCAGGATTAGAATCTGCCAATTCTAGTTCTCCACAATAATCCACAGACTGGTGGCGAGGCTCCCCACAAGATAGGAGCTCGCCTCAGAACTGAAACCTGCCAATTTTGGCTTTTCACAACAAAACACAAAAGGCACAGGGGCACGGGTCCCCTCCAAACAGGAGCCTTTCAGCTCTGCACAAGCACCACATAACAGGAGCCTTACAGCTCCGCACAAAACACCAAGCAGAAAAGGGAACTAAATACCCAAACCTATTAATCACAATGTCCACAATTCTTACAACTTTTGCCATCACCTTTGCCATTGCTTTCGCCTTTTCCTCATCTCTTACTTTTCTAACCAGTTCCTTTCAAATTTCTCACTATTCTCTGCCACTCTCTCCTTACTCTAACATTATCTGCACTTTCATTTTCTGCCAAGTTTTTTTTTTTTTTATTCTTGCTCTTTCTAGTTTGATACCAAGCTCTCTCCTCTGGCAGCTTGGACACCACCCACTCCATCTAGTAGAAGTACAATACCACTTTCTCTCACAATTAATACATGCACACAAACACAAGCTTCACAACTGTTTTCATACACTAAACACAGGATTTCAAAAGGGAAATCAGATGGAGCTACATTAGAAAGGTGTTTGGGGTCTGGATGTTTTCAATTCAATAGCTAAAAATTTTTTTCTCCTCTAAAATCTGCCCCCCTTTGGACAGTAAGGTTGAATTCCAAACCAACGGTTTATAAGATTTATTCTCATTCACTCTTTGCCAAACACTTCGCTTTTCTCTGGCCGAGCCCATCGCCGGGGTACGGAACTGCAGATAGAGCCCCTCACTCGCTTCGTACTTTGACAGCACGTCTCATCCGCTCTCACTCACACAGCAGCAGAATAGCAACAGACAAAACAAAAATAGCAGTACAATAGCACACGACAGCGGGGTCCAACCCCTTAAAGGTACCTTTCACAGTGGGGTCCAACCCCGTTAAAAGTTGGCGTCCAACCCCTTAAAAGTACTTTTCCTCTTGCCCAGGACTAATTTTGGGAGACCCAGTCTTCCTCGGGACTTTCAACCCACCCTCAGGGACTCGAACCCTGGACCTGCAGGTATTTCTGTGTTTAAAAGGAATAGCAAATACCTTAATTTGGTGCAGATGGTCCTTGTCTGCCCCCGCCGTGAGCCAAAGGACAGCTGAGCTCCCCCTGAAAATTCAGGGTCGCGACTGGGAGGTCTGCTTACCCCTGGATCCGGCAGCTGGGCAGAGAGGGTCCCATCTCGGGGTGCCAGATGAATCACGCCGCAACTGGGCCAGGAGACACTTCAGAGACAGAGTCAGAGAAGTGGGTATTTGCTTTATTCGGTGTGCCAGGTGTGTGGGGATCGCTCCTCCAAACACACACACACCTGGTGCTCTCTACAACACAGTATTAAGGGTTAAATTATGAATATTCATCACATTCCTTGGGACAGGTGTGGTTATACAAAATATTTCTCGGAAGTCATTATCATATGGGCCACGCATGCGCTGTGTGTCCTGGTGGTCGCACTGAGGAAGACCTCTCCTCTTCCTCGGGGGTCTTTCTGATGAAAACCAGTAGTCATCCTCTCATGAACTTTTCACCTTTCTCCCTGGGCATGCGTAGTCCTTTGAGTAATGATTCAGCAGTCTCTGAGATGATCCTTGTCCCCTCTATCTTGACAAG
Organism: Corvus moneduloides; assembly: GCF_009650955.1. NCBI lineage: Eukaryota > Metazoa > Chordata > Aves > Passeriformes > Corvidae > Corvus > Corvus moneduloides. The sequence goes on along the minus strand of NC_045510.1, from coordinate 9,817,514 downwards.
ATTAGGGTGAATTTGGCTTCTTAGGCTTTGTAATTAACATCTGTCTGAACTAACATTTGCTGTCTCCCAATAGTTAACTTGTGCTTACATGAGTTAGTTATTGACTGCCCCTTCTTCAAAGCTGGGGGAAAACACAATTTAACAAGAACCACTGGGGGAAACCGAGAGGAGGGAGTTATAACAGAACCAATGAACAACTGAGTAACCGAGAATTTTCCCGAACCTGAGGAGGCAGCTTGTACCCGGGCGCTGCCCAGGGGGGTGCGGCTTAGGCTTCTGAGCCGCCCATCAACCCACCCTCTGAGTCTGCCACTTTGGGCAACTCGATCCAGGGGATGGGCCAGGATTGATTGGCATCACGCTGCCCCAGCCCAACAGTGGGCTGGGTCACAGCAACACTCCTGGCACCCCGACTACCGGTGCTGGGGTGGATGTTCAAAGCAAAGGTTCCCTCTACCCACCATGCCACCAATGCCACATGGAGCAAATGGATTGCTCTCATCACACAGCGGGCCTGTATCGGGAAACTGAATCGCCCTGGGATCTTGGAAATAATCACAAATTGGCCTGAAGGTGAAAACTTTGGTCTCACTGATGAAGAGGAACAAGAACAAGTGGCACGTGCTGAAGAAGCTCCACCATACAAGCAACTACCATCAGAAGACACGCTACACTCTTATCACCGACGGTTCTTTTCACTTTGTAGGGATGAAACGAAAGTGGAAAGCAGCCGTATGGAGTCCCACACAACGGGTTGCAGAAGCTACTGAAGGAGAAGGTGGATCAAGCCAACTCACCAAACTCAAAGCCGTTCAACTAGCTCTGGACATTGCTGAAAGAGAGAAGTGGCCAAAGGTATACCTCTACACTGATTCATGGATGGTAGCCAATGCTCTATGGGGATGGCTGGAAAAGTGGGAAAAAGCTAATTGGCAGCCTAGGGGAAAACCAATCTGGGCAGCTGAAGAATGGAAAGACATCGCTGCCCGAGTAAGAAAGCTGGTTGTAAAAGTCCACCATGTAGATGCCCATGTCCCCAAGAGTAGGGCTAATGAAAAACACCAAAACAACAAGCAGGTACATCAGGCTGCAAAGATAGAAATGTCACAGGTAGACTTGGACTGGAAACACAAGGGAGAGTTGTTCTTAGCCCGATGGGCCCATGATGCCTCAGGTCATCAAGGCAGAGATGCCACCTATAGGTGGGCACGAGACCGAGGGGTGGATCTAACCATGGACAGTATCTCCCAGGTTATCCATGATTGTGAGACATGCGCTGCAATCAAGCAGGCCAAGCGGGTGAAGCCCCTGTGGTATGGTGGGCGATGGTCCAAATACAAGTATGGGGAGGCCTGGCAGATTGATTACATCACACTGCCTCACACCCACCAAGGCAAGCGCTATGTGCTCACAATGGTAGAAGCCACCACTGGATGGCTGGAGACACACCCTGTGCCTCACGCTACAGCCCGTAACACCATCTTGGGTCTTGAAAAGCAAGTCCTTTGGAGGCATGGTACCCCTGAGAGAATTGAATCTGACCATGGGACTCATTTTAAGAATAGCCTTATTAACACCTGGGCTAGAGAACATGGCATTGAGTGGGTGTACCACATCCCTTACCATGCACCACCTGCAGGCAAAATGGAACGGTGCAATGGATTGTTGAAAACCACCCTGAAGGCTCTAGATGGGGGAACTTTCAAAAATTGGGAATAGCATCTGGCAAAGGCCACCTGGTTAGTTAACACCCGAGGTTCCACCAATAGAGCTGGTCCAGCCCAATCTGAATCCCTGCATACAGTAGACGGAGTTAAGGTTCCCGTAATGCATGTCAGAGGTCTCTTAGGAAAGTCTGTTTGGATTAATTCTGCCTCGAGTACAGAGAAACCCATACATGGGGTTGTTTTTGCTCAGGGACCGAGTTGCACATGGTGGGTAATGCAGAAAGATGGAACAACACGTTGTGTACCGCAGGGAGATCTGATTGTTGGGTGAAAACCACATGGTATGTGGAATGGATGTATACCTCTGCTTCCTGAGTGTCACTGTCACTGTTTGTACATAGCGGTATATATGTATATGTATGTATTAATGTGTGTTTGTAGAGTTAGAATATATTAATTTGGGCATTGAGCTGACGCTATGGGATAAGGGGTGGAATGTCTTTGGGTGACTTTATGATGTGTATTCCATATTGCTGCCCTATGCCCAGAAATTAATTTTTGTACCTTTCTATGCCTTTAAACTGAGCCAGAGAGGGGGAAGGAAAAGACTGAGCAAAACTTTTTCAAAGCAGTTTGCAGCTTATCCAAGGTCACATAGTGATAGAGACTTTTTTTTTTCAGCTGTGGCAGGAGAGCGGGAGGGAAGGGAAGCACTCGGCTTGCTTTTCTTTCCAGCCAGCTTTTCAGCAGTTTTTTTTTCCCCAGGTCTTTTTTTTCTTTGGAGAGTTGAACTTTTGTTTTCCTGGGATTTTGTTTTTTCTCCCTTTTCTCTCTGCTGGACGGTTTCAGCATCAGAATACATTGGGAGGACTTTCCACCAACGCCTTGCCCCTGGAGGTGGGCCCACCACCCCGTCCCTGCTCCAAGGAAGGGGAGAGAGAGATCTATGGAAGGACTCTGAAATTGTCCCAGGTTTCTCTCAGCAGGGTGAGGGTTTTTATTATTTAGCATTATTATCCTTTTCCTGTGTGTTTGGTAATGACATGGGTTACCTAGCATATTCTCGGAAGTGATGTTCTCGCAAAGGAGTGCTTACAGCTTCCCCCATGACCTGATAGAACCTATCAGCTGGCCAGTTTGAATATGGACAATTCTTTAAGGCACTTAAAATTGTGACCGCCTCTGTGATACACACTTAAGAATAGACAAACCCCCCCACAGCTCTCTCTCGTTTCCGGTGCTGGGACAGGTGGCTGCGGGCCCTGTGTGGGGGCCAGTGGGCCACGGCCATCCTGGAGCCGATGGGCCCTGTTCCACCCGTGGACCTCCCCCCCCCCCTCCCCCCCCCCCCCCCCCCCCCCCCCCCCCCCCGCGATAAGCCACATTCCAGCTGCAAGGCCGAGGTGAGATTAACCCTTTTAGTGCTGTGAAGAGCTGAAAACCTGAGGGAGAAGAAAGAGGAGATGCTAAAAGCTGAAATTCTTTTGTGAAGCTATGATATATCAGAGTACCCGTTGTAATTTCATGAAGATATGGGGGGTGGAGTGTTCAACTTGTAAGCAAAAGCACCTGCGCTGAGATAGGCAGATGCTGACGCAGCTGTAATTTCATGAGAAGTTTGGACAGGGAGAGATGGAAGCACTGAGGACTTTTGCTCCAAATGGGAAAGGAGAAAACCTCAGATCCTAGAGATGCTCCCGGAGATAGTCCTAAAGATGATGAGGAAGACCCTTTGCTCCCAGGGAAGGAGAAGGGCCTCTGTTCTTAGAGATGAAATGCTCCTAGAGATGGGTGAAGAGAACTTTTGTTTCTGAACAGCTCAACCTTAAAATTGTACCCCAAAAACCTTCAAGAGTGGACCCTCAAAAGCAGTTGTGGGAAAAGCTGCAAGTTGGGGGAAGGGACTCACATTCGAGCAGAGACTCCTCTTCCTAAATGGACTGAACAAAGTTATTTGGAAGTGGGCAGCTGTCTCGTTCTGATAATGTGTTCATAGCATGAGCAAGAGAGACTCCTCTCCCTAAATGGACTGAACAAGGTTATTATGGAAGTGGTAAACAGACTGAACATCTTAAGGGTTGTCTTTTTACATTGTCACTGGGAGAAGGGAGGAAGGTGGGGGGAGGAGAAGAGTTCTGAAGGTGTGGGTTTTTCTTTTCTTCTTTTAGGTCTGTTAATAAACTTCTTTATATTCTTTCAATGTTGGTGCCTGCTTTGCGTTTCTCCTAATTCTTATCTCACAGAAGATAAACAGTAATGAGTATCTTAGACCAAACCACTACAGGTAAATAAATAGTTTTTATCTCTTTCCTTTGAGAAGAATTTTTTTTTCCTGAACCTGGTGGGGGAGGGGTGGTTGTGCCTTCTCTCAGAGGATATATTTCTAAATTTGACCAAACCGGCACACAGGGGGATCCCTCTGCTCTATGCGCCCTGCCTGAGACAGGCAAGACAAACGGTAGTCCGCGAACCAGACAAGATACTGGGTCATTGTCAGGACCATCCTCATCATATTTTTCCAGTCAGCAGGATTGAGAATATAGGCAGAACTTAATGTCTGTAGATATGTAATGAGTTGCTCAGAAGATGCACCCGTGTCTTGTGCCAGCCTGCACAACTCCTTCAGGTCAGAGTACTGTACATCTTTATAGGATGGAGGCCTGGCCTGCTCGTAGACAACTGGGTGCGCAGTCAGATATGGGGGGACCCTATTCTGATCATGTGTAGGGTAGAGTTGCTGTACCACCTGGGCATTACAAGATGCCGTGTCTGAATAGCTATTCAAAGTAACAGTCTTCAGAGGGGCAGTGGAGCTGGCCGGGAGGTCTTGGGGTGTCCTAGGCAGGGGGGTGGCTTGGCCCGGGAGCCCGCATGGGGGCGGGGTAGCTGCAGCATTCCAGAGGCCCTGCTAGGGCAGGGAACTAGTCGGAGAGGTCTTGATATTCACCGCAGCTGTAGAGATGTCTGCATTCAAGGCTGGGAGGCCACAGTCAGCTGCAGCGTTTGGCAGAAGTGAAGCAGCCGTGGGGGGGGGGCTTGTGAAACAGCCGTGGGGGGGGGTGTGTTCCAAGAGGGCGGGCGGCAAAAGAGGAGGTACTGCGGGAGAAGCCGTGGGCAGCGGAGAGGTTGTAGGAGAGGTGGGCGGCACAGAGGCGGGGCTGGGAGGTCTAGGCAGCACAGAGGTTGTGGGAGGAGTAGGCAGCACAGAGGCAGGGTTGGGAGGGGTGGAGGTGGGGAGGGCGGGCGGTGAGGGAGCTCTAGCACCCGGAGGAGACTGGAATGTGGGGGAGCTGTTATGCAGGAATGCGTCTCCCTGGAAGACAGCCACCCGAAGAACCAGCTGTGTGGAGGGGGAGACAGGTTCCCAGGGGAGCAGGGCAGCCAAACCTGCATTAGATTCTGTGAGAGCTGCTATTATAATTCCCCAAGTCTTGAGATGCCTGGATGCACAGACATCACCCGCACTAGCAAGGTAGAAAAGCTTTTGCTCAACCGTTTGCCAAGCATCTAGGTGATAAATGCTGGCTGGCAGGAGATCTTTGATATGCTTAGAAATCCAATCTAGGAAAGAAAGTAATTTAGCATCAGAAATGTCTCTGTTCTGCCTTTGTAAAAGCTGCTGCACCAACTCTAGGGTCTGTTTCTGCTCAAGGGACAGCTTAGTACCCATTATTAATCGCAGCTCACCTTAAAGTGTTGAATGCGCACACTGAAGTTTGATAAGGTGAAGCTGAGAGTTCACTCGGGTTGTCTAAGCCTGCTGCCTGGGTTTGATGCCGGAGCTCATTGCCAGAGTTCACTGTAGGGATGCGTTGACTGGAGCTGCCACCGGAGTCCTTTGCGTGGGCTTGGGCACTGCCTGGGGCCACTGCGGGGGGTCCATGGGAACCGGTGTAGGTCACAGGCTGGGGCCGCTCCTGGGGCCTGGGGGCTTCGATCCCGGGCGAGGTCCGCTCTTTGTCGTAGGGTAGTCTTCTGCGTTTGGGTGCCAGTTGTAGCGATATGGAGCAGCAAGGAGTCCCCAGGCAGGTGCAAAGGAGGAACCTTATTTACAAAAAACCTGGCCTTTTTATGCCGTTAGTCGGTTGTTATGGTGCATGAGGCGGTGGCCACTGCAGCAGAACATTCAGAGGACTGGTGGACAGGCCTCCAGAACACCAAGGTCTAATCCTCACCCCTTGGTTATGGCGCGTTCCCATGTTCTTAGTGGTTCTTAGTTTACATGTTTTATTTGTTCAGGAGTTCTCCACCCAGTTTTATGTATAAGTTCATGTTTATGTATTTCCCCTAGTTGCTTATGTATTAGTTCCGGAAAGTTGTCCCTTCTTCGACCCCCCATTGGTCTACTCATGTAATTCCCTCCCTTAAGTTATCCCTATTGGATATTCCTCTGTTGTCTCCTCCTCCTCAGTCAATCCCCATTGGTTGTTTCCCTTTGTTCCACCCCTGTATAAAATACTGCGTTCTGTCTCACTCCCTTGTCTTTGTCCCTGGACCCTCTACCTGCAATAAACCAGCTGGAACCTATACAAAGACCCCTCTCTCATCCTTTGCCTCTGCCGATGCTTTTACATCATCTTTGTTTGGGGCTCGCTCTGTTGTAACTTCGAGACTCTGCCTAGCAGGCTGCTGCTCCCTGAGAGCTCAGCGGGGGTTACCTAGGGCTATGTGACTAGTTGCATCCCGGAGTCCATTTTGGTCAGCCCCTCAATCTGGCTCCAGTAGCTAGCAGCGTTACAATGCAGTGGTGGTAAAGAAGGTAGAGAAGGGTCTCTCATGAGGGTTTGAGATGGCCCCAATCACATCTTATCCCCGCGATGTTCAGAGGTAGCGAGACCACGAGGTCTGGGTGCAGGGTGGTTTTGTCAGGGGCCCAAGGGCGGTCCCTGGGCAGGGTTGGGGTACAGGAGCAAATAGGGAGAAACTGAGGGAGTGGCCAGGGCTAGGGCAGGGAACAGGGGGAACATGTGAAATAGGAAAAGCAATGGATTAACAGGTCCTCACATCGCTCCTTGCGAAGGAGCCAGCTTTCCCTGCTAGCTGCAGCTGACACCAAGGACGTCTGCAGCTGGACGCTGTGCTGCCTTGGGCAGCCCCAACAGTGTCAGTCAGTTGTTAGTTTACACAATTTTAAGGCACAAAAAACCCAATTTAACCAACTACCATACACCATGGTGCGGGAATGAGGCATTCACGTGGCATGCCTCACTTCCTCTATTCTAGCTGAGTCACTCTCCCACAGTCCTTTTCTACTTAGGCTAAGTAACAGGCCGGAGCCATCATTTTACCAGGCCTTTCCTTTACAAAGCTTTACCTATCGGTCTCACTCCTGGACTGTTTTCTGCTGTGTCATATTTTCATCAGACATCTGGTAAGTTGAAGTTCCCCATGAGAACAAGGGCCAGCAATCACAAGACTTCTCCCAGCTGCTTACAGAATTTTTGTTCTGCCTCTTCATCCTGCTTGGGTGGTCTATAACAAACTTACCAGGACATCTGCCTTGTTGGCCTTCCTCCTGATTTTTACCCATAAACACTCAACTCCATCAGCACCATCATCAAGCTCCAGGCAATTGAGACACTCCCTAACATACAGAGCTACCCCACTGCCTCTCCTGCCTTGCTTATCCCTTTTGAAGAGTTTATAGCCATCCATTGTAGCACTCCAGTTGTGCAAGTCATCCCACCAGGTTTCTGTGATGGAAACTATATCATAGTTTACCTGCTGCATCATAGCCTCCAATTACTCCTGTTTGTTGTCCATGGTGTGTGCATTGGTGTAGGTGCACTTCAGTTGGACTAATGACACTTCCACCTTTTTGTGGGGAGAAGCCCTAATTCCTGTGTGACCATTCTCAGGTACTTCTGAGATTTCTAACACATCAATAATCCTTGCATCCTTGATGTTGCATGGATATTCATCCCCTAGCTCAACTGAGATGGCAGACTGAAGGACCTTGCTAGAACACTGTCCCTCAAACAGTGGAGTGAAATTTTGTGCTGCCTTTTCAACTAGAGGCTTTCTGCACAGTGAATATTTGTCTGGCTAAGTAGCCTGCAGCTAGCAGAGATGGATGGAAGAAAGGAATTTTGTTACAATTAGACTCTGTGCGAAGGCAAATAATATCAGTGACCTATTTTCCATATTTGCAGCACTTTATTTTAAAAACCTCCTCCATGGCCCCTTAGTATAGGGCAGGACTGAAAGATGTGGGAACAATTGCTGCTGCTTGTAGATTGCAGACAGGTCTTCTAATATTTAATGAGATGCTCCTGCACATGTATATACACGTGTGCGCTTTGCTGAATGAGCTGCTTGAATGTTTTGCAGATATTCCAGTTATATCCAAGATGACTGTCTGTTTCTTCCCCCAAAAGGACTCTTAATTGCTCCCCTGTCATTTCAGTTAAGAGGAAAGAATGCTAAGGCCACAGCATCTGTGGGAACCATTAAGGTGACCCTCATCTGGACTAATCCATGGTGCCTGGTAAGTGCTCCACAGCACTTTACATGTACCTCAGCCCCCTCTGTTGCCAGATGAAAAATTGTCTACACCTGGTGGGCTAACACAGTGCTTATTCTTCAAAGCCCACTGGCCCATGGAACTGCACAATGCCCATTGTGTAAGGAGAACTGGAAGGCAGCCAGCTCCAGTTTCTGCCAACTTTAGCAGTTCACCAGGGGGTCAGCTATGACTTTGGGGTCACTGACCACTAGGGACCACCAAAGAGACCCCCAGGACAGAAGAACACATGCGTAAAGGAGAGGGAAAATATGTTAATGATTTTGGGGAAATGATTACCATATGTATGTTTATTCTGGGACAATCAATGAATATGTATGTAAAATATAGTATATAAACAGGAACTTCCCTGTACTCAGAATGCATGGTATTTCAGAGGAAATATTCCCTCGTGCATCTGGCCGAATAAAGAATGCCTGCTTCTTAATGCTACATTGGTGTTAAGGAGTTTCTTTTATTTTTACCAAATTTTGGGTAACACCTCCTTTTCAGCCCAAGGCTGAGCCCATGTTGGGGCAGCCTAAGCCCCAGCCCCTGCCCTGGCCCAGAGATGAAAGACTTCCAGCCACAGATTGATGTGGGGCAGTGTTGCAATTATTAAAGGATCCGGGGCATGGATCATTGATAGAATTATGGGATCTATAGAAAAACTGTACAAGCAATAGGCCTGTACAAGCAAAAGGCCTGCAAGCAAAGGTTTGTGTGAGAAACTGCCTGCATGAGAAAGCACTGGTGTGAGAAACAAGCCTGGGAATAAAGAGGGAGTTTTGAAACGATGCAGCTGTTCAGATAAGACCCAGAGAAGGGAGGTGACCACCGAATTCTTTTAATCATAACATGACTATGGAAGCTTGCCAATGTAAGTCCAATTATGTAAAAGTAGAAATGTGCTTTGATAAGCTTTAAGCCACTTAGGAGTTAACAAGCTGGTATACTATATAAGTGCCTTTCGATTGCTAATAAACGGAGTTTTGCGCTTATCAACCAAATTGGTTTTGGACTGCATCTCTCCCCCCGCCGGGATCCCCGGGCTCTCATCCTTTTACAATTCCAACCCGGCTGGGCTTGTGAAAAATCCTTAGGATACTGGAAGAGGGCAAAATCCCTCCCTTCTCCTCCCCTCTGAGACTTGGGAGAATCCATGGGAGAATGTGTCCTAGGTGCTCCTAAGGATGTGGAGCCTAGACTGCTCGGAGGTGGCTTTGAATCCCTTGTGAGTCTGGCCTTACAAAAGAGAGGTGCTGCAGGGGAGGCCTAATCTGTCCTTGCATATGTGTCACTGTGTGCCTATGCCCATGTGCCCATGTGTCTGTGTAGAGGAGAAAGCTTGTTAGCCTACCTTGGGGTGTACAGGATATAGGTTAAAGAAATAAGCCCTTTCTAATCAAATTACAGCTCTGGGCAATCACCAACTGTATAAAGTTTAACAAAGTCAAGTGCCAGATTCTGTACTCAGGACAGGGCAACCCTGGATGTATGGACATACTGGGGAATGAGACGCTAGAGAACAGCACTGAAGAAAGGGACCTGGAGCTTCTGGTTGATGGCAAGTTGAATATAAGTCAACAGTGTGCCCTGGCAGTCAGGAGGGCCAACCATGTCCTGGGGTGCATCCAGCACAGCATTGCCAGATGGTCGACAGAGAGGACTGTCCTGCTCTACTCTGCACTGGTGTGGCTTCAACTTGAGTACTGTATGTAGTTTTGGGTGCCACAATATAAGAAAGATATAAAGCTATTAGAAAGCGTCCAAAGGAGGGCTACGAATATGATGAAGGGCCTTGAGGGGAAGCCTCATGAGGAACGGCTGAAGTCACTTGGCTTGTTCAGCCTGGAGAAGAGGAGACTGAGGGGAGACCTCATAGCAGTATACAGCTCCCTCATGAGGGGAAGTGGAAGGGCAGACACTGATCTCTTCTCTGTGGTGACCAGTGACAGGACCTGAGGGAATGGCCTGAAGTTGTGTCAGGGGAGGTTTAAGTTAGCTATTAGGAAAAGATTCTTCACCCAGAGAGTGGTTGGGCACTGAAACAGGCTCCCCAGGGAAGTGGTCACAGCACCAAGCCTGTCTGAGTTCAAGAAGTGTTTGGAACATGGTGTGGTTCTTGGGGATGTCCTGTGCAGGGCAAGGAATTGGACTTTGATGATCCTTGTGGATCCCTTCCATCTCAGGATATTCTGTGATTCTAAGATATGTGCATTTATTTATATTTAAATTATATACAAATACTACAATAATAATATATTATAAGCATTTTAAAACATAAAAAAAATTAAAAGGACAAGATTAAGATAAAATAAACAATATTTATAATGAAATTTTAATTTATTAACAGCACAAAATGCTTTTTTCCTCTCACTAAAAATATTATTACTAGTAACAATAGTTTAAAATTACCCAATCCAACTGTCTGACCACTTCAGGGCTGCCAAAAGTTAAAGTATGTCATTGAGGGCATTGTCCAAATGCCTCTTAAACACTGACATGAACAGGGCATTGCCCACCTCTCTAGGAAGCCTCTTCCAGTGTTTGACCACCCTCTTGGTAACGAAATGCTTCCTAATGTCAGGTCGAAACATCCACTGATGCAGCTTTGAACTATTCCCACACATCCTATCACCGGATACCAGGGAGAAAAGATCAGCACCTCCCTCTCCAATTCCCTTCCTCAGAAAGCTATAGAGAGCAATGAGGTCTCCTCCCAGCCTCCCTTTTCCCTAAACTAGAGAAACAGAGACTTTAGTTGCTCCTCATAGGACATGCTTTCCATCAGCTTTGTTGCCCTCCTCTGGAAGCATTGGAGTACCTTAACATCTGTTCTGGATTGGCCAAATTTAGAGATATATCCTCTGAGAGAAGGCACAACCACCCCTCCCCCCACCAGGTTCGGGAAGAAATAAATTTTCCTCGAAGGAAAGTGAAAGAGATAAAAACTACTTATTTAACAAACACACAGGAGAAGGAAAATAATGCTAAACAATAAAATCTTGCGCTGTGAAGAAAAAAACCTGGGAAAGTGTTAGAGTCTTCCCTTTGGTCTCCTCAGAGCTGGGGCTTGGCCCAGGGCCAGACCCTCTGTGCTCAGTGGAAAGTCCTCCCGATGTCCTCTGATATTGAAGCAGTCCAGCAGAAAAGGGAGAAAATCCGAAATTCCAGGGAAGGAAAAAAGGTTCAACTCTCAGTCTCTCTCTGGAGAAAAAGAAACTGAAAAACTGGCCAAAAGCTGACTGGAAAAAAACCCCAAAACTGCAAGCCGGGTGCTTCCTCACTCCCTCGCCGCAGCTGGAAAGAAAAGTCCCTATTTCTGTGTGACTTTGAACAAGCTGCAAACTGCTTTGAAAAAGTTTTGCTCAGTTTTTCCTTCCTCCTCTCAGGCTCAGTTTAAAGGCATAGAAAGGTACAAGAATTAATTTCTGGGCATAGGCAGTGATATGGGATACACATCATAACGACACCCCAAGACATTCCACCCCTTATTCCATATCGTTGGCTCAATGCCCAAACTAATATATTCTAACTCTACAAACACACATTAATACATACATATACATATATACCGCTATGTACAAACAGTGACAGTGACACTCAGGAAGCAGTGGCATACAGGCATTTCACATTACAGGTGGTTTTCACACAACAATCAGATCTCCCTGCAGTACACAACGTGTTGTTCCATCTTTCTGCATTACCCACCATGTGCAACCAGGTCACTGAGCAAAAACAACCGCACGGATGGGTTTGTCTGTATTCAAGGCAGAATTAACCCAAACAGTCTTTCCTAACAGACCTCTGACATGCACTACTGGGACCTTATCTCCGTCTACTGTATGCAGGGATTCAGATTGGGCTGGACCAGCTCTATTGGTGGAACCTCGGGTGTTAACTAACCAGGTGGCCTTTCCTAGATTCTGTTCCCAATTTTTGAAAGTTCCCCCATCTAGTGCCTTCAGGGTGGTTTTCAACAATCCATTGCACCGTTCCATTTTGCCTGCAGGTGGTGCATGGTAAGGGATATGGTACACCCACTCAATGCCATGTTCTCTAGCCCAGGTGTTAATAAGGCTATTCTTAAAATGAGTCCCATGGTCAGATTCAATTCTCTCAGGGGTACCATGCCTCCAAAGGACTTGCTTTTCAAGACCCAAGATGGTGTTACGGGCTGTAGCGTGAGGCACAGGGTAGGTCTCCAGCCATCCAGTGGTGGCTTCTACCATTGTGAGCACATAGCGCTTGCCTTGGCATGTTTGAGGCAGTGTGATGCAATCAATCTGCCAGGCCTCCCCATACTTGTATTTGGACCATCGCCCACCATACCACAGGGGCTTCACCCTCTTGGCCTGCTTCTTCGCAGCGCATGTCTCACAGTCATGGATAACCTGGGAGATACTGTCCATGGTTAGATCCACCCCTCGGTCTCGTGCCCACCTATAGGTGGCATCTCTGCCTTGATGACCTGAGGCATCAAGGGCCCATCGAGCTAGGAACAATTCTCCCTTGTGTTTCCAGTCCAAGTCTACCTGTGACATTTCTATCTTTGCAGCCTGATCTACCTGCTTGTTGTTTTGGTGTTCCTCATTAGCCCTACTCTTGGGGACATGGGCATCTACATGGCGGACTTTTACAAGTAGCTTTCTTACTCGGGCAGCGATGTCTTTCCACTCTTCAGCAGCTCAGATTGGTTTTCTCCTATGCTGCCAATTAGCTTTTTCCCACTTTTCCAGCCATCCCCATAGAGCATTGGCTACCATCCATGAATCAGTGTAGAGGTATAGCTTTGGCCACTTCTCTCTTTAAGCAATGTCCAGGGCCAGCTGAACAGCTTTGAGTTCAGCGAGTTGGCTTGATCCACCTTCTCCTTCAGTAGCTTCTGCAACCCGTCGTGTGGGACTCCATACGGCTGCTTTCCACTTTCATTTCATCCCTACGATGCGACAAGAACTGTCGGTGAAAAGACCGTAGCGTGTGTCTTCTGATGGTAGTTGGTTGTATGGTGGAGCTTCTTCAGCACGTGTCACTTGTTCTTCTTCATCAGTGAGACCAAAATTTTCACCTTCAGGCCAATTTGTGATTATTTCAAAAATCCCAGGGCAATTCAGTTTCCCGATACAGGTGCGCTGTGTGATGAGAGCAATCCATTTGCTCCATGTGGCATTGGTGGCATGGTGGGTAGAGGGAACCTTTGCTTTGAACATCCACCCCACCACCGGTAGTCAGGGTGCCAGGAGGAGCTGTGCTTCAGTGCCAATTACCTCTGAGGCGGCTTGGATTCCTTCATAGGTTGCCAAGATTTCCTTCTCTGTTGGAGTGTAGTTGGCTTCAGACCCTCTGTAGATTCGGCTCCAAAATCCCAGTGGTCAACCTCGAGTCTCACCAGACACCGTCTGCCAAATGCTCTAGGACAGACCATGGCTCTCAGCTGCAGCGTAGAGCACATTCTTCACTTCGGGTCCTGTCCTGACTGGGCCAAGGGCTACAGCATGAGCGATTTCCTGCTTGATCTGGGCAAAGGCTTTTTGCTGTTCAGGACCCCAGTGGGATTTCCCATCTGAACAAATTCAGAAACCAGCTGAGGTGGGAAAATATCTGAAAGAGAAATACAATGACAATTCTAATGAGAACAAGCTCCTTGCAATATGTTGGGCTTTGGCATATGCCTATCGCACACTGCAGCAGGTAAAGGTAGAGAGGCAGGAAGATAAATCAGCAAAGCCTGCAGATACCCCAGTCACTCAGGCTGCAGATAAACCAGATAGCAAGTCAAAACCAGATGGAGTCTAAGCCACTGACAGTGGCTCCTGTCACGAGGAAAAAGCACACAACCAAAACTGATCGCCCAGTGAAAGATGATGATGATGCAGGGGAAGGGACCTCAAAAGATGCAGGGGAAGGAACCTCAAAACCACCAACTCAGGCACAGAAACCATTACTGAGTCCATGTATATAAAGGACCTTCACAGCCTAAGAAAGGATTACACCCGACGGTGTGATGAATCCATAATAAGTTGGATGGTCCATATTTGGGATGCGGCAGGTGATGATGTAATGCTGGACGGTGCTGAAGTGAGGCATTTGGGATCCCTGTCACATGATCCAGTTATTGACCAAGAGATGAAAAGGGAGGCTAACTCTACCAGTCTCTGGAGACGGATTTTGACAGGCGTGGCTGAAAGATATACGTGCGGAGATGATCTCTACATGCAGCAAACCCAGTGGAAGACCATAGAACAAGGGATCCAGCGCCTGAGAGAACTAGGGGTGGTAGAGGTTGTCTTCACAAATGACCCAGGATTGAGAAGTCCAGACCGGGCCAGAGTTATTCCATACATGTGACGAAAACTCATACATCTTGGGCCACCAGAATACACTTCTGCTTTAGCAATAATGAAACCAAACTACGGTGCAAATGAGACTGTGAAGGATATGGCAGTGAAGCTTCGAGCATATGCAGACTCTGTGCATGGCCCAACACATGCAGCTGTGGAAACACGTGTGCAGAAATTGGAAGATAAGATAGAGAAGAATCTCCCGGAGATTAAAGAGTGCCTTCTCCGCGGATGTTCCCCAGAGAGAAGGTACATCCCACGAAGTGAGCTGTGGAATTTCCTGTATGACAGTGGGGAAAACATGAGGAAGTGGGGTGGACAACCCATGTCTGCTCTGGCAGCACGAGTGCGTGAATTGAAGGAGCGCAAGTCTCAGAAAGGAGGATCTACCAAAAAGGAAGTAGCTCCAGCTGCCTGTAGCCAAACTGCTGGAAATGATGGAAAAGACGATGGCATGTCCGATTCCCATGAAGGAACCTCTAAGATGCAGGCCCAGGGAAAGAAGGATAACCAGGCATAGAGGGGCCCTGCCTCTAGCCAGGTAGAGGTCAGGGAAAACCATGTTTTTTGGACTGTGTGGATTCGTTGGCCTGGTACATCAGAACCACAAAAATATGATGCCTTGGTTGACACGGGTGCGCAGTGTACAATAATTCCATCGCAGCATTTGGGGGTAGAATCTGTTTCTATTGCTGGTGTAACAGGTGGATCACAAGATTTGACCTTGGTGGAAGCTGAGGTGAGCCTGACTGGAAATGAGTGGAAGAGACATCTCATTGTGACTGGCCCAGAGGCCCCGTGCATTTTGGACATAGACTTCCTCCAGAACGGGTATTTTAGAGACCCAAAGGGACTCAGGTGGGCTTTTGGAATAGCTGCTGTGGAGACAGAGGGCATTAAGCAATTGAACGCTTTCCCTGGACTATCAGAGAACCCATCTGCAGTAGGCCTTCTGAAGGTGGAAGAACAAAGAGTACCAATTGCTACCTCGACAGTGCATCGCCGACAGTTCCGGACAACTCGAGATGCTGTAATTCCCATCCACAAGATGATCCGTGAGCTGGAGAGCCAAGGGGTGATCAGCAAGACCCACTCACCCTTCAACAGCCCCATCTGGCCTGTGCGCAAGTCTGACGGGGAATGGAGATTGACTGTGGACTATCGTGCCTTGAATGAAGTGACTCCACCATTGAACGCTGCTGTGCCGGACATGTTGGAGCTCCAGTATGAGCTGGAGTCCAAAGCAGCAAAGTGGTACACCACTACTGACATTGCTAATGCATTCTTCTCCATTCCCCTGGCAGCAGAGTGCAGGCCTCAGTTTGCCTTCACCTGGAGGGGTGTGCAGTACACCTGGAATCGATTGCCCCAGGGGTGGAAGCACAGTCCCACCATCTGCCATGGACTGATCCAGACTGCACTAGAAAAGGGTGAGGCTCCAGAACATTTGCAGTACATTGATGACATCATTGTGTGGGGGAACACCGCAACCAAAGTGTTTGAGAAAGGAGAGAACGTTATCCGGATTCTCCTGGAAGCTGGTTTCACCATCAAGAAGAGCAAAGTCAAGGGACCTGCCCGAGAGATCCAGTTCCTGGGAGTGAAATGGCAAGATGGACGGCGTCAGATTCCCACTGAGGTCATCAATAAGACCACAGCAATGTCTCTGTAGGAGCTTTGGGTTCAGTCTGTACAGGGCGTAGACGGAGACAGACGGAGACGGTGACGAGAAATCTCTGAAGTCAGATCTTGGAACATGCGGTTTATTGCAAAGGGCGTAGGTATAGGGGCACTGCTTAGAGCTGCAGCTGGCAGCTCTGAGCAGGCCCAAGAGAGCAAGAGAGTAAGCGGGTAAGAGAGAGAGAGAGCGAGAGGAATGAGAGTGAAGAAGTGTGTGTGAAGAGAGAGTAAGAGTGTGTAAGAGTAAGAGAGAGAGTGAGAGTGTGTAAGAGAGGAGAGTGAGAGTAAGAGTAAGAGTGTGCGAAGAGTGGAATGGTGAAGTCTTGGTTACAATACAATAAATCATTTTCTGTACTGAATATTCTAATTGTCACTAACCAATCTAATACAAGATACAAATCCTATAGCATTTACATACAGCCTATAAGAGTTCTTATATTACCATAGAGTGTTACATCTTAACTTCTAAAAACTACTCTTTGGACCCCTTCTGCTGAGCTAGTAGGGTCTGCTCTGACCCTTGGACCTGCCTGCAAGCAGAGGGTATTGTTCAATCAAGAGGGGATTACCTTCAGTCGGCTATACCATTGTTTTCTAGTTGTTCAGTAACTAAGACTTGGTATTTCAAAAGTGGCTTTCATTTCGATGTCACCTGTAGTTTTCATATTCCCAAAATCTTTTGTCAGGCAATCATATTTATAAGGCTTTCCTGTTTCATCTTCCCCAACAGTCTCCACCAACCAGCAAGAAGGAAACACAAGCTTTCCTAGGTGCCATAGGCTTTTGGAGGATGCATATTCCTGAGTATAGCCAGATTGTGAGTCCTCTTTACCTGGTTACCCGCAAGAAGAACGATTTCCATTGGGGCCCTGAACAGCAACAAGCTTTTGCCCAGATCAAGCAGGAAATCGCTCATGCTGTAGCCCTTGGCCCAGTCAGGACAGGACCCGAAGTGAAGAACAAGTGACACGTGCTGAAGAAGCTCCACCGTGGGAAAAAGCTAATTGGCAGCATAGGGGAAAACCAATCTGGGCTGCTGAAGAGTGGAAAAGCATCGCTGCCCGAGTAAGAAAGCTACTTGTAAAAGTCCGCCATGTAGATGCCCGTGTCCCCAAGAGTAGGGTTAATGAAGAACATCAAAACAACAAGCAGGTAGATCAGGCTGCAAAGATAGAAGTGTCACAGGTAGACTTGGACTGGAAACACAAGGGAGAGTTGTTTCTAGCTTGATGGGCCCATGATGCCTCAGGTCATCAGGGCAGAGATGCCACGTATAAGTGGGCACAAGATCGAGGGGTGGATCTGACCATGGACAGTATCTCCCAGGTGATGCATGATTGTGAGACATGCGCTGTGATGAAGCAGGCCAAGCGGGTGAAGCCCCTGTGGTATGGTGGGCGGTGGTCCAAATACAAGTATGGGGAGGCCTGGCAGATTGATTACATCACACTGCCTCAAACCCGCCAAGGCAAGCGCTATGTGCTCACAATGGTAGAAGCCACCACAGGATGGCTGGAGACCTACCCTGTGCCTCACGCTACTGCCCGGAACACCATCCTGGGTCTTGAAAAGCAAGTCCTTTGGAGGCATGGCACCCCTGAGAGAATTGAATCTGACCATGGGACTCATTTTAAGAATAGCCTTATTAACACCTGGGCTAGAGAACATGGCATTGAGTGGGTGTACCACATCCCTTACCATGCACCACCTGCAGTCAAAGTGGAACTGTGCAATGGATTGTTGAAAACCACTTTGAAGGCACTAGGTGGGGGAACTTTCAAGAATTGGGAACAGAATCTAGCAAAAGCCACCTGGTTAGTTAACACCCGAGGTTCCACCAATAGAGCTGGTCCAGCCCAGTCTGAATCCCTGCATACAACAGATGGAGATAAGGTCCCAGTAGTGCATGTCAGAGATCTGTTAGGAAAGACTGTGTGGATAAATTCTGCCTCGAATACAGACAAACCCATCCGTGGGGTTGTCTTTGCTCAGGGACCTGGTTGCACATGGTGGGTAATGCAGAAAGATGGAACAACACGTTGTGTACCGCAGGGAGATCTGATTGTTGTGTGAAAACCATCTGTAATGTGAAATGCCAGTATACCCCTGCTTGCTGATTGTCACTGTCACTGTCACTGTTCGTATACAGCTGTGTATATATATATATATATGTATTAATGTGTGTGTGGAATTAGAATATCTTAGTTTGGGCATTGAGTCAACAATATGGGATAAGGGGTGGAATATCTTGGGGTGACTTTATGATGTGTATCCCATATCACTGCCTATGCCCAGAAATTAATTCTTGTGCCTTTCTATGCCTCTAAACTGAGCCTGAGAGGGGGAAGGAAAAAAACTGAGCAAAACTTTCTCAAAGCAGTTTGCAGCTTGTTCAAGGTTACAAAAAGATAGCAGGTTTTTTTTCCCCAGCTGGGGCAGGGGAGCAAGGAAGCACCCGGCTTGCGGCTTTCCAGTCAGCTTTTGGCCAGTTGTTTTCAGTTTCTTGTTCCCCGGAGAGAGACTGAGAGTTGGACTTTGCATTTCCTTCTCTGGAATTCTGGATTTTCTCCCTTTTCTACTGGACTGCTTGATTGCTGTAACATCAGAGCACATCGGGAGGACTTTCCACCGGGCACAGAGGGCCTGGCCCCGGCCCAAGCCCCAGCTCCGAGGAGACCAAAGGGAGGACTCGAACACTTTCCCAGGTTTTTTCCTCTACAGCGAAAGATTTTACCATCTAACATTATTTTCCTTCCCATGTGTTTGTTAAATAAATAGTTTTGTCTTCTTCACTTTCCTTTGAGGAAAATTTATTTTTTCCCGAACCTGGTGGGGGAGGGGTGGTTGTGCCTTCTCTCAGAGGATATATTTCTAAATTTGGCCAAACCGGAACAATGGCAAAACCGGCCTCCAGGAGAATAGGGATAACTTTCTATCCTTTCTCAAAGACTTCTGTTGCGGTGTTCCCCCACACAATGATGTCATCAATGTACTGCAGATGTTCTGAAGCCTCACCCTTTTCTAGTGCAGTCTGGATCAGTCCATGGCAGATGGTGGGACTGTGCTTCCACCCCTGGGGCAATCGATTCCAGGTGTACTGCACACCCCTCCAGGTGAAGGCAAACTGAGGCCTGCACTCTGCTGCCAGGGGAATGGAGAAGAATGCATTAGCAATGTCAATAGTGGCATACCACTTTGCTGCTTTGGACTCCAGCTCGTACTGGAGCTCCAACATGTCCGGCACAGCAGCGTTCAATGGTGGAGTCACTTCATTCAAGGCACGATAGTCCACAGTCAATCTCCATTCCCCGTCAGACCTGCGCACAGGCCAGATGGGGCTGTTGAAGGGTGAGTGGGTCTTGCTGATCACCCCTTGGCTCTCCAGCTCACGGATCATCTTGTGGATGGGAATCACAGCATCTCGAGTTGTCCGGAACTGTCGGCGATGCACTGTCAAGGTAGCAATTGGTACTCTTTGTTCTTCCACCTTCAGAAGGCCTACTGCAGATGGGTTCTCTGATAGTCCAGGGAAAGCGTTCAATTGCTTAATGCCCTCTGTCTCCACAGCAGCTATTCCAAAAGCCCACCTGAGTCCCTTTGGGTCTCTAAAATACCCGTTCTGGAGGAAGTCTATGTCCAAAATGCACGGGGCCTCTGGGCCAGTCACAATGAGATGTTTCTTCCACTCATTTCCAGTCAGGCTCACCTCAGCTTCCACCAAGGTCAAATCTTGTGATCCACCTGTTACACCAGAAATAGAAACAGATGCTATCCCCACATGTTGCAATGGGATTATTGTACACTGCGCACCAGTGTCAACCAAGGCATCATATTTTTGTGGTTCTGATGTACCAGGCCAACGAATCCACACAGTCCAAAAAACACAGTTTTCCCTGACCTCTACCTGGCTAGAGGCAGGGCCCCTCTATGCCTGGTTATCCTTCTTTCCCTGGGCCTGCATCTTAGAGGTTCCGTCACGGGAATCGGACATGTCATTGTCTTTTCCATTATTTCCAGCAGTTTGGCTACAGGCAACTGGAGCTACTTCCTTTTTGGTAGAACTTCCTTTCTGAGACTTGAGCTCCTTCAATTCACGCACTCGTTCTGCCGGAGCAAAGGTGAGTTGTCCACCCCACCCCTTCGTGTCTTCCCCACTGTCACACAGGAAATACCACAGCTCACTTCGTGGGATGTACTTTCTCTCTTGGGAACGTCCATGTTTGGTATCAGAATCTCTGATCTGTACTGCTGAGATTTGGAGAAGGCCCTCTTTGATCTCCTTCTTGAATTCCTGCTTGAATTCCTGGTGATTCTTCTTTATTTCATCCTCCATTTTCTGTATACATGTTTCCACAGCTGCAATTCTTGCATGTGTTGGGCCATGCATGGAATCTGCATATGCTCGGAGCTTCACTGCCATATCCTGCACCGTCTCATTGACACCGTAGTTCGGTTTCATTATTGCTAAAGCAGAAGTGTATTCTTGTGGCCCAAGTCGTATGAGTTTTCGCCACATCACTGGGTCAACTCTGACTCTGTCTGGACTTCTCAATCCTGGGTCAAGTGTGTAGACAACCTCTAGCACTGCTAGTTCTCTCAGGCATTGGATCCCTTGTTCTATGGTCTTCCACTGGGTTTGCTGCATGTAGAGATCATCTCCGCACATATATCTTTCAATCACGCCTGTCAAAACCCGTCTCCAGAGACTGGCAGAGTCAGATCCTCTTATCATCACTTGGTCGATAACTGGATCATGTGACAGGGATCCCAAATGCCTCGCTTCAGCACCGTCCAGCATCACATCATCACCTGCAGCATCCCAAATACAGACCATCCAACTTATTATGGATTCATCAGACCGTCGTGTGTAGTCCTTTCTTAGGCTGTGAAGGTCCTTTATGGACATGGACTCAGTAATGGTTTCTGTGCCTGAGTCAGTTGGTGGTTTTGAGGTTCCTTCCCATGCATCCTTTGAGGTTCCTTCCCCTGCATTATCCTCATCTTTCACTGGATGATCAGTTTTGGTTGTGTGTTTTTTCCTTGTGACAGGAGCCACTGTCAATGGCTTAGACTCTCCATCTGGTTTGGGCTTGCTGTCTGGTTTATGTGCAGCCTGAGTGACTGGGGTGTCTGCCGGCTTTGCTGATTTATCTTCCTTCCCCTCTACCATTACCTGCTGCAGTGTGCGATAGGCATATGCCAAAGCCCAACATATTGCAAGGAGCTTGTTCTCATTAGAATTGTCATTGTATTTCTCTTTCAGATATTTCCCCACCTCAGCTGGTTTCTGAACTTGTTCAGGGGGAAAATTGCAAATCATTGGGTCAGAGAATTTCTTCAAGATTTGGCCCATATCCTCCCATTCCCCACACCACTCAGGATTTTCCACCTCTGGGACAGGTGTCTTGGCAGTCACCCTAGAAATCTGAGCTCTCATTCTAGACAAGCTGCGAACCACACAGAGGAAGGTTACCAGATTAAATACCAGGAGGGTGGTCTCTTTAACATCCAGGGGAAACTGAACATCCTCAAAAGATAACCTATCAAATTTAAAGGGAAGGGAAACCCCGTCTCCTCCTCTTCTAACAATCTGGGTGCAATTACTAATAAATTCCCAAAACAGGCTACTGAAGCTAGGACTGGGGTTAGGATGGAGAAACCACATATCGTACACACTTGAAACAGCTGCCTGTACCTCTGTCAACTTCTTATAAATAATTATCACCAAGCACAGCAAAATAGAAATCTGAATTTTTGCCCGTGCTCTGCAAAAATTCCTTATCAAGGATACGATCGGACCAAGTTGTGGATAGGCAAATAGGCCTAGGGACCAGAAAGGCACTAGTACCTTAAACAAGCCTACGGACCAGAAATACATGAATATATCAAGCCAGAGAAACGTTATGTATGCAACCAACATGGTGACTATTTTACCCCAACACAGAATAGAAAAATTCAAACCAAAATGTAATTAGCACAGACTTTTCACTTTCCTCAGAGCCACGCAGTTGGGCGCCACTAAATTTGTTCCGGTTTGGCCAAATTTAGAAACATATCCTGTGAGAGAAGGCACAACCACCCCTCCCCCACCAGGTTCGGGAAAAATAAATTTTCCTCAAAGGAAAGTGAAAGAGATAAAACTGTTTATTTACCAAACACATGGGAAAAGGAAAATAATGCTAAATAATAAAATCTCTCGCTGTGAAGAAAAAAACCTGGGAAAGTGTTCGAGTCCTCCCTTTGGTCTCCTCGGAGCTGGGGCTTGGCCCAGGGCCAGACCCTCTGTGCCCGGTGGGAAGTCCTCCCGATGTCCTCTGATATTGAAGCAGTCCAGCAGAAAAGGAAGAAAATCCAAAATTCCAGGGAAGGAAAAAAGGTTCAACTCTCAGTCTCTCTCCGGAGAAAACGAAACTGAAAAACTGGCCAAAACCTGACTGGAAAAAAAAAACAAAACTGCAAGCTGGGCGCTTCCTCGCTCCCCCACCGCAGCTGGAAAAAATGTCGCTATCTCTGTGTGACCTTGAACAAGCTGCAAACTTCTTTGAAAAAGTTTTGCTCAGTTTTTCCTTCCTCCTCTCAGGCTCAGTTTAAGAGCATAGAAAGGTACAAGAATTAATTTCTGGGCATAGGGCAGTGATATGGGATACACATCATAAAGTCACCCCAAGACATCCTTCTTAAGTTGCAGGGCCCAGAACTGCACACAATACTCAAGGTGAGGCCACATAAACACTAAGTACAGCAGGATAATCACCTCTTTTGACTGACTGGTAATACTGTTTTTAATGCACCCCAGGATGTGTGATACATGAAGGGACGAGACCCACCAGCAGAGATGTGAGTTAATCTTTTATTTGGAAGCATCAGTATATATATCTCTACTCTTAGGAGCCTTTTTTTTGTTATAACATACAGGCTTAATCACAGTTCTACAATAAATCAGTCCTCTTGACATCTTCTATTGTTCTCTCCAAAGCCACGGCTAGTAGAGTGCGAAGTGTGTACTGTTCCAAGTTTCTTCATGGACTAGTGGAGATAGTGTGCTGTTCTATGTTGAAGTAGAAACTCGTTCGTCCAGTTCTGTCTCAGGTACACACTGTCCAGGGAGATGCTGCTGCGGCTGCTGGCACTGCTGTTGTTGCTCTCTGTGTAACTCTTTCCTAACACCAACACCTGTTACCCCAACAAGGATGCAGTTTGCCTTCTTGGCTGCCAGGGCTCACTGCTGACTCCTATTAAGCCTCCTGTCAACCAGTATCCCCAGATCCCTTTCTGGAGGGCTGGTCTCCAGCCACTCCTCTCCCAATTAATGCTTGTGTCCAGGGTTACTCTGTCCCAGGTGCAGAATCTGGTATTTGTTCTTGTTAAATTTCATGCCACTGATAATTGCTCAGTGCTCCAATCTATCCAGATCCTTCTGGGAGGCCTCTTGTCCCTCAAGATAGCCAACCATACTTCCCAGTTTAGTATCATCAGCAAACTTGCTAATGGTGAATCCAGCTCCTGCATCCAGATTATTGATAAAGATATTGGCCAGAACTGGCTCTAGAATTGAGTTCTGAGGAACACCTCTGGTGACTGGTGAAACCTAAGTGGTATGTAACAAAAGGTTAACCACAAGTAATATTGTAACAAGATGTGCAGGTAAAGTAAGCAAGATAGCAGAGCAAGTGAGATAACATGAGCTGTCAAAAGCAAGATAGCAAGTTTTAACAGAACTTGCAAACTGCAAAATTAGCTAAAAACAATTAGACTGAAAAACAAGAAGCACCGGGCATGCATTGAAGACAGAGGTAAAAAGGTCAAAAGTGAGGAAGACTACAGAAGTCTTCATCAAAAGACCACCAGAAGACGGATGACCACCACAGAAGGAATTGGCGCATGTGCAAAAGCAACAAACTCTTATAAAACCATGACACAGCTTTATGCAAATATGAGTATGCTAATGATATGTTGTAATTGTGATGTTGCACAAAAGGACTTTTAAAATGTAACTGAAGGCTAAAGAAGATTGAGTGAGTTTTTGGTGGAGAGATCCCCCTCACTCCCAGCACTGAATAAAAAAATACCTGCTCTGTAGCCGAGCCGACTATAGAGTTTTATTTTCTTGCCTAGTTTTGGGCATCACTGGTCGCCAGTCAGATGTAGCCCCATTCACTACAACCCTTTGAGCCCTGCCATTCAGCCAGTTCTTCATCCAGTGCACTGTAAACCTGCTCATCCCACAGTTGGACGACTTGTCCAGAAGGATGCTGTGAGGGACAGTATCAAAAGCCTTACTAAAGTCCTCAATTTCAGATTCCCAGGGGACACTGCTAAGTAGCACCCTGAATAGCTTGAAGTTTTCTCTCTTGAAATCCAGGGTAGCAACTCTGCTGACATTTTTTCTCATTTCACCAAACATTTTTAACTCAACCATTTTGTGATCACTGTGACCAAGACAGCCACCTGTCATTACATCTCCCACAAATCATTTTCTATTCACAAATATCAACTCTAGGAGGGCATCTTTCCTAGTTGGCTCAGTGAATACTTGTGACAAACTTATTTTCAACATACTTCAGCAATTTCCCAGACTTGCTTGTCACAGAAGAATGGTGCCCCCAGTTGATGCCTGGGAAGTTGAAATCTCCCATAAGGACAAGGGCTAACAATCAAGAGATTTCTCCTAATTGCCTAAAGACTAACTCATCAGTGCTAACATCCTGGCTGGGTGATCATAGTTGACACCCACCACTGACAGATGCTTTGTTTTCCATCCCCCTAATGCTCACCCAGAGGCTCTCAACCACATCATCCCTAACTGTAAGGGCTATACAATCAAACCTCTATCTTACTGTGCTCATTTTGAATGGGGAAGAGTTAATTTTCTTCCCAGTGACTGGTATGGGGCTGTGTTTTGGATTTGTGAGATACCGAGATTTTGGGTGGGCGTGGATACAAAAATGCTGCTAGCAAGGATTTTCTTGCTATTTTCTAAGCCTGTGAGAGACTTTTTCTCTCTCACAGAGATAGTAGCAGAGTTCTGTAAACAACCAAACACCTGCAACCTTGAGAAGTCTTGTTTATAGTATAGTAGAAAAATATTTTGACAATGGATGCTTTAGGATTCTAGCCAATCACCCCCAAGGGGTGGCTGATCTTTGTCCAATTAGAGTATGAAGAAAAAAGTCTATAAAAGAGTTTGTAAAATAAAAATAATTAAATAAATCAATCTTGCCGCACAATTCCTGCCTGCTGAATCTTCTCTCCTCCTCCCTATGGCTGCGGGACACGGTAATATACCCTAGGGCATTTTTTAATAGGTGAGAGGTGAGGTGCTGGGCTTAGCCCCTAGCTCTCTCACTCTCGGCATCGGAGGAGGACGGTCGAGCTGTTGCTTACGGCGGGGAGAATCCACTGCCACCGTGGAGCCCAGCCCTGTACTGCTTCTTTCTTACTGTGGGTGAGTCTTTGCTCGTAAGAGCAGCCGTTGAAACTGGGACCTTATAAACACCCGATCTAACTGGAAAGGACCCTCACCATCTACTCAGGTGCCTCAGGAGAAAACCCCGACCCCCTCCCCCTTCCCGGAGGACGCATCTCCCCGGCTGTGTGCGGCAGCTGCTATGGAAAAGCCTGGCTGCCGCTGCCCAGCCCTGCTGTTTTCTGCTGCTGCCTTGGGCTTTTTCGTTAAACTCTAACCCAACACTCCATGTCCACCCGACCTGCGCGGCTCCTGCTAAGGCTGTTCCGTTACATTTTGTTTGCCACCCCGGGAGATGTGCCTGCCTCTGCTGTCCCAGCCGCCGCTCCGAGGTTCCTGCTGCAGCCTATTTCACCATCCAGCCCACCCGCCATTACCACGTGAGGGAGACGCGGCTGAACTCGCCCACAGCGTCCCCTGCAGCCGTGAGGGAATCATCGCACCTGCCCTGCCCGTCCGGGAGCCAACGCCCGTCCTGCGGTGACTGTATGATACTGTATTCCCTATCGTCTGCCCTATGCCAGACATGAGTTCTGTGCCTTTAAAGCAGGGTCAGAGAGAAAGGGGGGAAAAAAGCCAAGTGAACTCTTCAGAGTGGTTTGTGCTCAAGGACACATACACCCCCCTGGGTTCTCACTGCCGCTGCAGAGCCGAGGGAGCGCTTTTCTGCTTTTCCCAGCTCTCGGCTCCTTTTCTCAGGAGAGACGAAGAGTTAAAATTCTTTGCTTTTTGGCTAGCCTGCTAGCTGAGGCAAGAACCTGTAGGAACCCAGAGTGCCGAGAATATTTCTCTGCCTGATTTTAAGGGTTCTTACCCCCCTGAACAACACTGTTTTAGCCTCCAACCTTGGAAAAAATTACCAACAGTCAGACAAGAACTAGAAAATACAGTGGTGTGAATTAGGTGATAGACTACTATGTAAGATTGTCACAGGGTGAAAAATTTAGAGGTTTTGGGCTTCTCTTTGTAGTAAATAGATAAGAGTAAAAAATATCAAAATGGAGGATTGATGTTGTTCTCTAAACCTTCTTCTCCTTCTACTACTCCATGTTCTGCAGTAAAAGTAGTTTGGAATGATTGGATAGAAAATTCCGCAGTTCCTAGTCGTGATACTGAATAAGTGGTAGGAAAGTGAAAATAATGTACGTTTTTTAGTAACTATTGGTTAAAATATCTTTAAAAGGCTGTGTAAATCTTGATAGAGAGCCTTCACTCCTGCTTTCTGTGCTCTATGCTGTACCTGGGTCATGCTAGTGGCTCTGTTCCTCTGATAAGACTTAATAAACAACTATCTGGAAGCATTGAAACTCAAGGAAAAGTCTTGGTTTATCTTTGAAACTCCTTGCAAGGACTTTCAGCAAATTTTCTCCCATCAGGAGGGACTTGATTTACGGCACGGTTCAGTGTCAGAACCTTTCCTGGGACTTTGGTTTTTCTTCTTTTTCTCCTGGAACTGTTTGCTCTGGTCCAGAATACCATCACTGGGAGGCCCTACACCGCAGCCTGGAGGGCCCTACACTGCACCCCAGCTCTGGAGAGAGCACAGCCACACCACCCACAGAAAGGACTTTGAATCTTCTCAGATGTGATAGATAAATGTTATAATATTGTCTTTCTGCAAATGTTAAAATGAATGATGTTAAAGTAGCACTGTGTTGGGGTTTTAGGAGTTCTCCTGGGTTTTTTTTCTGTTAAAGGAATTTTCCCCATACGTGTTGCTAGGGGGGACAAATTGCTGGGTACTTAAAAAAAACAAAAGACCTAGCCATTGAAGTGGGGTACATCTTGCGACTCCTTTGTTTCACCTGGGTGTGTGGACAGTCAGTCCCCAGCGTTTGGACGGAGAGAGAGGCTGCTTCTTCAGCTGCTTTTTCCTTCTGCTGGAGAAACCCTGGGATCCCAAGCCCGCCTTCCCTGCCCCGCTCGGAGCCGGGCCGTGGCCACCCTGCCCCCGCCATTGCTTTGAGCCTTCACTACTCTGTAGCCCCGCCGCACCCTGCCTGTCGACATCTCCAGAGGGTTCCCACCGCAGCTTCTGAGTTTGGATACATCTCGTCTGCCACGCGGGATTTGTGCTCATCCCTGCTGTTCCAGCCGGCTGTTCCAGCCTGCTGTTCCTGAGGGTCCGGCAGGACACCGGGATTGGCTGCCCAGGGGTTTGTGAAGCTTTTGTCCCATTCATCCCCGGGATCCCAGGCCACAAGTGACACATGCTCCCTGAGCTCTCTCCAGAGCGCCCCCTGCAGCCGCGGGGGAACCATCGCACCTGCCCTGCTCACCGGGAGCCGCCAGCGCCCCTGCCGGCTGCGACCGGAACTGCACACGAGGGGAAGGGGCCTGACAGCCGAGAAGGCTGGCACTGGGTTTGTGGTTGTTTCCTGTTACTGCCATAGTTATTATTGTTTGTTTGCCTTGTTATACACATATAGATATATAATAGTAAAGAACTGTTATTCCTATTTCCCATATCTTTGCCTGAAAGCCCCTTGATTTCAAAATTATAATAACTCGGAGGGGAGGGGGGTTTCATCTGCCATTCCAAGGGAGGCTTCTGCCTTCCTTAGCAGACACCTGTCTTTCAAACCAAGAAACACTGTCATTGTGATAGATTGTGCTGGTTTGGCCAAATTTAGAAATATATCCTCTGAGAGAAGGCAGGTTACAACCATCCCTCCCCCCCACCGGGTTCGGGAAAAAATACATTTTCCTCAGAGGAAAGTGAAAGAGATAAAAACTATTTAATAAACACACGGGAAAAGGATAATAATGCTAAATAATAAAATCTCTCGCAGTAGAGAAAAAACCTGGGAAAATTTTAGTCCTCCCTTTTGGTCTCACTTCTCCTCGGAGCTGGGACTTGGCCCAGTGCCAGGCCCTCTGTGCTCGAAGTCCTCCCAATGTGTTCTGATGTTGAAGCAGCCCAGCAGAGAAGAAAGGAAAAAATCGGAGTCCCAGGAAAACAAAGTTCAACTCTCTGGAGGAAAAGGAGCTGAAAAAAAACTGGCCGAAAAACTGGCTGGAAAAGAGAACAAGCCGGGTGTTTCCCTCCGCTCTCTCTCTCCTGCCACTGCTGAAATGCAGACCACTTTTTATCCCTGTGTCCTTGGAACATGATAACAAACTTCAGACTGCTTTGAAGAAGTTTTGCTCAGTTTAAAGGCATGGAAAGGCACAAAATTAATTTCTGGGCATAGGGCAGCAACATGGAATACACATCATAAAGTCACCCCAAGACATAGATACATATTATAATATTGGCTTTCTACAAATAGATGCTATATGTAAAAGTTGCTTTGTTAAAAATAGATGCTATATGTATAATGTTAAAGTAGCTTTGTTATAAAGATGTAGTGTTGTAACAATAACTAATGCCTTTATTTCTGTCATTAACTAAACTTAGACATAATAGTAAAATAGCTAATATAGTTATGCTTGTGGCAATTGAACTGTCTGCTATCCAAGCAACGTGTGTTGAAGACCCCTGTTATTGATGCCTTTTCCTGGTCTTAAAATCAAGAGTCATACACGGTTAGAAGGGGAAAAGGGATTTTACCTTGGTATTTATTTTAAGGATCCTTAGGTGTACACGTCCAGGTCATATGCATCGAGATGCACCCCGCCGAGTCTCTCTGTGTCCCCCTCCTCCCCCAACATTGGGTATAATATTATAGGTTTTACTAATTAGCATATCTATCAAAGATTCCCCAATGAGAGGCTCAAGTGAGCCCCCCTCCCCAAGGAACCTTCCCCTGGATGGTTCTATCTTGGTTTACAGAATGTGTTCTGGAGAGGACCTTGGGGTCTGGGGCACACTGATCCCTAGCTACGAAGTGCGGAAGGTATCTTTTCAGCTTTATACCGGCTAGCACTTGTATTTCAATGCCTTAGAAAGCCTCGAGCAGCCTTGAGAGGTAGCACGGGCAATCTAGCACTTCAGTAGCTCTAAAATCGGTACCTGAATCAGCTGCAGAGCAAATACCATCAGCAGAAGCAAAGAGGGAGAAATATAGCTCCCTGCTCGCTCAATTCCCTGCAGTTAGAAGCCTTCAAATGAGACAGACGACCAGAGATGTTTACAGGAAAGTAGCTGAGCTGAGAGAGAGCCTTTGCCTCCCCTCGACCATCTTTTATTAGGAGAAGGGGAAAGGGGAGGACTGGGGGCGGACCCGGGGTGACCGGCCAATCAGACACTGCTGAAGAGTCTGAGTTACATTTGGCTTTGCCCGCGCTTGGAACAAAGGAGCTATGAGCACATGTCTTTGGGAGGGGGGAGGGGAAGCTCAGAACAGGCAGCAACAATTCCCTATTTTTTTTTCTTTAAAGCTGGGTTGTAACTCTTAGTAACTTAAAAGTGCATAGAACAGTAACAAAACAACAGTGCAAAATATAATTGTAATCTATCGTCCCTACAACTCAACAGTACCTAGGATGCCTTTAAACTAGTTCCCCAGTCAAAACTCAGGGGTTTAGTCAGGACATCTATGGTATGGAGGATCAGGACAAAGATTTACAAAATACAGTGCAAAAACCTGAGTGCAAAACAGTGCAACTTAACTTAAGGGATTAACATAAAGATCTGCAGTAGGGGGTTTACATGAAGGTGCAAAATCAGGATTCTTTTTACGGCGTCTCTTCCAGGAGGCAGTTTTAACCTCCTTAACTTTTGAGGAAGTGACATAAGGTTTTACCCACTTCCCTGGGATCCATCTCAGTCCTTGAGGGGTAGATACACTGGCATACCCACGTCCCCAAGTTACAAGTTTGTACGGTCCTTGGATTTTTTGAGTCTCTGGGTCTCGGATCAGGACTTCTGGATTTTCCTGCAGTTTCTGTCTCCTGGTGTTCTGGAAATGACGATAGATGGGAGGGTTTGGATCCTCAAAGGTGCCATTCAGGAAGTTTATGGTAAACAGTGCTTTGCTGAGTCTGAGGACAGGTGAGTTGAGTTTGGTGGTCCCTGATTGTTGTAGCAGCATTCGCTTGAGGGTTTGATGGGCACGTTCAACAATGCCTTGTCCAGTTGGGGAGTGAGGAATACCTGTAACATGTCGAAATCCCCACTGCTGACGAAAGTTTTTAAACTCCTGGGAGGTGTAGGCAGGTCCATTATCAGTTTTTATCTCCTCAGGTATACCGAGCACAGCAAAAGCTTGGACAAGATGTTTTTCAACATCCTTAGCCTTTTCACCTGCATGTGCAGAGGCATACATAGCACCAGAGAAGGTATCAATAGAAACATGAACGTATTTTAATCTCCCAAATTCAGGGAAATGTGTGACGTCCACTTGCCACACTTCATCACTATTAATGCCTCTGGGATTGACCCCCATGCCCAGTGATGGAAGCTGTAGCTTCTGGCAGTTGGGACATGTTGCCACTATTGCTTTTGCTTGTGTCCACGACAGATGGAACATGCGGATAAGAGCAGGAATATTTTGATGGTACATGGCATGGCTCAATTTTGCTTGTTCAAAAACTTGGGGGAGCTTTGGTAAGTCGGCTGATAGAACTATGTCTGCTGGCATAGCCA
Source organism: Corvus moneduloides (assembly GCF_009650955.1). NCBI lineage: Eukaryota > Metazoa > Chordata > Aves > Passeriformes > Corvidae > Corvus > Corvus moneduloides. The sequence continues at coordinate 9,786,325 of NC_045510.1, read as the reverse complement.
GGGCATCAGCTCTACGATTGCCCTCCGCAATAAATCCTGGCAGGTTTGTATGTGACCTCACATGCATGACAAAATAGGGATGCTCTCTGTGGGAAACGAGATAAATTAATTTTGAGAGTAAATCATAAATTTTCTTGTTTGAGATTTCTTTTAGGAGAGCATGCTCAGCTCTAACAGTTACTCCAGCTACATATGCTGAGTCTGTGACCAAATTAAAGGGTTCTTTGAACCTCTCAAATGCTCTAACGACAGCTGCTAATTCAGCTACTTGTGGTGATCCCTGGATTACCTCGATGTCAGATTCCCACTTTTGCGTCTTTGGATTTTTCCATGTGACCACGGACTTTTTACTTTTTCCTGAGGCATCAGTAAAAACGGTAATCGCATCGAGGGGTTTTCTACTTTGAATCTCTCGAGGGATGAAAGAAAATGGCAGATTAAACATGTCATGTTTTGGGTAATGATTTGAGATTTGGCCTGAGTAACTATCTAATGCAAATTGTAAATTTATATTATTTTGGAGTAGGTGATCTAACGCGTCAGTTGTTACAGGTAAATAGATGCTTGCAAAGTCACATCCTGCCAGGGTGCGGAGCCTCGCTCTGCCCTTCATGATAATTTTTGCCATTAGTTCTTGTGGCTGTGTGATGGTTTTAGGAGGTTGGAGTGGAAGGAATACCCATTCAATTATGATGAGGGGTTCCTTCTGCTCTTTGTCCCACTGAAATATGAGGCCATGAAAGCGTGGTACCTTCCCTAGAATGACAAGCTTAAAAGGTAGGGAGGGCTGATACCTGTGCGCTTGTCTGGTGGAAATGAGCTCTTGAATCTTTTTGAGAGACTGCCTTGCCTCTTCTGTCAGGGATCTAGGGGATGCTGGACCGCCTTCCCCTTTTACTAGGTTTGCAATAGGAGCTACATCCTCTGTGGTGAGTCCTAACCAGGACCTTAAATACTTCAGTGTCCCACAGATCTGTTGCACTTCCTCTAATGTTTTTGGGTTATTATTAATGGTGACAGGCGTTGGGGTGATAGAGGTTTCTGTGATTTTGAGTCCGAGGTATTTCCAAGGGCTTGTTCTCTGCATTTTTTCAGGTTGTAATTCAAAGCCCTTGGCCTCTAGGGCCTCAACCACCATGTTAAGTGTCTGCTCGAGATACTGATTATTGGGAGCACACACCAGCACATCATCCATGTAATGCAGGATGATGGCCTTCTCTGCTTTGGCACGGATGGGAGATAGAATTTTAGCAATATACTCTTGGCAGAGAGTTGGGGAATTTTTCATACCTTGGGGAAGCACAAGCCAATGATAACGTTCCATGGGAGTTTCGCGATTAAGAGATGGTACAGAAAATGCAAATCGGGGGGCATCTGCAGGGTGGAGCGGAATATGAAAGAAGCAATCTTTAATGTCAAGAACAGCTAAATGCCAATGTTGTGGGAGCATTGAAGGTGATGGCATACCTGGTTGAAGGGGTCCCATGTCTTCAATAACCTTATTAACTTCTCTAAGATCTTGGAGTAGCCTATATTTGTTCTTTCCCGGTTTTTGTATTACAAACACGGGTGTGTTCCATGGGCTGTTAGTTGGAACTATATTTCCTTTAGCCAATTGTTCAGCCACTAATGTTTTGAGTGCCTCTAAGTTTTCTTTTTTTAACGACCACTGGTTAACCCACACGGGTTCATCTGTTTTCCAAGTTAATTTATGTGGATGGCACTCTGCTTCAGTGGCCTGCAAGGGAAAATTTTGATGCCTAGGCGTGATATCAATTTTTGTTCCCCACTGAGACATGGCATCCCTTCCCCACAGGGTGAATTTGGTGTCTAGGACATACGGACGAAGTGTCGCTATTTGTCCTTCAGGACCTTCAATTTGGATGGTGTGTTTGGACTGCTTTGCAATTTGGGTACCTCCAATCCCTTGTATGATGCCCTGAGATTGCAATTCCCATTGCGTAGGCCACTTATCAAATGGAATGACAGACACATCAGCACCTGTGTCTAACATTCCCATTATACTGATTTTATGTGATTTGTAACGGAGCTTACATTCTATTACAGGTTTGTTGTTTCCCAAAACCTCAGTCCAACAGATGGCTGGGATATGACCATCTGTGGGCAGGTATTTGGGCAGTGGAAAGGCCTGTGCAATGACTTGACCTTTAGGCATAAAATACGGTGGATATATACATTGTACCATTAGGTTAGAACACCCGTTCTGATCCACTTTCATCAGTGTGGGTGTAACCTCTATCCCAGCAGGTGTTTCTTGAGTGTCCCCAATAACAAAAAGGTATGTAAATTCTGGCATGTGGTCCACATTCTGGAATGAGATGGGTATTACAGTCTGTTTGTTGTTGTTGAAATGGTGTGCTTTATCACAGGTTACCTTAAACCTGAGTCCAGAAGTCCAAGTTGCTTTGTCTGCAGCCCTATTTATGTCTGAACGCGGAGCTGTTAGGACGCGTTGAGTCGCTAGTTTCCCTGCTGTTGACCTGGGGAAACAGTCTTTGGAGAGTTTTTATCAGCAGTTATAATTGCTCTGCAATTGCGAGCTACATGTCCCTTTTTCTGACAACGATAGCATACAAAGTTACCGCGCGATTGAGTTTCTCCTGTACCTGTAACATTCTCCACAACCTCCCCAACCATCCCCACTTTTTTCAAAAAGGGAGCAGCTGTGTTCAGCTGCACCTTCTTCGTACAGACTTCGAGGATGGATTCAACAGTAGGAGGAGGATACAGCGGGAGAGTGAGAATGACTTGTTTGCAAGCATCATTTGTATTAACTTGGAGAAGTTCGAGTAGGAGCGCTTGTTGGAGGTCAGGATTAGGGACCTGGGAAGAGACAGCTTCGTACAAACGGTTATAAAAGTGAATAATATTTTCATTTGGCAATTGCTTGATGGTGGTATAATGAGAATTAGGAGTTTGAGATGGTAATAATGTTAAGGCCTTTTCAGCAGCACGTGTGATTTCAGTAAGAACTGGACAAGGGATAAGCATTGCTTGTTTTTGAGGATTTGCCATATTATTGTCACCAGATAAAAGGTCTAATGTGATATAATTGTTTTCAAAATCCAGGTAATTATCTGGAGTTTGCCACAAAATTTGCAATAAATCAGATAAAATTATTTTCCATTGCTTTTTCCACACCATAAAATCACCAGGTGTGAGAAGAGTTTGCATTAATGTAAGTAAATCATGAGGTACAAGTAAGTGAGTTGCAAAAGTAGCACTTAAAAGGCTCTTAAAATAATTACTATGCATTCCAAACTCCTTAATTGCCTTGCACAAATCCTTAATATCAGAATAAGAAAGGGGTTTCCAGTCAGGGTTAGCTCCATTGCTAGTACAAGAGAGTGTAGTAGAAGCAGTTGGAGTTACTTCCTGGTAGCCATGGGTTCCCGGATTCAGAGGGGCAGTCACAGGACTGTGGGAACCTGGGGCGGGACAATGGAAAGCAGGGGCGGGGAGTGGAGGGGCAGGGGCGGGGAGTGGAGGCGGGGACACGGCCGGAGGAGGGGAGGGGTCGGGGGCGGGGTTGTGGGAGGCAGGGGCGGCACTTGAGCCGTGGGCGGGAACAGAGGGAGGGGTGAAACACGACGCTGTGGGGGCGGGGTCGGGGGCGGGGTCAGGTTGTGACGCAGGAGTGGGAGGGGATGGGGACAAGAAGGGATTTGTGGGATGGGGGAGAAAGGGATTGTGGGAGGTGTAGTTTGGAGAGGAAGGACCATTGCGTCCGCCATTACTGGAGACAAACAAACTGGGAGAAACGCGGTTGGGGGGAGGGGGTTTTTCCCGGGCTGCGAGCACGTGGCAATGGCTGTCCCTGGGAACAAAGAGATCAGGGGAGAAGGGGTTTTTACGCGCGCTTGAAACATGAGGGCTAGAAACTGGGGAAAAGGGAGTGGAGAAAAGGGGTTGGGAAGGTCCTGGGATGGGCTCCGGATTCCCATCCAAGGCAGGGTTCTGAGGAAACACGGGTGAGCCAGGAGGACGATAGCTCTCCTGTGCTGAGAAGCAGTCTGCTCTAGCTGTGTTTTCCAGCGTAGGGGAAGAGGGGTCTGGGACACAGGGGTTGGAAGAGGGTATATGGGAATTAACAGGGGGTTTTTGCAGAGGCTTTTCATGTACTGCCTTTTTATCCGGCAAAGTATAACTTAGTAACAGGAGAGGAAAGAATTTTGAAACTGTTTCATCTCCTGCACGCCTCAGAGAGGAGAGTTTTCTCCCCACCTTATCCCAAAATTCAGCAGATCTTATGTCTTCGGAGGTCAGATTAGGAAAGTACTGAAAAAGCCATTGTACAAAAGATTGAACTAGATTTTTAGGGTATTTATGCCCAGTTAAAGAAAGGTAGCTTTGAACTTGGTGGTATATTTCTCTATGGTGTGCAGAAACTTCAGATCCCATTATAAATGCACCACCAAACCTCAACCCCAACTCGCCAAAAAGGAGGAAAAAAAAAGAGAAAGTTTGCACCGGCACCAGCTTAAGACAGGAGCCCCTAAACCAGCAGGGAAATACTCACCAGAATTCTGGATTTATCACAGGAAAGCAGGTCCGGAGAAAAAAAAAACGCGAGAAGGGTCTTCTGCTTTCCAGCCGTTCCCTCGCCACGTGGCGTGGGGGAGGGTACAGGCTGAGGCTCTGGGCTCGATGTTACACAAAAAGTAACACCTCGCCACACAGAGCTGGCACAGCAGGACGTGCAGAGCTAACTCCAGCAGACACAGCTGCCGGGACACCCTGAAAATCTCTCAGAACCGGAGTTCAGAGATAGCACGTTGGGCGCCAAATGCGGAAGGTATCTTTTCAGCTTTATACCGGCTAGCGCTTGTATTTCAATGCCTTAGAAAGCCTCGAGCAGCCTTGAGAGGTAGCACGGGCAATCTAGCACTTCAGTAGCTCTAAAATCGGTACCTGAATCAGCTGCAGAGCAAATACCATCAGCAGAAGCAAAGAGGGAGAAATATAGCTCCCTGCTCGCTCAATTCCCTGCAGTTAGAAGCCTTCAAATGAGACAGACGACCAGAGATGTTTACAGGAAAGTAGCTGAGCTGAGAGAGAGCCTTTGCCTCCCCTCGACCATCTTTTATTAGGAGAAGGGGAAAGGGGAGGACTGGGGGCGGACCCGGGGTGACCGGCCAATCAGACACTGCTGAAGAGTCTGAGTTACATTTGGCTTTGCCCGCGCTTGGAACAAAGGAGCTATGAGCACATGTCTTTGGGAGGGGGGAGGGGAAGCTCAGAACAGGCAGCAACAACGAAGCTTCTAAAATGTTTAGTCTCTTAGCTTGACAAACAAGTCCAAGAATGTAGGCAAAAGCACTAGGAATACAGAAGTTGTAAAAAGGTATAACAGGGGTATAAAAGAAAAGGCAAAAACTTCATGGCATCATTTCCCCCCTTTTAGAGACTAACAAAACTCTATCTTGTCTAGTCTCTACTCTACTCTATTCTTTACCAGCAGAATCGGTTTACACAACTGGCTGCTCCACAGGAAATTACACAGATAATAACTACAATTACAACTATTATGAATATTTCTTTTACCCAGGCCCAGTTTGGTAACCATGAGGTGAGGGTATCAAAAATATGATCAAATTTTAAAGTGTCATTTCTAGAAGCCACTTCATGTAGAATTTGAGTTCCCTTCCAAATTTCATCCAAATCTTTCTTAATTCTTCCACTTTGGTCCACATAAGAACAACAAGAGGTATTGACAATAGCACATACACCTCCTTGTGCAGCAAGTATGAAATTGAAGGCGATCCTGTTTTGCATAACTGCACGGGACAGACTGTCAACTTCCTCCTGTAAGGCTGAAATTGCATCTGCAGTATGCTGCTCAATACGTTCAATGACAGCCGAGATGTTTACAATTGCTCTCTCCAGTTCAACTACTCCGTAAGTGGGTACAAGGGCTCTGATTATGCTATGAAAAAGTGTGGGACGTTCAATGAGGGGATTAAGAAATCTTTTTCTCCTCTCATTTGGTTTTTCAAGATGGTCAAATATTGTTATATTTGGGACCACAGCCCCAATAGCACAAGCCTGGTCTTTGTTCACGGGCATAACTTTCCAGGCCTTATCACCACATATCCAATACAACCCCGTCCCAAACGGCTGAGCCAGTCTCCACCCCGTCAATTTAATCTTTGCTGCACTTCTTGGGTCTATTATTTCCCTGAAATGGGTCTGATGACAATATGAAGGAAGAACAGCTTTTCCTGTGGCATTTACAATTGCACAAGGAACCTTATAGTTTGCACGCTCTACCAGGCCACTCAGGGTAATGGGAGGCAGAAGGGTGCTATTAATTGGTTCCCACGTTTCAGTGCGGTTCTCTTCCATTAAAATGCCAATCAATGGCCAGTGACCCTTCCCATCTAGGGGTGGTAACTGAGTACAAATCCAGCAATCGCTCTTATTAAGAATTTTGTGTTGGGGTCCCTTCCCCCCGCCGTGTAGCCCTGGGAGAGGGGCCCTGAGGGGAGACACGGGGTTTCCCTGCCCTTGGTCAGTCTCATTTCCCATTGGTTGTTTTGTGTTCCCCGGTGTGGCCAAGGTCCCTTGGGTCCCGTGACTGCGGCGTTCCTGAGCTGAGCCCCAGCCATGCGGCTGGAGAAATAAACATCTCTGAAACATCTACCATGAATCTGTCCATATATACTTCGTTTCCACGGGACTCCTGGTTTGAAATATGCTTGTTGCAGTAATCCCCGCTGCGACAAACTGGTGGAGGAATGCGGGCAAGATACCGATCCCTGAGGAAATTCGTGAGTAAAAAACCACTCTAGACCTCTCTCTTCTCATCTTGGTTTGGATATTCTCTCTGGACTATGGAAGAATCGTGGGAAATGGGGCTCTCTGAGCCACAGAAAGAAATGTACCTAGAAGTTAAAGGAATCCTTGAACAACAAAACAAAAAAGTAATGGAACCGGGAGATCTAGAACTTTTTTTAACTGGCTTTTCAAAATTTTCTCCTGTATTTCTCGAGACTTACTTTTTGATATTGAACCTCCTGGATCTTGTCAGGGGTGTTTTTGGGACGAGATCTTGTGGGAGATGAAAGATCAAACAGAACATGTATTAGTGACTGAACCCTTGCGTGGATCCATGGTAGTCAGTGGAGCTATTCAAGAGCATTTATATGGTCCAATTAAAGCAAAGGATGGCCATAGTCCCACGGCCGAGGCCACGTGGCTGCCATCCCTGTGGCACACGCCGGCGGAGGTGCCTGCGCTGGATGCGCCCGGCCCCCTCGGGAGCGCGTGCCTTATGGCAGACCCCATCCCTGTCTCGGGGTCCCCGGCCACGCGGCTGCGAGTGAGGGAGCGATGCCGCAGGCGCCGCGGGTGCCGTGGGTCACGAGCAGCCAGGAACCGGGCATCGGCGTGGCACGCTGCTGTGAGCGACTGGCTCAGAGAGCCCTGCGGAGGGAGAAGCGGCGGTTTCCACATCAACACGAGAAGCCATGCAGCGCAACGCCGAGCCGGAACGGGGCCGCTCTCAAAGCAGCGTGGAGTTTGCGGAGCAGAACCGCTCACAGGGCATGGAGCCAGCGGCGATGGCAACGCGGGGCCCCGCAGAGCCTGGACACGCGCCAGAGCAGCGCCGCTCGAAGAGCGCAGAGCAGCCGCAACGCGGGGGCCCGGCCGAGACGTCGGAGTCAGCGAGGCAGAGGCCACGCGGGACCAGCAGCCACGACAAACACGCAAGCACGTGATAGGAGGAGTTGTAGCCACGAAAGTCACAGGAACTGTGAAATGGTACAATGTAAAAAACAACTATGGATTTATAACACGAGATGATACAGGGGAAGATCTATTCATCCATAGAACTGCCATTAAAAGGAATAACCCTAAAAATTACCTGCAAAGTGTAGGAGATGGGGAAGTTGTGCAATTTGATATAGTGCAAGGAAAGAAGGGTTTGCAAGCAGCAAATGTTACTGGGCCTGGGGGTATTCCAGTCAAAGGCAGCCGTTATGCACAAAATTATAAACAATATCCATCCCAGCAGTTTCCCTACCCACAGCCTACTTCCCCCTTTTACCCTATACCCAATATGAACCCCTTTCTAAGTTTACCCTATCCCCAGTTTATTCCTAATCCGTTTTTCACCCCATGGCTTCCCTATACAATTCCATTTCCCTACAATTCCTCTCCGATGCCGAGGGGGGGATGAAAAGGGGGAGGGAAGAAATTAAACCCTCTCCTGCCTCAGTTTCCCCACAAAGCATGCCCGGAGAGTTCTGTCTCCCTTCTGTCAGCCCTAAGATGTTCCAGAGAATCTGTTTGGACATTTAAAGCCTCAGGAGGTTTGCTTGTTTTGTCTTGAAACTGTTCTTGTTATGTTTATCCAGTTGTTTTCATTCTCCTTTTATTAAAATAAAACGGGTGAGATGTTGGGGTCCCTTCCCCCTGCCGTGTAGCCCTGGGAGAGGGGCCCTGAGGGGAGACACAGGGTTTCCCTGCCCCTGGTCAGTCTCATTTCCCATTGGTTGTTTTGTGTTCCCCAGTGTGGCCAAGGTCCCTCGGGTCCCGTGACTGCGGTGTTCCTGAGCTGAGCCCCGGCCATGCAGCTGGAGAAATAAACATCTCTGAAACATCTACCATGAATCTGTCCATATATACTTCGTTTCCACGGGACTCCTGGTTTGAAATATGCTTGTTGCAGTAATCCCCGCTGCGACAATTTTGGACACATTTTGGACCACAGTCTTATGCAAATCATGGGGTGAACCCTGAACCATGGTTACCAGTTGGGCAAACAGCAAACATGTAAAAAACAGTTTAAACTGCATCTTTCTGATTTGTATTAGTCTCTGTCTTCTTGGTGATTTCAGGAGCAGAAGCTTTCTTCACCCTGGAGTAGTGAATCCATGGTCCCTTGCCAGCAACCTTGACCGCAGTAAAAGTGGTCAGCAAAACTTGGAATGGTCCCTTCCACTTGGCTTGCAAGGGGTCGCTGTCCCATCACTTGATGTAGACCCAGTCTCCAGGCTGGAATGGATGAGCAGGTGTGTCCAATCCTATTGGTTTGGATAACACGACGAATCTCTGGAGCTTCTGCAAAGTGGAACTCAGAGTCATTAAATATTTCTGCAAATCATTTTTACCTCTCATATGAATTTCCCCTGGGATATGTGGAACCTGGTATGGCCTGCCATATAATATTTCATAGGGACTGATGTTGTCCCTTCGCCTTGGCTGTATGCGGACTCTCAGCAAGGCTATAGGCAGGGCTTGAACCCATGTCATGGATGTCTCTTGACAAATCTTGCAAATCTGGGTTTTGAGGGTCCCATTCATGCGTTCAACTTTGCCACTTGCCTGGGGCCTGTATGGTGTGTGCAGGTCCCAGGTAAGTCCCAAAATCCTGCTAACTTCCTCAACCACTGTTGCAACAAAATCTGGTCCCTTATCTGATGACATTCCCAAAGGAACCCCAAATCTTGGTATTATATGATTGAGCAAAGCTTTCACTACTTCTTTTGCTGTGTTGGTGCGACAGGGGAAAGCCTCAGGCCATCCACTGAAGGTGTCAACCAGTACCAGTATATACCTGCATCCCTCTTTGCGTGGCATCTCAGCAAAATCTATTTGCCAATAATCTCCTGGGAGATCTCTTGTCTTTGTCACTCCTAACACAACTCTCCTGCTTGTGTCAGGGTTGTTTTTACAGCAGGTTTCACACTTGCTTGTTACAGATTGTACAATATCAGTCATTCCTCTCCCTATCACTACTTTCCTCAAATGTTTTAAATATTTTCTGTTCCCCAGTGGGTACTTTCATGCTCTCGTTGGGCTATTTTCCAAAGGATCAGGGGTGGAACTACGACTTGTCCTACTGGGGTAACAGCCCACCCACCTTCTTTGATTTCAGCCTTAAGGAACTTAATTAATTTGTGATCCCTCTGATCGTATTTTGGGGTAAATGATGACAAATCTATCTCTTTCTGTGGTACCACTGAAAAAATGCCTTTTTCTGCAATCCCCCTGGCTGTTTCGTCAGCAAAACGATTTCCCAGTTCGGGGGCTGTTTTCCCTTTTTGATGACCCTTGCAATGCATGATAACCATTTCCGTAGGCTTCCAAATGCTCTGTAAAAGTGCAAGAATTTGTTTAGCATGCTTAACCTCATTACCTTGAGCAGTCAGCAGGCCACGTTCCTTCCAAATAGCTCCGTGGGCATGAACAACACTGAAGGCATATTTGGAATCAGTCCATATGTTCACCTTCTTCCCCTCGCTCAGTTCTAGAGCTCGCGTTAGTGCAATGAGTTCAGCTTTCTGTGATGATACATCTGGAGGCAAGGCTTCTGCCTCAATGATTTTATCTGAGGTGGTTACGGCATAACCGGTCATCCTCCTACCATTTCTCATGAAGCTGCTCCCATCAGTGTACAGTTCCCAGTCTGGATCTTTCAAAGGAACAGCTTTCAGGTCTGGTCTGCTGGAATAAGTTTCCTCTATTGTCTGCAAACAATCATGCTCAGGCACACTGTCAAGTAACGTGGATGATAAAAACATCGCAGGGTTTACCACAGAAGTTGTCTTTAGAGTAACATCATCCTGTTCTAACAACACAGATTGGTATTTGAGCATCCTGCTAGGGGAGAGCCAGTGTCCCCCCTTTTGCTCCAGCACATTTATCACTGCATGGGGTACATACATGACAATGTGTTGCCCAAGGGTGAATTTACGGGCCTCCTGTATCAGAAGGACTGTTGCTGCCACAGCTTTCAAGCATCCTGGCCAACCCTGGGCTACATTGTCTAGTTGTTTTGAGAAATAGGCCACAGCTCTTCGCTGGTCTCCAAGGTGCTGTGCCAGTACCCCCAGAGCAACATTCAGTCGCTCATGTGTAAAGAGTTCAAAAGGTTTAGTCAGGTCCGGCAGCCCCAGAGCTGGGGCTGACATCAAGGAATGTTTCAGCTGTTTAAATACAGCCCTGGCATTCTCTGTCCACATGATTGTCCCCTTTTCAGCTGCTCTAAGGACCTCATATAAAGGTCTCACCAGTATACTGTAGTTTGATATCCACAGGCGACACCAACCTACCATTCTCAGGAAGGCCTGCATCTCCCTTACGGTATGGGGCTCTGGAAGTCGGCAGATGGCTTCCTTCCGTTCTCTGCTGAGTTGTCGATGTCCACAGAAAATTTCCAGGCCCAGGTATACTACTGTTTCCCTGGCAACCTGTGTCTTCTCTTTCGAGACCCGATACCCACTTTGGCCCAAAATGTTCAACTGACTTACAGTGAGCTCAATGCAGTCATCTCGTGTCTTGACTGCTATCGAGATGTCATCAACATACTGGAGAACCGCTCCTCCTGGTTCTTGTTTCCTCCAGTCCTCAAGCTCCTTTGCCAGCTGGTTTCCGAATATGGTCGGGCTGTTTTTGAATCCTTGTGGTAAAACTGTCCAGGTGAGCTGGGTCTTCCTCCCTGTTTCTGGATTCTCCCACTCAAAAGCAAAGAGTTCTTGGCTATTCTTATGCACAGGAATGCAGAAAAAGGCATCCTTGAGATCTAAAACAGTGAACCACCCTAATTAATTTGTTAGTGTTGTCAGAAGTGTGTAAGGATTCGCTACCACTGGGTGTATGTCCTCTGTTATCTTGTTGATTTCCCTCAAATCCTGTACCAACCTGTAGCTTTTACCATCAGCTTTCTTTACTGGCAAGATTGGTGTGTTGTACCTGGATTCACGTCGCAATTATTAAAGGATCCGGGGCACGGATCATTGATAGAATTATGGGATCAATAAAAGAACTGTAGCAAGAGCCTGCAAGCAGAAGGCCTGTATGTGAGAAAAACTCTCCATGAGAAAAATCTCTGTGAGAACCAAGCTGAGAACAAGAAGGGAGTTTGAAAAGGTACAGCTGTGGAGATAAGACCCGGAGGGAGGAGGGTGAACACTGAATTCTTTTAATCATAACATAACTGTGGAAGCTTGCCAATGTAAGTCCAATTATGTAAAAGTAGAAATGTGCTTTGATAAGCTTTAAGCCACTTAGGAGTTAACAAGCTGGTATACTATATAAGTGCCTTTGGATTGCTAATAAACGGAGTTTTGCTCTTATCAACCATATTGGTTTGGACTGCATTCTTCTCTCCCCGCCGGGATCCCCGACCTCTCGTCCTTTTACAATTCCAACATCTGGCGCCCGAACACGGAACTCAGACTCGAACTCGGAACACGGAACTCAAACTCCACCCGGCGGGAGCCAACTGCAGCACGGTAGCAGCGACCGGGGGCGTTGGATCAGCGGCTGCGGGCTGGTGCCTGATCCCAGCCTGGACCGACCGAACAGCGGGGTCCGCCGTTTGGCTGACAAGGGCTAAACCTGAAGGCTGCACGACCCTGATAGCAGGGACAGGCACGGTAGGACGCGGCTTTGCGGGTAGACACAGTTTGTGGAAAGACACAGTTTGCGGTAAGACACAGTTTGCGGTTGGGACGCAGTTTGCGGACGGACGCAGTTACGGAACCAGAGGTGGCCATTGACTTATTTTTACGCTTTTTAGAAAAGCGGGGACTTAAAGAAGTGCACCTTTATAAGGAACTAGCTGATCAAAGATCATTTAAAAAGGAAGCTAAAGAAACAAAAGCTCTCAAATTCACCTGGAGAGCAGTAACTGGCACTCTCGCAGAAAAAAACCCAGAAAAGACAGTTGCCGCAGCTGCCATAGAGACTTTAGACAGTGGCAGTGCTGGCTGTAGCAGCTCCGGGAAAGAAACAGACGCGGGTCTTACGGAGCGGCGGGCAGGGACCAGAGCCGAGTCCGGGGTAGCACGGTCCTTCGGGCTGGCCGCGAGAAAACCGGTTAAAAACGCGGCGGTGCGCGTCCGCTCACTGCAGGAGCTGCTAAACTCGGCAGAGCCGGATGTTACCCCTCCGACGGCCGAGGGACAAATGGCTGCGAACGCGGAGGCTGAGACACCTGATCCAGGGGGCGGGGCGCGGGCGGGCCAAGGAGACAGGCAGTCCTGCTGTCCCGCCGAAAGCGGCAGAGCAACAGAGAGGTCCTAAAACCCAGCCAAAAGCGGCAGAGAGTAAACCACCCCCCCCCCCCCCCCCCACCGAAGAGCGGCACGTCCGGCAGCAGCGCGGCTTCTGCGGTTTCGTCTCCTGCAACGCCAAAGCTGGCCGGGGGTCAGCCCCGGGGCGGGGAGAAACACCAAGAAATGACACAAAAAGTAATCAAAAAGCTTGCTGACTTATCTACACAAAGCATTTTGCAGTCTATCTTTACAGCAGATGTCCTGTGTTCAAAGGACTACATCAGCATCGTACAGTTGTTGTTAACCCCTTCACAGTTACTGCTCTGGGAACGAACGTGGACTGCAATGCTACAGAATGTCCTGCAACAACAGGGACAAGTCATCGCTGCATCACTAACCAGAGCTGTGTCCAGCAAAGTGGTGCCATGCTACAGACCCTGCAACGAGAAGGCACAGTCAGCATCAGCTCCTGAGGAAAGTGACGCCACTACTTCAACAGCTGGGACTCTGAGACCTGTCTCGAGGAGCCTTGGGAGAGGCTGCAGACGTGGCTGAGTGAAGGAGCTGAGGACTTGCCAGATCCATCACTCTCCGTAGCAGGAGAAGTAGCAAGACTCTGGGGCGAATGTAACAGCCGCCCTAGGTGGTTGCTAGTGACTTGTGGTGGGTGATTGGGGAACCCTTTCCAAAGACAAAACTGAGAAAAAAAAAATGGCATAAATTAACGGGTATATTGCATAAATTTTTGAGTTGCAGTGGTTTGGTCCAAAACACCCACCACTGTCCATCCTCTGCGAGACAAGAACTAGGAGAAATGCAAAGCAGGCACCAAACCTGAAAGAATATAAAGAAGTTTATTAACAGACCTAAAAGAAGGGGAAAAAAATTATACCACCTTCAGAACTCTCCTCCTCCCCCCCACCTTCCTCCCTTCTCCCACCGACAATGTAAAAAGACAACCCTTAAGATGTTCAGTCTGTTTACCACTGCCATAATAACCTTGTTCAGTCCATTTAGAAAGAGAAGTCTCTTCTTGCTCATGCTATGAAAACAGTATCACAATGAGACAGCCACCCACTTCCAAATATTATTCAGTCCATTTAGGAAGATGAGTCTCTCTGCCTGCATGTGAGTCCCTTCCCCCGACTTGCAGCTTGTTCAAGGTCACACACAGATAGCAATTGGTTTTCCCGCGTTCGAGGGTCCACTCTTGAAGTTTTTTGGGGTACAATTTTAAGGTTGAGCCGTTCAGAAACAAATACAGAGGCCCTTCTCCTTCCCTGGGAGCAAAGGGTCTTCCTCATCTTCATTGTTAGGACTATCTTTGGGAGCATCTCTAAGAACTGAGGTTTTCTCCTTTCCCATTTGGAGCAAAAGTCCTCATCAGGTTCATCTCTAGGGACTGAGGTTTTCTCCTTTCCCGTTTGGAGCAAAAGTCCTCATCTGGTCCATCTCTCCCTGTCCAAACTTCTCATGAAATTACAGCTGCGTCAGCATCTGCCTATCTCAGCGCAGGTGCTTTTGCTTACGAGCTGAACACTCCACCCCCCATATCTTCATGAAATTACAACGGGATACTCTGCTATATCATAGCTTCACAACAGACTTTCAGCTTTAAGCATCTCCTCTCTCTCTTCCCTAGGGTTTTCAGCTCTTCACAGTAGTAAAAGGGTTAATCTCACCTCGGCCTTGCAGCTTTGCAGCTGGAATGTTGAATTTTTCTTATCGCAGTGGAGAGGGGGGAGAGCCGAGCCGCTCCGGCTGCCCACAGCAAGGCAGTGGGGGGGGTTCCACGGCTGGGACAGGTCCATCGACTCCAGGATGGTCGTGGCCCGGCCCGGCCTGGCCCAAGCAGGGCCTGGCTGGGCCCGCTGGCCCCCACACGCGCCCCGCAGCCACCTGTCCCAGCACCGGAAACGAGAGAGAGCTTGGAGGGGGAGTTTGTCTATTCTTAAATGTGGATCACTGAGGCGGTCACAACTTTAAGTGGCTTAGAGAATTGTCCATATTCAAACTGGCCAGCTGATAGGTTCTATCAGGTCCCAGAGGAAACTGTAAGCACCCCTTAGCAAGGACATCCCTTCCGGGATTATGCTTGCTAACCTATGACATGAGTATAACACCAAACACAGAAGTAAAGTGAAAAATTGTTTTTTGACTGTCTTAAAACAAGAGCATTAGCAGGCATTTTCAATCAGCTGTCTGCCCATTTGGATCAAGTGAAAACAGTCAGTTTAGTTAGCATTTATGTTTTTACCTGGCACTCTTAGCAGCCAGGGCTTACGCTATATTGCTTAAACTTGCTTGCTGGGAGAGGGATAAGTTTAATATAACCTTGCAAATGCTTAATGAGTTAAGTGTGTATGTTATTAGTGAGACATATAATATTATAAAATTAAGCAGCCATTGATTTTCTACCATTAGCTCACAGCCACGGCTGTGAAAGGTTCCAAGGTATGTGCTGTATAAATCATTCTAACCACTTTGTCCTAATTCACAAGCAGATAAGTGAGTTACATCAATTAACTACACAATTACAGAAAAAAAGAAGACGGTCTCAACTTAGAGGGATGGTTAAAGTTATTACATTTAAAATCATGGCTAGTTTTATTTGTGTAGCATTTGATTACTGTAGGACTAGTAATATTATTAATGATAGTGTGTTCACCTTGCCTTCCAATGCTTGCAAAAGATAATATACAAAGTCATTACATCTGTGACCAATCAAGTATTGCTTGTACAAAAAGAAAAAGGGGGAGATGTTGCAATTATTAAAGGATCCGGGGCATGGATCATTGATAGAATTATGGGATCAATAAAAGAACTGTAGCAAGAGCCTGCAAGCAGAAGGCCTGTATGTGAGAAAAACTCTCCATGAGAAAAATCTCTGTGAGAACCAAGCTGAGAACAAGAAGGGAGTTTGAAAAGGTACAGCTGTGGAGATAAGACCCGGAGGGAGGAGGGTGAACACTGAATTCTTTTAATCATAACATAACTGTAGAAGCTTGCCAATGTAAGTCCAATTATGTAGAAGTAGAAATGTGCTTTGATAAACTTTAAGCCACTTAGGAGTTAACAAGCTGGTATACTATATAAGTGCCTTTGGATTGCTACTAAGCAGAGTTTTGCGCTTATCAACCATATTGGTTTGGACTGCATTCTTCTCCCCCCGCCGGGATCCCTGGGCTCTCGTCCTTTTACAATTCCAACATCCACATTCCACTAACAACCCAAATTTGAGAAACTTTTCAATCACAGGTACTAATCCCTTGCGAGCTTCTAATTTCTGAGGATATTGTCTTTGCCTTACTGGTGTAGCCCCTGCTTTGAGTGTGATACTCACAGGTTCAGCTTTTTTGGATCTCCCAGGAGAATCATTGGCCCACACTATTTGAATGACAGCCTCTTCAACTTCTTTGGGAATTTTTCCATGGCATTCCTGTACAAGTATAGCAGCTGCTTCAATAATTTTAGATTCTGGGATTATAACTTTCACTCCCCCCTCCTTGGAAAACTTAATTTCTGCTTCCAATTTTTCCAATAAATCTCTGCCTAACAATGGCATTGGGGAATTTGGCATATACAGGAACTGGTGAGTGACCCAGTGTATTCCCAATTTAAATTTTAAAGGTTGGAAAAAAGGCCTTGTTTCACTTACCCCTGTAGCTCCAATCACATCCACAGTGTCTTGACTCAGTTTACCTTTTAAAGTATTTAACACAGAATACGTTGCCCCTGTATCAACCAGAAATTCAACATCATCATTCCCCAGCTTAGCTACAACCGAAGGCTCTGCTGGGGTACTTACCTTCAGTCCCCGTCAGTCCGTATTTACAGTTAGTTCCAAAACTGGGGGCTTCTTTTCTGCTCGTGATGGACACTCATTTTTCCAGTGCCCCCGTTTTTTGCAAATTCCCCTCAGATAGGGGAAAAGGGTGACCCCTTTTTGATGTCTCAGATGACTTTTCCTTATCATACCTCTTCTTGTAGTTGGGTTTATGATGTTTGTCTGCTAAGTCTCTGTTCTGGTATACCTTCCAGGCTACATTCAACAATTTACTTATGTCCGGTGGCCCATTTATCTTTTGCAGCTTTTTCTTTATGTCATTAGCAGATTGACCTATAAACAGGTAAGCCAGGTGGATCTGCTGCTCAGGTGAGTCAGGGTCTAAGGTAGTGTATTTTTGTGCAGCCTCTTTAAGCCTATTTAGAAACTCTGTGGGGGCCTCATTTGGATTTTGTTTGATCTCATATAACCTAGCCCAATTCACTGCTTTAGGAACGGCACATTTTAACCCAACAACCACCCATTTTTGGTATCGCTTCAGCTTTTCCACCTGTTCTGGGACATTAGGATCCCAGTTAGGGTTCGCTAGGGGATAGATATCATTAACTGACCCTTGGAGACTCCCAGTTGCAATTTGAGTTTCTATAGCAGATATAGCAGCTTTGTTGACCATTTCTCTCTCTGTTTTATCCAATAATTCATCTAGCATAACATTTAGATCACTCCAATCTGGGTTTTGGGATTTTATGGCCATTTCTACACACATAGCTACTCTCTCTGGGTTGTCCCTGTACTTCCCAATTGAGTTTCTCCACTGCTGTAATTCTCCGAGAGAAAATGGTGCCTTTATATAAATGACTCCTTGATTTCCCACAGCCTGTCTCAGAGGTGCTTCTAACACAAGTTCTTCCCCCCCCCCCCCCCCCCCCCCCATCTGTTTTGGACCTTGTGTGTTTAGCGACGGGACTGACTGCTTTTCATAGCTTCTCGGGCTATCCTGCCCCTTCTTCTACCTCCCTCCCCGTGAGAACCATCTGTATCAAAATCATCCCATTCGCTTTTCATTGAAATTGGTTCATTGGTTTTAAAACTTGTTCCAGGCGAATGTTGATCAGGAACTGTCTCGCTCTTTGCGGCAGTGGAGGAGTAGGGAGGCAGGGGCTGCAAGCAGGTTCTCCCGTCCCTAGCTCTGCAAGAGCCGCCTGGGTCGGGGCCATCCCATCTGCCCTCAGCTTTAATACTGCCTGTGCCCCAGGGTGGGGAGAGCGAGTGGCTCCTCCTGTCTCTGGGTTGGAAACTTGCAGTTCTCTGTATTGGGGAATGCCGCCGCAATTGCCCGTGTCCATTTCTGCCTTCACTTCTGTGTTCAGGGTACTCGGGGAAAGGCGGCCAGCCTGCCCCTTCCCCTCCCCCTTCCCCGTCTCTGCCTCTGGAAAGGTCAGAGGGCGGCGGCCAGTCTGCACCATCTCTGCCTCTGGACTGGTCAGGGGGCGGTGGCCAATCCACCCCTTCCCTGCCTCTGGAAAAGTCAGGGGGCGGTGGCATACCTGCCTCTTCTCTGCCTCTGGGGCAGTCAGGGGGCAGTGGCCAGTCTGCACTTTCTCTGCCTCTAGGGCGGTCAGGGGGCAGTGGCCAGTCTGCACTTTCTCCGCCTCTGGAAAAGTCAGGGGGCGGCGCCCAGTCTGCACCTTCTCTGCCTCTGGACCGGTCAGGGGGCGGTGGCCAATCTGCATCTCTCCTACCTCCGCGCCCGCCCTCCGCCCCTGATGAGCCAGCCGCCTGGTCCCTCCCCTGCCCCTGCTCGGACAGCGGCGGGGACAGCGGAGGCGGCGGAGGTGGCAGCGGAGGTGGCGGCGGCGGCGGCGGCGGCAGTGGGGAGCCACTTCTCCCCCATCCCCCGCCCCCACCTGTGCAGGCTGCCCCGCCGGCGGAGGGAGCAGTGGCAGTGGCGGAGCCACTGCTCCCCCACCCCCCACCCCCACTTGTGCGGGCTGCTCCGGCGGTTGAACGGGGGGGGGGAAAACCCCCTCCATCGCGTAAAGCTGGTGCTACCATATCTGTATCTGTCATATCAATTTCTCTGACCGTATTAGTATACGAGTCAGCTTGCTGCGGCTTTTTTCTTTCCCTTTCTCCTCCTCAAAGTCATTTCCACATTACTTTTGTCTACCACATATGCTTCTTCCCTGTTCAAATACATAGTAAAAAGTTCTGCATATCTTAGTTCATCAAACCTACGTAATGATCTCAATTCTACCATCAGGTCATTAATGATGTTATTTTCCAAACTCCCATAGCGAGGCCAATTTCCTTGACTTAATTTTAAAGTCGGCCAAACCCGTGTGGACAGTCTGATCAATTCTCGGGTGTCCAAAGTAGTTTTTCGCCCTCTCAGCCATCTCCAGTGTTTTATTATCAGCTCTAATGGGCTGTTAGGAGGGATTTTTTCATTCACACCACCCATGTTTTCTCACAGACAGGAAAGCTCTGCCAGAGGAAAGCTCTTAACTCTGGAATTCAGCCTGCAATCTGGCCTCTGAATTCTGATTTCCCAGGCAGTTTATCTAGGTTACTACACAAACACTTCAAAACAGAACTTTAAAATACTAAAAAGCAACTAGTTTTAGCAAGCAGTAAATGCCCACGCACGAAAATGTGGTCTCAAAAGGATTGGAACCCACAACTTCCCGACGTCTCAACCAACCAACCAACCAACCTCTGAGCCTCTCCTGCGGCTGCGTAGGGTGCCGCCTCTGGGCTCTTGTGGACTCCACGGAGGGCATCCCCTCCTTTCCACAGTTCGTAGGGGAAAAGTTTAGGCTTTCCCCTTTTGTGGGCTTCTCTGCCCCCAACCTTTCCAACCCCCTCGGAGATCTCCTTCCCTAGTGCTAGCATAGTCTCGGTCCCCTTTTCACTCACCTCTTTCCGTGCTTCTGCCTTTCCGTGCTGGGTCCTAAAGTCCTGGTCACAGTCTTAGACTGTGGCTCCGGCCCCTCTGTAATTTGCCGGCAAAGAGAGGGGCAAAGCAAGATGTGTTCCAACCCAAGACTGCGAGTTTCAAGGTCTTTAGAGTCCCTTAGTGGTCGCCAGCAACTGATGCCTTTTCCTGGTCTTAAAATCAAGAGTCATACATGGTTAGAAGGGGAAAAGGGATTTTACCTTGGTATTTATTTTAAGGATCCTTAGGTGTACACGTCCAGGTCATATGCATCGAGATGCACCCCGCCGAGTCTCTCTGTGTCCCCCTCCTCCCCCAACATTGGGTATAACATTATAGGTTTTACTAATTAGCATATCTATCAAAGATTCCCCAATGAGAGGCTCAAGTGAGCCCCCCTCCCCAAGGAACCTTCCCCTGGATGGTTCTATCTTGGTTTACAGAATGTGTTCTGGAGAGGACCTTGGGGCCTGGGGCACACTGATCCCTAGCTACGAAGCTTCTAAAATGTTTAGTCTCTTAGCTTGACAAACAAGTCCAAGAATGTAGGCAAAAGCACTAGGAATACAGAAGTTGTAAAAAGGTATAACAGGGGTATAAAAGAAAAGGCAAAAATCTTCATGGCATCATTGACATGCCAACTATCAGCAACTACCGTCTGCAGAAACCATGGACCAAAGCCCACTCTGGGGGTGATAATGAAAACGGACTAAAACCACAGCCAAGAAATGCACATGCTCTAAAAAGGTGGACCCAAGGAAGAGCCGTGCTGAAGTTCCTGGAACATGTAAACTAGTTTAAGGAAAAGTTTGAATATGCATAATTGCTTATGAATATGCATTAGGCTGATGCAATAGGACAGGTATGTAAAGGGATGTCTCCGAAATAACAGGTGTGCTCTTGGCTGAGTGCCAAAGTACCTGGCGCCATGAATTTTATTATCCTTTTCCCTTATTGTCCTTTATTAAACTTTTAAATCCTAACAGGAGAGTGAAACTCGTTTTTCACAATTGGGTACTTTGTCTGGGATTAACACCTTGCCTCCGAGACCCTGGGAGATCCCGAGTGGGGAAGGCGTGCCCCCTCCAAATTCGGTGGCCCGCTCCGTTTCTTCTGGTGTGAATCGGCGGTTGCAGGTTGATACCCCATGGACAAGAAAGGGACAAATAAAGGAAAAGAAAGGGAAAAAGAGGCTCCCTAAGAAACCACGGCAACTAGCTCCATAATTCTCGTGCACGAAGACCCGTACAAGAAAAAAAGGACTGTAAGTATTTCTGGGGGGGCAGATAGGGGGTTGACTGGTATGTGAATGAGACGCGGGCTGGTTACCCCAGACATGTGAAGTGAGTGTAGAGTCTCTAAAAGCTGCGGTATGGTCTTTTTCGCAAGAAAAGCAGCCAGCGAGGAGACGAAGTGAAAGACAAAAGGAGTGAAAGATCCCCCCGGGGTAACTGGTACTGGGTCTCAGGGAGGGGTTGCACCCCTAGTGTTGAGCTTTTGACAGGATACCCTTCCTTCTCGGACCAGAGTAAAAGAGCAGAGGAGGCTGCTGTTCTGTTAAGTTCTTTATTTCATAGTTTCACAGCTTTCTTGAAGGCAGAGTTTGAAAGGGGTTACATGATAAAGCCAAGCAGCAGCAGCAACAGCAGGCAAAACCAGCTTCTTCTATATGCTCTATATGCTCCATATATTTTTTCTTACAGAAGTGTGGATTATATTTGTTAATTGACCAATAAGATTAACACACGATTCTAATTTTTCTTTTCTTAACCTATCCTGGTCTAATTCTAACAATCGTAAGCCTTACACAAGTGTTACATAGGTATTACACAGGTTTGCATATACAGTTTCTATCAGTTCTTATTGTTTATGTGAACACTCTATCTAAAAAATGTGAACAGTATAATTCTATCTATATTTTGTCTAAAGTAAAGAATTCTGTGAAAAGGTAACACTGCTGCAGCAAGAACTGTGTTTAAGATCTCTGCTACAGCTTTTTAATGTTTAAGGTGAATCAGGGTGGATGGGGAAGCAGAGATTAAATGATTTACTAAGAAGTTGTTTGTTAGAAGCAGTGCATACAGCTTGCCCAACACTTATTGTGCCTACCAAAGCAGGATAAGAAGATATGAGACTATTGATAAAGGGAAGGAATCTTGACCAAAGATCCTTTTTTTAACTGAAAACTAACTCAAACCAGTCTTGAAGTTTGGACTTAGGCCAGGGACATAAAGAGCATGCACAGGGAAGAAAGGCGAAAAGTTCAGGATGAGGAAGACCCTTTATTTCATCTGAGGAAGACTCTTATTTCATCTCGGAGACCCCTGCCCACGACCACCAGATGACACTGCGCAAGCACAATGCGAATGTAAATGACTTTTGGGCTCATTGTATTACGCAGCAAGGCTAGGCGGGGCTAGGTAATGAATATGTATAGGCATACTGGGAAACTTAATGAATATGGAACTTGTAACCCGATATATACCAAGCTGAATGCAGCTGTTGGCACACATGACTTTGGAGGAAATATCCCCCATGCGTCCTAGTGCTGGAATAAACATACCTACTTTACTACTTATTCTAGTAGTGGAGTCTTTCCAACGCATCAAAGGCACTTAGCATATATTTCTACTAAAAGTTAAAAATCTATATTTCTATTTCATTTTGGTGTGGCTTCATGTATCTCAGCTTGTCCAAAGGTTTTAATTCAACCCCTGTGCTTTGGCTTCCCTCTGGGCCTGAGTCCAGAGGAGCCTTCACTCCAACACCCTAGGAAAAGGGAGCAAAGGGTCTCCTAGCACAATCCACTAGGAAACAGGGGACAAAAGTGAGGGTCCTCGATTCCAGAAAAGTTGCTGGATTGAGGGTTGGAACACACAGAGGCTAGAAAAATTACGCTAGACAGGAAGTGTGGGATACTATACCAAAGAGAATCTGGGGTTGGCCAACAACATTTGGGATTTTACCATTTTATTTGAAAAATAATACCCGTGGGTGAATATTAAGAAGTGATTTGAAAATCAAGATACCTTATCATTGTGTTGTCTTGTTGTGAGTGAGAATGAGTGAGACATATTAAAGAAATAAAAGTGAGTGAGTAAGACTGAATGAAAGTACATGTAATATAGATTGTTGATTTAAAGTTTGACTTTAATATCTGGAGGGAGGTGGATTATATTATATTAGTATATTATTAAAAAGGAAAGGTTTTCTGTGCTGTGAGGGGAGGGTGGTGTTTAAGCTTTCAGAGGGGTGGGTTAGAACAAAAAAACAGGGGCCAGGGACGAACAGATAAAATCTTGGGAAGATGAGACAAAGAACCAGTAAGTTGGGTTCAAGGAAAAAAGGGAGTTGTACTAGTTTGAAAACAAACCAGTGGGAGGCACCAAGCCAGAATAACAATTTAATGGGGAAATTAAAGAAAAGAAAAAAAAAAAAACTAAAAGAAAACACTGTTTCAAACTGACAGAGTCAAGATACAACCTGAGTCCCTGTTAGGCAGGGTGGTGGTAGCAGTCTGGTAGAATGGTGGCTGCAGTCCTCTGAAGCAGTGATCCTGTAGTAAAAGGGTCTGCTCTTCCTCAGAAGGTCCAGTGGTGGCTGTGTAGCTCCTGTCCTCTGGAAATCCAGTGGAGAAGGGTTGTCTCTGGTGTTCAGAGTCCCAGATTATATCCACGATGGGATGCTTGGTTCCTCCCTCTGGGTGGAGCATCTCGCAATGGGGTAATGAGTCATGAGGCCAAGTGTTGATTAGGCTCATTAACAGAAGATGGTCCGGAGGGAGTTATCTCTGAGTCAGGCGGCAGGACAATGATGGGCCATTAACAGAAAGATAGTCTGGGGGGAGGAGGCAAGGAAACACTGCCCCACCTGATTTCAACGGCTCATGAGGATGGTAATAGAATACACTGCAACCCAGGACAGGAGTAAAAAGGTGCCAGCGGATATACCCCAAGATATTCCTCTGAGAATTAAGTTAGCCAACTGGGATAGTGATCTTTGTACAAAGGGAAAGGATAAAGTAAAGATTATTCGGTATTGTATGATAGAATGGACAAAAAAGAAGACGTCTATTGGCCTAGGTTTGGGCCTTTTGAAGCTTGGATTTGTCAAGCCTTAAATACATTTGTAAATTCAAAGGAGTCGTTTGATCCGGAAGAAAAAGAATATGCCTCTTGTTGGACAGGAGACATAGAACCCCTGGGATTAAAATTTTTTAAGATATCAGAAAGCCCAGAGACAGAGTGAGCAGAGGAAAAGAAAGAAAAGGGCTGGGATCCCCTGGAAGCATTGCCATCCCCATACCATACCGCGCCAAGCGCTCCTGAACCAGCTGCACCAACCATGGCCCCAGCCGCGCCAGGTGCAGTCCTGCCCACACCGGCCACAGCTCTGGTCGGGCCAGGCGCCCCCACCCCCGCCCCTGCTCCATGCTCGCCAACAGCTCCCACTCCTGCTGTGGTTCCGCTTCCGCCGGGTGACCCTGCCTCTGTCCCTTTGGCGGTTCCGGCCTCACCATCGACTTCTGCCCTTATCCCTTTGGTGGTTCTGGCTTCACCTTCGGCTTCCATGGTTCCGATATGTCCCCCTCCCAGCAAAGGAGCACCATACCAAAATACTAGGAGAAACTCAGTTAAAACTCAAAGACAGCTCGATAATTCCTCTCCTGCCACTACTCCAAAACAAAGGAAAAAGGTCACTTCTAAAGTTATGATGGTTGAGGAACAGAAAGGTTGGGATCAAGAAATCAACTTATTCCCATTATGAGAAGTACCAATGGGAGGGGTTCAAGGGGGGATGGGATTTGTGAATGTTCCTTTGACCTCTTCAGAAGTCAGAAATTTTAAAAAGGAAATTAAAGGGTTGTTAGAAGATCCCATAGGTACAGCTGAACAATTAAACCAATTCTTAGGTCCCAATATTTTCACTTGGGAAGAAATGCAGTCAATAATGAATAATATATTTTCCCAAGAGGAAAGGCAGATGATTAGAGCTGCTGGAATGAGAATTTGGGAAAGAGAGAATCAACAAGGTCCACCTGGGGACCAGAAAATTCCAATAGCACCTCCTAACTGGAACCAAAATGAAGAGGCAGGGCTAGGACATATGAATGATTACTGTAATTTGATAATCAAAGGAATAAAAGAGGCAAGACCCCGAGGGCAAAATGTCAGCAAAGCTTTTGATGGGTGTTGCTGCCTGTTCTGAGCTTCCCCTCCCCCTCCCCAAGACACTTGCCTCTGCCATGTGCTCTGGACCCCTTTGTTCCAAGCGCGGGCAAAACCAAATGTAACTCAAACTCTTTAGCAGTGTCTGATTGGCCGGTCACCCCGGGTCCACCCCCAGTCCTCCCCTTTCCCCTTCTCCGAATAAAAGAGAAGATCAAGGGAGGCCCCGCCCTCTCTGGCTCTGCTACCCTTTCTGCGAAGATCTCTTGTCGTCTGTTTCTTTTGAAAGCTTCTAACTGTGGGAAATTGAGCAAGTCGAGAGCTATATTTCTCCCTCTTTGCTTCTGCTAGAGGTATTTGCTTTGCAGCTGATACAGTTACCGATTTTAGAGCTACTAAAATGCTAGATTGCCCATGCTACCTCTCTAGGTTGCTCGAGGCTTTCTAAGGCATTGAACTACAAGTGCTAGCTGGTAAAAAGCTGAAAGATACCTCCTCATTTGGCGCCCAGAGTGCTATCTCTGAACCCCAGTTCTGAGAGACTTTTAGAGTGTCCCGGCAGCTGCGTGTCTGCTGGCGTCAGCTCTGCACCTCCTGCTGTGCCATCTCTGTGTAGCGAGCTGTTACTTTTTGCGTAAGAGCGAGCCCAGAGTCTCAGCCTTTACCCTCCCCCACACCATGTGGCGAGGGAAAGGCTTGAATGTAGAAGACCCTTTTCGCTTGTTTTTTTTCTCGGGACCTGCTTTGCTGTGGTAAATCCAGAATTCTGGTGAGTATTTCCCTGCTGGTTTAGGGGCTCCTGTCTTAAGCTGGTGCCGGTGTAAACTTTCTCTTTTTTTTCCTCCTTTTTGAGATTAGGGGTTGAGGTTTGTGGTGCTGCATTCGTAATGGGATCTGAGGTTTCTGCACACCATAGAGAAATATACTACCAAGTTCAAAGCTACCTTTCTTGTACTGGGCATAAATACCATAAAAATCTAGTTCAATCTTTTGTACGATGGCTTTTTCAGTACTTTCCTAATCTGACCTCCAAGGACATTAGATCTCCTTAATTTTGGGATAAGGTGGGGAGAAAACTCTCCTCTCTTAGGCGTGCAGGAGACGAAACAATTTCAAAATTCTTTCCTCTCCTGTTACTAAGTTACACTTTGCCAGAGAAAAAAGCAGTACATGAAAAGCCACTGCAAAAACCCCCTTTTAACTCCTTTATACCCTCTACCAACCCCTGTGTCCCTGACCCCTCTTCCCCTACGCTGGAAAACATGGCTAGAGCAGACTGCTTTTTAGCACAGGAGAGCTATCGACCTCCTGGCTCACCCGTGTCTCCTCAGCACCCTGCCTTGGATGGGAATCCAGAGCCCGTCCCAGGACCTTTCCAACCCCTTTTCTCCACTCCTTTGTCCCCAGTTTCAAGTCCACATGTTGTAAGCACGCAAAAAAACCCCTTCTCCCCTGACCTCTTTGTTCCCAGGGACAGCAATAGCCATGTGCTCGTAGCCTGGGAAAAACCCCCTCCCCCAACCCCTTTTCCCCGAGTCTATTTGTTTCCAATAATGGCGGACGCCACGTGTCCTCATCTCCAAACTACACCTCCCATCCCCTCCCACTCCGGCGTCGAAACCTGACCCTGCCCCCAACCCCGCCCCCACAGCGTCATGTTTCACCCCTCCCTCTGTTCCCACCCATGACTCAAGTACCGCCCCTGCCTCCCACAACCCCGCCCCCAACCCCTCCCCTCCTCCCGCCGCTTCCCTGCCTCCATTCCCCACCCCTGCCCCTCCACTCCCTGCCCCTGCTTCCCATTGTCCCGCCCCAGGTTCCCACAATCATGTGACTACCTCTCTAAATCTGGGAACCCATGGCTACCAGGAAGTAACTCCAACTGCTTCTACTACACTCTCTCATACAGGAGCTAACCCTGGCTGGACACCCTTTCCTTATTCTAATATTAAGGATTTGTGCAAGGCAATTAAGGAGTTTGGGATGCATAGTAATTATTTTAAGAGCCTTTTAAGTGCTACTTTTGCAACTCACTTACTTGTACCTCATGATTTAATTACAATAATGAAAACTCTTCTCACACCTGGTGATTTTGTGTTGTGGAAAAAACAATGGAAAATAATTTTATCTGATTTATTGCAAATTTTGTGGCAAACTCCAGATAATTACCTGGACTTTGACAACAATTATATCACATTAGACCTTTTATCTGGTGACAATAATATGGCAAATCCTCAAAAACAAGCAATGCTTATCCCTCGTCCAGTTCTTACTGAAATCACACGTGCTGCTGAAAAGGCCTTAACATTACTACCATCTCAGACTCCTACATCTCATTATACCAACATCAAACAATTGCCAAATGAAAATATTATTCACTTTTATAACCGTTTGTGCGAAGCTATCTTTTCCCAGGTCCCTAATCCTGACCTCCAACAAGCGCTCCTACTCGAACTTCTCCAAGTGAATACGAATGATGCTTGCAAACAAGTCATCCTCACTCTCCCTTTGCATCCCCCTCTGACTGTTGAATCCATCCTCGAAGTCTGTACAAAGAAGGTGCAGCTGAACACAGCTGTTCCCTTTTTGAAAAAAGTGGGGATGGTTGGGGAAGTTGTGGAGAATGCTACAGGTACAGGGGAAACTCAATCGCGTGGTAACTTTATATGCTATCGTTGTCAGAAAAAGGGACATGTAGCTCGCAATTGCAGAACGATTATAACAGCTGATAAAAACTCTCCAAAGACTGTTTCCCCAGGTCAACAGCAGGGAAACTAGCGACTCAACGTGTCCTAACAGCTCTGCGTTCAGACATAAATAGAGCTGCAGACAAACCAACTTGGACTTCTGGACTCAGGTTTAAGGTAACCTGTGATGAAACACACCATTTCAACAACAACAAACAGACTGTAATACCCATCTCATTCCAGATTGTGGATCACATGCCAGACTTTACATATCTTTTTGTTATTGGGGACACTCAGGAAACACCTGCTGGGATAGAGGTTACACCCACACTCATGAAAGTGGATGAGAACGGGTGTTCTAACCTAATTGTACAATGTATATATCCACCGTACTTTATGCCAAGGAGTCAAGTCATGGCACACGCCATTCCACTGCCCAAATACCTGCCCACAGATGGTCATATCCCAGCCATCTCTTGGACTGAGGTTTTGGGAAACGATAAACCTGTAATAGAATGTAAGCTCTGTCACAAATCACATAAAATCAGTATAATGGGAATGATAGACACAGGTGCTGATGTGTCTGTCATTCCATTTGATAAGTGGCCTGCGCAATGGGAATTACAGTCTCAGGGTATCATACAAGGGATTGGAGGTACCCAAATTGAAAAGCAATCCAAATACACCATTCAAATTGAAGGTCCTGAAGGACAAATAGCGACAGTTCGTCCATATGTCCTAGACACCAAATTCACCCTGTGGGGAAGGGATGCCATGTCTCAGTGGGGAACAAAAATTGATATCACCCCTAGACATCAAAATTTTCCCTTGCGGCCGCTGGAGCAGAGTGCCAGCCACAAAAATTAACTTGGAAAACGGATGAACCCGTGTGGGTTAACCAGTGGTCTCTAAAAAAAAGAAAACTTAGAGGCACTCAATACATTAGTAGATGAACAATTAGCTAAAGGAAATATAGTTCCAACTAACAGCCCATGGAAGACACCCGTGTTTGTAATACAAAAACCGGGAAAGTACAAATATAGGCTCCTCCAAGATCTTAGAGAAATTAATAAGGTTATTGAAGACATGGGACCCCTTCAACCAGGTATGCCATCACCTTCAATGCTCCCACAACATTGGCATTTAGCTGTCCTTGACATTAAAGATTGCTTCTTTCATATTCCACTCCACCCTGCAGATACCCCTCGATTTGCATTTTCTGTGCCCTCTATTAATCGTGAAAGTCCCATGAAACGTTATCATTGGCTTGTGCTTCCCCAAGGTATGAAAAATTCCCCAACTCTCTGCCAAGAGTATATCGCTAAAATTCTATCTCCCATCCATGCCAAAGCAGAGAAAGCCATCATCCTACATTACATGGATGATGTGCTGGTGTGTGCTCCCAATAATCGGTATCTCGAGCAGACACTTAACATGGTGATTGAGGCCCTAGACTCCAAGGGCTTTGAATTACAACCAGAAAAAATGCAGAGAACAAGCCCTTGGAAATACCTCGGACTCAAAATCACAGAAACCTCTATCACCCCAACGCCTGTCACCATTAATAATAACCCAAAAACATTAGAGGAAGTGCAACAGATCTGTGGGACACTGAATTATCTAAAGTCCTGGTTAGGACTCACCACAGAGGATGTAGCTCCTATTGCAAACCTATTAAAAGGGGAAGGCAGTCAAGCATTCCCTGGATCCCTGACAGAAGAGGCAAGGCAGTCTCTCAAAAAGATACAAGAGCTCATTTCCACCAGACAAGCACACAGGTATCAGCCCTCCCTACCCTTTAAGCTTGTCATTCTAGGGAAGGTACCACGCTTTCACGGCCTCATATTTCAGTGGGACAAAGAGCAGAAGGAACCCCTCATCATAATTGAATGGGTATTCCTTCCACTCCAATGGCCTAAAACCATCACACAGCCACAAGAACTCATGGCAAAAATTATCATGAAGGGTAGAGCAAGGCTCCGCACCCTGGCAGGATGTGACTTTGCATGCATCTACTTACCTGTAATAACTGACACATTAGATCATCTACTTCAAAATAATATAAATTTACAATTTGCATTAGATAGTTACTCAGGCCAAATCTCCAATCATTACCCAAAACATGGCATGTTTAATCTGCCATTCTCTTTCATCCCTCGAGAACTTCAAAGTAGAAAGTCCCTCTATGCGATTACCATTTTTACCGATGCTTCAGGAAAGAGTAAAAAGTCCGTGGTCACATGGAAAAATCCAAAGACGCAAAAGTGGGAATCTGACATCGAGGTAATCCAGGGATCACCACAAGTAGCTGAACTAGCAGCTGTCATTAGAGCATTTGAGAGGTTCAAAGAACCCTTTAATTTGGTCACAGACTCAGCATATGTAGCTGGAGTAACTGTTAGAGCTGAGCATGCTCTCCTAAAAGAAATCTCAAACAAGAAAATTTATGATTTGCTGTAAAAGCTAATTTATCTGGTTTCCCACAGAGAGCATCCCTATTTTGTCATGCATGTGAGGTCACATACAAACCTGCCAGGATTTATTGCAGAAGGTAATCGTAGAGCTGATGCTCTGCCTATGCCAGCAGACATAGTTCTATCAGCCAACTTACCAAAGCTCCCCCAAGTTTTTGAACAAGCAAAATTGAGCCATGCTATGTACCATCAAAATATTCCTGCTCTTATCCGCATGTTCCATCTGTCGTGGACGCAGGCAAAAGCAGTAGTGGCAACATGTCCCAACTGCCTGAAGTTACAGCTTCCATCACTGGGCATGGGGGTCAATCCCAGAGGCATTAATAGCGGTGAAGTGTGGCAGATGGACGTCACACATTTCCCTGAATTTGGGAGATTAAAATACGTTCATGTTTCTATTGATACCTTCTCTGGTGCTATGTATGCCTCTGCACATGCAGGTGAAAAGGCTAAAGACGTTGAAAAACATCTTGTCCAAGCTTTTGCTGTGCTTGGTATACTGGAAGAGATAAAAACTGATAATGGACCTACCTACACCTCTCAAGAGTTTAAAAACTCTCGTCAGCAGTGGGGATTTCGACATGTTACAGGTATTCCTCACTCCCCAACTGGACAAGGCATTGTTGAATGTGCCCATCAAACCCTCAAGCGAATGCTGCTACAACAGTCAGGGACCATCAAACTCAACTAACCTGTCCTCAGACTCAGCAAAGCATTATTTACCATAAACTTCCTGAATGGCACCTTTGAGGATCCAAACCCTCCCATCTATTGTCATTTCCAGAACACCGGGAGACAGAAACTAAAGGAGAATCCAGAAGTCCTGATCCGAGACCCAGAGACTCAAAAAATCCAATGACTATACAAACTTGTAACTTGGGGATGTGGGTATGCCAGTGTATCTACCCCTCAAGGACTGAGGTAGATCCCAGGGAAATGGGTAAAACCTTATGTCACTTCCTCAAAAGTTAAGGAGGTTAAAACTGCCTCCTGGAGGAGATGCCATAAAAAAGGATCCTGATTGTGCACCCTCATGTAAACCCCCTACTGCAGATTTTGATGTTAATCCCTTAAGTTTCACTGTTTTGCACTCACATTTTACACTGTATTTTGTAAATCTTCATCCTGATACCCCATACCATAGATGTCCTGACTAACCCCCTGAGTTTTAACTGGGGAACTAGTTTGAAGACATCCTAGGTACTGTTGAGTTGTAGGGACGATAGATTCCAATTATATTTTGCACTGTTGTTTTGCTACTGTTCTATGCATTTTTAAGTTACTAAGAGTTACAACCCAGCTTTAAAGAAAAAAAATAGGGAATTGTTGCTGCCTGTTCTGAGCTTCCCCTCCCCCTCCTCAAGACACTTGCCTCTGTCATGTGCTCTAGACCTCTTTGTTCCAAGCGCGGGCAAAACCAAATATAACTCAAACTCCTTAGCAGTGCCTGATTGGCCAGTCACCCCAGGTCCGCCCCTAGTCCTCCCCTTTCCCCTTCTCCGAATAAAAGAGAAGATCAAGGGATGTCCCGCCTCTCTGGCTTTGCAACTCTTTCTGTGAACATCTCTTGTCATCTGTTTCTTTTTGAAAGCTTCTAACTGTGGGAAGTTGAGCGAGCAGGGAGCTATATTTCTCCCTCTTTGCTTCTGCTGATGGTATTTGCTTTGCAGCTGATACAGGTACCGATTTTAGAGCTACTAAAATGCTAGATTGCCCGTGCTACCTCTCTAGGTTGCTCGAAGCTTTCTAAGACGTTGAACTACAAGCGCTAGCCGGTAAAAAGCTGAAAAGATACCTCCCTCAGATGGGCAACAAGGGAAGGAGGAAACTCCAACTGATTGGTTAGAGAGGCTCCGAAAGAATATGAAACAATACTCCGGAATTGACCCTGAGAGCATAGCCAGGCAAGCTCTATTGAGAGTTCACTTTGTCACTCATGCCTGGCCAGATATTAGAAAAAAGCTGGAAAAGATAGAGGACTGGCATGATCGGGCATTAAATGAATTATTAAGGGAAGCTCAAAAGGTTTATGTATGGAGAGATGAAGAAAAAGCCAAAGTAAAAGCAAAAATTATGATAGCCACTCTGCGGGAAAGTAACTCCCAGAGGAATCTGAAGCCCCCAAGTACCACTCCCAAAAATTCGGGTTTCAGAGACAGGGAAAAGGGAAAACACAAAACCCCAGCACGATCAAAATCCCAGGAGCAGACCAATAATGTCTGTTTCTAATGTGGGGAAGAAGGACACTATAAGAGGGAATGCCCTCGTCTAAAAAAGAACCTGAAAATATTCCAAGAGATACATCCAGAAGAAGAAGAGGGAGGTCATGGGCTCTATTTTCTGGGGGATAAATACTATCTAGAGCCTTTGATAACTTTAAAAGTAGGCCCCCAAGAGGAGGTATTAGAATTTATAGTTGATACAGGGGCAGAGAGAACTTGTGTAGTAAATATTCCAAGAGGGTGTAATGTGAGTAATGACACTGTGAAGGTAACAGGAGCAAAAGGAGAAGGGTTTGAAGTTCCTGTCATTAAAAATGTGGTGATTGAAGAGGAAACCAGAATAGGGATGGGAGATGTCGTATTAGTTCCTAGAGCAGGTTGCAACTTATTGGGGAGAGACTTACAGGTACAATTAGGAATAGGGGTTATACCAGAAGAAGGGAAGATGACAGTTAAAGTGTTAAAATTTGGCCAAGAAGATGAGGGAAAGATTAACAAAGAAGTTTGGGCTGGGGAAGGAAATAGGGGAGGATTGAATATTGACCCCATAAGGGTCACAATTGAAAGAGAAGAATGTCCCATATGTGTACGTCAGTACCCCATATCCTTAGAAGGAAGAGAAAGCTTAAAGCCGGTAATAAAAGAATTGATAAAGGATGGGACATTGGAACCTTGTATGTCTCCTCATAATGATGCCTTAAGAGGCCTCCTAGACACAGAGACTGGACAGGAGTAAAAGAATAAAATAGGTATTTATTTGAAAGGCCTTCAAAGGTACACCCTGGGAGCCACAGGCTATTGCCAAAATGGACCCCAAGATGGATGACAGGTCACGAGTTCACACTTTTATAGGTTTGGTTCATTTACATATCAGGGTTAATTCTCCAATTAAAGCTTCGGTTCAATGATGTAATTTCCCCTCCACTTGCCCCCCTTAGAAGCTCTTTGGATTATACTATTTGGACCTAGGACGGTTTGGGTGACCTTGGAATGCAGGCCCGGAGAGGCTTTTGTTATGTCTACCCAGCCTGAGAGAGCAGAAACCAACAGGCCACAAGAAACTTCAGAGTTACACTCTAAGCAGTACAGGATTTGAAAAACACAAAGGTCAAGATCTAAGGCATCAATAACACCCCTATTCGCCCAGTAAAAAAGTCTGATGGGACTTAGAGATTAGTACAAGACTTAAGGGAAGTTAACAAGAACTCGGACCTGTTACCCAGTGGTACCCAACCCCTATACCCTGTTAAGTGAAGTCCCACCTCAGCATCAGCGGTTTAGTGTTGTGGATCTTAAAGACACTTTTTTGGCTTGCCCGTTGGCAGAGGATAGTCGAAATATTTTTGCCTTTGAATGGGAGGATCCAAGTACTGGGAGAAAGCAGCAATTAAGATGGACAAAATTACCACAGGGATTTACTGAGTCTCCAAATCTATTTGGGCAAGCTTTAGAAGAAATATTGCAGACTTTCCCCACTCCTCCTGGAATACAAATTATGCAATATGTGGATGATCTTTTATTATCAGGGGAAGCTGAAGTCGAAGTTAGGGAGGCTACTATAAAACTTTTGAATTTTCTTGGGGAAAAAGGATTAAGGGTATCAAAAGGGAAACTACAATTTGCAGAATCAGAAGTAAAATATCTTGGTCACTTAATAAGTAAAGGTAGCTGAAAGCTTAATCCTGAGAGGGTTGCAGGGATTTTATCTCTTCCCCCTCCTTCTTCAAAGAAAGAAGTTAGAAGACTGCTTGGACTATTGGGATATTGTAGACTATGGATTGAAGGATATACGCAGGCAGTAAAATTTTTATATGAAAAATTGACAGAGGGGGACAATATAAAGTGGACCAGGGAAGATGATAATAAATTAGAAGAACCGAAGTTGAAACTAGCCTCAGTACCAGCTTTGAGCTTACCCTCATTAGAAAAACCTTTTCATCTGTATGTGAATGTGGAAAATGGAGTGGCTCATGGAGTTTTAGTCCAGGAATGGGGAGGGGTAAAAAGGCCAGTAGCTTATTTATCTAAATTGCTAGATCCAGTGAGTCATGGCTGGCCAGTATGTATTCAAGCTATAGCAGTTATGGCTATTCTGGTAGAAGAGAGCCGTAAACTTACTTTTGGGAGTAAACTAATTGTGTGTACACCTCACACAGTCCGAAATGTGTTAAATCAAAAAGCTGAAAAATGGTTAACTGTAGGTACAAAAATGCTGTTAGCGAGGATTTTCTTGTTATTTTTCTAAGTCCGTGAGAGATTTTTCTCTCTCACAGAAGAGGTAGCAGGGAATGTAAACAACCAAGCCACCTGCAACCTTGGAAAGTATGATATAGTAGAAAATATTTTGATAATGGATGTTTTAGGATTTTGGCCAATCACCCCAAGGGGTGGCTGGTCCTTTGTCCAATTAGACTATGAAGAAAAAAGTCTATAAAAGGTTTGTAAAATAATTAAATAAATCAATCTTGCTGCACAATTCCTGCCTGCTGGATCTTCTCCTCCTCCTCCTCCCTATGGCTGCGGGACACGGTGATATACCGTAGGAACCAGGCCTGCGGTAATATTTGGTGCTGCCCGACGTGATTCTGCACTCTCCGACGTGTCCTGCACGCTGCGAGCCAAGCCGAATTGCTCTAGAGGTACGCTGTTCCCTTTCTCCCCCAGGACCGGGAGGTCCGACAGAACTGAGAAATGGCGAACAGCGGCTCACAGAACGACGCTGTCGTACTGGTCTGGAAAGGTGTGTTTAGCATATTGCGCACCTCCATTCCTGAAAACTCACTTCGGGAATTATTAGACTGGGCTACTTTAAAAGGGATTTCCATGGACAGAGATACTGCCCTGGACTTTTCCTTGTGGCAAGAACTCGGATGCACTGTCCGACACGAGCTCCCGACAGGGGAGCCGGCAGCGTTAGAATTATACAAAACCTGGCGGTCGTAATTTATCCTGCTGACAGCCCTTGACTGTGATAGCAGGGCTGGATCGCCTGTCTCGGTGATGAGTGACAGAGGAATGTCTGAGGGAGGCCTCGCTTGACTGGGCTTCCGGGGCAAGTGATGGTGGATTTGGAATAACCCCCCCGGCTCCACAGGCAGAGCCTGCGCCGGCTCACCCTGCACAATCGCAGGACTCCGCAGCCCCCAGGGACCCCGCGCCGGCAGAGGTGGGGGGGGTCAGGGCAGAGGGTGCACAGCCTGTCTTGCCGTTCGGCTGGACGGCAGCCACAGCTTATCCAGGGCCGCAGATCAGTGGCTTAGCAACTTGGACGCCCAGAGAGCCTCCTAGTTCGGTTCCGTATGCATCTGGATCTAACTTAGCGGGCGTAGCACCGGGCGTGCCCCCCCCGGGACTGCCTGGCTATGGTCCGCTGCCCTCCCTGGCGCTGGACTGTTCTGCGCAGTCGCAGAACCGAGCCATGGACTTTTTTATGCAGCATCTGCCCTTTCTGTCAGAGCTACGAAACCTATCCCGAAGGATGGAGGACTTGCTCAGCCTGTTAGAGCGGCAAATGCCCGAGCCCGCGCCGGCCGCGCCGCCAGCGGCGCCAGCACCGCCCGCGCTTCCCGCGCCCCCCCCGCCAGCTGCGGGAGATACGACTCCGAGCCGAGAAACGGCGCGGCCGGAGGTGAAACCGGGAACAGCGCTGCCGCGGGAAAACCCGGAAGCGGCAGCGGCTGCGGAGCGGCGGGCAGAGGCGGCGGCGCCGGGAATGGCCGCAGAGAACGGGCCAGCGGCGGAGCCAGGCGCGTCCGCAGAGCGCGGGCCAGAGACAGCGGCGCTGGGCGCGTCCGCGGAGCATCGGCCAGAGACGGCGGCGCCGAGCGCGCCCGGGGAGCGCGAAACAGCAGCGGAAGCGGCGACCGCGCCGAACATGGCTGCTGTGCAAGAGACGAGAGCGGTGCCGGCCGCGGCGCTGGGTGCAGCCATAGCCCTAGAGACGGTGGCTGCAGCTTCAGTACCGACTCGGTCGGAACTGGCCAAGACGGCCTCCCGTAAAGAAACTGCTGTAAGACTGCCGCACAGCCAGCTGCAGTCTGTCCTGTCTGTTCTGGCTCTGGCGAACTTAGCCAAAGTGTCCCCCCCCCCCGCACATTTCTGTTCCCTCCCAGCACCCCAAAGTTGCCTTTGCCTGATGATTCCTCGTCAGGCAGTGAGGCAGATGAGGTTCTGGCCCCAGGTCGTCAGGAGGCTGTAGCCGCGCAGCGAAGAAAAAGGCTGCGCCGGTCTCGCCCCTGGACTTTTCCGGACTGCACGGTAACTGTACGTCCGACGCATTATAATCGCTTCCTAGAGTCTCTTAAGATGCAAGCATTGGGGGAGGGTGACTGGAGGTTATTAGAAATCCTTGGAATGCCAAATAGATCTGAGGATTCTGGGGGTAACCAGGGAGCTGTTACACTCCATCCGCAGGCTGTGCCAGAAGTTCAGGATGGTACTGGTTCCCCAAAAGAGATCCAAGCTTTCCCAGTGTATAAGGCTCTCTCAGGGGAGCATGACAAGCATGAGGTAATTGCTTGGAAAGTTGCCCAGGACCTCCAATCCAAGGTGGCACAATATGGGCTAGGTTCTGCTGAGGTTATGCAAATAATAAGGGTGGTAAATACAGATTTGCTTTCTCCATTTGATATCAGACACTTAGGTCAAATTCTATTTCAACCTGTACAATTTACAGTTTTTGAGAAAACCTGGAGGAAGCTGGCCGGCAAGACTGCATTAGCAAATATGCAGCTCCCTGCTGCTGATCCTAGACAGACAGCAGGAGTGGATGCTTTGATGGGGACTGGTCCCTTCTCTGATCCCAGTCTACAGGGTAACTTATCCTCTAGCGTCCTGCAGCAAGGTCAACAGGTCGGCATGCCTGCCTTGTTGAAAACCATAGAGTTGTCAGCACCCAGAAAGCGATATACTGAAATAGTTCAAGGGAAATCAGAGTAATTCCTCTCTTTTGTAGAGAAAGTCGCTGCTTCTCTCGAGAAGCAGGTTGAGGATGACGGGCTAAGACAGTTGTTGTTAAGGCAGTTAGTGAGAGATAACGCTAACGAGGAGTGCAGAAAAATCATAGAAGCCTTACCAGGGGATCCTGAGGTAACAGACATGGTAGAAGCCTGTGCTAAGGTGGGATCTGGGAACCAGAAAAGGTCTGCTTTGGCTGCGTTCCTGCAGCCTGTTCACGCATCTTCTGGTCGTGAACCAAAGCAACCAAAACAGGTGAAAAAACGGAAGCGGCCTAAGCCGAGCCAAAAAGAAAACACACCGATCCCCCAGTGCAAGAGGTGTGGCAGGCCAGGGCATTGCTCGGACTACTGTAGATCCTGGACTCATGCCGATGGTCGGCCATTGCTGGGAAACTTCCGCCGGGGTGCAAGGAGGGGGAATTGCTCTCCGATGCAGTCGCTCCCCCAGAGGGCGGCACAGGTACAGGCACAGGCCTACCCAGCCACCCTAGAGACGGCACCCAGGGATCAGACGGGTTTGACGTCCATACCACAGCCGCAGTCGTCTTAGACTCTAGTGGTATTTATAAGGTTCCCTTGGACGCATATGGACCCTTAGCCCAGGGATCCAGTGCGATGCTGGTGGGAAAACCTGACGTTGCCCATCAAGGAATCTTAGTGCACTCAGGAGTTATTGATGCTGACTTTAAAGGTCAGATTTGCGCTATGGCCGCCACACAAAAACCCCCTGTAACTATTCCTGAAAAGACCTGCCTGGCTAAATTAGTGCCTTTTAAGTCTTGTGTCCCCAGGATAGAACAACAAACTCACGAAGATAACGGCAGTGGATCTACGGGACTTCGGCAGGCCTTCTGGACTGCAGACATCTCTGACCAAAGGCCACAGATGACATGTACCCTGATCCTGCCGAACGCCCGTCCGCCCCGGACTCAGCTTCGAGGTTTGATTGATACGGGTGCTGATGTAACTATCATCTCCTTCTCTGCGTGGCCTCCCTCATGGCCTTTAGCCCCGGTGGGATCGGCCATCGCAGGAGTAGGAGGAACCACACAGAGCTATTTAAGCAAACGGCCTGTGATGGTGAAGGACTCAGAGGGGCACACAGCTACGATTAGGCCTTATGTTGCTACCACTTCCCTTAACCTTTGGGGAAGGGATGCGTTGGCAGCTTGGGGCGTATGGATTGGGACAAATTTTTAGCAGGGGTCACTGTGTGTAAGGGCGCACAGTATCCTACACTGCCCTTGAGGTGGTTGGTTCACCTACCAATCTGAGTCAGACTCTGCTCAGTTAGTTGAATTAAGGGCTGTTATCATGGCTTTTCAGCGATTCTCGCAGGAACCTTTGAATTTGGTTACTGACTCTGCTTATGTAGCAGATATCACCCAACGCTTAGATTGTTCATTTCTGAAGGAGGTGAACAATGCGGCTCTGTTTTCACTGTTGCAAACCTTGTGGTCTGCGATTCAAGCTCGAGTGCATTCGTATTACATACTGCACATTCGAAGCCACACCAATTTACCAGGGTTTCTAACAGAAGGCAATGCCAGGGCTGACATGCTGGCCAACCCTGCGTGGGTAGGGCCTCAGCCTGACAAAATTGCACAAGCCAAGGCATCGCATGGTTTCTTCCATCAAAGTGCACATACCCTGCAGAAGCAGTTTCATTTAACGCCAACCGAGTCGCGCGACATTGTCAGCGCTTGTGCTGACTGTCACGGACTCGCTGCGCCTTTGCCAGCGGGGGTAAAACCCAGAGGGCTAAAAGCCTTGCAGATTTGGCAAACGGATGTAACTCACATCCCAGAATTTGGTCGGCTGAAATATCTGCATGTGTCTATTGACACTTTCTCCTCGGCTATGTGGGCTACTGCTCACACTGGAGAGAAAGGCCGTGATGTCATTGCCCATTGGAAATTGGCTTTCGCAGTCCTGGGCGTGCCAGCTTCTGTGAAAACCGATAATGGTCCTGCCTACGCCTCGGAGAAGACGCGGCAGTTCTTACACCTATGGGGTGTAGACCATACCTTTGGTATCCCACATTCTCCTACTGGCCAAGCCATTGTCAAACGCGCTCATGGTATCTTGAAGCGTGTTTTGGACAAACAGAAAAGGGGAATGCATGGAGAAACCCCACAGAGCTGACTAGCAAAATCTTTGTATACAATTAATCACCTTACAGTACCACAAAATTCAAATAATCCTGTTATTCTGAATCATGTTCTCTCATTGCAGTCGGCAGGCACGACACAACTGCCCCGGGCAAAAGTCTGGGTACGGAATTTACTCACTAACCAGTGGGAAGGTCCTCATGAGCTTATCGTTTGGGGTCGTGGGTATGCTTGCGTTTCCACAGATACTGGGATACGGTGGCTACCTTCAAAATGCGTTCGCCCTGACCTACGGCACCAGAGGCAGAACAGGCAACCTCCAAATGATGACCAGAACGCCAACCATCCAAATGGCGACCAGAATGTAGATCATCAGCCTAATGACTCTTCTGATGATGACCAGGATGTCGACCATCAGGCAGATGGTCCTTCTACAAGCAGAGACTGGGATGGTCCTTCCGCAAGCAGAGACTGAATTTTAAATTTCTTGTTATGGAGTCAGATAGTTAAAGCCTTAAGGACATATTTAGAATTAATAACTGATGTAGATTTCTATTTAGGATTAATAGTAGGGTTGTTATCTTATAAAACAAAAAGGGGGAATTGTAGGTACAAAAATGCTGTTAGCGAAGATTTTCTTGTTATTTTTCTAAGTCCGTGAGAGACTTTTCTCTCTCACAGAAGAGGTAGCAGGGAATGTAAACAACCAAGCCACCTGCAGCCTTGGAAAGTCTTGTTTATGATATAGTAGAAAATATTTTGATAATGGATGTTTTAGGATTCTGACCAATCACCCCCAAGGGGTGGCTGGTCCTTTGTCCAATTAGACTATGAAGAAAAATGTCTATAAAAGGTTTGTAAAATAATTAAATAAATCAATCTTGCTGCACAATTCCTGCCTGCTGGATCTTCTCCTCCTCCTCCTCCCTATGGCTGCGGGACACGGTGATATACCGTAGGAACCAGGCCTGCGGTAATAGTTAACAGATTCTAGGATGTTAAAATATGAAGCAATTCTGATAGATAGTGATGACTTGACACTAGAAGTAAACAAAAGTTTGAATCCAGCTCAATTTTTATATGGAGAACCAAAGAGTGACTTAATACATAATTGTTTAGAAATTATACAATACCAAACTAAAATTCAGGAAGATCTAGCAGAACAGGCTCCCCCAGAAGGGGAAAAAATATATGTTGATGGTTCATCTAGATGCTTACAAGGAAAAAGGATGTCAGGATATGCCTTGGTTGATGGGAAAAATATGCAGACAATCGAAAAAGGGAAATTACCTTCAAATTGGTCAGATCAATCTTATGAACTATATGCTCTAAAAAGAGCACTATAATATTTAGCACAAGAGAAAGGAACCATATATACTGATTCAAAGTATGCCTTTGGGGTAGTACACACCTTTGGAAAAATTTGGGAAGAAAGGGGGTTACTTAATTCTAAGGGAAAGGGACTGATACATGAGGGACTAATTTTAGAGGTTTTAGAGGCATTAAAATTGCCTGAAGAAATAGCTGTAGTACATGTTAAAGGACACCAGAGGGGAATGACCTCAGAAATAAGAGGGAATAACTTGGCAGATCAAGAGGCTAGAGATGCAGCAGAAAAATGGGACCAAAAAGGTTATGTTAATTTTGACCCCAGATAAGAAAGAATTGGAAGTTCCAAAATTTAGTGAAGCAGAAGAAAAATAATTAAGTGAGATAGGGGGAGAGCAAGATCAATCTGGGAAGTGGAAACTCCCTGATGGGAGGCAGTTACTTAATAAGCCACTTACTAGAAAAATATTAGAAGACATGCATCAAAAAACTCATTGGGGTACTCAAGCTTTGTGCGATCACTTTTTAAGGAATTATGGGTGCATTGAGATCTTTGGATTGGCAAAGCAAGTAACTGAGAAATGTATAACTTGCCAAAAGGTAAATAAAAAAGTAATGAGAAAAACAACACTAGGAGGCCATGAGTTAGCTCTGCAACCGTTTCAAAGTATCCATGTGGACTTTACTGAACTTCTCCAAGTACAGATGATGCCTTAGGTTTTAACTTTTATATTTTTCAGATTCTGTACTGCTTAGAGTGTAACTCTGAAAGTTTCTTGTAGCTTTTTAATTTCTGCTCGCGTGCTAGGTAGACATAACAAAGCCGCTCCAGGCCTGCTCTCCAAGGACACCTAGACTGTCCTAGGCCAAAGGTATAAACCAAAGAGCCGCTAAGGGGGGGGGTAAGCTGAGGGGGAAACTGAAGCTTTAATTGGAGAATTAACCCTGCTATGCAAATGAACCAAACCTATAAAAGAGTGAAGAACTCGTGACCTGTAAGCCATCTTGGGGTCCATTTCGAGAATAGCTTCAGGCTCCCCAGGGTGTACCTTTGAAGGCCTTTCAAATAAATACCTACTTTTACTCCGGTCTAGTCTCTGTTTCCAGGAGGCCTCTCAAGGCATAAGAGGTGGAAGTTTTTATTAGTAATAATAGACCATTTAACTCATTGGGTAGAAGCTGTTCCTACTGCATACCAGTTTGGCCAAATTTAGAAATATATCCTCTGAGAGAAGGCAGGTCACCACCCCTCCCCCACCAGGTTCGGGAAAAAATAAATTTTCCTCAAAGGAAAGTGAAAGAGATAAAAACTATTTATTTAACAAACACACGGGAAAAGGAAAATAATGCTAAATAATAAAAATCTCTCGCTGTGGAGAAAAAACCTGGGAAAGTGTTAGAGTCCTCCCTTTGCTCCCCTCAGAGCTGGGACTTGGCCCAAGGTCAGGCCTTCTGCGCTCGGTGGAAAGTCCTCCCGATGTGCTCTGATATTGAAGCAGTCCAGTAGAAAAGGGAGAAAACCCGAAATTCCAGGGAAGGAAAAAAGTTCAACTCTCTCTCCAGAGAAAAAGAAACTGAACTATTGGCCAAAAGCTGACCGGGAAACAGCAAGCCAGGTGCCTCCTCCCTCCCCTGCCGCACCTGGAAAGAAAAGTCCCTATCTCTGCGTGACCTTGAACAAGCTGCAAACTGCTTTGAAAAAGTTTTGCTCAGCTTTTCCTTCCTCCTCTCAGGCTCAGTTTAAAGGCATAAAAAGGCATAAAAATCAAATCCTGGGCATTAGGGAGCGATATGGGATACACATCATAAAGTCACCCTAAGACATTCCACCCCTTATCCCATATCATTGGCTCAATGCCCAAACTAATATATTCTAACTCTACAAAAACACCTTAAAACCTACTCATATATATATATATATATATATATAAACAGTTATGTACAAACAGTGACAGTGACAATCAGCAAGCAGTGGTGTACAGTTATTTCACATTACACGTGGTTTTCACCCAACAATCAGATCTCCCTGCAGTACAAAACATGTTGTTCCGTCTTTCTGCATTACCCATGTGCAACCAGATGCCTGAGCAAAAACAAACCCATGGATGGGTTTGTCTGTATTCAAGGAAGAATTAACCCAAACAGTCTTTCCTAACAGACATCTGACATGCACTACAGGGACCTTATCTCCATCTACTGTATGCAGGGATTCAGATTGGGCTGGACCGGCTCTATTGGTGGAACCTCGGGTGTTAACTAACCAGGTGGCCTTTGCTAGATGCTGCTCCCAATTTTTGAAAGTTTCCCCACCTAGTGCCTTCAGGGTGGTTTTCAACATTCCATTGCATCGTTCCTCTTTGCCTGCAGCTGATGCATGGTAAGGGATATGGTACACCCACTCTATGCCATGTTCTCTAGCCCAGGTATTAATAAGGCTATTCTTAAAATGAGTCCCATTGTCAGATTCAATTCTCTCAGGGGTACCATGCCTCCAAAGGACTTGCTTTTCAAGACCCAGGATGGTGTTCCAGGCTGTAGCGTGAGGCACAGGGTAGGTCTCCAGCCATCCAGTGGTGGCTTCTACCATTGTGAGCACATAGCGCTTGCCTTGGCGGGTTTGAGGCAGTGTGATGTAATCAATCTGCCAGGCCTCCCCATACTTGTATTTGGACCACCGCCCACCATACCACAGGGGCTTCACCCTCTTGGCCTGCTTGATTGCAGCGCATGTTTCACAATCATGGATAACCTGGGAGATACCGTCCATGGTTAGATCCACCCCTCGGTCTCATGCCCACCTATAGGTGGCATCTCTGCCTTGATGACCTGAGGCATCATGGGCCCATCGAGCTAGGAACAACTCTCCTTTATGTTTCCAGTCCAAGTCTATCTGTGACACTTCTATCTTTGCAGCCTGATCTACCTGCTTGTTGTTTTGGTGTTCCTCATTAGACCTACTCTTGGGGACATGGGCATCTACATGGCAGACTCTCACAACTGTTGGGGAAGATGGAACAGGAAAACCTTGGAAATATGATTGCCTGACAAAAGATTTTGGGAATATGAAAACTACAGGCAACATCGAAATGAAAGCCACTTTTGAAATACCAGGTCTTAGTTACTGAACAACTAGAAAACAATGGTATGGCCACTGAAGATAATCCCCTCTTGATGGAACAATACCCTCTGCTTGCAAACAGGTCCAAGGGTCAGAGCAGACCCTACTAGCTCAGCAGAAGGGGTCCAAAGAGTAGTTTTTAGAAGTTAAGATGTAACACTCTATGGTAATATAAGAACTCTTATAGGCTGTATGTAAATGCTATAGGATTT
The DNA here is from genome assembly GCF_009650955.1 of Corvus moneduloides. Lineage (NCBI taxonomy): Eukaryota > Metazoa > Chordata > Aves > Passeriformes > Corvidae > Corvus > Corvus moneduloides. The sequence continues at coordinate 9,742,293 of NC_045510.1, read as the reverse complement.
GTATCTTGTATTAGATTGGTTAGTGACAATTAGAATATTCAGTACAGAAGATGATTTATTGTATTGTAACCAGGACTTCAGACATTCTCTATTCCTCTCTTCCACTTCTACTCTTACTTCCACTCTTGCTCTTACACCCTCTCTCTCTCTCTCACCTGCTTACTCTCTTGGGCCTGCTCAGAGCTGAGTCAGGCAGCTCTGAGCAGTGCCCCTATACCCACGCTTTTACAATAAACCGACTGTGTCCCAAGACCTGCCTATAGAGATCTCTCCATCCGTCTCCGTCCCGACCGAACTCACCCTTGAACCTACAACAACCAGCTTTCTTACTCGGGCAGCGTTTTCTTTCCACTCTTCAGCAGCCCAGATTGGTTTTCCCCTATGCTGCCAATTAGCTTTTTCCCACTTTTCCAGCCATCCCCATAGAGCATTGGCTACCATCCATGAATCAGTGTAGAGGTAGAGCTTTGGCCACTTCTCTCTTTCAGCAATGTCCAGGGCCAGTTGAATAGCTTTGAGTTCAGCGAGTTGGCTTGATCCACCTTCTCCTTCAGTAGCTTCTGCAACCCGTTGTGTGGGACTCCATACGGCTGCTTTCCACTTTCATTTCATCCCTACGATGCGACAAGAACGGTCGGAGTAAAGAGCATCGCGTGTGTCTTCTGATGGCAGTTGGTTGTACGGTGGAGCTTCTTCAGCGCGTCACTTGCTCTTCTTCATCAGTGAGACCAAAGTTTTCACCTTCAGGCCAATTTGTGATTATTTCCAAAATCCCAGGGCAATTCAGTTTCCCGATACGGGCGCGCTGTGTGATGAGAGCAATCCATTTGCTCCATGTGGCATTGGTGGCATGGTGGGTAGAGGGAACCTTTGCTGTGAACATCCACCCCAGCACCGGTAGTCGGGGTGCCAGGAGGAGTTGTGCTTCAGTGCCGATTATCTCTGAGACGGCTTGGATTCCTTCATAGGCTGCCAAGATTTCCTTCTCTGTTGGGGTGTAGTTGGCTTCAGACCTTCTGTAGCTTCGGCTCCAGAATCCCAGTGGTCAACCTCGAGTCTCACCGGACACCTTCTGCCAAAGGCTCCAGGACAGACCATGGCTCTCAGCTGCAGCGTAGAGCACGTTCTTCACTTCTGGTCCTGTCCTGACCGGGCCGAGGGCTACTGCATGAGCGATTTCCTGCTTGATCTGGGCGAAGGCTTGCTGCTGTTCAGGGCCCCTATGGAAATCGTTCTTCTTGTGGGTAACCATGTAAAGAGGATTCACAATCTGGCTGTACGCAGGAATATGCATCCTCCAAAAGCCTATGGCACCTAGGAAAGCTTGCGTCTCCTTCTTGGTTGGTGGAGACATTGCGGTGATCTTATTGATGACCTTTTGGGAATCAGACGCCGTCCATCTTGCCATTTCACTCCCAGGAACTAGATCTCTTGAGCAGGTCCCTTGACTTTGCTCTTCTTGATGGCGAAACCAGCTTCCAGGAGAATCTCATGATACTCTCTCCTTTCTCAAACACTTCTGTTGCGGTGTTCCCCCACACAATGATGTCATCAATGTACTGCAAATGTTCTGGAGCCGCAACCTTTTCTAGTGCAGTCTGGATCAGTCCATGGCAAATGATGGGACTGTGCTTCCACCCCTGGGGCAATCGATTCCAGGTGTACTGCACACCCCTCCAGGTGAAGGCAAACTGAGGCCTGCACTCTGCTGCCAGGGGAATGGAGAAAAATGCATTAGCACTGTCAATAGTGGCGTACCACTTCGCTGCTTTGGACTCCAGCTCGTACTGGAGCTCCAACGTGTTCAGCGCAGCAGCACCCAATGGTGGAGTCACTTCATTCAAGGCACGATGGTCCAGTCAATCTCCATTCTCCTTCAGATTTGCGCACAGGCCAAATGGGGCTGTTGAAGGGTGAGTGGGTCTTGCTGATCACCCCTTGGGTCTCCAGCTCACGGATCATCTTGTGGATGGGAATCACAGCATCTCGAGTTGTCCGGTACTGTTGGTGATGCACTGTCGAGGTAGCAATTGGTACTCTTTGTTCTTCCACCTTCAGAAGGCTGACTGCAGATGGGTTCTCTGATAGTCCAGGCAAAGTGTTCAATCGCTTACTGCCCTCTATCTCCACAGCAGCTATTCCAAAAGCCCACTTGAGTCCCTTTGGGTCTCTGAAATACCCGCTTCAGAGGAAGTCTGTGCCCAAAATGCACGGGGCCTCTGGGCCAGTCAGATGTTTCTTCCACTCCTTTCCAGTCTGCTCACCTCAGCTTCCACCAAGGTCAAATCTTGTGATCCACCTGATACACCAGCAATAGAAAGATTCTACCCCTACATGTTGCAATGGGATTATTGTACACTGCGCACCCATGTCAACCAAGGCATCATATTTTTGTGGTTCTGATGTACCAGGCCAACGAATCCACACAGTCCAAACAATGCCATTTTCCCTGGCCTATTCCTGGCTAGAGGCAGGGCCCCTCTATGCCTGGTTATCCTTCTTTCCCTGGGCCTGCATCTTAGAGGTTCCTTCATGGGAATTGGACATGTCATCGTCTTTTCCATCATTTCCGGCAGTTTGGCTACGGGCAACTGGAGCTACTTCCTTTTTGGTAGAACTTCCTTTCTGAGACTTGCACTCCTTCAAGTCACGCACTCGTGCTGCCAGAGCAGAAGTAGATTGTCCACCCCACTTCCTCATGTTTTCCCCACTGTCACACAGGAAATCCCACAGCTCACTTCGTGGGATGTACTTTCTCTCTTGGGAACGTCTGCGTTCGGTATCGGAATCTCTGATCTGTACCGCTCAGATTTGGAGAAGGCACTCTTTGATCTCACTCTTAATCTCCTGGAGACTCTTATCCATCGCATCTTCCATTTTCTGCACACGTGTTTCCACAGCTGCAATTTTTGCATGTGTTGGCCATGTACTGAGTCTGCATATACTCGGAGCTTCACTGCCATGTCCTTCACAGTCTCATTCGCACCGTAGTCTGGTTTCATTATTGCTAAAGCAGAAGCGTATTCTTGTGGCCCAAGTTGTATGAGTTTTCGCCACATATATGGATTAACTCTGACCTGGTCTGGACCCCTCAATCGTGGGTCATCTGTGAAGACAATCTCTACCACCCCTAATTCTCTCAGGTGCTGGATCCCTTGTTCTATGGTCTTCCACTGGGTTTGCTGCATGTAGAGATCATCTCCGCACATATATCTTTCAATCACGCCTGTCAAAACCCGTCTCCAGAGACCGGCATAGTCAGCTCCCCTTATCATCGCTTGGTTGATAACTGGATCATGTGTCAGGGATCCCAAATGCCTCGCTTCAGCACCATCCAGCATCACATCATCACCTGCAGCATCCCAAATACAGACCATCCAACTTATTATGGATTCATCAGGCCGTCGGGTGTAGTCCTTTCTTAGGATGTGAAGGTCCTTTATGGACATGGACTCAGTAATGGTTTCTGTGCCTGAGTCAGTTGGTGGTTTTGAGGTTCCTTCCCCTGCATCTTTTGAGGTTCCTTCCCCTGCATTATCCTCATCTTTCACTGGGTGATCAGTTTTGGTTATGTGTTTTTTCCTCATGACAGGAGCCATTGTCAATGGCTTAGACTCTCCATCTGGTTTGGGCTTGCTGTCTGGTGTGGCTGCAGTCTGAGTGACTGGGGTGTCTGCAGGCTTTGCTGACTTATCTTCCTGCCCATCTACCTTTACCTACTGCATTGTGCAATAGGCATATGCCAAAGCCCAACATATTGCAAGGAGCTTGTTCTCATTAGAATTGTCATTGTATTTCTCTTTCAGATATTTCCCCACCTCAGCTGGTTTCTGAACTTGTTCAGGGGGAAAATTGCAAACCATTGGCTCAGAGAATTTCTTCAGGATTTGGCCCATATCCTCCCATTCCCCACACCACTCAGGATGTTCCACCTCTGGGTCAGGTGTCTCATCAGTCACCCTGGAAATCTGAGGTCTCATTCTAGACAAGCTGTGAATCACATGGAGGAAGAATACCAGATTAAATACCAGGAGGGTGGTCTCTTTAACATCCAGGGGAAACTGAACACTCTCAAAAGATAACCTATCAAATTTAAAGGGAAGGGAAACCCCGTCTCCTCCTCTTCTAACAATCTGGGTGCAGTTACTAATTAATTCCCAAAACAGGCTACCAAAGCTAGGACTTGGGTTAGGACAAAGAAACCACATATCATACACACTTCAAACAGCTGCCTGTACCTCTGTCAACTTCTTATAAATCATTATCACCAAGCACAGAAAAATAGAAATCCAAATTCGTGTCTCTGCTCTGTAAAAATTCCTTATCAAGGATAAGATCGGACCAAGTTGTGGATAGGCAAATAGGCCTAGGGACCAGAAAGGCACTAGTACCTTAAACAAGCCTACAGACCAGAAATACATGAATATATCAACCCAGAGAAACGTTATGAACTCAACCAGCATGGTGACTATTTTGCCCCAGCACAGAATAAGTGAAGTCAAACCAAAATGTAATTAACACAGGTTTTTTACTTTCCTTTGAGCCTCACATTGGGCGCCACTAAATTTGTTCCGGTTTGGCCAAATTTAGAAATATATATACTCTGAGAGAAGGCAGGTCACCACCCCTCCCCCACCAGGTTCAGGAAAAAATAAATTTTCCTCAAAGGAAAGTGAAAGAGATAAAAACTATTTATTTACCAAACACATGGGAAAAGGAAAATAATGCTAAATAATAAAAATCTCTCACTGTAGAGGAAAAACCTGGGAAAGCGTTAGAGTCCTCCCTTTGCTCTCCTCAGAGCTGGGACCTGGCCCAGGGCCAGGCCCTCTCTGCTCAGTGGAAAGTCCTCCCGATGTGCTCTGATATTGAAGCAGTCCAGTAGAAAAGGGAGAAAACCCGAAATTCCAGGGAAGGAAAAAAGGTTCAACTCTCAGTCTCTCTCCAGAGAAAAAGAAACTGAACTATTGGCCAAAAGCTGACTGGGCAACCGCAAGCCAGGTGCCTCCTCCCTCCCCTGCCGCAACTGGAAAGAAAAGTCGCTATCTCTGTGTGACCTTGAACAAGCTGCAAACTGCTTTGAAAAAGTTTTGCTCCGTTTTTTCCTCCCTCCTCTCAGGCTCAGTTTAGAGGCATAGAAAGGCACAAGAATTAATTTCTGGGCATAGGGCAGCGATATGGGATACACATCATAAAGTCACCCCAAGACACACTGTCAGAGCTACAGCTAATGTGGTTTGTAAAACCCTTTTGGTACAAATTATTCCCAGGTATGAAATGGTTAATAGACTATAATCAGATACGGGGACACATTTTACATCAAGAGTTTTACAGAAAATAACTCAAACCTTGGTAATAAAATGGGAATTACGTACCCCATGGCATCCACAAAGTTCGGGCCAGGTAGAGAGGATGAACCAGACTTTAAAGAGAACTTTAACTAAACACAGTTGAAACACAAATGTCATGGTAAGGTAAACAATGTTTACCTTTGTGTGGCAGTGCAAGTGGCTCCAGCCACTCTGTCTCCTGAGGAGAGCTCAGACAACCAGCTGTGGTGGTCAGCAACCCAAGTTTAGTATGTAACTTTACAGTCATGGTGAGAACCCATGATTCCCGTTTTTCTGCCTTTTGCATGTTTTCTCCCAATTGGTTAATATTTTCTCCTCCCTGTTTTATGTATGAAGTTATGTATATTCATTTCCCTTCTTTAATATGTATCAGTTCTAGAAAGTTCTTTGTTCCTCGACGCCCCATTGGATCCTTCCCTAAGTCCCTCCTATGCGTTGTCCCCATTGGTTCCCTTGCTGCCAACCCCACCTACTTGCCTTTACCCCATTGGCTGAGGTCTTTTTCCCTGCCTATTCTGTACCCAGTATAAGATCCCTGGACCCTCTTACCAATTGGTCTCTTTGTCCCTGTCGTTTCACCGGAATAAACCTGCATGGAAGGCATACGGATAGCCCCCTCTCTTTTCTTCTTCGCCTGCATGCCTGCTTAACAGCGACAGGAAGATACAGCTCCTTTTGGGTGAGGAGCTCTTCCCCTTTTTCATTGTGTGTTGGGCACTGAGTGCAGCCTTCCAGAGGGGTTTCAGCGTTGACCTCCGGGCTTCTTTGTGTCGGCACATGAGAGGTAAAACCCCCTTCTGCCAGCTCCCAGTGGCTGCTAACCCCTCCACCTTTGGCTCTATTGAGGGTCTGAACACAACCCAGGTCAGACATGGGAGTTGTCACCCTATGAGATGATGTTCAGATTGCCCTTTCTGACCACCCAACATGAAACTGCTACTTATGAAGTAGGGGAAATGAGTGTTAGAAAATATGTCACCATAATTGCAAGAACACTTGAAAATTTGGGGTTGAAAGGGATAATTCCTCAAACTACGTCTTTAGAATTTAAAATCCATAATATCTATCCCGGGGAACGGGTACTAGTGAAAACATGGAAAGAGCAATCTTTAACTCCACAATGGAAAGGTCCTTTTCAGGTACAACTGACAACCGAGGCAGCGATCTGAACCAGGGAAAAAGGGTGGATCCATGCCAGCAGAATTAAAGGACCTGTGGAAAAACCTACGGAGTGGACTATAACATCTAAGCCTGATGATATCAAGTTGACTCTTAAGTGGGGACTGGGTGGTAGTGAACTGAGAAGACCCAAATGATCCAAGGAATGTACCAAGAATCACACCTAATTGGGAAATAAGGCCAAGCTTATATCAAGTGCCATCTGGACAAATTTTGAGGAACCTCCACCACCCCCTTGGGAAGGAATACTTCCACTCCAAACTGGAGGATCACAACTGTTTCTGTCAAAGAGTCCTCATGTTTTAGCCTTAGCCTGTGATTTGTATAAAGAAGAGGATAGACTGTATCCTAATCTTGAGATATCACAACCTCCATCAGTGCCATACCATATACCCTGTTTGATTCATCCCAATACTGAACATGCTAGCTGGGTTAAATGTAAGTGCATAAGTTGTGGAAAAAAAAAATTGGTACTGCAGTTCACAAAAACAGCACCCTCATTCTATGGGTTGTCAAATGACAAATTTATTCCCTATCCAAATAGAACTAGGAATAACCAAGATAATAACTTTGCCCTGTGGATGGGAATTACTAGTGCCTGTTGAGTGGGAGGTACCTGAGGAACGGTGGGAAAATTACAGTGCCAAAAGCGATTTGCCTGGAAAAGAGCAAAAAGAGGTAACAAGGAAATAGAGGGCAACACTGGATTGGCCATTATAACTCACCACCGAGAAGATCATATACACCTGCTGTGGGTAGCAACCCTATAGGCATGGGAGGTGGGGGTATAAGCCATACCAGACCTCTATTATTCCTCCTTCTGTCGTTCATTTTTTGTCTCTTCCTGTTGGAACTCAAAGTGCAGGGAATGTTTCTCTGCCTGTCCTGAGGGACCTATCCCCCCAGGGAAACACTGTTTTTAACTTTCGTCCCTGGAGAGGGCTGCCAAGGCTTTGGGATGAATTAGAATCTACAAGGGTGTGAGTTAGATGATAGTACAATATATAGTTTGTTACAGGGTGAAAAATTTTAAAGTCTTAGGTTTATTAGTATGGTAAGTAGATGAAGGCAAGATGGAGGATCCCTGTCATTTTTCAGGTTCCTTCCTTCTTCTTCACCTGCTCCATTTTCTGCAGTATTGGTAGCACAGAATGATTGGTTAGAAAATGACGCAGTACAGGGCTATGGGAATAGATAGTTCATTAGGCATTGGTAGAAAAGTAAAAATAATGTACGTACTTAGTAACTATTGGGTAATTTACCTTTAAAAGGGCCTTGAGTTTCCTGCTTTTTGTCTTTTGGTACTTGCTCTGTCTTGGTTTGAAAGACAGGTGTCTGCTAAGGAAGGCAGGAGCCTCCCTTGGAATGGCAGATGCGACCCTCCCCTTCCCTCTGAGTTATTATAATTTTGAAATCAAGGGGCTTTTAGGCAAAGATATGGGAAATAGGAATAACAGTTCTTTACTATAATATATCTATATGTGTTTAACAAGGCAAACAAACCATAACTATGGCAGTAACAGCAAACAATCACAAACCCAGTCCCAGCCTTCTCGGCTGTCAGGCCCTTTCCCCTCGGGTGCAGTTCCACTCGCAGCCGGCAGGGGCACTGGCGGCTCCCGGTGAGCAGGGCAGGTGCGATGGTTCCCCTGCGGCTGCAGGGGGCGCTCCGGAGCGAGCTCGGGGAGCATGCGGCACTGGTGGCCTGGGATCCCGGGAAGGGATGGACAAAAGCTTCACAAACCACCTGGGCAGCCAATCCCGGTGTCCGGCCAGACCCTCAGGAACAGCAGACTGGAACGGCAGGCTGGAACAGCAGGCTGGAGCAGCAGGCTGGAGCACAAATCCTGGGTGGCAGATGAGATGTATCCAAACTGCGGAGCTGCGGTGGGAACCCCCCAGAGATCTTGGCAGGCAGGGCGAGCATGGCTGCAACGTAGTGAAGGCTCGAAGCAACGGCGGGGGCAGGGCGGCCACGGCCCGGCTCCCAGTGGGGCAGGGAAGGCGGGCTTAGGATCCCGGGGTTTCTCTGGCAGAAGGAAAAAAAGCAGCCGACGAAACAGCCTCCCTCTCCATCCAAACGCCAGGGACTGACTGTCCACACACCCAGGTGAAACAAAAGAGTAGCCAGATGCACCCCTCTCCTAGTGACTAGGTCTTTTGTTTTTCTTAACTACCCAGAAATTTGTTCCCCTAGCAACACATATGGAGAAAATTCCTTTAACAGAAAAAAAACCCCCAGGAGAACTAAAACCCCAACACTCTGCTTCATGCTATGTCGGCAACATGTAAATTACTGATAAGATATAATAAACAATCTGAAGACCAAGAAGATCCAAAAGTCCCGTTCGTCTCTTATTCCTGGCAAGGACTTTCTACCCCATCCGGGGAGGACATGTGGGGATCGAGAACCCGCCACATTTTCCCTTTCAGGATACCAGCAAAATCATGTCGCAAGTGCTACTGAAAGCTTTACATGGAAAGGAACCCAGGTTCCTTTTTTATTACACACACCCACATCAACAGTCACTGTTATAACCCATGCAAACTAGGTACCTGTAAGCAAAACAGGAAAAAATACTGGATTGCAGAAAACTTAGGTTGTAATAGGTGGGGAAATGAATGTCCAAAAGTGGAAAAATGGGTTCGTTTCACATTTGCCTTTAAGGGTAGAGTCCAAGATTTGGTAAAAGAACAAGTAGTAAACAAAAAGGCAAAGCCAGCACAGCAATCAAACTCTGTGTCAACCCCACGTCAAGATTTGTATATGAAACTTAAACAGCAATTAGAAAAGGAAATAGATATCTCGAGATTTGGGAAAAACCTGTTTGTGGAATTGGGGGAAAGAATAAGTAAGAAACTAAACATAACCAACTATTGGGTCTGTGGAGGGGCCTTAATGACAGAGGAATGGCCATGGAAAGGCAGTAGCTTAGGCCCGGTTGAACTCCTTAAGTGGAACCGGACAAATATAAGAGGGGAAAACTGACCAGAAGTGTGGATTTTAAGTTCAACAGTAATAGGAGAAGAATGTCTCTGCCGCACTGGAAAGAATTTTCTTAGCAAAGTAGCAAATACTCCATGTAAGAGATATAAAGCTAGCAATGCAACTTTTACATGGTGGATCCCAGAGAAACCAACTCAGTATTGGGCCCAGAGAAAAACAAAAGGGAAAAATTGCAAGTATAATAATGAAACCAGACTTTTTCAATGGAATGATACAGGCAAGAATCCTTATTTATGGATCCCAGAAATATCAAAATTTTGGGAGAATATAAATCAACAGAAAAAATGATTATTGGAGAGCACCAGATGGCTTATTTTGGATATGTGGGAAAAGAGCGTACCCAAAACTCTACCCCCAGTGGAAAGGGAGTTGTACTCTGGGGATCATACAGCCAGGATTTTTCCTTTTACCAGGACCAGATGGAGATCAATTAGGAGTACCAGTTTATGAGGACCTAAAAAGAAAAAAAGGGGAATTGATTGGGGGATTTCAAAAATGGTGAGATGAAGAATGGCCCCCTGAACACATACTGGAAACAGATGGGCCAGCCACCTGGGCACAAGATGGGAGTTGGGGATATCAAACCCCGATTTATATGCTGAATCGTATTATAAGACTCCAAGCAGTTGTGGAGATAATAACAAACAAAACTGCCTGGGCATTGGAATTGATATCAAGTCAACAAAGCCGAACCAGAGCTGCAGTGCATCAGAACAGGTTGGCTTTAGGCTATTTATTAGCTGAAGAAGGGGGTGTCTGTGGAAAATTTAATACATCAGATTGTTATTTGAAAATAGATGACAATGGGAATGCTGTCCTAGATATAGCCAAGGATATCAGAAAAATAGCCCATGTACCGATCCAAAAATGGGAATCAATGTTAAAAACTAGCTGGTGGGATAACGTGTCGGGAATAGAATGGTGGAAGAAGCTAGGCTTCTTCCTTTTATGTGCTACAGCTGGTTTGATATTTCTTCCTTGCTTGGTCCCCTGTTTTATTCGGCTCATCACCAGCATAGTCCAAGGTATGCAAGCGGTAACAATGCCTATGGACCTCAAATTGGCTATATCTGGAATGGCACAAAAGATAATGGTGTTAAAGAAACAAAATAATATGGAAGATCCCTTTGAAGAAGCAAAATTGATTTGTGAAAAAAATGAGCGAATGATGCAAGTTAGAAAACAAGAATTATTGCTCAAGCCAAATGATTTATAAAAATAAAAGAGGGGGGATTGTGATAGATACATATTATAATATTGGCTTTCTGCAAATAGATGCTATATGTATAATGTTAAAGTAGCTTTGTTATAAAGATGTAGTGTTGTAACAATAACTAATGCCTTTATTTCTGTCATTAACTAAACTTAGACATAATAGTGAAATAGCTAATATAGTTATGCTTGTGGCAATTGAACTGTCTGCTATCCAAGCAACGTGTGTTGAAGATCCCTGCTATTGACATACCAACTATCAGCAACTACCGTCTGCAGAAATCATGGACCAAAGCCCACTCTGGGGGTGATAATAAAAACTGACTAAAACCACAGCCAAGAAATGCACATGCTCTAAAAAGGCAGACCCAAGGAGAAGCCGTGCTAAACAGTTCCTGGAACATGTAAACTAGTTTGAGGAAAAGTTTGAATATGTATAATTGCTTATGAATATGCATTAGGCTGATGCAATAGGACAGGTATGTAAAGAGTGTCTCCGAACTAACAGGTGTGCTCTTGGCTGAGTGCCAAAGCACCCGGCACCATGAATTTTCTTTTATTATCTTTGTCCCTTATTGTCCTTTATTAAACTTTTAAATCCTAACAGGAGAGTGAACCTCGTTTTTCACATCAGGTCTTCTCCACAGCGAGAGGTTTTATTATCTAACATTATTCATTCTTTTTTTGGTGCCTGCGTGCACCCTGCTTGTTAAATAAATAGGTTTTTTTCACTTTCCGCCGATTAATTTCTTTCTGAACCTGGTGGGGGAGGGGCTGCTGAAATCTGCCTTCTATTAGAGGATGTTCATCTCCAACGTTTTCCTCCAAATTTGTCTCAAACTGGGACAGCCCCTGACGGCTGTGACCATAACTACACCAAAGAGGAAGGTGCTTGACAGCCGAGAGAAGACTGTTACTGGGTTTCTGGTTTTGTTTGTTGTTGCTGCCGTTGTTTTTGTTTTGTTTGACTTGTTACACATATACATACTAGTAAAGGACTGTTATTCCTTTTCCCATATCTTTGCCTGAAAGCCCCTTAATTTCAAAGTTATAATAATTTGGAGGGAAGGAGGTCACATTTTCCATTCCAAGGGAGATTCCCGCCTTCCTTGGCAGACACCTGTCTTTCAAACCAAGACACTATGGGAAGTAGTTAAAGAATTCCTTGCTTTGCTTTACTTTCATGTATAGCTTTTGCTTTCCCTATGAAACTGTCTTTATCTCAATACATGAGTTTTCTAGCTTTTTCTTTTCCAATTCTCTCCCCGATCTCGCTGGTGCAGGACCTGCTTGGTACTTGGTTGCTGGCTGGTGTTAAACCATGACACTTACATACAGTGCAACTCCTCCACCTCGCCTGCCCTGCCTATTCCTCCTGAACCACCTGTAGTCCTCCATCCCAGCATTCCAATTGTGAGACTCATTTCACCAACTCTCACTAACATCGATGGCATCATAGCTCTGGGAACTGACCAATGCTTCCAGTTCATCCTGTTTGTTTCTTATACTGCATGTGTTGGTACAGAAACATTTCAGATGTGCTCCTAAAGCCTTTGTGCTCCCTGGAGCAGTGAAAATGCTCCTATTAGCATTGACACCCTCAGCTAGTGCCATACCAACCCTTGGCTTACCTTCAGCTCTCCTGATGGCATCCCCTTCCCCCTCTGATCCTAGTTTAAAGCCCCGTCAATCAGTCCTGCCAGTTTACAATGTTAATCAGTTGGTATTACCAACTATTTGGATGGTGTTTTGCATTTTTAAACAAATGGGCTTAAACCCACTGAAACTTTTTGTTTGGAAGATTTTTAAACAGGCTATAAAATTCTGTTAACAAGCTTTTTATGTATACAGATATTAGACTTTTTATAGGTGATACAATTGCATTGATTTCAGCAACAAAATCATATAATGATGGAAACATTTCCAAATATCTGTTTCCAAAATGCTCTCTTCACAGCATAAGTTTCTTTCAAAAAGCAGTTACTTTCTCAGTCCTTGTTAAATTTCACCTTGAGGGAAAGATTAAGTGTGTTTATTTTTTTGAAAGTATCTACTAGGTTGCATACTACTGACAGCCACTTGTGACAGAAAAGGTCAGCAAATTTAGAACACTTGTCTATCTCCAAAAGAAAAATGTGCGACGTCTTTAGATTTGACAACTCTCTTAAACACTTTGCCACAAGATAACCATCAAACCTTTGTGTGGTACAAAACATTCTCATGGTCGCTAACTGTTGTGGTTTAAGCCCAGATGGAAATTAAGCACCACACAGACACTTGTTCACGCCCCCTCTCTCCCCCACCAACCTGGTGGAATGGGGAGAAGAATCAAATTAAACTTGTAGGTTGAAATAAGAGCAGTTTAATAATTGAAAACAAAGTAAAATACAATAATAATAGTAAATAATGACAATAAAAAGGGAAAGAAAAAAAACCCAAACAAGTGATGCACAACACAACTGTTCACTGTTGCAATGGGGATGTTGCAACATGCGTATCAATCAACGAGGCTCGTGGAAAAGAAATATAAGGGCTGATTCTTAATAGATGTTTCAGAGAGATGTTTATTTCTCCAGCCACATGGCCGGGGCTCTGCCGAGGAGCTGCTCAATCATGGGACCAGAGGGTCCTTGCTCGTGCAGGGGAACACAAAACAACCAATGGGGAATGAGGTTGACCAGGGGCTAGGGAAACCCCGTGCCTCCCCCCCAGGGCCCCTCTCCCAGGGCTACATGGCAGGGGGGAAGGGACCCCAATAGTTCACCACACACTAATCGATGCCAGACCCCTCTTCCCAAACTCAGATTGCCCCCCCTTCTGGGTAACTTCCCCAGTTTTTATACTGGACATGACGTTCTATGGTGTGGAATATCCCTTTGGCCAGTTCAGGTCACCTGTCCCAGCTATGCTGCCTCCCAGTTTGTTTGCTTTGTCTACCTCCTCACTGGCAGAGCATAAGACACAAAAAGAAAATGTCTTTGACTTAGGATAAACATGACTAAACAAAAACCCAAAACATCAGTGTGTTATCAACATTATTCTCATTCTGAATCCAAAACACTGCACTGAACCAGTTACTGAGAAGAAATTAACTCTATCCTATACCCAAACAGGACACTCCCCATCTCATTACAAAGTATTCTACTATTTAAAGGTCTTGTTTTTATAAACTGAACCACATCAATGGCATCCTGTAGCACTTTGTGTGCTTCTGGCTCCAACTTCTTTGCTGCAATAGGTACCTATGGATGATCCAGTGAACGAATTTCCCATCTGATGCTGTCTCTGTCCCCTTACCCCCAAATCCATTTTTTATTTCAGTCACAACAGCCACTCCATTGTTGGTTACACTGACACAGGTTTTTCATAAAACATTGTTTTTATTAAAGAAGACCTACTGCCACCAGAGATATAAAGGGGGGGGGGGCTGCTGCCATTTTCCTTTTGTCTCCCTACACACAGTCACCAGTGAAGAGCACCATCCTAGGGGAGGGGGGGTACTCTGTCATTTTGAGTTTCTCTTTGTTCCTGGGGAGTCCGTGAGATTTCAGCAACTTTGTAATTAGCGACTATTACTGTTTTGGGGTTTTTTGCCTGTTGCTGTTTTGCTTGTTAGTAAACTGCTATTATTTTCACTTATATCTACTTGTATTTGTTTCTCCTTATCAGTGGAAAGGGATTGGTTAAACTAAAGGGGAGGTAACTAATTTTTTGAGTGTCCCCCCTTAAATTGTCTTAAACCAAGACAGGAACACTGACAGTTAGCTGCTGAGTGTGAAGCAGTTCGGATGAAAAGGGAAAGTAATCTTTTGCTTCAGTCAGCTCTGCCAGAGCTGGAGGAGCAAAATGAATCTCTTAAAAAGGAGCTAGAAACAAAAAAATGTGAACTATGAGACATCAATTTAAGATGCCCCAGTCCAGTGGGGGTGTCCTGGGGTGACTTTATGATGTGTATCCCCTATCACTGCTCTATGCCCAGAAATCAATCCTGTGCCTTTCTGTGCCTTTAAACTGAGCCTGAAAGGGGGGAGAGAAAAAAAAATGAGTGAACTTTTTAAAACAGTTGTTCAAGGACACAGATACACACTCCTCTGCGTTCTGCTGCAGTAGCAAGAGCAGAGGAAGCACCCTTCTTGCTTTACAGCCAGCTTTCAGCTCCTCTTCTCCGGAGGGAGACGGAGAGTTGAACTTTATTTTCCTGGGACTTTGGTTTTTCCCTTCTTCTCTTCTGGACTGTTTCAACATCAGAACACATTGGGAGAATTTTCCACCGAGGTCCTGGAGGTGGGCCCACACTGACCCAGCTCCGAGGAGGAGGAGAGAGATCACACCTACAGAAGGACTCTGAAATCTTCCCAGGTTTCTCTCCACAGCAAGAGGTTTTATTATTTAGCATTGTTATCGTTTTCCTGTGTGTTTGTTAAATAAATAGGTTTTTTATCTCTTTCACTTTCATCCAAGGAAAATTTTTTTCCCCAAACCTAGTGGGGGAGGAGTGGTTGTAACCTGCCTTCTATCAGAGGATATTTTCCTCCAAATTTGTCCAAACCTGCACAGGGGGTTAATAAATCCCTGTACCTCTCTGGCAAATTACAAGAGCTTAAGCAAAGTTATCTGAAGGACAAAGTAATACATATGCATCTCCTTATTAAAACTGAAACCACTAATGATGGCCAGAGGGGAGCTCAGCAAACTACCACAAGGACTACCCTGTACATGGGGGAGCCCTGGCTTAACTTCAGGAAAAATATGGCCATAGGGCCAATGAATCAGAGACTGAATACATGTGGAGGGTCTCCCTAACTGGAGGAGATCAGATTCTGTTGAGTGAGGCTGAAGCAAGAGGTTATTGGGGACCAGGGGTCTTCCTGACCATGAATGATAACTGATTACTGTGGTCCCTGACCCAGAGGGCAGCCCACTGGGCAGGAGGATTGGACCCTATGGAAAGGGGAGATCCCTACACCATTAAAACCCCCACGATTGAAAGTATACAAAAGACTGCGTGTCTCCAGTTAATGCACACACAATTATTGGACCCACCATGATATTCCCCTATGGAACTTGAGGCAGATCCACAGAGATTTCTTGTCTTGATCCGAGGCCTGCCTGATGCACTAAAACATGCTAAACAACTACAAGAGCACATAATGGCAATCCCTAGACCTAGAAGAAGGGGTTCACCACCAGGAATAACCTGGTTGGAGGTAGCCCAAGAATTAGTAACTACTGGTTGGAAATTGGGGGTCTCTGGTACAGGTGGTCCTAACCCAAAGGCAGGCATCAGGAGGCTAGGGGACATCCAAAAACCTCCCTCATCAGGTAATCACTGACAAAATGTGTCACTGAGCGGTTGAAGGAGATACACTTTGTGGGTGGAGGGTGTTGAAAAAGGAATTCCTCGAGAAGTAATGGACAAATTACCCATCACTAATCTGGAAGGATTGATCAAAGGACCTGAGTCACCTCCTAGGGACAACCCCCTTCAAAAGTCCAACAGTGTTCCTCTCAGCTCCTCCAGAAATTGAACTAACTAGTTTAACTAGTTCCAAGTCAGGAAACTGGACTAGCTGCTGTCAGTAAGTGAGCCAGGGATCAGTCAGTGGGTTTACATGAGAAGGCTTATGGAAAACAGCCAGGGAGATATGGTAATCACTTTTCCCCTAGGCCTTTTTAAGTCTTTGGCCACTTTTGTGGTAGATACCAGAGCACAAATGTCAGCACTTCAAACTGAAGTTCCTGCTCATTGTGGCATTAAGCCAGACAAGAAAAAGATACGCTAACTGATGCTTTTGGTAAATTCCAACCCAGTGCACACCTCAGGTAAAAGGCTGGTTACTGGGGGATGAGACAGTCACAGAAACTGTCATGATTGTGGAGCTGTTGCTGGCTAAAATCCTGGGATTGGATCTATTAAAGGGATGTGCCTGGAGAGATGCCAGAGGGAGGGAATGGGTCTCTCATCTCCCTCTGTCCATCTGTTGCAGACTGCTCCAAGTCTGCCTTCTTCCAAAATAACAAATGTGAAACCCTATCCCCTCCCTTTAGGAGCACATGAAGGAATTGCTCTAGTAATTGCAGAATTGCAGGCCATACACTCACCATATAATTTTCCTGTATGGCCTGTCCGTAAACCTAATAGGAAGTGGTGTCTGACACTGGATTACCAATGCCTCAATGCTAACACTGGCCCATTAACAGCTGCTGTACGAAACATAGCAGAATTGATTGCCACAATTCAGCAACAGGCCCATGCAACCCTTGCAAAAGATGTTTTTTATGGTTCCCTTGCAGGAGGCAGACAGGGATTGTTTTGCTTTTACCTGTGAGGGTAATCAGCATACCTTTACTCGCCTCCCTCAAGGATAACAACACTCCCCTACTTTGGCCTGTCATGCACTTGCACAGAAGTTGGCCCAGATTGCCCCTGAAGAAGGGACTAAGGTATATCAATACATTGATGATATACTGATTGGCGGCTCTGATGTCACCAGAGTGGGCCACACTCAGACAAATATTATCACCCACTTTGAGAGTCTAGGACTTCAAATTCCCACAGAAAAGGTACAACTTCCTTCCTCTGAGGTTAATTTCCTAGGTATATGGTGGAAAGGAGGAGCAGTGTGTATTCCCTCTGAAACCTTGACCACCCTAGAGCAAGTAAAGATGCCGGGGAGTAAAAAAGAGCTCCAGCATGCTTTAGGCTTATTGCTTTTTTTGAGAAAACATGTTTTGGACTTCTCCATTATTGCTGCTGTAATGGCATTATGCCAGACAAGGAGTTGAATAAATGGATAGTTCCTCCTTTTCCAAACTGGTCCAAGTACGACTGAGTTTTCTCTTATAGGTATTCCATGAGAAGATGATGTGGCCATGCGAAGATGAAGTAGCAAAAGGACTGTAGAGTTACACTGTTCTGCACTGTGTTGATTGATTGCATGTGTTCAGACTTGGTAATTTTGCGATGTGTATATTTGTATACATTTTGTCTCAGTAGTTTTGCAATGTGTATATAAGTTTACTGCAAGCATTGTTTTTAGCTGTTTGTGTCTCCTCTCTGGTTGCCGCAGAAGGTGGAAAAGATAACTGCCCCCATAATTGCTTGTATTATCATTTTATTAATAATCAATTTGTTTGCGTTTTCATAACAAGTGACTTGTTGGGAGACCAAACATTAGTCAAATCATTTTATGTATTCATTTTATGGAATGGAAGGGAAAAAAGAAGCTACCTGGGAAAATACAAATAAATTTGAAAGGGAATTAGTTTCATTTGTGACCCCACCAGAAGCAAAGCCACAGTTTCTGATTTTGTGTCAAGATTAAATCACAACGGAGCTATACTCTATCCCCTGGAGAATATAGAGTATGGGCCCAATGTAAAGATGTGTTTATATAAGGACCTTTTTTATGAGAACTTTGTAGGCTAAAAGTTTTTCATGGTTTATAAAACTACTCAGAGGACCAGGAGCATTCACTAAAATTCTTCCAATTATGTGTGGATGGTATTGAGAGAGAATTCTATTAACACAGCTATTACCGCAGCCCTAAGCCCTAGGGTATATCACTGTGTCCCGCAGCCGTAGGGAGGAGTAGGAGACAAGATCCAGCAGGCAGGAATTGCGCAGCAAGATTGATTTATTTAATTATTTTACAAACACTTTTATAGACTTTTTTCTTCATAGTCTAATTGGACAAAGGATCAGCCACCCCTTGGGGTGATTGGCTAAAACCCTAAAACATCCATTGTCAAAATATTTTTCTACTGTACTACAAACAAGACTTTTCAAGGCTGCAGGTGTTTGGTTGTTTACATAACTCTGCTACCTCTTCTGTGAGAGAGAAAAGTCTCTCACGGGCTTAGAAAATAGCAAGAAAATCCTTGCTAGCAGAATTTTTGTATCTACAATTCCCCCTTTTTGTTTGATAAGAAAACAACTCTACTATTAATCCTAAATAGAAATTTACATCAGTTATTAATTCTAAATATGTCCTTAAGGCTTTAACTATCTGACTCCATAACAAGAAATTTAAAGTTCAGTCTCTGCTTGTGGAAGGACCATCTGCCTGATGGTTGGCATCTTGGTCATCATCAGAAGAGTCATTAGGCTGATGATCTACATTCTGGTCGCCATTTGGATGGTTGGCGTTCTGGTCATCATTTGGAGGTTGCCTGTTCTGCCTCTGGTGCCGTAGGACAGGGCGAACGCATTTTGAAGGTAGCCACCGTACCCCAGTATCTGTGGAAACGCAAGCATACCCACGACCCCAAACGATAAGCTCATGCGGGCCTTCCCATTGGTTAGTAAATAAATTCCGTACCCAGACTTTTGCCCGGGGCAGTTGTGTCTCGCCTGCAGACTGCAATGAGAGAACATGATTCAGAATAACAGGATTATTTGAATTTTGTGGTACTGTAAGGTGATTAATTGTATACAAAGCTTTGTCTAGTCAGCTTCAGTAACCAAATTCAAAGGTTCCTGTGAGAATCATTGAAAAGCCATGATAAGAGCCCTTAATTCAACTAACTGAGCAGAGCCTGACTCGGATTGGTGTGTTAGTCAACCACCGCAAAGGCAGTGTAGGATACTGTGCGCACTTAAGCACAGTGAGCCCTGCTAAAAATTTGTCCCAAACCGTACCCCCCAAGTTGCCAACATGTCCTGTCCCCAAAGGTTAAGGGAAGTGATAGTAACATAAGGCCTAATTGTAGCTGTGTGCCCCTCTGGGTCTCTCACCACCACAGGCCGTTCGCTTAAATAGCTGTCTTGGGGTGACTTTATGATGTGTATCCCATGTTGCTGCCCTATGCCCATAAATTAACTTTGTGCCTTTCTATGCCTCTAAACTGAGCCTGAGAGGGGGAAGGAAAAAAACTGAGCAAAACTTTTTCAAAGCAGGTTGCAGCTTGTTCAAGGTCACACAGAGATAGCGTTTTTTCCCCAGCTGCGGCAGGGGAGAGAGAAGGCACCTGGCTTGCTGCTTTTTCAGTCAGCTTTTGGCCAGTGGTTCAGCTTCTTTTTCTCCGGAGAGAGATTGAGAGTTGAATTTTTTTCCCTTCCCTGGAATTTCGGATTTTCTCCCTTTTCCACTGGACTGCTTCAACATTAGAACACATCGGGAGGACTTTCCTCTGAGCACAGAGGGCCTGGCCCTGGGCCAAGCCCCAGCTCCAAGGAGACCAAAGGGAGGACTCTAACACTTTCCCAGGTTTTTTCTCCACAGCGAGAGATTTTATTATTTAGCATTATTTTCCTTTTCCCGTGTGTTTGTTAAATAAATAGTTTTATCTCCTTCACTTTCCTTCGAGGAAAATTTATTTTTTCCCGAACCTGGTGGGGGAGGGGTGGTTGTGCCTTCCCTCAGAGGATATATTTCTAAATTTGGCCAAACTGGTACAAATTTAGTGGCGCCCAACTGCGTGGCTTGAAGGAAAGTGAAAAAACCTGTAGCAATTACATTTTGGTTTGAATTTACTTATCCTGTGTTGGGGTAAAGTAGTAACCATGCTGGTTGAGTTCATAATGTCTCTCTGCCTTGATGTACTCATGTCTTTCTGGTCCTCAGGCTTCAGTGAGGTACTAGTGTTTTTTTGGTCCCTAGGGTTGTTTGCCTATCCACAACTTGCTCCAATCTTGTCCCTGATATGTAAATTTTACAGAGAAGGGAGACGAATCAGGATTTCTATTTTGCCGTGCTTGGTACTAATGATTTATAAGAAGTTGACAGAGGTACAGGCAGCTGTTTGAAGTGTGTATGATATGTGGTTTCTCCATCCTAACCCCAGTCCTAGATTCAGTAGCCTGTTTTGGGAATTTATTAGTAATTGCACCCAGATTGTTAGAGGAGGAGGAGACAGGGCTTCCCTTCCCTTTAAATTTGATACGTTATCTTTTGAGAATGTTCAGTATCCCCTGGATGTTAAAGAGACCACCTTCCTGGTATTTTATCTGGTAACCTTCCTCTGTGTGGTTCGCAGCTTGTCTAGAATGAGACCTCAGATATCCAGGGTGACTGATGAGACACCTGACCCAGAGGTGGAACATCCTGAGTGGTGTGGGGAATGGGAGGATATGGGCCAAATCCTGAAGAAATTCTCTGAGCCAATGGTTTGCAATTTTCCCCCTGAACAAGTTCAGAAACCAGCTGAGGTGGGGAAATATCTGAAAGAGAGATACAATGACAATTCTAATGAGAACAAGCTCCTTGCAATATGTTGGGCTTTGGCATATGCCTATCGCACACTGCAGCAGGGAATGGTAGAGGGGCAGGAAGATAAATCAGCAAAGCCGGCAGACACCCCAGTCACTCAGAATGCAGCCACACCAGACAGCAAGCCCAAACCAGATGGAGAGTCTAAGCCATTGACAGTGGCTCCTGTCATGAGGAAAAAACACACAACCAAAACTGATCACCCAGTGAAAGATGAGGATAATGCAGGGGAAGGAATCTCAAAACCACCAACTGACTCAGGCACAGAAACCATTACTGAGTCATTGCCTATAAAGGACCTTCACAGCCTAAGAAAGGACTACACTCGATGGTCTGATAAATCCGTAATAAGTTGGATGGTCCGCATTTGGGATGCTGCAGGTGATGATGTGATGCTGGACAGTGCTGAAGCGAGGCATTTGGGATCCCTGTCACGTGACCCAGTTATCGACCAAGAGATGAAAAGGGAGGCTGACTCTACCAGTGTCTGGAGACGGGTTTTGACAGGCGTGGTTGAAAGATATATGTGTGTAGATGATCTCTACATGCAGCAAACCCAGTGGAAGACCATAGAACAAGGGATCCAGTGCCTGAGAGAACTAGGGGTGGTAGAGGTTTTCTTCACAAGTGACCCAGGATTGAGAGTCCAGACTGGGCCAGAGTTAATCCATTCATGTGGCGAAAACTCATACAACTTGGGCCACAAGAATAGGCTTCTGCATTAGCAATAATGAAACCGGACTACGGTGCAAATGAGACCATGCGGGATATGGCAGTGAAGCTCCGAGCATATGCAGACTCTGTACGTGGCCCAACACATGCAAGAATCGCAGCTGTGGAAACACGTGCGCAGAAAATGGAAGATAAGATGGAGAAGAATCACCAGGAGATAAAAGAGTGCCTTCTCCAAATCTCGACAGTATCGATCAGAGATTCTGATAGCAAAAGCAGATGTTCCCCAGAGAGAAGGAACATCCCACGAAGTGAGCTGTGGAAATTCCTGTGTGGCAGTGGGGAAGACGTGAAGAGGTGGGGTGGACAACCCACCTCAGCTCCGGTTTGGCCAAATTTAGAAATATATCCTCTGAGGGAAGGCACAACCACCCCTCCCCCACCAGGTTGGGGAAAAAATAAATTTTCCTCGAAGGAAAGTGAAGGAGATAAAACTATTTATTTAACAAACACACGGGAAAAGGAAAATAATGCTAAATAATAAAATCTCTCGCTGTGGAGAAAAAACCTGGGAAAGTGTTAGAGTCCTCCTGTTGGTCTCCTTGGAGCTGGGTCTTGGCCCAGGGCCAGGCCCTCTGTGCTCAGAGGAAAGTCCTCCCGATGTGTTCTAATATTGAAGCAGTCCAGTGGAAAAGGGAGAAAATCCGAAATTCCAGGGGAGGAAAAAAATTCAACTCTCAATCTCTCTCCGGAGAAAAAGAAGCTGAACCACTGGCCAAAAGCTGACTGGAAAGGCAGCAAGCCAGGTGCCTCCTCCCTCCCCTGCCGCAGCTGGGAAAAAAACACTATCTCCGTATGACCTTGAACAAGCTGCAAACTGCTTTGAAAAAGTTTTGCTCCGTTTTTTCCTTCCCCCTCTCAGGCTCAGTTTAGAGGCATAGAAAGGCACAGGAATTAATTTCTGGGCATAGGCAGCGATATGGGATACACATCATAAGGTCACCCCAAGACATTCCACCCCTTATCCCATATTGTTGGCTCAATGCCCAAACTAAGGTATTCTAATTCTACACACACATTAATACATATATATATATATATATACACCGATATATACGAACAGTGACAGTGACAATCAGCAAGCAGGGGTATACAAGCTTTTCAAACAACAGGTGGTTTTCATACAACAATCAGATCTCTCTGTGGTAGACAACGTGTTGTTCCCAATTTTTTACAGTCCCCCCACCTAGTGCCTTCAGGGTGGTTTTCAACAATCCATTGCACCGTTCCACTTTGCCTGCAGCTGGTGCATGGTAAGGGATATGGTACACCCATTCAATGCCATGTTCTCTAGCCCAGGTGTTGATAAGGCTATTCTTAAAATGAGTCCCATTGTCAGATTCAGTTCTCTCAGGGGTGCCATGCCTCCAAAGGACTTGCTTCTCAAGGCCCAGCATGGTGTTACGGGCAGTAGTGTGAGGCACAGGGTAGGTCTCCAGCCATCCTGTGGTGGCTTCTACCATTGTGAGCACATAGCGCTTGCCTTGGCGGGTTTGAGGCAGTGTGATGTAATCAATCTGCCAGGCCTCCCCATACTTGTATTTGGACCATCGCCCACCATACCACAGGGGCTTCACCCGCTTGGCCTGCTTGATTGCAGCACATGTCTCACAGTCATGGAAAACCTGGGAGATACTGTCCATGGTTAGATCCACCCCTCGGTCTCATGCCCACCTATAGGTGGCATCTCTGCCTTGATGACCTGAGGCATCATGGGCCCATCGAGCTAGGAACAATTCTCCCTTGTGTTTCCAGTCCAAGTCTACCTGTGACACTTCTATCTTTGCAGCCTGATCTACCTGCTTGATGTTTTGCTGTTCCTCATTAGCCCTACTCTTGGGGACATGGGCATCTACATGGCGGACTTTCACAACCAGCTTTCTTACTCGGGCAGCGATGTCTTTCCACTCTTCAGCAGCTCAGATTGGTTTTCCCCTACGCTGCCAATTAGCTTTTTCCCACTTTTCCAGCCATCCCCATAGAGCATTGGCTACCATCCATGAATCAGTGTAGAGGTAAAGCTTTGACCACTTCTCTCTTTAAGCAATGTCTAGGGCTAGTTGAACAGCTTAAAGTTCAGCAAGTTGGTTTGATCCACCTTCTCCTTCAGTAGCTTCTGCAATCCGTCGTGTGGGACTCCATACGGCTGCTTTCCGCTTTCATTTCATCCTTATGATATGACAAGAACCGTCGATGAAAAGACGGTAGCGTGTATCTTCTGATGGTAGTTGGTTGTATGGTGGAGCTTCTTCAACGCGTGTCACTTGTTCTTGTTCCTCTTCATCAGTGAGACCAAATCTTTCACCTTCAGGCCAATTTGTGATTATTTCCAAAATCCCAGGGCAATTCAGTTTCCTGATACAGGCCCGCTGTGTGATGAGAGCAATCCATTTGCTCCATGTGGCATTGGTGGCATGGTGGGTAGAGGGAACGTTTGCTTTGAATATCCACCCCAGCACTGGTAGTCAGGGTGCCAGGAGGAGTTGTGCTTCAGTGCCGATTACCTCTGAAGCGGCTTGGATTCCTTCATAGGCTGCCAAGATTTCCTTCTCTGTTGGGGTATAGTTGGCTTCAGACCCTCTGTAGCTTCGGCTCCAAAATCCCAGTGGTCGACCTCGAGTCTCACCAGACACCTTCTGCCAAATGCTCCAGGACAGACCATGGCTCCCAGCTGCTGAGTAGAGCACGTTCTTCACTTCTGGTCCTGTCCTGACTGGGCCGAGGGCTACAGCATGAGCGATTTCCTGCTTGATCTGGGCGAAGGCTTGTTGCTGTTCAGGGCTCCAATGGAAATCGTTCTTCTTGCGAGTAACCAGGTAAAGAGGACTCACAATCTGGCTGTACTCAGGAATATGCATCCTCCAAAAGCCTATGGCACCTAGGAAAGCTTGCGTCTCCTTCTTGTTGGTTGGTGGAGACATTGTTGTGATCCTATTGATGACCTCGTTGGGAATCAGACGTCGTCCATCTTGCCATTTCACTCCCAGGAACTGGATCTCTTGAGCAGGTCCTTTGACCTTGCTCTTCTTGATGGCAAAACCGGCTTCCAGGAGAATTTGGATGATTTTCTCTCCTTTCTCAAACACTTCTGTTGCGGGATTCCCCCACACAATGATGTCATCAATGTACTGCAGATGTTCTGAAGCCTCACCCTTTTCTAGTGCAGTCTGGATCAGTCCATGGCAGATGGTGGGACTGTGCTTCCACCCCTGGGGCAATCGATTCCAGGTGTACTGCACACCCCTCCAGGTGAAGGCAAACTGAGGCCTGCACTCTGCTGCCAGAGGAATGGAGAAAAATGCATTAGCAATGTCAATAGTGCCATACCACTTCACTGATTTGGACTCCAGCTCGTACTGGAGCTCCAACATGTCCGGCACAGCAGCGTTCAATGGTGGAGTCACTTCATTCAAGGCACGATAATCCACAGTCAATCTCCATTCTCCTTCAGATTTGCGCACAGGCCAAATGGGAGTGTTGAAGGGTGAGTGGGTCTTGCTGACCACCCCTTGGCTCTCTAGCTCACGGATCATCTTGTGGATGGGAATCACAGCATCTCGAGTTGTCCAGTACTGTTGGCGATGCACTGTCGAGGTAGCAATTGGTACTCTTTGTTCTTCCACTTTCAGAAGGCCTACTGCAGATGGGTTCTCTGATAGTCCAGGCAGGGTGTTCAATTGCTTAATGCCCTCTGTCTCCACAGCAGCTATTCCAAAAGCCCACCTGAGTCCCTTTGGGTCTCTAAAATACCCGTTCCGGAGGAAGTCTGTGCCCAAAATGCACGGGGCCTCTGGGCCAGTCACAATGAGATGTCTCTTCCACTCATTTCCAGTCAGGCTCACCTCAGCTTCCACCAAGGTCAAATTTTGTGATCCACCTGTTACACCAGAAATAGAAACAGATTCTACCCCCACATGCTGCGATGGAATTATTGTACACTGCGCACCAGTGTCAACCAAGGCATCATATTTTTGTGGTTCTGATGTACCAGGCCAACGAATCCACACAGTCCAAAAACACGGTTTTCCCTGACCTCTACCTGGCTAGAGGCAGGGCCCCTCTATGCCTGGTTATCCTTCTTTCCCTGGGCCTGCATCTTAGAGGTTCCTTCATGGGAATTGGACATGTCATTGTCTTTTCCATCATTTCCAGCAGTTTGGCTACAGGCAGCTGGAGCTACTTCCTTTTCGGTAGAACTTCCTTTCTGAAACGTGCGCTCCTTCAATTCATGCACTCGTGCTGCCAGAGCAAGGGTGGGTTGTCCACCCAACCTCTTCACGTCTTCCCCACTGTCACACAGGAATTTCCACAGCTCACTTCGTGGGATGTTCCTTCTCTCTGAGGAACGTCCGCTTTTGGTATCAGAATCTCCGATCGATACTGTCGAGATTTGGAGAAGGCACTCTTTAATCTCCTGGTGATTCTTCTCCATCTTATCTCCCATTTTCTGCACACGTGTTTCCACAGCTGCGATTCTTGCATGTGTTGGCCCATGTACAGAGTCTGCATATGCTCGGAGCTTCACTGCCATATCCCGCATGGTCGTATTCGCAGCGTAGTCCGGTTTCATTATTGCTAATGCAGAAGCCTATTCTTGTGGCCCAAGTTGCATGACTTTTCACCACATTAATGGATTAACTCTGGCCCGGTCTGGTCTTCCACTGGGTTTGCTGCATGTAGAGATCATCGACACACATATATGACTTGGGGTGACCTTATGATGTGTATCCCATATCGCAGCCTATGCCCAGAAATTAATTTTTGTGCCTTTCTAAGCCTCTAAACTGAGCCTGAGAGGGGGAAGGAAAAAACGGAGCAAAACTTTTTCAAAGCAGTTTGCAGCTTGTTCAAGGTCACACAGCGTTTTTTTCCAGCTGCGGCAGGGGAGGGAGGAGGCACCTGGCTTGCTGCTTTTTCAGTCAGCTTTTGGCCAGTGGTTCAGCTTCTTTTTCTCCGGAGAGAGATTGAGAGTTGAATTTTTTTCCTTCCCTGGAATTTCGGATTTTCTCCCTTTTCCACTGGACTGCTTCAATATTAGAACACATCGGGAGGACTTTCCACCGAGTGCAGAGGGCCTGGCCCTGGGCCAAGCCTCAGCTCCAAGGAGACCAAAGGGAGGACTCTAACACTTTCCCGGGTTTTTCCTCTACAGCGAGAGATTTTATTATTTAGCATTATTTTCCTTTTCCCGTGTGTTTGTTAAATAAATAGTTTTATCTCCTTCACTTTCCTTCGAAGAAAATTTATTTTTTCCCCAACCTGGTGGGGGAGGGGTGGTTGTGCCTTCCCTCAGAGGATATATTTCTAAATTTGGCCAAACTGGAACAATAGCTCTGTGTGGTTCCTCCTAATCCTGCGATGGCCGATCCCACAGGGGCTAAAGGACATGAGGGAGGCCATGCAGAGAAGGAGATGATAGTTACATCGGCATCCATATCAATCAAACCTCGAAGCCGAGTCCGGGCTGGATGGGCGTTCGGCAGGATCAGGGTACATGTCATCTGTGGCCTTTGGTCTGAGATGTCTGCAGTCCAGAAGGCCTGCGGAGGTCCTGTAGGTCCGCTGACGCTATCTTCGAGTGTTTGTTGTTCTATCCTGGGGACACAAGACTTAAAAGGCACTAATTTAGCAAGGCAGGTCTTTTCAGGAATAGTTACAGGGGGTTTTTGTGTGGTGGCCATAGCGCAAATCCGACCTTTAAAGTCAGCATCAATAACTCCTGAGTGCACTAAGATTCCTTGATGGGCAACATCAGGTTTTCCCACTAGCATTGCACTGGATCCCTGGGCTAAGGGTCCATATGCATCCAAGGGAACCTTATAAATACCGCTAGAGTCTAAGACGACTGCGGCTGCAGTGTGGATGTCAAAACCGTCTGATCCCTGGGTGCCGTTTCTAGGGTGGCTGGGTAGGCCTGTGCCTGTACCTGTGCCACTCTCTGGGGGAGCGACTGCATCAGAGAGCAATTCCCCCTCCTTGCACACCTGCGGAAGTTTCCTGACAAAGGCCGACCATCGGCATGAGTCTGGGATCTACAATAGTCCGAGCAATGCCCTGGCCTGCCACACCGATTGCACTGGGGGATCGGTGTGTTTTCTTTTTGGCTCGGCTTAGGCCGCTTCCGTTTTTCCACCTGTTTTGGTTGCTTTGGTTCACTATCAGAAGATGAGTGAACAGGCTGCAGGAACGCAGCCAAAGCAGACCTTTCCTGGTTCCCAGATCCCACCTTAGCGCAGGCTTCTACCATGTCTGTTACCTCAGGATCCCCTGGTAAGGCATCTATGATTTTTCTGCACTCCTCGTTTGCGTTATCACTCACTAACTGCCTTAACAACAACTTTCTTAACCCGGCATCCTCAACCTGCTTCTCGAGAGAAGCAGCAACTTTCTCTACAAAAGAGAGGAATGACTCTGATTTCCCTTGAACTATTTCAGTATATCACTTTCTAGGCGCAGACAACTCTATGGTTTTCAAAAACAGCCATGCTGACCTGTTGACCTTGCTGCAGGATGCTAGAGGACAAAGTACCCTGTAGGCTGGGATCAGAGAAGGGACCAGTCCTCATCAAAGCATCCATTCCCACTGTCCATCTAGGATCGGCAGCAGGGAGCTGCATATTCCCGAATGCAGCCTTGTCGGCCAGCTTTATCCAGATTTTCTCAAAAACTGTGAATAGTATAGGTTGAAACAGAATTTGACCTAAGTGTCTGATATCAAATGGAGCAAGCCAATCTGTATTTATCACCCTTATTATCTGCATAACCTCAGCAGAACCTAGCCCGTATTGTGCCACCTTGGATTGCAGATCCTGGGCAACCTTCCAAGCAATTACCTCATGCTTGTCATGCTCCCCTGAATTTGGGAGAGCCTTGTACACTGGGAAAGCTTGGATCTCCCCCTTTGGGGTGTCACTACCATCCTGAACTTCTGGCACAGCCTGTGGATGGAGTGTAACAGCTTCCCGATTACCCCCAGAATCCTCAAATCTATTTGGCATTCCAAGTGTTTCCAATAACCTCCAGTCACTCTCCTCCAATGCTCACATCTCAACTGACTCTAAGAAGTGATTGTAGTGGGTCAGACACACTGTCACCGTGCAGTCCTGAAAGGTCCAGGGGCGAGACCGGAGCAGCCTTTTCCTTCGCCGCCCAGCTATGGTAGCTTTATGCCCCAGGACCAGAACCTCATCTGCCTCACTTCCTGATGAGGAATCATCAGGCAAAGGCAACTCTGAGATGTTGGGAGCGAACAGAGGTGGGCGGAGAGGGGCGGATTGGCTAGGTTGGCATGGGGCAGAACAGACAGCACAGACTGCAGTTGGCTGCGCTGCAGTTTGAACAGCAGCCTCTTTACAGGATGCCGTCTTGGCCGGTTCCGACCGAACTGGTACTGGAGCTGCTGCAGCCATCTCCGGGGCTGCAGCCGCACCCGGCGCTGTGCCCGCCTCTTGCGTCATGCCAGCACCCGGCGCCGCCGCTGCCCCCCGCACTGCAGTTGCGCCCGGCGCCGCGCTCATCTCTTACACAGCGCCGGCGCCCAGCGCCACCGCTGCGGGTTCCGGGTTTGCCAGTGCTGCTGGCTCCTGTGCAGCGGTCGTGCCAGCGCTCGGTGCCGCTGCTGAAACTGCTGCCGTTTCTTGCTCCCCAGCCACGTTCGGCACCGCTGCCCCCGGCTGCCGCTCTGCAGCCGCCGCCATTTCCAGGTTTTCCCATGGCAGCGCTACTTCCAGGTTTGCCCCTGGTCGCGCCGCTTCCTGGTTCGGAGCCGCGTCTCCTGCGGCCGGCGCGGGCCCGGTGCGCCCCGCATGGCAGGGTGCCTCTGGCATCTGCAGCAGCTGCTTTTGCAAGCTGAGCAGTTCCTCCAGCTTCCGTGATATGTTCGGTAACTCTGTCAGCAAAGGCAGATACTTTATTAAAAGGTCGATGGCTCAGTTCTGCAGTGGTGCAGAACAGTTCAGCATGAAGGAGGGCAGCGTACCACACCCAGGCAGTCTCGGTGCGGTCATGCCTGGTGCTACGCCGGCCAAGAAGGGACATCTGGGCAGTTTTGGCTCTGCTGGTGCATACGCAAACGGGCTAGCAGCCGCCACGGTCCAATTCGCTAAACTGCTAATTCATGGCCCTGGATAAGCTGTGGCCGCCGCCGAGCTGAGCGGCAAAGCAGGCTGTGTGCCCTCCCTCTGCCCGGACACCTCCACCTCTTCTGGTGCGGGGTCCCTGGGGGCCACGGAGTCCTGCGACTGTGCAGGGTGAGGTGGCGCAGGCTCTGCCTGTGGAGCCGAGGGGTTTTTTCTGGATCCATCATCACTTGCCCCTGAAGCCCAGTCAATGGGGTCCCCCTCGGACATTCCTCCATCACTCATCACCGAAATAGGCGAGCCATCTCTGCTGCCACAGTCAAGGTCTGTCAGCAGCATAAATAAAGAACGCCAAGTTCGGAATAATTCTAACGCTGATGGGTCCCCAGACGGGAGCTTGTGTCGGACAGCACAGCCAAGTTCCTGCCATAAGGCAAAGTCCAGGGCAGTATCTCTGTCCGTGGAAATCCCATTTAATGTAGCCCAATCTAGTAATTCCCGAACTGAGTTCTCAGGAATGGAGGTGTGCATTGTACTAAACACACCTTTCCAGACCATTACCACAGCGTTGGTTTTTGAGCCGCTGTTCGTCATTTCTCAGTCCCGTTGGACCTCCCGGTCCCAGGGGGAGAAGGGGAACAGCGTACCTCTAGAGAAATTCGGCTTGACTCGCAGCAGCAGGACATGTCGCAGTGTGCAGATCACGTCGGGTGCACCAAATATTACCACAGCCCTAAGCCCTAGGGTATATCACTGTGTCCTGCAGCCGTAGGGAGGAGGAGGAGGAGAGAAGATCCAGCAGGCAGGAATTGTGCAGCAAGATTGATTTATTTAATTATTTTACAAACTCTTTTATAGACTTTTTCTTCATAGTCTAATTGGACAAAGGACCAGCCACCCCTTGGGGGTGATTGGCTAAAATCCTAAAACATCCATTGTCAAAATATTTTTCTACTGTACTATAAACAAGACTTTTCAAGGCTGCAGGTGTTTGGTTGTTTACAGAACTCTGCTACCTCTTCTGTGAGAGAGAAAAGTCTCTCATGGGCTTAGAAAATAGCAAGAAAATCCTTGCTAGCAGCATTTTTGTATCTACACACAGCTGCAAAGGTAATCAACTCTATTACTGGATCAGAAGATCCCCTTGAGATTTGGCTGATTGACGTGTACATGTGTATCTGTTGGGGATACCCCTCTATGAGATTTAAAAATCAGAATACACTGTGTAATTCTATGACTAATTTCAAGACATACTGGGCCCGTATCCAACAGACGCAGTATTGCAGAATTGCTTACACCCATTACCCATTAAAGAACACTGATCCTTGGGACTCATAGTGTGAGGGGCTGTGGCTAATGAGAACTCAGTTTGTGTCAGTATTAAATCCTTATTTTTGTGTTTGTAACTTTGTAAATATTGAGGGATGTGATTTTAACTATTCAAATCCTATTATATCCCCTCAATTGTTACAATCTAATAGTGCCCTGTGGTTATTGGCCTGATGCTTGCTTTTTTGCTTTTTGTTCTGGCAATCCCATTGTATTGGACAATGATTTGTGCTGTCTTCCTTCTTCCTCTTTCTTCTCTTTTCTCCTTCTGTTCACTATATGAAAAATACAACCCATGAAGAAGATTTGGAGTGAGCAGCAGCAGAAGAGAAATTACTGAATGTTTAAGCCACGAGATCGTGTGAGAGAATGAAATGGTTAATGGCTTAAACATTGCTAAAACCATCAGACATTTGCCCACTGTAGCAAACTGCAAAGAAAAAGCTGCTCATCTGTGACCACTGAAGTTCACCCCTCCCCTTTTACTCTAATCTGCCCCAAGGGATCTATTAACAAGAACCTGGGTTACTCCTCGCATTTTAGGATGGGTCATAACAGATGGAAAACCCACCTCTGCCCTAGCAGCATGGGTATGTGAATTGAGAGGAAGAACAACCCCCACAGGAAATTCTTAAAGGATAAATGCTGCTCCTGTTTCTAGTGGTCAAGTCATCAGATGTAGGAGAACGAGAATGGGCTGCAGGCAGCCTCGACCTTGAAGAGTTACAGCTGTGCTGAACCAGGTGTTTCTACTAAAGACCAGAGACCAGCTGACCGTCTGGCAGGTAACTCATAAGAGAGAGGAGACAACCCCAGATGAGGCCTACTAAGAAAGCAAGCAGGACTGGAGCAGCTTTAGGTGATAGCAGTTTCCTTTGTAGCTGTGGATTGAGAGTTGGTTTTTTGTTTACCATCAAATGGTGCCCCATGTGAGAAATATGACTGCGGACCTGAGAGCAGTTTTGTGTCCACCATCACTCAGACAGAATAGGAGGGCTGATGTTACTTCCAATCCTCTTGAAGGGATCTCCAGTTCATATTTACAAGAAGTGAACAATGAGTACTATGACCAGGATTAGAGGGGCCCTGCCTCAAGCTAGGTGGGGGAAGGGGACAATTGGGTCTATTGGACTGTGTGGATCCCATGGCCTGGCACATCAGACCCACAGGAATATAAAGCTTTAGTTGATACAGGTGCACAACGTACCCTGATGCCATCAAGATATGTAGGAGCAGAATCCATCTCTATTTCTGGGGTGACAGGGGGATCCCAACAGCTGACTGTACTGGAAGTTGAAGTGAACCTGACTGGGAATGAATGGTGAAAACACCCCATTGTGACTGGCTCAGGGGCCCTGTGTATCCTTGCC
The DNA here is from genome assembly GCF_009650955.1 of Corvus moneduloides. Lineage (NCBI taxonomy): Eukaryota > Metazoa > Chordata > Aves > Passeriformes > Corvidae > Corvus > Corvus moneduloides. Next base: position 9,709,824 of record NC_045510.1, on the reverse strand, counting down.
ATAGATTACTTCAGGAGAGGATATTTCAAGGACTCAAAATGGCATCATTGGGCTTTTGGGATAGCTCCTGTGGAGAGAGGGAATTAGACAACTGAATACCTTGCCTGGTCTCTCAGACGACCCTTCTGCTGTGGTACTGTTGAGGGTCGAAGAACACAGGTACCAATTGCTATCACAACAGTGCACTGTCGACAGCACCACACAAACCAGGGCTCTGTGACCTCCATCCATTATTATTTGTGAAATGGAGACCCAGGGAGTGGTCACCAAGACTTGCTCACCCTTTAATAGTCCTATATGGCCTGTGCGTAAGTCCAATGGAGAGTGGAGACTGACAGTTGACTATCATGGCCTGAATGAAGTTACACCACCACTGAGTGCTGCTGTGCTGAACATGCTGGAACTGTGACATGACGACTGATGCACAGACTCAGATTGGCAGGGATACTGAGACTGAAAAACAAGCTGGTTTTATATACTTCTTCAAGACACAGTATTTCCTTATATGGTATTTTTCACTAAGTGACCTATCACACATTGCCATGTCAGCAACATACTTTAATGTCCTTATATGGGGGTGATCACATGCTGCCCACTTGTCTGGCAGGCTCCGGCAGGCTCCTCTCCATAGACCGCCTGCCGTGTGGCATTTCTTCCCCCCAAGGTCAGGCAGACACAAGCTTCTCTGTGCTGCCATGGCATTCTGCAGGTGCGTCCCACAGCCTGTAGATCAATTCTATCTTATCTCCCTCTACAATTCCTGTGGAGATACAGCTAGAAAGCAGAAGTGAGAGCACTGCTAAACTCATGTCAGAAGTAGATGCGCTAACGCTGCTAGGCCGCAAACCGTGGCAGGCAGTAAGGCCTATAATGAAACAGTCAGCATAAAAGGTATGCTTGGTATGTACCTGTGATAGTTAGTGCTAGCTTCTAGTTTTGCAATGTTATTAAGAAACATAGGTATGGTTGTTATAGTGATTGCTGCTTATATAACTGCTTATATAACTGAAAGGTATAAAAACCCGACCCTGTATCAATAAAATCGGCTTATTGCATCCAAGCAATCGGCCCCGTCTCTTTCATCGCCGACTGTCTCGCGACCGTATCACGACAACTGGTGCCTCCGTGTGAGGACTGGGCTACTCCTACGGGACAGTTGGAGACGCCCTGCAGAACTTCAGTAACTTCGCCGAAGGTTAAGCCGCAGGGGAGCGGGAGCCTTCGGAACTGTGGTTAAGCCGCGGGGAGAAGCGGGAGCCACGCCGGCCGGCAATTGATCCTCTGGAAAAGAGGTGAGTCGCTGCAGGGAACTATGGGCCAGGGTCAGGGGATGACCACCCCAGAAAGAGACGTGCTTGTGCTTATGTCTACGCTGCTTGACAAGCAAGGCAAATCTTTGCCTGCACACGATTTAAAAACTATACTTCGATGGACTGCTTCTAAATTAGAAGGAGTAACCCAGTCCACGATTTTTACGGCAGATTTATGGGATAAAGTAGGAGTGGAACTTTGGAATGCTGCGGCTAATGGTGATAAAAATGCAGCACAAATGATTTCCTCCTGGAAAATAATTTTTGAAGCATTAAAAGCTCACGAAAAATCTCTTGCTAAAGATAATGGGGATGCCCTTTGCCCCCCTCCTGCAGAAGCGGAGCCTCAGAACTCTTTACAATCTGAAAAGACTCTGCCTTCTTCACCAAAAGCTTCAGCCCCCCTTGCAACAAAAACAGCGGCGGGAGCTTTTGTAGTTCCTGAGGAGAAGGGCTCCTCGCGACCTGTAAGAGCATTTGCTGCTGGTTACGGTCCAGCTGACAGCAGCGAGGATGAAGGAGAGGATCCTTTTGACCCCGGATCCATTGACCCTGAAAAAGAGCCAGATTTGTTTCCCCCCGACCCTCACGAGACCTGGGTTCGCTTGAAACAACAAGCATTAAAAGAAGGGGACTTAGACTTTGCAGACAAGATTGTGGCACCGGTCTTGTATACGGGACCGAGAAAACGGAATGCCCATTGGAACAGATATCTTTCTCAGAGATCAAAGAGCTTTGGCAGGCAGCCACAGAGCACGGCATCGGTTCACCGTATTTTGTGACCTTGCTAGATTCTGTGCTTGCAGCTCATATTATGACACCATATGATTTAAAAACTTTGGCACGGCTGCTGCTGTCTCCCGCTCAAAATGCTTTATGGGAAAAGGAGTGGGAAAAAGGTCTACAAGATCTGCTTCTAACTTATGTGGGTCATGCTAATCAGACCCTGGCAGCCCTCACAATTAGACAGCTTATGGGAACGGGACCATATATTGACCCTAATGTCCAAGCCCGAGACATTCCTCAGGAAGCTCTTGAAGGAGTCCGAAACGCGGCTCGCCAAGCTTTCCTGAAGGTCCCTGATGCAAAGATGCCTCAGAAATCATTTACGACCGTTGTCCAGGGGCCCCAAGAATCCTATATGCAGTTTATCGACCGACTTAAACAGGCGCTCGAACACCAAATTGATAACGCAGCAGCTCGTGAAATTTTGCTGTTGAAGCTTGCTGTTGAGAATGCCAACGCAGACTGTAAAAAACTCCTTCAGTCTCTGCCTGACCAGAATCCTACTCTAGTCGAAATGATTGAGGCATGCAATCGTGTTGGCACCCTGGAACACCAATGTTCAGCCATGGCTGCAGCCCTTGCAGCCATGAGAGGGCCTCCTGCAACTTCAGGAGTCTGTTTCAGCTGCGGCAAACCCGGTCATTTGAAAAGAGACTGTCCTGCTCCAAAAAGAGATAAACCTGGGGTGATGATGGTTAGCAGGATGTGTGCCCGGTGCCGTAGAGGCCCACATTCCCCTAACCAATGTCGCTCTAAGTATGATTCTGAAGGTCACCTGCTCCAAGGATACCAGGGAAACTGGAACCAGGGCGTGGGACAGCGGCGCCACGCTCTGACACGGATGCCTCAGCCGCCCCTGCAGATGCCTGCCCTGCAGATGCCTGCTCCTCAGATGCCAGCCTCGCAGATGTCCAGCAGCAGTGTCCCTCAAGTCTTCGCCCAGCAACCGCAGAGAGTGCCGGATTGGACCTACACACCTCAACCACAGTAACGTTAAACAATTCTTCTATTCATTTGCTTCCTACAGGAATTTTTGGACCACTAGGACCGCAAAAGAGTGCCCTACTCTTAGGAAAGTCCTCCGACAGCCTTCCAGGACTTTCTGTTTTCCCTGTAGTTATAGACTTAAATTTTAAAGATGAACTTAAGATCATAGCTTGGACCTCTAATCCTCCATGTTTTATCCCACAGGGTACCTGTGTTGCTAAACTAATTCCTCTCCCATGTGATTCACCATCCATTGTAGAAAAATATAATACCAAGGTGAGAGAGCCTGGTCTTGTAATGACCCCACAAATACTATGGGCACAAACAATTTCTGATAAACGTCCTACCTGTCAGTGCACCCTGTCATTGCAGAGACAGCGAATAACACTCACTGGTATTCTAGATACTGGAGCTGACGTTACTGTCATTTCTCAAGATAAGTGGCCCCCTAACTGGGCCTTTATGGAGGTGCCTATGGCCCTCACCGGAATAGGAGGGAGTATTCGCAGTTATCAAAGTCGCCATTTGATTCAAGTAACAGGACCAGAAAACCACACAGCCTCTGTAAGGCCATTTGTTTTACCTGTGCCTATAGTGTTATGGGGACGGGACGTACTCTCACAATGGGGTTTCAGAATTCAATCGGATTTTTAATAGGGACCATTGAGGCACGCAACACCCTGAAATTAACCTGGAAAACAGAGACACCCATTTGGGTGGATCAATGGTCCCTACCATTGCCTAAACTGCATGCATTCACTGAATTGGTCCAGGAACAGCTTCAAAAGGGACATATAGTCCCCTCTACCAGTCCTTGGAATTCACCTGTGTTTGTTATTAAAAAACAATCTGGCAAGTGGCGTTTGCTCCATGATCTCCGCAAAATTAATGCTGCTATGGAGGACATGGGAGCCCTTCAGCCTGGTCTCCCATCTCCTACCATGATCCCCCGTGATTGGCACTTGACAGGCATTGATCTAAAAGACTGCTTTTTTGACATTCCCTTGCATCCTGATGATGCACCGAAATTTGCCTTTTCTGTCCCAAGCACTAATATGCAGGCACCCTTGCAAAGGTATCACTGGGTTGTCCTGCCCCAAGGCATGAAAAATAGCCCCACTATTTGCCAGTGGTTTGTTGCAAAGATCCTCAGTCCCATTCGCTTAGATATGCCTGATACTCTTTTGTATCACTATATGGATGACATTTTAATTGCTGCAGAAAAACAAGAAGTCATGGAGAAAGCCTTAGCCCTTGTCAGTAAGGCTGTAACTCAAGCAGGACTTTGTGTTGCTCCTGGAAAAATTCAGCGTCAACCCCCTTGGAAATACCTGGGCTGGCGAATTAGGACCCAGAGTATTTCTCCTCAGCCTTTACAAATTCAAACAAACATTTCTACTTTGCATGATGCTCAGAAACTTTTGGGGACAACTAATTGGGTTCGTCCCCTGTTAGGAATCTCAAATGCAGACTTGAGCCCTCTGTTCGCTCTGTTAAAAGGAGAGCCTGATTTACTATCACCTCGGCAGCTTACATTGGAAGCTCGCCAGGCATTGCAAAAGGTAGCTGATGCTATCTCAAATCGGCAAGCGGCTCATTGGGCTCCAGAGTTGCCTTTTTCCTTAATCATTTTAAATCCAGCTAAGCAACCTCATGCTTTAATTTTTCAGTGGGACCCTAACTTGCCAGACCCTCTATTAATTATTGAATGGATTTTTCTGCCACATCACGTCTAAAACTGTCAGTACTCAACATGAAATGTTTGCTCTGCTTATTGTAAAAGCTAGACAGAGACTTGTTACACTTGCAGGTGTTGATTTCTGTTTGATTTATCTGCCTGTTACTGTTGTTTATTTACAATGGCTTTATCAACAGTCCAAAGTGTTTCAGATGGCTCTTACCGACTTTTCTGGACAACTTTCCACACACCCCCCGAAACACAAGCTTGTAGCAGCAGGATTCAATCTTTTAACACGACCCAAAAGAAGTGAAATTCCCTTACAAGCATTAACTGTTTTTACGGATGGTTCAGGTCGCAGCCACAAATCTGTGATGTTGTGGTGGAATTCGAATCTCAACCGATGGGACTCAGATGTCACCACTGTTTCAGGATCTCCTCAAATTGTTGAATTAACGGCCGTTGTACAAGCCTTTGAACGCTGGTCTATTCCTTTTAACCTAATAACTGATTCTGCTTATGTTGCAGGACTTGTGGAAAGAGCTGAAGCTGCTGTGTTGAAAGATGTGCCTAATGCAGATTTGTTTTATTGGTTACAACAGCTTGTTTTTCTTTTAGATAACAGACAAGAATCATATTTTGTAATGCATGTTAGATCTCACACTACCTTACCTGGTTTCATTACAAAAAGAAACCGCCAAGCGGATTTACTTACACTACCTGCGCAAGTAGTCCCTGATCGCTTTTCCCAAGCAAAAATCAGCCACTCATTTTTTCATCAAAATGCTGCTGCACTTGCGAGAACTTTTGCTTTGTCTTCTCGCCAAGCCTCTAACATTGTGGCTGTGTGCCCAGACTGCCAAAGACACTCCTTTCCTTCTCTAGCTGGAGGTGTTAACCCTAGAGGACTCCAGAGCCTCGAAATTTGGCAAACAGATGTTACTCATTTTCCTGAATTTGGCAGACTTAAATATATACACTCTTCTATAGACACCTTTTCAGGTGCTCTGTTTGCATCCTGTCATACAGGAGAATCAGCGAAAGATGTTTGCCGTCATTTTTCTAGTGCCTTTGCAGTCTTGGGAATTCCTTCACAGATTAAAACTGATAATGGTCCAGCGTATATTTCGCAGAGAGTTGCAAACTTCCTTGCCCTTTGGGGAGTTACACACAAAACGGGGATTCCTCATTCCTCCACAGGCCAAGCTATTATTGAGCGAGCCCACAGTTCACTTAAACATCTTTTATTACAACAGAAAGGGGGAATGGGAAATGCTACCCCAGCTGAACGCTTGCAGAAAGCATTGTATGTATTCAACTTTTTAAATTGCTCCCTGATGGATCCCAACCCCCCAATTGTAAGGCACTTCGGCAGTAACCAACAGAAGTCAAACAGAAGGCCCCAGTCCTTGTTAAGGACCCAGAAACAGGTAAGATCCTGGGACCTTATCCCCTCATCACATGGGGAAGGGGTTTTGCCTGTGTTTCTACAGAGAGTGGCCCGAGGTGGATCCCAGCCAAGAGTGTGAGACCCTTCAGAGAATCCTTAAAAGCTTCTCCTGAGGACTTTGAAGATCTCGATCACCCTGGCACACTATCAGCAGAGACCCCGGCCATCCCAGCCTCTGCCTCGAGTTACGCCTCTTCCTGATTTCTCCGATCATCAGCTCAGCCAGCTGTTACTTAATTCCAGAGGACTTATTGACTTTACACCTCTTTTTGATTTCCAGGGACGGCCCACTCCAATAGAAGTACAAAATATAATTGCAGGTCAAGTCTCTCTCCGTGAACAGTACTGGGAACGGTTTAAGGAGAAACTTGGACTTGAGAGCAATCCTATTCCTTGTTTTATTTGTAAAAATTACTTTCATCAAGTGTGGGTTTTGTGTCAGTGTCGAAAGCGTCAAAAGTGGTGGTATTGCATATTGCATCTCCGCCGTAGCAATTGTCCACGCTGTGATCCTTTATGCCAATCTTATAGTAACTGTCTTGTTTTAAAATTTGTGTGTGGATACGGTTATGGCTGGCCTCCACAATGGTATCTTTGGGAGACAGACATGCCTTCTCAGACTAGCTCTCTTAGTAGGGCTCCTTCTCGACGATGGAGAAGTGGCCACAATGCCACCCCTCCCAGAACGTAATGTTTGGCTTACGCTTGCTGAATCTTTAAATGAGTCTACGCTGTGCCTATCTATGACCTCCCCTGGTGACCCTTTCCAGACCTGTTTGGTGGCTATGCCCTTAGTGAAAAGTGAATGGGATACCTTATTCAATTTGACAGTTCGAAGGGAGTGTACTGCCATGGGCCGAATTGAGCCAACCTGGTGGTGCCAAGAAAGTTGGCGAAAAAGGGCTGGTGAATCAGCCGGATGGTACTTTTCTAACGACAGGGGTTTAGGAGTAAATAAGGTCCTTAATTTTCCCCCTCTCCCTATGCAGCCCCAAGAATTGGACATCTTTGGGTCTATGCAGTCTTTTGCATGTTTTTATCTAAACTATACTAACCGCCCCAGCAGAAAATTTGGCTTAGATGTTTCAGGAACAGGAATTTACACCAATGCTTCTGCCTGGTGTAACCATACATTGCCCCAACCAGTCACTCCTGGAAGTGATGCTATTGAACTGCTAGACAATATATTTTTGATATGTGGAAACAGAGCATGGAAGGGAATACCAGGCAAAGCTATAGGAGGTCCCTGTGCTTTTGGACGACTAACTATGTTTCACTCTTTTCAAAGGAACTTGCCTTCTTTGCATAAACTGGTGCAAGCAAAACGCAGCACACACACATATAGCCAAGATTGTGATGATAATGTTCAATCTTGGAACTTGAGAGCCTGAGTGTTTGCGTCTATCATTCCATCCATCGGAACGGCTCATGCTCTGAAAACTTTGAATAACCTTGGCTGCTGGCTTGCAAAACAAACTAATGCTATTAGCTCTGCTTTAACAGGCTTATTAACAGACGTAGATAGCGTAAGACATGCTACACTGCAGAATAGAGCTGCAATTGATTTTTTGCTTTTAGCGCATGGACACGGCTGTGATGAATTTGAAGGCTTATGCTGCATGAACTTGTCTGATCACTCCCTGTCTATTCATGCTAACATCCAAGCCCTTCGGAATAGTGTTAACAAATTGAGAGTTATGAATGATAACGACTGGCTTGGAAGCATACTTGGAGGATGGGGACTCACTGGCTGGCTTAAGCATTTAGCTAAAGCAGGAATTTATATTTTAGCCATGCTGTTGCTTATAATGATTTGTCTGCCATGTGTTTTGCAATGTGTTCAGAGACTGATCGATAAGTCAACAAAGAAAATTTTACTTGTGGATAAGAAAGGGGGAGATGTGGAGATACAGCTAGAAAGCAGAAGTGAGAGCACTGCTAAACTCATGTCAGAAGTAGACGCGCTAACGCTGCTAGGCTGCAAACCGTGGCAGGCAGTAAGGCCTATAATGAAACAGTCAGCATAAAAGGTATGCTTGGTATGTATCTGTGATAGTTAGTGCTAGCTTCTAGTTTTGCAATGTTATTAAGAAACATAGATATGGTTGTTATAGTGATTGCTGCTTATATAACTGCTTATATAACTGAAAGGTATAAAAACCCGACCCTGTATCAATAAAATCGGCTTATTGCATCCAAGCAATCTGCCCCGTCTTTTTCATCGCCGACTGTCTCGCGACCGTATCGCAACAAATTCCCTCTGTTTTGTTTTCAAACTGTACTACCATAACTTTTTTCAATGCTCGATCAACTATATGAACAAAAAATCACACAACAAAACACTCCCAACATTAGAACGTTTGACCCACTGCCTGAACCAAACAAGCTCCATTCATCTTGTTCCCTCAGTTTCCCCATGAGCTGCTGATGAAGCCAGAGTAATCAAGGGTGGTCGGATCACTCTTGCAAGTACCCATTGTGGACCAGAATCTGTGGAAACACAAGCATATCCTCACCCCCAGGTTATCAACGGAAAGGGTCCTTCCCACTTTCCACTTTCAAGATTCTTGAACTTTTTCTAAGTGAGCCTGTGATCCACTAAAATGCCATTGGACAGGAGTTAGGTCATTCTGAACACGATTCAAAAAATTAAGAACATATAAGTCTTTTTGCAGTCTTTCATGGGGGGTATATCCCATCCCTGCACTCCCCCTTTTCTGTTTTAACAGCATGGACTTGAGAGTGCTATGGGCCTGTTCAACAATCGCTTGACCCATAGGGGAATGTGGAATACCCGTGACATGGTGTACCCACCACAAATGTAAAAAATCGGCTATCCGTTTGGATGTATAGGCTGGCCCATTATCAGTCTTTACCTTGGAGACAGGTACTCCAAGGGCTGCAAAAGTGGACAAAAAATGATGCTGGATGTCTTTTGCATGTTCACCTGTATGGGCGGAGGCAAAAATATATGTGGAAAAAGTATCAACCGTAACATGAATGTATTTCGACCTACCAAATTCAGGAAAATGTGTAACATCAGTTTGCCAGATTTCTAGACCTTGAAACCCCTGGGGATTGACTCCAAGGGCAGGCAAGGGTGCGACCTGTTGACAGTCAGCACAGGCTTGCACAATTTGCCATGCTTGCTCATGTGTAAGCTGGAATTGTTTTCAAAGAGCTGCTGCACTCTGGTGAAAAAATCCATGTGACAGATGTGCCTGAGAAAAAAACATCTGTCACAACAACGGCCCCAGCTAACTGGTCTGCACAGGCATTACCTTCAGAGATGGGGCCAGGAAGACTACTATGGGAACATACATGTAGGATATAATACCTTTTCGTACGCAATTGCACTGCAAAACACAAACATAATAATAAAGAAAAAAGCAATGGGTTAGTTACTTTGATATAAGCTGCTTCTATTCTTGTCACTATACCTGCAACATAAGCAGTCAGTAACAATGTTAAGCTCATCCTGAAATTTTTCAAAAGCCCTAACCACAGCTACTAGTTCTACCAATTGTGAAGAACCATGAACTACTTCTATATCTTGTAACAACTGCCCGTTATTTTGCCACACTATTACAGACCGACCAGTTTTTCCAGAGCCATCTGTAAACATCGTGTGGGCACTGGCAATTGGAATTGGGGAACAATAAAATTTTTCAATAAAATTCAACTGTGATAGGCTGCTCAACAAAGTATGAGAAGGCAAATGAATGTTTAATTGACCAGAAAACCCTTGCAGGGCAACTTGAAAAGCCAGTGAGTGTTGCTGCAACCAATCCAAATAATCTTGGGTCATGGGTAAGTAGATAACAGAGGGATCAGCACCATCAAGTTGCAGCAGGTGCTGTCGACCTCTCTGTATTGACAGTGAAATCAGTTCTATGTGGGAAACAATGATTTTTCCAAATTAATGCAGAAAAAAAATCCATTCTAAAATAACAAGGGGGTCACAAGGGAGTATGGTAAAAATCTGTGGCAGCCTGTTAACCCACTGATTCTGTGATGCCATGTTCCCCCTGTTCCCTGCCCTAGCCTTGGCCACTCCCTTGGACTCTCCTATTGGTTCCTGTACCCCAGCCCCGCCCAGGGACTGCCCCTGGGCCCCTGATAAAACCATCCCGCACCCAGACCACGAGGTCTCTCTCTCTGCCTCCGAGGGCGCCGGGACAAGATGTGAATAAAACCATCTTACCACCCTCATGGGAGACCCTTTTCTACCTCCTTTATCACCACTGCGTTGTAACGCTGCTAGCTGCCAGAGCCAGATCGCGGGGCTGTCAGAAATGGACTTCGGGATGTGACGGCCCTAGGTAACCCCCGCTGAGCTATCAGGGAGCAGCAGCCTGCTAGGCAGAGTCAAGCGGTTACAACACTGTACTTCCATCCAACTGTATAGAAAATCGAACACATTTTATAATTTGTTATAATACTTTTTTATTTGAATCTCCGGCAATGCTTTTTATGCATCTCCAGCATAATTTGCTGACAAAGGAATGCATTTTATTTTGTCAACATGTTGCTTTCTCTATATTATTTCAGTAATTTTCACTGTTCCAGGGCAAACAAGTGATTGCCTTCCTTTATATGTGGAATGTTTCACTATTACCGCAGCCCTAAGCCCTAGGGTATATCACCGTGTCCCACAGCCATAGGGAGGAGGAGGAGAGAAGATCCAGCAGGCAGGAATTGTGCAGCAAGATTGATCTATTTAATTATTTTACAAACTCTTTTATAGACTTTTTTCTTCATAGTCTAATTGGACAAAGGATCAGCCACCCCTTGGGGTGATTGGCTAAAACCCTAAAACATCCATTGTCAAAATATTTTCCTACTATGCCATAAACAAGACTTTCCAAGGTTGCAGGTGGCTTGGTTGTTTACAGAACTCTGCAACCTCTTCTGTGAGAGAGAAAAGTCTCTCACGGACTTAGAAAATAGCAAGAAAATCCTTGCTAGCAGCATTTTTGTACCTACAATTCCCCCTTTTTGTTTGATAAGATAACAACTCTACTATTAATCCTAAATGGAAATTTACATCAGTTATTATTCTAAATAGGTCCTTAAGGCTTTAACTATCTGACTCCATAACAAGAAATTTAAAGTTCAGTCTCTGCTTGTGGAAGGACCATCCCAGTCTCTGCTTGTAGAAGGACCATCTGCCTGATGGTCGACATCTTGGTCATCATCAGAAGAGTCATTAGGCTGATGATCTACATTCTGGTCGCCATTTGGATGGTTGGCGTTCTGGTCATCATTTGGAGGTTGCCTGTTCTGCCTCTGGTGCCGTAGGTCAGGGCGAACGCATTTTGAAGGTAGCCACTGTACCCCAGTATCTGTGGAAACGCAAGCATACCCACGACCCCAAACGATAAGCTCATGCGGGCCTTCCCACTGGTTAGTGAGTAAATTCCGCACACAGAATTTCGCCCGGGACAGTTGTCTCTCGCCTGCAGACTGCAATGAGAGAAAATGATTCAGAATAACAGGATTATTTGAATTTTGTGGTACTGTAAGGTGGTTAATTGTATACAAAGCTTTTGCTAGTCGGCCTCAGTAACCAAATTCAAAGGTTCCTGTGAGAATCGTTGAAAAGCCATGATAAGACCCCTTAATTCAACTAACTGAGCAGAGTCTGACTCGGATTGGTGTGTTAATGAACCACCACAAAGGCAGTGTAGGATACTGTGCACCCTTAATGCACAGTGACCCCTGCTAAAAATTTGTCCCAATCCGTACCCCCCAAGCTGCCAATACATCCCGTCCCCAAAGGTTAAGGGAAGTGGTAGCAACATAAGGCCTAATTGTAGCTATGTGCCCCTCTGAGTCCTTCACCATCACAGGCCGTTTGCTTAAATAGCTCTGTGTGGTTCCTCCTACTCCTGCGATGGCCGATCCCACCGGGGCTAAAGGCCATGAGGGAGGCCACACAGAGAAGGAGATGACAGTTACATCAGCACCTGTATCAATCAAACCTCGAAGCTGAGTCCGGGGCGGACGGGCGTTCGGCAGGATCAGGGTACATGTCATCTGTGGCCTTTGGTCAGAGATGTCTGCAGTCCAGAAGGCCTGCGAAAGTCCCGTAGATCCACTGCCACTATCTTCGTGAGTTTGTTGTTCTATCCTGGGGACACAAGACTTAAAAGGCACTAATTTAGCAAGGCAGGTCTTTTCAGAAATAGTTACGGGGGGTTTTTGCGTGGAGACCATAGCGCAAATCTGACCTTTAAAGTCAGCATCAATAACTCCTGAGTGCATTAAGATTCCTTGATGGGCAGCGTGAGGTTTTCCCACCAGCATCGCACTGGATCCCTGGGCTAAGGGTCCATATGCATCCAAGGGAACCTTATAAATACCGCTAGAGTCTAAGACGACTGCGGCTGCGGTGTGGACGTCAAACCCGTCTGATCCCTGGGTGCCGTCTCTAGGGTGGCTGGGTAGGCCTGTGCCTGTACCTGTGCCGCCCTCTGGGGGAGCGACTGCATCGGAGAGCAATTCCCCCTCCTTGCACCCTGGTGGAAGTTTCCCGACAAAGGCCTACCATCGGCATGAGTCAGGGATCTACAATAGTCCGAGCAATGCCCTGGCCTGCCACACCGATTGCACTGGGGGATCGGTGTGTTTTCTTTTTGGCTCGGCTTAGGCCGCTTCCGTTTTTCCACCTGTTTTGGTTGCTTTGGTTCACTATCAGAAGATGAGTGAACAGGCTGCAGGAACGCAGCCAAAGCAGACCTTTCCTGGTTCCCAGATCCCACCTTAGCGCAGGCTTCTACCATGTCTGTTACCTCAGGATCCCCTGGTAAGGCTTCTATGATTTTTCTGCACTCCTCGTTAGCGTTATCTCTCACTAACTGCCTTAACAACAACTGTCTTAACCCGTCATCCTCAACCTGCTTCTCGAGAGGAGCAGCGACTTTCTCTACAAAAGAGAGGAATGACTCTGATTTCCCTTGAACTATTTCAGTATATCGCCTTCTAGGCGCAGACAACTCTATGGTTTTCAAAAACAGCCATGCCGACCTGTTGTGCTTGCTGCAGGACGCTAGAGGACAAGGTACCCTGTAGACTGGGATCAGAGAAGGGACCAGTCCCTATAAGAGCATCCGTTCCTACTGTCCGTCTAGGATCGGCAGCAGGGAGCTGCATATTCCCTAATGCAGCCTTGTCGGCCAGCTTTCTCCAGGTTTTCTCAAAAACTGTAAATTGTACAGGTTGGAATAGAATTTGACCTAAGTGTCTGATATTAAATGGAGAAAGCAAATCTGTATTTATCACCCTTATTATCTGCATAACCTCAGCAGAACCTAGCCCATATTGTGCCACCTTGGATTGCAGGTCCTGGGCAACCTTCCAAGCAATCACCTCATGCTTATCACGCTCGCCTGAATTTGGGAGAGCCTTATACACTGGGAAAGCTTGGATCTTCCCTTTTGGGGTGTCACTACCACCCTGAACTTCTGGCACAGCCTGTGGATGAAGTGTAACAGCTTCCCGGTTACGCCCAGAATCCTCAAATCTATTTGGCATTCCAAGTGTTTCCAATAACCTCCAGTCACCCTCCTCCAATGCTCGCATCTTAACTGACTCTAAGAAGCAATTGTAATGGGTCGGACGCACTATTACCGTGCAGTCCTGAAAGGTCCAGGGGTGAGACCGGCGCAGCCTTTTTCTTCGCCGCGTGGCTACAGTCGCCTTACAACCTGGGGCCAGAACCACATCTGCCTCACTTCCCGATGATCAGTCATCAGGCAAAGGCAACTCTGAGATGCTGGGAACGAACAGAGATGGACGGAGAGGGGCATTTTGGCTAAGTTCGCTAGAGGCAGAACAGACAGTACAGACTGCAGTTGGCTGCGCTGCAGTTTGAACAGCAGTTTCTTTACGGGAGGCCGTCTTGGCGGGTCCCGACCGAACCGGTACTGGAGCTGCTGCCGCCGTGTCTGGGGCAAGAGCCGCGCCCGGAGCCGCTCTTGTCTCTTACACCGCGGCAGCATTCGGCGCCGTCACTGGCCCCTGCTCCGCGGCCGCGTTTGGCACCGCTGCTGCTTCCGCTGCTGTTTCTCGCTTCCTGACCGCATTCGGCGCCGCCGCCGCTTCCGGGTTTTCCCGCGGCAACGCCACTTCCGGGTTCGCTGCTGGCCGTGCCGCTTCCTGGTTTGGAGCAGCGTCTCCCGCGGGCGGCGCAGGCGGTGCTGGCGGTGCGGGCCCGGCGCACCCTGCACGGCAGGGTGCCTCTGGCATCCGCAGCAGCTGCTCTAGCAAGCTAAGCAGGTCCTCCAGCTTTTGGGATATGTTCGGTAACTCTGTCAGCAAAGGCAGATGCTGTATTAAAAGGTCCATGGTTCGGTTCTCCAGCGGTGCAGAACAGTCCAGCGCCAAGGAGGGCAGCAGACCACACCCAGGCAGTCTCGGTGCACTCACGCCTGGCGCTACACCGACTAAGAAGTTAGATCCAGGTGCATACGCAACCGGGCCAGGAGCCGCCACGGGGGTCCAATTCACTAAGCTGCTAATTTGCGGCCCTGTATAAACCGTGGCTGCCGCCGAGCTGAGCAGCAAGGCATACTGCGTGCCCTCCCGCTGCCCTTGCCCCCTCGCCTCTGTCGGCGTGGGGTCCCTGGGGGCCACGGAGTCCTGCGATTGCGCAGGGTGAGGTGGCGCAGGCTCTGCCTGTGGAGCCGGGGGGGTTTATCCGAATCCACCATCATTTGCCCCGGAAGCCCAGTCAGCGGGGTCCCCCTCGGACATTCCTCCAACGTGTCGTGCAACTAACCCACCTCAGCCAAACCTGTTCTCTGCCCTTCCCCCCTCCCACTCCCCCTCTCTGCCTCCGGCCACCCCACTTCACTACCCCAATCCCCTATTTCCAGCAGTTCTCCCATTCCCAAACCCCCCCGCTCGCCCCCTCGGTCCCGCTGCCACCCCCCAGGCAGCGCGCACGGGACCCATCCCAGACCCATCCCCCCTCCCGGGGATGGACAGCTCTGAGCCCCCCCCAGACCAATCCCCCTGTGCCCCTAGTATTTCGCAATCCTTCACATACACCACCACCCTTCCCCCTCTCGCACTGGCTCGCGGTGCCTCTGACCTCCCCCCCACCCTGCCGCCTCCCAGCTCCCCGCTGCGTCCCGGCTCCCCGCCGCATCCCTGCTCCCCATGGCCCCGCTCCCCCCCCCCCCACCCCAGCACCACCGCTGCGGCCCCGTCCCAGCAATGCGCTCCGCCGCCACTGCCCCCCCCCGCACCCACGGAGCAGGCATGGTACAACACGGGGCCGGTCCCGCACATCCCCGCGCACGCACTGAGGGACACAGAACAAGCGTCACGCCCCCCGCCAGCGTCTGCCCCTATCGCCGTTGGCAGGACACAGCTATCGGCGCCACTGCCCCAGGCTGCCGCGCATGGAGCAGAATCTCCCTCCCCCCACCGCCAATAGCCCTGCCACCCTGGCAAACGCCAGTAGACACCCTCTCTCCCCCCCCAGCGACATTTTACGCAATCCCTGCTACTAATCCCTCTCTTCCTACACTCCCCCTCCCCCTACCACGGGTTCTTGCGCAATCCCCATCTCCGCTCCTGCCCTAAACCCCACCGCTCCCCCACATCCTCCTACAGCCCATGCCGACTCCACACGGACTTGCGAAACCGGCACCACCTGCAACCCGACCTCCCCCCAAACGACCTGCTGCTGCACAGCCTCTCCACCCCCATGCTGCCACAACAGACCCCCTTCCCATCCCTTAAAACACCCCCGACCCCCCGCTACTCCCGCCCTGGCTAAAGCAAAGCCGGCATTTCAAAAATGCCACGCTACGCCCCCTGTAGCCCAGCTCCGCCCTGCCACAGCTAACCCCTCATTCTCAGACAACAGTAGCAGCAGCTCTGATTCTGAATCTGAGGACCGCTGGGCACAGACACACAGGGAGGCGAACCGGGAGGGAGATTGGGAGCTAGTCCAGAAAATCTCAGCCTTCCCAGTCATTGTAGGGAAAGGGAGGAGGGGTGGTCCTTCAACTACAAAAACATGGGAACCTATCCCATACAAAGAAGTCAAAGAGCTTTGCAAGGCAGCAAAATAACATGGGAGAGGGTCACATTTCTTTAGAAACTTATTGGAAGCCACCTTCTCTGCTTATACACTCGTACCACATGATATTAAAAACATTATTAACTGCATCCTTTCCCCTGCTGAATATATGTTATGGGAAAGGCATTGGAAGAGACATTTAAAAACATTGTCCGATACTTATGCTAAAGATGCAAACCAGACAGATTGGACAATAGAACAACTGGCTGGAGAAGGTGTAAGAGATGGTCCGAAGATCCCTCATCTGCCTCACGATCATCGCCGAGGACAGAGACTGAACACAGGAGTCCTGACCTGGCTGAGGTGGGATGTCTGCCAAGTGCTGCCTGCAGGTGTGCCCACTGGGAACTGGTATGCATTCCTGAGGAAATTAGTGCAGGTCGCAATGGACTGCGCCGTTCTTGCTGCCCGGGGGGAAGGACTGCGCTGAAGCGGAAAGGAATGACCTGTCCTGTACACCTGTCCTGTACGTCTGTCCTGTATCTGTTTCCCAAAGCAATGGACCCCATAACAACGGCTGTAGATTTCCCAACCTCTTGGCCAGTTGCCCCTCGCTTCTGAAAAGGACTATAAAGGGACTTTCTGAAATAACTGAGCCCGAGATCTCCCCACGGAAAGAAGATGAATCTATTGGCGGAAGACCACGAGGACTTTGTCTCATCCGTTGGTAGCTATTGCCCCCCTCTTTTTCTTCCTCTCTACTTTGTGTTTCTTTCTCTGTCTCTCTCTTTCTCTCTTCTATTGCATTACTGTGTTGTGGGCACTTAATAAAGGTGCACTGTTTTGATTAAAACTGAAATCTCTTGTGTCCTTTTACACTCTGAGATCGATAAATGAACCATCACGACCCCCGCTTGCATTAGCGGATCGTGACATTAAACTGGCGTCACGGACAGGATCTCTGACAGACAGAAGGGGTTGCAAGGTTGTGTGTAGTCTGTAATAGGGGAAGGATGTTTCTCTCCAGCCGCACCTAGCCCGACACCCTGAAAAGGGTGAGCGGTGTCTAGAAAGCAAGGGGGGTGACTCGAATTTCCCACAAACTGCACACGCCTGGGTGAAAAGCACCCCATACTCGACTGAGGGCTCTGTCTTCAGATTTTTCGCAAAAGATCTCTTAGTGTAAAAGGGGGAACTGTTTTGGTGTGTGCGTGAATTTGGACTGCTTGGTGTAGTGAAGAGACAACCATAAGTAACTGAAGGAGTACCTCCCAAGCAGATTTGGTCTCTTCACCCACCCAGGGAAGCGAAAGGAGACACAGCAAAGCTGTGTGTGTCGCAGTGTGTAATTAACTTTTACCTCCCTGTAGTGGTTTTGATCCCTTCATAAAATGACTGAAAACCCTAGTGCAAAAGTTAAAGCTGCGTTTTATGCTCTGCTAGCAAAACATAATGCCCAGCCCTCTCCGGGAGGGGAAGAATGGGCTCAAAATAACTGGTTTAATTTGGATAATGTAACTGATAGAGTATGTTCTTTACAACATGAGACTAGATTTAAATTTGGCCGAAATAAAACCATAATCTGCTCTGTTTTAGGAGCATGCCTTGTGGCAGCTATAGATCACCGCTTAAAGCAATGTACTGAGGAGAAAGCAATCATAGATTCCCTTCAAAACCTAGTGGAGATTTTACAGAAACAATTAGATGAAGAGAAGAATAAAAATCATTTGCTAGAGGCTGCTTTAAAAGAGGAATACTTTAGGAATTCAAAGAATACTGACTCACCAAAAGAGACAGAGGAAAAGGAAACTCCTCACATTAACCAAATATACCCCCAGAAAGAACTAATGCTAGTGAAAAATTGTGGGGAAACCTGCTGTCCTCGTATGAGACCTCTGATTAAAACAGAATATAATTATATCAATGATGAAAATTTTGAACCGCATATCACCACTAAACAAATACCATACACTGCTATTGAATTGGCTAGATTAAAAAAGGAATATGGGCGGCTCCCCCACGAATCTGAGACGGAATATGTTTTCCGAGTGTCCCTCACTGGAGGAGACCAAATTCAATTAACTGAACAGGAGGCCAGTGGATACTGGGGACATGGAGTTTTCTTGACAACAGGAGACAAACGTGGCACATGGTCCCTGACTCAGCGTGCAGCTTTCTGGGCCGGGGGACTCAATCCTTTAGAAAGGGGAGACCCTTTAGCTATAGTTGGTACCCCCGATCAACTTTTAGAAAGCGTCCACAAAGCTGCCTGTTTGCAAATGATCCATGAAAGGAAATTAACTCCTGGATATGAATCCCCAATGCAATTACCTGTGAAACCTGAACTGATGACCCCTTTAATTTGAGGCCTTCCAGAATCACTCAAACCTACAGCAATTGTCCTTCAAAAAACCATAGCAGCTGTAGGTCCCATAGAAAGGCTGGATAGATTCCTTGGAAACCCGAGCAACCAAACTGGATCTACCGATCCTGGGTTTACTCCATATTCAACCCCCTCTCAGCCGCCAGGCTCACAATCGAATTCACCTGCTGGTGATCGCAAAGTTTGAACATGGAGTGAGGTTGCAGAAGATCTGATTAATTACAGTAGAAAATATGGACCTATAAAAATCCCAGAAGAAAAATCAGAAAAAACAAAAGGTGTCAGGTACATTAGGGCTCCTCATAGTGAAAAGCCAGAAAATGTAAAACAGATCCCTAACCGTCAGCATTGGTGGTTATTAGGCATCAAAAAGGGGGTCCCCAGAGATGTGATGGATGGCTTACCCCTTGATAAATTGAGTGAGGTAGTATCTAACTGGCACTGCCGAAAACCCATTCTACCGAATCCGTCAATTCTACCCAGTGCACCCCTCCTCCCTCAGAATCTGGGCAGTGAGTCAAAGCAACCTCTCCCTCAAGGTCTGTGCAGTGAGCCAAAACAACCTCTCCCTCAAAACCAGGGAAACTAGACCCTCCGTCTCTTGTCAGTGGGCGAAGAGATGGAGCATGGGTATACCTGAGAATGCTCACTAAAAATAAAACAGGAGATATAATGATCACAGCTATTACAGGCCCTAAACGGGCACCTGTAACTTTTCTGATTGACACTGGGGCACAAATTTCTGTGCTGATAAAGAAAGATGCCTAGAGGTGTGGAATTGTTCCAACAAAGAACCAATACTGTGTTTTAAATGCCTTGGGAATAACAGAATCTATGAATGTGGCCTTAGTCAAGCTCATTTTGCCTGGAGAGGAAAATCAACTCTCTATTAATATGGTGATTGGGGATATCCCAACCAATTTATTAGGAATGAATGCCCTCGTTGGGAGACAGTGGGAGGACTCAGAGGGTCTTCTGTGGTCTTTTGGCACACCACGTTTTAACGTCAGACTGCTCCAAGCCGCACCCTCCCTACCATTCAGCAAAGTAACTAATGTGAAACAATACCCCCTCCCCCTGGGTGCCAAAGAGGGTATCAAGCCAGTGATACAGGAGCTGCGAGAACAAGGAGTAATAGTTAATGCTCATTCTCCTTTCAATTCTCCAGTGTGGCCAGTGTGAAAGCCTAATGGGAAGTGGAGGCTGACAATAGATTTTCATAGGCTAAATGCCAACACAGACCCTCTTACAGCAGCTGTCCCAAATCTGGCAGAATTAATAACACTGATTCAAGAAAAGGCTCATTCAATCATGGCACCTATAGATGTCAAAGACATGTTTTTTATGATACCTTTACAGCCAGAAGATATGGACCGTTTTGCTTTCACTTGGGAAGGTCAGCAATACACTTTCACTAGGCTTCCCCAAGGGTACAAACATTCTCCTACCCTGGCTCATCACGCTTTAGCCCAAGAGTTAGAAAAAATACCCAAAGCTGACAATGTGGCTGTTTATCAATACATTGATGATATCCTTGTGGGAGGAGATGTAATAGAAGAAGTGAGAGATACCCAACAGAAAATAATCTCCCACTTAGAAAGCCTTGATTTGAAAATTCCCCCAGAAAAAATTCAAAACCCTTCACATGAAGTGAAATTTTTGGTAATTTGGTGGAAAGGAGGTATGACGTATCCCACCTGATACCCTAACCTCTTTAGACCAGATTAAAATGCCTGAATCCAAAAAAGATCTCCAACATGCTTTAGGATTATTAGTATTCTGGAGAAAACACATCCCAGATTTTTCCATAATTGCCAGACCTCTTTATAACTTGTAAAGAAAAGGGATAAAATGGGAATGGACTGCTTCTCAAGAAGAAGCATTGCAATCGTTGATTTTTGAAGCAACAGCTCACCAAGCCCTGGGCCCTATTCACCCTACAGATCCTTTCCAGGTGGAATGGGGATTTGCCTCCTCAGGGTTGTCAGTACACATATGGCAGCGGGGCCCTGAGGGTCCGACAAGGCCTGTTGGTTTTTACTCCCGTGGCTTCAAAGATGCTGAAAAAAGATACACTACCTGGGAGAAAGGATTGTTTGTGGTTAGCTTAGCTCTCATAGAAGTGGAGAAGATTGCACGACAACAACCAATTGTTTTGAGAGGCCCTTTCAAAGTTATTAAGGCAGTCTCTACTGGGACCCCCCCACCTGACGGGGTGGCCCAGAGGGCCTCAGTAAGGAAGTGGTATGCTCAGATTGAACATTATTGTAGCATCTTCTCAGTAACTGAAAGAGCTGTAAAAAATCTGGCAATCCAAGAGACTGAAAACTTGGGTAGCAGCCAAGACAAACCTGCCTCAGTCATTAAAGTAGCCCCTCCTTTTTCCCCCGAACAGTCAGCAAATTCTTGGTTTACAGATGCTTCTGCCAAGCGAGAAGGAAAGGTGTGGAAATATAAGGCTGTAGCCCTCCACGCTTCCTCAGGTGAACGAATTATCACAGAGGGGGAAGGCAGCGCCCAAGTTGGCGAGCTGATCGCTGTTTGGAGTGTCTTCCAATGTGAGGCACAGAATACTTCTCTTGTCTGTATCTACACTGATTCCTATGCTGTGTTTAAGGGATGTACTGAGTGGCTTCCTTTTTGGCAGCAAAATGACTGGGAAGTTAACAGAATCCCAGTATGGCAAAAGGAAAAGTGGCAAGAAATTATAAATATTGCAAGTCAAGGGAATTTTGCCGTGGGGTGGGTAGCCTCTCACCAGACAGATGGAAATCCAGCAGGAGAGTGGAACAATAAAGCTGATGAATTAGCAAGACTAAGTCCTTTGAAAAAGGATCAGATTACAGAGGACTGGGAGCACTTATTAGAATGGTTGCATGTAAAAAGACAACACACAGGTGCAAAAGATTTGTACAAAGAAGCCCTTGCTTGTGGTTGGCCTGTTACCAGAGAAATGTGTAAAACATGCATATCAGCCTGTGAACAATGCCGCAGACGGCTGGAAAGACACCCTTTGGAAGATGACCCTCTGCATTTAAGAAAGGGTAAAGGCTTGTGGGATGCATGGCAGGTAGATTATATTGGCCCCTTTAAAAAGTCAGGAGGTAAACACTTTGTGCTGGTAGGAGTAGAGATAATATCTGGGTTAGTCCAGGCTGATGCCTTTAAAAGAGCTACAGGAGATAACACTGTCAAAGCATTGCAGGGTTGGTTTGGAACTTTCCCAAAACCACAAGAAATTCAATCTGATAATGGGTCTCACTTTACTGCCAAAGTTGTACAGGACTGGGCAAAAAGTGAAGGGATTAAATGGACTTTTCACACCCCTTACTACCCTCAAGCTAACGGGATTGTAGAAAGGACCAATGGTCTCTTGAAACGACTTCTGAAACCACAGGAGGGAAATTGGGATGTTCAGCTATGGGAACCTGTGAAAGGTGTGAATGATAGATGGGGGGTAAACGGGTGTCCCAAAATCACTGCCTTTTGCCCAACAGCTCCAAGCATAATTCCTTCACTACAGGGACCTAATGATCCTAAGAATCCTGCACACTACCCTGGACAACCTGTTTTGGTAGACCTCCCTACTGTAGGAGAAGTACCACTAGTGCTAAAAAGCCCTCTGAATAAATATGCATGGGTAGCCTCTGATGCCCTAGGGAGAGAGCATCGGATACATACACGCTGGATAATTCCATCATCCTAATTTTCTGCCTTTTGGTGGCAGACTCTGTTGTGTTTACTTTTCACAGAAGAACTCCGAGGGACATAAAGACCACATAAACCATTATAAAACTGGTGATACTTTTCTGCATCCTACCACAACACCAGGGCCAAAACTCAGCTGAGTGGCCATGGTCTGAAGCTACCATTAGGTACACTGGTGCTCTAGGATCCTATCCCAGAGACCGTCACCCAAACCTAGCGACTGTAGTACTGCACGACTCTGAGGTATACCGTTCAAATGAATGGGGATGGGACTTGAAGGATTGGACTACAATCCTAAATGGAACAATTGGTGAAAGAATTGAGGTAAGATGCAGAAAAGTAGAAGGATCTCTCTCCGAGAAAGCTTCCACCATTGCAATTGCCGGGAATTTTCTAAAACCAGATGGGAAAAGTGATTTGCACCCCAACATTACGGCCGAACTCTGCCCTACAATGGAGTGGGTGTGTGACAAACAAACCCCCTTCATCCTGTGTTGTCATCAGAAGAATGTCGGTAACTACACCTTAGACCCCAGTACCAACAATGTTGAAATCACGAAGCTTTGCAAAAACGAACCAACTGACTGCTGGTATAACTTTAACTAAATCAGCCTATGTAACATGCAATTGGCGAAATAACCAGGCAGATCAGCCAAGTTTGAAAGGTTTAACTTATAGGTTCAAAATAAACGCCATAGCAAAGCCCATACTGAGAGCAGTAGTTATGTACCATGGTATAAGTACCTCCCTTGTGCTAGATGACAAGAATAACGTTTTTCCTCCCTTTATGGTAACCCAAGGTGATGATGTTTCAATACGATGTAGATTAATTGATGGATCTTTTACTGAACCTATACACAGTTATAGCATTGGACCTCACGGCCGTGTTTTGTTTTGCGAAATTCAAAACCAAGATTGTTGGCTAAACTTAACTGCTGTACAATTTTCCCATAAAGTCATGTGTGGTAAAAACAATACAAAATACTGGGGGGAACTCGATGTCGATGTTGTAATACCTACCACCCAACCACTGGTTATGCTAAGCCCGAGAATTTTTGAAATTGGACCATATATAATCAGGAAAACAGGCCAACAACAAATATTGTTCAATCCAGCATGGTCCCTTAAACAAGTCAAATTGCTGATGCAAAACAATGTCTCAGAAGTTCAGCCAGCTTGTTCACCTTTTCTGCAAACTTCCTTCGAGGGGTGGACAACCTGGTTGCGAAAGCGGAACCCTTCTAAGAAACGAACACAAAGAAACATAACCGGTGTTGTGGGAACAGGATTGGGAATCTTAAATAGTATTGATTCAGAAGTACTAATGAATAAATTGGCTGCCACAACTACAGATTTGACTAAAATACAACAACCACTGCAGTCATCCCTATTAGCCTTGGGAAGCCATCAGTGGTTGTTATCAAACATATTACCAAATTGGGAAAAGGTAAATGTGAATGACCACAAATTGATAATTGACGCACTCGATGCTACACAAAACAACATTTCTTTGGCTCTCAGCTGCATCCAGGCTCAATTATAGATGCAGTCAGTTGCTGCCTCAATTATAAGAGAGGGCGAAGAAAGCACTTTTCCTACTGAAATTCGGAAAATAATCTGGAACAGTAGTACGGATTTTGAAAGAGAATTCCAATCCTGGTGGAACTTAGTGAATTTTACCTACAATCCCATCACAAACACAGCCACAGCCTTTGTATTAACCATACGTAATGCTTCAGTGCATTCGATATTCCCTGTCATTGCATTAGGGCTGAACCATGATGGAGCTGTTCTCTATCCTTTCGAGCATAGAGAATGGGCCCGTCAAATTGGTGAGAAGTGGCAAACTGTTAATTTAGAAACTTGTATTGTCTGAGAACAAGGGTTCATCTGTGAAAGTAATGCAATTAGAGCTCAAGACGTTTGTTTAGATACAGAACAAAATATCTGTCATTTTGAAATTCATCCTAACGAGATTCCTGAAACAGTGCTTGTCTATATAGGTAATGGATGTGCATGCTTAAGAACCGCTTGTGATAAAATATTTGTAGAAAATTTAAGAGTAGATACAAAAAATCATTCAAATTTTTGTGTTTGTAACTTTACTAAAATCATAGGATGTGATTTCTCTTATTTAGCCCCAGTTATTTCTTATCACCTTTTACAGTCCAATTACACACTGATCCACCAATTATTGCCTACCCCCATTGGGATGAACCTTACTTTGGTAAAGCAATTGTTGCTTCACCAAGATTTAATTGAAATTTTGGGAAAGATCAAGAAAAATGGACAGAAAACCTTGGTAACTGTTCATCACAATGTGAAAGAAATACATCGTGTTCTAGAAAGGGTAAAGAAAGATGCTGAACACAGGTGGTGGGATACTCTTTTTGGGTGGTCACCTACTGCTACAGGTGTCCTGAACAAATTGTGTCATCCCATCACTGTTCTCTTGATTTTGATTATGATTGGTTTTGCTTTATCAGCAATCTTATACATCATGAATTGGAGAATGATGAAACGGTTAACACAATTGACATCTATAATAGATGTCCACGATTTGGCCAATATCCCATCCACTGTGGACATACCCAAGGTTATTGACACGAGACGAACTACACGAGTATTAAAATAAGATGTGATAAGAAATTAGAGGTGTATTTTGATTAAAATATTACATGTTTATTCTGATTAAAAAATTACTTATTTCCTTCTTTTGTTTCCTTCTTTTTCTTTTCTTTTCCTTCCTTTCTTATGTTCTCTACCCTTTTTTTTCCAGGATATGCTACCAACATTGACGAGTCCTGAAGACTTCACAACAACACTACGAAATCGTGCTGATGGAGTTCGCTTGATGACAATCGTGAGTCACGGGGTGGTGTAAGAGACGGTCTGAAGATCCCTCATCTGCCTCACGATCATCGCCGAGGACAGAGACTGAACACAGGAGTCCTGGCCTGGCTGAGGTGGGATGTCTGCCAAGTGTTGCCTGCAGGTGTGCCCACTGGGAACTGGTATGCATTCCTGAGGAAATTAGTGCAGGTCGCAATGGACTGCGCCGTTCTTGCTGCCCAGGGGGGAAGGACTGCGCTGAAGCGGAAAGGAATGACCTGTCCTGTACACCTGTCCTGTACGTCTGTCCTGTATCTGTTTCCCAAAGCAACGGACCCCATAACAACGGCTGTAGATTTCCCAACCTCTTGGCCAGTTGCCCCTCGCTTCTGAAAAGGACTATAAAGGGACTTTCTGAAATAACTGAGCCCGAGATCTCCCCACGGAAAGAAGATGAATCTATTGGCGGAAGACCACAAGGACTTCGTCTCACCTGTTGGTAGCTATTGCCCCCCCCTCTTTTTCTTCCTCTCTACTTTGTGTTTCTTTCTCTGTCTCTCTCTTTCTCTCTTCTATTGCATTACTGTGTTGTGGGCACTTAATAAAGGTGCACTGTTTTGATTAAAACTGAAATCTCTTGTGTCCTTTTACACTCTGAGATCGATAAACGAACCATCACGACCCCCGCTTGCATTAGCGGATCGTGACAGAAGGTGACCTCCAAAAACCCTCAGATCAAGCTACAACCTTATCTGAAGTAGCATTACAAGACATAGCTATTACAGCAAAGACATCGCTGCTCCTTACTCCTGATGATTCTGTTCCTACACAATATTTCTCTAACATCAAACAGTCAGCAAATGAAAGTTTCATTAAGTTCATTGATCGTTTAAAAACAAGCTTAGAGAAACAGATAGAGAGTCCTGATGGACAAAAAGAACTTTTGGGTAAACTTGCCATGGCAAATTCTAACGAACAATGTAAGAATATCTTGAGGGCCCTACCCATGGACACAGAACCCACAATAGACCAAATGATAGAGACCTGTACTAGACACACATCCACAGAAAACACAGTGACCCAAGCAGTTGTAAAGGGCATCACAGAGGGAGTTTCCGGTGCATTTGCTGCAGCAGTCTCTAAGGAGAATGCCCGCTGTTTCTATTGTGGCAAACTTGGACACTTTATAAAGGACTGCCCACAAATGTCACCCACCCAGGACCATCGTGCCGCCTACCAAAGGCACCAGAGACAGCAACAGCACCAGCAGCATCCAAAAAACTTCTATCGGAGTGCAGTGCCAAGGCCCCGCGCTCAGAAAACAAATCACAGGCCATACTACCCCGTCCCGGCTGCGAACTCCACATCGCATCACCGAGAGCAGACAGCTGGACCTCACACGGCACCATCATCCCAGGCGATCCCAGAACACATGAGAAGGATCCAACACACGGAGCGCTACCGATGGGAACCAGATGCCAACTGGTAACGTCACTGCCACTTAACTTTATTGACAAGCATTTTTATTGTGTCCCCACAGGAAAGTACGGACTGCAGAACGGCCCATGGGACATTCTTATCCTAAGCGATACCCTCCATGGTCCACAACAACTCTTTGTATTACCTGAGATACAAACAGTGCACCCTGGACAAGAAATTCTTGTCCAGCTTTGCTGCACGGACACACCTTTCTTTCTCCCACAGGGAACACCAATTGCTCAAGCTTTTTTACTTCCACAGAACTGCCGAGAACAGCTCCCTCTCAATCCAACAGCAATGTGGATGGAGATTGTGGGCTCAAACAAACCGACCATCGAATGCAGCTTGTTCTGTAAAGGAGAGAAGATCTACCATCCAGGGATGCTGGACACCAGAGCAGATGTGACCATCATCGCCTGCTCCGAGTGGCCAGGGAATTGGGAACTGGAGCCAGTGGCAGGTATGATCTCTGGGATTGGTGGAGTTGCAGTATCCATGAGGAGCAAACGAAATGTTGTCATTGAAGGACCTGAGGGCAAGATAGCAACCACCCGACCATTCGTGGTAAGGGCCCCCATCACCCTATGGAGCAGAGACCTTCCATCCCAGTGGGGTGCCACCCTCGCCATTCCCAGCCAGGATTTCTGACTGGGGCCACTGAGAAACGTGCACTACCATTTACTCCCCCGCTCACCTGGAAGACTGACAACCCAAAATGGGTTAAACAGTGGCCCCTTGAAGAAGAAAAACTCCGCGTGTTGGAAGCCCTGGTGGAAGAACAACTCGCCAAGGGTCACATCACCGAGACCACGAGCCCCTGGAATTCCCCAGTCTTTGTACTGAAAAAGCCTGGCACAAACAAATGGAGACTACTTAATGACCTACAAAAGATCATTGAGGTCATTGAAGACATGGGCACCCTCCAACTCGGCCTGCCATCACCATCGATGCTGCCCTGAGACTGGATGCTTGCCATCATAGATATAAAAGACTGTTTCTTTAACATCCCGCTCCATCCCCAAGACGCACCATGGTTCGCCTTCTCCGTCCCCTCTCTTAACGAACAAGCCTCACTCAGAAGATACCATTGGCTCGTCCTCCCACAAGGCATGAAGAACAGCCCGACCATCTGCCAGTGGCACGTCGCCCACATTCTATCCCCCATCAGGAGCCTGTCCCCAGAAGCAATCATCCACCACTATATGGATGACATCCTAATCTGTGCATCAGAAAAAACTTATTTGGACAGAACTCTTAAAAGGACAATTGAAGCCATAGAAGAAGCAGGGTTTGAGATTCGAGAGGACAAAGTGCAGCACTCCAGCCCATGGACTTACCTTGGCCTCCAGATCCGTGAGAGAACCATCGCACCCCAGCAACTCACCATCAAAGATGATCCCAAAACCCTAAGGGACTTCCACAGTTTGTGTGGATCCATAAATTGGATACGCCCCTTACTGGGAGTCACAACAGACGACCTCACTCCCCTCTTCAACCTCCTCCGCGGCAGCGGAGACTTGGACTCTCCACGTGCCCTCACGCCTGAAGCCCGAAATACCATCACCAAAGTCCAGGAAGCCCTGTCTTCACGCCAAGCCCATCGCGTTGAACCCAGCCTGCCTCTCCAGTTTGCAGTTCTGGGCAAGGCTCCCCTGTTGGGGTGACCCAGCCCACTGTGAGGCTGGGGCTGCGTAATGCCAATCAATCCCAGCCCCTCCCCTGGATCGAGTTTCTCGAAGAGTCAGACTCAGGGGGCGGCTCAGAAGCCTAAGCTGCAGCCCCCCTGGGTGGCACCCGGGTACAAGCCACCTCCCCTGGTTCGGGAAAATTCTCGGTTACTCAGTCGTTCATTGGTTCTGTTATAACTCCCGCCTCTCGGTTTACCCCAGTGGTTCTTGTTACATTGTATCCTCCCCCTGGCTTGTAACTCATTGGTTGTTTTCCCCTTTCACCGGGGTTTTCCAATTCCCTATAAAACTGAGGACAAGGCTCTGAGGAGCCATCCCATCAATCCCATCCCATCACAATCCCATCATCCCCATCACATCGGATTCCAGCCTTCCGAGCTTGTTCGGGTTGCGAAACTTCTAACAATAAACCTGTTAGAAGTCAGACCTGAACAGCCTCTCTCTTCCTTTGTCTCCGAGCTAAAGTGAGCCATCATCATCGGCTCCTGCCGTGTTCCCTCTGCCAAGAAGCCAGCTAGCTAGCCCAGCAAGCATCTCTTTTCCTGATCCCAAAGTCGCTTCTGCGACGGGCAGAAGTAACGCAGCTGGACTCTCTGACCTGGGGCACGCCAGAGCTCGTTAACCCTGCGTTAGGTTGGCGCACCAAGCGTGGGGCTCACGCGAGTGGATTCCTTCGACGTCGTGGCTACGAAGCGACTTTGGACTGCCGACACCTCTCGGTGCAGTCTGCTCTGTTTTAGGAGCAGTGGCCTTCTGGCTGCTAACTCCCACTGATTCTACACTGAACTGACCTTGGAGAGCAGCCGTGCCAAGGAGAACCCCACCTGTGCCTTTTGCTTTGTGACCGGATGAATTTGTGCTGATTTCTGAAACTTGTGTGAGTATCCCTGGTCCCTTATACATTGTTTCTTTTTTTGTTTTGCGGGTGGCGGGTGAAACAAGTGCTGAGAGAGAGATGGGATCAAAACTGTCTCAGCCCCAAAGAGAGGTTTTTCTCCAAGTTGCGAAATTCCTTTCAGTTAATGGCTTTAGATTTTCCAAGGATCTGTTAAAACAGTTTGTTCCCTGGCTTTTCTTTTACCTTCCTCAAGTATCTCCCACAAATTTAAAATCTCCTGCCTTCTGGCAGGATGTGGGGGATAAGATTACTGATTTAAAGCAAAAGGGAGACTCCTTTGGAGAAAAATTTTTTCCCTTGTTCTAGTCCTTAGGGACTTGCATAAAATGGATCAGAAAGTAAAAGAAAAGCACAAATCCCCTCGCAGTTCTTCCCATATCTCTCCTTCCTCTCCTCCTGCTCCTCATCCCACTTCCCTTTTGTTGGAAAAACTGAATGGAGTGATATGCCAATAGGCATAGAGTTGCTGCCTTCTCTCTGACTCTTCTCGGTCTTTTCAGCCACCCTGTCGGAGTAGCCCTGGCCAGACCGCCTCGACCTCTTCCCAAACCCCATATCCCTCTCCCTCTTCCCCAGTTGTAAGCCCAGAAAGCTGTTCTAAATGCTGTTTGCCATTGTTCCCCCCCACTCCACGTCTGAACAATGGCGCCGACCGCATGGCACAGTTCACCCCTCCCCCCTCTTCTTCTTCTTCCCACAGTCCCTTTCACCCTCCTACCCCCAACCCTTTCCTATCCCCGCCCCTGGGCGTGATGTCGTCGGGTTCCTCCCATGCGACGGGTAGCGCCCCCTGCATCGGGAATCCCTGCCCATCCTGTGACCACGTCCCCTGGTCCCCCCAACCCCACCCCCTGTGGAGGACTTCCTGGTTCCCACGCCCCATCTTCTGGTTCCCATCGGGCAGAAACCGGAAGCGACGCCATCTTGAAATCGGGTCTGGGAGTCCCCTCAGCCCCCTCCTACCCCTTTGCTGCTCCTGTAACATATGATCGAACTGGCAATAATCCCACATGGAAACCCTTTGATTCTGCAGGGCTCAAAGAGCTTTGCAAAGCCCAGAAAGAATTTGGGAGGGAGAGTCAGTATTTTAAGAACCTTCTTAAGATAACTATCTCTAGTACAGTTCTTGTGCCACATGACCTCAAAAGCATTTTCTCCTGCTTGCTTTCCCCATCCGAGTTTCAAATGTGGGAAGAAGGTTGGAGAAAGCAACTGGGAGAGGTCCTCCCGATTTTACTGCAGGATCCAAACAACGCCGGGGTTTCTATCGACCACCTTACCGGCGAGGGGTTATTAGCCAAGCCCCAGAACCAGGCTCAAAATACACCAGAGCCAGTTCTGAATGCTGTAAAGCAAGCAGCTGAGCAAGCGTTCTTTATGATGCCTCCTAAATTAGGACCTCAATTGAATTATACTGAGATTCGGCAACTGCAAAATGAGCCATTTATTGATTTTGTGGATAGACTGAGGCTTGTGGTGGAAAGACAAGTGGAAGATCCGAAAACAAGAGAGCATATTATAATGCAAATTGCAAAAGCTAATGCCAATGATGCTTGTAAAAGAGTGATTTTGGGTCTTCCATTCGAACCTCCACCGACCCTAAGTCAAATGATTCGTGATTGCACGACATTGGTGCCAATTAACCAGCCAAATTCTAAAACGGGGGAAAACTTAATAGGAACTGCAGCCGCTGCAGATGCAACAGCATCTCAGGACAAAAGAAATGCTAATTGGGTCTGTTACAGGTGTGGCAAACCAGGGCACTTGGCCCAAAACTGCAGAGCTCCGGCTCCAATTAATCAGGGTTCCTGAGCTGCCTCCCCAGGGCAAATGTCATCACCTGCCGCCGATGGGATGCAGCCAAAAAACTGACTGGACCGCGTGGAGTGGCAAAGCCACACGAGGGAACAAATCAAGAAACTGCCACCAGGAAAATGGTCACCACGACCTCTGCAACTCAAATGGACTCGGTGACACCCCAGAGAATCCTCGTGAGTTGCAAGAATCTGAGAGACTGTATATTGTTTGTGTTAAAAGATGTTGTACATTCACCAGCTGACATTTGTGTTACACCAGAAATTGTTCAAGTAGGGCCACAAGGGTTCTTTACTGTCAATATTCAGTGTGTTAACCCTCCCTATTTTCTTGCTGCTCACCAAGTTGTGGCCCAAGCTATTCTCATGCCCAGAAGTACACCACAGGACTACAACCCCTCTGTCTTCTGGGCTGAGGTAGTTGGGAACGGCAAACCCATGCTTAATTGCAAACTGTCTTGCCAAGGCTCGGACATCCGCCTGGCAGGAATGATGGACACGGGAGCAGACGTGACAGTCATTTCTTCCCACAAGTGGCCGTCACCCTGGGAGCTGCAGCTGGCAGAAGGTATCGTGATGGGTGTGGGAGGATCTATATCTGCTCAGAGAAGCAAGGCAGTTGTCCAAATTGAGGGTCCAGAGGGACAGATAGCATCAGTCTGTCCTTTTGTAATTGACTCTGGATTTACATTATGGGGCAGGGATCTCATGTCCCAGTGGGGGGCGCGAGTCGAAATTCCATCTCAACCCCAAAATTTTTAGTAAAGGCGACTGCGGAGCGCCCCTTCCAGAAATTAAATTGGATCTCGGACGAACACATCTGGATTGATCAGTGGCCTTTGAAAAATGACAAATTAAAGGTGCTCACCACACTTGTGGAGGAGCAGTTGAGAAAAGGAAATATCAAACCCTCTAATAGTGCTTGGAATTCCCCGGTGTTTGTAATCAAAAAGCCGGGGAAAGACAAGTGGCGCCTCCTACAGGACTTGCGGAAAATAAATGCAGTTATTGAGGACATGGGCCCCCTGCAGCCCGGAATGCCTTCACCCTCCATGCACCCCAGGCAGTGGAAGGTAGCAGTCATTGATATTAAAGACTGTTTCTTCCAGATCCCTCTCCACCCAGACGATGCTCCCAGGTTTGCCTTCTCGGTCCCTTCCATCAACCAAAAGGCGCCCATGCAGTGCTACCAGTGGCGAGTTTTGCAGCAAGGCATGAAAAACTCACCCACCATCTGCCAGTGGTATGTTGCTCGCATTCTGTCCCCCATCAGAAAGTTAGCAGCAAAGGCAAGAGTGCTCCACTATATGGACGATGTTTTGGTGTGTGCTCCTAATCAGCAGTATTTAGACTGGACATTGGGGAAGGTAATTGAGGCCTTAGAGGCAAATGGATTTGAGATCCAGGCTGAAAAGGTCCAGAAAACCTCTCCATTTAAATACCTTGGACTAAAAATCCATGAACAGACTGTGGTTCCCCAACAGGTGAAAATGAATGATAACCCTAAGACCTTGCAGGAACTCCACCAGCTCTGCGGGTCCGTAAATTGGGTGAGGCCACTCCTAGGGCTGTTTACAGAAGATCTCGCTCCTCTGTTCAACCTCCTGCGAGGGAAAGATGACCTCACATCACCCAGGCATCTAACAGAGGAGGCGAGACAGTCCATCTGTTAGGTACAGGAAGCGCTGTCGTCCCGGCAGGCACACTGCTGCTGCCCCAGGTCTGCCTTTTCAATTTATTATATTAGGGGAAATGCCATACCTTTACGGGCTGATATTTCAATGGGACGAGGCGCAGAGTGATCCCCTGTTAATCATCGAGTGGGTTTTCCTCTCACACAAGCCGTCCAAAAATATCACAACGCCACAGGAGCTCATGGCCCAGTTGGTGATGAAAGCTAGATCCCGTCTCTGCACTCTTGCAGGGTGTGACTTTACATGTATCTACCTACTATTGGCAACCGATTCACTTGATAAACTCCTTCAAAACAATGAGCACCTCCAATACTGTTACAGCGGGGATACTGTAACACAATGCACCAAACCAGGAGGCCCGTGGAAAAGAAATATATATGTGGACAGATTCTTGCTAGATGTTTCAGTGATGTTTATTTCTCCAGCTGCATGGCCGGGGCTCTCCCGAGGAACTCTCACAGTCACTGGGGCCGAGGGTCCTTGCCCGCGCAGGGAAACACAAACCAACCAATGGGGAATGAGGCTGACCAGGGACAGGGAAACCCCGTGCCTCCCCTCAGGGCCCCTCTCCCAGGGCTACATGGCAGGGGGAGGAGACCCCCACATTTCACCCGTTTATTTTTAACAAAAGAGATGTAAAACTTAACATTGAAAACAACAAGGACAGTTTCAAAACAAAACAAGCTACCCTCCTGAGTCTTTGAATGTCCAAACAGATTCTGTGGAACATCTTAAGGCTGACAGAAGGGAGACAGAACTCTCTGAGCATGTTTTGTGGGGAAACTGAGGCAGGAAAGGGTTTAATTTCTTCCCTCCCCCTTTTCATCCCCCACTCGGCATTGGAAAGGGATTTTTGGGGAAACAATTGGCAAAGGTATGGTTTTGTGAGGGAAACCATGGATGAAAAAACGGATTGGAAATACACTGGGGGTAATAGGATATAGGGTAAAAGGGAAAGGTGGGATTAGGAAAGGGAGACTGTAGGGGGAGCCTACAATGGAGATATTGTCTAACATGACTACGATTTTTTGTATATATACTGCCTTTCACAGGAACACCATCAGGCCCAGTGACCTGCCATGCTTGTAACCCTTTTCTACCTAGTACAATTTTGAATTCCACCACCTCTCCATCTCCCAAGCTTGGGATGCATTTTTCAGGGTTATTCTTTTTATATAGCAGTTCTATGCACGAATATGTCTTGCTGGTTGTCACATCTCATTATAAAACCATAATTTTGTTTAACATTATACCACTTTACTATTCCTAAAACCTTAGCTACTATGATCTTTTCCTTTTTCCGAGTGGCTGCTGTTTTCTGTCTCGCTGCATTCTTGCTTTCTCTTTCGCTCGCTTCCGTGCTGGAATTTCCAGAGCTGCTCGTGCCTGCGCGCTCTTCCCAGGGCCATGCGAGCCAGGCCGGGCCGTGCCGCTCAGTTCTCCGTGCGTCGCCTCCTCTGGTCGCAGCTTCGCTGCCGATGCCAGGTGCTGCATCTTGGCCAGACACCCGAGCGATGACCCCCCCGCGCCCTGCTCCAGCGCGCGTCTCGGCTGGGTGCAGCTCCGCTCCACTGCCACCGCGAGCCGCCTCCCGCACGCTGCCCGTCTCGGTCGGGCGTTCACGGGGCTCGCTCCACCACGCGCTGCGCAGGGCTCCACCGGGTCGTCCCACTCCTGCCGCGCCTTGCTCTGCCGCCAACACTGCAGCTCACGTGGCTCCGCCCGCGCACGGGAACTGCCTCGCTGCTGCTCGCAGAGGGCTCAATCCACGTGGCCTGGATCGTACGGTCCCTGAGGCAGGCTTCCCTTCACCAGGACACCGCTGACATTGCTCAACAGTCTCGGTAATTAAATAATATTCACAAAAATATTCTTCCATTGGCACATATTTTAACTCGAAAATTAACTGTGTCCAAACGGTCTTCCAAAAGTCTTTGGTAAGAATTAAATCCCAAGAAACATAGAAAAAGTTCTTAAACAACAGTGCCAGGAAGTGTTTCAGTTCTTTTTGAGCTTGAATCAAGCTAAAATTTACAAATCGTTTTTCAAGAATCTTTCCAAGTTTAAGATAAATGTCCATATGCGTCTCTGAAAGCCAAGAGTCTTCCCACGGTTCCTCCATAGTTTAGATATGGAACAGCAAAACAAAAACAAGAAGAGAAATCCAAAATTTCTAGGGATTACTCACACAAATCAGTCGCTTAGGGATCAGGGATCGTTCTGCTCTCAATTCACCACCATTTGTTACAGCGGGGATACTGTAACACAATGCACCAAACCAGGAGGCCCGTGGAAAAGAAATATATATGTGGACATACTCTTGCTAGATGTTTCAGAGATGTTTATTTCCCCAGCCGCATGGCCGGGGCTCTCCCGAGGAACTCTCACAGTCACTGGGACCGAGGGTCCTTGCCTGCGAAGGGAAACACAAACCAACCAATGGGGAATGAGGCTGACCAGGGACAGGGAAACCCCGTGCCTCCCCTCAGGGCCCCTCTCCCAGGGCTACATGGCAGGGGGAGGAGACCCCAACACAATACACCCTAGACAGCTACACAGGCCAAATTTCTATACACCATCCACAACACAAACTGTTTATTTCAGTCTTCCAACTGATTCCAAAACAAATTCAAAGCAGAAAACCATTAAATGCCTTGACAATCTTTTCAGATGCCTCCGGTCGTTCTCGCAAATCTGTCATCACATGGAAGGATTCTCGCACTCAGAAGTGGAAGTCTGATGTGCAGGTAGTTGAAGGATCCCCACAAGTGGCAGAACTTGCAGCCGTGGTCAGGGCATTTGAGCGGTTCAGTGAACCATTTAATTTGATAACTGATTCGGTCTATGTAGCAGGTGTAGTTTCCAGGGCAGAGAGAGCCTTACTAAAGAAGGTTGCAAACCCAAAAATTCATAACTTGCTTTCGAAATTGATTCAACTGATCTCCCACCGAAAGCACCCATTCTATGTCATGCATGTGAGATCACACACTGACCTGCCAGGATTTATTGCCCAAGGGAACAGGAGAGCAGATGCCCTAGCTATGCCCATCGAGTTAGCGAATCTGCCTGACAGATTCCAGCAAGCCCAGCTGAGCCATGCAATGTTCCATCAAAATGCTCCAGCTCTCATCCGGATGTTCCACCTCACTAGAGATCAGGCGAAAGCCATTGTGGCGACATGCCCCAACAGCCAAAAACATCAGCTTCCATCATTAGGTCAAGGGGTTAACCCCTGAGGCCTAGGCAGTTGCGAGGTATGGCAAACAGATGTCACCCATTTCCCCCAATTTGGCCGCCAGAAATATATTCATGTTTCTGTGGATACCTTTTCTGGTGCAACCTCTGCCTCAGCCCACCGTGGGGAGAGGGCCAAAGATGTCATCAACCACCTAGTACAGGCCTTTGCTGTGTTGGGGACACCAAATAAAATAAAAACTGACAATGGCCCAGCGTACACCTCTGCAGAGTTAAACAGATTCATGAGTGAGTGGGGTGTGGATCACATCACTGGCATCCCTCACTCGCCCACAGGCCAAGCCATCGTAGAAAGCATCAAACACTAAAAAGACTGTTAGAACAACAAAAAGGTGGCAATGAGATCGCTGCCCCCATCATAAGACTGTCCAAAGTGTTGTTCACTTTGAACTTTTTAAACTGTTCCTATGAGGAACCTGATCCTCCCATAATGAGACACTTCACAAACTCTGCCGAACATAAACTGACTGAGAGACCTGAGGTCCTAATAAAAGACCCTGATACTTTACAAATACGTGGCCCGTAACCCCTAGTCACCCAGGGTAGAGGCTACGGGTGTGTTTCCACCCCAGAGGGTCCAAGATGGATCCCTGGGAAGTGGATCAAACCTTTTTTGAGACCACCTGCGGATGCCAAGTAAAGGAAAGAAGCTGCCACACCCTGGAAAAGAATAAAAACCAAGCCACGTGGGAAAAAGACTCCTCCTCCAGGCCTGAAAACCAAACCTTCCACCTCTCAGTCTCCTTAAAATGTGTCTCCCTTCCCAAAATGACCCCTCATTTTGTTTTGAAAGAGGGGGAGTCCAAGGGAGCCATTGTTATTTAAGTTAATTGTATTTGTATTAATCTTATTTGTGTTGAACTGATCCTAAAGTTACCTCCATTGACAGCATGATGACATCCTACATGCTGTTGTCCCAGTTGCTGCTACAGCTGCTCCTCTGCACCAGGAGATCCAGCAGCCAGATTCCTTCCATTATCAAGGACATTGTATGGGGTTTCTTTATGGAATTGTTAATTTTATTAGCCCTTCCCATTTTTAAGTGTTTGGTTTTGAAATCCCTTAAGCCTTCCCCCTCATTTCAAAGTAATAAAGAAGGGGGAGATGTTGGGGTGACCCAGCCCACTGTGGGGCTGGGGCTGCGTAATGCCCAGGTACAAGCCACCTCCCCCGGTTCGGGAAAATTCTCGGTTACTCAGTCGTTCATTGGTTCTGTTATAACTCCCGCCTCTCGGTTTACCCCAGTGGTTCTTGTTACATTGTATCCTCCCCCTGGCTTGTAACTCATTGGTTGTTTTCCCCGTTCACCGGGGTTTTCCAATTCCCTATAAAACTGAGGACAAGGCTCTGAGGAGCCATCCCATCAATCCCATCCCATCACAATCCCATCATCCCCATCACATCGGATTCCAGCCTTCCGAGCTCGTTCGGGTTACGAAACTTCTAACAATAAACCTGTTAGAAGTCAGACCTGAACAGCCTCTCTCTTCCTTTGTCTCCGAGCTAAGGTGAGCCATCATCATCGGCTCCTGCCGTGTTCCCTCTGCAAAGAAGCCAGCTAGCTAGCCCAGCAAGCAGCTCTTTTCCTGATCCCGAAGTCGCTTCTGCAACGGGCAGAAGTAACGCAGCTGGACTCTATGACCTGGGGCACGCCAGAGCTTGTGCCTCAAGCACCAAACCCTGCGTTACTCCCCGTTTCCATGGACTGATCTTCCAATGGGACCCTCAACTCAGAGACCCTTTGCTGATACTTGAATGGGTCTTCACAAGCAATCAACCTACAAAGACAATAACCACCTTCCAAGAAGTAATGGCACATTTAATAAAAAAGGCCAGAACTTGTCTCCGTTCTCTTGCAGGGTGTGAGTTCACATGCATATACTTGCCCTTGGCCACTGAAGATCTGAAGCACTTGCTCCAGACCAATGAGAGCCTCCAGTTCGCCCTAGATAGCTACATAGGCCAAATTTCCATCCACATGCCAAAACATAGACTTTTCTACTGTGATGCTGCCTTTAAATTGATTCCAAAATTAATCCAAAGTAGAAAACCTCTTAAAGCTCTGACCATCTTTACAGATGGGTCTGGTTCGTCAAAGCGGTCTGTCATGACTTGGAGGCAACCCAATACTCAAAAATTGGAGTCTGATATCCAAATAGTAGAGGGATCTCCACAGATTGCCGAGCTAGCAGCCATTGTCAGAGCCTTTGAGAAATTTAAAGACGAACCTTTTAATTTGGTCACAGATTCGGCTTATGTCCCTGGCATAGCTATGAGGGCTGAACATGCTTTTCTAAAGGAGATCTCCAATCAAAAATTATACCAATTGGTTTCTACATTAATTCATTTAATCTCGCATAGAAAACAGCCTTACTACATTATGCATGTGAGGTCACACACTGACCTCCCTGGTCCCATTGCCAAAGGGAACAGGAGAGCAGATGCACTGGCCATGCCAGCAGAGACTGCAAACGTCCCCGACATCTTTGCCCAGGCAAAGTTGTCACATGCATTTTTTCACCAAAACATTCCTGCCCTCGTCAAAATGTTCAAGCTTTCAAAAGATCAAGCAAAAGCTATCATTGCAACATGCCCGAACTGCCAGAACTACCAAATACCATCTATGGGTACCAGAGTCAACCCCCACAGTCTGAACAGCTGCCAATTGTGGCAAATCGATGTAACCCACTTCCCATCCTTTGGGAGACCCAAATATGTACACGTGTCAGTCGACACGTTTTCTGGGGCAGTGTTTGCATCAGCCCACGCAGGGGAAAATGCTGTCCACATCATCAAGCATTTTCTCCTTGCCTTCACCACACTGAGAGTCCCTGAAGAAATCAAAATGGATAATGGGCCTGCCTACACCTCTCGTAAGTTAGAAGATTTCTTCAACCAATGGGGGATAAAACACAAGACAGGCATACCTAGCAATCCCACAGGGCAATCCATCGTGGAAAGGACCCACCAAACCCTCAAAAGAGTCCTCAATCAGCAATGGAGAGAAACAGAAATCTTGTCTCCTGTTGAAAGACTCTGTAAGGCTCTCTACGTCATTAACTTCCTAAATGGTACTTCATCAGAGCCTGACCCCCCAATACTCCGCCACTTCTCAAATTCAACCCAAGCTAAGCTCACGGAGAAGCCACCAGTGCTGGTGAAGGACCCAGAATCACACCAGGTCTCTGGGCCTTTCCAATTGATTACCTGGGGGAGAGGCTACACCTGTGTCCAGCTACCATCTGGCCCAAAGTGGTTCCCATGAAAAAATATAAAACCATACCTAGGCCCTACAAACACTGCTCCCACAAACACCAACAAGAACTCTCCCAAATCAAATACAGGACGTCCCCAAAACCAGACCAGCTCGGCATGGAGACGAAGACATCGCCGAATGCCCACCAACCAGAGAAAAGATCATCCCACCACACGGCAGCAGACGAAACAGAAAGCTGAACAAGAAGCTAGAGCAAAAGTCAAGCCGTAGGCCAGACACAGTCTGAAAAACCGATCCTTAGTTTATATGTTCCCACCCCTTTTTTACCCCAAAATATCCCCTTCCCTCAACCCTTGTCAAACCTCCTTAAACCCCAAAACTTCCCCTCTCACCACAAAGCTAACAAATCTCGCTTATATTCCCTCTCAGAAGCCCCATCCCTGTCCAAAGATGAAATTTATCTACGTTGATGTTGTCCTCACCGCTGCCTCGATGACCTAAAAGTAGATAAGAGCCTAGACTGAGTCAATGACCTTTTTGGAGGATGGGGAATAACGGGATGGATTGCATCTTTGATTAAGGGAGCTTTGTGGGTATTCATTGTAATTATTATTGTGTTACTTATGTTCTCTTGCCTCCTACGTTGCTGCAGAAAGGCTGCCGGGAATGCCTTTTTAATAAATACAGAAGGGGAAGTTGTGGGGTATGCCCAGCCACTGCCCTGGAGGGACGTCTGCTGAGATAAGGCGATTGAGCAATCTCCCAGCAGGACCCCGCCTGGAAAGGCAGCTACTCTTCAGTTATGGCAAGAAGAAGACAGACCCAGAATCCTCTGGGAGACCCTATGCAGATCCTTTGTCACCCATTGGCCTTTACCCTCTGACACCCATCCCCTGTATCCCTATAAAGCTAGCCCTCTGCCCCTGCGAGGGCAGAGAGCTGCCCATCCCTGGCCTCCCCTTTGCCGGAGTATGGACCAACAATAAAGTTACTTCGTGCAGAACCAGCTACACGAGCCTCTCGTCTCTCTCCCTGGTCTGGCCTGGAGGCTACCCTGCAGAGCTAAGTTGAAATCACGAGCTGATAATCACTAAAGAGCTGACGGCTTCTGCACGGGCCCTCCTAGCTAGCAGCTGAGGGAAGACACCAGACCTCGGGAAGGTGATTCCTTTTGAGACCATCTCTCCGGACCAGTCACCTCTTCCTTGGTCAGAGCTACTGACCCCTCACCAGCTGTAATACCTCATTTTATTTTGAAAGAGGGGGAGTCCACGGGAGCAATTGTTAATTGTATTTGTGTTAATTTTATTTGTGTTATACTTTTCCTAAAGCAACCACGCTTGACCGCGTGATGACCTCCTACCTGCTACTGTTCCACCTGCTGCTGCAGCTCCTCCTGTGCCATCACCCATGAGGCGAGGCATGGATCATACTACAGCCACAAAACAACGTGTCGGTAACGCTGGCCCAAGCCCTCAATCAAACGGGGATATGCTTGGGCATGGGCAGGGCAAAGGACCCAATGTTGACCTGCCTTTTGATATTCCCTTGCACACTGAAGAGTTTGTTGCCTACACGCATGACATCCACATCCTCCAGCCCCACTGCTGGGACCAGTGGATGTGGAAACTTCCAACAGCCATACGGGAGCCCCAAGAACTACATCTTCAGGGGTCCGCTGAGGCAGCCTATTGTTTTAACTCATTGTCTTGGGGTGACCTTATGATGTGTATCCCATATCGCTGCCTATGCCCAGAAATTAATTCCTGTGCCTTTCTATA
Organism: Corvus moneduloides; assembly: GCF_009650955.1. Taxonomy (NCBI): domain Eukaryota; kingdom Metazoa; phylum Chordata; class Aves; order Passeriformes; family Corvidae; genus Corvus; species Corvus moneduloides. Next base: position 9,668,828 of record NC_045510.1, on the reverse strand, counting down.
CCTCTAAACTGAGCCTGAGAGGGGGAAGGAAAAACTGAGCAAAACTTTTTCAAAGCCATTTTCAGCTTGTTCAAGGTCACACACAGATAGCAATTTGTTTCCCAGCTGTGGCAGGGGAGGGAGGAAGCACCCGGCTTGCTGTTTCCCGAGGACAGTTTTTTTTGGCCAGTTGTTCAGCTGCTTTTTCTCCGGAGAGAGATTGAGAGTTGAATTTTCCCTTCCCTGGAATTTCAGATTTTCTCCCTTTTCTACTGGACTGCTTGATTGCTTTAACATCAGAGGACATTGGGAGGACCTTCCACCCAGCACAGAGGCCCTGGCCCTGGGCCAAGCCCCAGCTCCGAGGAGACCAAAGGGAGGACTCTAACACTTTCCCAGGATTTTTCTCCACAGGGAGAGATTTTATTATTTAGCATTATTATCCTTTTCCCATGTGTTTGTTAAATAAATAGCTTTTATCTCTTTCACTTTCCTTTGAGGAAAATTTATTTTTTCCCTGAACCTGGTGGGGGAGGGGTGGTGACCTGCCTTCTATGAGAGGATATATTTCTAAATTTGGCCAAACTGGAACAAATTTAGTGGCGCCCAACTGCGTGGCTCGAAGGAAAGTGAAAAAACCTGTAGTAATCACATTTTGGTTTGAATTTACTTATTCTGTGTTGGGGTAAAGTAGTCACCATGCTGGTTGAGTTCATAATGTCTCTCTGCCTTGATGTACTCATGTCTTTCTGGTCCTTAGGCTTCATTGAGGTACTGGTGTTTTTCTGGTCCCTAGGGTTGTTTGCCTACCCACAACTTGCTCCAATCTTGTCCCTGATATGTAAATTTTACAGAGAAGGGAGACGAATCAGGATTTCTAGCTTGCTGTGCTCGGTGATAATGATTTATAAGAAGTTGACAGAGGTACAGGCAGCTGTTCAAAGTGTGTATGATAAGTGGTTTCTCCATTCTAACCCCAGTCCTAGCTTCAGTAGCCGGCTTTGGGAATTTATTATTAATTGCACCCAGATTGTTAGAAGAGGAGGAGACGGGGTTTCCCTTCCCTTTAAATTTGATAGGTTATCCTTTGAGAATGTTCAGTATCCCCTGGATGTTAAAGAGACCACCTTCCTGGTATTTAATCTGGTAATCTTCCTCTATGTGCTCTGTATGTCTCGCAGGTTGTCTAGAATGAGAGCTCAGATTTCCAGGGTGACTGCTGAGACACCTGACCCAGAGGTGGAAAATCCTGAGTGGCGTGGGGAATGGGAGGACATCGGCCAAATCTTGAAGAAATTCTCTGACCCAATGATTTGCAATTTTCCCCCTGACCAAATTCAGAAACCAGCTGAGGTGGGGAAATATCTGAAAGAGAAATACAATGACAATTCTGAGAAAAAGATCTTTGCAATATGTTGGGCTTTGGCATATGCCTATCGCACAATGCAGCAAGTAAAGGTAGAAAGGCAGGAAGATAAATCAGCAAAGCCGGCAGACACCCCAGTCACCCAGGCTGCAGATAAACCAGATAGCAAGTCAAAACCAGATGGAGAGTCTAAGCCAATGGCAGTGGCTCCTGTCACGAGAAAAAAGCACCCAACCAAAACTGATTGCCCAGTGAAAGATGAGGATAATGCAGGGGAAGGAACCTCAAAAGATGCAGGGGAAGGAACCTCAAAGACATCAACTGACTCAGGCACAGATACCATTACTGAGTCCATGTCCATAAAGGACCTTCACAGCCTAAGAAAGGATTACACCCGACGGTCCGATGAATCCATAAGTTGGGTGGTCCATATTTGGGATGCGGCAGGTGATGATGTAATGCTGGACGGTGCTGAAGCGAGGCATTTGGGATCCCTGTTACGTGATCCAGTTATCAACCAAGCAATGATAAGGGGGCTGACTCTACCAGTGTCGGGAGACGGATTTTGACAGGCGTGATTGAAAGATATATGTGCGGAGATGATCTCTACATGCAGCAAACCCAGTGGAAGACCATAGAACAAGGGATCCAACACCTGAGAGAACTAGGGGTGGTAGAGGTTGTCTTCACAAATGACCCAGGATTGAGGAGTCCAGACCGGGCCAGAGTTATTCCATATATGTGGCGAAAACTCATACAGCTTGGGCCACAAGAATACGCTTCTGCTTTAGCAATAATGAAACCGGACTACGGTGTGAATGACACCGTGCAGGATATGGCAGTGAAGCTCCGAGCATATGCAGACTCTGTGCACTGCCCAACACATGCAAGAATCCTAGCTGTGGAAACACATATGCAGAAAATGGAAGATAAGATAGAGAAGAATCACCAGGAGATTAAAGAGTGCCCTCCCCGCGGACGTTCCCCAGAGAGAAGGAACATCCCACGAAGTGAGCTGTGGAAATTTCTGTGTGACAGTGGGGAAGACACGAAGAGGTGGGGTGGACAACCCACCTTTGCTCTGGCAGCACGAGTGCGTGAATTGAAGGAGCTCAAGTCTCAGAAAGGAAGTTCTACCAAAAAGGAAGTAGCTCCAGTTGCCTGTAGCCAAACTGCTGGAAATGATGGAAAAGACGATGGCATGTCCGATTCCCATGAAGGAACCTCTAAGATGCAGGCCCAGGGAAAGAAGGATAACCAGGCATAGAGGGGCCCTGCCTCTAGCCAGGTAGAGGTCAGGGAAAACCATGTTTTTTGGACTTTGTGGATTCGTTGGCCTGGTACATCAGAACCACAAAAATATGATGCCTTGGTTGACACTGGTGCGCAGTGTACAATAATTCCATCGCAGCATGTGGGGGTAGAATCTGTTTCTATTTCTGGTGTAACAGGTGGATCACAAGATTTGACCTTGGTGGAAGCTGAGGTGAGCCTGACTGGAAACGAGTGGAAGAAACATATTGTGACTGGCCCAGAGGCCCCGTGCATTTTGGGAATAGACTTCCTCCGGAACGGGTATTTTAGAGACGCAAAGGGACTCAGGTGGGCTTTTGGAATAGCTGCTGTGGAGACAGAGGGCATTAAGCAATTGAACTCCTTGCCTGGACTATCAGAGAACCCATCTGCAGTAGGCCTTCTTAAGGTGGAAGAACAAAGAGTATCAATTGCTACCTCGACAGTGCATCGCCGACAGTACCGGACAACTCGAGATGCTGTGATTCCCATCCACAAGATGATCCGTGAGCTAGAGAGCCAAGGGGTGGTCAGCAAGACCCACTCACCCTTCAACAGTCCCATTTGGCCTGTGCACAAATGGGAAGGAGAATGGAGATTGACTGTGGATTATCGTGCCTTGAATGAAGTGACTCCACCATTGAGTGCTGCTGTGCCAGACATGTTGGAGCTCCAGTATGAGCTGGAGTCCAAAGCAGTGAAGTGGTATGACACTATTGACATTGCCAATGCATTTTTCTCCATTTCTTTGGCAGCAGAGTGCAGGCCCCAGTTTGCCTTCACCTGGAGGGGTGTGCAGTACACCTGGAACCGACTGCCCCAGGGGTGGAAGCACAGTCCCACCATCTGCCATGGACTGATCCAGACTGCACTAGAAAAGGGTGAGGCTCCAGAACATCTGCAGTATATTGATGACATCATTGTGTGGGGGAGCACCGCAACAGAAGTGTTTGAGAAAGGAGAGAAAGTTTATCCGGATTCTCCTGGAAGCTGGTTTCGCCATCAAGAAGAGCAAAGTCAAGGGACCTGCTCAAGTGATCTAGTTCCTGGGAGTGAAATGGCAAGATGGACGACGTCAGATTCCCACTGAGGTCATCAATAAGATCACAGCAATGTCTCCACCAACCAACAAGAAGGAAACACAAGCTTTCCTAGGTGCCATAGGCTTTTGGAGGATGCATATTCCTGAGTACAGCCAGATCGTGAGTCCTCTGTACCTGGTTACCCACAAGAAGAACGATTTCCATTGGGGCCCTGAACAGCAACAAGCTTTTGCCCAAATCAAGCAGGAAATCGCTCATGCTGTAGCCCTTGGCACAGTCAGGATAGGACCCAAAGTGAAGAACGTGCTCTACTCTGCAGCTGGGAGCCATGGCCTGTCCTGGAGCCTCTGGCGGAAGGTGTCTGGTGAGACTCGAGGTCGACCACTGGGATTCTGGAGCTGAAGCTACAGAGGGTCTGAAGCCAAGTACACCCCAACAGAGAAGGAACTCTTGGCAGCCTATGAAGGAATCCAAGCCGTCTCAGAGGTAATTGGCACGGAGGCACAACTCCTCCTGGCACCCCGACTACCGGTGCTGGAGTGGATGTTCAAAGCAGAGGTTCCCCCTACCCACCATGCCACCAATGCCACATGGAGCAAATGGATTGCTCTCATCACACAGCGGGCCTGTATCAGGAAACTGAATCGCCCTGGGACTTTGGAAATAATCACAAATTGGCCTGAAAGTGAAAACTTTGGTCGCGCTGATGAAGAAGAGCAAGTGACACGTGCTGAAGAAGCTCCACCATACAACCAACTGCCATCAGAAGACACAGGCTACGCTCTTTTCACCGATGGTTCTTGTCCTATCATAGGGATGAAACGAAAGTGGAAAGCAGCCGTATGGAGTCCCACACAACGGGTTGCAGAAGCTACTGAAGGAGAAGGTGGATCAAGCCAACTCGCTGAACTCAAAGCTATTCAACTGGCCCTGGACATTGCTGAAAGAGAGAAGTGGCCAAAGCTATACCTCTACACTGATTCATGGATGGTAGCCAATGCTCTATGGGGATGGCTAGAAAAGTGGGAAAAAGCTAATTGGCAGCGTAGGGGAAAACCAATCTGGGCTGCTGAAGAGTGGAAAGACATCGCTGCCCGAGTAAGAAAGCTGGTTGTGAGAGTCTGCCATGTAGATGCCCATGTCCCCAAGAGCAGGGCTAATGAAGAACACCAAAACAACAAGCAGGTAGATCAGGCTGCAAAGATAGAAGTGTCACAGATAGGCTTGGACTGGAAACACAAGGGAGAGTTGTTCCTAGCTCGATGGGCCCATGATGCCTCAGGCCATCAGGGCAGAGATGCCACCTATAAGTGGGCACGAGATCGAGGGGTGGATCTAACCATGGACAGTATCTCCCAGGTGATCCATGACTGTGAGACATGCGCTGCAATCAAGCAGGCCAAGCGGGTGAAGCCCCTGTGGTATGGTGGGCGGTGGTCCAAATACAAGTATGGGGAGGCCTGGCAGATTGATTACATCACACTGCCTCAAACACGCCAAGGCAAGCACTATGTGCTCATAATGGTAGAAGCCACCACAGGATGGCTGGAGACCTGCCCTGTGCCTCATGCTACTGCCCGGAACACCATCATGGGCCTTGAAAAGAAAGTCCTGTGGAGGCATGGCACCCCTGAGAGAATTGAATCTGACAATGGGACTCATTTTAAGAATAGCCTTATAAACACCTGGGCTAGAGGACATGGCATTGAGTGGGTGTACCACATCCCTTACCATGCACCAGCTGCAGGCAAAGTGGAACGGTGCAATGGATTGTTGAAAACCACTTTGAAGGCACTAGGTGGGGGAACTTTCAAGAATTGGGAACAGCATCTGGCAAAGGCCACCTGGTTAGTTAACACCCGAGGTTCCACCAATAGAGCTGGTCCAGCCCAGTCTGAATCCCTGCATACAGTAGATGGAGATAAGGTCCCAGTAGTGCATGTCAGAGGTCTGTTAGGAAAGACTGTGTGGATAAATTCTGCCTCGAGTACAGACAAACCCATCCATGGGGTTGTCTTTGCTCAGGGATCTGGTTGCACATGTTGGGTAATGCACAAAGATGGAACAACACATTGTGTACCGCAGGGAGATCTGACTGTTGTATGAGAACCACCTGTTGTGTGAAATGCTTGTATACCCCTGCTTGCTGATTGTCACTGTCACTGTTCATATATAGCTGTGTATGTATATATATATATATATGTGTGTGTGTGTGTGTATTAATGTGGGTGTACAATTAGAATATCTTCGTTTGGGCATTGAGCCAACAATATGGGATAAGGGGTGGAATGTCTTGGGGTGACCTTATGATGTGTATCCCATATCACTGCCTACGCCCAGAAATTGATTCCTGTGCCTTTCTATGCCTCTAAACTGAGCCTGAGAGGGGGAAGGAAAAACTGAGCAAAACTTTTTCAAAGCCATTTTCAGCTTGTTCAAGGTCACACACAGATAGCAATTTGTTTCCCAGCTGTGGCAGGGGAGGGAGGAAGCACCCGGCTTGCTGTTTCCCGAGGACAGTTTTTTTTGGCCAGTTGTTCAGCTGCTTTTTCTCCGGAGAGAGACTGAGAGTTGAATTTTTCCTTCCCTGGAATTTCAGATTTTCTCCCTTTTCTACTGGACTGCTTGATTGCTTTAACATCAGAGCACATCAGGAGGACTTTCCACCGGGCGCAGAGGGCCTGGCCCTGGGCCAAGCCCCTGCTTCAAGGAGACCCAAGGGAGGACTCGAACACTTTCCCAGGATCTTTCTCCACAGGGAGAGATTTTATTATTTAGCATTATTATCCTTTCCCCATGTGTTTGTTAAATAAATAGCTTTTATCTCTTTCACTTTCCTTTGAGGAAAATTTATTTTCCCTGAACCTGGTGGGGGAGGGGTGGTGACCTGCCTTCTATGAGAGGATATATTTCTAAATTTGGCCAAATCGGAACACTCGTGCTATAGTAAGCCGGGACACCAATTCCCAGTCATCCCGTTCGATAAAATCTATAATTCCCACGGCTGGTGTCAGAATATGGCCATGTCAGTTTCCAACTCTGTTAGTCAGAACAAGGAGTTGCCAGAAGAGTTATTTTCAATCTGTGGGGACCGGGCGTGGAAAAGAATCCCACCATTTCTCACAGGAGGTCCCTGCACTCTGGGGTATTTGGCCACCCTCACCCCAGACAGGTCTCAACTTCTCAAATGGCATAATTCGGCTAATCAGAATAGATCAAAACACTCTATTCACAAAATCCCTGACGATTGTGATGATTCGGTCACTAATTGGCCTCATTATAAAAGAGTTGTCTTGTCAATTTTCTTGCCGTGGGTGGCGGCAGCTAAGGCCCTTGGAGAACTTGAGCAGATTTCTTGCCGGCTACGGAAAAACACCCAAGCCACGTCCTCCACCCTCAGCCAACTTTTAGCTGAGGAAGAAAAAACAAGGCAGGCAACATTACAAAATCGAGCTCCCATCGATTTCCTTCTCCTCGCCTATGGCCACGGCTGCGATGAATTTGAAGGACTTTGCTGTATAGACCTTTCGTCAAAGAGCAGGTCCATCCATGCCGAAATTAAAGAAATTCACACCCAAGTAGACAACCTGCACGCAGAGGGCAGCGACTGGTTTTCAAACCTCTTTTCTGCCTCCAGTTCTCCTTGGTTCCCCGGGAGCTTCAGCTGCTGGATTCCCTCTGTTATCAAAGTCATTGTATGGGTTTTGTTTATGGTGTTGTTAATTTTACTTGTTTTTCCCATTTTTAAGTGCTTAGCTTTAAAATCCCTTAAGTCCTCTCCCTCATTTCAATATAATAAAAATGGAGGAGATGTTGCGGTGACCCAGCCCACTGCTGGGCTGGGGCAGTTGAATGCCAAACAAATCAGGGTTATCCCTTGGGTGGATTTCCCCACCCAGGACAGTGAGTCCGAGGGTGGGTCGATGGGCGGCACAGAAGCCTAAGCTGCATCCCTCTGGGCGGCACCTGGGTTCAAACCGCCTCCCCCTGTTTGAGAAAGTTCTCTGTTATTCAGTTGTTCATTGCCTCCCTGTTGTAACTCCCGCCTGCCAGTTTCCCCCATTGGTTCTTGTTAAATTGTATCCTCCCCCGGCTTGTATCCCATTGGTTGCCTTCCTTTTCCCCACCTTTTTCCACCCCCCTACAAAACTGAAAGCAAAAACCCCTCGGTGCTTTTTTTTGGTTCCTGGACCCTGTTACGATCCGGTTTAAACCTAGAAAAGCAAAGCAAACTAAGTCTCTCTGCATAAACCGAAAAGAACTTAGAAAGTTCAAAATATCCCCAGAAATGAGATTAAAACCAAACGAGGTTAGATGTTGTTGCCAAAAAAATGGATGTATTTTATTTAATAGTAAAAGAGGCAAAGAGAAGGGAAGAGAAAAGAAAGAGAGAAAGAAAAGAAGTGTGCGTGGGGGCTGGGGGAACAGGGAGAGATGACAGGGGTTAGATGGAAGCATATCACCCATCTGAGGGTCCCAACGACGTCTCGTTGCTCCCCTCCATCTGGTCTGCTGGTGGTGAGGGTCCCCTGTCGCCGCCGTGGCCATGCCGCTACATGCTGCCACACGCCGCCACAAGCCGCCACACGCTGAAGAGTGCAGAATTCCGTGGATTAATATACACTTTGGGCCAGGTGGGAACACCCATGTGCCTCCTCTTGCAGGGGCTAGCTTGACACACTGTCCCTTGCAACACTGAGGGTCTGTTGCATCATCTCTGGTGCTCTGGTGCAGGGTCTGGGGACCCCTTTGAGGGGGGCCCCTGTGATGGGCCATGTCACCCCCTTCTGCTGTGGATAAGCTCCCCCCCCCCGGTGAGGACCCCTCAGCTGGGCTCTGCACAGTTGGAGGATGGGCAGTCACTGCGCCTCTGACCAGAGGCTTTTCCAAGATACCCAGAGCCTCTCCTCCCTCCACCCCTTGGTGCGAGGGTCTGTGCAAGCCTGGCAGCTGATAGCCCTGGGGCTTTGGTCCTCATCTTGGAGGTGTTAAGCCTATGCTCAGTGAATGTCCCCAGCCCTGAGTTGTTACTTTATCTTATCTTCATCAGCGAGCAGTGTCAGGCCTCAGGGCCCCATTCAGGGTGTGGGAGTCTTCTCTTCAGCTTTTGTAATACAGTTTTAAAAGTCCTTTAAGAAAATGTTTAAGTCATAAAATATAATATTTCAGTCTCTGACAGACCCTCTGACAATAAACTTGTTGGAACCCATACCAGAAGCCCCTCTCTTTTCCTTTGCCTCCAGATTAATGCGAGCCCAGACCATCGGATGTGACGTGCCTCCTTTGTGGAAGAACCAGCATGCGTGCCCAGCCAGCGCCTTTCCTGCTACTGAAGTCGGTCCTGAAGGACATCGCAGAAGTAACGCTGCATCCCCTCTGACTGAGGGCACGCCAGAGCTCGTGCTAGCGAGCCAGGGACAGTGTTAATGGCTACTGAAAAGAAAGCAGTAGCAAGATCCATTACCACCTTCCAGGGATGTAAAGCTTTGCCGATTTTTCCTATGACGGTAACCATGTCTGGTACCGTAACTGTGAGTGGGGGGGTGTTACAATCCACTTAATTATAGAGGAGTAAAGAGAGCTCTCTGTGAATTGCAGGAAGAAATTCAGGTTCGAATATTCCCTGAAATGAGATTAAAACTCAAACAAAGCTATATGTTGCTACCAAAAAAAAATATATTTTCACTTTATTAACTGTAAAAGAAGCAAAGAGAGAAAGGGAAAAGTAAAGGAAAGTTGGAAAAAGATAAGATTACTTTAAAAACATAGGATAGTGTCATGGGTTAGCAAGCATAGCCCCAGAAGTGATGTTCTTGCAAAGGGGTGCTTACAGCTTCCTCTGTGTAGCGGGTTGGGTTTGTAACCGGGCGGAAACACCAGTTTAGTGTAGTGGTTTGGTCCAAAATACTCATTACTGTTTACCTTCTGTGAGATAAGAATTAGGAGAAATGCAAAGCAGGCACCAATCTTGAAAGAATATAAAGAAGTTTATTAACAGACCTAAAAGAAGAAAAAAAATCATACCACACCTTCAGAACTCTCCTCCTCCCCCCACCTTCCTCCCTTCTCCAAGTGACAATGTAAAAAGACAACCCTTGAGATGTTCAGTCTGTTTACCACTTCCATAATAACCTTGTTCAGTCCATTTAGGAAGCGGAGTCTCTCTTGCCCATGCTATGAACACATTATCACAACGAGACAGCTGCCCACTTCCAAATAACTTTGTTCAGTCCATTTAGGAAGAGGAGTCTCTCTGTTTGCATGTGAGTTCCTTCCCCTGACTTGCAGCTTTTCCCACAACTGCTTTCGAGGGTCCACTCTTGAAGTTTTTTGGGGTACAACTTTAAGGTTGAGCCGTTCAGAAAGAAAACTTCTCTTCACCCATCTCTGGGTTGTGACAGCCTCTGTGATGCACACTTAAGAATAGAAACTCCGAGGCAGAGCCTCTCTGTCTCGTTTCCGGTGCTGGGACAGGTGGCTGTGGGCCCCATGCGGGGAGCCAGCGGGCCTGGCCCAGGCCCTGCTTGGGCCAGGCCGGGCTAGGCCACTGCCATCCTGGAGCTGATGGGCCCTGTTCCACCCGTGGACCCCCCCCATAGCCCTGCTGTGGGCAGCCGGAGCGGCTTGGCTCCCCCCCCTCTCCACTGCGGCCAAGATCGAGCTGAAGCTGCACAGCTGTCCGGCAGAGGTCATGTGACCGACAGTGAGAAGCCACATTCCAGCTGCAAGGCCTAGGTGAGATTATCCCTTTTAGTGCTGTGAAGAGCTGAAAACCTGAGGGAAGAGAAAGAGGAGATGCTTAGAAGCTGAAAATCTGTTGTAGAGCTATGATATATCAGAGTATCCGTTGTAATTTCATGAAGATATGGGGGTGGAGTGTTCGTGAGCAAAAGCACCTGCGCTGAGATAGGCAGATGCTGAAGCAGCTGTAATTTCATGAGAAGTTTGAACAGGGAGAGATGGAAGCGATGAGGACTTTTGCTCCAAATGGGAAAGGAGAAAACCTCAGTTCCTAGAGATGCTCCCAGAGATTTCTTAGAGATGAAATGCTCCCAGAGATGGGTGAAGAGAACTTTTCTTTCTGAACGGCTCAACCTTAAAGTTGTACCCCAAAAAACTTCAAGAGTGGACCCTCGAAAGCAGTTGTGGGAAAAGCCGCAAGTCGGGGGAAGGAACTCACATGCAAGCAGAGAGACTTCTCTTTCTAAATGGACTGAACAAGGTTATTATGGAAGTGGTAAACAGACTGAACATCTCAAGGGTTGTCTTTTTACATTGTCACTTGGAGAAGGGAGGAAGGTGGGGGGGAGGAGGAGAGTTCTGAAGGTGTGGTATGATTTTTTTCCTCTTTTAGGTCTGTTAATAAAGTTCTTTATATTCTTTCAAGATTGGTGCCTGCTTTGCATTTCTCCTAATTCTTATCTCACAGAAGGTAAACAGTAATGAGTATTTTGGACCAAACCACTACAGATAGTTTACCAACCACACTTGCGACCTTTTCACCGAGGTGGGGGGGGGGGGGGGGGGGGCAGGGGGGGTGGGGCAAAGCAGTTTTTGCCTTTTTTTTCTCTGCCTCTCAAATTGGCTTTATCTGTGTTTTCCGGTCTGCTCGAGGCTGACAGCTTAGCTGGAATGTAGTCACTTGCCTTCTGAAAAGAAGGCACAGCGCATGGTCCCTGCAGCTGACTTCGGTCCACTTGTGTTGCTCACACCAGAGGATGCAGGAGCAGAGGAGGGTTTCCACAAGTCATGAGCGTGTCACAGTAGGTTGCTGTTTTCCCCAGGCTGACTGTGTCGGCTCACAACAGTTACTCTTCATGTGCAATCTAATTTTTGAATGGGTGTCGCGGGTTCGGTTTGTAACCGGGCGGAAACACCAATTTAGTGTAGTGGTTTAGTCCAAAATACTCATTACTGTTTATCTGCTGTGAGATAAGAATTAGGAGAAATGCAAAGCAGGCACCAAACTTGAAAGAATATAAAGAAGTTTATTAACAGACCTAAAAGAGGAAAGAAAAAAAATTATACCACCTTCAGAACTCTCCTCCTCCCCCCCACCTTCCTCCCTTCTCCCACTGACAATGTAAAAAGACAACCCTTAAGATGTTCAGTCTGTTTACCACTTCCATAATAACCTTGTTCAGTCCATTTAGAAAGAGAAGTCTCTTCTTGCTCGTGCTATGAAAACATTATCACAACGAGACAGCCGCCCACTTCCAAATATTGTTCAGTCCATTTAGGAAGAGGAGTCTCTCTGCCTGCGTGTGAGTCCTTTCCCCCGACTTGCAGCTTTTCCCGCAACTGCTTTCGAGGGTCCACTCTTAAAGTTTTTTGGGGTACAATTTTAAGGTTGAGCCGTTCAGAAACAAAAACAGAGGCCCTTCTCCTTCCCTGGGAGCAAAGGGTCTTCATCATCTTCATCTTTAGGACTATCTTTGGGAGCATCTCTAGGAACTGAGGTTTTCTCCTTTCCCGTTTGGAGCAAAAGTCCTCATCTGGTTCATCTCTCCCTGTCCAAACTTCTCATGAAATTACAGCTGCGTCAGCATCTGCCTATCTCGGCGCAGGTGCTTTTGCTTACGAGCTGAACACTCCACCCCCCATATCTTCATGAAATTACAACAGGATACTCTGATATATCATGGCTTCACAACAGAATTTCAGCTTTAAGCATCTCCTCTCTCTCTTCCCTCAGGTTTTCAGCTCTTCACAGTAGTAAAAGGGTTAATCTCACCTCGGCCTTGCAGCTTTGCAGCTGGAATGTTGAATTTTTCTTATCGAAGTGGAGAGGGGGGGAGAGCCGAGCCGCTCCGGCTGCCCACGGCAAGGCAGTGGGGGGGGGGGGGTCCCACGGCTGGAACAGGTCCATCGACTCCAGGATGGCCGTGGCCCGGCCCAGCCTGGCCCAAGCAGGGCCTGGCCGGGTCCGCTGGCCCCCACACAGGGCCCACAGCCACCTGTCCCAGCACTGGAAACGAGAGAGAGAGCTTGGAGGGGGAGTTTGCCTATTCTTAAATGTGGATCACAGAGGTGATCACAATTTTAAGTGGCTTAGAGAATTGTCCATATTCAAACTGGCCAGCTGATAGGTTCTATCAATTCCCAGAGGAAACTGTAAGCACCCCTTAGCAAGGACATCCCTTCCAGGACTATGCTTGCTAACCTATGACAATGGGCCAAATAGGGGCATTAAAAGCAGTCATATCTCTAATAATTCCCACTCCTTGGAGTGCAGGAGTCAGCTGAGTGATGTCCTCTCCCCCCCTGGAACACCATACTGCTTTACATTCACCACCTTGGCAGATGCTGGTAACACAACAGCATCCCACTCAATGAGTCCACATAAAGGAGTTATAGATCAAGTGGCAAATCACACTTGTGGAGGGTTAAAGCAAAAGTAATTATTCAGTGTTTCAACAGTTTGCTCTGACAGCACACCATTGCCCAAGATATATTCTTTAATTGGAGCAATTAACACCTGTGTGACAAATGGAGTGTCTTCTATCATTAAAGTAACCTTAGCTTGAAGGGCAGGGGTGGAAGTGCCCCTCAAGCCACAGATCTGTGAAGTAGCTTCTTTAGAAGCAATATCACCATGTAATATGGTAACTTCTGCACCTGTATCCACCAGAGCTGACACATGCAAATTTCCTCCAGATTGCTGTCATCAAATTACCTAAAACAGTTGAATAAGACTCATTAACACCAATTTAGAGTTAAAGAGGGCATCATTTATTCAGGCGCCTGAAGTGACATGGGGAATAATGTTGGGGAAGATGAAACAGGAAAGCCTTATAAATATGATTGCCTGACAAAAGATTTTGGGAATATGAAAACTATAAGCGACATCGAAATGAAGGCCACCTTTGAAATACCAAGTCTTAGTTACTGAACAACTGGTAAACAATGGTATGGCCAACTGAAGGTAATCCCCTTTTGATCGAACAGTACCCTCTGCTTGCAGACAGGCCCAAGGGTCAGAGCAGACCCTACTAGCTCAGCAGAAGGGGTCCAAAGAGTCGTTTTTAGAAGTTAAGATGTAACACTCTATGGTAATATAAGAACTCTTATAGGCTGTATGTAAATGCTATAGGATTTGTATCTTGTACTAGATTGGCTAGTGAAAATTAGAATATTCAGTACAGAAGATGATTTATTGTATTGTAACGAGGACTTCCCCCCTTACTTACTTCCTCTCCGCTCACTCTTACTCCGCTCTTACCTACTTGCTCTTACTTTTACATTCTTGCTCTCTTGGGCCTGCTCCGAGCTGTGGCTGGCAGCTCTAAGCAGTGCCCCTGTACCCACGCCCTTTGCAATAAACCGCATGTTCCAAGATCTGACTTCAGAGATGTCTCCGTCCGTCCCGACCGTCCAACCCACCCAAGCTCCTACAGAATAACACCTCCTAATGTGCCCTCCGATTTCTACAAGTGTGTTGCTAATATACAGTCACTACATGCATATTATATTTTGTCCATTACCATAAAACCCTCCCCATGTTCCCCAAGTTCCCAAACTCAGTCCTTGTTTTGGATGTAGCTACATTCCTGAGCCAGATGCCTCCGCTTTATCTTCAAATGTCCAACAGCAGTTTCTGCATGCCTTGTTTCTCTGCTAAAGGTTCAGACACAGTAGAAATTGAATTAACCTTTTTGGCATCATTGCCACTTTATAGTTAGAGGAACACAGGGGAGTTGGTCCTGCTCCCAGTGAAAGGCTACAGTGGTGGCAATTTGGGTGGACCCACCAACCTGATGTTTTGGCATCTGCCAGGAATCGAAGTGCTTCCAGGTGGCAGGAGGGGTGGTGGGGGGATTATTTCTTTTCGCAGATGCTAATTTTTGCCCCGACAAAACATTTCTGATGTTGCAATACCATCTTTTTCTGACTGTGGAACATCAGTGAAAGGAATGAGAGGGATTTGTCTTTACAAACAAACTGTGGGTCTGCTGGTAGATAAAGCCAGATACTGGGAGATGAAAGAAGCAATGGGAGGAACCATAAATTCCATAGGAATTCCACTGGTTGACACAAATTGTTACTCACCCAAGGCCATGCTAAATCCCTGGATTTAGAGAAAAAGAACAGAGACACAAGGAAAGGAAAAGGGAGGGGTATTGTACTAGTTTGAAAACAAACCAGTGGAAGATTGCAAGTCAGAATTACAATTTAATAGGAAAATTAAAATAAATGCAATAGTACAAGAACACTGACAGAGTCAGGATACAACCTGACACCCTGTTAGTCAGGGTGGTGGTAGCAATCCAGATGAAGTGGTCCTGTTGAAGCGGTGATCCTGTAGAAAAGGGTCTGGTCTTCACCTGAAGGTCCAGTGGTAGCTCTTGTTCTCTGGGAATCCAGTAGGCAGGGCTGCTTGTGCTGTTCCAAACCCCAGATTGTTTTATTCCCACCCCAGGTGGGAATGCTTGACTCCTACCCCCTGGGCAGAGTATCACACAATGGGTTGATGTAATTCTATGAGTCATGCAGTGGGTCCTTGATTATCCATTAAACAGAGATAGCCTCCTCCTCGGGAGTTATCAAGGATGAGTCATGGTAGGAGATAACAAACATTGCCCCACCTGCTTTAACAGTTTGTGAAGATGATAATGGAATACATACTATTGGTTACATCTTACATTGTAACCTAGGACAGGTATACATTAGAAGGAGGTCTGTATTAGGCAATTTGGGAGGTCTGTACCTCTCAAGTACCTCAGCCAATGGGGAAAGAGAGAGGGAAATGAGGACGGGAAATTAGGATAAAAAGGAGGCTTCATCCTCCAACAATTTGAGAGACCCCATGGGAAATGCCCATGACCTCTCCCTTTATTTGAATAAAGTTACAGGACTCCTCTGTCTCCTTTTTGGACATAAACCTCTGGTGTTTGTGGATTAATTTTCCTGACATCATCTTGCACAAGATTGTTCCACATTTGTTTCCTTGTCACCTGCAAGTGACCCTCTGGCTTTGCCAGCTTGCTTTCTTTCACTACCCACACAGCTGGCTCTGAGTCCATAGCTCCAACATCTCTCAAGGTAGTTGTCAAGGCACTTATATTACCCATAACATTCATGACTGCTAGTGCAACCAGGGGTCTCAATTTCTCAGATGTCCCTTTTGTGAACTGCATTTTAATATTTTTTGTTAGTGCCACTTCATCGGGATTAGACCCTGTGGTCAGGGCATTGTTGAGCTTTTGACGGGGTACCCTTCCTTCTCGGACCAGGGTAAAAGAGCAGAGGAGGCTGCTGTTCTGCTAAGTTCTTTATTTCATAGTCTCATACCTTTCTTGAGTTCGAAGGGGGTTACATAATAAAGCCAAGCAGCAACAGCAAACAGCAGGCAAAACCAGCTTCTTCTTCTATATGCTCTATATGCTCTATACTCTATATGCTCTATACTCTAGACTCTATATTTTTTCTTACAGAAGTGTGGATTATATTTGCTAACTGACCAATAAGATTAACACACGATTCTAGTTTTTCTTTTTTTAACCTATCCTGGTCTAATTCTAACAGTCATAAGTCTTACACAAGTGTTACATAGGTATTACACAGATTTGCATATATAGTTTCTATCAGTTCTTATTGTTTATGTGAACATTTTATCTAAAAAATGTGAACAGTATAATTCTATCTATATTTTGTCTAAAGTAAAGAATTCTAGTGAAAAGGCTAACACTGCTTGCAGCAAGAACTGTGTTTAAGGATCTCTGCTACAGCTTTTTAATGTTTAAGGCACTTAGCATATATTTCTACTAAAAGTTAAAAATCTATATTTCTATTTCACTTTGGTGTGGCTTCATGTATCTCAGCTTGTCCAAAGGTTTTAATTCAACCCCTGTGCTTTGGCTTCCCTCTGGGCCTGAGTCCAGAGGAGCTTTCACTCTAACATCTCCCCCTCCTGTTTGAACCATGAAGACTGCCTTAATAGCTTTGTTGATCATTTGCCAGATACATTGAAGCAAACAAGGCACCATTATTAACACAACTATAATAGTAACTAATATGTAAAAACCCATCTTTAAAATCTCTTTCACCCATGTTGTTAAATTCCATCCATCGAGCAGGTTATCTAACCAAGTTCCATCATCAACTCTAATCTTTGACACACCTTCTTTTAGTTGTTGAATACTCTTATGAATGAATTCTGAAAGATCAGATAAATTCATACAACACATTCCTTCAAAGTCTTTACACCCATGTGCATGTGCTAATAAAAGGAACTCAATTGCAGCCCTGTTCTGCAAAGTTGCATGTCTGACATCTTTGGTATCTGTTAGCATATCACTTAATGCAAGGGAAGTAGCATTGAATTCCTTACTCAGCCAACACCCTAGTCAGTCTAATTGTGCAACTCCTGAAGCAAGCTGTGGTAAAAGAAGAGCTGCTGAGAGCCTTTTTACAGGACCCCAGGGTACAAAATTATCATTACAATCTGGCTTATACAGAAGAATAGACCTTTTACTTTTATGTCTCATAAAAGGAAGTAGTTTTGCACTGGATGTTAGCAAAGTAAGTTTTCTCATGCTATATGGTCTACCAGTGATGTATGCTGGGATAGCAGGCTAAACTCAATCTCCACAAATGAAAAATACTCCATGTGGTAATTGAAAGGGAGTATCATATACAGAATGAATTAGAGAAGTATAATTGCACCATGAGGTCTGATTTTTTTTATAAATTGTGATAAGGAGTAACATCCTTAATTAAAGATTGACCCTTGTTTGTATAATTAAATTTGACACAAAAGGTCATATATGTAGAACCAAGGATCTCTAATTCCTGAGGTTCAGAAGATGCTTTGGGAAGGTGAGGAACCCACCAATCCCATGCATCTACTGGATTGTAGTAGTTCCACACATTTGTCTTAACAAAAGGACCTTGAATAGCTTCATCAATTTCTATCGGGATTGGCCAAGCATCCATTGGCACACCAACCAAACAGGTGGAAAATGGTTTCTCAGGGGTCGTGTTGGACAAACATATAGTATCTAAACCTGATGCATTAGCTAAAGTCACCCAAACATTAGCTTTAGGTTGGTTAACTGGTAAATCTGCATAGCCAAAAGCAAGCAAAGCAAAAAAGCATAAGCATAATTTTCGATTAAGTTCCATATTCTTCTTATACTATCATCTAACAAAGAATTCTACAATACTACTAATTCCCACACCCAAACTTCACAATCTTCTGTAGATAGAATGCAAGACATCAGGCAGAGGTTGCGATCTCTGTTCAGCTCACGTCTGTGTGCCTGCTTCTTTACTTGTGGGGTTGTCAGTGTTTCTTCGCGCTTGATAGGGTTTCACGTTCTTCGCTGGAAGCCATCTGAGTTGACCGCCTGTGGAAACACAAGCAAACCCTTTGCCCCATGTTATTAAAGGAAATGGACCTTCAATCTTCCCTGTTTCTGGGTTTCTAATTAACACTGGAGGATTTTCTTTTAACTTTGCTCTTGTACTGTTAGAGAAATGTCTGAAAATTGGTGGATCAGGCTCTACAAAAGAGCTGTTTAAAAAATTAAAGACATACAGAGCTTTGCTCAACCTCATCTGCGGTGTTGCCTGTGCCAACCCTCCTTTTTGTTGATCTAGGATATGTTTTAAAGAGTGATGTGTTCTTTCAACAATGGCTTGACTTGTGGGAGAGTAAGGAACACCAAAAGTGTGCCGCACTCCCCAATCCATTAGAAAATCAGCCAATTTCTTTGCAGTGTATGCAGAATCTGTAATCAGATTAAAAGGTTCTGGAAAGAGCTGAAATGCTCTGACCACAGCTGCTAGCTCTACCACTTGAGGAGAACCTTCCACTGTTTGAATAGCTGATTCCCATCTTTTGGTTGTTTGGTTTTGCTACATTATTCCTGATTTGTGGGTCTTGCCTGAACCATCAGTAAACACTGTGACAGCTTCTAAAGGCACTTCACTTAAAGTAGGTTTTTCCCTGAAGCTTAATTTTGCTTGCAACAGCTTGTAACTTCGAAAGTGAATAGAGCAGGCACCTGAGTAGTTTAACAATGCAATTTGTAAATCTTCTGACTTTTGTAAAGCCCAATCAAAATACTCTCTTTTTAAAGGCATATAAATTATTGCAAAGTCTTGACCTGTCATGGTCAACAGCCTTTCTCTGGCTCGGATTATGATTTGAGCCAGCATTTCCATGGTCGTGAATATTGTTTTTGGTGACCTGTAAGGCAAAAGATCCATTCTATTATCAACAAAGGATCTCTTTTGGAAGTGTCCCCCTGGAATATGAGACGATACAGCTGCATCTTCTCTCCTAGGACTGCAAGAAAAAAAAGGTAGGGATTCTACACATCGATGAGCTTGTCTTTGTTGAAAAGCTTCAGTGACCTTCTTGAGAGCTTTCTGAGCTTCAGGTGTTAGGGATCTCGGAGAAGTAATGTCACAGTCCCCTCTGAGTAGGTCAAAAACTGGAGCAAGTTCATCATTGGTGATCCCTAAAGTGGATCTGACCCAGTTTATTTCTCCCAAAAGTTGTTGCAGATCTTGCAAAGTGTTGATCTTGGTTTGCAGCTGTATCTTTTACTTTCCCTCAGAGGGTGTATTGATTGAAGGAGAGACGGGTTTTCTTCTTCATCAGAAGCATAGCAGTCATTGTCCATTCTTCTGCTTTTATTATTCCAGCAGCTGTTTCCTTCTGGTCCATCTCCCTGTCTTGGGGTGACTTTATGATGTGTATCCCATATCGCTGCCCTATGCCCAGAAATTAATTTTTGTGCCTTTCTATGCCTCTAAACTGAGCCTGAGAGGGGGAAGGAAAAACTGAGCAAAACTTTTTCAAAGCAGTTTGCAGCTTGTTCACGGTCACACAGAGATAGCGACTTTTTTTTTTCCCAGCTGCGGCAGGGGAGCGAGGAAGCACCTGACTTGCTGCTCCCGGGTCAGTTTTTGGCCAGTTGTTCAGTTTCTTTTTCTCCAGAGACAGACTGAGAGTTGAACTTTTTTTTCCCCTTCCCTGGAATTTCAGATTTTCTCCCTTTTCTACTGGACTGCTTCAACCTCCGAGCACATCAGGAGGACTTTCCATTGGGCACAGAGGGCCTGGCCCTGGGCCAAGCCCCAGCTCCGAGGAGACCAAAGGGAGGACTCTAACACTTTCCCAGGTTTTTTCTCCACAGTGAGAGATTTTATTATTTAGAATTATTATCCTTTTCCCATGTGCTTGTTAAATAAATAGTTTTTATCTCTTTCACTTTCCTTTGAGGAAAATTTATTTTCCCCGAACCTGGTGGGGGAGGGGTGGTGACCTGCCTTCTCTCAGAGGATATATTTCTAAATTTGGCCAAATCGGCACACTCCCCCCTCTCTGTGAAATGGAATGTGTTGTTGGGAGGGAGGCTGTATCTGTGTCTGTGTATTATAAGTATTTGAGGGTGCAATAACAGAAGCAGCCACAGGTGGTGCTGAAGCTGGAGGATGAGCCTCTCTTTGGTTGCGAGATGGTGCTGGCGGAAGTACGTGGGCATTGTTTGCGGAAGTACGTGGGCATTTTTTACGGAAGTGACAAGAGCGTCGCCATGTTGTTGTAGTTCTCCAGGACAGCATGGTAAAAGTTTTGTAGTGAAGTTGTCTTTCGGCCTGGTGCCAGTCCGAACAAAGGAGACTTGATCCACCTGAGGAGCCATGGGTGAAGGACTGCATTCAGGGTGGTCCTGCCACTGGCTGGCCAGTGCAGGTAGCGGCCGCATGGATGACGGGGAAGTGAAGGCGGGCGCCGAGCGCTGCTCCGGCATGGGCTGCAAGCCGGATCCCACAGTAGGTCTGCATGGGCCACCCCGATCTGCCCCAACAAACCAATATCTTCCTCCATTGCACACCAGGTCCCAAGGGATAACACTAACTCAGCAGGATCTGCATGTGCTGTTAAAACCACTGCACGCAGCCAGTGATACAGCATAGGTGCAACAATATCCTGTCCATCAGGGCTTCTGATATTCCATAGCTGAGCATAACACTGTTGGATTTTATTATCAGTGGCTATAGGAGTTAATAGATCCTTCTCACCCACTAATAAGTGAATAGCAGAAATAGCAGCATCCAGAAATAGCAGCCTCCCTACTAGTAAGTAAATGATGGACTTCTAGTGACTTGTGAAGAGGTAAATTTAGAATCATAGAATCATAGAATAGTTTGGGTTGGAAGGGACTTTTAAAAGTCATTGTCCTGGGTAACCCCAAAATGTGTATTGTATTCCATATCTGTGCTATGTCATATGCCAAAAAGTTGTAACTGCCTCTTCAATACCCAGGGGCCAGAAGCAGAACTGAGGCATTTTACCTGGGGTCATGGAGGGGGTTGACCCAGGGTCTCTTTAAAAAGCTGGGGCACTCAGGCAGAAGCTGCTCTTGCCTTTTCTCTTTTGTTCTCACCAGGAAAACTTAGACAGCGCAAGGCAGAATCCTTCTTTTGTTTCTCTGCGGGCTCCTAAGGACATTCCTTCGGCAGGTCTCCAAGTAGCTACAGCAGCAACTGGAGAAGCTGCATTTCGCAATCCAAAACTGTTTCAGAGTGAATTTTGTAACACCTGTCTACAGCAGGAGTTATTGCTGCTGAACCTGTGGTTTGCTGCTGCCCCAGTTCCTGAGTTCTCCAGTTCCCAAGTTCTTCAGCCTCCAGAGTTCCCCAACCACTTTTATTGACAGAGCTGCTGCCACCAGAGAGGGAGACAGATCTTATCCAGATTGAGGGGGATTTGACTGTTTTTGGACTCCAGGTTTTCTTTTTTTTGTCCTTGTTCCCTGTTGGATGTTGTTTGGGGGAAGAAGGAGTTTTTGTAATCACAGAAGTTCGGTCGCTGTGTTGTTTTTTCTCTCTTTGTTCTCTTTCTCCACATGTGGTCAGGAGAGGGGAGCTTGTCTGCCATTTTGCCTTTGTCTCATGGACCACGAGGTCATCTATGGAGGGCACCATCTTGGGAGAGAGGTTTCTCTGCCATTTTGTTTTTCTTTGTTCCTGGAGAGTCCACAAGATTTGGCACCTTTGTATCTAGTGATTATCATTGTTATTTTTGCATGTTGTGTTTCATTTTTTAGTAAGCTGTTATTTGTTCACTTATATCTTACATTCATGTCTCCTTATTGGTGAAAAGGGAAGTGGCTAAAAGGGGAGGTAACTCATTTTGGAGTGTTCACCCCTTAAATTGTCTTAAACCAAGATAGCCATCTAGTTCAACGCCTCCTGCAATGAGCAGGGACATCTTCAACCAGATCAGGTTGCTCAGAGCCCTGTCCAATCTGACCTTGAATGCTTCCAGGAATGGGGCATCCACCACCTCTCTGGGCTACCTGTGTCAGTGTTTCACCACCCTTATTGCAAGAAAGGTCATCCTTATATCTAATCTAAATTGACTCTCTTTTAGTTTAAAACCATTACCCCTTGTCCTATCACAACAGGCTCTGCTACAAAGTTTGTTCCCATTTTTCTTATAGGCCCCCTTCAAGTTCTGAAAGGCTGCAATTAGGTCTCCCTGGAGCCCTCTTTTCTCCAGGCTGAACAACCCAAACTCTCTCAGCTTTTCCTCATAGGAGAGATGTTCCATGCCTCTGATCATCTTTGTGATTTGACAATATGCAAGAGCTATATAGGGCTAAGGACAGTAATTTAAGATGAATATAAGTGTATCCAAACAGACTGAAAGTGTCAGACATCTTCAGAGAAATATTCGAAATAGCTTCCAAGATCTTTTGAGAGATAAATTAGAATGTTATCCATTATGCTATTTTTCTCACTTGACATTGAATTGCATTTCTTTTTTTATTTGGTTTGTATGTCAAGGTTTTAGTAGGGGGGCTACATGGGTGGATTCTGTGAGAAGCTCCCAGAAGCTTCCCCTATGTCTGATAGAGCCAATGCCAGTTGGCTCCAAGACAGACACAGCGCTTGCCAAGGTTGAGCCAAAGAACAATAGTGATAGCACCTCTGTGATAACATATTTAAGAAGGAAAACAAACCCCAAAACCTTCATAAACAACAGCAACAGAGAGAAGAGTGATAATATGTGAGAGAAACAACTTTGCAGACACCAATGTCAGTGAAGAAGGAGGGGGAAGAGGTGCTCCAGGCACTGGAGCTGAGATTCCCCTGCAGCCCATGGAAAAAACATGGTAAGGCAGGCTGTTCCCCTGCAACCCATGGATGTTAACGGTGGAGCAGAGATCCACCTGCAGCCAGTGGAAGATCCCACTCTGGAGCAGGCAGATGCCTGCAGGAGGCTGTGACCCCATGGGAAGCCCACGCTGGAGCAGGTTTGCTGGCAGGAGCTGTGACCCTGCAGGGGGTCTTACACTGAAGCAGTCTGTTCCTGAAGAACTGCACCCCATGGAATGGATCCACTGTAGTAATGAGAAGTCATCCCCCTGAGGAGGAAGGAGAGGTAGAGACAGTGTGATGAACTGACTGCATGTAGCAGGACTTATGCCCCCGCCACTAGAGAGTTTATCTGTTGTCTGTTAGCTGATGCAAGGCATCTCGCCCTTCACAAAAGCTTGCTATTTGGTTAAATAACTCACTAAAGACCACCTGTCCCAGTGTTATTCAGGTGCTATGGAAGTGACACTTCTAGCTGACAATAAACATCTTGCTGTGGAAGCGAGATGTGGAAAGATAAGCTGGGATTTCTGACTGACAGACACTTCACTTTACAAACTATAAAAGTTACACCAAACTTTCACAGAGCAGAAATCTTCTGCACATTCCCTGAAATGTGTGGAGTTTTCTCCTGTAAGTCGGGATGCTGACTTTCATGGTTATTCTCCCAGAGGTTGAGTGAAAGGAATCTGTGTACACTGTCATCGATTGGTGGTAAATTACATTGACTGCTAATCTATACTATTTCTTTCCTAGCTATAATATAGGTACCTTTATGTCATGCACTGTTTGATGTAATCTACTAGTAGTTTTTTTTGGTTTATACAGTGTAGTAAGTAACTCTGTTTAAGGACTTTTGTCTGTTACCTTCTGTCTATTCAATAAAGAACTCCTTTTATAATAGACCTAATCAGCTATTCTTAAGAACTTGCAAGCCAGAGTGATTTAGGTGCAGTTCACCTAAGTAGAGCTCCTGCCAAAAATCTGAGCCTAAGGCAGGGCTTGTCTAAAGCTCTCACTCGATCCAGAACACTGCAACTCCCATTTCCTGTCCCCCTGTGTCGCAGTTGAGGCGGGTCACGACACATATATACTCTGACAACTCCAGGCAGTGGCAAAAAGCATCTTTAATTCTACAAAGCCTCTTTTATACAGTTTCTTGGCACTCATGCTGTGTCCCCATTAGCTTCTACATTAACACCCCACAAAACTACTGGTTACTTGCAACTAACACCCATCTAAAACAATCTAAAGCAAATATCAGCCTCCCTAGACCAGCTGTGCTTTCTACATCTGTTGTTTATGGTTTCTCACTTCTGTTGATGCTATAATTCTCACGGGTACAAACCGAATTCTCAAGGGTACAAAGTGATTGTGTCCAAGTCGAGCTCTGTGAAACTTTCAGAGCAGCTTGTCGGTTTCCACAGTTCCCCCTTTTTGTTTTCAACCGGAAATCCCGTTTTAACAATTCTAGAAAAGCAAGCAAGGTGACACTAGTCTGTTTAGAAAGCTAGTCCTGGGATTAAGGAGAAACTAAAACACGTTTTTCTAATCCCCAAAAATCTAAGGTGCTATCGCAGTCTCTTGCAAAGGAATGCAAGGACTGTTTGTCACGGGTTGCATGCGTGTGATTTAAAGGCATAGTTAAATTTGGAGCAAGCATAGTAAGGTGGCCAATAGTGCATGGACCACCAATAGCATGTGAGGGTAATGCAGGCCACGCGTGATTTCCACAAATCAAGAATACTCCTCGAGGCAATTTGTGTGAACATTTGTCTGAAGGGGCTAGATAGTATGTTACATTGTCTTGGTTTAAAACTGTCCAATTGTATCATGCTGTGACATTCTGAAATATGGGATTTTTGGGTCACATGTTTTGAGTAGCATTAGAAAATGAATCACCTTTGCACCTGTGAAGCCATTATCCTATCAAGACTGTTACTGGTTATCTGCAGGTCACAGGATAAGATACATGGAATACAGATCACAATCAATAAAACCCATCAAGAACAATCGTATCACTGACAAAGAGATCGGCAGCATAGAAAAATAAAAGATAGTGTCCAATGTCCCCAGAAAGAGAGCTGCTGCTTCTTCTGCACTTGGCAGTAAATGGCTACTGTTCCAAAGCTCATATGGCTGGAGCTCAGGAGCTGTGCTGTTTAGGCAGGAGGGAGTCGATTAGCTGGAAATGCTGACTTTAAAATTACTAAATGTCTTTCTGGAAGCATGGAACAGGGAATAACTGAAGAAGGTCAGCAGGAACACAATAACACGATGGTAGGTACAGTGGGACGCAAGGCCTCTGTTGGCAGACTGCCTCCGTAAGCTCCCAGGTACAGCCATGTTCCTGGCAGTCCTACCTCTGCTCCTGCTTTAGCCATGAGGGCTGGATGGTGAATCGGTCATTTTTCTTCTCGCTGGGCCTCATTTTCTCAGAGGCAATTGATGTTTGTCAGGTCAGGCAGGTAATCACATTAGACCTGTTGGCAATAAAACACATGCGTACCTTCTTTCCTAGGTTAGTAAATCAGCTAGGCCTTGTCATTACACACCCAATTATGGATTCTTACATAAAGCCTTTTTAGAAATTGGTCTCACACACGCAAATCTTCAGACTGGTATTGCTCTGCTGGGGATCAAATTGATGATCTGCCTGCAAAAACTTTTAGTGTAAATATTGCATTATCCAAATGCTCCTGGGGAGCCATATTCCCCCTTTCTGTTTTGTGATAACCTGCATGTCTGTCACTGTAAACATGAAGGCAACATAAAAGCAAGCAAATACATGTAATGAGACAGTAAAGTCACACTGAGCAAGAACAAACAGGATAATACATATAATCCACAGCATGTGATAAAAGGATAGTAACTTGGAACAATACACTTTCAATTGCCTAAATACTGTACCATCACCCAGAGTCTGCAGTAGCTGGTGAGCCCCATTTCACAATGAGGACCTGGAGAACCCTCCTGGGCAAGGCTCCCAAGTTTATCTCAAAAGGGGGTCCAGCTTTTAGAAGCCCAAATTGGCAAGTCAAAGTGACTCAATTATGTTTTTAGTGCAGAAACACCTGGGTCTGTAGGTATGCCTCCCCACCAGGTAGGGCCAGGGCTTGGCCAGAGCCAAGGCCTTAACTGGAAGGGTTTCCCTAACATATCCTACAAACAGACCTGTAGTAAGGGCAGCTGGGAAAGTTTCTTAAAAAGATACATATCTTACAGATAGCTACACAACAGTATGTGAAAGTTTGTAAAGCAGTTGACTTTGTCATTTATCCTTAGCTAAGTAATCAATGGTACCATAAACAGACTGAAAACAACTAAGGAAACGCACATATGTAACATCAAATAATATCTTCTGGATAATGCCTTTTATGAAAAGTCAGTGAATTCACGCTATTATATTAAGAGCATAAGACAGCTACAGTAACTTATTCTAAGAAATCGATAGTATACTTCTCTACACATCTATGCATATAAGAAAATAAGGCAAAGCACTGAACAGCTTACAGTCAATAATATCCATAACTTGCAATTGTTACTCATCCTTCTCTGCAACCTATGAAAGATAAAACAGCAAAGATTGTCATGAATAATCATCTTAATTGAGTGTCATGGGTTAGCAAGCATAGTCCCAGAAGTGATTTTCTTGCAAAGAGGTGCTTACAGCTTCCTCTATGACCTGACAGAACCTATCAACTGGCTAGTTTGAATATTGACAATTTTTTAAGCCACTTCAAATTTTGACCGCCTCTGTGGTCCACATTTAAGAATGGACAAACCCCGGGAAAGCACTCTTTGGCTTCTGGCTTTGGGACAGGTAACTGGGCTCGGCCCGTATGGGGCCTAGCGGGCCCGGGCCGGGACCTGCTTGGTCCAGGCTGGGTCCGGGCTGGGACCTGCTCGGCTGGGTCCAGGCCAGGACGCATCCACAGTGGAGCCGTGCAGTCCTGTTCCACCCGTGGCTCCCCCACAGTCCTGTTATGTGCAGATGGCGTGGCCCAGCTCCACACCCCCCCCCTCCCCCCACCCTGCCCCCCCCTCCCCAGTGCGGCTGAAGATTCAGCTGAAGCTGCCCCACTGCCTGGCAAAGATCATGTGACCAACAGCGATAAGCGAACTTCAGCTGCAAGGCCCGGGTAAAATTAACCCTTTTAGTGCTGTAAGTTTCCTCCAGAATAGATGAAGCCTGCAGACATGAAGTAAAGAAAGAAGAGCTGAAATCCTGAGGGAGGAGAAAGAGGAGATGCTTAGAAGCTGAAAATCTGTTGTAAAGCTATGGTGGTGATAGACTATGATATATCAGAGTACCCGTTGTAATTTCATGACAGCATGGGGGGTGGAGCGTTCAAACTGTACTTGTGAGCAAAAGCACTTGTGCTGGAATAAGCAAATGATGAAGCAGCTGTAATTTGATGAGAAGTTTGAACAGGGAGAGATGGAAGTGATGAGGACTCTTGCTTCAAATCAGAAGGAGAAGACCTCTGTTCCTAGAGATGCTCCCAGAGATAATCCTAGAGATGAAGATGATGAGGACCCTTTTTCTTCCAGGGAAGGGGGAGGGCCTCTATTCTTAGAGATGAAGATGCTCCCAGAGATGGGTGAAGAGAACTTTTGTTTTTCAATGGCTCAACCTTAAAATGGTACCCCAGTAGCTCAAGATTGGACCCTCGAAAGCAGTTGTGGGAAAAGCTGCAAGTTGGGGGAAGGGACTCTCACATGCGGGCAGAGAACCAACCCGGGCGGCTGTCTCATTGTGATACTGAAGCCATGAGAGAACTTCTTGTGGAGATGTCTCCATAGCATGGGCAAGAGAGACTCCTCTCCCTAAGTGAACTGAACAAGGTTATTATGGAAGTGGTAAACTGACTGAAAATCTCAAGGGTTGTCTTTTTACAGTGGGAGAAGGGGGAAAGGTGGGGGGCGGAGAAGTGTTCTGAAGGTGTGGTATGATTTTTTTTCCCTTCCTTTTAGGTCTGTTAATAAACTTCTTGATATTCTTTTAAGTTTTGTGCCTGCTTTGCTTTCTCCTAATTCTTATCTCACAGAAAGTAAATAAGTAAGTGATAATTTGAACAGAACCACTAAACTAAATTGGTGTTTCTGCCCGGTTACAAACTGAACCCGCTACATTGAGCAATGCAGAACATTCATACCCATAAAATTTGCAATAAATTTAAGGATCTAACAAGCTGAATCCTCACATATTTTTACAACTTATTATCTTATATTCATAAACAGTTGCTTACCAATCCTTTATCATAATTGTTTCAATCTGTCCATTCCTATCTCTATAGCAAAAGAACTGTATCACTCAGTTTAAATGAGCATATTTCAGCAGAAGCTAAACTTAACTTCACTCAAAATAAATGTTACTCAAAAGTAACAGAAAGTAAACTGAACAGAACTTAAAGTTAACATCACTGAAACTGAACAGAAATTAACCTTAATATAATTTAAACTTACAAGACTTTTAAAATAACAAAACTTAAACTGAACATACTTAGGCTTGACTTTGCTTAAACTTAACAACACTTTAAACTAACAGAACTTTAAATATAACAGAATATGAAATAAACAGAACTTAAACTTGACATAAATTTAACAACAGGTAAACTTAGTAGAACTTAGCATCACTTAAACTGTACAAACTTGCACTTAGCAAAACTTAATATTAGCAGCACTTAAATTTAACAAAACTATAGTCAGAGTGGAGAGTGTTCCTTTAAAGGTGTCAAATACAGCAGAATATAACTCATTTTGACTCTATCAGTGCAAGAAAGCTACCAAAAATTTTGTCACATACCAGTTAAAAAACAATAAGCAAGCAGACAACTGATTTGTAAATGAATTACAGCAACATAGATTTACTATAGAAATCATAAAGGTGTGGCAAATACGTTGTGATTTGACATAATTCAGCTGTGAGAATAGCTCATGGTAATGAGAAACATTATTGAACACATCCGTTCATGGTCAGGACCTTTCTGGTATAAGCACAATTTTGCAGGATTTTCCAATCTGCAGCTGTACTGCAAAAAAAAAAATGACAACATTGTATGTCTTTCAGTAGTTTTCTGGTATAAGCATAAATTTGTTAGGGTCTTTTAATATGCAGTTTATAAGGCACAGTACAGTCACCAAATCTCTGGCAATTTCTCAATGTGCCGAAAAATATCGTGAATGTGCTCAAGGTGTTAACAAGCTTTGAGTTAGAACTCACTGGCAACTTTTCCCACACCACGAACACAGGAAGGGAAAGGAAGAGCAGGGTGGAAGCAGGAAGCTGGACTGTCCTCCTCTTCAGGTCGGACAAATGCCCTGAAACTCAGTTCTCATTAATTAAAAAAGGCACTTTGAAAAAGTAGGCAGGTGTAGAGGGATTCCTTATGGAACAAGGGCATATGATACCCCTGGAAAGATTGGACGACCCAGGGTTGCTGAGGGATAGGCCCTAACACTAGGGAAAGCCCCTGAACAGGCCCCTGGCTGCAGGCAGGCCTGAGAGTCCTTGACAAGGTATACACTGGCTGGCTCCCCCGCTGATTAGAGGCTGTCTAGAGGGACTGGACGTGAATCTTTGCAAAAGTAGATATAAGCTGGCATAGTTGAACAAGAAAGGGAGAATGATGCTTAATTGTATCCCTGTACGTGTCGTTTATCCGGTCAGCTCTCCGGACTTGGCCCCTAACACCTGGTGCCCGAACAGGGACTCGAGTGATTTTACTCACCTAAACGTGGTTTGTTTCACCTAAATGCGGTTCGTCTAAACCCGGCAAGACTCCGAATCATCACACCGGTGGTGAGGAGCCTGGAGAGCTGGAGCAGGAGTGTCCCGGCAAAAAGCTGAGTGGTGGCGGAGACCAGAGCTTGCACGGCCAAGCAAGCCCCTGCAGGTAAGACAGCTATGGAGTACGAGGCTGCAACTCGTCTCCTAGCCAGTATCCTCTCTAAGAGAGGCGAGACTGTAAAAGATTGAGATCTCTATGCCCTAATAACGTGGGCCTGCGAACAAGGGTTTTTGAAATGCACTTTGCTTTTGTTTTCGACCGAAGAGTGGTGGGAAGTTGGAAACAGACTATGGGAGTTCACAATTGAGGGTGGAAAGGAAGGTAAAGAAGCTAAAGCTCTCGGATTAACATGGAGAGCTGTGACTAATACCCTCGCAGAAATGAAAGCAGAGAGGAAGGTGGCTGCGGCAGCCATGGAGGCGCTGGGGGATGGCGGCCCCAGAAAAGAAAGAGAGGGGGGGCTCACAGACCGGCGGCCAGAGGCCAGGACGGAGTCCAGGGTTGCGCAATTCTTCTGGCTGACCGCGGGTCGACCGATGAAGGGGACATCAGTGCCTGTACGCTCGCTGCGGGAGCTGCTGGACCCAGCGGGGAAGGAAGTTACCCCTCCGACGTCTGAGGGAGAACTGGTAGCAAAGGCGGAAGCGCAGGCTCCCAACCCTGGGGGCGGGGCGCAGGCGAGCAGAGGAGAAGCAAGTGGTCTTAGCTGCTGGCCGAAAACAGCAGCGCACTACCCCCCCCCGCCGGACAGCGGATCATCATCCGACTGCGAAGCAGCCTCTACGGCTTTGTCGCCTGTGGAGGCAGAGCCAGCCAGGGCTGCCGGGGGTCAGCCCCAAGAGGAGGAGAAGCACCAAGAGATGATGCATGAATTAATGAAGAAGCTTGCTGAATTGTCTAGGCGTCAGGACGCGCTGGAGTCTATGGCTCACAAAACCACACCATCAGCACTGTGGTGTCCCGTGGACCCACCGGTCAAGACGGCCACCAGAATTCCTCCGTTCCCGTTGGGAGAACCGGGTACAGGGCCTACGGCCATTCCCTTCCCACAAGAGGAGGTGCAGCCCTTGCCTCCGTCAACTCCGACGGCAAGGACTGATCCATTGCGAAGGAGATGGAACGGAGTTGTCTGTAACGCAATCATTGAAGGAGATTGGCAAGCCATAGATGCCCTAGCCTGCCCTGTACTGATACAGGGGGACACCGCAAGGTGGGAGCCCCATGACTGGAAGATCTTGCAGCAAGCAAAGCAAACGGTCACCACGCATGGCCTACGGTCTGAAGCTACACGGAGCATCCTGCAGTTTATCTTTACAGCAGATGTCCTGTGTCCTAATGATTGCACAGTTGTTGATCCCTTCACAGTTCCTGCTCTGGGAGCGAACGTGGAAGCGGCTAGGACAAGAAGAAGCTAGCAAACACCAAGGTGATACGCAAGACCCACTGTATGCGATCCAAGCCAACATGCTAACTGGGAGCGGGGCTTATGGAGCGACGGTGACACAGCTGACCATGCCCACAATCATTCATCAGTTGTCACAGACTCTTGCCCACAAAGCCTTGTTGTCAGTACCTGAAAAGAAGAAGTCTCCTCCATATGCAGCAGTCCGACAGGGGCTGTCAGAGCCATATGGTCAGTTCATTGACCGTCTGTCAGCAGCCTTGAAGGACGCAACTGAGCTCTCTGAAGAGCTCCAGGAGCAAATGTTCTGGACCCTTGCCTTTGAAAATGCTAATAGGCAAACTAAGACAATTCTTGCCACACTGCCCCAGGGAGCAGGAGTAGATGAGATGCTGGTGCGCGCTAGCCGTGCGGAGCAGTCGTCTCAAACAGCTGCATTTACCGCAACGCTGCAGAATGTCCTGCAAAAGCAGGGACAAGTCAGCGCCACAGCGCTGACGGGAGGGGCGCAAAGTAAAAAGGGGGCAAGGGCCGCTGGCCCACCTCCTGGTCCCCAGATGGGCGGAGTAGCCTGTTTCCGGGGCAGTGAAGAGGGGCACATGAAGCGCATTTGCCAGAAAACGGTGTGGTGCCACAACTGCAATTCTGACACCCATGCCACCATAGCATGCCGCCGCGCGGGAAATGGCCAGCGCAGCGCGGTGGGGCCACACGCCAGGACACAAGTGAGCGCCCCAAAGAGCCACGAGTCGAGCGCAACTCCGGTGGTTTCCTTCAGCACAACCAGCCAGCCACCCGAGGGAGCCTCGGAGTGGATGTGGCAACCTCAGTAGAGGTCACGCTGACGAACCACCACGTCACCCTGATCCTGACTACAGCCAAGGGCCCCCTTGTAGGTTACGGACGGTCGGAGACGAGAGATCTCTGAAGTCAGATCTTGGGACACATGGTTTATTGCAAAGGGCGTGGGTATAGGGGCACTGCTCAGAGCTGCCAGACTTAGCTCGGAGCAGGCCCAAGAGAGCAAGAGAGTAAGCGGGTAAGAGAGAGAGAGAGAGTGTAAGAGCAAAGAGAGTGAAGAAGAAGTAGTAAGAGTGTGCGAAGAGTAAGAGAGAGAGAGAGCGAGTATGAGAGTGGAAGAGAGGAGTGGAATGGAATCTTGGTTACAATACAATAAATCATCTTCTGTACTGAATATTCTAATTGTCACTAACCAATCTAATACAAGATACAAATCCTATAGCATTTACATACAGCCTATAAGAGTTCTTATATTACCATAGAGTGTTACATCTTAACTTCTAAAAACTACTCTTTGGACCCCTTCTGCTGAGCTAGTAGGGTCTGCTCTGACCCTTGGACCTGCCTGCAAGCAGAGGGTATTGTTCAATCAAGAGGGGATTACCTTCAGTCGGCCATACCATTGTTTTCCAGTTGTTCAGTAACTAAGACTTGGTATTTCAAAAGTGGCTTTCATTTCGATGTTGCCTGTAGTTTTCATATTCCCAAAATCTTTTGTCAGGCAATCATATTTATAAGGCTTTCCTGTTTCATCTTCCCCAACACCCCCTGTCATCAGACAGCCCTCGTCTGGGTGGCCTACTCGTGGGGCGGTCATCAACTAGCCGGCAGGGAGTAGTGGTGCTCCCTGGAGTCATTGACGCCGACTATACCAGCGAAATTAAGATCATGGGCTACATGCTGCAACCACCTGTGACTATCCCACAGGGCAGTCACATTGCCCAAATCGTCCCCATTCCCCTCATGATCAACGGGGGAACCAGCAGCAGCAGTGTCCGCAGAGACCACACTTTTGGGTCCTCTGGGTTCGACGTGTTTTGGACATTGAACCTGGCCCAAAGACCTCAGCGGCAAGTGATCCTGCGAAGGGGGCAGAAGCCATCAAAATACGGCCTGATGTTACCATAATTAACCAAGCGGTATGGCCACCTGGTTGGGGACTGGAAAAACCAGCAGCCATGCTGGTAGGGGTGGGGGGAACACAAATCCCCCAAGTAGGTGCAACCCCAATTACCCTAGAGTTTGAGGACAATCAAACCATTATGTGTTGCCCCTATGTTATGAAGCTGCCTCAGACCCTGCAAGGCCTGATTGGACGCGACATCCTTGCGCGGCTAGGCCTTGTGCTCACCATAGACCAGCATTTACGCTGACGGCCACTGCCGATCAGCAGCCCATATGGGCTCTCACCTGGTTAACAGATGACCCTGTCTGGGTCGAGCAGTGGCCGGTAACAGACGAAAGGCTGAAGATAGTAGAACAGCTTGTTGCAGAACAGCTAGCGGCAGGACACATCAAACCTTCAGTCAGCCCATGGAACACCCGATCTTTGTGATCCCAAAGAAGTCAGGAAAATGGCGCCTCCTTCATGACTTTCGACAAGTGAATGCGTGCATGCAAACTATGGGGGCGCTGCAACCTGGGCTACCGGCTCCTACAATGATCCCAGTGGGATGGCAAATCACTGTAATTGACTTAAAAGACTGCTTTTTCACAATCCCACTGCATCCAAAGGACACAGAATGTTTTGCCTTTACAGTGCCCACAAAGAATCGCAGTGAGCCTACTAAGCACTACGAGTGGGTTGTCCTGCCCCAGGGGATGAAAAATTCCCCCATGCTGTGTCAGCTATATGTTGACTGGGCGCTATGTCTGATTCAATGACGCTACGCAGAAGCACTCATCTACCATTACATGGATGACATCCTGATAGCTACTGCTAAAGACTTCCCAGATAAAGAGATGCAATGGGTCAGAGAGCAACTGCATGAGACTGGATTAGAGATCGCCCCCAAGAAGATCCAGCGGACTGCACCATGGAAGTACCTGGGCTGGCTCATATCAGAATCGCAAATTAAGCCCCAAAAGATCGAGCTACACACAGAAATCTCCACGCTCCATGATGTGCAACGGCTGCTAGGAGATCTGCAATGGGTCCGCAGAGTCGCGGGAATCACTAATGCCGACCTCGCCCCCTTCCTGCTATGGCTGCACGGGACGAACGCTGCCAAACATCAGGAATGCTCCCCGGACCAAGCAGCAGCTCTTGCCAAGGTCGCAGATAAGCTGGGGCACGCATGGGTGTCGCGCAGAGAAGAAGGAGTCCCACTCACCATCCTCATCACCCTGACTGGCGCAGTGGGTTCACATGCCATCATCCACCAATGGCAAAAGAAAAAGGGGGAGGACATCCAGATTCTCGAATGGATCTTCCCGCTGACTCAGCCACGCTTCAGACTGCAGTCCAGGGTGGAGATGGTGGCGCTTTTCATCCGAAAGAGTCGCGACCGAGTGGTGGAGTTGGACAGCAGGGAGGCAGAGGACATCAGTATACCGGTCCGGACAGGGGACTTGGAGTGGATGCTACGCCATGTGGAGGCACTGCAAGAAGCTCTGCTCAGATTCACCAGTGTGGTCTATAACAAGCACCCACAGGGAAGGCTGGCGCAGTTTCTGGGGCGCTATGAGTGGCTGGACAGCCCGCTGAATGTAGAACGGCCAGTACTAGGGCGTACAGTGTTCACGGATGCGGGGAGGAAGACGAAGTGGGCCGCCTGTGCGTGGAAAGAGAACGTTCGCTGGAAGACTCATGTCATAGCGGGAGAACCGGCCGACAGCTTGCAAACACTCGAACTGGGCGCCGTAATATGGGCATTACAACAGTGGTCAAAGGAACTGGTGAATGTAGTCAGCGATTCCCTATATGTTGTTGGAGTAGCCCAACAGATCCATGATGCAGAAATCTAGCGTGCTAACAATGAACATTTGGGCAGACTGCTTATCACATTGTGGCATACCCTGCAACAACGGACACACCCCTACTGTATCCTGCACTTTCGGAGCCACCAGTGGAACACAGGGCTGGGAGAGGGCAACGCCTGTGCAGATGAGGCAGTGACCTGTGCCCCCATAGTGCATCTCCCGCCTGCGAGCACTTTTGAGCAAGCCAGATGTAGCCATGATTTGTTCCACCAAAACGCAAAATCCCTGCAGAGACAGTTTAGGATCCCGCTGATAGAAGCGAAAGGCATAGGGCGGACTTGTCCCCTCTGTAGCCATCACGGCCCTGGGTTAGGTGTGGGGGTTAACCCCAAGGGTCTGAAAGCCCTCGAGCTCTGGCAAATGGACGTCACTCACGTCCCCGAGTTTGGCCGACAGCACTATGTCCATGTAACAATTGACACCTTTTCACACTTTCTGTGGGATACCCCTCAGAAAGGAGAGAAGGCATTGCATGTGGAGCGGCATCTGCTCTCGTGCTTCGCAGTAAAGGGGGTACCCAAAAAGATCAAAATGGACAATGGGCCAGCATACACCAGCGGTCGCCTAGCAAGATTTATGCAGCAGTGCGGGGTAGAACATATCACGGGGACCCCACACTCGCCCACCGATCAGGCAGTGGCAGAGAGAGCCCATCGTACACTAAAAGAATATCTGGGCCGACATTGAATTTCCTCTCTCTGGCCGGGGATAGGGAGGAGCCTCCAGTGGCAATCCATCATCAAACAGTTTGTAACGCAGGGTTTAGTGCTCGAAGCACCAACTCTGGCGTGCCCCAGGTCAGAGAGAGTCCAGCTGCGTTCTTCTGCGTGTCGCTGAAGCGACTTCGGGATCAGGAAAAGAGCTGCTTGCTGGGCTAGCTAGCTGGCTTCTCGGCAGAGGAAACACGGCAGAAGCCGATGATGTCGGCTCACGTTAGCTCGGAGACAAAGGAAGAGAAAGGCTGTTCAGGCCTGACTTCTACACAGGTTTACTGTTAGAAGTTTCGCAACCCGAACAAGCTGGAATCCGATGTCATGGGAATGATGGTATGCGATGGGATGATGATGGGAGGGCCCCTCGGAGCCTTGTCCTCAGTTTTATAGGGAATTTGAAAACCCCGGTGAAAGGGGAAAAGAACCAATGAGTTACAAGCCAGGGGGAGGATACAATGTAACAAGAACCACTGGGGTAAACCGAGAGGCAGGAGTTATAACAGAACCAATGAACAACTGAGTAACCGAGAATTTTCCCGAACCGGGGGAGGTGGCTTGCACCCGGGCACCGCCCGGGGGGGGTGCGGCTTAGATTTCTGAGCCTCCCATCGACTCGCCCTCTGAGTCTGCCTCTTCGGGGAACTCGATCCAGGGGAGGGGCTGGGATTGATTGGCATCACGCTGCCCCAGCCCCACAGTGGGCTGGGTCACCCCAACATCTCCCCCTTCTTTATTACTTTGAAATGAGGGGGAAGGCTTAAGGGATTTCAAAACCAAACACTTAAAAATGGGAAGGGCTAATAAAATTAACAACTCCATAAAGAAACCCCCATACAATGTCCTTGATAATTGAAGGAATCCAGCTGCCGGAGCTCCCGGTGCACAGGAGGAGCTGCAGCAGCAGGTGGGATAAGAGCATGTAGGATGTCATCATGCTGTCATGGGAGGTAACTTTAGGGACAGTGAAACACAAATAAAATGAATACAAATACAATTAACTTAAATAACAATGGCTCCCTTGGACTCCCCCTCTTTCAAAACAAAATGAGGGGTCATTTTGGGAAGGGAGACACATTTTAAGGAGACTGAGAGGTGGAAGGTTTGGTTTTCAGGCCTGGAGGAGGAGTCTTTTTTCCATGTGGCTTGGTTTTTCTTCTTTTCCAGGGTGTGGCAGCTTCTTTTCTTGGCTTGGCATCTGCAGGTGGTCTCAAAAAGAGTTTGATCCACTTCCCAGGGATCCATCTTGGACCCTCTGGGGTGGAAACACACCCGTAGCCTCTACCCCGGGTGACTAGGGGGTACGGGCCATGTATTTGTAAAGTATCAGGGTCTTTTATTAGGACCTCAGGTCTCTCAGTCAGTTTATGTTCGGCAGAGTTTGTGAAGTGTCTCATTATAGGAGGATCAGGTTCCTCATAGGAACAGTTTAAAAAGTTCAAAGTGAACAACACTTTGGACAGTCTTATGATGGGGGCAGCGATCTCATTGCCCCCTTTTTGTTGTTCTAGCAGTCTTTTTAGCGGATGATATTTCCTCTCTACAATGGCGTGGCCTGTGGGCGAGTGAAAGATGCCAGTGATGTGATCCACACCCCACTCACCCGTGAATCTGTCTAACTCTGCAGAGGTGTATGCAGGGCCATTGTCAGTTTTTATTTTATTTGGTGTCCCCAACACAGCAAAGGCCTGTACTAGGTGGTTGATGACATCTTTGGCCCTCTCCCCACGGTGGGCTGAGGCAAAGGTTGCACCAGAAAAGGTATCCACAGAAACGCGAATATATTTCTGGCGGCCAAATTGGGGGAAATGGGTGACATCTGTTTGCCATACCTCACAACTGCCTAGGCCTCAGGGGTTAACCCCCTGACCTAATGATGGAAGCTGATGTTTCTGGCAGTTGGGGCATGTTGCCACAATGGCTTTCGCCCGGTCTCTAGTGAGGTGGAACATTCGGATGAGAGCTGGAGCATTTTGATGGAACATTGCATGGCTCAGCTGGGCTTGCTGGAATCTGTCAGGCAGATTGGCTAACTCGATGGGCATAGCTAGGGCATCTGCTCTCCTGTTCCCTTCGGCAATAAATCCTGGCAGGTCAGTGTGTGATCTCACATGCATGACATAGAATGGGTGCTTTCGGTGGGAGATCAGTTGAATCAATTTCGAAAGCAAGTTATGAATTTTTGGGTTTGCAACCTTCTTTAGTAAGGCTCTCTCTGCCCTGGAAACTACACCTGCTACATAGGCTGAATAAGTTATCAAATTAAATGGTTCACTGAACCACTCAAATGCCCTGACCACAGCTGCAAGTTCTGCCACTTGTGGGGATCCTTCAACTACCTGCACATCAGACTTCCACTTCTGAGTGCGAGAATCCTTCCATGTGATGACAGATTTGCGAGAACGACCGGAAGCATCTGAAAAGATTGTCAAGGCATTTAATGGTTTTCTGCTTTGAATTTGTTTTGGAATCAGTTGGAAGAATGAAATAAACAGTTTGTGTTGTGGATGGTGTATAGAAATTTGGCCTGTGTAGCTGTCTAGGGCATATTGGAGGTGCAGGTTGTTTTGAAGGAGGTTATCAAGTGAATCAGTTGCCAATGGTAGGTAGATGCATGTAAAGTCACACCCTGCAAGGGTGTGGAGGCAGGATCTAGCTTTCATCACCAGCTGAGCCATGAGCTCCTGTGGCGTTGTGATATTTTTGGAGGGCTGGTGCGAGAGGAAAACCCACTAGATGATTAACAGGGGATCACTCTGCGCCTCGTCCCATTGAAATATCAGCCCGTGAAGGTATGGCATTTCCCCTAATATAATAAATTGAAAAGGCAGACCTGGGGCAGCAGCAGTGTGCCTGCCGGGATGACAGTGCTTCCTGTACCTAACAGATGGACTGTCTCGCCTCCTCTGTTAGATGCCTGGGTGATGTGAGGTCATCTTTCCCTCGCAGGAGGTTGAACAGAGGAGCGAGATCTTCTGTAAACAGCCCTAGGAGTGGCCTCACCCAATTTACGGACCCGCAGAGCTGGTGGAGTTCCTGCAAGGTCTTAGGGTTATCATTCATTTTCACCTGTTGGGGAACCACAGTCTGTTCATGGATTTTTAGTCCAAGGTATTTAAATGGAGAGGTTTTCTGGACCTTTTCAGCCTGGATCTCAAATCCATTTGCCTCTAAGGCCTCAATTACCTTCCCCAATGTCCAGTCTAAATACTGCTGATTAGGAGCACACACCAAAACATCGTCCATGTAGTGGAGCACTCTTGCCTTTGCTGCTAACTTCCTGATGGGGGACAGAATGCGAGCTACATACCACTGGCAGATGGTGGGTGAGTTTTTCATGCCTTACGGCAGAACTCGCCACTAGTAGCACTGCATGGGAGCCTTTTGGTTGATGGAAGGTACTGAGAAGGCAAACCTGGGAGCATCGTCTGGGTGGAGAGGGATCTGGAGGAAACAGTCTTTAATATCAATGACTGCTATCTTCCACTGCCTGGGGAGCATGGAGAGTGAAGGCATTCTGGGCTGCAGGGGGCCCATGTCCTCAATGACTGCATTTATTTTCCGTAAATCCTGTAGGAGGAGCCACTGGTCTTTCCCTGGTTTTTTGATTACAAACACCGGGGAATTCCAAGCACTATTAGAGGGTTCGATATTTCCTTTTCTCAATTGCTCCTCCACAAGTGTGGTGAGCGCCTTTAATTTATCATTTTTCAAAGGCCACTGATCAATCCAGATGGGTTTGACAGAGATCCAATTTAATTTCTGGAAGGGGCGCTCCGCAGTCACCTTTACTAAAAATTTTGGGGTTGAGATGGAATTTCGACTCGCGCCCCCCACTGGGACATGAGATCCCTGCCCCATAATGTAAATCCAGAGTCAATTACAAAAGGACAGACTGATGCTATCTGTCCCTCTGGACCCTCAATTTGGACAACTGCCTTGCTTCTCTGGACAGATGTAGATCCTCCCACACTCGTCACGATACCTTCTGCCAGCTGCAGCTCCCAGGGTGACGGCCACTTGTGGGAAGAAATGACTGTCACATCTGCTCCCGTGTCCATCATTCCTGCCAGGCGGACGTCCGAGCCTTGGCAAGACAGTTTGCAATTAAGCATGGGTTTGCCGTTCCCAACTACCTCAGCCCAGAAGACAGAGGGGTTGTAGTCCTGTGGCGGACCACTGGGCATGAGAATAGCTTGGGCCACAACCTGGTTAGCAGCAAGAAAATAGGGAGGGTTAACACACTGAATATTGACAGTAAAGAACCCTTGTGGCCCCATTTGAATAATTTCTGGTGTAACACAAATGTCAGCTGGTGAATGTACAACATCTTTTAACACAAACAATATACAGTCTCTCAGATTCTTGCAACTCACGAGGATTCTCTGGGGTGTCACCGAGTCCATTTGAGTTGCAGAGGTCGTGGTGACCATTTTCCTGGTGGCAGTTTCTTGATTTGTTCCCTCGTGTGGCTTTGCCACTCCATGCGGTCCAGTCAGTTTTTTGGCTGCATCCCATCGGCGGCAGGCGATGACATTTGCCCTGGGGAGGCAGCTCAGGAACCTTGATTAATTGGAGCCGGAGCTCTGCAGTTTTGGGCCAAGTGCCCTGGTTTGCCACACCTGTGACAGACCCAATTAGCATTTCTTTCCACCACAAGCCTCAGTCTATCCACAAAATCAATAAATGGCTCATTTTGCAGTTGCCGAATCTCAGTATAATTCAATTGAGGTCCTAATCTAGGAGGCATCATTAAGAACGCTTGCTCAGCTGCTTGCTTTGCAGCATTCAGGACTGGCTCTGGTGTATTTTGAGCTTGGTTCTGAGGCTTAGCTAATAACCCCTCACCGGTAAGGTGATCGATAGAAACCCCGGCGTTGTTTGGATCCTGCAGTAAAATCGGGTGGACCTCTCCCAGTTGCTTTCTCCAACCTTCTTCCCACATTTGAAACTCGGATGGGGAAAGCAAGCAGGAGAAAATGCTTTTGAGGTCATGTGGCACAAGAACTGTACTAGAGATAGTTATCTTAAGAAGGTTCTTAAAATACTGACTCTCCCTCCCAAATTCTTTCTGGGCTTTGCAAAGCTCTTTGAGCCCTGCAGAATCAAAGGGTTTCCATGTGGGATTATTGCCAGTTCGATCATATGTTACAGGAGCAGCAAAGGGATAGGAGGGGGCCTAGGGGACTCCCTGACCCGATTTCAAGATGGCATCGCTTCCGGTTTCTACCCCGTTGGAACAGGAACAGAGGGGTGTGGGAACCAGGAAGTCCTCCACAGGGGGCGGGGTTGGGGGACCAGGGGACGTGGTCACAGGATGGGCGGGAATTCCTGATGCAGGGGGCGGTACCTGACATGTGGGAGGAACCCAATAACATCACGTCTGGGGGCAGGGATAGGAAAGGGTTGGGGGTAGGAGGGTGAAAGGGATTGTGGGAAGAAGAAGAGGGGGGATGGGGTGAACTGTGCCATGCGGTCGGCACCATTGTTCAGACATGTGGAGTGGGGGGGGAACAATGGCAAACAGCCTTTAGAACAGTGTTCAGGTCTTACAACTGGGAAAGAGGGCGAGGGATACGGGGTTTGGGAAGAGGTCGAGGCGGCCTGGCCAGGGCTAACTCGACAGGGTGGCTGAAAAGACCGAGAAGGGTCAGAGAGAAGGTAGCAACTCT
Organism: Corvus moneduloides; assembly: GCF_009650955.1. NCBI lineage: Eukaryota > Metazoa > Chordata > Aves > Passeriformes > Corvidae > Corvus > Corvus moneduloides. The sequence goes on along the minus strand of NC_045510.1, from coordinate 9,627,670 downwards.
GTGCCTCTTGGCATATCACTCCATTCGGTTTTTCCAACAAGGGGAAGTGGGATGAGGAGCAGGAGGGGAGGAAGGAGGGATATGGGAAGAACTGCGAGGGGATTTGTGCTTTTCTTTTACTTTCTGATCCATGTTATGCAAGTCCCTAAGGACTAGAACGAGGGGAAAAAATTTTTCTCCAGAGGAGTCTCCCTTTCGCTTTAAATCAGCAATTTTATCCCCCACATCCTGCCAGAAGGCAGGAGATTTTAAATTTGTGGGAGATACTTGAGGAAGGTTAAAGAAAAGCCAGCGAACAAACTGTTTTAAAAGACCCTTTGAAAATTTAAAACCACTAACTTGAAGAGATTTCGCAACTTGGAGAAAAACCTCTCTTTGGGGCTGAGAGAGTTTTGATCCCATCTCTCTCTCAGCACTTCTTCCACCCACCACCTGCAAAACGAAAAAAGAAACAATGTATAAGGGACCGGGGATACTCACTCAAGTTTCAGAAATCAGTACAAATTCTTCTGGTCACAAAGTAAAAGGCACAGGTGGGGTTCTCCTAGGTACAACTGCTCTCCAAGGTCAGTTCAGTGCAGAATCAGTGGGAGTTAGCAGCCTTCTCTCAGGGCACTGCTCCTAAAACAGAGCAGACTGCTCCGAGAGGCGTCGGCAAGCTCCAAAGTCGCTTCTCACTGTGCACCGACAGCAACGACGTCGTAGGGATCCACTCACGTGAGCCCCACGCTTGGTGCGCCAACCTAACGCAGCGTTTGGTGCTCGAGGCACGAGCTCTGGCATGCCCCAGGTCAGAGGGAGTCCAGCTGCGCTACTTCTGCGGGTCGCTGAAACGACTTTGGGATCAGGAAAAGAGCTGCTTGCTGGGCTAGCTAGCTGGCTTCTCGGCAGAGGGAACACGGCAGGAGCCGATGATGATGGCTCACCTTAGCTCGGAGACAAAGGAAGAGAGAGGCTGTTCAGGTCTGGCTTCTACACAGGTTTACTGTTAGAAGTTTTGCTACCCGAACAAGCTCGGAAAGCTGGAATCCGATGTGATGGGATGGGATGGAATGTGATGGGATGGCTCCTCAGAGCCTTGTCCTCAGTTTTATAGGGAATTTGAAAACCCCGGTGAAAGGGGAAAAGAACCAATGAGTTACAAGCCAGGGGGAGGATACAATGTAACAAGAACCACTGGGGGAAACCGAGAGGCGGGAGTTATAACAGAGAACAACCGAGTAACCGAGAATTTTCCCGAACCGGGGGAGGCGGCTTGTACCCGGGCACTACCCAGTGGGTGCAGCTTAGGCTTCTGAGCCACCCTCTGAGTCTGACTCTTCGGGGAACTCAATCCAGGGGATGGGCTGGGATTGATTGGCATTACGCAGCCCCATCCCCGCAGTGGTCTGGGTCACACCAACAGCCCTCAGACTATTGGTTTTGGATGCTCTGCCCGCCTTTGGGAGTTTTCAGGATAAAACGGGCACGGGCTTTTGAGTTGTTTGTTCTTGCCTCTGTTCTCTTCAGGTTTTTGCTATTAAACGCCTCAGAATTGCATGCAGAGAATCCCTCTCGCCTCTTTGTCTCCAGTTTGTGCATAGACTGTGTGTGAGCGGCTGTTCACAACCACCTGCGAAGGTGAGATTGTGTGCACGCGTAGGTTCTAAGAGAGTGCCACCTAAGCGGTCCACGAGGGACCCAGTAGGGACAAACGCAGCATCGATCCACCGAAGCCCTCTCCTTTACAGGGCCAATAACGGACACCTTGGGGTTGGGGTCTACTACAGGCCACCTAACCAAGAGGAGCCTGATGATGAGGCCTTGTTGCTTCAGCTCCAGGAAGCATCATGCTTGCAAGCTCTCATCTTGATGGGGGATTTCAACCACACAAGTGTCTGCTGGGAAAGCAATAATGCTGTCTGTAAGCAATCCAGGAGACTCCCGGAGTGTGTAGAGGATAACTGCCTGGTCCAGGTATTAGACAAACCAACCAGAGAAGAAGTGTTACTGGACCTGGTGCTCACCAATGCAGATGAGCTCATTAAAGAGATTAAGACTGGAGGCAGCCTGGGCTGTAGCAACCATGCCCTGGTTGAGTTCATGATTTCAAGGACCATGGGCCTGGCAAAGAGCAAAGTCAGGACCCTGAAATTTAGAAGGGTGAAATTCCAGCTGTTTAAAGAATTAGAGGATGAGATTCCCTGGGAAACTGCCCTTAGGGGCAGAGAAACTGATCAGAGCTTGAGGAAGTTATCTTTTCAGCTTTTTACTGGCTAAGCTAGTGGTTTAATGCCTTAGAAAGCCTCGAGCAGCCTAGAGAGGTAGCACGGGCAATCTAGCACTTTAGTAGCTCTAAAATCGGTACCTGTATCAGCTGCAAAGTAAACATCACCAGCAGAAGCAAAGAGGGAGAAATATAGCTCTCTGCTCGCTCAATTTCCCGCAGTTAGAAGCTTTCAAAAGAAACAGACAACAAGAGATGTTCGCAGAAGGATAGCACAGCCAAGAGAGGGTGGGGTCTCCCTCGATCATCTCTTTTATTCAGAGAAGGGGAAAGGGGAGGACTGGGGGCGGACCCGGGGTGACCGGCCAATCAGACACTGCTAAAGAGTTTGAGTTACATTTGGTTTTGCCCGAGCTTGGAACAAAGGAGCTCGGAGCACATGGGCAGGAGCACGTGTCTTTGGGAGGGGGAAGGGAAGCTCGGAACAGGCAGCAACAATAGCTGGCAACTCTTTAAGGACACTTAGAGCACAAGAGCTCTCTATCCCCATGTGTAAGAAATCAGGCAAGGCAAGGCCAGAAACTGGCATGGCTGAGCAAGGATCTGCTCCTCAAACTATAAGAAGGAAACGCACAGCCAATGGAAGCAGGGACAGGTGACCTGGGAAGAGTACAGGGCTAGGGTTCATATGTGTAGGGATGGGATCAGGAAAGATAAGGCACAAATGCAATGGGACTTGGCAAGAGATGTGAAGAATAACAAGAAGGGATTCTATAAGTAGATATGTCAGAAAAGAAAGGCCAAGGAGAGTGCCCCCCTGTACTAGTTTGAAAACAAACCAGTGGGAGGCACCAAGTCAGAATAACAATTTAATGGGGAAGTTAAAGAAAAGGAAAGAAAAAAAAACTAAAAGAAAACACTGGTTCAAACTGACAGAGTCAAGATACAACCTGAGTCCCTGTTAGGCAGGGTGGTGGTAGCAGTCTGGTAGAATGGTGGCTGCAGTCCTCTGAAGCGGTGATCCTGTAGAAAAAAGGGTCTGCTCTTCCTCAGAAGGTCCAGTGGTGGCTGTGTAGCTCCTGTCCTCTGGAAATCCAGTGAAAAGGCCTTGTCTCTGGTGTTCAGCCTCAGCTTATATCCACGATGGGATGCTTGGTTCCTCCCTCTGGGTGGAGCATCTCACAATGGGGTAATGAGTCATGAGGCCAAGTGTTGATTAGGCTCATTAACAGAAGATAGTCCGGAGGGAGTTATCTATGAGTCATTCGGCAGGACAATGATGGGCCATTAACAGCAAGATAGTCTGGGGGGAGGAGGCAAGGAAACACTGCCCCACCTGATTTCAACGGCTGATGGGGATGGTAATAGAATACACTGCAACCCAGGACACCCCCCCCCCCTTCCCCGATAAATGAGAACTGATAACAACACATATGGAGAAGACTGAGGTACTTAGCAAGTTCTTTGCTTCAGTCTTCACTGGCAGTCAGGCTTCCCACTTCTCTCAAGTCCCTGAACCTCTAGGTGGGGTTGGGGGAGTGAAGTCCCTCCCACTATAAGTAAAGAGCAGGTTTGAGACCACTTTATGGAACTGAATGGGCACAAGTCTCTGGGGCTTGATGACATGCATAGAATCATAGAATAAAAGAAACATTAAGGTTGGAAAACATCTCTAAGATCAAGTCCAACCATTAACCTAACACTGCCAGGTCCACCACTAAACTAAGCACCACACTGACACATTTTTTGAAACTTTCCAGGGACAGTGATTTTACCACTTCCCTGGGCAGCCTCTTCCAATGCTTGACCACCCTTTCAGTGAAGAAAATTTTCCTAATATCTAATCTAAACCTCCCATGGCATAACTTGAGGCTGTTTCCTCTTGTCCTATCACTTGTTACCTGGGAGAAAAGACCAACCCCCACCTGTCTACAACCTTTCTGTTGCGGTGGCTAAGTCCACTTTACACCCCCTATGTTACTTCAAAGTGGTCTCTCCCTATACCACTGTGCTAGAAAGTTCTCCCTTTACCGAGATTCCACTGGTCACTGACTCTCTCCCCCCTCCCATCCCTTCTCCCATTGGCTCCTGTTATGTCACTCAACCTTGCCTCTGCCCCCTAGCCCTCAGATCATTGGCTTCTGATGCTCTGCCCGCCCCTGGGACCCTTCAGGATAAAACCACGTGTAGGCTTCATTCTTGGTTCTTTGTCTCTGTTTCCCTTCGAGTGTGTTTGCACCATTAAACGCCTCGGAATTGCATGCAGAGAACCCCTCTCACCTCTTCATCTCCGGTTCATTCTTAGACTGTATGAGTGGCTGTTCGTGACTACCTGCAAGGGTGAGATCGTTTGCATGCGTGGGTGCTAGCAGAGTGCTGCCTAAGCATCTCCACGAGGGACCCTGTGGAAAAAAACGCAGCATCAATCCTCCAACGCCCTCATTCCATACCTGGCGCCATGAACAGGGACCTCGGCTGAAGTCCCTGAAAGAGTGTCCCTCAGCGAGTGAACAGTCTGAGGAGTCACCATTCGGAAACACCAAGACCCCAACAGGAGATGTAAATTCTATTTGACCTGTCTGGAAGGACAGCCGATATCTCTCTCAGCGTGAGAGAGCTGGCTGAAGAATGGAGAACTATCCACCGAGAATTTTTCTTTTACCCAGGAGCTGGGAGCCAGAGGGCTTGGCGGGGATCAGCGCCAGAAGTGCAGCGTGAGCAGGTACACCACAGCAGGGCTCAGCGGAGTGGCTTTGGAGTCGGCGAAAGCCGGCAAAACTTGGGGGTGAGTGAAGCCAATGAAAGCTCATTCGGATCCCTTTTCATCTTTTCTTTTACTAGCTTTTTTCTCTCGGTGGATGGGTGAGGTTTTTGGGGAAAGATGGGTATGAAATTCTCAATTCCCCAACAAGAGACTTTTATCCAAGTTAAAAATACCCTAAAAGCGAGGAAAATCCCTTTTTCTAAGAGACTCAGAATGCTTTATGTGGTGGATTTGCTATTATTTCCCTAACGTTACAGTAGAGTCAGTTAAGAACCCTGCGTTCTGGGACCGGGTGATCGAGAGGCTGGCGTTTCTGAGATAAGGCGGGGACGAGTCATTTAAGAAATTTTTTCCTTTAGTGGTTTTAATTTATAAAGTAGTCTCAGAATCAGAAAATGAGGCTGCAATGCCTGAGAATGCAGATTCCCAGGCAGAAGACACTCCTCCCCGCCCTGCAGCGCTCCCCGCCCGTGGACAGCACGGCCGCGCGTGGCCGCTTCCATGCCGGGGGGCATGCCCCCACCAAGTCCACTTAACAGCGGTGGCAACCTAGCCTGCCCTGCCACGGCACCCTCCCCGGTTCCAAGTTTGTGCGCCCCAGCCCCAGCCCCACGCCACAAACATGGCTTGGCCCACATGGCCGACTCTGGCGCCTCATCACCCCCCCCCCCCCCCCCCCCCCCCCCCGCTATGGATTTTCCCACCCCTGCCCCAAACAATGGAGGCCACGTGGCAGCGGCGGCCCCTCAAAATGGCGGAGACCATGCAGTCCCCCGCAGCCCTCCTCCTCCTGTCCCCGCATGCATCATCGCGCCAGGCCCCTCCCCTACGTCGATGGGTGTAACTGAATCGGGGGATGGGAAGCAGAAGAATTAGTTTGTTAGGAACAATGCATCTAGCTTAGTCAGCATACCAGAGGAGGAAGAAAAGATAAGAGACCACTGATAAGGGTAGGGGGAGTGTCAGACAGACATCCTGTGCTCAACCCAAAACTAGCTCAAACCAGTCTCGAAGCTTAAACTCGGGCCAGGGGTATAAAGAACATGCGCAGGGAGGAAAGGTGAAAAGTTCAGGATGAGGAAGACTCCTGACTTTATCAGAAGATGACCCTCGGAGACCCCTACCAAAGCCAACAGACAACACTGCGCACGCGCAACGTAGATGTAAATGACTTTTGGGTTCATTATAATACGAAGTGAGGCTGGGCGGCGCTAGGTAATGAATATGTATAGGCGTATTGGGAAACAATGAATATGGAACTTGTAACCCGATATATACCAAGCTGAATGCAGCTGTCAGCACGCATGGTTTTGGAGGAGCTATCCCCCATGCGTCCCAGCACTGGAATAAACATACCTACTTTACTACTTATTTAGTAGTGGAGTCTTTTCCGCTCATCATTTTGACGAGCAGCCAGGAGAAACTCTGTCCGATCGCAGGATCGGCTGAGGAGCAGACGTCCTAGGCGCGCCCCAGGGCTTTCCTGGAGGATCTCCACCCCTCGGCTCGTTCACTGCGGTGGACAGACAACGACCTGCTGGAACTGCGGATAAACGGTATGTTTTGCATTTAGGGTGCCTGTAAGTCGTACGCGTGGCCAGGGCTGCTGGTAAGCCGCGAGGAGATGTCCCGCGCACAGCGTAGTCCCTGTGAGGTAAAAGGGGGGCTTGCAAGCAACCGGCTACTGGAGCCGGCAAGGGGGAATCGCCGACCGATAGAGCAGCTGCCGGCGATCCTGAGAGCGGATCGGGTGATTCCGAAAAGGGGGGGTCCCACTGGAACTTGTTACTGTGTTGGGAAAACATAAGCGGGACCCTGAAGCTATTTCAAGTGAGTGTTGTGAGCATTTTTGCTACTAGTAGCTGTTTTGAATGTTGTTGTGTTGCTTATATGTCTGTGTGGATATTAGTTGTTGCTGGATTGCTTTTATGTGTATGTCCTATTCGTTTGTAAATCGTGTGTTGTGTGTTACCGTGTGTTGTTTGAGTGTATAATATTGAAGCATTTGTTTGGGGTGGTGCTTGATTATTAATTTTGGAATCGTGGCTGGGCGAGAGTTTAGGAGAACCCCTCCCCCTCAGTGGTTCGGTTTGGATTTGTAGGAGTTTATAAATCCAATAGGACATTGGATAGAGAGAAGTGGCGAACGGGTCCCTTTAGAGAGAATTTACAGAACCTCTGCAGGAAGATTAGTAGCTCTTGATTGGGAACAACCAGCAGCAGAGAATTTAGGGTTTAAAAGAGTATGTGGAATAGCTTGTTTGTGTGGATGTGTCAGAACCTTTTATTCAACGGGAGGGTGGCATGTTGCATGGGTATTAATACAGTGTAAAGTTTGTAAAAGGAGGTGGTACTGCTCTTCTGCCAGGCGGCAGAGCCTGTGTTCTCAGTGCTATCAGGGGTACTAAGTTGATTTTGAGCCTGAGATTTTAAAGATTGTGTGTGGAAAGTCGCATTTGGTACCTGAGATTTGGGAAGTTCGGGAAGAAAGCTAAGAAAGAACTGTGAGAGAGTGCAAAGAAAGGTTTAGGTGGAAGCGAGATAAAACTAGGAGACGGAGACAGAAACAACAGTGGCTAAGCAGGGAGGGAGGCCGTTGCCCCACATCCCTCAGTAGTTATATGGTAGGAGTATAGCCCCAACTCGTTCCGTTTATTTGTCTTGGGGTGACCTTATGATGTGTATCCCATATCGCTGCCTATGCCCAGAAATTAATTTTTGTGCCTTTCTATGCCTCTAAACTGAGCCTGAAAGGGGGAAGGAAAAAAAACTGAGCAAAACTTTCTCAAAGCAGTTTGCAGCTCGTTCAAGGTTACAAAAAGATAGCAAGTTTTTTTTCCCCCAGCTGGGGCAGGGGAGGGAGGAAGCACCCGGCTTGCTGCTTTCCAGTCAGTTTTTGGCCAGTTGTTTTCAGTTTCTTGTTCTCCGGAGAGAGACTGAGAGTTGGACTTTGGATTTCCTTCTCTGGAATTCCGGATTTTTCCCCTTTTCTACTGGACTGCTTGATTGCTGTAACATCAGAGCACATCGGGAGGACTTTCCACCGGGCACAGAGGGCCTGGCCTCGGCCCAAGCCCCAGCTCCGAGGAGACCAAAGGGAGGACTCGAACACTTTCCCAGGTTTTTTTCCTCTACAGTGAAAGATTTTACCATCTAACATTATTTTCCTTCCCATGTGTTTGTTAAATAAATAGTTTTATCTTCTTCACTTTCCTTCGAGGAAAATTTATTTTTTTTTCCCCGAACCTGGTGGGGGAGGGGTGGTTGTGCCTTCTCTCAGAGGATATATTTCTAAATTTGCCCAAACTGGAACAAATTTAGTGGCGCCCAATGTGTGGCTCGAAGGAAAGTGAAAAAAACCTGTAGCAATTACATTTTGGTTTGAATTTACTTATTCTGTGTTGGGGTAAAGTAGTCACTATGCTGGTTGAGTTCATAATGTCTCTCTGGCTCGATGTATTCATGTCTTTCTGGTCCTTAGGCTTCATTGAGGTATTGGTGCTTTTTTGGTCCCTAGGGTTGCTTGCCTATCCACAACTTGCTCCAATCTTGTCCCTGGTATGTAAATTTTACAGAGAAGGGAGACGAATCAGGTTTTCTATTTTGCTGTGCTCGGTGATAATGATTTATAAGAAGTTGATAGAGGTACAAGCAGCTGTTCGAGGTGTGTATGATAAGTGGTTTCTCCGTCCTAACCCCAGTCCTAGCTTCAGTAGCCTGTTTTGGGAATTTATTATTAATTGCACCCAGATTGTTAGAGGAGGAGGAGATGGGGTTTCCCTTCCCTTTAAATTTGATAGGTTATCTTTTGAGAATGTTCAGTATCCCCTGGATGTTAAAGAGACCACCCTCCTGGTATTTAATCTGGTAATCTTCCTCCATGTAATTCACAGCTTGTCTAGAATGAGAGCTCAGATTTCCAGGGTGACTGCTGAGACACCTGACCCAGAGGTGGAAAATCTTGAGTGGTGTGGGGAATGGGAGGACATCGGCCAAACCCTAAAGAAATTCTCTGACCCGATAGTTTGGGATTTCCCATCTGACCAAATTCAGAAACCAGCCGAGGTGGGAAAATATCTGAAAGAGAAGTACAATGACAATTCTAATGAGAACAAGCTCCTTGCAATATGCTGGGCTTTGGCATATGCCTATCGCACACTGCAGCAGGTAAAGGTAGAGAGGCAGGAAGATAAATCAGCAAAGCCTGCAGATACCCCAGTCACTCAGGCTGCAGATAAACCAGACAGCAAGCCCAAACCAGATGGAGAGTCTAAGCCACTGACAGTGGCTCCTGTCACGAGGAAAAAGCACACAACCAAAACTGATCGCCCAGTGAAAGATGATGATGATGCAGGGGAAGGAACCTCAAAACCACCAACGGACTCAGGCACAGAAACCATTACTGAGTCCATGTCCATAAAGGACCTTCACAGCCTAAGAAAGGATTACACCCGACGGTCCGATGAATCCATAATAAGTTGGATGGTCTGTATTTGGGATGCTGCAGGTGATGATGTAATGCTGGACGGTGCTGAAGCGAGGCATTTGGGATCCCTGTCACATGATCCAGTGATCGACCAAGAGATGAAAAGGGAGGCTAACTCTACCAGTCTCTGGAGACGGATTTTGACAGGCGTGGCTGAAAGATATATGTGCGGAGATGATCTCTACATGCAGCAAACCCAGTGGAAGACCATAGAACAAGGGATCCAGCGCCTGAGAGAACTAGGGGTGGTAGAGGTTGTCTTCACAAATGACCCAGGATTGAGAAGTCCAGACCGGGCCAGAGTTATTCCATACATGTGGCGAAAACTCATACATCTTGGGCCACCAGAATACGCTTCTGCTTTAGCAATAATGAAACCAGACTACGGTGCGAATGAGACTGTGAAGGATATGGCAGTGAAGCTCTGAGCATATGCAGACTCTGTGCATGGCCCAACACATGCAAGAATCGCAGCTGTGGAAACACGTGTGCAGAAATTGGAAGATAAGATAGAGAAGAATCACCAGGAGATTAAAGAGTGCCTTCCCCGCAGACGTTCCCCAGAGAGAAGGAACATCCCACGAAGTGAGCTGTGGAATTTCCTGTGTGACAGTGGGGAAAACATGAGGAAGTGGGGTGGACAACCCACGTCTGCTCTGGCAGCACGAGTGAGTGAATTGAAGGAGTGCAAGTCTCAGAAAGGAGGATCTACCAAAAAGGAAGTAGTTCCAGTTGCCTGTAGCCAAACTGCCAGAAATGATGGAAAAGACGATGGCATGTCCAATTCCCATGAAGGAACCTCTAAGGTGCAGGCCCAGGGAAAGAAGGATAACCAGGCATAGAGGGGCCCTGCCTCTAGCCAGGTAGAGGTCAGGGAAAACCGTGTTTTTTGGACTGTGTGGATTCGTTGGCCTGGTACATCAGAACCACAAAAATATGATGCCTTGGTTGACACTGGTGCGCAGTGTACAATAATTCCATCGCAGCATGTGGGGGTAGAATCTGTTTCTATTTCTGGTGTAACAGGTGGATCACAAAATTTGACCTTGGTGGAAGCTGAGGTGAGCCTGACTGGAAATGAGTGGAAGAGACATCTCATTGTGACTGGCCCAGAGGCCCCGTGCATTTTGGGCATAGACTTCCTCCGGAACGGGTATTTTAGAGACCCAAAGGGACTCAGGTGGGCTTTTGGAATAGCTGCTGTGGAGACAGAGGGCATTAAGCAATTGAACACTTTGCCTGGGCTATCAGAGAACCCGTCTGCAGTCGGCCTTCTGAAGGTGGAAGAACAAAGAGTACCAACTGCTACCTCGACAGTGCATCGCCGACAGTACCGGACAACTCGAGATGCTGTGATTCCCATCCACAAGAAGATCCGTGAGCTGGAGAGCCAAGGGGTGGTCAGCAAGACCCACTCACCCTTCAACAGCCCCGTCTGGCCTGTGCGCAAATCTGAAGGAGAATGGAGATTGACTGTGGACTATCGTGCCCTGAATGAAGTGACTCCACCATTGAGCGCTGCTGTGCCGGACATGTTGGAGCTCCAGTATGAGCTGGAGTCCAAAGCAGTGAAGTGGTATGCCACTATTGACATTGCCAATGCATTTTTCTCCATTCCTCTGGCAGCAGAGTGCAGGCCTCAGTTTGCCTTCACCTGGAGGGGTGTGCAGTACACCTGGAACCGACTGCCCCAGGGGTGGAAGCACAGTCCCACCATCTGCCATGGACTGATCCAGACTGCACTAGAAAAAGGTGAGGCTCCAGAACATTTGCAGTACATTGATGACATCATTGTGTGGGGGAACACCGCAACAGAAGTGTTTGAGAAAGGAGAGAAAGTTTATCCGGATTCTCCTGGAAGCTGGTTTCGCCATCAAGAAGAGCAAAGTCAAGGGACCTGCCCGAGAGATCCAGTTCCTGGGAGTGAAATAGCAAGATGGACGACGTCAGATTCCCACTGAGGTCATCAATAAGATCACAGCAATGTCTCCACCAACCAACAAGAAGGAAACACAAGCTTTCCTAGGTGCCATAGGCTTTTGGAGGATGCATATTCCTGAGTACAGCCAGATTGTGAGTCCTCTTTACCTGGTTACCCGCAAGAAGAACGATTTCCATTGGGGCCCTGAACAGCAACAAGCTTTTGCCCAGATCAAGCAGGAAATCGCTCATGCCATAGCCCTTGGCCCAGTTAGGACAGGACCCGAAGTGAAGAACGTGCTCTACTCTGCAGCCGGGAGCCATGGCCTGTCCTGGAGCCTTTGGCAGAAGGTGTCTGGTGAGACTCGAGGTCGACCACTGGGATTTTGGAGCCGAAGCTACAGAAGGTCTGAAGCCAATTACACCCCAACAGAGAAGGAAATCTTAGCAGCCTATGAAGGAATCCAAGCCGTCTCAGAGGTAATTGGCACTGAGGCACAACTCCTCCTGGCACCCCGACTACCAGTGCTAGGGTGGATGTTCAAAGCAGAGGTTCCCTCTACCCACCATGCCACCAATGCCACATGGAGCAAATGGATTGCTCTCATCACACAGCACGCCCGTATTGGAAAACTGAATCGCCCTGGAGTATTGGAAATAATTACAAACTGGCCTGAAGGTGAAAACTTTGGTCTCACTGATGAAGAAGAACAAGTGACACGTGCTGAAGAAGCTCCACTGTACAACCAACTGCCATCAGACGACACACGCTACGCTCTTTTCACCGACGGTTCTTGTCACATCGTAGGGATGAAACGAAAGTGGAAAGCAGCTGTATGGAGTCCCACACGACGGGTTGCAGAAGCTACTGAAGGAGAAGGTGGATCAAGCCAACTCGCTGAACTCAAAGCTGTTCAACTAGCCCTGGACATTGCTGAAAGGGAGAAGTGGCCAAAGCTCTACCTCTACACTGATTCATGGATGGTAGCCAATGCTCTGTGGGGATGGTTAGAAAAGCGGGAAAAAGCTAATTGGCAGCGTAGGGGAAAACCAATCTGGGCTGCTGAAGAGTGGAAAAACATCACTGCCCGAGTAAGAAAGCTGGTTGTGAGAGTCTGCCATGTAGATGCCCATGTCCCCAAGAGTAGGGCTAATGAAGAACACCAAAACAACAAGCAGGTAGATCAGGCTGCAAAGATAGAAGTGTCACAGGTAGATTTGGACTGGAAACACAAGGGAGAGTTGTTTCTAGCTCGATGGGCCCATGATGTCTCAGGCCATCAGGGCAGAGATGCCACTTATAAGTGGGCACGAGATCGAGGGGTGGATCTAACCATGGACAGTATCTCCCAGGTGATCCATGATTGTGAGACATGCGCTGAGATCAAGCAGGCCAAGCGGGTGAAGCCCCTGTGGTACGGTGGGCGATGGTCCAAATACAAGTATGGGGAGGCCTGGCAGATTGATTACATCACACTGCCTCAAACCCGCCAAGGCAAGCGCTATGTGCTCACAATGGTAGAAGCCACCACAGGATGGCTGGAGACCTACCCTGTGCCTCATGCTACAGCCCGGAACACCATGCTGGGCCTTGAGAAGCAAGTCCTTTGGAGGCATGGTACCCCTGAGGGAATTGAATCTGACAATGGGACTCATTTTAAGAATAGCCTTATTAACACCTGGGCTAGAGAACATGGCATTGAGTGGGTGTACCACATCCCTTACCATGCACCAGCTGCAGGCAAAGTGGAACGGTGCAATGGATTGTTGAAAACCACTTTGAAGGCACTAGGTGGGGGAACTTTCAAGAATTGGGAACAGAATCTAGCAAAAGCCACCTGGTTAGTTAACACCCGAGGTTCCACCAATAGAGCTGGTCCAGCCCAGTCTGAATCCCTGCATACAGTAGATGGAGATAAGGTCCCAGTAGTGCATGTCAGAGGTCTGTTAGGAAAGACTGTGTGGATGAATTCGGCCTCGAGTACAGACAAACCCATCCGTGGGGTTGTCTTTGCTCAGGGACCTGGTTGCACATGGTGGGTAATGCAGAAAGATGGAACAACACGTTGTGTACCACAGGGAGATCTGACTGTTGTGTGAAAACCACCTGTAGTGTGAAATGCCAGTATACCCCTGCTTGCTGATTATCACTGTCACTGTTCGTATATAGCTGTGTATATACATATATATATATATGTATTAATGTGTGTGTAGAATTGGAATATCTTAGTTTGGGCATTGAGCCAACAATATGGGATAAGTGGTGGAATGTCTTGGGGTGACCTTATGATGTGTATCCCATATCGCTGCCTATGCCCAGAAATTAATTTTTGTGCCTTTCTATGCCTCTAAACTGAGCCTGAAAGGGGGAAGGAAAAAAAACTGAGCAAAACTTTCTCAAAGCAGTTTGCAGCTCGTTCAAGGTTACAAAAAGATAGCAAGTTTTTTTTTCCCCCAGCTGGGGCAGGGGAGGGAGGAAGCACCCGGCTTGCTGCTTTCTAGTCAGTTTTTGGCCAGTTGTTTTCAGTTTCTTGTTCTCCGGAGAGAGACTGAGAGTTGGACTTTGGATTTCCTTCTCTGGAATTCCGGATTTTTCCCCTTTTCTACTGGACTGCTTGATTGCTGTAACATCAGAGCACATCGGGAGGACTTTCCACCGGGCACAGAGGGCCTGGCCTCGGCCCAAGCCCCAGCTCCGAGGAGACCAAAGGGAGGACTCGAACACTTTCCCAGGTTTTTTTCCTCTACAGTGAAAGATTTTACCATCTAACATTATTTTCCTTCCCATGTGTTTGTTAAATAAACAGTTTTATCTCTTTCACTTTCCTTCGAGGAAAATTTATTTTTTTTTCCCCGAACCTGGTGGGGGAGGGGTGGTTGTGCCTTCTCTCAGAGGATATATTTCTAAATTTGCCCAAACTGGAACAGTGTCCTATCTGCACGACTGGTAGAAGGGACTCCCTGCTTTGTGTGTGGGTATAAGAAGACTCCAGCCCCACACTGGCTGTGGGTTTTAGCTCAGTGCGGATTTTGTGGAAGTTGGAGACATTACAATTCTATTTATTTAACAAGCAGAGATCTGTGCCCGGAGTGCTGGGAAAGCAAGGAACATTTTGTTTTAAAGCTTTTGTGTGGCAAGGAGCATCACATTCCTAAAATAGTGTGCTAGAAACAGATTGGGAGGAAGTAACGACCTTTGAAGGAGATTGAAGAGGACCAGGGGATTTCACCCTAGCAGATCCACTGGTTATAATGAAGCTAGGGGAAAAGAAAAAAGAAATAGAATTTTTGATTGATATGGGGGCAGCATACTCAGTTTTAAATAAAGCTTTAATGCCTGTGGGCGATGACTACATTGTGGTACATGGAGCAACTGGCCAATCTGAAAAAGCTTATTTTTGCAAGCCGTTGAAATATAAAATTGGGAAACAATGGGGTATTCACAAGTTTTTATGTTTACCCAATTCTCCAAAAGCACTTTTAGGGAGAGATCTATTGGAACAATTACAAGCAACCATTACTTTTAAGAATGGGGAAATTATTCTGGAGGTAAATGATCAACAGTATGTGGAAATACTGAGCCTAATATTAACAACCAAAGACCCTGCAGAGGAAATTAGAGAAGAGATAATGAGCCAAGTGTTCCCAGGAGTCTGGGCCACAGATGTACCTGGGAGAGACAAAAATGCAACCCCAATACAGATCAAACTCTAAGAAGGGAGACAACCAGCTAGAATTAAACAGTACCCCCTTAAAAGAGAAGACAGGGAAGGAATTGGCCCAATAATTGAAAAATTCTTTCAGTTGGGATTGTTAAAAGAGTGCCAGTCTGATTTCAATACTCCTATCCTGCCTGTCCTTAAACCTGATGGATCTTACCGGGTGGTACAGAATTTACGGGCTGTTAACAAGATAACTGAGGACCTCTATCCTGTGGTAGCGAATCCTTACACTCTGTTAACATGCTTAACACCAGAGCTAACTTGGTTTACTGTTTTAGATCTAAAGGATGCCTTCTTTTGCCTCCCTCTCCATGAAGCCAGCCAGAAAATTTTTGCATTCGAATAGGAAAGCCCTAAGAGTGGGCCAAAACCCAGCTCACATGGATGGTGTTGCCTCAGGGATTTAAGAACAGTCCCATCCTGTTTGGAGAACAGCTCGCAAAAGACATAGAGTCCTGGGAAGCCCTACCAGGAGAAGGGAAGCTATTGCAGTACGTGGATGACCTTTTAATAGCTACCTGAACAGAGGAAGCTTGCGTAGCCTGGATGGTAAGCCTCTTAAACTTTCTGGGACTCCAAGGGTACAGGGTATCCAAGAAAAAGGCTCAGGTGGTGAAACAGAAAGTGATCTATCTGGGCTATGAAGTCAGTGCCGGGCAACGAACTTTGGGGCAAGATCACAAAGAAGCGATATGCCAAATCCTGAAACCCCGGACAGTGAAAGAGTTATGGACTTTTCTGGAGATGACAAGATGGTGCAGACTGTGGATTTACAATTATGGGCTGCTCGTGAAACCACTATATGAGCTCATTACAAAGGAAAGCAGAGATCTCCAGTGGACAAAGGAGGCCGCACAAGCCTTCAGCCAGCTAAAGAATGCCCTCATGTCAGCTCCAGCTCTAGGACTTCCAGACGTGAGTAAGCCATTCTTTCTATTTTCCCATGAGAAACAAGGGATCACCCTGGGAATACTAGCACAGGACCTGGACCCATACCGACGGGCAGTTGCCTATTTCTCTAAGCAGCTAGATGCAGCAGCCAAAGGATGGCCTGGGTGCCTCAGAGCTGTTGCAGCAGTCGTGCTAAACATGCAGGAAGCACGCAAGTTCACCTTGAGTCAGAAAATGACTGTGCTGGTATCCCACACAGTGTCCGCGGTGCTGGAAGTGAAAGATGGGCACTGGCTCTCCCCACAAAGGTTTCTGAAATATCAAGCCATCATGGTAGAACAAGATGACGTAGAAATAGTGGTAACTAACATTGTCAACCCAGCTTCCTTTCTCAGTGGAAATCAAGGGAAACCGGTACACCATGATTGCCTGGAAACTATCGAAGCCACCTACTCCAGCCGCCCGGATCTAAAGGATACCCCTTTAGACAACGCAGAGACCTGGTTTACTGATGGGAGGAGCTATGTCATCAGTGGAAAGCGGCATGCTGGGTATGCAGTTACCACCTGCCGGGAGGTGATAGAATCCAGACCCCTGCCAACAAACACCTCTGCGCAAAAGGCTGAAATAATCGCCCTAACCCGTGACTTAGAGATGGCAAAAGGAAAGAAAATAAACATCTATACAGACTCAAGGTATGCGTTTGGAGTTGTACACGCACATGGGGACATTTGGAAAGAGAGAGGACTGTTAAATTCGCAGGGAAAGAACATCAAACATGCACAGGAAATAATGCAGCTGTTGGAAGCAGTCCAGCTACCTGAGAAGGTAGCAATCATGCACACAAGGCACATCAAAAGGTGAGCTCAGAATTGGAAGAAGGAAATGAACTGGCGGACAGAGAGGCAAAAGAAGTAGCAAAAGGTGAGGTAACAACAACTGGAGCCTTGATCCCAGATGCACAACTTTCCCTAGAGGGTAAGCCAAAGAAATTGATTAAAGATGAAAGGGGAACATTTAACCAAGAGGGACGGGCTATCACTGCAGAAGGAAAATTGGCTATTTCCTCTCACTTGCTATGGGCCGTAGTTAGAGAGGAGCACCAAAAAAACACACTGGGGAACAAATGCCTTATATAACTACTTAATTGGAAAAATTATCGCCAGAAACTTATACAAAACTGTTGTGCAAGTAACTTGACAGTGCAACCTTTGCCTCCAGACTAATCCCAAAAATACCCCCAAACCAAAAATGGGCCAGATTGGGAGAGGCCATGGGCCTAGACAGCAGTGGCAAATTGATTTCACAGAACTTCCAAGAAAAGGGGGGTATCAATATTTACTGGTGCTGACAGACACTTTTTCAGGATGGCCAGAAGCCTTTCCTACTAGGACCGCTAAGGCTCGAGAAGTAACCAAGGTGTTACTACAAGAAATAATACCACACTTCGGAGTTCCAGCCACAATGTCCTCAGATAGGGGACCACATTTTATTTCAAGGGTGGTACAACAAACTAGCCGACATTTAGGCATAGACTGGGAACTCCACACTTCATACCACCCCCAGTCAAGTGGTCAAGTAGAGAAAATGAATCATTTGATTAAACAGCAAATTGTGAGATTAGGGCAAGAAGCTAACCTACCCTGGCCGCAATCTCTTCCACTTGCATTGTTGCGAATTCGGACCAAGCCCAGAATTAAGGAAAAGCTAAGTCCCTTCGAAATACTTTATGGGAGACCATATGGGGTGCAGAAAGGCATATCTACCCAAATAGGAGAAGAGACGCTAACCACCTATATGATTGCTTTAGACAAACAGCTTAGAGAAATTGGAAAACATGTGGCTGGAACTCGAAGTCGAGGCTTGGATGGTCCTGTACATGACATTCAGCCTGGAGATTATGTATATGTTAAGTCTCTTACAGAAAAGACTCTGGAACCACAGTGGGAAGGACTATTCCAGGTGCTTCTCACCACTTACACCGCGATTAAGATCAGAGAACAGAGTGCCTGGATTCACCATACCCGAGTAAAGAAGGCTCCAGAGGCCCCTTGGAAAGTGACCCCTGGGGATGATGAACTGAAATTGAAGTTTACCCGAACAAAATGAAAATCTTAGGGTGGCACGCAAGTATAACTCAGAAAATTGTTTTTTTCACAGTCATAATTGTAACCTTCAGTTGGGAAGTTATTCATAGGAGAGAAGACATATGGTCCCAAGCCTTTATGAGGTTTACTGGACTCATGGGGAAATATTCTGATTTAAAAAATTTAAACCTGTTGACTGTGGTCATGCACGGAAACCAAGTGTATACAAAGCAAGAATAGAAAGAAAGAAAGCTCCAATCCTGGTGGACCTTAGTAAATTTCACCTACTAACATAGCTACTGCCTTTGTGCTTACGATACAGAATGCCACAGTTCATGTAATTCATCCTATTGTCGCATTGGGACTAAACCATAAAGGGACAGGTTTTTTTACCCCTCCGAACATAGAGTATGAGCTCAGATGGTGAGAGGAAAGTGGCAAACAGTAAATTTAGAATCTTGCATCACACGGGAACAACAAGGATTTATCTGTGAAAGTAATTCACTTAATGCCAGAGACATATGTCTTGATGCAGAACAAGGCATTTGTCACTTTGAGATCCACCCAGACACTTCACCAAAAACTGGACTTGTATATATTGGCCAAGGTTGTGTATGCTTAAGAACTATCTGCACTTCTATGATGATAGATAACAGTAATATAAATGTAGCTGCCAGGAATCACTCTAATTTTTGTATTTGTAATTTTGACAAGATTGTTGGGTGTGACTTTTCGTATTTAGCACCAGTTGTGTCTCATCAATTAATAAGGTCTAAAACCAGATGCAAGTCATAACTGGTGGGACTCACTTTTCGGGTGGTCACCTACTGCAACTGGCATCCTAAATACGTTATGTCACCCCATAATTGTTTTAGTAACCTTGGTTAGTACCTGCTTCGTGCTATCACGTTATTTATTTAGAACTATAGAGTACTGAAAAGGTTATCAGTTTTAACTACTTTGTCAAACACACATGGGAAAACATTAAAGGATGCCTACCAAAAAATTCATTAGACAAAGAATTTAAGTATTAGTAAAAGAATTTACTAACTCTTTCGAAAAGGGGGGACTGAATCAGGGGGATGGGAAGCAGAAGAATTAGTTTGTTAGGAACAATGCATCTAGCTTAGTCAGCATACCAGAGGAGGAAGAAAAGATAAGAGACCACTGATAAGGGCAGGGGGAGTGTCAGACAGACATCCTGTGCTCAACCCAAAACTAGCTCAAACCAGTCTCGAAGCTTAAACTCAGGCCAGGGGTATAAAGAACATGCGCAGGGAGGAAAGGTGAAAAGTTCAGGATGAGGAAGACTCCTGACTTTATCAGAAGATGACCCTCAGAGACCCCTACCAAAGCCAACGGACAACACTGCGCACGCGCAACGTAGATGTAAATGACTTTTGGGTTCATTATAATACGAAGTGAGGCTGGGCGGGGCTAGGTAATGAATATGTATAGGCGTATTGGGAAACTTAATGAATATGGAACTTGTAACCCGATAAATACCAAGCTGAATGCAGCTGTTGGCACGCATGATTTTGGAGGAGCTATCCCCCATGCATTCCAGCGCTGGAATAAACATACCTATTTTTCTACTTATTTAGTAGTGGGGTCTTTTCCGCTCATCATAATCGCGCTGGGACCCTCCTACATCACTGGGAATCCCTTCCATGACACAGACCCTGCCCCCACAGGGAATTCCTTTTGCATCACGGGCTCCGCCCACATTCCCACCCCCTCCATCGGCAGCCCCTCCCCCAACCCCGCCTTCCCCCTCGGTTCCCATGCCTCCCCCCTCAGTTCCCACAGTCCCGCAAACCCGGAAGAGAACAGAGACTGGAAGTTTATGGCTGCCCCAGTCATGTACAATAGGCAGGGACAGAAGCAGAAGGGGGAACCAGTGGGAACCATTCCCGTTTGTCAATTTAAAGGAACTGTGTAATGTGGGATATGCCCAGCCACTGCCCTGGAGGGATGTCTGCTGAGATAAAAGATTTCACAATCACCCAGCAGGACTCCCTGGGAAGGCAACTACTTTTGGGTCATGGCGAGGAAAGGTAGACCCACAATCCTTTGGGAGACACTATGCAGATCGTTCTGTAACCCATTGGTCTGTCCCAGACCCTCTGTAATCCATTGGTCCCCTTGCTGATCCCCTGTATCCCTATAAAGGCAAGCTCCCTCAAACCCCTCGAGAGAGGTCGTCCGTGGCTCTCCCCTTCGCCGGAGGGGACCCATAATAAAGCTACCTTCGTGCGGAACCAGCCACACGGGCCTTCTCGTCTCTCTCTCTGGTCTGGTTTGGCCTGGAGGCAGCCCTGCAGAGCTGAGCTGGAATCACGAGCTGATATCACTAAAGAGCTGACAGCCTCTGCAAGGGCCCCTCTGCCAGCAGCTGAGAGGAAGACACCGGACCTCGGGAAGGCGATTCCTTTTGGGACCATCTCCCTGGACCGGTCATCTCTTCCTGGGTCACAGCCTAGGACCCCACCTCCAGCTGTAATAGTGTAAGGCTGCAAATGATTTTGGGCGAGAATCTCCTTATTTCAAAAGCCTAGTACAGGCTACCTTTGCCGCGAGCATTTTAGTGCCGCATGATATTAAAAAGATCATGTCTTGCCTACTCTCCCTGCCTGAATATCTATTGTGGGAGAGAACATGGAAAAGGCTGCTCTGGGATCTCAACGCGAGTTACCAGAGATCCCAACAGATCAAATTTAACCCTAGAGCAGCTATGTGGTGAAGACAACCTGGAAAAGCCTCTGGATCAGGCCCGGATACTCCCGGAGCCAGTCCTGGGTGACTTAAAGCGGGCTGCGGAAAGGGCTTTGTCTCTTACCCCCACAGGTTCCACTCCCGTGCTAGCTTTTCCCATATAAAGCAGGAACAAGGGGAAAGTTTCATCAAATTTGTAGACCAGTTAAAAGGGGCAATAGAGATCCAGGTTGAAAGCATAGAAGCTCAGACAGAGCTGCTTAGAACTTTGGCAAGAGATAATGCAAATGCAAGATGCCAAAGTGTCATAAGAGCCCTCCCCCTGGACCCTGCCCCCACCCTTGACCAAATGGTAGAAGTATGCACCAAACTAGTATGGGAAGAATCCACAGTTAACCCAGGTTTCCAACAAGGGGTGGTGGGTGCAATAACAGCAGGAAAAGACGATAATGAAAGGCCCTGGTGTTACAATTGTGGAAGTTTTCAACACTTCGTAAAACACTGCCCTGAACCCAAAAGATCTAACGGGAACAGAAAGCCTGTTGTTACAGACTGTTCTACCTGCAAGCACCAGCCGGGAAACGGGCAGTGAAGCGCGGCCTGGCCCCGCGCAACGACACCATATCAGCGGCCATCTCTCCCTGCCCTACCACCCATGCCACGGACAGTGACTCCTCACCACAGTAGGAAGCAGGCGAAAGACTTCTGCTTGTGAGTACCTGTGCACACCTTTTCCATGACAGAACTCAGCAACCCATACATGCAGGTTTAAAAAAACTTCTAGACAAAACAGTGGACATTTTAGTAATCGGAGACATCGTGCGAGGTCCACCCGAGCTCTCTATTTCACCTGAGGTGCACAGGATGGACCCCAGTGGACAGGTACAGATTGCTGTCTCCTGTGCCAACACCCCTTGGTTTCTACAAAAGGGTCAAGTGGTAGCACAGGCTATCATCTTACCCGAGGACTTCCCCGGGTGCTACAGGACGCCGTCCACATGGTGGGCAGAAGTAGTGGGACGGGACAAACCAACCCTTCATTGCAAACTGCACAGTGGAAAATCCACAGCTACACTGGAGGGGATGGTCGATACAGGGGCTGATATCACCATCATATCCAAAGCAGAGTGGCCATGGCAGTGGGGACTTAAGCCAGCTGCTGGGGTAGTTATGGGGATTGGGGGTTCTGCAGCATCTATGAGGAGTACAAATAACATCATTATCGAGGGCCCAGATGGACACTATGCATCCATCAGGCCATTTGTTATCCCATCAGGTTTCACCTTATGGGGCAGGGACCTCCTTAGCCAATGGGGGGGCTCAGCTGGTAATCCCACCTCCATCTCAGGATTTTTAGTTGGGGCCACTGGAAAGTGTGCCACTCCAGCTCTTACCTGGAAGACAGGCAAAGCTATCTGGACCGAGCAGTGGCCCCTATCGGCTGAAAAGCTGCACGCGCTTGAGTCCCTTGTAGAGGAACAGGTGGCCAAAGGCCACCTTGTTCCTTCCAACAGCCCTTGGAACTCCCCTGTCTTTGTTCTAAAAAAGCCAGGCGAAGACAGATGGAGGCTTCTGCAGGACCACTGGAGAATTAATGAGGTAATTGAAGACATGGGTTCCCTGCAACCCGGCCTGCCCTCACCCTCAGTGCTCCCCCAACAGTGGAAGCTTGCTGTCATAGACATTAAAGACTGCTTCTTTGCTATCTGATTACACCCACGCAATGCCCCTCGGTTTGCCTTTTCCGTGCCATCCCTGAACCAGCAGGTCCCCATGCGCAAGTACCATTGGCGAGTTCTACCCCAGGGTATGAAAAATTCCCCGACAATCTGCCAGTGGTATGTCGGACACGTCCTGTCCCCTATCAGGAAAGAGTTCCCCAGGGCCATCCTACTCCACTATATGCATGAAATGTTGATCTGTGCACCTGATGACAATTACTTGGACTTGACCCTCCAAGAGACTGTCCGAGCCATCGAGAAAGCAGGGTTTGAGATTCAAACCAAGAAGACCCAGCGTACCTGCCCATGGACTTACCTTGGGCTCCGCATCGGTGAACGGACTGTCATGCCCCAGCAGCTCACCATCCAAGACGACCCTAACACCCTCCGGGATTTGCATCAGCTTTGTGGGTCCATCAACTGGGTACATCCTCTGCTGGGTGTTACGATGGAAGACCTCTCGCCCCTGTTTGACCTTCTCAAGGGTTGTGAGGACCTGGACTTGCCACGTGCCATCACTGCGGAGGCCTGGGAAGCCATCGGTAAGGTGCAGCTCGCCCTGTCTTCTCGACAGGTTCACCGGACCCTTCCACACCTGCCTTTCAGTTTCATTGTTCTAGGTAATGTACCTATATTTCATGCCTTGATCTTTCAGTGGGACTCAGTGCAGAAGGACCCTCTAATCATCATAGAGTGGATCTTTCTGTCACATCAGTCGCCCAAAAGCATCACAACACCACAGGAACGAATGGCCCTAATGCCTTAAGAGGCCTCCTAGAAACAGAGACTAGACAGGAGCAAGGGAATAAAAGTAGGTATTTATTTTAAAGGCTTTCAAAGGTACCCCCTGGGCAGCCACAGGCTATTGCCAAGATGGACCCCAAGATGGATGATAGGTCACGAGTTCTTCACACTTTTTTATAGGTTTGGTTCATTTGCATATCAGGGTTAATTCTCCAATTAAAGCTTCAGTTTTCCCCTCACCTTACCCCCCCCCCCCCCCACTTAGCAGCTCTTTGGTTTATACTTTTGGGCCTAGGACAGCCTAAGTGTCCTTGAAGAGCAGGCCCAGAGAGGCTTTGTTATGTCTACCTAGCACAAGTGAGCAGAAATTAACAGGATACAAGAAACTTCAGAGTTACACACTAAGCAGTACAGAATTTGAAAAATATAAAAGTTAAAACCTAAGGCATCATTTCCCCCCTTTAGAGGCTTGACAAGGCCTCCACCTTGTTGAGACTCTATTCCAAATATTCTAAATATCTACTAATAATATGTGTCTAACAGCAGTATATACCTATAAACAAGAATTATGATTACAATCATTATAAACAATCTTTAATCCAGGGTCGGTTTGGTAACCATGAAACCAGGGTGTGGAAGATACAATCAGCTTTGAATGTTATCCAATGTAAGATCTAAGTTAATTCTCAAATTGTAAACAAATTTTGTTGATCTTTTCACTTCAGTTCACATGTCAATTATTAGTTTTGTATCCAAATGAATGTCTTTGGATATACTTTGGACTAGAATCATATGCAAAATTTAGTTCCAAACCTGAGCCAGGGTTACCAACTGTGTAGATAATAAGCACAGGAAAAAATAATTTAAACTACATCATCTTCGTTTGTATCAGTCTCTGTTTTCTCAGTTGTTTCAGGAGCAGAAGCCTTCTTAACTCTGGAGTAGTGAATCCAGGGTCCTTTGCCAGCGACTTTGACTGTGGTGAGGGTGGTCAGCAAAATCTGGAGTGGTCTTCTCTACTTGGCCTGTAGAGGATCACTGTCCCACCACTTGACATAGACCCAGTCTCCAGGCTGGAAGGGATGTGCAGGGGTGTCCAGTCCTATGGGTCTGGATAACACAATGTAATTCTGGAGCTTCTGCAAAGTAGAATCTAAGGCCATTAGATATCTCTGCAAATCAAGTTTTCCCCTCATGTGAATTTCACCTGGAACATGTAGAATTTGATATGGCCTGCCATACAGTATTTCATAGGGACTGATGTTATCCCTCCGCCTCGGTTGTATGCGGATCCTCAGTAAAGCTATAGGCAAGGCCTGAACCCTGGTCATGGATGTCTCTTGACAAATTTTGCTAATTTGTGCTTTAAAGGTCCCATTCATGCGTTCCACTTTACCGCTTGCTTGGGGTCTGTAAGGTGTATGCAGATCCCAAGCAATTCCCAAATTCCGGATAACTTCTTGAATCACATTTGCAACAAAATGTGGTCCCCTATCCGAGGACATACCCAAAGGAACCCCAAACCTTGGTATTATATGATTAAGCAAAACTTTCACCACCACTTTGGCTGTGTTAGTGCGACAGGGGTAAGTTTCAGGCCATCTGCTGAAAGTGTCAGCCAATACCAATATGTACTTGTATCCCTCTTTGCATGGTAACTCAGCAAAATCTATTTGCCAGTAATCTCCAGGAAGATCCCCTGCCTTTGTTACTTCTAACACAACTCTTTTCCTCGTATCAAGATCGTTTTTGCAGCAGATTTCACACTTTCTCACTACTGATTGTACAATATCTGTCATTCCCTTTCCTATTACTACCTTTTTCAGATGTTTCAGAAGATTTTCAACCCTGAAATGTGTGCTTTCATGTTCTCTTCGAGCTAGCTCTCAAAGGATTAGAGGTGGGACTACAACCTGATTTGCAGGTGTGACAGCCCATCCATTTTCTGTGATCTCAGCCTTAAGAAACTTAATTAACTTGTGATCTGCCTGATCATATTTTGGGGTGAACCCTGACAAATCAATCTTTTTTTTGTGGAATTACTGCAAGAATACCTTTTTCTGCAGCCCTTTTTACTGTTTCATCAGCAAAGTGATTTCCCAATTCTGGAGTGGTTTTCCCTTTCTGGCGACCCCTACAATGCATGATAGCTACTTCTGTGGGTCTTTTGATGCTCTCTAAGAGGGCAAGGGTCTGTTCAGCATGTTTGATCTGGTTACCTTGAGCGTTCAACAGTCCTCTCTCCTTCCAGATGGCTCCATGGTCATGGACAACACTAAATGCATATTTAGAGTCCGTCCATATATTTACCTTCTTTCCTTTGCTCAGGTCTAGGGCCTTCGTTAATGCAATCAGCTTGACTTTCTGCGATGACACATCTGCCGGCAGGGCCTTCGCCTCGATCACCTTGTCCTGGGTGGTTACTGCATAACCTGTCATTCGTTTACCATTTCTCATGAAGCTGCTCCCATCTGTAAACAGCTCCCAGTCTGGATTTTCTAGGGGCACGTCCTTCAGGTCTGGTTTGCTGGAATAGACCTCCTTGATTGTCTGCAAACAGTCATGCTCAGGCACATCGTCAGTTAAGGTAGAGGACAGAAACATGGCAAGGTTAACAACAGAAGTTGTTTTCAGGGTAACATCATCCTGTTCTAACAGCAGTGACTGATATTTAAGCATTCGGTTGCTGGACAGCCAATGTCCTCCTTTCTGTTCCAGTACTGCTGGAATGTGGCATGTGGCACATACACTACAATGTGTTGTCCAAGGGTGAGTTTTCAGGCCTCTTGAATCAGGATGACAGTAGCCGCCATGGCCTTCAAACATCCAGGCCACCCTTGGCTAACATTGTCTAGCTGTTTGGAAAAGTAGGCCACAGCCCTCCATTGGCTTCCGAGGCGCTGTGCTAATACGCCCAGTGCCACATTAAGTCTCTCATGTGTAAAAAGTTCAAAAGGCTTAGTCAAGTCTGGTAAGCCCAGTGCTGGGCCACCATGAGGGCCAGGGGCTTGCCTCCAAATCCTCGCTGGGTGCGATTTTGCATGCATACATTTGCCATTAACAGTTGGTAACTTGGAGCATTTGCTCCAGACAAACTAACATCTCCAGTACGCTCTGGACAGCTACACAGGCCAAATTTCAGTCCACAAACCCAAACATAAGCTGTTTAACACAGCATTCAATCTGGTTCCAAAATCACTGCTAAGTCGAACCCCTCTCAAAGATCTGACAGTCTTTACAGATGATTCAGGCTCTCACAAATCTGTGATGACTTGGAAGGACCCCAGGACACAGATGTGGGAATCTGATGTCCAGGTGGTAAAGGGATCCCCACAAATTGCTGAATTGGCTGACGTGGTTAGAGCATTTGAAAGATTTCAAGAACCATTCAATTTAGTCACAGATTCGGCCTATGTAGCTGGCGTGACCACCAGAGCAGAACACGCCCTGTTAAAAGAAGTGGCAAATCCCCAATTATACCAACTGCTCTCAGAACTGGTCTACCTTCTCTCTCACCGAGAGCAGCCTTATCATGTGATGCATGTAAGGTCACACACAGATCTGCCAGGACCCATCGCAGAGGGAAACCGGAGAGCTGATGCCCTGGCCATGGCTGTGCACAGTCCCAATTTACCTGACACCTTTGCACAAGCCAAGTTAAGCCATCAGTTTTTCCACCAGAATGTTCCTGCCCTCATTAGGATGTTTAACATCCACAGAGATCAAGCAAGGGCAATTGTAGCGACGTGCCCTAACTGTCAACATTATCAGGTACCATTGTTAGGCACAGGGGTAAACCCCCATGGCCTCAGCAGCTGCCAATTGTGGCAAACGGATGTCACCCATGTCTCCCAATTTGGGAGACTGAAATACATCCATGTGTCAGTAGACACTTTCTCTGGAGCTGTCTTTGCATCTGCCCATGCAGGAGAAAAGGCCACAGACGTAATAAAACACTTTCTCCTTGCCTTTTCTACCCTGGGCGTGCCCAAGGAAGTGAAAACGTACAATGGTCTTGCCTATGTTTCTAATAAAGTGCAAGATTTCTTTAGTCAGTGGGGCATTCAGCACACCACAGGCCTACCCCCCTCCCCCACAGGACAGTCTATTGTTGAAAGGACCCACCAAACTCTCAAGAGGGTCCTTGACCAACAATGCGGAGGTGCAGAGGGTAATTCTCCTGTTGTGAGACTCTGCAAAGCTCTCTTTACCATCAATTTTTTAAACAACTCCTTCTCAGAAACCACCTCCCCCGTATTCTGACACTTTACCAATTCAACACAAGCCAAATTAAAGGAACAGCCACCTATGTTGGTCAAGGATCCAGAGAGCTGTCAAATTCAGGGACCCTTTCCACTGATCACCTGGGGGAGGGGATACGCTTGTGTTTCCACACCAGCAGGTTTGAAATGGGTGCCAGGAAAGAATATAAAGCCCTACCTTGGACCACTGACAACAGCTCCTGAGGACACAAGAAAAAATGCAGAAAACCCTGACGCTGAACCCAAGAAAGACGAGACTAGTGCCGCCTGGAGGTGACGTCGATGCAAAGTGACATGCCATGTGAACATCTAATTTGCGCCCCCTCCAGACAGTTTCAGTTTAAAATCCCCCTGAACCCCTCTGACCTTCCCTCATGGTTTCCCTGCCCAAATAATCCTTTACCCTTCCCATACCCCATACCTACCTTCTTTTTTGTAAAGGGAGGATGGAAAAGGGAAATTGATAAAGGGAGAACAAACATTTCCAGTTTCAGATATTCTCCTCGAGTGATTTGATCTTTCAATAATTTGCCATGATCCTTAACAACTTTGTTTGAGACCCTTACAGAGACACCGGTCCCAACTCCCCCGTGGAACCTGGCACCTGTCACCCTGCCGTCTCCTAGATGTCCCTAATCCAAGCAAGTACCCAGAGACGTTGCTGTGGCTACGGGTGCTGTGGCTGATAGGAGCATGGAAATAGCAGCCTCGGTAGCCCAGAAAATCTACCGCATCCAGCACTGTCAAAGGAACTCGGGACTTGTTGGGACATTGGGAACTTGGGGGGGGGGTTGCCTCCTTTCGGGGGCTTTGCGGGTGTTTCTGCTTGTTCTGCCATCTGTTCATTGTTTGAAATACTGCCACAACCCTGGACCCTCACTGTTAAAATCAAAATACCCCTTCCCCACTCATAGAAAGGGGAAGAACGGTTCCCACCTTGGTTAGTTCCAAGTAAGTGGAGGAAGCCTTCTTTTAAAATAAATTAGGGGGAGATGTTGCTGTGGCTAAGTCCACTTTATACCCCCTGTTACTTTAAAGTAGTCTCTCCCTACACCACTGTGCTAGAAAGTTCTCCCTTTACCGAGATTCCACTGGTCACTGACTCTCTCCCCCCTCCCATCCCTTCTCCCATTGGTCCCTGTTATGTCACTCAACCTTGCCTCTGCCCCTAGCCCTCAGACTATTGGCTTTGGATGCTCTGCCTGCCTTTGGGACCCTTCAGGATAAAACCACACGCGGGCTTCGTTCTTGGTTCTTTGTTTCCCTTCGAGTGTGTTTGCACCATTAAATGCCTCAGAATTGCATGCAGAGAACCCCTCTCGCCTCTTCGTCTCCAGTTCATGCTTAGACTGTGTGTGTGAGTGGCTGTTCGCGACTACCTGCAAGGGTGAGATCGTTTGCACGCGTGGGTGCTAGCAGAGTGCCGCCTAAGCATCTCCACGAGGGACCCTGTGGAAAAAACATGGCATCGATCATCCGACGCCCTCATTCCATACCTTTCAGGGAGTTATAGAGAGCAATGAAGTCCCCCGGAGCCTCTTTTTCTCCAGACTAAACAACCCCAGCTCCATCAGCCGCTCCTCATAAGAATTGTGTTCCAGCCCCTTCACCAGATTTGTTGCCCTTCTTTGGACACACTTCAGCACCTCAATGTCTCTCTTGTAGTGAGGGCTCAAAACTGAACACAGTATTCAAGGTGCAGCCTTACCAATACTGAGTACAGGGGGACAATCGCTTCCCTAGTCCTGCTGGCCACACTATTTCTGATACAGCTAGCTCATTTCATTCAACATCCTGCAGCTGATCCTGCAGGCAGCTCCCAATTTGTACCAGTGATTAAGGCACCTGCATGGACTTTATCTAAAAGTGCAGCAGGAAGCTCTTATAGGAACATCCTTCCTGTTTGACAGTAGAAATTATGACTAGAATTGCTTTCTTGTAAGAAAAGCCCATAATAGCTTTTATGACCAAAAAGGAGGAACTTCTCCATGGATGGGATCCGCCCAGCATGCTATGGGAAAATCCATCCAGGGTTAAGCTAATGCTGCATGAACTGTGGTTCCCAGCATCTGATGGCATGTAAGATTTACTCACTATCTATATTCGTCTTTTTATTCTATCTTATTACAACAGCTATTTTATTAAGCCATTCGTTGTCAGGCCTTTTTTATCCAGATCTAGGTGCACCCTGCTCCCTCTCTCTCAAGTCCCCCTGCCTGCACAGAACAGGATGCAAACCTTTTTATTCCAGATGCACATCTTCCCATCTGTTCCCATCAATCAGTTGATATTAAAAAAAAAATTGGCTTCTGAGACTGTCCATATAGTTGTTAGGATAAACTTTACATGTTGTCTTGGGGTGACTTTATGATGTGTATCCCATATCGCTGCCCTATGCCCAGAAATTAATTTTTGTACCTTTCTATGCCTTTAAACTGAGCCTGAGAGGGGGAAGGAAAAACCTTTTCAAAGCAGTTTGCAGCTTGTTCAAGGTCACACAGAGATAGAGACTTTTTTTTTCAGCTGCGGGAGGGAAGGGAAGCACCCGGCTTGCTTTTCTTTCCAGCCAGCTTTCGGCAGTTTTTTTTTCCCCAGGTCTTTTCTCCTTCGGAGAGTTGAACTTTTGTTTTCCTGGGACTTCGGGTTTTTTTCCTTTTCTCTCTGCTGGACGGTTTCAACATCAGAATACATTGGGAGGACTTTCCACCGAGGCCTTGGCCCTGGAGGTGGGCCCACCACCCCGTCCCAGCTCCAAGGAGGGGGAGAGAGAGACCTATGGAAGGAATCTGAATTTTCCCAAGTTTCTCTCAGCAGGGCAAGGGGTTTTATTATTTAGCATTATTATCCTTTTCCCGTGTGTTTGTTAAATAGTTTTTGTCTCTTTCACTTTCCTTTGAGGAAAATTTATTTTTCCCAAACCTGGTGGGGGAGGGGTGGTTGTGCCTTCTCTCAGAGGATATATTTCTAAATTTGACTAAACTGGCACACATGTGTTAACTTTAAGATGAAGACACCAATGTAGTGTATTTGAAAGGAACACAAGAGGTTTTCTGGCACATCTATGCAGATACCTGAGTTCAATCGAGTTACTTTGTTGCTGAGTTATTTTGTCACTACATAAAGTAGTAGTCCTGCAAATCAGGAAGTATGTACTATAGTAATATTTAGAGTGGAGAAATGACTGTACAATTTTACATCATCCAAAGAGTAACCACTAGAACTTTATGGTATACAGGCACATGAATGCCTGGGGGTTTTCTTTGCAGTGACAAGAATGAGGCTTGTATTAATAGAGCCATTTTAACTACTCTACTTTTGTGTTCTTCATGGTAAAGGTTTTGGAGTTGCAATTCTTCATTACCTACTTAGTGACTTCCAAAGGGAATTGAATTTTACAGAGTTTGCACCATCATATGAAAGGAAGAGGAAACAGATAAGCCATTGTTATATACAGAGAGAAATGCAGCATTAGAAAATTTTAGACTTCTTCAATAATATTGAAAAATATTTAATAGACATTGGTATAGTGTCCGTTTCTCGCGCTTTCACGTGTCAGAGGAAAATAACTTTCAGGGATGGGACTATGCAATTACACGAATTTATTGTTTAAAATAACAAACACATCAGTCCAGGCGTGAGATTTTACAACACCTCTGAGTAATGGCGACATCACAAGATTTAGGGTTACATCGTAATTTATAACTTTCTAATCCAATAGATACTTAAAACGACACTTTGTTTTGGATTTATGACCTATCACCTGTGGCACTTCTCACTGCAATGCAGCTGTGTCTTGACCAATAACTTCTCATGTCACGTACACACAGATGTCTCTCTTATACCATCTACATTCTTAACTTAAACTATATAAAATCACACTATTATATTTTAAAACCCTTCACCAAAACACCCAGTGTACAATTTTACTTGTAATTATAGGAATACAAGTTTGTAATCCTTTTGCTTAAAGTCCACAAATCTCTGTCAATTAAGACAGACCTAGTCTCTTCCAGGGTTGTAAATCAAAGCCTCCTTTAATTGCAGGAGTTTCTACTCTTCTGTCTCCCACAGTATAGCACTAAAGGTTTACAAATTTGTGAAATACTACTACAAACTGGACTTTTAATATAGGTGAAAACAGTGGACTTATTTTCAGTTGCCACTAACTATTCAAAATCTTGTCAATCTGATAATTACAAACAATTGTGCTTAAGTCATTAAAATGGTCTGAAAAAATAGTTAAGCCAAAACCATAAAAAATAAATGTAGGAACTTCCTATAGTTGTCCTTAAACTTTGTGACAAATAAATATAGACTAGGGGGAAAGCTAGGTTGTCTAGTAATCAAGAGTCATGAATTCTTCTGACTAAGAAAAAGAAAAGTTAATATTTGGAATGGTTTCTTGCTACACATTTAACTGATAGGGTGAATAATTCAAATTTATATTTTCTAGATTTTAGTGTGTTTTGAGGAATGTTACCAAGCTTAGTTTAAGACTCAGGAATCTAAATTAAAAGCTGCCTTTTCCAAAACAGTTTTGATAAGACTTCTCTAATAAAATGGTGCATTTATAGTATCGTACCTCACCAATTCAGTTTGTCAGCTTTTTACTAATTCAAAGGTCATCAAAAGGTTTAAAATACTATAGACTTTTGTTAGGTGCATATTACACAGATGCATGTGCTGGTTACAAAGGTATAATTTTTTACCATAAAAAGCATTGAGTTATAATTTGGGAAATCTATGGTTTTAGGAAACAGTCTACAGTTCTCAAACTATATGCTTAATATTAATACAGTAGTTAGTTGCATATTGCCTGAAACCTCATTTCCTAGTAAGTACAGAAAAAGATCAAAAGCTGAACATTTAACTTCTGAGTTGTTCAACAATGCGTGTCTTCAATGTTATGTGATCAAAGATGCTACCAACATTAAAACATTATGCATTAGTACAGTGTAACTGAAATTCCTTATCTAAAACTAACTGGAAAAAAAAGAAAAAAAAGCAATTACATTTGTCTGATTCATTATAGAGGGGAAGGTGAAGGCAAGGTTTTGAATCAGAGATTTTCATCATAAATGTGCCCATACTTCTCTAATATGAATGTACCTGTAGACAAGCACTCAGAAGGGGATTATCACTTTACATATAAAGCTATTAACAAATCAAAGATAATACCTTACTGATAGAACACAGCCTCAAAAAATATTTAACAGTAAATAATAAACAGCATTTCAAAGGTCTGAAATGAGAATTGAGGAAAAAAAAATAGTATCTAGTTGTTATTTCTCTCCAACATCATAGCATATCCTCTTTGTACACTACACCATTGATACCACCCCATGACTACTTAGACACCCCTTTTACTGATCACTGTGCTAGGATCCCACAACATAAATTGCTAACAGGAAGGAAAAACTCTCTTCCACAGCAGGTCCCAGAACTCCTGCTCTGATATATAGAGGTAGGGCTACTTGTGCTTGTCTCAAGCAGATGCCTCAATAGTTGCATCTGTAGCAGAAGCACTGCTACAGGTGAAATATGTAAGACCCTGAATGAGGTTAGATTTTTTTCTTAAGGCATGGTGCAGGGGAGGCATAGTGGCTTAGTTCATTTGAGCAAACATTCTTCTGTTTTCTTGATGAATGAATTAAGGTATATGAAGAATTGAGTTTGAAGAATAAGAATCCTGTCTAAAGGTAATATTCCGTAGTCTGAAAAAAAAGTATCTTAATTTTAAATGTAATAATTTGACAAGTTTGAATAATACAAAACCCACAAAAATAGCAACATTTCTGAATCATAAAATATTTAATAATGTATATTTTGGGGGAATATATTGTATATAAAATTTAAGGTCACCATATTAAGCAATTTAAACCCTTTCAAGCTAGCACTGTCTTCAATGCTGTATAGATTTATTGCCACTGATACAAGACCTACTAAAAGCATACATTTTAAACTAATACAAAAATGGCTTTTTTAATATGATTTTTTTTGTACACAACTACTGCCTTTAATATATGTTAAGTGCAAAACAACACAGATCACTTTACATTACTGCAGCAACAATGCATTCATATTGTTCATTAGTCCTTAGTAGTCAGCTTGCATGAAATACAAGAAAAAGCACAGTGAAGCTCACAAAAATAGTGTAAAAGTCAACCTGTTCTTGAAAAAAATACACAATAATGGAAGAAAGACAAAAAAAGGACTATGCACACCACAGATTTTTCTGTTCTTTAATCCAACTGACTTAAGTGCTATTTGGTTTTTGTTGGTTTATTTTGGGTATTTGGGTTTTTGGCCTTTTTGTTGAATCAACCCACATAGACTAGACACGAGTAAAATTAAGAAAGCAGTGGTAGCTGAAACTTTATGAAGTATTTTTCTTCCCCATCTTTTTTTTTCCTCTTCCTGAGGTAGTTGCAAAAAACAAATCATAATTTAAGCACCAGTTAGGACTCATCACTTAGACTTAAAGCTTCTGGTTTGGTGGTTTTTTTCCTCCCTTTAAAAATTATTTGTCAGCTCACCAAAACTATCTTTGATGTTAAAGACAGCAGAGATTTAGAGTTCTCACTACATGAAGAAAGATGGAAATGGGGTGGAAGACGATTAGCTGATTCAAAATGTGGCAATAGATTAACTTCCATCAAGTTGACTGGTTCACTGTTGACTTTTAGATGTTTATTCTCCTTTACTGTCTATAAAATCAATGGGAGAAATATAAAATTATTTGAACACATCATCGTCCTTTACTGTAACCGAGGAAGAATTGGTCAAGTAGTGCCTGTAATATCTTGTTAGGAACCATGGCGTAGCTCTTTCCAAGGTCATAGCGGCAGGCAGGACAGGTAAAAACTTCAGCTCGGAAAGAGCGCTGTAAACAGCTCTGGGGCATACAAAGACAAAGAAGTAAAAGTGTTACAGCTTTTGCTTTTCATCAAAAATTTAGCTAGCAAAAATTAAGTAATTACTAGGAACCAAAGATGCAGTTTCTCACATTTCCAGAAACAGCAAGTTCTTACTGAGTTCTCTTGCCATATTTGTGCCTTTACAACTGAAATAATGTATTTGGTTTGGCTGGGGTGTAGTTAATTTTCTTCATAGCAGCCTGTATTTGTCTGTGTTTTAGATCTTTGACTAAACCAGTGTTGATAATACACCAATGTTTTAGCTATTGCTGAACAGTGATTGCACAGCGTCAAAGCCTTCTCAGTTTCTCATTCTACCTCCCCAGTGAGTAGGCCAGGGATGAGCAAGAGGTTGAGAGGGGACACAACTGGGACAACTGACACCAACTGACCAAATGGATATTACATACTGTTGTGCTGGAGGGTGGTCTTTCCAAAGTAGTCATTGCTTGGAGACTGGCTGGACATTGGTCTACTTGTGAGAGGTGGTAAGAAAATGCCTTTACATCACTTTTTTTCCCTTTCCTTTTTTTTCCTCTTTACTTATTAAACTGTCTTTATCTCGACCCATGAGTTTTTCTCACTGTGGAAAGGATTGAGTGAGCAGATGGTGGGTGTTTATTTGCTGGCTGGGGTCAACTCATCACAAAGGACTTAACTAAATAAATCTTCTTTTGATTAGGAGGCAAAGCCTTGAGTCTATCAGGCATTTAAAGCGTTACTACTGATATACTTCATTTTCCCTAATGTGTTTCAGTGAATCTACCCACAGTTTCTTTCTAGCATTTCTGTTAGAGTGCTGTAAGTATTCCACAGTTTCATTTCAAGATGTAGCTGAACATACAGGTGTATAGCATTTTATCTAACAATCCATAGCTATTTCATCTCTATAAGACTCAGTGTTTAAGCCTCATGAGTAGAATAAAATAGGTTTCAGACTACAGTATCTAAAATATGATTATGAATGTTGCCTTCTTTTTTTGCTTGTCTTTCCAAACTGCAGACAGTCCAAGCGTATAAGTTAAATATGAAAATTTTATGTGGGCCAATCTTTGCCCAAACAACAACACTGTCAGTCTATACCTTAAAACAGTAATTGTATGTTACTTAATAATTAGTCATTGATAACTTCAGATTCTATGCTTTGAAGTTGTTGCCATTAAACATTCTCCATGTTTTTTTCTATGACTCAGTATATAAACCCCCTCATAATACTTTACCTCTATGTAACAAGCAGCTCTTTGAAGGAGCAGTCTTGCTCTATTCTAATTTCTTAGCTACATAAAATTAATCTTATTGTACTAACATCTAGCTCTGGAACAAACCAATTGCAAGCATAGCTCTACTAATTACAAGGGAGTGATAAACTTGATACATCATGTCTATAAGAAATTATACTAAATACATTTCCACTTTTTTTTAGATAAAATGAAGATTAATTATATAGCAGCCACACAACTGGAAGCAAGCACGTTACATTTCTTGCTCTGACTCCTAGGCAATAATTATTGTCTTCCTAAAATATGTGCTGGTTTTGGTGATCAATGTCTCAGAGCCAAGAACACAGTCCAGAGCAATACAGGGATTATTCTTACTTTACAGATGTTGTGGAGACACTCTGTTGTCACTGGCTGGTAAACCAGCTCCTGACAGCAGACACACATAAAAGATTGTTCCAATTTCTTCAGGAAATTCTAGTATAGGACAAAAGAAGAGAAAAATAGAACTATTAGAGGCACATTCACAAATATGCAAACAAAAAGGTGCATTTTTAGTTAAAATTATTAAAGGTTTTTTAAAAGATAATTTGCCTAACTACTGCAATTATTACCTATATTTAAATTATAAATTCACAACCAAATTCACAAACCTAAACTGAGTAAAAAATTTGGCCTTCATAGCATTTGGTAAATGCAGAGATAGATTCATGAGATACTTGTTTAACATCCTTATTATTCCTCCCAAACTCACAGTTAGCATTGTCTAATAATGCTATAAAACTGCTAGGAGTTTTTAAATCCAATATTCAGTGTGATAGGACAGTTGGACATTGCAAAGATTGTTTACACTGAAACTTTTCTATTGCGACCATCATGTCTCAGTCCAAGTTACAAATTTCCTTCCAAAGCCTACCACAATTGCTCCTGTATTAAGGGACATTTACATAAAGACATTCCCACACCCTCTGCTATTACCTCTACCTGTCTTCTGCTCATTCCCTATATTGTTGATGTTCACAGCATCTTGTTCATTCTTATTTCCTCAGAAGCGAACCTCTATTGTGCTCAGTGCAAGGTATACATTTAATAAATTATGTTTATTGCATTAAAAAACTTTTGTAAGGCTCATCTTATATCCTTCACATCTATGAGAAGCAGTGTGGCTAACAAAGTATTTAGAAAGCAAGTCCATGAACAAATAATTTCCCTGCTTTTCATAGAATCATACAATGGCCTGGGTTGGAAGGCACCTTAAAGATCACCTTGTTCCAACCCCCCTATGTGAGGTATGCCCAGCCCCTGCCCTGGAGGGAGGCCTGCTGATAAGGAGATTGCATAACCTCCCAGCAAGATCCCCTTGGAAAAGGCAGCAGTTCTCGGTGAGGGTGAGAGAAAACAAGAACCGTGATCCTCTGGGAGACCCTATGTAGATTCTTTGTAACCCATTGGCTTCTACCCTCTCCCACCCACCCTTGTATCCCTATAAGATCTATCCTTCTCCCCCTTTGAGTGCAGCGAACTCGTCCCTAGCCTCCCCTTCACAGGGTGCGGACTAATAAAGCTGCCTCATGCGGAACTGCTAAACGAGCCTCTTGTCTCTCTCCTCCTGGTCTAGCCTGGGGTTTTCCTCGCAGAACTAGAGCTGAAATCACTCTTGCTGAAATCACTAGAGAGCTGACAGCCTGCTGAGACAGGCACCCCCTGCGGAGGCACCCCGGTGGCTGAGGGACCGCCGTAGACCTCTGGAAGACTGTCCCTTGCGGGACACTCTCTCTGGG
The DNA here is from genome assembly GCF_009650955.1 of Corvus moneduloides. Taxonomy (NCBI): domain Eukaryota; kingdom Metazoa; phylum Chordata; class Aves; order Passeriformes; family Corvidae; genus Corvus; species Corvus moneduloides. Next base: position 9,590,237 of record NC_045510.1, on the reverse strand, counting down.
TCAGTCACGGCTTCCTGGGTCTGAGCCACAGACCCCAACCCGGCTGCAATACCCCTACTATGGACAGAGATGCCACCCACTAGATCAGGTTGCTCAGAGCCCCATCCAACCTGGCCTTGAACACTTCCAGGGATGGGGCAGCCACAGCTTCTGTGGGCAACCTGTTCCAGTGTCTCACCACCCTCACAGTAAAGAATTTCTTCCCAACATCAAATCTAAATCTACCCTCTTTCAGTTTGAAGCCATTTCCCCTTGTCCTGTCACTACATCACTACATGCTCCTGTAAATAGTCTATCTCTATTTTTTTTTGTAGGCTTCCTTCAGGTACTGCAAGGCCACAATTAGGTCACCCTAAAACCTTATCTCTCTCCAGGCTGAACAAACCCAATTCACTCAGCCTTTCCTCATAGGAGAGGTGCTCCATCCATCTAATCATCTTGGTGGCCTCCTCTGGACTCACTCCAACAGGTTGATGTCCTTCCTGTGCTGGGGACCCCAGAGCTGGATGCAGTATTCCAGGTGGGGTCTTACCAGAGCAGAGCAGAGGGGCAGAATCACCTCCCTTGCCCTACTGGCCATGTTTCTTCTGATGAAGCCCAGGATGCAATGGGCTTTCTGTGCTGAAAGTACACATGGCCAGCTCACATCCAGCCTCTCCTCCACCAGCACCCCCAAGTCCTTCTCAGCAGGGCTGCTCTTGATCTGTTCATCCCCCAGCCTGTATCAATACTGGGGGTTATCTTGATATCTATTTTCTACAAGTCAGAGAACTAAGATTTTGAAGGTTATTTGGTTGTACATTATTATCAGTAAAAACAAAACAGAGAGCCCATCAAGCCTGATTCTTGGCACAATTCAGAGAATTTGGAAGCTAATAAATGTATTTAGTGATCATCGGTATAATTTTGCACATCAGTGATGGGAAAGTGATTGCTGCTGCTTTTCAAAGGGAAAGAAAAGTACCTTTTTCACTAAGAAATTCACCTCTGCACCTTCTGGAGGTATTTAATTGGTTTCTTGAGTCCTCACTGAAATAATCTGCAATAGGTAAAAGAACCTTACTGGTTTTCAGTCTTCTCAGAGCAACTCTGAAGAATGTGGGATAATTTTTGTGACATAAATTTTACACATACAAGCATACTCACTCCAGTATACAGTTATAAAAAGCAGATCTAAAGTTGCTCAAAAGATAGTTATTTTCAGTACTTTAAATAGTATTAGATTCATCTCAACTGAAAAATTATAATTAAAGTTGAATGGTTGTTTCAAGCATTAAGATCACACAGAATCACAGAATTAACTAGGTTGGAAAAGACCTTTGAGATCAAGTCCAACCTATGACCTAACACCTCCTCATCAACTAAACCATGGCACTGAGTGCCACATCAAGTCTTTTTTTAAACACGTCCAGGGGCAGTGACTCCACCACCTCCCTGGGCAGACAATTGCAGTGCCCAATCACTCTTTCAGTAAAGAATTTTTTCCTGATGTCTAACCTAAACTTCCCCTGGTGCAGCTTAAGACTGTGTCCTCTTGATCTCAGTGGTTGCCTGGGAAAAGAGACTGACCCCCACCTGACTACAAGTTCTTTTCAGGTAGTTGTAGAGAGTGATAAGGTCTCCCCTGAGCCTCCTTTTTTCCAGGCTAAACAACCCCAGCTCCCTCAGCCATTCTTCATAGGGCTTGCATTCCAGGCCCTTCACCAGCCTCGTTGCCCTCCTCTGGATGTGTTCAAGCATCTCAATGTCCTTCCTAAATTAAGGGGCCCAGAACTGGAAGGTTTATTTTTTCATTGCAGCTATCTAATGGTAGTTGTGTGATTCCCATTGGAATTTCTATATGGCTTTCACCACAGGCAATCAAAATTATGGGCAGGAAGCTATAGGAAAATAGCTTTCTAGTAACTGGATTTCTCTTAAGATAGTGTTTTCTTCTGCTTTAGAAACACACATCTACTGTATTTTGTCACATAAGTAAGTTGAAAGTCTGATTATTTGCAAACTCACCAGACAACTCACTGATAAACAAAACTTTACAGTATCAGCTCCTGTACAAGTACAGTAGTATTATAGCAATACTAGTACTGTAAGTGGAAGAACAAGGAGTTACCAGATGGTTTTTTCTGTCAAAGAAGCAAAGTAAATAGCCCCTTGAAATATGCAAATTAAGTCATTTATTGCATTCATTTTTAGGCATCCATTCTTCATCTAATGTTTTGTTCTTTCACTGACTTGATAGTGACCTTTACCATTCTGATACCTTGATTTATTTTTCTTCTGCAAAACAGCTAAAATAACTATGAATTGGAACATCAATAAAGCTAATTAATGCTCAAAGACATAATATTTTGTAGGATATTCCATCAGAGACTAATTAAAAAAGATCCACAGGTGTCTTCAAACTTGAACTATCCTTGCTATTTTCTTGACAACTGGGAAGTATTTCCTCTTTTGTACTTAAGGTTCTTTCTATAGTGAGTGAAATAATCTGCTAAACTTGAGTTAAAATATTTTCATTTGGTATCTAAGTCTCAATATAACAGTATTTCTTCTGTATCCTGAAGTGAATGAAATTACATGCCCCATCAGCTGTTTCTAAACAGATAGTATGTATTCAGCAATTTTAAGCAACCTAGATTTTAACAAAGCCTCATTTCTCCTAATTCTATATAAAGAAAGGTTAAAAATGAGTAATTTAAACATATTGCAAGCATACTGGTCCTTCCTTAAGAGAAGCAAGTACTTCATCCCACAATTTCTGGTTCATACAGTCTTCTTTAATCAGCCACTGCTGTTGCTTGGTCAGTTGGAAAGCTTCTCCTTTCTCTCCATCTCCCATTCTCATGGCTTTGGATGTATTTTTAGTCTCCTCTATACCTGTTGAAAATTATGACAAGATGCAGTAACAGTGGTGGTTTGAACTATTGAAAAGGGAAGACAAAATTATTTCTAGAAAGCTAAAACATGAATCACATCTATGTAATGATGCAATAAATCTCCGATTCAAATTGGCCAGATTTATTTTGAACTATAGATCATAATTACATAGAAGATTGTTCATATTTCTGTGAAGTTTAAGGAAAAGAAATCTTATACCTATGGAAGAACACCGTAAGATCCCCAGCTTCCCACTTTTATACTGAGCGCTTAACACACATTTGGATTCCAAATGACTTCCAACTTTCTTGTAGTTTTCATACTATTGGCTTATGTATAACTTGACAGAGCTCTAAGAGGTAAAATGAAATACCATCATCAATTGTCCTTTTATGGTTTCCATTATCCTGGCTGGTTGTCTCCTGTTTCCCACTTTGCTTCTTAACCTTAGCCTTTTTCTCTTTATTAGCCATGGCTTCCAAATAACCTTCTGGATACTAAAAAAAACATTAAAAACAGATTTAAAACAAAATCCAATGGCATCTGGAAATTCCTAAATACTGACAAGTTTATTTTCTAAAAGAATCGAAACCCCTATGACTACATATTGAAATAATATAAAAATATTTTTAAAACCCTATATAAACAGGAAAGCTTTTTAATTAATATATTTTTAGAAAGATGTAGTTAAGTTAAAGGATCTGATCTAGAATAGATTTTATTAAAAGACACCTTACATCCATAGCTACAGCTCTAACTACACAAATCAGAAAGCTAAAGTTGAAGATGATGTCATGTAGCAAAACAACCCATCCAAAGGAAATTATTGGCTTGCTGAGGAAAAAAAATACTACTTTCATTCTTCTCATCTGCCACAAATTTTGCAGTGCCTAAGTTCCTGCCTGAAATATGTTATCTGTAATAGTTCCTCAATAATAGGTTACAATTAGAGAAAAATACATAAAAACACATATTTTTTAAAATTCTAAGAAGAGACTCAACTACTGCAAGAGTTACTTTTATAAATCTTATCCCATGTAAGGATCACAAAATTGTATTCAGTTATTTCCTGATCCATATATACAGAATAATTTCCTGTTAACGCATAAAGCTTAATCAACAATTCTTTCTGCTTTGCAAATATCATAGTTTTTCAAATTAGAAATATTTCTAAAATATAAAAATATTTTTGTATTAGATCCTGCCTCGTTGTAGTATATGAAAAATAGCCCTGAAATTTTATTCACAGTCCTAGTTTTAAAATTTGAGATTCCATTTACTTGAACAGAATATCACAGCAACTTGGTGAACACTGATTCTGACCTGTACACTCAGACCCAGTTTCTTTGACCGTTCGATCCCTTCTGAAGTCCAAGGTGCGGGTTCAATATCATCTCTCCTCAGAAGATAGCGCCAAACTAAGAACCCACATTTCCCAATTTCTGGCCAATATTTTACCACCTAAGGATAAATAACAACATGCTTATATTTTTGCTATCACAGTAGATCATAGAATCATAGAATTATTTTGGTAGGAAGGGACCTTAAAGATCATCTAGTTACAACCCCCCTGCTATGGACAGGGATGCCACCCACTTGGTCAGGTTACTCAGGGCCCCATCCAACCTGGCCTTGAACATTTCTGGGGATGGGGCATCCACAACTTCTCTGGGCAACCTGTTCCAGTGCTTCACCACTGTGCTGGTTTTGCACAGCCTGGTTTTTGGTAGCGGGGGGGGCCACAGAGGTGGCTTCTGTGAGAAGCTGCTAGAAGCTTCCGCCATGTCCAGCAGAGCCAATCCTTGATGGCTCTGAAGATGGACATGCCGCTGGCCAAGCCTGGGCCAATGAGAGAGGTTGGTAATGCCTCTGTCATAACATATTTAAGAAGAAAATCAAAACAAAGTGGGCATGCACAGTTTTTTTTCTACCCAGAGGAGGAGGTGAGAACATGTGAGGGAAAATGACATGGAGACATCAAGGTCAATGGAGAACGAGGGGGAGAAGGTGCTCCAGGGGCCAAAGCTGAGATTCCTCTGCAGCCTGTGGTGATGACCATGGTGAAGCAGGTTGTCCCCCTGCAGCTCATGGAGGTCCATGGGGGATGCAGAGATCCACCCGCAGCCCGTGGGGGAGGTGCTCACGCCAGGAAAGGTGCTCATGCCGGAGCAGGTGGATGCCTGAAGGAGGCTGTGATCCAGTGGAAGACCCGCAGGAGAGAGGGGACCCCCGCTTCCAAGCTGGAGCAGCCTGTCCTTAGTGGACTGCACCCCGTGGAAGAGCAACCCACGCCGCAGCAGTTTTGGGAGGAATGTTTGCCTGTGGGAGGGACTCACACTGCAGCAGTTTTGGGAGGACTGCTGCTCATGAGATTTGGAGCCATGCTAGAGAAGTTCACAGACAACTGTCTCCTGTGGGAGGGACCCCACGGTGCAGCAGGGGAAGGACTCCTCTCCCTGAGCAGCAGAAGAAAACCTTGGGTGACAAACTGATCAAACTCCATACCCTGTCTCCCTGCGCTGTTGGTGGGAAGGAGGGAGGGGTTGGGGGAAAAAAGGTGTTTTTTAAGGGCTTTGTTTACTTCTCATTATCCTCCTCTGACTCTGTAATAAATTCACTTTGTAGCTCTAATCTGAGCCTGTTTTGCCCTTGAAGTGTTTTCTCCCAGTCCTTATCTCAACCCATGAACCCTTAGTTAATTTTTCTCTCCTCTGCCCAGCTGTGGCAGGGGAGGGTGAGCGAGCGGCTTTTGTGGGTGCCTGGCATTTGGCCAATGTCAAACCATGACAACCACCCTCTGAGTAAAGAAATTTTTCCTAACATCTAATCTAAACCTGCCCCTTTTTCAGTTTAAAACCGTTGCCTCTTGTCCTGTCACTATCTGCCCATATAAAAAGTCCCTCTCCCTTGTTTTTATAAGCTCCCTTAAGTTACTGAAAGGCTGCAATGAGGTCTGCCCGAAGCCTTCTCTTGTCCAGGCTGAACAACCCCAGTTCTCTGAGCCTGTCTTCATAGGATAGGTGCTCCAGCCCTCTGATCATCTTTGTGGCCTCCTTTGGACCTGCTCTAACAGGTCCACATATTTCTTTTGCTGGGGGCCCCAGAGCTGGACACTACTCAAGGTGAGGTCTCACAAGGGCACAGTAGAGGGGGAGAATCACCTCCTTCGACCTGCTGGCCACAACTCTTTTGATGCAGCCCAGGACGTGGTTGGCTTCCTGGGCTGCGAGCTCACACTGCTGGCTCATGTCCAGCTTTTTATCCATGAGAACCCTCAAGTCCTTCTTATCAGGGCTGCTTTCCATGACTTCCTCTCCCAGTCTGTACTCATGTCTGGGATTGCCCTGACCCAGGTGCAGCACCTTGCCCTTGGACTTGACCTTCATGAGGTTCTTGTGGGCCCACTTCTCAAACTTGTCCAGGTCCCCCTGGATGGCATTCCTTCCCTCTGTTGTGTCAACTGCACCGCTCAGCTTTGTGTCATCTGCAAGCTTGCTGAGGGTGCACTCAATCTCACTGTCTGTGTCATTGGGAAAGATATTAAAGAGCACCAGTCCCAAGACAGAGCCCTGAGGGGCACCACTCATCACCAGCCTCCAGCTGGACATAGAGCCATTGACCACAACTCTCTGGCTGCATCCATCCAGCCAATTCCTTATCCACTGAATAGTCCATACATCAAATTCATGTCTTCAGTTTGGAGATAAGGATGTCATGTGGGACTGTATTGAAGGCCTTACAGAAGCCTAGATAGACAACATTTGTTGGTCTTCCCTTGTCGACTGTTACTATCACTCCATCATAGAAGGCCACCAGATTAGTCAGGCACGATTTGCCCTTAACGAAGCTGTGCTAGCTGTCTCAGATCACCTCCTTGTCTTATGTGCCTTAGCATAGCTTCTAGGAGGATCTGTTCCATGATCTTCCTAGGAACAGGGGTGAGGCTCAGCAGTCTATTGTTCCTCAGGTCTTCCTTTCTCCCCTTTTTAAAAGTGGGAACAATGTTTCCCTTTTTCACATCACCAGGGACTTCACCTGACCACCATGACTTTTCAAATATGATGGACAGTGGCTTGGCAACTACGTCAGCCAGTTCCCTCAGGACCCTGGGATGCATCTCAACAGGCCCTGAGCCAAAGCTGACCTCTAGATGAACCTTCCAACCAAATGTGATATGTATCCGCTCATTATTGAAGTATTATTAGCAATATGATAAATGTATTGCTTTATTGGCGAAACATGTATTTACCTTTCTGTATATAGAAACTGGACTAGGCCACATCTTGACTTGTTTGGAGGTGTAGGATCAAAGACAATTCCCTTGGTTCCCCCTTGAGCCCTGGCCAGGCTTTGGGAGAAACCCAATAGGAGAATGAAACCAGATGTTCCTGCAGTAGAAGTAATGGTAGCTTGTTTATTCAACAATATAAAAGCTGGGCTTCTCTCACAGCAAAGTTAGGAAGCTTCATTGTCTGCAAAGATAGACACGCCACAAGATTTCCCAGTTACTGAGCGTGGCTCTCCAGTCCTTCACTGTGACAGCTTTCCCCATCTGATGTTTGTGGATCTAGATGAAGGGGTAAAGTATTAGGGTAACTGGTGATGTATCTTTCTTAATCGCTATAGGCAATCTTTTGTAGTAATGATTATGTGCATTGCTTATCTTATCCTTTTGTAATTCTTTGCTAATGCTTATGTGCATTGCTTAGTGTCTTGGATTAACAATGAAAGGTGTAACCAAAAGTATGTATTCTATTACCATCTACGTAAACTGTTAAAATAGGTGGAGCGGCGTTCTTTATCTTCTCCATGACTCAGCCCTGGTAACTCCCTCTGGGGAAGCAGCAGCCACCCTGGGAGGGCCATCTCCGCTAATGGGCCATCAAGGTCTCAGAGAATGAATCATAGAATTACATCATCCCATAGTGAGATGCCCCGCCCTGGGGGGAGGAACCAAACATTCCTACCTGGATATAATCTGAGGCCTGGAACACCACAAGAGCACTACCACTGGATTCCCAGAGGACGAAAGCCTGATAACCGCCACTGGACCTCCAGAGAAGGACCAGACCTTGCTACACACCACTTCGACAAAACCACATCCATCACTCCAATGGGACTGTAGCCACCATTTAATTGGGCTGTTACCACCACCCTGACCAACAGGGTGTCAGGTTGTATTCAGACTTTGTCAGTTTAAGCTGGTGTTTCTGTACTATTGCCTTTATTCTAATTTTCCTATTAAATTGTAGTTCTGGATTAGAATCTCTCACAAAATATTTGTGTGGAGTTAATCCCTCCCCTGGTTTGCTTTCGAACTAACACACTTGCCTTATCCTTTTGTGATTCCTTGCAGTTTTGCATTATAGTAAATTACACTATTCCTTAAATTAGCATCTGTGTCTTTGGTGCTGACCTTGCCCACCAGCAAAACAGCCCCATAGACTTGTGGCTATTCAGTTTCAAGTGGTCCTGAACCTGCTCTTCACATATAGTGGGAGAGACTTCACTCCCTTCCCCCTCCACAGAGGATCAGGGACTTGAGAGAAGTGGGAAGCCTGACTGACAGTGAAGACTGAGGTGAAGAACTCATTGAGTTCCTCAGTCTTCTCTGTATCAGTGGTCACCAGTTTTCCCTTCTTGCTTATTGGGGGGAGGTACATGTGGGAACAGTACCAAGCACCTGGAATCTTAACCAAGATTAGAACAAGAGAATATTGACCCTAGAGGGTCTGCCACTCTGTGAGTTCATTGAGCATGCTGTGGGAAATTACTTCAGTGGAAGACAAATTGTATGTGAGTATGATTTACCGTGTGTACTAGTTTGAAAGCAAACCAGTGAAAGACTCCAAGTCAGAACTACAATTTAATAGGAAAATTAAATGCAATAGTACAGAAACACTGACAGAGTCAGGATACAACCTGACACCCTGTTGGTCAAGGTGGTAGTAGCAGTCGGATTACATGCTGGCTGCAATCCTGTTGAAGTGATATATGTGGTTCTGTTGAAGCAGTGATCCTGTAGAAGGGTCTGGTGTTCCTCAAAAGATTCAGTGGTGGTTATGCAGCTCTTCTCCTCTGGGAATCCATTAGGAAAGGGCTGGGTGTGGTGTTTCAAACCTCAGATTATATCCAGGTAGGAATGCTTGGTTCCTCCCTCTGGGCAGAGCATATCACAATGGGATGATGTAATTTTATGTCATGCAGTGAGACTTGATGGCCCATTAACAGAAGATATCTCCTGGAGGGAGTTATCAGGGATGTGTCATGGAAGAGATAAAGAACACTGCCCCACCTGGTTTTAACATCTTATGAAGATAGTGACAGAATACATACTTTTGGTTACATCTTACATTGTAACCTAAGACACCGTGATTGAAAACAATCACATGCATAGAATGCTTGAGACATGTTTTTGTTACAAAATTAGCAGAGATCCTAGGGACCAATCAGAAGGGGGTTATTAATCGGTAACGAAATTAAAATAAAAGGGAACTCACATGGGAAAGAGAGGAGGAGAGAGAAAAAATAACACCAGTGAGCTCAACACTAGAACACTGTGTGTTTTTTCCCATCGCTGACATGTTAATTTTTTACATTTAGATTTTTCTTTGCATTTGATTTCATCACCAACATTTGGTGAGCCCCGATGTACAAACATATCAAAGACATGATACCAATGACGGGGGACTTTTTGGAGAACCACAATCCATCAGGGCTAAGTTGCCAGCACATCCTATAAAATTAGGACAGTGGTATTCTCTGGACGAAGAACCACTGGATTGTGTAGTCTAATATCATGGGACAGGGGGTTTCCCAGGAGCATCGGCTCTACTTAAAAGTGTTACAACAGATTTTCTGCACTGCAGAACATAAAATCTCTGACAAGCAATTAGAGCAACTTTTATTACTGGTTAAAGAACACTGTAACTGGTTTCCAAATGAGGGGAGCTTTGATGTTAAGGTGTGGGAATGTGTGTGGGAACATTTACGAAGACGTAAAGACTTAGGTTTTTTGATTCCTGGTTCAGTAATAATAATGTGGTGATTTCTCATGAATGCCTTAAAGTCCCTACATGTAACAGAGGCAGGAGATGATGAAAAGGATACTGATAATGAACCAGATGAGGATATATTACCATCAGCTCCTGTTACTCCTGAAAAGGAGCCAGCACTGTATCCTCCCTTAAAACAGCCCTTAGAATCCCCTTACCCCCCCTCCAGCATTTAGCGAAGAACCATTTGCACCTTATGTACCCCCCGCTGTCCCCCTGCCGTCCCCCCGCCCTCCCCCCACCCCCCCCCCATCTTGAAAAAGGATCCATCTCTCCCTGGCAATGCTCCACAATCGCAAGTGTTTACGGCACTGGAATGCTGTAAAAGGGAAGCATTATTGGAGGGTGATGTAACATCTTTTGCTTTTCCCGTGCTATATCGACCTCACCAACCCCCGATTCATGAGGGCCTTCTTTATAAAGTTTTTAAAGAATTATGAAAATCAATACAGGAAAATGGGCTTCAGAGCTCATGTACTGTTGGAGTTGTTGAGGTAGTGAGTAACTCCTATTTAATGACCCCCTGGGATTGGTTTAATCTATTAAAGACTGTATTAACACCAGCCCAGTATGGTCTATGGAAACTAGAATATCAAGAGTTAGCTGCTGTACAAGCTATGGAAAATATAATGAATGGAGTGGCTATTGGAATAAATATGTTAACTGGAACAGGGCAATATATCATAGCACAAACACAAACAAAGCAGAACAGACAGTTATTTGCTCAAGCCTCTCAGTTAGCTGTACGTGCCTGGAGAAGGATTCCAGAGGCAGGAAAAAACTGGCTCATTTGCATCAATTAGACAGGGACCACAGGAACCATATGCTTCCTTTATTGATAAATAAAAATAAATCAAAGACAAATTGATAATCCTGAGGCAGCAGACACGTTACTTATGCAGTTAGCATTTGAGAATGCTAATAGTGACTGTCAAGCAACTCTTTTGGCAGTAAAGGGAAAAGCATTGGCAAACATATCAAAGTCTGTCAAAACATTGGCACTGAATCTCATTGTGCCTTGGCCCTTGCTGCCACTCTTTCACAGATACAATTCTCAAAGGAACCACTGAAATGTTTTAATTGTGGCAAGGAAGGACAAATTAGTAAAATTGCCCAGAAAAAAGACAAAAACGAAAAGACAAACCTCTGTCGACACTGTGCCCTTGATGTTACAAAGGTTATCATTGGAGCAATCAATGCAAATCAAAATTTGACGCTTGCTGGGAAATGCCCTGGGGGGGGGGGGGCTCGAGGTCCGGCACCCCTCAAGTCTCCAGGGCCTCTCTCCTAACAGTGGGACCTCAGGAACAAAGCTGGCAATGGGCCAATGCAGAGTCACTGATTTATGCCCTGCAACATCAGGCAGCGTGAGCTTGGACTTGGCAGCTGCCTCAGAAACAATACTTAAAAATGCTAGTGAAATAGTGCTTGTTGATACTGGAGTTTGGGGACCTTTACCAGAAGGGATGGGAGGACTAATTTTGGGGAGATCTAGTTTCTCAAAACAAGGTATGTTCTTGTTACCAGGAGTGATTGATTTGGATTATCAGGGAGAAATTAAAGTGATGGTTAGGATTTTAACTGGTTATGCCATGATTGAAAAGGGACAAAGGATTGCACAAATATTACTTTTACCTTAATGGGTGCCTAATTCTCAAACAAACACCTGGGGACATGGAGGGCTTGGTAGTACCAACAGAATGATTAACTGGACTGCTGATATTACTAAGGATCAACCTCTGCTAACTATTTGGATTAAAGGAAGATCATTTACTGGGCTCATGGATATGGGTGCTGATGTTTCTATTATAGCTGAGCAAGACTGACCTCAGGAATGACCCTTAAGGCTGACACCCGCATCTATAGCAGGGGTAGGAGGAATACAAATTCCTTGGCAGAGTGTGCATTTGTTGCAAGTGCAGGGACCGGAAAAACAGATGGGCTGGATTCAACCTTTTGCTCTAAAAACGCCTACCAACTTCTGGGGGTGAGATCTCTTACAAATGTGGCAAATGTGAATAGTCACAGGAGAGACAAATTTGTCCTAACGGCCACTGAAAGAATCCCCCTACTCAAACGTCACTGCCTTAGGGAAAGAATCCTGTTTGGGTAGATCAGTGGCCCTTGAAAGGGGATAAGCTAATTAAGGCAAACCAACTAGTACTAGAACAATTACAGGCAGGACACATAGTTCCTTCTACTAGTCCCTGGAATACACCTATTTTTTTTGATCCCAAAGAAATCAGGAAAGTGGCATTTATTGCATGATTTATGGGCTATCAATGCAGTCATAAAACCTATGGGTGCCCTGCAGCCAGGCACCCCGAACCCTATTTTACTGCCCAGGGATTGGAACTTGATTGTTATTTACTTAAAAGACTGCTTTTTTACTATTCCTTTGCACCCTGAGGACTGTGAGCATTTTGCCTTTTCTGTCCCTTCAGTTAATAAATGCTGAACCCATGTGTCGATATCATTGGACAGTGCTTCCTCAGGGGATGATAAATAGCCCTACTATTTGCCAAATGTTTGTGGCCAATGCCCTGGCGCCTGTGCAGGCTCAATATTCTCAGAGCATCATTTATCATTATATGGATGATATTTTAGTTTTTGCACAGGATGATTCATATTTGCAAGATACTATTGAGTATCTCGTTCTTAATCTTACTCAGCATGGGCTACAAATTGTCCCTGAAAAAATTCAGAGAACCCCTCCTTGGAAGTATTTAGGATGGATACTGACTGAATGAAATGCGAAACCACAGCAATTAACTTTAAAGCCTGATGTCAAAACATTGAATGATTTTCAAAAGCTGTTGGGAGCAATTAACTGAGTAAGACCTATGCTAGGTTTAGCCACTCATCAATTAAAACATTTCTCTGCTCACTTGAAAGGACACCCTGATTTATCTTCTCCATGAACATTATCTGAAGAAGCTATTTGAGAATGAGATATAATTAGCTCACGAATCTCTACTGTAAAAGAGGGACAGAATTGCACCAGCTTTACCAGTTCCTTTGTTTTTGTTCCCTATTGCACCTTATCCCACAGTTTTAATAGAGCAAGTGCAGAGAGACAAAACTATTTACTTAGAATGGATTTTTTTACCAAGTACACCTAGGAAAACAATTACTACCCTGATAGAGCTCTATGCATCTTTAATTAAGAAGGACAGAACCCACATCGTGCAATTGACTGGATACGATCTGGAAGTTATCCATTTACCACTGTCTGTTGACAATTATGAGTATTTGTTACAAAATTCAGATATTTTTCATATAGCATTGGCAGATTTTGTAGGACAGATTTCTTTCTCTTTACCTGCCAGAGGTTAGGATTTTTCTTTTTTTTTCTTCTTTCTCTCAGGGAATTTTGTCCCATTTGTTGCCTAAGAGATGATAATGACCCGTACTTAAGAGACAAAAGAAGTGGCCAAGGTGGGGGGAAGGGTGCAGCTGGCTACTCTCTTATCTGGGGGGGGGGGAGGGTTTCTCTTGGGAAGGGCAGAGATACTGTGAGATTTTGGCTGGGGGGTGAGGGGCTGGGCTCAGCTCCTCTGGCTCTCTCGCTCTCCGATCGGAGGGGAACGGTCGCTGCTACTGCTAACTCAGACAGATGGTTTCACTCAACAGGTTGAACTTTGTGCAGCAGTGTTAGCTTTAACGACTTTTAAACAAGAAGCAGTCAATATAATTAGCGATTCTGAATATGTTGTTAATGTCATAACAAGAATACACTGAGATTTTATAAAGAAAGTCAGCCATAAGATATTGTCTGAGCTTTTTGTTCAATAAAGTCACTGAGAACAGAAAACATCCTCCTTTTGTCATTCATATACAGAGTCACACAAGTTTACCTGGTCCTATAGCAGAAGGGAATGCTAAAGTGGACAGCTTAACTGCAGCTACATTACAATTCGATTATGCCTGCTCATCTCATTCATTTTTTCAGCAGAATGAAGCAAGGCGGAGTAAGCAGTTTCACATTCCTTTGTCTCAGGCAAGAGATATCGTGCATGCTTGCCCAGACTGCCGGCAACTCCCTTCACATCCTTCCGCCCAGGAAGTTAATCCCCAAGGTCTACAGCCTAATGAGTTATGGCAGACTGATGTTACTCACATATATTCTTTTGGTAGTTTGAGGTTTGTTCCTGTTACCATTGATACATTTTTCAGCCTAATATATGCTTCTGCTCACATAGAGGAAAAAGGTAAAGACATCCGTAAGCATTGGACATGTTGCTTTGCTATTATGGGCCTGCCGAAGACTATAAAAACTGACAACAGCCCAGGTTATACTTCTAAAAATACTCAGGAATTCCTTCACCAGTGGAGCATGAAACATGTTGAGAAGGGGGTTGATCGATAGTTAACTCATGTAAGCACGAATTAACCATTAAGATGCGGAAGGTATCTTTTCAGCTTTATACCGGCTAGCGCTTGTATTTCAATGCCTTAGAAAGCCTCGAGCAGCCTTGAGAGGTAGCACGGGCAATCTAGCACTTCAGTAGCTCTAAAATCGGTACCTGAATCAGCTGCAGAGCAAATACCATCAGCAGAAGCAAAGAGGGAGAAATATAGCTCCCTGCTCGCTCAATTCCCTGCAGTTAGAAGCCTTCAAATGAGACAGACGACCAGAGATGTTTACAGGAAAGTAGCTGAGCTGAGAGAGAGCGTTTGCCTCCCCTCGACCATCTTTTATTCGGAGAAGGGGAAAGGGGAGGACTGGGGGCGGACCCGGGGTGACCGGCCAATGAGACACTGCTGAAGAGTCTGAGTTACATTTGGCTTTGCCCGCGCTTGGAACAAAGGAGCTATGAGCACATGTCTTTGGGAGAGGGGAGGGGAAGCTCAGAACAGGCAGCAACAATTCCCTATTTTTTTTTCTTTAAAGCTGGGTTGTAACTCTTAGTAACTTAAAAGTGCATAGAACACAGTAACAAAACAACAGTGCAAAATATAATTGTAATCTATCGTCCCTACACCTCGACAGTACCTAGGATGCCTTTAAACTAGTTCCCCAGTCAAAACTCAGGGGTTTAGTCAGGACATCTATGGTATGGAGTATCAGGACAAAGATTTACAAAATACAGTGCAAAAACCTGAGTGCAAAACAGTGCAACTTAACTTAAGGGATTAACATAAAGATCTGCAGTAGGGGGTTTACATGAAGGTGCAAAATCAGGATTCTTTTTACGGCGTCTCTTCCAGGAGGCAGTTTTAACCTCCTTAACTTTTGAGGAAGTGACATAAGGTTTTACCCACTTGCCTGGGATCCATCTCAGTCCTTGAGGGGTAGATACACTGGCATACCCACGTCCCCAAGTTACAAGTTTGTATGGTCCTTGGATTTTTTGAGTCTCTGGGTCCCGGATCAGGACTTCTGGATTTTCCTGCAGTTTCTGTCTCCTGGTGTTCTGGAAATGACGATAGATGGGAGGGTTTGGATCCTCAAAGGTGCCATTCAGGAAGTTTATAGTAAACAGTGCTTTGCTGAGTCTGAGGACAGGTGAGTTAAGTTTGGTGGTCCCTGATTGTTGTAGCAGCATTCGCTTGAGGGTTTGATGGGCACGTTCAACAATGCCTTGTCCAGTTGGGGAGTGAGGAATACCTGTAACATGTCGAAATCCCCACTGCTGACGAAAGTTTTTAAACTCCTGGGAGGTGTAGGCAGGTCCATTATCAGTTTTTATCTCCTCAGGTATACCGAGCACAGCAAAAGCTTGGACAAGATGTTTTTCAACATCCTTAGCCTTTTCACCTGCATGTGCAGAGGCATACATAGCACCAGAGAAGGTATCAATAGAAACATGAACGTATTTTAATCTCCCAAATTCAGGGAAATGTGTGACGTCCATTTGCCACACTTCACCACTATTAATGCCTCTGGGATTGACCCCCATGCCTAGTGATGGAAGCTGTAGCTTCTGGCAGTTGGGACATGTTGCCACTATTGCTTTTGCTTGTGTCCGCGACAGATGGAACATGCGGATAAGAGCAGGAATATTTTGATGGTACATGGCATGGCTCAATTTTGCTTGTTCAAAAACTTGGGGGAGCTTTGGTAAGTCGGCTGATAGAACTATGTCTGCTGGCATAGCCAGAGCATCAGCTCTACGATTGCCCTCCGCAATAAATCCTGGCAGGTTTGTATGTGACCTCACATGCATGACAAAATAGGGATGCTCTCTGTGGGAAACCAGATAAATTAATTTTGAGAGTAAATCATAAATTTTCTTGTTTGAGATTTCTTTTAGGAGAGCATGCTCAGCTCTAACAGTTACTCCAGCTACATATGCTGAGTCTGTGACCAAATTAAAGGGTTCTTTGAACCTCTCAAATGCTCTAACGACAGCTGCTAGTTCAGCTACTTGTGGTGATCCCTGGATTACCTCAATGTCAGATTCCCACTTTTGCGTCTTTGGATTTTTCCATGTGACCGCGGACTTTTTACTTTTTCCTGAGGCATCAGTAAAAACGGTAATCGCATCGAGGGGTTTTCTACTTTGAATTTCTCGAGGGATGAAAGAGAATGGTAGATTAAACATGTCATGTTTTGGGTAATGATTTGAGATTTGGCCTGAGTAACTATCTAATGCAAATTGTAAATTTATATTATTTTGGAGTAGGTGATCTAATGCGTCAGTTGTTACAGGTAAATAGATGCATGCAAAGTCACATCCTGCCAGGGTGCGGAGCCTTGCTCTACCCTTCATGATAATTTTTGCCATTAGTTCTTGTGGCTGTGTGATGGTTTTAGGAGGTTGGAGTGGAAGGAATACCCATTCAATTATGATGAGGGGTTCCTTCTGCTCTTTCTCCCACTGAAATATGAGGCCATGAAAGCGTGGTACCTTCCCTAGAATGACAAGCTTAAAGGGTAGGGAGGGCTGATACCTGTGCGCTTGTCTGGTGGAAATGAGCTCTTGTATCTTTTTGAGAGACTGCCTTGCCTCTTCTGTCAGGGATCTAGGGGATGCTGGACCGCCTTCCCCTTTTAACAGGTTTGCAATAGGAGCTACATCCTCTGTGGTGAGTCCTAACCAGGACCTTAAATACTTCAGTGTCCCACAGATCTGTTGCACTTCCTCTAATGTTTTTGGGTTATTATTAATGGTGACAGGTGTTGGGGTGATAGAGGTTTCTGTGATTTTGAGTCCGAGGTATTTCCAAGGGCTTGTTCTCTGCATTTTTTCAGGTTGTAATTCAAAGCCCTTGGCCTCTAGGGCCTCAACCACCATGTTAAGTGTCTGCTCGAGATACTGATTATTGGGAGCACACACCAGCACATCATCCATGTAATGCAGGATGATGGCTTTCTCTGCTTTGGCACGGATGGGAGATAGAATTTTAGCAATATACTCTTGGCAGAGAGTTGGGGAATTTTTCATACCTTGGGGAAGCACAAGCCAATGATAATGGTCCATGGGAGTTTCACGATTAAGAGATGGTACAGAAAATGCAAATCGGGGGGCATCTGCAGGGTGGAGTGGAATATGAAAGAAGCAATCTTTAATGTCAAGAACAGCTAAATGCCAATGTTGTGGGAGCATTGAAGGTGATGGCATACCTGGTTGAAGGGGTCCCATGTCTTCAATAACCTTATTAACTTCTCTAAGATCTTGGAGTAGCCTATATTTGTTCTTTGCCGGTTTTTGTATTACAAACACGGGTGTGTTCCATGGGCTGTTAGTTGGAACTATATTTCCTTTAGCCAATTGTTCAGCCACTAATGTTTTGAGTGCCTCTAAGTTTTCTTTTTTTAACGACCACTGGTTAACCCACACGGGTTCATCTGTTTTCCAAGTTAATTTATGTGGATGGCACTCTGCTTCAGTGGCCTGCAAGGGAAAATTTTGATGTCTAGGTGTGATATCAATTTTTGTTCCCCACTGAGACATGGCATCCCTTCCCCACAGGGTGAATTTGGTGTCTAGGACATACGGACGAAGTGTCGCTATTTGTCCTTCAGGACCTTCAATTTGGATGGTGTGTTTGGACTGCTTTGCAATTTGGGTACCTCCAATCCCTTGTATGATGCCCTGAGATTGCAATTCCCATTGCATAGGCCACTTATCAAATGGAATGACAGACACATCAGCACCTGTGTCTAACATTCCCATTATACTGATTTTATGTGATTTGTAACAGAGCTTACATTCTATTACAGGTTTGTTGTTTCCCAAAACCTCAGTCCAACAGATGGCTGGGATATGACCATCTGTGGGCAGGTATTTGGGCAGTGGAAAGGCCTGTGCAATGACTTGACCTTTAGGCATAAAATACGGTGGATATATACATTGTACCATTAGGTTAGAACACCCGTTCTGATCCACTTTCATCAGTGTGGGTGTAACCTCTATCCCAGCAGGTGTTTCCCGAGTGTCCCCAATAACAAAAAGGTATGTAAATTCTGGAATGTCGTCCACATTCTGGAATGAGATGGGTATTACAGTCTGTTTGTTGCTGTTGAAATGGTGTGCTTTATCACAGGTTACCTTAAACCTGAGTCCAGAAGTCCAAGTTGCTTTGTCTGCAGCCCTATTTATGTCTGAACGCGGAGCTGTTAGGACGCGTTGAGTCGCTAGTTTCCCTGCTGTTGACCTGGGGAAACAGTCTTTGGAGAGTTTTTATCAGCAGTTATAATTGCTCTGCAATTGCGAGCTACATGTCCCTTTTTCTGACAACGATAGCATACAAAGTTACCGCGCGATTGAATTTCTCCTGTACCTGTAACATTCTCCACAACCTCCCCAACCATCCCCACTTTTTTCAAAAAGGGATCAGCTGTGTTCAGCTGCACCTTCTTCGTACAGACTTCGAGGATGGATTCAACAGTAGGAGGAGGATACAGCGGGAGAGTGAGAATGACTTGTTTGCAAGCATCATTCGTATTAACTTGGAGAAGTTCGAGTAGGAGCGCTTGTTGGAGGTCAGGATTAGGGACCTGGGAAGAGACAGCTTCGTACAAACGGTTATAAAAGTGAATAATATTTTCATTTGGCGATTGCTTGATGGTGGTATAATGAGAATTAGGAGTTTGAGATGGCAATAATGTTAAGGCCTTTTCAGCAGCACGTGTGATTTCAGTAAGAACTGGACGAGGGATAAGCATTGCTTGTTTTTGAGGATTTGCCATATTATTGTCACCAGATAAAAGGTCTAATGTGATATAATTGTTTTCAAAATCCAGGTAATTATCTGGAGTTTGCCACAAAATTTTTAATAAATCAGATAAAATTATTTTCCATTGCTTTTTCCACACCATAAAATCACCAGGTGTGAGAAGAGTTTGCATTAATGTAAGTAAATCATGAGGTACAAGTAAGTGAGTTGCAAAAGTAGCACTTAAAAGGCTCTTAAAATAATTACTATGCATTCCAAACTCCTTAATTGCCTTGCACAAATCCTTAATATCAGAATAAGAAAGGGGTTTCCAGTCAGGGTTAGCTCCATTGCTAGTACAAGAGAGTGTAGCAGAAGCAGTTGGAGTTACTTCCTGGTAGCCATGGGTTCCCGGATTGAGAGGGGCAGTCACAGGACTGTGGGAACCTGGGGCGGGACAATGGGAAGCAGGGGCGGGGAGTGGAGGGGCAGGGGCGGGGAGTGGAGGCGGGGACACGGCCGGAGGAGGGGAGGGGTCGGGGGCGGGGTTGTGGGAGGCAGGGGCGGCACTTGAGCCGTGGGCGGGAACAGAGGGAGGGGTGAAACACGACGCTGTGGGGGCGGGGTCAGGGTGTGACGCGAGAGTGGGAGGGGATGGGGACAAGAAGGGATTTGTGGGATGGGGGAGAAAGGGATTGTGGGAGGTGTAGTTTGGAGAGGAAGGACCATTGCGTCCGCCATTACTGGAGACAAACAAACTGGGAGAAACGCGGTTGGGGGGAAGGGTTTTTTCCTGGCCTGCGAGCACGTGGCAATGGCCGTCCCTGGGAACAAAGAGATCGGGGGAGAAGGGGTTTTTACGCGCGCTTGAAACATGAGGGCTAGAAACTGGGGAAAAGGGAGTGGAGAAAAGGGGTCGGGAAGGTCCTGGGATGGGCTCCGGATTCCCATCCAAGGCAGGGTGCTGAGGAAACACGGGTGAGCCAGGAGGACGATAGCTCTCCTGTGCTGAGAAGCAGTCTGCTCTAGCTGTGTTTTCCAGCGTAGGGGAAGAGGGGTCCGGGACACAGGGGTTGGAAGAGGGTATAAGGGAATTAACAGGGGGGTTTTGCAGAGGCTTTTCATGTACTGCCTTTTTATCCGGCAAAGTATAACTTAGTAACAGGAGAGGAAAGAATTTTGAAACTGTTTCATCTCCTGCACGCCTCAGAGAGGAGAGTTTTCTCCCCACCTTATCCCAAAATTCAGCAGATCTTATGTCTTCGGAGGTCAGATTAGGAAAGTACTGAAAAAGCCATTGTACAAAAGACTGAATTAGATTTTTAGGGTATTTATGCCCAGTTAAAGAAAGGTAACTTTGAACTTGGTGGTATATTTCTCTATGGTGTGCAGAAACTTCAGATCCCATTATAAATGCACCACCAAACCTCAACCCCAACTCGCCAAAAAGGAGGAAAAAAAAAGAGAAAGTTTGCACCGGCACCAGCTTAAGACAGGAGCCCCTAAACCAGCAGGGAAATACTCACCAGAATTCTGGATTTATCACAGGAAAGCAGGTCCGGAGAAAAAAAAAACGCGAGAAGGGTCTTCTGCTTTCCAGCCGTTCCCTCGCCACGTGGCGTGGGGGAGGGTACAGGCTGAGGCTCTGGGCTCGATGTTACACAAAAAGTAACACCTCGCCACACAGAGCTGGCACAGCAGGACGTGCAGAGCTAACTCCAGCAGACACAGCTGCCGGGACACCCTGAAAATCTCTCAGAACCGGAGTTCAGAGATAGCACGCTGGGCGCCAAATGCGGAAGGTATCTTTTCAGCTTTATACCGGCTAGCGCTTGTATTTCAATGCCTTAGAAAGCCTCGAGCAGCCTTGAGAGGTAGCACGGGCAATCTAGCACTTTAGTAGCTCTAAAATCGGTACCTGAATCAGCTGCAGAGCAAATACCATCAGCAGAAGCAAAGAGGGAGAAATATAGCTCCCTGCTCGCTCAATTCCCTGCAGTTAGAAGCCTTCAAATGAGACAGACGACCAGAGATGTTTACAGGAAAGTAGCTGAGCTGAGAGAGAGCGTTTGCCTCCCCTCGACCATCTTTTATTCGGAGAAGGGGAAAGGGGAGGACTGGGGGTGGACCCGGGGTGACCGGCCAATGAGACACTGCTGAAGAGTCTGAGTTACATTTGGCTTTGCCCGCGCTTGGAACAAAGGAGCTATGAGCACATGTCTTTGGGAGAGGGGAGGGGAAGCTCAGAACAGGCAGCAACATTAAGAGACAGCAAATCTTAATCACAAAACCTAAGAAGCAGGATTCGCCTTAATCTTGTCAAGATAAGAGGAACAGGATCTTATGAAAACCAGCACAGAAACCACTGAATCATTCTACAAAGGACTGCACATGCTCCAGAAAGAAAGGTGAAAAGTGCATTGTGACGAAGACTACTGATCTTCATCAGAAAGACCCCCGAGGATGAAGAGGAGCCTTCCTCAGTGCAACCACCAGGGTACATAGACCATGCGTGGCATGTATGCTAATGATATTAATGACTTCCGAGAAGTAATTTGTATAACTACTCCTATCCCAAGGAATGTGATGAATATTCATAAATTATACCCATAATACTGGGCTGTATGGAGTGCTGTGTGTGTGTTAGGAGGAGCCATCCCCCACGCACCCGGCACCGAATAAAGCAAATACCCGCTTCTTGGACTCTGTCTCTGAAGTGTCTCTTGGCCCGGTTTGGGGTGATTCAATGTTACGGGCATTCCATATAATCCCCAGGGCCAAGCCATGATAGAATGATGTCATTTAACACTTAAGTGCATGTTATTAAAACAAAAAAGGGGGAATATGGCTCCTCAAGAACAATTAGATAATGCACTTTATTTACACTAAAATTTTTGAAAGCAGATCACCAATCTTGATCCCCAGCAGAGCGACACTGCTCTGAAGGTCTGCGTGTGCAGAACCAATTTCCAAAAGTTTTATATAAGGATCCACACTTGGGTGTGCGATGGCAAGGCCCAACAGATTTGCTAACATGGGGGAGAGGGTATGCATGTGTTCTATCACCAACAGGTCCAGAGTGGTTACCTGCTTGTCTGGTAAAACCATACCATGAGCTATAAAGACCAGTCCGACAACCCAATACCCCAGCTGAAGAGACTCAATAGTGACAAAGAGGTGCTGCACAACACCAGCCAGCAGCATAACATGGGGGATGCTGAAGTGACTGCAGCAAAGAGCTGAAGTCCTGATGCACAGTGTAGGAGTGGCACCAACCCTGAAGAACACCTTCTTGGCCTACCTAGCAATCATAGCTAGCAACAGTACTGTAAGAAGTTTATTCTGTTTTCTTATCATGCCTTTGGTGACTGCAGAACAGGTATATTGGGCTCATGTTGTTGATCCTCCCATTTTTAGACCCCTTACATGGTGGGATGCTGAACTACCAATAGCAAGTAATGATAAAAAATGGACAGGAGGTGTTTGGCTTCCACCACAGGAACCTTTGAAAGAAAATAAAGAATGGATCAAAAACAATGGTTCCCAAACATTTTACACTGAGTTGCCCCCAATTTGTATTGCTAAAAAACCTATCTTGGGATGCCTTGTTTCACTTACACTATCAAAGGAGTAAGAACACCCAAAAACACTAGGCATATCTTACTTTTATGTCTATATCAGGCATTAATAGTAGTGAGGTAATGAGTAACACCATGTTGGCTGCACCAGCTCATCTTCCCATTTACATAATTCCTCAAGGCACTACTATTGATGTGTCAAAGCTTAATTGGCTTTCATGTAGACTACCTACTCTAGGTAAAAAGACCATCAATATAACCAGACTAGAAATAATTGACTGGGGACCAAGAGGACACCTAATAAGCAACAGTTCAAAACCAATAAACTTCTCAGAAGTGACAAATGGAACACTGAAGTGGTCAGAAGGAGGGCTTTCAAGCCCTGTGTTGCATGCTAAATTTTTAAACAATTCTGGACCTTGGTTTACCAAAATATGGTGCTTAGCAATGCCTTTTCGTCTGTGACATGTAGTTCATGGTTATTATACAAAGACAAATGAGGCATATCGACTGAGCTTAACCAATTGGCACAACGATTCTGTAATGATATGTACTGCACATTCATATGTCTCCATGGCAGCAACTGATGTTAAGGTCAAGGTAGAGAGACACACATTTAACATGACTATCACCGATTCCTATTATTTTAGTTGTATTACTAATCAGAATGTGTCCCAATTAATCTTATCTGTTATTGTACCTATGCAAAGACAAGAAGAATTTTGGCTTCCAGTGAATTTGACCGGAGAATGGAAAGGAGAATCAGGATTAGGACAATTGGCAAGACTACTTAAAGCACCCAAGGACCGATCAAAGAGATTCATTGGATGGCTAATAGCTTTTATTATCACTGCAATAATAATAGCAGCTATGGCTGCTATCGCAACAACAACACAAAAGATGTGCAAACTGCTCGTGCTGTCACCGATGTGTTAGGTAATTCTACGGCAGAAATGGCCATGCAAACAAGTATTGATCAACAACTATTAACTAGATTAGATGCATTAGAAGCAGCACTAGTGTGGTTAGGAGATCCACAAGAAGCTTTAAACACTCACCTGAAACTTCACTGGGATTGGGAACACCAGCATCAGGGGTTGTGTGTTACTCCCCTTCACTGGAATCAAGCCACTTGTGTCTGGGAACATGTTAAAGCCCATTTACAGGGTGCCTTTGCTACTAACATTAACAGCAAAATGCAAGATTCCAATCCCTAAAACAGCAAATGGTCAGTGTGCAAAACCTGGCAGAACACGATGTATGGGATGAGTTGTCCAATAGTGTACAATAGCTTAACCCCAAACACTGATTTGAGGGACTTAATTTACGCATATGGGTTTTTGTGGCAGTGGGAGGTTTCTTAATCTTTTGTGTATTTATAGTTCTGCGACTCATCTGGAGAAACATCAGGCGTCTCTGAGATGAAGCCTGGGTGTACACTGTGATCACCATGAACCCTTTGCACAAAAAACAATAAAGGGGGAGATGTGGGAACAGTGCCAAACACCTGGCATCCTAATCAAGATTACAACAAGAGAATATTGACCCTAGAGGCTCTGCTAATCAGTGTTTGTTGAGCGTGCTGTAGGAAATTACTTCAGTGGAAGACCAATTGCGTGTGTACGATTTACCGTGATTGAAAACAATCACTTGCATGGAATGCTTGAAACATGTTTGTGTTACAAAATTAGCAGAGATCCTGGGGACCAATCAGAAGGCGGTTGTTTATCTGTAACAAAATTAAAATAAAGGGGAGCTTGCATGGGAAAGGAAGGTGGAAGAAGAAAGAAAACACCGCCTGTGGAGCTCAAAACTAAAACACTATATCGATGTTTTTTCCCATTGCTGACATGTTGACTTTTTACATTTAGATTTTTCTTTACATTTGATTTCATCACTAACAGGTACACTCTCCTTGACCTTTCTTTTCTGACCTATGTACTTATAGAATCCCTTTTTGTTATTCTTCACATCCCTTGCCAAGTCCCGTTCCAGCTTTGCCTTAGCTTTCCTGATCCCATGCCTACACATTCGAACCCTCGCCCTGTACTCTCCCCAGGTCACCTGTCCCTGCTTTCATCAGCTGTGTATTTCTTTCTTACTCCTCAGTTTGAGAAGCAGGTCCTTGCTCAGCTATGTCAGTTTCCGGCCTGCCGTGCCTGATTTCCTACACACTGGGACAGAGAGCTCTTGTGCTCTAAGAAAAATGGTCTCAAAGAGTTGCCAGGTCTGTTCAGCGCCTCTGTCTTTAAGGATAGGTACCCAAGGGATCTCATTCACCAACTCCTTAAACATCTGGAAGTTCGCTTCTCAAATATAATTTAAGAAATTCTACCGAAAAGCTCAACAGATAGTTGAACTAACAGTTTGTCTAGATAGTCATTAATTTACCACAAACCAAACACATGAAGGTAGTCGTACTTTCTTGGCTCAAGGCAAGGAGAGGAAATTTGAATGATGTTACCATTTTAAAGTATCTCTTCTCAGTTGGGAAATGTTTGCATTTTGATAAATAAAAGATGCACATCTTTATTCCGGATACCAAGAAGACATTAAGTGTATGAAAAGTCAGAAAGGGAGCTGGAAGAAGTGAAGAAATCAATTGATTTCCAGAAATGAATATAACTCAGCAAACACACAAAAAATAGCTTACATATTCAACTTGATATATCCTATTATAGATTGTGTTCTACTATCACTGCTCTGAATAGAAGAATCATAGAATCATAGAACAGCCCAGGTTGGAAGGGATGTTGAAAGATCATTTGGTCCAACCTTTTGTGGGAAAGGGAGCTTAGATGAGATTATGTAGCACTCTGTCCAATTACATCTTGAAAACCTCCAGTGATGGGGACTGCCACATTCCTGGGGAGGTTGTTTCAGTGAATGATTGTTCTCGCTTAAAATTTTTTTTCTTGTATCAAGATGAAACCTGTCCTGGTGCAACTTGTACCTATTCCACCTTGTCTTTCCCATGTGGCTCCTTTTAAAGAGAGTATGGCCTGACAAGCAGAGAGTGGTATGATCAAGTCTATCTCTGCTAGTAATGCCCCTGCAGATGCAGGCCAGGATCTGATTTGCCTTTTTTGCTGCAGCAACACATTGCTTACTCATGTTCAGCTTGTCCACCAGGACCCTGAGGTCCCTTTTAGCAAGGCTGCTCCCCAGCCACACAGATCCTCACCTGTACTGGGCTCTTGTTATTCTGACCAAGATGCAGTATTTTGCACATCTTTGTTAAACTTCATACTGTTCTTGCCAGCCCACTCTTCCAGCCTGTCCAGGTCTCTCTGTAAGATGGTTTTCCCTTCTGATGTGTTCACCTTGCCATGCAGTTTCCTGTCATCAGCAAACTTGGTGAGAATGCTTTCAATCCCACTGTCCAGATCATTTATGAAGATGTTTGTATTGGATCTGGCTGGGATGGAGTTAACTTTCGCCATAGCAGCCCTCACAGTGCTGTGCTTTGTGTTTATAACTAGAAAGGTATTGATAACACACCAATGTTTTGGCTACTGCTGAGCAGTGCTGGCACAGCATCATCACTGTCACTCCAATCACTCCCCACATGCTAACCCCAAAGGCCAGAAGGTTGTGGGTGGGTGAGGGGTTGGGAGTGGATATAGCCAAGACAGCTGACCCAAACTGACCAAAGGGAACCCGAATGTACAAAAGTCCATGGGACCTGATGACATGCATCCCAGAATCCTGAGGGAATTGGCTGATGTAGTTGCCAAGCCACTCTCCATCATATTTGAAAAGTCATGGCAGTCAGGTGAAGTCCCAGGTGATTGGAAAAGAGGAAACATTGTACCCATCTTTAAAAAGGGTAGAAAGGAGGACCCTGGGACCTACTGACCTGTCAGCCTCACTTCTGTGCAGGGAAGATCATGGAACAGATCCTCCTAGAAGCTGTGTTAAGGCACATGGAAGACAGAGAGGTGATTCAGGAGAGCCAGCACGGCTTCACCAAGGGCAAGTCCTGCCTGACCAACCCAGTGTCCTATGATGGAATGACTACATCAGTGGGCAAGGGAAGGGCTACAGATGTCATTTATCTGGACTTCTGTAAAGCCTTTGACATGGTCCCCTGTCTTGGGGAGGGCTCAAAAGTGTATCCCATAATCATTTGTACTGGGAATTGTCACTGTTTCCCCCCCCTCCTTCATGATTCAGGGGTTATCGCAAGTGATATAAGCTCGGCCGGGACCCTGTGGGGGGGTAGGGGCCAGGCCGGATTGGCTCTTCCCTTCCAGTTTGGGGATCGAGGAGACTGGCTGTGTGGGTGGCGGAGTGTGTGTATCTGGCCAGGGGTATTGCTATATTGTAACTTGGCACTAGGATTGGATCTGCCTGCCTTCATGGTTTCTGCCTACTGCTAGTGGTGGTACTGAGACCGATTGCTGCCCATGAATTTACAAAAGGAGCAATTTCCCCTCTTCCCCTTCGTCCAAACCTCTATCACCACCTGAGGAGCTTGCTGAGCTCATGTCAGAGCGCCCCCTGAAGCCACTGGGGAATCATCGCACCTTCCCTGCCTCTCCAGAGCCTGCTAGCATCCTCTGCAGGCTGCAAGAGTCACTGCAGCTGTCGCCTCACTGGAGCCACCAGTGCCCCCTGCCAGTTGTGGTCATAACTACACCAAAGGGGAAAAGTGGTGTTTAACAGGTGTGAAAACTTCTGTTATTGGGTTTTTTTGTTGTTTGTTCTGTTCTGTTTTATATGTATATATATATATACATTCTAGTAAAGAACTGTTATTCCTTTTCCCATATTTTTGCCTGGAAGCCCCATAATTTTGAAGTTATAATAATTTAGAGGGAGGGACTCATCTTTCCATTCCAGGAAGGTTCCCACCTTCCTTGGCAGACATCTGTCTTTGAAACCAAGATATCCCCCACAACATCCTTCTTTCAAAACTGGAGAGAGATGGATTTAGTGGGTGGACTGTTAGATGGATAAGGAATTGGTTGAGATGGTTGCATCCAGAGGGTAGTGGTCAACAGCTCAGAGTCCTGATGGACATCAGTGAAAAGTGGTGTCCCTCAGGGGTCTGTATTAGGACCAATGTTATTTAATATCTTCATTATTAGCACCCTCAGTAAGTTTGCAGATGACACCAAGCTGAGTGGTGCAGTTGACACACCTGAAGGATGGGATGCTATTCAGAGGCACCTGGAAAAGTTTGAGAAGTGGTGCATGGGAATCTCATGCAGTTTAACAAGACCAAGTGCAAGGTGCTACACCTGGGTCAGGGCAACCACTGGTATCAACACAGGCTGGGGAATGAACAGATCAAGAGCAGCCCTGCTGAGAAGGACTTGGGGGTGCTGGTGGAGGAGAGGCTGGATGTGAGCTGGCCATGTGTACTTTCAGCACAGAAAGCCCATTGCATCCTGGGCTTCATCAGAAGAAACATGGCCAGTAGGGCAAGGGAGGTGATTCTGCCCCTCTGCTCTGCTCTGGTAAGACCCCACCTGGAATACTGCATCCAGCTCTGGGGTCCCTAGCTGTTGAGAGTCTTTCTGAAGAATGGCTAAAAAGCAAAGGTCATGATGACACAGCAGGCTTAGTAAAGATGCAGACTTGGCAAGGACACTGAATCCTTGAGTGGGAGGTTGTGCGGATAGCAGGATGTGAGTCCAGATAAGTAAGCAGAAAGAAACCATATGGAAGAGGAAAATAAGACCCCTATGTTTGCAGATCTCATAGAATAGCTCCCACCAATAAGGAGCTCAGCTTTTGCAATATGTATGAGCTAATTAGTAGTACTATAAGTATGTGTAGATTATTACAATAAACGAGACTTGCTGACCACAATGCCGTGAGTGCTTATCTCCCGCGACTCCACCCAACATCTGGCGCCCGAACAGGAGAAGTTGCCTTATGCGACGGGGGAGTTGCGTTGGGGTCGGGTCCCGCAGCTAGAAGGACGGCGAAAGAGGTTGCGTACGGCTAAAACGCAGCACCCAGCCGCGTCGTGCCTATCACCTCCGCGCCCGAGCGACCGCACAGGCGGGCTCGCCGATACGTGCTGCCGAAGCCTGGAGAGCTAGCAACGGTACCGTAAGTATGGAAAGGCAAGCAGCACAGGAACTTTTTAAAGCCTTTTTGCTTAAGCGTAATTTTAAAGGGATTGATCTTGACAAAGACCTCCCCGTTCTTTTAACGCATGCGCGCTCTTATAGTTTTTTCACTGACCCCCACTCCATTCATGAATTAAGTCAGTGGCGCGCGTATGGTGACAAACTTTGGGATCTTGTCTTAGATGACGATAAGCCAGCTAAAAAGATTTCTAAACTATGGAGAGTTGTCCACAATGAACTTTTAATGGTACAGGCAGAGAAAAAAGCGGCAGAAAAAATTAAGATTGCTCAGGATCGGAACCATCATTACGGCGATCACAGTGCCTCTGTTTTCTCTGGCCCACCTAATCCCCCCACCTTTGCTGCAGTTCATGTACCGCCTGAGGCTCTTGCCTCTGAGTCGCCTTCCACGCCTCCCCTCCCCCCACCTCCTACTCCTCCTACGCCTTCCTTGCCGCAGCCTGCTCCGCCGCAGCCCCCCCCGCCGCTCGAGCTGGCTCGGGAGCCGCTGCAGCCTGCTCCGCCGCAGCCCCCCCCGCCGCTCGAGCCGGCTCGGGAGCCGCCGCAGCCTGCTCCTCCACCGCCCTTGCCTCACCCGTCTCCGCCGGACTGTTCTCGTTCGCGAAACCCCTTTGTTAGCCCTGAGCCTGTCCCTGGGGCAGAGTCTGACCTCGCGGAGGCCATGGTTAGGGGCCATAGAGAACTCTGGGCTGCGGTTGCTCGTGACGGCTTACAAAAGGGTGATTCTGACATGCTAGAGGCTGCCCAAGACAGCATGGCGTTCCCTGTTTTATTTGTCCCGAATCCGCAAGGGGGCGGCAATGTTGCGCAGGTGACTAATCTTGATTGGAAGCTGCTAGCGCAGCTCCGAGCAACAGTGGGGAATTACGGTGTCACCAGTGAACCAGTTAAACAGATGCTTGATTATATTTTTAACGCTTTTACCCTTCTTCCTGCTGACATTAAAGGCATTACTAAGCTCATGTATACCCCGCATCAGCGACTGCTTTTTGAGGCTCGCTGGAGGGAGGAAGCCGCTGTTACTGCTGCTGTCCCCAGGCCAGCGGCAGATCCCTTGACAGGTGTTACAGTAGCTGAGCTCATGGGTGAAGGGGATCACATGAGAGTAGAAGCTCAAGCGGCACTAGGACCTGCCAAGCTACGGGAAGCTATGGCAGTTGCTAAGAAAGCCATGGATAAGGTCCGAGCCCCAGGTGGGATCCCGATGTATATGAGCATTAAACAAGGCAGAGAGGAGTCTCTAGGCTCTTTTGTTGACAAAGTTATGGAAGCCATTTCAAAAGCTGGGGTTCAAGAGCATATGCATGACCCGTTGCTTAAACAATGCCTTTTACAAAATGGCAATCAGGCCACCCGTGCCCTTATTACTTCCACCCCAGGGGATTGGACTGTCCAGCAACTTTTAGAAAAAGCTGCGACCATGCCCACTGGCTCGCAACTATTCTTAGCACAAGCCTTAGAAAAATTAGGTGAAGGGCTTAAAGAACAGGCTATCAGCTCTCAAAATCAGGTTATGGCAGCCCTTGCTCCTCTCCAAGCGGCAGCAGCACGTCCCCGCCCAGCTCCAGGTGGCCCATGAAGTGTTATCGCTGTGGGACACCCGGTCACATTCGTCGAATTCGTCAGAATTTATGGGGGCGCTACAACCTGGTCTCCCCAATCCGGCTATGTTGCCCCAAAACTGGCCTCTTTTAATTATAGATCTCAAGGACTGCTTTTTTACTATTCCATTGCATCCAGATGACACCAAGCGCTTCGCCTTTACCTTACCTGCCCTGAATAAAGGAGAACCAGCTAGGCGATTTGAATGGACTGTATTGCCGCAAGGGATGAAAAACTCACCTACTTTGTGCCAACTGTATGTTGATGCTGCCTTACAACCCTTACGGAGACAGATGCCTGATGCCATTATTTATCACTACATGGACAACATCCTCTTTGCTCAAAGGGATCCTTTCACCCCTGCCCAGATGCAAATTATTGTTGCCTCCTTGGCTGCTTGGTCCCTTGTTGTGGCACCCAACAAAATACAAGTTTCTGCTCCATGGAAATATCTAGGATGGACTATTACCGCTCAGAGAATAAAACCTCAGAAGTTACATATTCAAGCATCTATTTCAAACCTAAATGAGGCCCAGAAACTTCTAGGAGACCTGCAATGGCTTAAACCTGTTACAGGAATTCCCAACATGCTATTGGAACAGCTACGTCCTTTGCTAAAGGGCACAGACCCATGTACTCCTGTGACGCTTACGCCGCAACAGTCTAAAGTCTTGCAGCAAATTACATCCTGTATCTCCAGAGGCTTTGTCGACCGTCTAGACCCCGACACCCCCTTATCCTTAACTGTCTGGAACAGTGGAGAACATCTCTTAGGAGCTATTACACAGCAAAAGAAAACGGGGGACATCTCCGTTTTAGAATGGATTTCGCCCCCCTTGCAGCAAAGGAAAACAGTCACTCCAAAGATCGAAAATTTGGCAACTCTTTTAAAGAAAGGACGTCTACGCACCTGGGAAATTAGTGGCCTTGAACCTGCAGTTATCAACCTCCCCATGGAAAAACCTACTTTGGACTGGTACCTACTCAACTCCTCACGACTCACTGAAGCCTTGCTCTCTTCTGGAGCAGAAGTTCGCACCGGCCCATTAGCTCCAAAATCACTTAACTGGTTGGGAAGCTGGACCTGGATATCCAAACCGCTGCAACACCAAGGGCCTATCCCTGATGCTTTGACAGTTTTTACTGATGCCGGACGCAGAACCAGGACAGCTGCCGTTGTTTGGCACTATAATCAACAATGGTGCCACCATAAGATCGCAGCTACCCCTACTGATACATTACAAACTTTAGAACTTGTAGCAGTACTGTGGGCCGCCCTTCATTTTTTGGAACCCCTCAATGTCGTTTCAGACTCTCTTTATGTTGTGGGAATTGTTTCTAGAATCGAGGACGCTGTCATCAAGGAAGTAAAAAAACAGCGACTTTTTGATCTGTTATTACAGCTAAAACGTGCGCTGCGGAACAGATCTCACCCTTATGCAATTCTCCATATACGCAGCCATAAGTGGCAAGAAGGCTTAGGAGAGGGCAATGAGAGAGCAGATCAGATCGTATCACTCAGTCAGAATGTTCCCAAAAATACTAGGGCTCGAGAAAGTCACAGTATGTTTCATCAAAATGCAAAAGGATTAGTAAGAGATTTCCATATCCCCTTACGTGACGCACGCGCCATAGTAAAAGCATGTCCGTTATGTAGTTTTCACAATACTGGGGTCGGTTTAGGCATAGGAGTCAATCCTCGAGGACTTAAAGCCAATGAAATATGGCAAATGGACGTCACACATGTCCCCAGTTTTGGGCGCTTGAAGTATGTTCATGTGTCAATTGACACATACAGTCATTTCATATGGGCTACGGCTCAGACAGGAGAACAAGCGAGACATGTCGAACGTCATTTGAATAGCTGTATAGCAGTTATGGGAGTCCCTTTAATAATCAAAACTGATAATGGCCCCGCTTATAGCAGTGCACGCTTTGACAGATATATGCAAAATTGGAATATTATTCACAAAACAGGCATTCCCCACTCGCCCACAGGTCAGGCTATTGTAGAGAGGGCACATGGCACCCTCAAAACATACTTGCAGAAATATCCTGATTTGTCCAACCCGCATGACAAATTACAAAAATGCCTTTTTGTCCTAAATCACCTTTGTGTGTTCGGTGACAAAGAAGTGCCTCCTGCCATTGTTCATTTTACCTATCCTCAACCCCCGACGCCCATGCCTTGGGTGCGCTACAAAGACCCCAAGACGGGACTTTGGCAGGATCCTGTAAAAACCTTGTACTGGGGAAGAGGTTATTTATGTGTGTCCACTCCGACAGGTCCCCTATGGGTTCCGGCTAAATGGACTAAGCCTGTTGTCACTGATGAGCAACCCACAACAGAGGAAGGCGAGAAGAGTACAGAGGAAGATCTCACAAATCCTGCAGGAAGTTGAGCAACGGTTTCGCGTTACCTTCCTTGTGGAATCTGAACAGGAGATAGAGGATCATCTGCTTCCACATCTGCAGAGACATTTTTTACGCTTTTGCCAATCTGCTTGCTTTGCATGTAATTGTAGTGATCATAAGGCGTGGGTAAGATTGTTTTGCGGAGGTTGTAATTTACAGTGGTGGGTCCACCAGCGACATCTATCAGAAGGGTTTTGGTGTCAGTCTTGCAGTTTTCACTGGCACCGTGAGACGGCTCAAGGAGCATTAGTACAACTCACAGGCAAAAATATCATTGACAGTTTGCAATTAGTTGAAAATCTTGAAGATCTGAGACTACGAGAACTTGCGTGGTCGGTACAGCATTTAGCAAAAAAGATCTTAGCAGATAGTTACTCTGTAGTTTTGCAATCCTCCTGCCAACTAAACATTGGGGTCCCCATTCAGTGGCAAGTTGAACCAAGAAAGTGGGATCATGTTTGCCGGCGGTTTAAGCATCGTGCTGCTAATCGCAGGCTCAGTAATGGGTCACAACCTTCCCTACCCTCCTAAGGTGTTTGACCCTAGAGATAATATCTGGGTCTCCTTGGCACGCGAATTAAACACCACAACATTCTGTGCCTCCTTAGCCACACCCAGTACTCCATTTTTAACATGCTTAGTTGGAGTACCATTAACAGATAATACATGGCGCAACTTTGTAATCGAGACCCAGAAGCAGCTCAAACCTATTTGGCCGTTGAATTCCACAAAAAATATTACTCATGGCCTACTAGACTATGATATCTGGGATGATAGACTCCCGGTGGGCCCTGAGCCACAAGAAATAGAACTAGTTGATTCCCTTAACGCTACAGCCTGTATCTATATTAATAGTTCACGTAATTTATGCCAAGAGGGCAGCCTTAGTGGCTGTCAAATGAATACATCCAACCCCACCTTGATTAATCCTGTTGGCAATGCTTCACAGTGGGACTTAGAATGGTGCAACGTTACTGTGAGAAATCGATCTCTTGCAGCCCCTGGAATGTTTTTCCCTCGAAAGTTACCCAGAGGGTTTTTCCTAATTTGTGGGAATCGTGCCTGGTCAGGTATCCCATCCAAGCCTATAGGCGGGCCCTGTACCTTTGGCCAACTGAGTCTTGCACTTCCACAGCACCATCCTAATGCTACACACCGAATACGATGGAAGAGGTCTTTAGCAGAAACTATAACATCTGAATGTGAGGATGACCTCACGTTATGGAGCAAATTAGAAGTGCTTTTTACCTCCCTTTTTGTTCCTGGTGCAGCTGCGGCACGAGCCCATCGTCACTTAGAAAAACTGACATGTTGGGTAGTTAAACAAGCAAACGGTACCAGCCGAGTGTTGTCTGAACTTGCAGAAGACCTGAGTTCAGTCCAGCACGCCCTGCTTCAGAATAGAGCAGCTATAGATTTTTTACTCTTAGCCCACGGCCATGGCTGTGAAGACTTTGAAGGAATGTGCTGCATGGATCTTGAAGATCATTCTAAGTCCATCCACGCCGAAATTAAGAATTTGATCGAACACTCCCAAAAGATAAAAAAGGACTCCGGATTTTTCGGATTAGAAGGACTTACAGAGTGGATGGGCTTAGAAGGATGGATGAAAAGTGTGATCAAATCTTTAATGCTATTGCTAATAATTGTTTTGCTTGGTTTACTTATGCTTAGCTGTATAATGTCATGTGTAAAAAATTTAATTTTGAAGTCAGTCAATATGACTATGATCATGCAAAAAGAAAACGGGGGAAGTGTTGAGAGTCTTTCTGAAGAATGGCTAAAAAGCAAAGGTCATGATGACACAGCAGGCTTAGTAAAGATGCAGACTTGGCAAGGACACTGAATCCTTGAGTGGGAGGTTGTGCGGATAGCAGGATGTGAGTCCAGATAAGTAAGCAGAAAGAAACCATATGGAAGAGGAAAATAAGACCCCTATGTTTGCAGATCTCATAGAATAGCTCCCACCAATAAGGAGCTCAGCTTTTGCAATATGTATGAGCTAATTAGTAGTGCTATAAGTATGTGTAGATTATTACAATAAACGAGACTTGCTGACCACAATGCCGTGAGTGCTTGTCTCCCGCGACTCCACCCAACACCTAGCACAGGAAGGACATCAACCTGTTGGAGTGAGTCCAGAGGAGGCCACCATGATTAGATGGATGGAGCACCTCTCCTATGAGGAAAGGCTGAGAGAAATGGGTTTGTTCAGCCTGGAGAAGAGGAGGCTTTGGGGTGACCTAATTGTGGCCTTGCAGTACCTGAAGAGAGCCTGCAAGAAAGATGGAGATAGACTATTTACAGGACCATGTAGTGACAGGTAAAGAGGCAATGGCATCAAACTGAAAGAGAGTAGGTTTAGAATAGATATTTAGGAAGAAATTCTTTACTGTGAGGGTGGTGAGGCACTGGAACAGGTTACCCAGAGGAATTGTGGCTGCCCCATCCCTGGAAGTGTTCAAGGCCAGGTTGGATGGAGCTCTGACCAACCTGATCTAGTGGAAGGCATCCCTGTCCACAGCAGGGACTTTGGAACTAGATGATCTTCCCACTCATGCCATTCTATGATTCGATGAATTTATGATATTCCATACCATATGACATTGTGCTCAGAAATAAAAGCTGAGAGAAAAGAGGAGGAGCAGGGGGGCATTTGTTTTTAAGGCATTTCTCTTCCTAAAAATGTGCTATGTTTACTGAGACCCTACTTCCCAGTAGGTGGCTGGACACCTCCTGCTGATGGGAAGTAGAAAATAATTGTTTTGTGTTTTCCTTTGCTTCAGTGCATGGCCTTTTCATTACTGAACCTCCTTTATCTTTATGCATGAGTTCTTAATCTTATTTTCTCCCCGTCTTGCTGAGGGGGGAAGTGAGAGAGCAACTAGTTGGGCACCTGGTACCCTGTGGATGCTAAAAGGCAGGAGCAGAGGAATTTTCCTGTGAAACTTTTCTTTCTCATAAGAGAGCAGTTAGAGAAATCCAGCTTCTCACAGCTTCTCTGTGAAAGCTTTCATTCTCATGCGAACTGGATGGACAACAGTTTGTAAGAATGTAAACCATTTCTGCACTTGCAAGTTGTTGTGAGAACAGTAGAATTGTTTTCAGTCTTGTGAGAATAATATTTGGAAAAGGGTGTTTTACTGCTCAGCCTATCACTTTGAGAGGTGGTGGGTCAATAGGCCAATCATGTAATTTCTCTTTGGCGAACCATGCTATAAAAGGTATGGGTGATTAAACGAGGTTGCTTCGGCCATATCTTTTAACTTGGACTTGTGTTGTGATTTCGCCGTTCTCAGGGGATAACAGCGACAGTACCCAGACAAGGTCAACCCACCACAGTCTTTTGTGGCACCCAGTGTGGGGTATAAGACAACAGCAGTTTTGAATTGAGCATGCTATAGCTATAGTAGTTACTAAGTGGCAAGCTTCTATGCAGATTATGGAGTTTGCTGGCTGCACTACTTATCTCTTTATTTTTCTGAGGCTGGGAACATGTTAATAGAAACAGTAGCTATGCACTTTGCCCTGGTATTGATGCCTTTACCGTGCTGGGGTATCTATCTTGTGAAGAGAATAAGGGAATACTCCCTATCCCGGATGGATGCATGTGGTTTTATTGTGCAGGCTCCCAAGGTCCTTGTTCACCCTTATGTGAGCTGCTTAATGCTACTAATTAACATGGTTGGCTTATTCTTGGGCTTGTAGAATCTGGTGTTGTCTTGGCATAAGAGATCACTTTTGGATGAGGCAATACTGGAAGGATTTGAGCAGGTGCCTAGGGTAGTTAACATCTCCCATAGCCTAGGACTTTACACCTGAACATCAAGTAATCCTGATGAAT
Organism: Corvus moneduloides; assembly: GCF_009650955.1. Lineage (NCBI taxonomy): Eukaryota > Metazoa > Chordata > Aves > Passeriformes > Corvidae > Corvus > Corvus moneduloides. Next base: position 9,553,654 of record NC_045510.1, on the reverse strand, counting down.
TGACATGCCACTTGATAGAAGGGTACCTTGGCTATCTCAATGAAGACCAGCAGCTTCTAGCCCTGTACTGTGTCTTGGCCTGTTCCTCTCAAGCCACAATTCTGTACTATCAGAGAACTGTGGTTAAGACAGGAACCCAAACCACTTCTAAGAGTACCATGATTGAGACTGGCATACAAACGACATCTAAGAACATGATAGCTGACACAAGGTACCCAAGTACCAACTACAGTAATTGCTCTGGTAGCGAAAACACAAACTGGACAAGGAGGTCAACTGGTCCATATCATCAATTAGTAAGGGAGCAGGAGGAAGGGGCTGATCCCTGCTAAGAAGGGGACACCCAAGAAGGCTCTCAGTGTAGTTGATGTTGAGACCCAAGAAGGCAATCAGCGATGTCCCAGACATAAAGGACTGACATCACCTCCCTTGATTCTGGCAAAGGGACCTCTGATCTGGCCCTGCAAGGATCAGACAGTGAATACTCTGATCAGGAACAGGAATAGAGGGTCCCTGCCTTCAGCCAAGGGGAAGAAAGAGATGACTGGATATACTGGACTGTATGATTCAATGCCTGGCACATCAGACTCACAGAAGTATAAGGCTTTGATAGATACTGTTGCATAGTGTATACTAGTGCCATCAGGGTACAGGGGCACAGAACCCATCTGGATTACTGGACTGACAGAAGGATGCCAACAATTGTCTATATAGGTGGCTGAGGTGAGCTTAACAGGGGACAAATGGCAAAAGCACCCCACTGCGACTGGCCCAGTGTCCCAGTGTGTCCTTGGCATTGACTACCTCAGGAGAGGGTACTTCAGGGACCCAAAAGGGTACCAGTGGGATTTTGGCATAGCTACCATGAATAGAGAGAAAATCAAACTGCTATCTTGCCTGGCCTTGGAAGATCCTTCTGTTGTGGGCTTGCTGTGCATGGAAGAACAGCTGATGCCAATTGCTACTATGACAGTGCAGCAAAGGCAATATCACATCATCCAAGACTCCCTGGTTCCCATCCATGACCTGATTTGCCAACTGGAGAGCAAAGCAATGATCAGCATGACTCACTCACCATTTAATAGTCCCATATCATCAGCACAAAAGTCTGACAGAGGGTGGAGGTTAACGGTGGGCTATCGTGGCCTGATCATAGTCATATCACCTTTGAGTGCTGCCATTTGGGACATGCTAGAGCACCAATAGGAGTTGGAATTGAAGGCAGCCAAGTGGTATGCCACAACTGATACTGTCAATACATTTTTCTCGATCCTTTTGGCAGCAGAATGCAGGCCACAGTTTGCTTTCACATGGAGGAGTGTCCAGTACACCTGGAATCAAGTGCCCCAGGGGTGGAGGCACAGCCCTACCATTTGTCACAGACTGATCCAGACTACACCAGAGCAGGGTGAAGCCCCTGATCACCTGCAATACATTGATGACATCATTGTGTGGGGCAACACAGTGAAAATAGCAAGATGCATTGTCACAAACTCAAGGGATATGTTCAATAAGAAAACAGCTATGTCCCTGATGCCTTGAGAGGCCACCTAAAAACAGAGACTAGACAAAAATAAGGGAATAAAGGTAGGTATTTATTTGAAAGGCCTTCAAAGGTACACCCTGGGGAGCCAGAGGCTACTGCCAAGATGGACACCAAGATGGATGGCAGGTCATGAGTTCTTCACATTTTTATAAGTTTGGTTCATTTGCATATCAGCATAAATTCTCTAATTAAAGCTTCAGTTAATGATGTAATTTCCCCAAGCTTGCCCCCCCTTCAAAAGCTTTTGCTTTATACTTTTGGGCCTAGGACGGTCTGAGTGTCCTTGGAGAGCAGGCCCGTAGAGGCTTTGTTATGTCTACCTAACATGAGAGAGCAGAAGTTAACAGGCTACAAGAAACTTCAGAGTTACACACTAAGCAGTACAGGATTTGAAAAATATGAAAGTTAAAACCTAAGGCATCATCCCTACCAGCTAACAGGAAAGAAACACAAGCTTTCTTAGGCCTTTGCGTGATTCTGAAGAATGTATATCTGGGTTATAATCAGCCTGTGAGCCCTCTTGAGCAAGTGACCTGAAAGAAACATTTTGTCTGGGGCCCTGAGCAACAGCAGGCCTTTGAACAGATCAAACAGGACATAGGTTGTACAGTAGCTCTTGGGCCTGTCCATACAGGACCAGCTATGCAATATGTGGTCTACACTCCAGATAGGGAGCATGGCCTCACCTGGAGCCTCTGTCAGAGAGCACCAGGAGAAACCTGAGGTCGACCTGTAGAGTTTTGGAGCCAGGGGTATAGAGGATCTGAGGCCTGCTACACCCCAACTAAAAAAGGACATACTAGTAGCATATGAAGGAGTTCAAGACACTTCAGAATTTGTTGGTACAACTGTGCTACAATTCCTTGTGCTACACTATATGTTCAAAGGAGATGTCTCATCTACACATGCAACTGACACTAAGTAAGAGGGTAAATGGGTAGTGTTGATCACACAACAAGCTTGACTGGGAAAACCCAACCCCCAGGAATCCTGGAAGAGATCATAAACTGGCCAGAAGGCAGAGATTTTTGAGCATTACCTGAGGACGTGGCTCATGCCCAAGAGGCACCACCAGACAATGAGTTATCAGAAGATGAAAGATGCTATACTCTGCTTACTAATGGATCCTGTTGTGTTGAAGGAAACCATCAGAAGTGGAAAGCTGCTGTGTGGAGTCCTGCATGACAAGTCACTGAAGACACTGAAGAAGAAGGTGATCAGTGTGGTTAGCAGAAGTGAAAGCCATCTAACTAGCCCTAGAGATTGCTGAATGAGAAAAGTGGCCTGTACTCCATCTCTACACTGACTCCTGGATGGTGGCTAATGCCCTACAAAGGTGGATGCAGCAATGGAAGACCAATTGGCAGCACAGGGGTAAACCCATCTGGGCTGCTGCATTGTGGCAGGACATTGCTGCACAGGTAGAAAACATGACTCTAAAGGTACATCGTGTAGATGCTCACATGCCCAAAAGCTGAGCCACTGAAGAACATCAAAACAACAAACAGGCTGCCAAAATTGAAGTGGCTCAGTTGGATTTGTGTTGGGGTTCCTCCCCCCTGGTGTGGGGTCCGGGGGGAGGGGACCCTGGAGTAGAGGCATGGCCTACGGGGTTTCCCTACTCCCTGGTCAATCTTGTTCCCCATTGGTTGTTTTGTGTTCCCCTGTGCAGGGAGGACCCTGCTTGTCCCATGATTGCTCAGTTCTTCGGCAGGAGCCCGGCCATGTGGCTGGAGAATAAAGATCTCTGAAACATCTATAAAGAATCGGTCCCTATTTCTTTCCACGGGCCTCGCTGTCTAATGCATGTTGCAGGACACCCCACTGCAACAGACCTGGACTGGGAGCACATGGGTGAGCTATTTGTAGCCTGATGGGCTGTCTTGGTTTGAGACAAATTCGGAGGAACATCTGAAATGAAAGTCCTCTGATAGAAGGCAGGTTACAGTCATTCCCTCCCCCACCAGGTTCGGAAAGAATTTTCCTCGGAGGAAAGTGAAAGAAAAAAAACTATTTAACAAACACAATGCACTCAGGCATAGGAAAAGAATAATGCTAAATAATAAAACCTCTCGCTGTGGAGAGAACCTGGGTAGATTTCAGAGTCCTTTGTGGGTGTGGCTTTCTCCTCTCCAGAGCTGGGGTTCGGTGTGGGCCCCTCTGGGCTGAGGTGTAAGGTCTCCCCGCCAATGTTCTGGTGTTGTTGAACAGTTCCAGAAGAGAAGAAGAAGAAGAAGCCAAAGTCCCAGGACTCCGTACTTTAGCTAATGAACAAGAAACTAGCTAAAAAGCAAAAGGAATTTAACTCTCTCTCCTGCTGCAAAAGCAGAGCAGCCAGACAGGAGAAGCCATCGAACTTATCTGTGTTTTGAACACAGAGCTGAAAGAATTCCACCAGCTCTCCGCCCTGTCTCTTAAAGGTACAGAAAGGCACAGGGTTCATGTCTGGCATAGGGCAGATGATAGGGAATACAGTATCATATAGTATCCCCAGGACATGGGCCCACAAAACATCAGGGCATCTAAGGAGATGCAACATATGGATGGGCTTGTGATCAAAGGGTGGAGCTGATCATGAAGGCTCATGAATGTGAAATGTACTGCAATCAAGTGAGCCACATGAGTAAAGTCTCCCTGGAATAGAGGGCAGTGGCTGGGTTTCCTATATGGTGAGGCCTGGCAAATTGACTACATTGGGCCACTGCCATGAACATGCCAAGGCAAGAGCTACATACTCACCATGGTGGAAGTACCTCCTGTGGCTGAAAACATACCCTATAAACCATGCCACTGCCCAAAACATCATCCTGGACCTTTAAAAGCAAATTTTGTGGTGACATGATGTCTTGGGGTGACATTCCTAAATTTGGCCAAACCGGCACACATGATATCCCAAATATAGTTGAGTCAGACAACGAGATTAATTTCCAAAATAACCTCATAAACTCCTGGGCCAAGAAACATGGCATTGATTAAGTGCATCACATCCCCTGTCACTCACAAGCCTCTAGAAAGACTGAGAGATATTATGGACTGTTAAAGGGTATGTTGAGACCATTGGGAAATGGGGCATGAAAGCACTGGGATATAAATTCAGCAGAAGCTAAGAAGAACTTGGTTGGTTAACACCGGAGAATTTGCTAACTAGCCTGGCCCTGCCCAAACAGAATCCCCTACATACTATGGAGATAAAGTCCCTGTAGTGCATGCACATAAGGAAATGTTTAGGGGAAGGCAGTGTGGGTTGCTCCTCCTTTAGGAAAAGACAAACCCATTTGTGGGATTGTCTTTGCTCAAGGACCAGGGTGTACTTGGTGTGTAATGTGAAAGAATGGGGAGATCCAGTGTGTACCACAAGGAGATTTTAACTTGGGGAAAATAATCTGTGATGAAACTGTATGCTGTAGGAAGTAATATAGCAGGAACTACCTGAACCAACAAAAAGTAATCTTTGCAAGGAACCTGGTGAGTGCAGCGATGACCCAAACCAAGCTGGTGTTGGTGCCCAAAAATAGAACACTTTGCTTCTCCTGTCCTGAGCAACCATCTTGACAGATGAGGCCCAAGTAATAGCCAGTTCTTATAAATATTTTATTCTCTACTTCCCATCAGCAGCCAGTATCCAGCCACTTACTGGGAAGTAGGGCCTAAGTGTGAGTAGCAGATGCTTAGGAAGAGAAATGCCTTAATAAAAACTGCCCCCTACTCCTCCTTCTTTCTCTCAGCTTTTATTGCTGAACACAATGTCATATGATATGGAATATCCCTTCGGTCAGTTTGGGTCAGCTCACATAATTTGATACATTTACATATCTTCTAACCATCTCATTGTATATGTTTCTCATTCCTGAAATCCCCTCTTATAAATACTTACAACTGACCAAAATTACCCAAGCTGGGTTTTTTTTTGTTTTCCTTTGCTTCTGTGCATGTCTTTTCTTTCTTTATTGAACTGCCTTTATTTTGACCCATGAGTTTTTCATCTTATTTTTTCCCCGTCTTAGTGAGGAGGGGAGGGATAGAACAGCTTGGTGGGCACCTAGCAGCCAGCCAAGGTCAACCCACCACAATGTTGAGCAGACTAGGGTCTAGTAACAATTCCTGGGGAACCCTACCTGTGACAGGCTGCCAGCCTGAGTAAAAAACATTGACTACCACCCTCTAAGTGCAATCTGTTAGCCAATTTCCTACCCACCTTGCAGACCACCCATCCAACCTGTGGCTTGCCAGCTTGTCCAGGAGAAGGCTGTGGGTAACAGTGTTGAATGCTTTGCTGAAGTCTAGGTAAACAGCATCCACTGTTCTACCCATGTCAATAAAAGATGTTATTTTGCTGTAGAGGGTGATCAGGTTAGTCTGGTAAGATCTGCCCTTGGCAAATCTGTGCTGGCTTTTTCCAATCACCTACTTCATTTGGTTTATGATAGTTTCTAGGAGGACTCATTCCATTACTTTCCCAGGTGTGAGAGACTGGAAGGATTTATACTGAGTGCTATCATGCAGCACTTACAGGATGGCCAGGGCATCAGACCCAGCCAGCATGGGTTTACGAAGGGTAGGTCATGCCTGACCAACCTGATCTCCTTTTATGACCAGGTGACCCGCCTGGTAGATGCGGGAAAGGCTGTGGATGTTGTCTATTTGGACTTCAGCAAGGCCTTTGACACTGTCTCCCATAGCATACCCCTGGAAAATCTGGTAGCCCATGGCTTGGACAGGAGCACTCTTTGCTGGGTCAGGAACTGGCTGGATGGTCGGGCCCTGAGAGTGATGGTGAATGGTGCTGCATCCAGCTGGCAGCCAGTCACTAGTGGTGTCCCTCAGAGATCTGTAATGGGACCAGTTCTGTTCAATATTTTTATTGATGACATGGATGAGGGTATTGAGTCTTTCATTAGTAAATTTGCAGATGACACTAAGCTGGGAGCTTGTGTCGATCTATTGGAAGGAAGGAGGGCTCCACAGAGAGACTTGGATCGATTGGATGGATGGGCAGAGTCCAACAGGATGAAGTTCAATAAGTCTAAGTGCCGAGTTCTGCATTTTGGCCACAAAAATCCCCAACAACATTACAAGCTGGGGACAGTGTGGCTGGACAGTGTCCGGGAGGAAAGGGACCTGGGGGTGCTGGTAGACAGCCGACTGAATATGAGCCAGCAGTGTGCCTTGGTGGCCAAGAAGGCCAATGGCATCCTGGCCTGTATTAGGAATTGTGTGGCCAGCAGGAGCAGGGAGGTCATTCTTCCCCTGTACTCAGCACTGGTGAGGCCACATCTTGAGTACTGTGTCCAGTTCTGGGCCCCTCAGTTTAGGAAGGACGTTGAGATGCTTGAGTGTGTCCAGAGGAGGACAACAAGGTTGGTGAGGGGCTTGGAACACAGGCCCTATGAGGAACGATTGAGGGAACTAGGGTTGTTTAGCCTAGAGAAAAGGAGACTCAGAGGTGACCTTATCGCTCTCTACAACTTCCTGAAAGGAGGTTGTAGACAGGTGGGGGTTGGTCTCTTCCACCAGGCAGCAACTGACAGAACAAGAGGACGCTGTCTCAAGCTGCATCAAGGAAGGTATAGGTTGGATATTAGGAAAAAGTTTTTCACAGAAAGAATAATAAAGTGCTGGAATGGTCTACCCAGGGAGGTGGTAGAGTCACCATCTCTGGATGTGTTTAAAAAAAGACTGGTCATGGCACTTGGTGCCATAGTCTAGTTGAGGTGTTAGGACATGGGTTGGACTCGATGATTTTAGAGGTCTCTTCCAACCTCGTGATTCTGTGATTCTGTGATTGCTTGCTCAGAACATTTCAGGTGCATGTGTGTGTGGGAAGGGGCAAGCCAGGTCTTGCTTTTGGTGAGGCAATGCCCTGCTCCATACACCCCACCTCCCTGGGCCTGTATCCCAGCCCCCCCAGTGGCCGCCAATCACTGGCACACCGGAGGCGATGCTCCACACCCTGCCTCTGGAGCCCCTAACCGATCTCCTAAGTGACCAGATGACTGGAAGTCCAACCTGGGGGAAGGGCCCAGGAAAGCCAAAGGGTATTTAACCTGAGACATGAAGCAAGCATGTCTTGACCCTACCTCCTCTTGGAATTTCTATCAGCTGAACACTGCTGGAACCAAGAGTGGTAGCTATGTTTGTTCTTTTCTGTATCTCTTCTTTCTCTTTCTTCTTCTAATTCCCTCTCCTTGGGATTTGGAGTAACTTAAAATCAAATGGGCTTGGAGTTTGCTAAGTTAATACTTTGAGAAGTGTTTTATGTTGATTGAATGCTGCTCTAAATATTTTGCCAAAGTTTTCTGATTTTCTGAGGTTGCCAGTAAAGTTTTTTGTTGTTTTGATCTCTTGAGAATATCTTGTCGGTATTTCTCCTGTGCGTCTAATTCAGAGTACATGAACAACTGTAAGCCCTTTAAGGTGTCTCGTCGAGCAAGGTTTTTTGGGGTCTTACACCAGGGACTGAAGCAAGACTAATGGGCCTGTAGTTTCCTGGGTCCTCTTTTGGGCCCTTCTTGTAGATGGGTATGACATTTGCCCTCTTCCAGTCATCAAGGACATCCCTTGATCTCCACGACTTTTCAAAGATTTTGGACAGTGACCTTGCAAATATGTCACCCACTCCTATAACCCTGAGATGGATTCCACCTAGGCCCACAGATTTATGTGGGTTGAGCCCTTGCAAGAGGTCGCAGACCAACCCTTCCTCCACTACTCGTGGATTTGACACACGTGTTGTTGTAGATACTTGATCCTGTGATCTGGGGTTCAGCTACACCAGTAAAGACAGAGTCAAAGAAAACATTGAGAACCTCTGTCTTGTCAGCATTATTAGTGACTAGTTTGCCTGCCCTGTTTAGCAATGGGCCATTGTCTTCCCTGTACTTCTGCTTACTGCTCACATACTTGAAGAACCCTTTCTTGATGTTCTTGACATCTCTGGTCAATTTCAGTTCTAGCTGAGCCTTAGCTTACATGATGGCATCTCTGCATGTCCTAGCAAGGTTCTTGAAGTCCTCGATAGCTATTTAGCTGCCTTTCCATAGCTAGTACACTTCTTTTTTGCCCTTAAGCACAGCTAAAAGCTCATTGTTAAGCCAGGGGGGCATCTTGTTCTGCCTTCTTCCTTTTTCTTTGTAGGGGATGGATTGTTCTTGTGATTCCAGGAAACTGTTCTTGAACAACTCCCAGCACTCACAGGCTCCACTGTCTTCCATGGATACTTCCTATGGAATCCCTCACAGCTGGGCTCTCAGAGTATTGAAGATAGCTCTTCTAAAATCCAGTGTCTTTGTCCTGCTACTGGTTTTCAGTGTGCTAGGCAGGATATTAAATTCCACAATGTTGTGATCGCTGTATCCAAGGCTACCATTGGCAGTTATCTTGTCAAGTAAGTCTTCTCAGTTTGAGAGCAGGAAATCCATCAATGAACTGCTCCTAGTTGGCATGTCTAGTATCTGTGGCAGGAAGCAATACTCAGTGCATTCTGAGAACCTGATGGTCAAATTGTGCCCCACTGTGTTGTTTCCCCAACAGATGGCTGGGTAATTGAAGCCACCCATGAGGACCAGGTCCTGTTGGCCTGAGAATTCCTTGAGTGGCCAAAGTAAGGTTTTGTCAGCCTCATCACCCTGATTGTGAGGTCGGTAATGGATACCTACCATAAGATCCCCTTGGTAACAATCCCTCCAATCCTGATCCAAAGGCATTTGATTGAACTTTTGTGGTCTCCATGATTCACCTCCATACATTCAAATTTATCTTTTACATAAAGTGCAACTCTACCTCCTCTTCTTTCTGAAAGAGCTTGTAGCCATCCATTGTGATCTTCCAGTCATGTGAGTTTTCCCACCAAGTTTCTGTAATTTCTATGACATCATAACTCTCAGACTGGGCACAGAGCTCTTGTTCCTCCTGTTTGTTGCCCAGACTACTTGCATTCGTATACATGGACTTAAGGTGTCTGGACTTGCATTGGTGAGCACTTGAGGTGGCTGGACTTAGGGTTCTTGCCTTTGGAGAGGATTGGGGAACATTCCTCACATCCTGGTTCGTGGCTCTTGGCATGCAGCAAACTTTCCTTGACTGTATATCAGGCCAGCTGATGGGTGTGCCTCCATGCCTCTCAGCAGTCACCCACTACTGGCACTTGCTGCTTCCTTTTGCATCTTTTACTAAGTGTTGCTGTTGCAGTTTCTCTCTGTGAATCTTGCTCATTGGTTTCCTCTGCTGTCCAGATTTCATATCTGTTGCTGGTTGGTACTGAGAGGAAAGATGTGTGCTAATGTCTTTACAAATAATTTGATGGGTGAAGGTATGGGTGTTAATGTCTTTGAAATGGGTCTTAATGTCTCTACTGACTTTGGGCAGCAGGTTGTTACAGAGCCCAGACAGCTTGGTTCCTGAAACAGACAAGGGTCTACACAAGCCTGAACTTCTGAACTTTGGGGTAAACCAGTAGGTTCAAGGGGGGAATATGTGGTAGGCGGTTCAGGAAGGCTGTACCTTCCTAGTACCTCAGTCAATGGGGAAAGGAAGAGGGCAACATGCGGCCGGGAGTTTAGAATAAAAGGAGGCCGCACCCTCTGAAACCCTGAGAGAGAAAACCCTGCGGGCATGTGCCCCAGTGGACTCTCTCCCTTTATTCAAATAAAGTTCAAGAACTCCTCTGTCTCCTTTTTGGACATAAACCTCTGGCATTTGCGGATTTTCCTGACACTACATACAAAGAAATGGGTGGGGATGATATCCTGTTCCCACGGGTCACCAGACACCATGGTGCCTCTTTCTCCAAGATGCTATTTGTTTGCTTTTGAAGATCTTTGTCTGGTAGTTCTTGGATGTTCTTGGATGGGGCCCTAGTATTTCTTCTCGCAAAGTCTCAAATATACTGTTTCTTGTTCCCCCTTCTTAATACAGAATAACCTGCTGACTTCCTCCTGCAGCTCCTTCACCTGCTGCCTGAGTGACTCCACTAGAGCAAAACTTGCACCCTCCTCCACCCAGGAGTGTGAGGTGCAGTCTTTACAGCCCTCCACCTGGACAGCAGCTTCCCTGATAGGAAGCTTTGTCTGGGTGGCTGCCTCCAGTCATCCCAGGTGAGCCTGGCTAGATAGATGGTGAAAGGAATAAGATAGATTTGTCTTTACAAACAGTGTGTCTGCTGATAGGTAAAGATAGATACTGAGAGAGAAGAAAAGCAATGGGAAGAACCATAAATTCCATAGGAAAAGAAAAAGAGGGGGTATACATTTGAAAGGTCTGTATTAGGTGATTTGGGGAGTCTGTACTTCTCAAGTACCTCAGTCAATGGGGAAAGAGAGAGGGAAATGCGGCCAGGAAATTAGGATAAAAAGGAGGCTGCATCCTCTAAAAATTTGAGAGACCCCAGGGGAATGTCCCATGGCCTCTCCCTTTATTTGAATAAAGTAACAGGACTCCTCTGTCTCCTTTTTGGACATAAACCTCTGGTGTTTGTGGATTAGTTTTCCTGACAATGGGCTCCCAGCTGCTGCAGAGCACAGCCCTCGCCAGGTCTCTACCACCATGCTTCCAACGATCCCAAAGCATTGCCTAATAAGCCCTTCTAATTCCCTGGAGACCTCAAGCTGCCAGTTAGGTTTGCACAGCCAACAGCTAGTTGGGGTGATCATCGGGGATGCAGCCTAAGCCTGTGAGAAAGCAGAGCAGGCAGCACTGATAACTGGCAGCGTGCAGCCCTTTCTTCTCATACATCTGTGTGAACTGCTGTGCAATATTTCAGCGCCACAGTTGGAATGGAATATTTCCATTTAATTTCACTACAGAATGAAGTAGGCTAAACCATCCTCATTGTAACAAAATAATTATTCCTTCAAAAGCCATAATGAACAGTTTGCTATGTAACACAAAAGACTCTTAATAAACATCCTAAGGCAAATGTAATGCTATATATACTGCAAAAATCATAATACCTTGTAAATGCCATCATATCTGTTGCCTTCCTCTGGGGCATATTTGCTGATCCATCGTCCTTTTGAACTGCGTACTACTCGGACTGGCTTACCAGCTCTCCAATTCTTAGACTCTGCTCCATTTTTGTCATCCAATGAGGCATCACAGTTAAGGGCCAATGCCCTGAAAATCACATGAAATATCTTTTTAAAACCGATTGCATCATGCAACATACTATTGAGAATCAGTGTGACAAGATCTAATTTGTTTGCTTTATCTTATTATGTTTATTAAGCAGAAGAATTTGCAGTGAATTCTTCAGTAGACTGAAATACCAATAGAAGCACTGAGATCAACTCTACCACGTGTGAGAATGGGAATACAGTATAGTTAGTTCCAAATGTTCACAATGAAAACTCAACTAATATAGTTGAATAAAAGAAATCCTCAGGTATAATGTCTTAAAATAAATAATTATTTCTCAAGTAACATGGAAGGATTTTAAAAAGTTGTAAGAACGGCAAATTATCTCTCTGACTATTCCACATTACTGCATATTTTTAGGCTTTTAAAGTGAGCATGAATTGATAAACATGAAAAAGCAACTGTTGGGGATTAGGTTTTGCTTTTTTTTTTCTTTCTCTCAGGGAATTTTCTTCCCATTTGTTGCCCAGGAGACAATGAATGGATGGTACTTAAGAGACAAAAGACATGGCTAGGCGTCTTGGCATTTCCATTGGAATGGTTCTAGGGGGGAGGGGGGAAACGGTGTGGTTTCGGCAGTCTCTTAGCTGGGGGTAGGGGCGTTTTTTCCCGACTCGGAGGGCAGAAGGTTGTGGTGTTTGGTGTTGGACTCCTGCTACCCAGAGGACTCACTGCTACTGCTGAGCTTTCCTTCACTGCTTCTCCAAGAGCCGCCGTTGGACTGGGACTTTTCAACACCCGACATCGCTGGGAGGCACCCTCACTATCTGCCTGGGTGCCTCAGGGGAAACCCGGGCCCTCACCTCCTCCCTCTCTCTGGAGGAAACACCTCCCGGCTGCTTACTGGAGCCCTGGCTGCTGCTGCCGCCGTCGCCAGGACATCACACAGGACACGTGAGAGCCAGGGGAAAACCGAAACACGCCCCCCCCACCACCACCTTCTCTCTCTCCCCAAGGCCGCCATTACCCCCTGGGGAGGCTCAGAGCTTGCTTTGGTCGCCCTCTGGAGCCGCCTGAGCCAACAGCGCCATCTGCAGCTGCAGGGGAGTCACTGCACCCCCCCTCTGCCTCACCAGGACCCAACAGCACCCCCTGCTGGATGGAAGAGTCACTGCAGCCATTGCCTTGCCAGGAGCCAACAGTGCCCCCTGAAGCCGCAGGGGAGTCACTGCAGCCTCTCTGCCTCAATGTGCGTCAACATCGCCCCCTTCTGGTTATAGTTGTAACTACACCAAAGGGAAAACTGCTCGACAGGTGGGAAAAGGCTGGGTTTGGGTTTTCTGTTTCCTTTGTTGTTGCTGTGGTTGTTGTTGTCTGTCTTGTTATATAGCTATACACCTATATATATCCTACTACAAAACCTTTTCCCGTATCTTTGCCTGAAAGCCCCGTAATTTCAAGGTTATAATCATTTGGAGGGAGGGGGTCATATTTTTCCATTCCAGGGAGGTTCCCACCTTCCTTGGCAGACACCTGTCCTTCTAAACCAGGACAGTAACATATGGAAAAAAGTACCTAGTGACTATCCAAAAATCTGTTGGTAGCAAATGTTACTGTTCTTAGTCCATTAACTACCTAAGCTTAGGAGTGAAATGCCATTAACTAATTCAGATAAAAACAAACTGTAGTGGTCTTCTTTTCTATGTATTTTGATCTAGAAGTATATAGATGGATCATCAGATATTCAGAAAAGAATGACTCATAGAATCATAGAATCATAGGATCATAGAATGGCCTGGGTTGGAAGGGACCTTATAATCATCCAGTTCCAACCCCTCTGCCGTGGGCAGGGACACCTTTCACTAGACCAGGTTGTTCAGAGCTCCATCCAGCCTGGCCTTAAACATTTCCAGGGATGGGGCATCCACAACTTCTCTGGGCAACCTGTGCCAGTGTCTCATCACCCTCACAGTAAAGAATTTTTTCCTAATATCTAATCTAAACTTACTCTCTTTCAGTTTGAAGCCATTTCCCCTTGAATATCAGTAAACACCACAAAAATATTCCTCCTTGTTTAGTTGGAGCCTCTCCCACATCCCACATTAACTTTAACAATGGATGACAATAAGAATTTATATGCATGGGTGGGGGGAAAGTAATGTTTTTGCCAGTAAGTGAAAATCTTTATGGACAAACCTTTATCCCCCCAAAAGGAACACAGGTGAATAAAATAACATGGAGAGAGATGGAATTTCTGAAAGGAACTTTATAATAATATACAGGAACATTAAGCAATAGTATTTATATTGTCTAAATTTAGCTGTCTGTATGTCCATATAATTGATGAGAAGAAGTAGGTTCCAGCCTTGTCTGAGTCTCTCCTGAAGCACTCATTTGTCCTGGTTTTGGTTGGGATAGAGTTAATTTTCTCCCAGTGGCTGCTGTGGGGCTGTGTTTCTGATTTGTGCTGAACACAGGGTTGATAACATAGAGATGTTTTTGTTATTGCTGAGCAGGACTTGCACAGAGCCAAGACCTTTCCTGCTTTTTGTACAGCCACACTGGCAAGGGGGCTGAGGGTACATGGGAGCTTGGGAGGAGACACAGCCAGGACAGGTGACCCAAAGTGACCAAAGGGATAGTCCAGACCATATGACATCATGCTCAGTATGTATAGTGGGCAGAAGAAGGAGGAAAGGGGGGGGGACGGACATTCTGAGTTATGGTATTTGTCTTCCCAAGTCACTGTTATGCCTGATGAGGCCCTGCTCTCCTGGGGATAGCTGGACACCTACCTGACCATGGGAAGCAGTGAATGAATTCCTTGTTTTGATTTGTTTGCATGTGTGGCTTTTGCTTTTCCTTTTAAACTGTCTTTATCTCAACCCATGAGTTTTCTAGCTTTTACCCTTCCGATTCTCCCCTTGATCCTGCTGGTGGGAAAGTGAGCAAGTGGCTGCGTGGGGCTTGGCTTGTGTCTGGGGTTAAACCATGACATCACTTTTATCCACTATTTGTATAGGTGTTCTCTTCTAGAAACTTAGTTAGTATGAATCCCTGCCTGACTGAACAGTTTGAACATAAAATATCTTTATTGCCATACATTGATTTGAGTGTGTCTCTGGAATCAGGTTCAAACTCAACCATGGACCACAAAAGAAACAGTGGCACTCAGAAAAATATGGCAAACTCTACAGCCTGCAATATACAGAAAAGTAAGGAAAGGTGAAGTAATGCGGGTTTTAAAAGTATTTCTTTTGTACAGACAAAATAATATAATGTTCTGGATAAACAGAAAACCAATTCTATTACATTCAACCATACTGTCTGTCTTAGGTTACAATGTAAGTTGTAACCAAGAGTATGTATTCTGTCTGTTAAAACCAGGTGGGGCAGTGTTCTTTATCTCTTCCCTGACACATCCCTGGTAACTCCCTCCAAAGAGACATCTTCTGTTAATGGGCCATTTAGCCTTAGTGCATGACTCATAAAATTACATCATCCCATTGGGAGATGCTCCACCCAGGGGGAGGAACAAAGCATTCCTACCTGGATATAATCTGAGGCCTGGAACACCACAGTCAGCCCTTACCTACTGGATTCCCAGAGGAGAAGAGCTACATAACCACCACTGGATCTTCAGAGGAAGACCAGACCCTTCTACAGGATCACCACTTTAACAGAACCATATCTATCAGCTCAAGACAACTGCAGCCACCACCTAATAGGACTGCTACCACCACCCTGCCTGGCGGGGTCAGGTTGTATCCTGACTCTGGCAGTTTAAGCCAGTGTTTCTGTATTATTGCCTTGTTATATATACTAGTAAAGAACTGTTATTCCTATTTCTCATATATTTGCCTGAAGCCCCTTAATTTCAAAATTATAATAATTTGGAGGGAAGGGGGTTACATTTTCCATTCCAAGCAGACACCTGTCTTTCAAACCAAGACACCGTCCTACTTCAATCATCACAAGAGTTAAGACCATTAGACCCAAAGCAAAGACTACAGCCAGCCAGTCTGATGCCTAGGTTTTAACTTTTATATTTTCCTGATTCTGTACTGCTTAGAGTGTAACTCTGAAGTTTCTTGTAGCCTGTTTGTTTCTGCTCTCTCAGGCTGGGTAGACATAACAAAACCTCTCCAGGCCTGCTCTCCAAGGTCACCCAGACCGTCCTAGGCCCAAAAAGTATAATCCAAAGAGCTTCTAAGGGGTGAAAGCAGAGGAGAAATTACATCATTAAACTGAAGCTTTAATTGGAGAATTAACCCTGATATGCAAATGAACCAAACCTATAAAGGTGTGAAGAACTCATGACCTGTTGTCCATCTTGGGTTCCATTTTTGGCAATAGCCTGTGGCTCCCAGGGTGTACCTTTGAAGGCCTTTCAAACAAATACCTATTTTATTCTTTTACTCCTGTCCAGTCTCTGTGTCTAGGAGGCCTCTTAAGGCATCGTCAAAATGGATAAATGGTAGCACCACATTATACTCCATGCATCTCAATTACTACAAAGCAACCAGACACACACTTTGCCAGTGGATTTCACAACCATTTTCTGAGAGCAGAGGAACAACAAGACTAAAGAGGTTAGGTTTTGTTCCAGGTTCCAATAAAAAGTTTGCTTTCATTATTAAAAGCCATTATAAACCTGCTGCCCAAATCTATTTTTTGTCTCACTTCTTTCCATACTCTTGTTTCTGTTAAATCTATCTCCTCCTTCTCTGTCAGTATCCCATTTAGGCTTTTCTTCTTTCTCCTCTGAGTACCAAGAGAAGGCCTGAAAGATTACCTTCCCATTCAATTTTGGTGCTTGACAGAAGCACAGCACATCCAATGTCAGATCTGGTAGAGAGTTCCAGTCAATCTTAGTACCCCATAGCCACTGCATGGTTAGTTGCTTCATGCAGATAGTATATATTTAGAAATGTAAAGGTATTGAGAATAGCTAGTGTTTAGGAAGGCTGTTTATAGAACATAAATATACTTTAAGTAAATTTCCAATTTATTTTTTCAAACATTTATTTTCTTCAGTCAAATCTTTTTGCCTAAAATTTGGCAAAAAAAAATAGGCCAACTTTTCTCAGGGAAATGAAATTACACAACCTAAAGGCAAAGAAATACTAATTCCTTGTTCTTCATACAAAGTATGAAGGTACTTAAGGCCATCAGATATATGTAAGATTTCTTTTAGTACAGGCAAATGAACATACTTTCTTCATACCTAACTTTCATAAATCATTAAACCATTTAAGATAAAACTTTATAATAACAATCTGAGGCAAATACCCAGCACAGAAAATTTCATCTTAAAAGGTTGTCTTGGGGTGACTTTATGATGCTGTATCCCCTATTGCCTGCTCTACGCCAGACATGATCCTATGCCTTTCTGTGCCTTTAAGCTGGGTCCAGGAGAGGGGGGAGAGAAGCAGAGCGAATTCTTCAGAGTGGTTTTGTGTTCAAGGACACATACACTCCCCTGCGCTCTCACAGCTGCAGAGCTGAGGAAGCACCTTCCTGCTTTTAGCCAGCTTTCAGCTCAGTTTTCTCAGGAGAGAGACGGAGAGTTAAAATTATTTGCCTTTTAACTAGCCTGCTATCTGAGGCAAGAAAGTTTTTTTCCCCTGGGACTTTGGCTTCTTCTTCTTCTCTTCTGGACTGTTCAGCAACACCAGAACATCACCGAGAGGCCTTACACTGCGGCCCAGAGGGGCCCACGCTGAACCTCAGCCCCAGAGAGGGCAGAGCCACACCTACAAAGAACTCTGAATCTATACAGATCTTCTCCACAGCAAGAGGTTTTATTATTTAACATTGTTCATTCTTTTTTTTGGTGCCTGTGTGCACGCTGCTGGTTAAAAAAATAGGATTTTTTTCACTTTCCTCTGAGGAATTTCTTTCCAAACCTGATGGGGGAGGGGCTGCTGATATTTGCCTTCTATTAGAGGATACATTCATTTCGGACGTTTCCTCCAAATTTGTCTCAAACCGGAACCAAGGTTTTAGTTTGGCAAACTTCTAATCACCTGAAAACCAAGTCTTTTCATAAGAAGTGTTGGACAATTTCAAAGAGATAAATATAAATATAAAGATAAATATAAAATAGATACAAATACCTATCAACTGAATCTGTAATACAGCAATATGTTTTCATTAGTTACAAATAATTTAAATCAAAATAACAACATGTTTTACAAAATGCCTCTAAACAGCAGGAGGCATCACTGTTTATAGTAGCAAATGTATAAAAGGGAACAATTTTTTCAAAATATCATTGTCCTTGTTTAAAGGACAGGTGTCTGCCAAGGAAGGCGGGAACCTCCCTTGGAATAGAAAATGTGACCCCCTTCCCTCCAAATTATTATAACTCCAAAATTATGGGGCTTTCAGGCAAAAATATGGGAAATCGAATAACAGTTATTTACTAATATCTATATGTATAACAAAGCAAACAAAACAACAACAGCAGCAACAACAAACAAAACCAGAAACCCAATAACAGCCCTCTCAGCGGTCAAGCACTTTCCCCTTTGGTGTAGTTACGGTCACAGCCAGCGGGGGCGCTGTTGGCTCCCAGCCGGGCAGGGCAGGTGCGATGATTCCCTCGCGGCTGCAGGGGGGCGCCGTGGCGCGAGCTCAGCTGCCTCCTCACGTGGTAATGGCGACTCAGCCGGCGGGAGGGATGGAAAAGGAGCTTCCTTTGCAAACTCACAGGGGTAGCCGATCCTGGTGCCCCTCCAGATGGCAAAATGAGCTTTAGCAGGAACCTTAGAGCAGCGGCTGGAACAGCAGAGGTGGGCACATCCGGCGTAGCAAACAAGATGTAGCAGAAATTACACAGCTGTAGCAGGAGCTGTGGGTGTCCCAGCAGGCATGGGGTGTTAAGTTACAGTGTAGCTAAAAACCCAGAGCAGTGGCAGAAAAACAACGGGGCTGGGCAGTGGCAGCCGGGCTCCCAAACGCAGCCTGGCTCGGCTCCCTCGGAGGGGCTCGGGGTCCCGGGTTTTCCCCTGAGGCACCTGAGTAGATGGTGAGGGTCCTTTCCAGTGAGGTAGGGTGTTAATAAGGTCCCAGTTCAATGGCCGCTCTTACGAGCAGAGCCTCACTCATGGTAGGAGAAAATAGTAGGAGACAGAAGTCTGCAGTGGTGGTGAATTCTTCCCACAGCGACAGCAGCCTGTGTTCCCTCCGATCCCGAGAGCGAGAGAGAGGAGCCAAGCCCAGGCCCTCACCCCCCAGCCAAAATTGCATATCTCTGTCCTTCCAAAGAGAATGCCCCTCAGCTACGAGAGTACAGCCAGCTGCACCCCTCCCCCCACCTTGGCCACTTCTTTTGTCTCTTAAGTACCGGTCGTTATTGTCTCTTAGTAACAAATGGGACAAAATTCCCTGAGAGAGAAAAAAAAAGGAAAAATCCTAACCTCCAACAATCATTTTTAAATTAAAGGCATAAAACTTAACTCTTTGGTCTGGATTTTTTTTTTAATTTAGTCTCAAAAACTTACCTGTTCATGTGTGTTAATGTTTGATCGAATGAATGTTCTCCAATTCTTTTATTTCCAGAAAGATCTCTACCTCCACTCCCAGTATATGTGAATTCATCTCCTCGGTCCTGTGTAAGAAGATTATCCTCCATTTTAGCATTCTGTATTAAAGCATCTGAACTGAAAACCTGCTCCTTCATTTGTTCTATTTACTCAAAGAAGAACAATTGCCTGAGGCAAAGAAAAATGTGCTGTTTTAACATCATTCTCCTTTCAGAGTAACAATGCCAGCAAAAAGTTACTGGTTCAGATACAGCATATCAGAAAGTGATTATAAAAAAAATACACCTGCCTTAAAATATTCTTTGAACTCCTCAAGCATTACTTTTAGTCACACAGATATTTCTGGTAGAGGGAATGCCTTCTAGGTAGCATTTTCTCATTCTCTAACTTCACAGCTGAAAGGAAAATCCCATTTGGAAAATAGTAATATATCACTCAGAGTCCTCATTTCTGCATCTTCATGGGACTGAGCACCAATACAGCAAACCACTTTGTATTTAAATACAAGTAGTTTACTCCAATAACACTATACACATTACAATCAAGTAAAAATATTTCGGAAAAAAAATACAAATATAAAAGAGTTGTCTATGAATGGGGTTTCTTGCATTTGCAGAGGTTGCCTCACCTCAATTTCAGTTGTTCAGAACCACTAAGAGTTTAGAAGGCTTCTTCAGATGCAAATTTTGTGAAATTGAATGAAGGTTGATTAGACATTCCTTTGAAATAAGCTTTAAATATAATTAAAATATACATAGCACTTAAGTGAAGCCACTGTTATTATTCTTTAAAAATTCAGATGAAAGACACATATTTAACTATCTTTATAATTAACCAGCAAAACCAATTTACATGGGAAACAGGGAGTTCTCAAAATTTTGAGGCTTTCAAAGTAAAATTAGATGACTGGAAGATATTCTTTAATCAAAGCTATCTTTTAGACATTGGTCTTCATAAAGAGATAAGATAGATGTAAGGCCTGGGCATACATACTTACTTGACCTATAAACCTTCAGTGTTCTACACATGAATGGGCAAAATGCTATAGATTTCGGATAAACTGGAAATCCAGGAGAAGGAAAATGAGGAACAAATGGGACCAGTTCTGTTTAATATCTTCATCAATGAGGGGGATGAGGGGATCAAATGCACTCTCAATAAGTTTGCAGATGACACCAAGTTGGGTGGGATTGTTGATCTTAAGGGTAGGAAGGGTCTATAGAGGGATCTGGATGGGCTGAATCAATGGTCAGAGGCCAATCATATAAGATTGAACAAGATGAAGTGCTGGGTCCCATACTTGGGTTGCAACAACCCCATGAAATGTGATAGGCTTGGGGAAGAGTGGCTGGAAAGCCGCTCAGGGGAAAAGGACCTGGAGATGTTGGTCAACAGCCAAATGAACATGAGCCAGCATGTGCCCAGGTGGCCAAGAAGGCCAAGGGCATCCTGGCTTGTATCAAAAATAGTGTGGCCAGCAGGACTAGGGAATTGATTGTCCCCACTGGTGAGGCTGCACCTCAAATGCCATGTTCAGTTCTGGGCTCCTCATGACAAGAAAGACATTGAGGTGCTGGAGTGTGTCCAAAGAAGGGAAACAAAACTGGTGAAGGGTCTAGAGTACAAGTCTTAGGAGAAGCAATTGAGGGGATGGGGGTTGTTTATTCTGGAAAAAAAGGAGGCTCGGGGGGACCTTATTGCTCTCTACAACTACCTGAAAGGAGGTTGTGGTGAGGTGTGTGCCAGTCTCTTCTCCCAGGTAACAAGTGATAGGAAGAAAAGAAATCGCCTCAACCCTGAAAGTGGTTGTCAAGCATTGGAACAGGCTGCTCAGGTAAGTGGTTGAGTCATCATCCCTGGAGGTATTTAGTGTAGATGTGACACTTAGGGACATGGGTTAGTTGGTGGACTTGGCAGTGCTAGGTTAATGGTTGGACTTGATGATCTTAAGGGTTCTTTCCAGCCTAAATGATTCTATGATGATTGCTACTGTAGAGGGATTCCTTGTGGAACAGGGGCATATGATCCCCCAGGAGACTCTGGGCAACCCAGGGTTGCTGCAGAAGCACCCCTGAAGGGGCCTCAGCCTGCAGATAGGCCAGAAAGACACCTGGCAGCAGGCAGCCTTGAACAGCCTTGGGAAAAGCTACACGCTGGTCGGCTCCCCCCGCTGCTTAGAGGCTGTCCCATGGGAATAGGGTGTGAATCTTTGTAAAGTAGATATAAGTGAGTGTAAGTAAACAATAAAGGGAGCACGATGCTCAAATCGTATCGGTGTTTGTATCGTGACTTCGGCCGGCCCCCCTGCGCTCGGAACCCCCCTCCCCCCGCTAAATGCTACAGATCTAATTATGAGAGGTGGCATCTTGCCTTGGGGTGTTTTTATGATAATAATGTATTCCCCTATTGTCTACTTTATGCCCAGAAATGGGTCCTGTAGCTTTAAGCTGGGTCCGGGGTAGGGGTGGGAGCTGGGGGAACTCTGGCGCGGGTTGTGTGCAAGCACTCACTCGCCTGTGTGCTCGGCTTTGTGGTGGGGAGTGAGTTACATTTTTGCTTTTAGCTAGCTTGGTTTTTGTTAGCTGAGTGACACTGAACCGTGCCATAAATCAAATCCCTCCTGATGGGATTGAATTTTCTAAAAGTCCTTGCAAGGAGTTTCAAAAGGTAAACTGAGACTTTTCCTAGAGTTTCAATGCTGCCGGATAGTTGTTTATTAAGTCTTATAAGAGGAACAGAGCCACTAGCGTGACCCAGGTACAGCATAGAGCACAGAAAGCAGTAGAGAAGTCTAATTATGAAGATTTACGTGGCCTTTTAAAGATAATTTAACCAATAGTTACTAAAAATGTATATTATTTTCACTTTCCTACCAATTATTCAGTAACGCAGGCAGGAACTGCAGAATTCTCTATCCAACCATTCCAAACTACTTTTACTGCAGAACATGGAGTAGTAGAATAAGGAGAAGAAGGTTTAGAGAACAACAACAATCCTCCATTTTGATATTTTTTACTCTTATCTATTTACTACAAAGAGAAGCCTAAAACCTCTAAATTTTTCACCCTGTGACAATCTTACATAGTAGTCTATCACCTAATTCACACCACTGTATTTTCTAGTTCTTGTCTGATCGTTGGTAATTTTTTCCAAGGTTGGAGGTTAAAACAGTGTTGTTCAGGGGGGTAAGAACCCTTAAAAACAGGCAGAGAAATATTCTCAGCACTCTGGGTTCCTACATCGAGGACTGCAATAGCAATCCTCCGGTGACTTCTGTGGCTTCTGGAACTGTTCGACTTAGCTTTGGTCCGAGAACCAGACCATCGGTGGGAGCCGGACGCCACGGATCAGTGGGGAGGCCGCGGGACACCACATCCCGGCTCCAGACCTCGGGAGAAGCCGAGCCAGCAAAAGAAAGAACTATTAATCCACCAGCTTTCTCCACAGCAAAGAGGTTCAATATCTAAGTTATTCATTTTTTCCTGTGCCCTGTGGGCACTTTGCTTGTTAAATAAACATGTTTTTTCACTTTCATCCAAGAAATTCCTTTGGTATCGGTGGGAAGGGAGTGATGAAACCTGTTTTCTTTAGAGGAAATGTTCATTCCAGAGCGTTTTCTCCCAGAATTCTCTCTAAACCGAGACATATCTCTTAGCACTTTTCAGTATAACTGTACTCCTTACCTCATTTCTGCTCATCTTCTCAAAAGAACTTTCCATGTCAGAACATCAGACAAAAAAATAATTGTGAGGAAAGACAACACAGTTGCTGGAATAGGAAGAAAATAGGACTCATGAGCAACTTACACAGAACCCCCATCATATTAAAGAAGAACAGGGGTACTGATTTGGAAGAAGGGGGAAATCAAAAGGACATTGAACCTCTGATATAAGGTGAAATAGGATATACAACTACCAATCCTTAGAATAGTACAAGAGAAAGTGGAAGAATATGAAATTACTTGCACCGAGAAAGGAAGTCTAGACTGACAAGAAATGTGGCCACACAGTAAGAAAGAGTAAGGTAAGTATGGGCAGAAATACAGCTTCTGCACACAGGAGTGATGCTGGCAGAGTAGGAGAGAATGAAAGAACCTACTCCTACAGGAGATAATACATTTTACATTGAAACTGGAATGTCTCAGGAATATACACACAGCCAGCTACTATGCATCTGCTGATGGATAGTGACTTATTAAATCATGATTCCTCAATAACTTTAAGATAGGATCCTCCCTACGGACAATTCAGGATCTATCAATGTAGTGGGTTCAGTTTGTAACCGGGCGGAAATACCAATTTAGTGTAGTGGTTTGGTCCAAGATACTCATTGCTGTTTACCTTCTGTGAGATAAGAATTAGGAGAAACGCAAAGCAGGCACCAATCTTGAAAGAATATAAAGAAGTTTATTAACAGACCTAAAAGAAGAAAAAAAATCATACCACACCTTCAGAACACTTCTCCTCCCCCCCCACCTTTCACTCTTCTCCCACTGACAATGTAAAAAGACAACCCTTGAGATGTTCAGTCTGTTTACCCACTTCCATAATAACCTTGTTCAGTCCATTTAGGAAGAGGAGTCTCTCTTGCCCATGCTATGAACACATTATCACAACAAGACAACCGCCCGGGTTGGTTCTCTGCTCGCATGTGAGTCCCTTCCCCCAACTTGCAGCTTTTCCCACAACTGCTTTCGAAAGTCCACTCTTGAATTACCCTCTAAGAATAGAGACCCTTCTCCTTCCCTGGGAGCAAAGGGTCCTCCTCATCTTCATTGTTAGGACTATCTCTGGGAGCATCTCTAGGAACTGAGGTCTTCTCCTTTTCCATTTGGAGCAAAAGTCCTCATCACTTCCATCTCTCCCTGTTCAAATTTCTCATTAAATTACAGCTGCTTCAGCATCTGCCTATCTCAGCGCAGGTGCCTTTGCTCACAAGTACAAGTTGAACACTCCACCCCCCCATGCCTTCATGAAATTACAACGGGTACTCTGATACATCATAGCTTTACATCAGAATTTCAGCTTTAAGCATCTCCTCTTTCTTCTCCCTCAGGTTTTCAGCTCTTCACAGCACTAAAAGGGTTAATCTCACCTAGGCCTTGCAGCTGGAATGTGGCTTATCACTGTTGGTCACATGATCTTTTGCCAGACAGCAGGGCAGCTTTAGCTGAATCTTGGCCACAGTGGAGAGGGGGAGGTGGGCCGCTCCGGCTGCCCACAGCAGGGCTGTGGGGGGGGTTCCGCGGGTGAAACAGGGCCCATCGGCTCCAGGATGGCCGTGGCCTGGCCTGGCCTGGCCCGAGCAGGGCCTGGGCTGAGCCCGCTGGCCCCTGCACGGGGCCCGCAGCCACCTGTCCCAGCACCAGAAAGAAGAGAGCCTCTGCCCCGGGGTTAGTCTATTCTTAAGTGTGGATCACAGAGGCGGTCACAACTTTAAGTGCTCAAAGAATTGTCCATATTCAAACTGGCCAGCTGATAGGTTCTGTTAGGTCACAGAGGAAGCTGTAAGCACCCCTTTGCAAGAACATCACTTCCGGGACTATGCTTGCTAACCCATGACAATCAACTTTTGCAGTGTCCAGCTTACAGCTTGTGTGTGACAGGTAAGGGTTGAAGGCTTCTTAAATTTCAACAGGATCTAAGGGCAGAGCTCAAGATACTGATACTGTGATAAATTCTGGGCTGGACAGGTAAAGATTGACAAAGGTGACAATCAGCAAAGGGAATTTGTTAGTGGCATCTGCATTCCAATCGTTTATGAGAGGCCTTGAATCCCTCTTTAGAAATAATGCAATTACTAAAAATCATAATTAGAAATATTATCATTATTAGAAATAATAGAATTATTATAAATAACGTGAAATTATTTTACATTCTTGTCTTTCCTTTTTTTCCTTCCTCCTATCGTTTCCCCACTGTTTCCTAGCTTAAAATATAAATTTTCTATTATCTCATGCATTGGTTTGCGTGGCAAGATTTTAGTAGCAGAAGGGCTACAGCGGTTGCTTCTGTGAGAAGCTGATGGAAGCTTCCCTTATACCCAATAGAGCCAGTGTCAGATGGCCAGGCCAATCAGTGACAGTAGTAATACCTCTGTGATAACATATTTAGGAAGGAAAAAAAGTTGTGCTGAAGCAAATTGCATTCAGAGAAGAGCATATGCATTTAGTGTTGTCCATGACCATGGAGCCATCTGGAAGGAGAGAGGACTGTTCAACGCTCAAGGTAACCAGATCAAACACGCTGAACAAATCCTTGCCCTCTTAAGAGAGCATCAAAAGACCCACAGAAGTAGCTGTCATGCATTGTAGGGGTCATCAGAAAGGGAAAACCCCTCCAGAATTGGGAAATCACTTTGCTGATGAAACAGCAAAAAGGGCTGCAGAAAAAGGTATTCTTGCAGTAATTCCACAAAAAAAGATTGACTTGTCAGGTTTCACCCCAAAATATGATCAGGCTGACCACAAGTTAATTAAGTTTCTTAAGGCTGAGATCACAGAAAATGAATGGGCTGTTACACCTGCAAATCAGGTTGTAGTCCCACCTCTAATCCTTTGAGAGCTAGCTCGAAGAGAACATGAAAGCACACATTTCAGGGTTGAAAATCTTCTGAAACATCTAAAGAAGGTAGTAATAGGAAAGGGAATGACAGATCTTGTACAATCAGTAGTAAGCAAGCGTGAAATCTGCTGCAAAAACAATCCTGATACGAGGAAAAGAGTTGTGTTAGGAGTAACAAAGGCAGGGGATCTTCCTGGAGACTACTGGCAAATAGACTTTGCTGAGTTACCACGCAAAGAAGGATACAGGTACATACTGGTATTGGTTGACACCTTCAGTGGATGGCCTGAAGCTTGCCCCTGTCGCACTAACACAGCCAAGGAGGTGGTGAAAGTTTTGCTTAATCATATAATACCAAGGTTTGGGGTTCCTTTGGGTATGTCCTCGGATAGGGGACCACATTTTGTTGCAAATGCGATTCAAGAAGTTAGCCGAATTTTGGGAATTGCTTGGGATCTGCACACACCTTACAGACCCCAAGCAAGCAGTAAGGTGGAACGCATGAATGGGACCCTTAAGGCACAAATTGGCAAAATTTGTCAAGAGACATCCATGACATGGGTTCAGGCCTTGCCTATAGCTTTGCTGAGGATCCGTATACAACCAAGGTGGAGGGATAACATCAGTCCCTGTAGAGGGATTCCTTGTGGAATATAGGATACCCCAGGAGAGCTTGGGCATCCCAGGGCTGTTGCAGAAGTACCCCTGATGGGGCCTCAGGCTGAAGATAGGCTTGCTAGGCACCTGCTAGCCAGCAGCCTTGAGCAGCCTTGGGAAAAGGCATACACTGGTCAGCTCCACCGCTGCTTAGAGGCTTTCTCATGGGAAAGGGGCGTGAACTTTGGAAAAAGTATAACTTGGTGTAAGTGAACAATAAAGGGGAGCACGATGCTCAAATCTAATCTCAAATCTAATGGCTTTAGGTTCTACTTTGCAGAAGCTCCAGAATTACATTGTGTTATCCAGACCCATAGGACTGGACACCCCTGCACATCCCTTCCAGCCTGGAGACTGGGTCTATGTTAAGTGGTGGGACAGTAATCCTCTACAGGCCAAGTAGAGAAGACCACTCCAGATTTTGCTGACCACCCTCACCACAGTCAAAGTCGCTGGCAAAGGACCCTGGATTCACTACTCCAGAGTTAAGAAGGCTTCTGCTCCTGAAACAACTGAGAAAACAGGGACCGATACAAACGAAGATGATGTAGTTTAAATGATTTTTTCTTGTGCTTATTATCTACACAGTTGGTAACCCTGGCTCAGGTTTGGAACTAAATTTTGCATATGATTCTAGTCCAAAGTATATCCAAAGACATTCATTTGGATACAAAACTAATAATTGACATGTGAACTGAAGTGAAAAGACCAACAAAATTTGTTTACAATTTGAGAATTAACTTAGATCTTACATTGGATAACATTCAAAGCTGATTGTATCTTCCACACCCTGGTTTCATGGTTACCAAACTGTCCCTAGTTCACAGATTGTTTATAATGATTGTAATCATAATTCTTGTTTATAGATATATACTGCTGTTAGACATATTATTAGTGGATATTAGAATATGTAAAATAGAGTCTAGACAAGGTAGAGGCCTTGTCAAGCCTCTAAAGGGGGGAAATGATGCCTTAGATCTTGATCTTTGTGTTCTTCAAATCCTGTACTGCTTAGAGTGTAACTCTGAAGTTTCTTGTGGCCTGTTGGTTTCTGCTCTCTCAGGCTAGGTAGACATAACAAAAGCCTCTCTGGGCCTGCACTCCAAGGTCACCCAGACCATCCTAGGCCCAAAAAGTATAATCTAAAGAGCTTCTAAGGGGGTGTATCAGTTTGGCCAAATTTAGAAATATATCCTCTGAGAGAAGGCAGGTTACTACCCCTCCCCCACCAGGTTTGGGAAAATAAATTTTCCTCAAAGGAAAGTGAAAGAGATAAAACCTATTTATTTAACAAACACACGGGAAAAGGAAAATAATGCTAAATAATAAAATCTCTCGCTGTGGAGAAAAAACCTGAGAAAGTATTAGAGTCCTCCCTTTGGTCTCCTCGGAGCTGGGCTTGGCCCAGGGCCAGGCCCTCTGCACTCGGTGGAAAGTCCTCCCAATGTGTTCTAATATTGAAGCAGTCCAGTGGAAAAGGGAGACAATCCAAAATTCCAGGGAAGGGAAAAAAAAAATTCAGCTCTCAGTCTCTCCCTGGAGAAAAAGAAGCTGAACAACTGGCCAAAAAACTGACTCGGGAAACAGCAAGCCGGGTGCTTCCTCCCTCTCCTGCCGCAGCTGGGAAAAAAAATAAATTGCTATCTCTGTGTGACCTTGAACAAGCTGCAAACTGCTTTGAAAAAGTTTTGCTCAGTTTTTCCTTCCCCCTCTCAGGCTCAGTTTAGAGGCATAGAAAGGCACAAAGTTAATTTCTGGGCATAGGGCAGCGATATGGGATACACATCATAAAGTCACCCCAAGACGGGGGGAAAGCGGAGAGGAAATTACATCATTGAACTGAAGCTTTAATTGGAGAATTAACCCTGATATGCAAATGAACCAAACCTATAAAAATGTGAAGAACTTGTGACCTGTCATCCATCTTGGGTTCCATTTTGGCAATAGCCTGTGGCTCCCAGGGTGTACCTTTGAAGGCCTTTCAAATAAATACCTATTTTATTCTTTTACTCCTGTCCAGTCTCTGTGTCTAGGAGGCCTCTTAAGGCATCACTGCAGTATGCTCAGATTTCAACATCTTTAACATCTTCATTAATGATCTGGATAATGAACTGGGTGGAGTGGCTGATACTCCAGAAGGTTGTGATGCCTTCTAGGCAGACCTTGAAAACTGGAGAAATGGGCTGAGAGGACAACAATGGGAAGTGCAGTGCTGTCCCTAGGGAGGAACAATCTCATGCACCACTACATACTGAGGGCTGCCCAGCTGGAAAGCAGATTGGCAGAAAAGGACCTGGGAGTCCTGGTGGACACCAAATTGAACATGAGTCAGAAATGTGCCTTTGGGGCAAAGAAGGTGTGGTGAACCTGACTGAAAGATCACTGTACATCTAGGAGTTAGTGATCCACATAGCAGTTAATCTGGGTAGGCCCAGGCCTGTGCTGTGCTGCATAAATCCCTTGGATGCAGGATGAACTCAGACAGCACATTGTAACAAAGGAGACTTCAGACAGTTCCCACTTGGTACTGGTTATTACGCCACCTAGATGGCCTTGCCCTTATTTAATAGAGCAGCAAGAAGTTCTCATGAGAACATAGTTTCTGTTTTAACAGGAAAAAATCATGGAGTTGTTTCCTCATAAGAAAATCCTATAATAGCTTGAATGACCAAAATGGGAGAATCTCTTCTATGGACAGTGTCTGTATGGTGTACTACATGTGGATTGGAGGTCTGTTTGATGCTACATTGCTCAGGTTTCCCAGCATCTAAAGAAATCCAATATCATCTATGCTATTCTCTCTGTTATGAAGGGACTGGAGTGTTTCTCCTATGAGGAAAGGCTGAGAGAGCTGGGACTGTTCAGTTTAGAGAAAAGGCTGAGGCAGGATCTTATCAATGTATATAAATACCTTAATGGAGGGTACAAAGAAGGCAAAACCAGACTCTTTTCAGTGATGGCCAGTGACAGGAACAGAGGCAATGGGCACAAATGGAAACATATGGAAAAACTGTTACTGTGAGGGTGACTGAACACTGGAGCAGGTTGACCAGAGAGGTTGAGAAACCTCTCTTTTGGAGATATTCAAAAACCATCTGCACACAGTCCTGGACAACTAGCT
Source organism: Corvus moneduloides (assembly GCF_009650955.1). Classification (NCBI taxonomy): domain Eukaryota; kingdom Metazoa; phylum Chordata; class Aves; order Passeriformes; family Corvidae; genus Corvus; species Corvus moneduloides. The sequence continues at coordinate 9,524,146 of NC_045510.1, read as the reverse complement.
CTAGGTCACCCTGCTTGAGCAGGGGGTCAGACCAGATGAGCTGCAGAGGTCCCTTCCAATCTCAGCCATTCTATGATTCTATGACTTGTTTAGTCTCATATATGCACAAAAGCCTGCATCTGTCAATATAAAAAATATTATATGATTAAAGGTTAAGAGTTTCTTTAGTATCACAAAATAAAATCTTTTTTTAAAAAAGAGGCTATTAAATCCAAGACAAGGTTTAAATATAAGACTCTTATTTGAAACAATAAAATAGGGTTTTTCAGGCTGTGAATGTAATCTTCAACACAATGCAAGTACAGACAAGGAGACAATGAGGGGTTTGAAGATCAGGAGACAAGGAGAGATTTCACAAAATGATACAAGAAAGAGATTTTTTTTTATATTAGCATTTTGTATAAACTGAAAGGTAACAACAATATTGGAACAATATGGAAAGGAAGGTGGAGAAGAGGCTATTGCAGAACAGAAAATAGTCTGCCTAAGAATCTGAAATGCCAGTAACAAGAAAGTATGAATTTTAAAAATACCAAATAACAAAATAATGTTAATATCAGAGGTGGAAAGAGGAAACATAACAAATCTGAATGGATGGGAAGATGCTTGCTGGCTATCCCCATAGGAAAGAGATCACTCAAAGTGTCTCACATTGGAACACTAGTTCCAAAATAATAGGTGCTAACTCAGCATGGCAATTAAGAGATGTTGGAACCATGACAGCATCTATAAAACTGGATAACAACTATCAGGTTTTCAGCTCCATAATCAGTTCAGATGACTCAGGCTAGACAGATTCTCAGTAGAATGACTCTAATGAGTTTCTGATCTTGGATCCTCAGCAATATTAACAGAAATTAGAACATCTCAAAGGACTTGTACTTTTAGCAACAGTCAGCAGGGCATATTTCAAGACATTTATCTGTGATACAGCATTTCCTTTGTACCTAGCACATCAGTACCAGTTCTCACATTGGATCCAGATGATGTAGGTATCTAGCTAGCATAGATACAGATCATACATTCCATTTTGACTAGCAGTTTACGCAGACCTTTGGATATAACAACTGTTGACTCAAACCTGAAGCTCTTATTGACACATCATTTGTATCTAAAATAATTTCAACAAACAATCAGTCTTGGCAACATATCTTGGGGACTAATAAAACTGATCTATCATTTTCATTAAGGAATAAACATTAAGCAATAGTTCAGAGATTCTGGATCATCATAAGCTTGTCCTAGGTTACAGTATAAGATGTAACCAAAAGCATGTATTCTATTATCATCTTCACAAGCTGTTAAAGCAGGTGAGGCAATGTTTGTTATCTCCTACCATGACTCATCCTTGATAACTCCGGAGGAGGAGGCTATTTCTGTTTAATGGGCAATCAAGGACCCACTGCATGACTCATAGAATTACATCAACCCATTGTGAGATGCTCTGCCCAGGGGGAGGAGCCAAGCATTCCCATCTGGATATAATCTGGGGTTTGGAATAGCATGAACAGTCCTTATCTACGGGACTCTGAGGACAAGAGCTACACCACTGGACCTTCAGGTAAAGACCAGATTCTTTTTCTAGAGGATCATTGCTTCAACAGGACTAATTCATCTGGACTGCTACCACCACCCTGACTAACAGGGTGTCAGGTTGTATCCTGACTCTGTCAGTGTTCTTGCACTATTGCATTTATTTTAATTTTCCTATTAAATTATAATTCTGACTTGCGATCTCCCACTGTTTTGTTTTCAAACTAGTACAAAGCTCCAGACAAATCTAGAGATCTAAATATTATTAATGCTGTAACTGTACAATGTCAAGGAAGTAGAAGACAACCATGCTGACACATTGGAACTGATTACCCAAACACAAGATTGATGTGGATACAAAGACTATCCAAAATGGATGGTAGACTGTTTCACAAAGCAGTTTATTAATTCATATTCTAGGCACTAGATTTGATTTACACAGATTTTTGTTTTTTTAATCTAAGAAACAAATATATTAATTTGGAGTCACATTTGAGTCACTATAATTGCCCTAAAATATATATATGTATATATTTATATATACTCAGAATCTTCAGAGCGTGAGTGATCACAGCAGATACCACTATCTGAGACATTCTCAATCTCAGTGTTGAGGCACTATATGATTGTATATGCAAAAGCCACTTAGTGGAGAAACAGACTTTGAAAATCTGAACAACACTGAATAAAAATTAACATCTTAATAATACTACCTCAATACAGCAGAATTATGTATCTCAAAATTTATACACAAAGAAAGTAAACATAGTTTTTGAGTCAAACTCAGAAACAGTGGCAACAACTAGGATACCAATTTTGCAACTCAAGGAAAAAGTAGAATATCTTCTGCCACTGTTTGATAAAGAAATACTTTAAAATCATTTAACCATGGAGTTCATGAAAATATCTTTTGCAATAGCCCAAAGTAACTAATATCTGGGTTACAAATGTTAATCCATTCTGAAAAAAATCTTACTTTCAGATTCACAAAAATAATTCTTGCACTTTCTCAGATGATATGCCCATTATAGTTAAGTATCAAGAGGACCATCAGAAGATTTGCAGTTTTAACATAACCAACACTAAATTTAAGTACTATAGTTAATGAATTTTAAATCAGGTAATGGAAGTAATGGAAGTACTTGTCACTAAAATACTAGGTTAAACATTCACAAGAGAGATATTCACATACAAAATTGTATGTAAGAATATTTTACATATGAAGCTAAATTTTATTTGACATAATATTACTTTTTCAAAGTACAACCTTATTCCTTTTCAATTTTGAGGCCCAATCTTGTATTGAGGCAACTTGTTATTACCAAGTGTTCCAAACCTTCAGGTGGGCAATGTCCCTCACAAGTCAATGTTTGCAGGATCATGAGCTTCCAAATGTGAATAATAAAAAAGACAAAACTGGAAAGTCAAACAGTGAATGCTATTTCCTGAAGTATATCTTTGAAACTACTCTTACCCCAATGGTAAACTGTTCAAAAAGAGAACATTAAAGAGGTAGCATTTTGGCAGGTTTGAAAGAGACTATAAATATACAGTAAAATGTTCTTAAAAATATATTTATTTCATAGAGTTTATCAAAATATTTAGGCTGGAAGGGATCTCCTTAAGTGTCTAAGTCCAACCCTCACTCAAAACAGATGTAGTTAGAGCAGGTTGCTCAGGGCTTTGTCCAGTCAAGGTTTGGATATCTCCAGGCATGGAGATCCCATAACTTCTTCAGGCCCCTGTCCTAGTGTATGAGGAATTTTTTTTCTTATACCTAACTGGAATATTCCATATTTCAACTTGTCTCCATTGTGTCTCATCCTTCCACTGTGCACCTCTAAAAGTCTGTCTGTTTTTGCTATGTGCTCCCAATACATAGCTGAAGACAGCAATAAGACCTCCCAGAACCTTCTATTTTTTACAGCTGAACAAATCCAGTTCTCTCCATGTATGTCATGTGTTTCAAACCCTTGATCAGCTTGGTGACCCTCCATTGGACTTGCTCCATTATGTCTCTCTTGTATGTCCAAGTCACAGGCTTTTTTTTTTTTCTTTTTTTTTTTTTTTTTTTTTTTTTTTTTGTCCTGACCTCTCTAAAATTAAAATTGATGTATTTAACTTTAGAGGTATTATGACTCCAAAAGAGGAGGCATCTATCTAAATTGATAACAGTAAAAGCAATGACCAGGACAGAACTTGAAGTATATCACTTGATATATGTTATAAATAAAGTATGTAATTCGTGCTATTATGTATAAAACTGGAATGTAATCAGACCATGTAGAGACCCAGTTTCAAAATCCTGGCTGAGAGAAAAATTTCACAACACCAAAAGTAATTCTCTCACAATAAGTGAGGATTTCACCTAGGTGGGGTTGGATCTTATCACCGAGACATTTGCACCATGACGACTTGATCACCACACTCTGATATCTACATTGCATCTGATAAGGAATCGGACATTCCGGGAACTAAAAATAACTGTTCCAGGAACCAGAGATGGCCCATCCATCACCAGAAATGGCCCACTCATCACCCAGGATGGACAATTCATCAGACCCAGGAAAGGCTTTGTGCAGCCAAACTCCGGGACAAGAAAACTTCATGAATACAAGAAGAATAGAATTAATTCGGACTCTACCCAAAAACTGTATGAGAAGAGACCAGCCGAAGCAGCAGCCGTGAACTTGGGAGGTCTGGTGCGATAGAGATCAGATCTATGAGTGTTCACCCAGCTCCGACCCCAGGCTCGGTGCTGCTTTTCTCGATCGTGGCTTTTGAAACCGATATTTCGGTCGCATAATAAATGTTATTTCTTTATAAATTTTGATTGGGCACTCTGTTTATCTTAGTTTGGTGACCCCGACGTGATCCGATTTGGGGTACCACGGACCCCTTTTTTCCCAGGAGGCACCCCACTAATTTTTCTAGTGGTCTGGCCGGACAAGGGACCCCGCGGACCAATTGGATCAATGAACCTAATTTAAAGTGGCACCTCGATCGAGAAAAGGAAATAAAACGAGCTCTCCAGGAACTCGGGGGGGACCCAGGGTGGGATCCCCAGAGCCGCAGCAGGGTAATTCACTCCTAAAAATCTACGTGCACGAAGAATCCACGCAGGAAAAATGGACCGTAAGTATTGCGTGGTTGAGTGGGAGCGGCTGAGCGTGTGTGAGACGTGATATTATCACGAAGCGAGTGCGGACCCCAAGATCGCAGTTCCTCTTTCCGGCGAGGGAAGAGGTCGGTCACGGGGGAAGCGAAAGAAAAACCTAATTCTTTTCCACACGTCAAGCCCGAATAAACCAAGAAATTCGGGGGATCAGCCGTGGACGGCTAGGGGGAAGGGTACGTCCTTTATAGAGTTCAAGGACTGGTAAGCCCCCTAGTCTCGGACATATTATAGTCCAGGTAAAAGTCAGTATTTTGAGAGCAGTTACCGGAGGAAAACCCCCAGGGCGGTCCCCTGCGAGGGCTACTAGACCGGTGACAAATTAAATACAAATTCAAAACAGTACCGAATTCAGAAATTTAGAGGACCCTTCACAAAATCCAGGTAAGGTACGCTAGCGAAGTAATTTTTTTTTTTTTCTTTCTTTAAGATGGGACAGAAAACGAGTAAAATCCTGAGAAAACCCCAAAAAAATTCAGGGGGTGGGAAGGAACAAGGGATACCTGAAATCCCGAGAGATAGTCCCTTAGGCTGGATACTAGAGCACTGGGGAGACTGTCCTGAAAGGAGAAATAAATCCAAGGAAAAAATGGTTTATTTCTGTATGGAAGTATGGGAGGGCAAATAAATCAGGGAACATGTAATTTGGCCTATTTTTGGCACTTTCGAAAAGTGGATGTGCCAAGCTTTAAGTAATTATATAAATACTAAGACTCCACCGGGAAAAGAGGAGGAAGAATATGCTAAGATGTAGGCGTCTGCTCGAACCGAGCTACTCCCGATAAAAATACAACAGGGGCCTACCACCCTGAACGGGACATGGGACCCCTTAGACAACCTCCCGGCCCCATATTTGGTCCCTCCACACCCACCCGTGCCGGCACAAGCTCCTCAAATGGACGGTGCCGCGGCGATACCGGGACAAGTACTGGTATCACAAATTTATCCCCAGCTCCAACCCTTGCCTTCACCGCCACCTGGGGGAAATGAAAATCCCCCCACCCCCACACTGGGAGCCTACTCCCCCCCTTCCAGCAGAACACATTTTCAAGCAAAGAAAGCCAGCGGAGATCACGGGGGGGGGGGAGGGAGAAAAGCATAAGCTGCTTCCCCTGAGAGAGGTGCCAACTGCACCAGGTGTTATAGGGTTCGTAAACGTGCCCATTAACACGGGTGCTGTGAGGGCTTTCAAGACAGAGATGGGAAAATTAATGGATGATCCCCTAGGGGTGGCAGACCGGCTGGATGAATTTCTGGGAAACAGTATATATTCATATGATGATATATGCGCAATACTAAGGTCCCTATTCAACACCGAGGAACGGGAAATGATTAAACAAGCAGGGGTACGGGGATGGGAACACAGGAATCCACAGGGAACACCAGGCAGTCAGAAATGGCCAAGCCAAGACCTGGGGTGGGATGCTCAGATGGGGGATGGTAGACGAAACATGATAGATCTGAGAAACATAGTAATACAAGGGATACGGGAGGCAGTACCCAGAGGGCAGAATCTGAGTAAAGTGTTTGGGGAATGCCAGGGAAAGGATGAAACACCCACGGAATGGCTAGAAAGATTGAGGTGAAATTTACAAATGTACTCAGGGACTGACCCTAATTCACCGATTGGGGAAGTTCTATTAAAAACACAATTTGTTGCAAAATCCTGGGAGGACATATGGAGGAAACTCGAGAAAATTGATAATTGGCAGGAGAAGAATTTACAGGAGTTGCTCCAAGAAGCTCAGCGGACGTACATGAGGAGAGATGAGGAAAAACAAATGGCACAAGCGAAGGTGCTAGTGGCAGCAGTTAGGGAGGTGCAGAAGCAGGAACGCCCAAAGGACACAGTAAGCCCAGGACAGGGCTCCGAGCTTCAGAGGAACCGGGTCCCTCCCCCGCAACGGAACCAAGACAGCCGGAGAAACCTTCTGGAGTGCTTTTACTGTGGGAGGAGAGGCATTTTAAGAAGGATTGTAGGAAAAGGATGAAAGATGAAAAAATCTTTCAAGAGGATTAGGGGTGTCAGGGGCTCCTCAATCTAGGGTCCAGAACATCCAGAGAGCCCTTGATAAAATTAAAAGTCGGACCCCTGAAGCAAGAACTAATTTTTTTTAGTAGACTCAGGAGCTGAACAGACCACGGTTCAGCAACTGCCGAGCGGATGTAAAAAAAGTAAAGATACTCAAATAGTGGTCGGGGCAAAGGGGGAACCCTTTAAAGTTCCGGTTATTAAAGATGTAGAATTTGAATCTGAAACCAGGATATGCCTAGGGAATGTGTTATTGGTTGAAGAGGCAGACTACAATTTGTTGGGAAGAGATTTGATGGTGGCTTTGGAGGTAAGCTTGATTGTTCAAGAGTCACAGCTTATGGTGAGTTTATACAAACTAACCATAGAGGATGAAAATAAGGTTAATCCAAAAGTCTGGTATACTAAAGGAGAGGCTGGCAAAATAGAAATGACACCCATTCACATTGAAATTGAAAGACCAGAAGACCCGATCAGAGTTAAACAATACCCTCTCCCTGTAAAAGGGAGAAAGGGACTGAAACCAGTGATAGATGAACTAATAAAGAAAGGGACTCTGGAGCCTTGTATGTCCAGACATAACACTCCTATTCTGGCAATACAGAAATCAGACGGCAGTTATAGACTCGTACAGGATCTGAGAGCAGTAAATGCGAGAACTAAAACACTATTCCCCACAGTCCCTAACCCATACACTTTATTAAGTCATGTCTCCCCCTCAGATACCTGGTATAGTGTAATAGACTTAAAAGATGCCTTTTGGACTTGTCCTCTAGCAGAGGAAAGTCGAGACTATTTTGCTTTTCAATGGGAAGATCCTGAGACCCACCGGAAACAACAGCTCAGGTGGACCTCCTTGCCTCAGGGGTTTGTAGACTCACCGAACCTGTTTGGCCAGGCTCTTGAACAATTGCTCAGCCAATTTGAACCTATTCAAGGAACCAAGCTACTCCAGTATGTAGATGACTTGCTAGTAGCTGGACCAACAGAAAAAGATGTAAGAGAAGCCACTATAAAGTTGCTAAACTTCCTAGGGGACAAAGGGTTAAAAGTCTCCAAGTCAAAACTTCAGTTCACTGAACCCGAGGTAAAATACCTGGGACATTGGCTAACGAAAGGAAAAAAGAAATTAGATCCTGAAAGGGTAGCAGGTATTGTGGCTCTGCCTCCGCCTGGTACAAAGAGAGAAATCAGGCAGTTACTAGGACTCCCAGGGTACTGCAGACAATGGATTGAGAGCTATAGTGAGAAGGTGAAATTTCTATATGAGAAACTAACCACCGACAGGATAAAGTGGACAGAGCAAGATGAAAAAGAATTTAAAGAATTAAAGGAGGCCCTAATAACAGCCCCAGTCTTGAGTCTTCCAGATGTGAAGAAACAGTTTCAATTATTTGTGGATGTCAGCAACCACACTGCCCATGGGGTCTTAACTCAAGATTGGGCAGGAGTTAAGAAACCAATAGGATATATGTCAAAGCTGTTGGATCCAGTAAGCAAAGGATGGCCTACATGCTTGCAGGCAATAGTAGCTGTGGCACTGATAGTAGAAGAAGCAAAAAAAGTGACCTTTGGGGCACCTTTAATTGTATATACTCCTCATAGTGTCAGGAACCTGCTGCAACAAAAAGCTGATAAATGGCTTACTGATGCTAGGCTCCTGAAATATGAGGCAATATTGGTCCATTCTCATGATTTAGAACTGCGGACAACTACAGCACAAAACCCTGCACAGTTTCTGTATGGGGGGGGTCTCAGAGACACCAACTCATAATTCTGCTGAAATAGTAGAACTACAAACAAAGATAAGACCGGATCTGGAGCAAGAAGAACTGGAAGGAGGAGAGAAATGGTTTGTGGACGGCTCAGCAAGAGTAGTGGAAGGTAAAAGAAAGTCAGGATATGCGGTGATAGATGGAAAGACAGGAGAAGTGGTGGAGTCAGGACCTCTAAGTGCTAGTTGGTCAGCTCAAGCATGTGAATTGTATGCAGTGTTAAGAGCTCTGAAAGGATTGAAAGGAAAAAAGGGAACTATTTTTACAGCTTCCAAGTATGCATTTGGTGTGGTACACACTTTTGGGGAAATTTGGGAAGAGAGGGGGCTAATTAACACCAGAGGGAGAGGATTAATCCATGGGGAAAAAATAAACCAGATCCTAGAAGCTGTCAGAGAGCCAGAGGCGATCTCAATAGTGCATGTTAAGGGACACCAGACAGGGATGCAGTTCCGGACCCGAGGAAATAATTTAGCTGATAAAGAAGCAAAAAACGCAGCATTATTAAAGGTAAGTACCCCGGAGGTTGAGCAAGGAGAACCCAAAGAATACCCCCCACAACCCTCCAAAAAGGAGATTGAAGATTACCTAAAAATAGGAGCAAAACAAGAAGAAGGTAAGTGGAGGTTACCTGATGGGAGGGAGCTACTGTCAAAGGAATATAGTAGGAAAATTCTAAAAAGACTACACCAGCAAACTCATTGAGGGGCAAGGGCCCTAGCAGAACAATTTTTAAAATGTTTCGGATGTAAGGGCATTTATGAATTAGCAAAGCAGGAGGTACAGGGGTGCATGATATGCCAGAGAATAAACCGGGCTAACTCCCGGCAGGCAGTACTGGGAAGTCGTCCTGCTGCTCATCGGCCTTTCGAAAGGATCCAAATAGATTTTACTGAGCTTCCTAAAGTCGGAAGATATAAAAATTTGTTGGTATTAGTTGATAAACTAACCCACTGGGTGGAGGCTTTCCCTACCTCAAGGGCAACAGCCCAGACAGTTTCAAAGATATTATTGGAAGAAATTATACCCCGATATGGTATAATAGACTACATAGATTCGGATCAAGGGACACATTTCACCTCTAAAATTATTAAGCAATTGGCCGAGGCACTAGGGATTCGATGGCAATATCATACCCCTTGGCACCCCCCGAGCTCAGGCCAGGTCGAGAGAATGAACCAAACTCTAAAAGCACAATTATCAAAATTAATGTTAGAAACAAAAATGTCCTGGATAAAGTGTCTTCCCTTAGCCCTCCTAAACATCCGAACTATGCCCCACTCAGAGACAGGGCTGTCACCCTTTGAGATGCTGTATGGGATGCCTTATAAACACGGAATGCCAGTAGGGCATCCAGGGATAGAGGATGGACAAATCCATCCTTATCTGACAGCAATCAATAAAAATTTACAGGAGTTAAGGAAACAGGGGCTGGTGACACAACATTCTCCCCTGGGATTTGCTATCCACAAGATACAGCTGGGGGACAAAGTTCTTATAAAAACATGGAAGGAAACCCCTCTCACTCCTCACTGGGAGGGTCCATTTCTTGTCCTCCTCACTACAGACGCAGCAATTCGAACGGCAGAGAAAGGCTGGACGCACGTTTCTCGAGTGAAGAAAATCGAAGTCCAGGAAGGAACACCTGAGTGGAGGATCACCTCTTCACCAGGAGATTTAAAAATAAAATTTCACAGACCCAACAAATGACTGGAAGGGATCAGATAAGTTGTAATGCAATTGGTTGTGAATGTTATCCCTTTGTCTCTTTCAAGTGTGAATATTGTAACGAAATTTGGGTTGCTCATTGTCACAGAGGGGATAGGCCCAGAGGCCTGTGTACAAAGTGTTTAGAGGAGGAGCAAGACCTGACTAGCCAATACTTAACCCTTGCTACTAATGTAGGGAAATTGGAACTAGACTCCCCTGAGTGGTACGCCATATATAAATACGGGGTCAGGGGAAAATTGGATGCACAAGCAGAAATTCTAACAGTCGAGTGCCAGAAAACAATCAAAGTACCTTGCGGATCAGACACAATAAAGCTCTCTAGGTGGAACGTATATAAGAGAAGGTATGCTATTCGGTCCAGCCATAGGACTCCAGAAGAGTATTCCTGCTGCTGAGAAGATGGCTTACCTCGCCACTGGCTGCACTCCAGTGGGCGAAGGCAAAGGCAGAGGGATACACCTATGGGGGTTCCTGATGGTTCTGAGCCTGACCATATGCCTAACACTTAATACACCACTAGAGGGTTTGTCCCCCAAAGAAGGCCGAAAAGCTGGCAGTCTTTGTGAACTGTGTCAGCAGGTCCTCCTAAAGGAACAGGAGACACATCAGAGCCCAGAGAACTGCAAGGGAAATAGCAAACATTGTGATCTGAATGGCACTCGATTTCAAATTTGTGAATTTAAAGGAAGAATTAAATGCTTATCTCAAAATGCAAGGTTTAAGAAAAGGAAGTCAGAAGCTCCTCCTTTCAAAAACAGAAACCAATACTCTAGGAGACATAAAAGAAATATAGACCAAACGCCGGTTTCCATCTGTGACCACTGTAATCATACTGTATGGGGTGGAGGGAAGAAAAAATCTATCTTCGTAGCCTATTCTCAAGTCAACAAATTATGTTATGATAATTCAAAATTAAGCATGTGCATGATGGATGGAAAAACTTACTGGGTGGGGAAAAATTTAAGGTACGAAGACAGATCACCCCTCGGCAATGAACCAGTTATACTAGACCTCCTTGAGGAAAATGATGACAGGGCATGCTTGCAATATGATAACACCTTTTGCTTTTCTAAGAACAAGGATGGCATGGACCCAGAACACACTATGAAACAGGTAGCATTAGACCTTAAGAGACAAGAATCAGAAATAAGAAAAAAGAGAATAGAACAAGAGATACTATTGGCATTAAGCAAACAATACGACTTACTAGAAAAGCAGTATAATGATTGGGAATGGCCAGCCCCTAACACTAACTTGTTCATAGACCTGATGCAAGAAATTGCTACTGAGTTAGGTTTATCCAACTGTTGGATATGTGGGGGGCTAAAATCAGCAGAAAAATGGCCTTGGAAGGGTGAAGGCTTAGCTCCAGAACAACTTCTAAAAAGAGATAAAAATCAGTTCTCAATGACTACACAGAGGCCTGAAGGTTGGATTCTAGACCAACGAGTAATAGGAATAATTTGCATCAGCAGGGAAGGAAATGAATATACTGAGGTTGTGGGATACACCCCATGTATATCCACCCTAGCAATATATTCAAATAACAAAAGTAAAATCTGGCAACCAGAACCCCCTGCAGGGTATTGGAGTCAAGAAAGAAAAGAAAATTGTGATTGGAATAGTCGAGTTAACCTTTGCTGGTACAAGCAATCTGGAGCTAACCCTTACCAATCCTTAGAAGACTTAAAAGAGTATTGGAAAGAACCAGAAAATACGAGAATAAAATGGAAAGCCCCTGATGGTATATACTGGATATGTGGCAAAAAGGCATACAGCGAACTGCCCAGCAAATGGAAAGGTTCATGCACTCTAGGTATGATTTGACCTTCTTTCTTTACACTCCCCAGATCAGAAAGTGGCCTGTTAGGAGCCCCTCTATATGAAACCTTAAGCCGAAAGAAAAGGGGGATAAAGAAAACACTACCTATAGCAGGTGGGAGCCAAAAATGGGGTGAAGAAGAATGGCCCGCAGAAAGAATAATCCAATATTATGGCCCAGCAACATGGGCACAGGATGGGAGCTGGGGGTATAGAACCCCTGTCTATTTACTCAATCGGCTCATAAGGCTCCAAGCTGTAGTAGAAGTGGTTTCAAATCATACCTCGGATGCACTAGAACTGTTAGCTAAACAACATTCTCAGATGCATGCCTTTGTATACCAAAATCGAATTGCATTAGACTATTTGTTAGCTGAGGAAGGGGGACTCTGTGGCAAGTTCAATGAATCAGAATGCTGCATAGAAATTGATGACTATGGAGAGACCATCAGGGACCTTGCAGCTGAGATCAAAAAGGTGGCACATGTTCCAGTCCAAAAATGGAATTCCATCTTACAAGCATCTTTGTGGGAACAATTATTTGATGGTACATGGTGGAAGAAAGCAGCATTCTTCATACTTTGTTCAATGGCCGGGGTGATATTCATACCCTGCATGATACCATGTTTTATTAGATTAATACACTCAGTAGTACAAGGTATGCAAATAGCTGCGATGCCCATGGACCCGGAACTAGCTGCTGGAGGATTAGGCAAAAACAATAAAATCTCTAAAATCATGGAATTAAAAGAAGAAGCAAATAGTAAAGCTGCCAAGGTTCTGATAAAGTTTGAAAAGCAGATTAAGGAGGAAAAGCTAGAGTTACAAGAAAAACTAAATAGCTATGACTAAAAAGAATTATTTTGTTTGAATTTTCATACCTTTATGTTTGTAGTAAGTATTTGATGATAGTATTTCTATTTTTAAGTAACAAAAGGTAGCACAAATGTAGAGGGATTCCTTGTGGAATATAGGATACCCCAGGAGGGCTTGGGCATCCCTGGGCTGTTGCAGAAGTACCCCTGATGGGGCCTCAGGCTGAAAACAGGCTTGCAAGGCACCTGCTAGCTGGCAGCCTTGAACAGCCTTGGGAAAAGGTATACACTGGTCAGCTCCCCCGCTGCTTAGAGGCTTTCTCATGGGAAAGGGGCGTGAACTTTGGGAAAAAGTATAACTTGGTGTAACCGAATAATAAAACTGGAGCACGATGCTCAAATCGTATCGGTGTTCGTATCGTGACTCTGGCTGGATTCCCCTGCTCCCGGGACCCCCCCCCTGCTACACGTGGCGCCCGAACGGCAGGGACCCGGGTGAGTTTTGCTTCAGGCAGGTTCGCTTCAATGCAGTAAGACTCCGTATTTCATCGTATCGGTGCGGCGGAGCCAGGGGAACCAGAGCGGGTGGCCCCAAAGCCGAGTAAAGCCGGGGGCCCGGTCTCGAAGCAGAATAGAAGGCCGGAGGATAAGTCCCGAAGCCGAGTAAAGCCGGGGGCTAAACCTCGAAGCTGAGTGGCCGGAGACCGTATTTTCGCGCGGCCGAGCGAATACCCGCAGCACGGAAGCTATGGATTATGAGGCGAGGACTCGACTCCTAGCTAGCATCCTCTCTAGGAGAGGTGAGATTGTGAAAGACCGAGATCTGAATGCCCTCATTACGTGGGCCCGGGAACATGGGTGTGTGGAATACACTTCGCGTTTATTCTCAGTCGAAGCGTGGGGGGAAGTTGGATATAAATTGTGGCTGTCCACGATTGAGGGTGGAAAGGAAGCTAAAGAAGCTAAAGCCCTCGGCTTAACCTGGAGGGCAGTAACTGGCACTCTCGCAGAGATGAACACAGAGAGGACAGTGGCTGCGGCTGCCATAGAGGCTTTAGGGAGTAGCAGCTCTGGGAAAGGAACAGACGGGGGTCTTATGGAGCGGCGGCCAGAGACCGGAGCGGAGTCCAGGGTAGCACGGTTCTTCGGGCTGGCTGCGAAAAGATCGATTAAAGGCACAGCAGCACCCGTCCGCTCACTGCGAGAGTTGCTGGACTCAGCAGGGCAGGATGTTATCCCTCCGACGACCGAGAGAGAAATGGCTGCGAAAGAAGGAGCAGAGCCGCCCGACTCAGGGGGCGGAGCACAGACGGGCCAAGGAGACACAGGCAGTCCTGCTGTCCTGCCGAAAGCGGCAGAGCAACAGAGAGGTCCTAAAACCCAGCCAAAAGCGGCAGAGAGTAAACCACCCCCCCCCCCCCCCCGCCAAACAGCGGGACGTCCGGCAGCAGCGCGGCTTCTGCGGTTTCATCTCCTGCAAAACCAAAGCCGGCCGGGGCGGCCCGGAAGCAGCCCCGGGACGGGGAGAAACACCAAGAACTGATACAAAAAGTAATCAAAAAGCTTGCTGACTTATCTACACAAAGCATTTTGCAGTCTTATCTTTACAGCAGATGTCCTGTGTTCAAAGGACTACATCAGCATCACACAATTGTTGTTAACCCCTTCTCAGTTCCTGCTCTGGGAGCGAACGTGGAAGCATCTAGCACAAGAAGAAGCTAGCAAACATCAAGGTGACACACAAGACCCACTGTATGCACTCCAAGCTGACATGCTAACTGGGAGCGGAGCTTACCGGGCAACAGTAACACAGCTGACCATGCCCGTAGTCATCCGTCAGTTGTCACAGACTCTTGCCCACAAAGCCTTGTTGTCAGTACCTGAAAAGAAGAAGTCTCCCCGGTATGCAGCAGTCCGACAGGGGCTGTCAGAGCCATATGGTCAGTTCATCGACCGTTTGTCAGCAGCCTTAAAGGATGCAACTGAGCTCTCTGAAGAGCTCCAAGAGCAAATGTTCCCAACACTTGCCTTTGAAAATGCTAATAGGCAAACTAAGACAATTCTTGCCACGCTGCCCCAAGGAGCAGGTGTAGACGAGATGCTCATACGTGCTACCCGTGCGGAACAGTCATCTCAAACAGCTGCCTTTACTGCAACACTGCAGAATGTCCTGCAACAACAGGGACAATTCATCGCCGCAGCACTGACCAGAGGGGTGCCCAGCAAGTGGTGCCGTGCTACAGGACCCTGAAGCCAGAAGGCGCAGTCAGCATCAGCTCCTGAGGAAAGTGATGCCACTACCATAACAGCTGGAACTCTGGGACCTCCATCCCAAGAAGCCTTGGGAGAGGCTGCAGACGTGGCTGAGTGAAGGAGCTGAGGACTTGCCAGATCCACCACTCTCCGTAGCAGGAGAGATAGCGAGACCCTGGGGCGAATCTAACAACTGCCCTAGGTGGTTGCTAGTGACTTGTGCTGGGTGTCAGGGAACCCTCTCCAAAGGCAAAACCAAGAAGGAGAGTTGCATAGATTTTTGGGTATAGCACCAGACACAGAGGTAGAGTGAGAAATTGTTTTTTGACTGTCTTGAGACAGGAGCATTAGCGGACATTTTCAATCAGCTGTCCGCCCATTTAGATCAAGTGAAGGCAGTCAATTTGGCTAGCATCTATGTTTTTACCTGGTGTTTCAGCAGCCAGGGCTCATGCTATTTTGCATAAACTTGCTTTCTGGGAGAGGGATAAGTTAAACATAACTTCGCAGATGCTTGATGAGTCAAGCATAGATGTTACTAGTGTTAGACATACAGTATTACAAAATCGAGCAGCCATTGATTTTCTACTACTAGCTCTCAGCCACGGCTGCGAAGAGTTCCAGAGTATGTGCTGTATGAATCTTTCTGACCACTCTGTCCCAATTCACAAGCACCTCTCTGACCTCCAGAAGGGCCTACACATCTTTCAGGAGACAGACGACCTGATTGGAGATTGGCTTAAGGGTCTGGGTATCACCAGATGGCTGCGTACCTTGGTAGTAGAAGGCTGCCGATTGCTATTTGTAGTTATATTAGGTTTAATAATACTTGGGTGTATTTTTTTGCCTTAAAGCAGGGCTGCGAAAAATCATCGACCAGACCTGGGTTGCTGTTGGGGTTTTAGTTTAGTCTTAGTTTTTTTCCTGTTAAAGGAATTTTCTCCCATATGCATGTTGCTAGGGGACAAATAGCTGTACTTAAGAAAGACAAAAAGGGGAGTGGAGCGGGCCTGGCTACTCCTTTGTCTACACCTGGGTGTGGGGTCAGTTCGCTCTGAGCGTCCGGAGAGAGAAGCTGCAGAGAAAGGAGCTGCTGCTTTCTTTTGGCCGTTCTTTCTTCCTGCTGGAAACAACGCCGGGACCCCAAAAGCCGCTTTCCCTGCCCTGCTGGAAGCCGAGCTGTGGCTGCCCTGCCCCGCTGCAGCTTCGAGCTTTCGCTGCGCTGTAGCCCTGCTCGCCCTGCCTGCCTGGGCCTCCGTGGGGTTCTCCCATCTGGATACATCTCGCCTGCCACCCGGGATTTGTGCTCGTCCCTGCCGTTCCAGCCTGCTGTTCCTGAGAGTCCGGGATCGGCTGCCCAGGGGTTTGTGAAGCCTTTGTCCCATCCCTTCCCGGGATCCCAGGGCACTGGTGCCGCGTGTTTCCCGAGCTCGCTCCGGAGCGCCCCCTGCAGCCGCGGGGGAACCATCGCACCTGCCCTGCTCACCGGGAGCCGCCAGCGCCCCTGCCGGCTGCGAGCGGAACTGCACCCGAGGGGAAAGGGCCCGACAGCCGAGAAGGCTGGGACTGGGTTTGTGTTTGCTGTTACTGCCATAGTTGTTGTTTTGTTTGACTGGATATATATATATATATATATATATATATATATAGTAAAGAACTGTTATTCCTATTTCCCACATCTTTGCCTAAAGGCCCTTGATTTAAAAATATAATAACTTAGAGGAAAAAGGGGTTATATCTGCCACTTCAAGGGGGGGCTTCTGCCTTCCTTAGCAGACACCTGTCTTTCAAAACCGACAGCTTTTGGCGCCCAACGTGGGGCCTGAGGGCATTAAGAGAGAGGTGAAAAAGGAATAACAGTTCCTGGATAACTTAATTTTGTGTGCTGGATATTGGAACCTTGTTAGGCAGCACTATGTGGTCTAGTTTACCCTGGTTCGGGTGGCATGTGGCCGTGGCTATATTCTTCCCCTTTGCAGCTCCTTACTTGAATATGGGTCCTCTGACTAAGGCTACCATTGCTGTTATCCAGCTTGCGCTATGGGTCGAGAAGGTGAGGAATTCATGGGTTTTTAACTTCCTCCGGAATGTGGGCACATGGATTAATGGCTATCACACACTGAGCACATGTTTTTGGGGTTATGTTAACAATGGTACCTTCTGTGAGGAAATGACACCAGGGGAAGTTTTCTCCCAACCCCTCAATCAGTTCTTTGGGCCCACCCCATCAATTTTCGAAGGGTTTAAATTCCCTCTGAATACTAACCATCTGCTGCTGGTAGGCCTACTCTACTTAGCACTCAAAGATAAGTTGAGATCGGCTTGGATATCTACCCAGACACCAGCCCCAGAGACTAGAGATCCTACCCCAGAGCCTGATCCTGCCCCAGAACTTGACATGGCCCCAGAGAGTAGAGTTCCTACCCCAGAGCCTGATCCTGCCCCAGAACCTGACACGGCCCCAGACACTAGAGATCCTACCCCAGAGCCAGAGCCTGCCCCAGAGCCTGACACAGCCCCAGACACTAGAGACCCTGTCCCACAGACTGATACCGCCCAACAGCCCACCTCAGAAATGGACTACCCAAACTGGGTGGGAGTACTGGCGAAAGGGATGCAGGAGATGTGCAAGGAGATGTGTCAGGAGATGGGCCAGGTGCGCAAGGAGATGTGCCAGGAGATGGGCCAGGTGCGCCAGGAGATGTGCCAATTGCTAAGGGAATACACCTCCTCAGCTAGTGAAAAACCCTCTCCCTGCCCCAAAGAGGGTGAGTCCGATGGTGCAGCAGTGGAACCCACGGATGTTACAACCGTCCAGGTTCCAGCTGAACCACAAGGACAACCACAGCCAGCAGCAGTCGCCCCTGTGCAAAGGAGGAAGTGTAAGACCAAATCAGTACGACCAGTTAATGATGATGGGCAACCAGGACCCTCACAACCAGCAGGAGAGTCAGAGCCAGAAATCATCACTGAGTCCCTGTCACACGACAGTCTCCGTGCTATGCGAAAAGACATTGTGCGAAGGGGGCGTGAGCCTTATACCACCTGGCTGCTTTGGGTTTGGGACCTTATGGGCACAAGTGTGCAACTGGATAGTGGTGAGGCAAGGTATCTGGGATCATTGACCCAGGATCCAGGTGTGGACCAGATATTTGTGAGGGAGCCAGGGCCCCTCTCTCTCTGGGAGCGGCTCTTAACGAGTGTGAGAGAAAGGTTCATCCACAAAGAAAGAATGCAGGAGTATCATCATAGAATGCAGTGGAAGACACTCGAGCAAGGGATCCAACAGCTAAGAGAAGTGGCAATATTAGAGGTACTCTTTGGGAAGGATGGACAGCATGATAATGACCCCGATAAGGTCAGGTGCACAGGACAGATGATGTGGAACCTGGCAAGGCTAGGGCCATCGCAATACACCACTTTCATTGCAAAGATTGATGCTGACAATACCCGAGAAACAGTGGGCTCTGTTGCCAACAAGCTCAGGCATTATGACAGCATGATCAATGGCCCGCTGAAAGCTCATGTCTCTGCTGTGGTCCAGGACCTCAAAGAGGAGATGAAGGAGATGAGGAAGGAAATGAGGGAGGAGATGAGGGAAGAGATGAGGGAGGAGATGAGGAGGGTCATTGTGGCACCAGTGCGAGTCACAGGCCCGCAAGTCAGAGCCCGTCGTCCCCCTGCTAGAGAGAGAGGGTACACCCCACGAGCTGAGCTGTGGTTTTTCCTGTGTGAGCATGGGGAAGACATGAGAAGGTGGGATGGGAAACCCACCTCTGCCCTGGCAGCGCGGGTGCGTGAACTCAAGGAGGGAGGCACTAACCGAGGGGGTTCCGCTAAGGTGAAGGTAGCCTCAGCCTCCCGTGACCGAGCTGCCAGGTATTACAGAAGGGAGGATGATATGTCGGATCCCCTTGAAGGTACCTCGAGCATGTACGCCCAGGGAAAGAATGATAACCAGGGCTAGAGGAGCCCTGCCTCTAGCCAGGAAGAGGCACGGGAGAACCGAGTTTTCTGGACGGTGTGGATCCGATGGCCTGGCACATCAGAGCCACAAAAATATGATGCATTGGTTGATACTGGGGCACAGTGTACTTTAATGCCATCGGGACATGTGGGGGCAGAACCTGTATCCATCGCTGGGGTGACTGGGGGATCACAGCAGTTGACCCTTTTGGAAGCTGAGGTGAGCCTGACTGGGAAGGAGTGGCAAAAACATCCGATTGTGACTGGCCCAGAGGCCCCGTGTATTCTGGGCATAGACTTCCTCCGGAATGGCTATTACAAAGACCCAAAAGGACTCAGGTGGGCATTTGGGATTGCTGCTGTGGAGGCAGAGGGCATTAGGCAATTGAACACCCTGTCTGGACTATCTGAGAATCCTTCTGCAGTTGGGCTCCTGAAAGTGGAAGAGCAACGAGTGCCAACTGCCACCTCGACAGTGCACCGCCGGCAGTATCGGACAAATCGAGATGCTGTGATCCCCATCCACAAGATGATCCGCGAGCTGGAGAGTCAAGGGGTGGTCAGCAAGACCCACTCACCCTTCAACAGCCCCATCTGGCCTGTGCGCAAGTCTGACAGGGAATGGAGATTGACTGTGGGCTATCGTGCCCTGAATGAAGTGACTCCACCGCTGAGCGCAGCCGTGCCGGATATGTTGGAGCTCCAGTACGAGTTGGAGTCCAAAGCAGCAAAGTGGTATGCCACCATTGACATTGCCAATGCATTTTTCTCCATTCCTCTGGCAGCAGAGTGCAGGCCTCAGTTTGCCTTCACCTGGAGGGGTGTGCAGTACACCTGGAACCGACTGCCCCAGGGGTGGAAGCACAGTCCCACCATCTGTCATGGACTGATCCAGACTGCACTAGAAAAGGGTGAGGCTCCAGAACATTTGCAGTACATTGATGACATCATTGTGTGGGGGAACACCGCAACCGAAGTGTTTGAGAAAGGAGAGAGAATAATTCAAATTCTCCTGGAAGCTGGTTTCGCCATCAAGAAGAGCAAGGTCAAGGGACCTGCCCGAGAGATCCAGTTCCTAGGAGTAAAGTGGCAAGATGGACGACGTCAGATTCCCACTGAGGTCATCAATAAGATCACAGCAATGTCTCCACCGACCAACAAGAAGGAAACACAAGCTTTCCTAGGTGCTATAGGTTTCTGGAGGATGCACATTCCCGAGTACAGCCAGATCGTGAGTCCTCTCTACCTGGTTACCCGCAAGAAGAATGATTTCCACTGGGGCCCCGAACAGCAGCAAGCCTTTGCCCAGATCAAACAGGAAATTGCTCACGCCGTAGCCCTTGGCCCAGTCAGGACAGGACCAGAGGTGAAGAACGTGCTCTACTCTGCAGCTGGGAACAATGGTCTGTCCTGGAGCCTCTGGCAGAAGGTGCCTGGTGAGACTCGGGGCCGACCACTGGGATTCTGGAGCCGAAGCTACAGAGGATCTGAAGCCAACTACACTCCCACAGAGAAGGAAATCCTGGCAGCCTATGAAGGAGTCCAGGCTGCCTCAGAAGTAATCGGCACAGAGGCACAACTCCTCCTGGCACCCCGACTACCAGTGCTGGGGTGGATGTTCAAAGGAAAGGTTTCCTCCACGCATCACGCCACCGACGCTACTTGGAGCAAATGGATTGCCCTCATCACGCAGCGCGCCCGAATTGGAAACCCAAGTCGCCCTGGGATCTTGGAAATAATTACGAACTGGCCGGAAGGTGAGACTTTTGGGTTATCTTCTGAAGAAGAAGAGGAGCAGGTGACACGTGCCGAAGAAGCCCCACCATATAACGAGCTACCAGAGAGTGAAAGACAATACGCCCTCTTCACTGATGGCTCCTGCCGAATTGTAGGCGCTAGCCGGAAATGGAAAGCCGCTGTATGGAGCCCCACACGACAAGTTGCACAGGCTACTGAAGGAGAAGGTGGATCGAGCCAATTTGCTGAGCTCAAAGCTGTCCAATTAGCTCTGGACATAGCTGAAAGAGAGAAGTGGCCAAAGCTCTACCTCTACACTGATTCATGGATGGTAGCCAATGCTCTGGGGTTGGCTGGAAAGGTGGAATAAGGCAAACTGGCAGCGCAGAGGAAAACCAATCTGGGCTGCTGAAGAGTGGAAAGACATTGCCACTCGGGTAGAGAAGCTATCCGTGAAGGTCCGTCATGTAGATGCTCACATCCCCAAGAGCCGGGCTAATGAAGAACATCGTAACAACAAACAGGTAGATCAGGCTGCGAAAATAGACGTGTCCCAGATAGACTTGGATTGGCAACATAAAGGAGAGCTGTTCCTAGCTCGATGGGCCCATGATGCCTCAGGTCATCAGGGCAGAGATGCCACCTATAAGTGGGCACGAGACCGAGGGGTGGATCTAACCATGGACAGTATCTCCCAGGTGATCCATGATTGTGAGACATGCGCTGAGATCAAGCAGGCCAAGCGGGTGAAGCCTCTGTGGTATGGTGGGCGATGGTCCAAATACAAGTATGGGGAGGCCTGGCAGATTGATTACATCACACTGCCTCAAACCCGCCAAGGCAAGCGCTATGTGCTCACAATGGTAGAAGCCACCACTGGATGGCTGGAGACCTACCCTGTGCCTCATGCTACTGCCCGGAACACCATCCTGGGCCTGGAAAAGCAAATCCTTTGGAGGCATGGCACCCCTGAGAGAATTGAGTCTGACAATGGGACTCATTTCAAGAACAGCCTTATAAACACCTGGGCTAGAGAACATAGCATTGAATGGGTGTACCATATCCCTTACCATGCACCAGCAGCTGGGAAGGTTGAGCGGTGTAATGGACTGCTTAAAACCACCTTGAAGGCACTGGGTGGGGGGACTTTCAAAAACTGGGAGGTGCATTTAGCAAGAGCCACCTGGTTAGTTAACACCCGAGGCTCCACCAGCCGGGCAGGCCCTGCCCAATCCGAACCCCTACAAACAACAGACGGAGATAAGGTTCCAGTGGTGCACGTGAGAGGTATGCTTGGAAAAACTGTTTGGGTAAAGTCTGCCTTGAGCAAAGACAAACCCATCCGTGGGGTCGTTTTTGCTCAGGGACCAGGTTGCACCTGGTGGGTGATGCAAAAGGATGGAGAGACCCGATGCTTACCTCAAGGGGACCTTGTTTTAGGGTGAACTACCCATGGCTCTGTACTTGTATCAGTATCAGCATGTATATTTGTATATAATTTGGGTGATGCATAGATTTATATGGTTAAAAAAGTTAAATTTCATGTAACATGTTAGTATGGGAAAAAATTCGGGGTGGATAATGTTGGGGTTTTAGTTTAGTCTTAGTTTTTTTCCTGTTAAAGGAATTTTCTCCCATATGCATGTTGCTAGGGGACAAATAGCTGTACTTAAGAAAGACAAAAAGGAGAGTGGAGCCGGCCTGGCTACTCCTTTGTCTACACCTGGGTGTGGGGTCAGTTCGCTCTGAGCATCCGGAGAGAGAGAAGCTGCAGAGAAAGGAGCTGCTGCTTCTTTCTTTTTGGCCGTTCTTTCTTCCTGCTGGAAACAACGCCGGGACCCCAAAAGCCGCTTTCCCTGCCCTGCTGGAAGCCGAGCTGTGGCTGCCCTGCCCCGCTGCTGCTTCGAGCTTTCGCTACACTGTAGCCCTGCTCGCCCTGCCTGCCTGGGCCTCCGTGGGGTTCTCCCATCTGGATACATCTCGCCTGCCACCCGGGATTTGTGCTCGTCCCTGCTGTTCCAGCCTGCCGTTCCAGCCTGCTGTTCCTGAGAGTCCGGGATCGGCTGCCCAGGGGTTTGTGAAGCCTTTGTTCCATCCTTCCCCGGGATCCCAGGGCATTGGTGCCGCGTGTTTCCCGAGCTCGCTCCGGAGCGCCCCCTGCAGCCGCGGGTGAACCATCGCACCTGCCCTGCTCACCGGGAGCCGCCAGCGCCCCTGCCGGCTGCGAGCGGAACTGCACCCGAGGGGAAAGGGCCTGAGAGCCAAGAAGGCTGGGACTGGGTTTGTGTTTGCTGTTACTGCCATAGTTGTTGTTGTTTTGTTTGACTGGACATATATATATATATATATATATATATATATATATATAGTAAAGAACTGTTATTCCTATTTCCCACATCTTTGCCTAAAGGCCCTTGATTTAAAAATATAATAACTTAGAGGAAAAAGGGGTTATATCTGCCACTTCAAGGGGGGCTTCTGCCTTCCTTAGCAGACACCTGTCTTTCAAAACTGAGACAGTTGCCCAAAAAGAAAACGGGAGATGTGTAGAGGGATTCCTTGTGGAATATAGGATACCCCAGGAGGGCTTGGGCATCCCAGGGCTGTTGCAGAAGTAACCCTGATGGGGCCTCAGGCTGAAAGCAGGCTTGCAAGGCACCTGCTAGCTGGCAGCCTTGAACAGCCTTGGGAAAAGGTATACACTGGTCAGCTCCCCCGCTGTTTAGAGGCTTTCTCATGGGAAAGGGGCGTGAACTTTGGGAAAAAGTATAACTTGGTGTAACCGAATAATAAAACTGGAGCACGATGCTCAAATCGTATTGGTGTTCGTATCGTGACTCTGGCTGGATTCCCCTGCTCCTGGGACCCCCCCCCGGTACACACGAATTAATGTTTTCATATAAAAAAGGGGGGGAATTGTTATAAATAAAGTATGTAATTCATGCTATTATGTATAAAACTGGAATGTAATCAGACCATGTAGAGACCCAGTTTCAAAATCCTGGCTGAGAGAAAAATTTCACAACACCAAAAGAAGTTCTCTCACAATAAGTGAGGATTTCACCTAGGTGGGGTTGGATCTTATCACCGAGACATTTGCACCATGACGACTTGATCACCACACTCTGATATCTACATTGCATCTGATAAGGAATCGGACATTCCGGGAACTAAAAATAACTGTTCCAGGAACCAGAGATGGCCCATCCATCACCAGAAATGGCCCACTCATCACCCAGGATGGACAATTCATCAGACCCAGGAAAGGCTTTGTGCAGCCAAACTCCGGGACAAGAAAACTTCATGAATACAAGAAGAATAGAATTAATTCGGACTCTACCCAAAAACTGTATAAGAAGGGACCAGCCGAAGCAGCAGTCGTGAACTTGGGAGGTCTGGTGCGATAGAGATCAGATCTATGAGTGTTCACCCAGCTCCGACCCCGGGCTCGGTGCTGCTTTTCTCGATCGTGGCTTTTGAAACCGATATTTCGGTCGCATAATAAATGTTATTTCTTTATAAATTTCGATTGGGCACTCTGTTTATCTTAATATATCAGAGGGTTGTGCTGCCATTCAGAGGGATCTCAACATTGAGAAATGGGCTGAGAGCAATCTCATGCAGTTCAACAAAAGGAAATAATAAGTCTTGCACCTGGAGGAAAGTAACCCCAGGCACCAGTACACACTGGGGGCCCTACAGCTGGAACACAGCTTGGCAGGAAAGGCCCTTGGATTCCTGGTGGAGTCCAAGTTGACCGTGAGGTAGCAACATATCCTTGGGGCAAGAAAGGCTAATGATATCCTGGGCTGCACAGTGTTGCTAGCAGATGGAGAGAGGTGATCCTTCCTCTCAGAACTGGTGAGGCCAGTTCCTGTGTCCAGTTCTGGGCTCCTCAGTACAAGAGAGACATGGACATACTGGGGGGAGTCCCGACAAAGGGCCACTAAGATGATTAAGGGATTGGAGCACCTCACATATGAGGAAAAGCTGAGAGACCTGGGACTTTAGTCTAGAGAAGAGAAGACTCGGGGGGGAAGTTTCATCAATGTGTACAAATATCTGAAGGGAGGGTGCAAAGAAGGCAGAGCCAGGCTCTTTTCAGTGGTGCCAGGTGACAGGACAAGAGGCAATGGGCACAAACTGAAACACAGGTGGTTCTGTCTGAAACACTTTTTTACTATGAGTGTGCTTGAAAACTGAAACAGGGTGCCCAGAAAGATTGAAGTTCCTATACATAGATATATTCAAAAGCTGACTAGACACAGTCCTTCTCTAAGTGACTCTGCTTGAGCAGGGATATTGGACTAGACCCTCTCAAAAGGTCCCTTTTGATCTCAATGATTCTGTTGTTTTGTGACTTTTAAGATAGAAGATTTCAAATGATAATAAATTCTGACTATATAATCCCATTGAAACTTGATTTCCATAAATATTTTTAAATTCATATATAATTAATATGAGACTATTATTTAAGAAAAAAGTATTTTTAAAAATTATTCTAAAAATAGTAACACAGAGAAAATAAGATATTGGGTAGCAGCAATTTTTGCATACTCATATTTTCATAAGTATTAATTTTAGGATCAGCAACAGACACCACTCTTTATTGTTATAAACTTTAAAATAGTATATTAGTGATTTGACTAAATGACATACCACTTCATCTTCAAATCCTCCAGCTAGTACAAGTGAATAAGCTCCATCGTTACTGCGTCCATGAATTCCACCAACATGAGGTCTGTGAACACCTGCTTCACTCACCTCAAGTATTAAAAAAGAACAAATTTTAAAATAATTTTTTGAAACAGCTGGCCTTCTGCTATAATTTTTCTGCTTAAAAATTATTTCTATAAGTATGCTTGTGTAACAGGATTGACATGAAAGGAAATAATTTTATGATTTGTTTGTTTGGGTGTTTTTAAGGAAAAAAAAACACAAAAGAAAGGACATCCAATGAAAAGAAACAACAGTATAGAACAGTGCTGATACAAAGATGAATAGGTAGACTTTGCCCCTTAGTAAAAAGTCTTCATAATTCTTGCTATAAGCAACATTATAGACCAGATTCATAATTGCTTAGACCAACTCTAAGAAGATACATATTATCTTCTAATTCAGTAGTATTTTAAATTTGTGTAAATAATTATGCAAGAAAGATCATAGTGAGCAAAATTTTTTTGTGAAAATTATGTCAAGTGTTGTTAAAAGTTAACCAGCTCAGGAAAATACAATCACATTTACAGCCCGTCTTCATCTCTGAACATTTTCTCTTTTTCCAGTTCTGCCCAATCCCTCTACTTCCCCACACACTTTTATGCAATTTTATAAGATTTTATATTGCCATAAGAATATGAGTCATCAAGCTGCATCAAACCAGAGTTCCAGCTAGCCAAATATTCTGTCTCTGACAATGAATAAAAGCAGATATCCGATCAGTGTGAAAACTATCAAGTGCACAATGATATTTACATGTAAATTTTCTCAGTTTCCAGCTCTGTGTGGCTTAGATTTCCTGGGCCAATGGCATAATCTTTGCATTTCATGGAAGAAAAGTCAGACAATGATTATTAATTTATCTACTTGAGTTATGAACTCTTGCACACTAAGCTTTCACAATATCCTAAAGGAAAGAGTTCACAGTATTGAACATTTGTTCTTAATCTAGCAACTTATCATTTCATTTGATGGCCCCTCGTTTTGCATCAAAAAAGTACATACAGTTGTTCCCTATTCACCTTCTTCAATTTTAATAGACCTCTGTAGTATAGCATCTTTCATACATGTTTTGTATGAAAGCTATTCCATATCTTTAAGCATCCTTGTTCTTCATAATTATATTGGTTCGCATCTTATTTTCTTAATTGTAGAGGGATTCCTTGTGGAATATAGGATACCCCAGGAGGGCTTGGGCATCCCAGGGCTGTTGCAGAAGTAACCCTGACAGGGCCTCAGGCTGAAGATAGGCTTGCTAGGCACCTGCTAGCCAGCAGCCTTGAACAGCCTTGGGAAAAGGCATACATTGGTCAGCTCCACCGCTGCTTAGAGGCTTTCTCATGGGAAAGGGGCGTGAACTTTGGAAAAAGTATAAGTTGGTGTAAGTGAACAATAAAACTGGAGCACGATGCTCAAATCGTATCGGTGTTCGTGTCGTGACTCTGGCTGGATTCCCCTGCTCCCGGGACCCCCCCCGCTACACTTAATAATTCCTAACAGTTGATTTATGTTTCTGACCATTACTGAGCAGAAAGATGCCATTAAAAAATTACCTATTACAAATTCTGTTTCCTAAATGATAATAATTAACTGAAAGCCCTTTATCGGCTATGAGAAATTGAGGTTTTTTCCCCTCATCTTTACTTAGCATTGTGACTTAACTGTGAGTCATTTTTCAACTTTTCCAGACCATTTATAAACATGTTGAACAGCATAGGCTCTGTTTTCTCGCATTCTATTAAAGGTAATTTCATTCATTCCTTCTTTCATTTTCATGAGGTATGTGGAATTTGACTTAAAATTTAGATTTCTGTCCTCTGGATGCTGTATCCAGAAACAGTCCTAAGTCAATTTCCTGGTAGGAAAAAGAGATTTGTAAGCTTTTGAACTACATGGCTAAACATAATATATAATACACCACATTTACATATTCTTAAGAAGCTTGTTGCATGAAAAAAGGAAGAAAACCATGAGGCAGCATTTACAATATTTTCCTTCTAAAATCTCATAAATCTGATAAGAATCCATTTTCATACAAAAGAACAGTTGAGTCAGAAATAAAAGTGTAACATTTTACACAGAAAAATATTGATCTTTTCAAAAAGTATGTAATTAATACATAGCCATTATTAAGTAATTATGTACAAATAATTCTTCTAATATTTACACCCTACATTATAAGTCTTATCTGCTTAATTTTCTGAGAAAAACAAACCTCTTTACTTATAGTCCTGTTTGCAATCAGCACTTGGAAATTCTGGTATCTATTTGATCTATTTCACTAATGGAATCCTTAAAGAGATGAAATCCTAACCTTTATTCCTGCTGATACTGGCTGATCCAGTAACAATAAAATTTGATTCAGAGGTCTTGAGATAAAGGATAGATAAGAATAGGCATTAATTTTCTCAAACAAGTAGATGTGAGAAAAATCAATTAATAATTGACACTAACACTGCAATTTTACATTAAGAAATTAATTTGCTTTGCTATTCTCTGTATTGATGGAAGTGCTCACATTAGCACCAAAGTAAGATAAGATCCAAGGATATTGTTTAGTATTCAGCTGTTTCACTGTGAATTCTATTAAGGGAGAAACTAAAAACTGTTGGTAAGGGGTAAAACCTCTGCTATTGACCATTTTAGCCTGAAGACTTGCATGTCATACCAACCCCCAAATTATTCAGATATTAATTTTCCCTAAGAAAAGAAAGGGGGTTTATATGTACTTTCTCTGGAGGCAATGTGTGGGATGAAGATGCCAGAAAACACATTAGAAGAGGCTTTTGGTTATTGTCATGCCCTTCTTCCCCAACAGGGAAAAAAGTCTCTGGCTATTCTGGCTATGATGAGAATAATTCTGAAATATGTTCTTCTCCACACTGTTCATTCCTGCCCCCTTTGTGCTGACACAGTATTTGTATAGCCACAAAGTGAAAGGATTGGGAAAATTACCCTCCCCCACAAAGGATTGTTTTTCTGATAGATTACATTCCAATATAGTTTATCATATGGCCTGAGAAACATTTGAGACAGAAAATGGAAGGGACAGTGCAAGAAGTGGACATGGCTGGGTGGACTACTTCTTTCAATAGTCAATACTATTCATCAGCCTAAAGGAAGGTACTGATGCCAGTTGTGTATGACCTAAAAGGAACAGGTAATCAATTTATAGTGATACAATCAGAGGTGGCTCTTACCTTGGGAACAGTAGGTTCCAACCCCACCAGAACTTTAGAACCCTCAGTAAAATCTTATTTCTTTCCTGTATTAAGTATGGATAACATGCAAACTAGCACCAAGCCTGGTACTGCAACACATTGGAAGAGAAGTATGCACTGAAACAGGAACTATATGGCACCTGCACAATAGCTGTCAGTGGGGATCCTGACCAGTTAATAAGCATTAGAGACACCATTGGACACAATAAATATTTTCTGAATGCTATAATCTATATCCATAAGTGGAGTAGATCAGTTCATGTTCCATAGCATTAGACTTCTGAAAATATTCAGCTTCCTCTATTTATTTCGGTTGGGAGTTTAACACACAAGATATAAGTCCATCCTAATTATAGCAGGTTCCCCTTTAAAAATAGTAAGTACTATGTTTACAATTGGAATTAAGTTGTATTTTCAAATCCACTATAATTGGCAGTATTTTGAATATTAGAATTTAAAATACACTCTCCATCTTTATTCTTAGTGAATATGACAATTACCAATACACAAATATTTTTGTGTCCAAGACATACCTATTATTTTGATTTATTTCAATTGCAAATTAAAAAACATACCTGAACTCTAAATTTCCAGGTTGTCCCAACAGGGACACCAGGTATAGGACCATAGTGATTAGAAGGGACAATAGTGCATTCCTTAGTGCGACCAACACAAGCCATGCCCTAAAAAACACAGTTGAGAGAATGAATTTTCTAATATTTAAAATAATTTATAAAAGCTGATGCAGATATCAAGACATCCAACCATTATAGTAAACACTTCAAAATATATTAATATTAACATTGTCAACAGATGTTTTAATTAATTAATTAATTATCATGTCTTTATTTACCTCTAGTAATCTTAATAATTCTTTAGAAGTTTTAACTTTCAGTAGACAGTGTACAGGATTCAACATTTCTTTACAGTCTGTTCAATCCTGTACTGAATATTGTGCAATGCATACACATAGTTAGACATGCAACACATACATGAATGGTGAGCTATTTTTAAATTGTAACACACTACCTTGCCCCAGTCTCTCTGTCTTTCAGAACTGGCAGATGGCATCTTTGCTTTCTTTTTACTCTGTTTGAGTTTTTCTCCAGCCTTTATAACTTCATTAGAATCGTTTTTGCATGAAGGACAATATCTAAAATAAAAGTTTCAGTAAATTCTTTATTACTTAGTAATAATAGCAATACATTTCTTCCAAGAAAAGTAGTGTCACATTTGTTCATCCTGACTAAATATTTTGAAGCTAGCAAATATAAAACAGTTTTTAAAAGCTGAGGACTCGGGCTGAAAACTAAACTTAACAAGAACAAATACTGTCCACTTCTAAAACAAGATTTGTTTTTTTAAGTAGGGTGGTAGAGGTGAAACATTTCACTCCTCACATGATGTACAAGAGATCCTCACATTTCCTTCATTCCCTCCTCATTTTCTCTTCCTCTCCTTGCTTGTCCAGATCACATAGGGGAGAGGAGAAATGAGATTAGAATATACTGCTCATGGTTAATTTCCACATCCTGCCCACTCATCAGGTGCTTTTACTGCACCAAATCTCACTTCAGACAGTTGAATGTGGAACAGCCCTAGGATACCACAAAACATGCATACATGTACACATGAATCCTTATCCTACCTCACCATGCCTAAGGCATCAGGAATGTGACTTAGTACTCAACAAATGGGAAGAGTATTAAACTCCATTTCTATCAATTTCTTTGCCTCAAATGGCATTGGGACTCATTCCAGCCACCATAAAACCATTACGGTAGAAAAAGGATAGGAGACTGTAGGAAACAGTGGCTAAGGCAAAGGGAGGAAAGGAGCACACAGATCCTTTTATTGCTTCTAACCGCACTTTTTTCCCACTCCAGGAGTGCCAAGACAAAGGCAACTGCCACTGCTTCTGGTTTCCATAGGCTGTTTGGTTCCAAAGTCACTAGCGGAATAAGTCTGATCTACAATAATAACAACAATATATTTAGATTACTGGTACTACTAATGCTTTACTTTTACTAGATACCTTTTATCTTTGAGTATGAACAGAACTATTTACCAGAGGGCAACAAATCACTGTGTACAGATATTTCACAAGAATTGCCTGTGTACACACTCTAAACCCTCTAAGAGGATAGGAGCTACCTCAAATCAGTTTTTTATTTGCAATCTAGAATTCATACAGATGCTTATTGCAGAACACAGTCACAATTCACAATTCAGTTTAACACTTGGGATCTTGGTACTCTTAAAGCAGCTTATTACACCAAAACCAAGAAATAATGTAAAAGTATTCTAAATTTCTAAAAATTGAAAAATAGAGACTAAAACAATCATATCCAAATCATACCGGTTCAATTTAAAGGTAAAGAAGAATTTTTCCATAATTTTCACTGGGCAAACTCCCCCTGGACATTGACATTCAGTCTATGTGCTTTCCTGTTCAAACATGTTTTGAGGGTTGTTCTTTTATAAAAAAATTAAACTTGGAGCACGTGCACTTTCTTTTTTGTAACTTTGTTGTTATTAATATTGGAACATAAAATTGCTTTTTGCTGCTGGAGTACTGGTATAGAGTCTTTTAGGAGTAAGGGGACCTGAAGAAGAATGGATGCACCGGCAGAGGACAGATTCTAAATAGTATTTCCTTTAATATTCTGAATGACTGTAGTAAAAAAACTTCTCAGTTGTTCACAGAATCACAGAATTAGCTAGGTTATGAAATAAGGAGTTTGTTTTACATAGCTAAGCACAAGTAATTAGCAAACAAGTACTTACCACAAGTATACATAAGTGCTTAGCATAAGAGCATAAGAAAGCCTGACAGGCCTAGCTTGACAGGAGTATGACTGACAAGGCTTTAGACTTAGTATACCAGAATAGCTAAGGGCAAGTAGGGGATTGCCCCTGTGCAAGGAATCGATAAGGAAGACTAGCTGCTTTAGGGCATGTAGACTGCACATGGACACTAGTTTAAAGTATAGGAATCTGACGCAATGTATTTCTAACCTCTTGCTTATTGGGTACTAACTTTAGGAGTGTAAAGATGTGTAGTATTTTTGATAAAAATGCTATATAAACCCACTGAAATTTGAACATGATGAAGCAGCATTTTGGTGGGGTGCGGACCCCTGCTCTCCCACTGGCTAAAATAAAAGCGCTTTTGGCAGACAATCTGTTTGTTTGTCAATTTTTTTGAATCAGTTTTGGCGGAGCCAGGCAAGAGACCCTCTGTTTGGCTGCAGGACGCTGGGGCCAGAGGACTCACCTGGGCACCCCAGGCCCTTTTTCCTGTAAAGGAGACTCCACAGACCCAGGATCTACACAGGGACAAACAAGGACCTGAAGTACGTCATACAGAAAAGCACTTTACTACTAACCGTCCGCATTTGTTATATCTGTCACTTTGTTACCTGCAGTATAAAGTAATACTTGTAAGTTGTACACAGAGGCCCCCACCTACATGGCTCGTTCACGTGGTGTGGGATAAAGTCCCATGTGTCGGCTGCGCAGGTGGGTTAGAGTCCCACCTAGCTGTCCCAGGTTTAGAGTCCCCTCTGGTGGGTTAAAATCCCACTGACACAGGTTAAAGTCCCATGGGTTGGTGTAGTGGGTTCAGTTTGTAACCGGGCAGAAACACCAATTTAGTGCAGTGGTTTTGGTTCAAAATACTCATTACTTACTTATTTACCTTCTGCGAGATAAGAATTAGGAGAAACGCAAAGCAGGCACAAAACTTAAAAGAATATAAAGAAGTTTATTAACAGACCTAAAAGAAAGAAAAAAAATTCAGACCAAACCTTCAGAACACTTCTCCTCCCCCCCACCTTTCTCCCTTCTCCCACTGACAATGTAAAAAGACAACCCTTGAGATTTTCAGTCAGTTTACCACGTCTATAATAACCTTTTTCAGTTCACTTAGGGAGAGGAGTCTCTCTTGCTCATGCTATGGAGACATCTCCACAAGAAATTCTCTCATGGCTTCAGTATCACAATGAGACAGCCGCCCGGGTTGGTTCTCTGCTCGCATGTGAGATTCCCTTCCCCTGACTTACAGCTTTCTCCACAACTGTTTTCGAGGGTCCAATCTTGAGCTACTGGGGTACCATTTTAAGGATGAGCTGTTCAGAAGCAAAGGTTCTCTTCACCTATCTCTGGGAGCATCTTCATCTCTAGGAACAGAGGTCTTCTTCCGATTTGGAGCAGGAGTCCTCATCACTTCCATCTCTCCCTGTTCAAATGTCTCATCAAATTACAGCTGCTTCAGCATTTGCTTATTTCAGCATAGGTACTTTTGCTCACAAGTACAGTTTGAATGCTCCACCCCCCCCATGCTTTCATGAAATTACAACGGGTACTCTGATGTATCATAGTCCATCACCATCATAGCTTTACAACAGAATTGCAGCTTCTAAGCATCTCCTCTTTCTCCTCCCTCAGGGTTTCAGTTCTTCCTTCCTTACTGACTTTGGTGTCTCTCTGGTGCTCTCTTAACTTGCCGTCACCTTACTTTCTTCCTCTGACTCGGGAGAGGATTGATGTCTGCAGGCCTCATCTGTTCTGGAAGAAACTTACAGCACTAAAAAAGGGTTAATCTCACCTGGGCCCTGCAGCTGGAATTCACTTCTCTCTGTTAGTCACATGATCTTTTCTGGGCAGTGGGGCAGCTTCAGCTGAATCTTCGGCCGCACTGGGGGGGGGAGGGGTGGGGTGTGGAGCCGGGCCACGCCACCTGCATGTAACAGGGCTGGGGGGGGGGGGCACAGATGGAACAGGGCCGCATGGCTCTAGGATGGCTGAGCAGGGACCGGCCCGGCCCCACTGGGCCGCACAGGGCCCCCCCACAGTTACCTGTCTGAAAGCCAGAAGCAAGAGAGAACTTTCCCGGGGTTTGTTCATTCTTAAATGTGGAACACAGACGCGTGTCAAGCTCCTTAAGTGTCTTTAAAAGTTGCCAATATTCAAACTAGCCAGTTGATAGGTTCTGTTAGGTCATAGAGGAAGCTGTAAACACCTCTTTGCAAGAGAATCACTTCCCTAGCTATGCTAACCCATGACAGTTTGGAATGGTAGACTAACTGGTATTGAATAAATGTGGCTGGAATTTGGACTGGGAGCTGGTTTAGAGTTTTATTAAGTCTGGTATTATATTGTGTGTGTTCATGTATTAAGTCTGTCACTGCACCATTGATTATTCCTTGCCTATGTTAAAGTAAGTGTCTTGGTTTAAAAAGGTGTCTGCTAAAGAAAGCAGAAGCCTCCCTTGGAATGGAAAATATGACCGAAGTATTACAACTTTGAAATTAAGGGGCTTTCAGGCAAAGATATGAGAAAAGGAATAACAGTTCTTTACTAGTATATAGAACAAGGCAAACAAACAACAGCAACTATGGCAGCAACAACAAACAAAACCAGAGACCCAGTAACAGCCTTCCTGGCTGCAGGCACTTTCCCCTTTGGTTGAGTTATGGTCACAGCTGGCAGGGGCACTGGGGGCTCCCCAGCCAGGCAGGGCAGGTGCAATGATTCCCCCGTGGCTGCAAGGGGGTGCTCTGGTGCAAGTTCGGGGACCACGCGTGTGCCAGTTTGGACAAATTTGGAGGAAAATATCCTCTGATAGAAGGCAGGTTACAACCAGCCCTCCCCCACCAGGTTCGGGAAAAAAGAAATTTTCCTTGGAGGAAAGTGAAAGAGATAAAAACTATTTATTTAACAAACACACAGGAAAAAGGATAATAATGCTAAATAATAAAACCTCTCGCTGTGGAGAGAAACCTGGGAAGATTTCAGAGTCCTTCTGTAGGTGTGGTCTCTCTCCTCCTCCTCAGAGCTGGGTCGTGGGCCCACCTCTGGGGCTTATGTGGGAAATTCTCCTGGTGAGTTCTGATGTTGAAACAGTCCAGAAAACAAGAAGAAGGGAAAAAACTGAAGTCCCAGGAAAACAAAGTTCAACTCTCCGTCTCCCTCCAGAGGAAAAGGGCCAAAAGCTGGCTGAAGAGCAAGCAGGGTGCTTCCCTCCGCTCTCACTCTGCTGCCACAGCTGAACGCAGAGGAGCTGTCTCTATCTCTGTGTCCTTGAAACACTGCTTCGAAAGTTCTCTCGGGTTTTTTTTCCTCTCCCCCCTCTCAGGCTCAGTTTAAAGGCATAGAAAGGCACAAAATTAATTTCTGTGCATAGAGAAGTGATAGGATATACACATCATAAAGTCACCCCAAGACATTCCACCCCTTATCCCATATCGTCGGCTCAATGCCCAAAATAATATATTCTAACTTTAAACATACACATTAATACATACATATATACAGCTATGAACAAACAGTGACAGTGACAATCAGCAAGCAGGGGTATACAAGCATTCCACAT
This sequence comes from Corvus moneduloides, assembly GCF_009650955.1. Taxonomy (NCBI): domain Eukaryota; kingdom Metazoa; phylum Chordata; class Aves; order Passeriformes; family Corvidae; genus Corvus; species Corvus moneduloides. Next base: position 9,488,995 of record NC_045510.1, on the reverse strand, counting down.
TACAGATGGTTTTCACCCAACAATCAGATCTTCCTGCGGCACACAACGTGTTGTTCCATCTCTCTGCATTACCCACCATGTGCAACCAGGTCCCTGAGCAAAGACAACCCCACGGATGGGTTTGTCCGTACTCGAGGCAGAATTAACCCAAACAGTCTTTCCTAACAGACCTCTGACATGCATTACTGCGACCTTATCTCCATCTGTTGTATGCAGGGATTCAGACTGGGCTGGACCAGCTCTCTTGGAGGAACCTCGGGTGTTAACTAAGCAGGTGACCTTTGCTAGATGCTGCTCCCAATTTTTGAAAGTTCCCCCACCTAGTGCCTTCAAGGTGGTTTTCAACAATCCATTGCACTGTTCCACTTTGCCTGCAGCTGGTGCATGGTAAGGGATATGGTACACCCACTCAATGCCATGTTCTCTAGCCCAGGTATTAATAAGGCTATTCTTAAAATGAGTCCCATGGTCAGATTCAATTCTCTCAGGGGTGCCATGCCTCAAGGACTTGCTTTTCAAGACCCAAGATGGTGTTCCGGGCTGTAGCGTGAGGCACATGGTAGGTCTCCAGCCATCCAGTGGTGGCTTCTACCATTGTGAGCACATAGCGCTTGCCTTGGCGGGTTTGAGGCAGTGTGATGTAATCAATCTGCCAAGCCTCCCCATACTTGTATTTGAACCACCGCCCACCATACCACAGGGGCTTCACCCGCTCGGCCTGCTTGATTGCAGCGCATGTCTCACAATCATGGATCACCTGGGAGATACTGTCCATAGTTAGATCCACCCCTCGGTCTCGTGCCCATCTATAGATGGCATCTCTGCCTTGATGACCTGAGGCGTCATGGGCCCATCGAGCTAGGAACAACTCTCCTTTATGTTTCCAATCCAAATCTATCTGTGCCACTTCTATCTTTGCAGCCTGATCTACCTGCTTGTTGTTTTGGTGTTCCTTATTAGCCCTACTCTTGGGGACATGGGCATCTACATGGCGGACTTTCACAACCAGCTTTCTTACTCGGGCAGCGATGTCTTTCCACTCTTCAGCAGCCCAGATTGGTTTTCCCCTACGCTGCCAATTAGCCTTTTCCCACTTTTCCAGCCATCCCTATAGAGCATTGGCTACCATCCATGAATCAGTGTAGAGGTAGAGCTTTGGCCACTTCTCTCTTTCAGCAATGTCCAGGGCTAGTTGAACAGCTTTGAGTTCAGTGAGTTGGCTTGATCCACCTTCTCCTTCAGTAGCTTCTGCAACCCGTTGTGTGGGACTCCATACAGCTGCTTTCTGCTTTCGTTTCATCCCTACAATGCGACAAGAACCGTCAGTGAAAAGAGCGTAGTGTGTGTCTTCTGATGGCGGTTGTACGGTGGAGCTTCTTCAGCACATGTCACTTGTTCTTGCTCTTCTTCATCAGCGCGACCAAAGTTTTCACTTTCAGGCCAATTTGTGATTATTTCCAAAATTCCGGGGTGATTCAGTTTTCCGATATGTGTGATGAGAGCAATCCATTTGCTCCATGTGGCATTGGTGGCGTGGTGGGTAGAGGGAACCTTTGCTTTGAACATCCACCCCAGCACCAGTAGTCGGGGTGCCAGGAAGAGTTGTGCTTCAGGGCCGATTACCTCTGAGGCAGCTTGGATTCCTTCATAGGCTGCTAAGATTTCCTTCTCTGTTGGAGTGTAGTTGGCTTCAGACCCTCTGTAGCTTCAACTCCAGAATCCCAGTGGTCGGCCTTGAGTCTCACCAGACACCTTCTGCCAGAGGCTCCAGGACACACCATGGCTCCCGGCTGCAGAGTAGAGCACATTCTTCACTTCGGGTCCTGTCCTGACTGGGCCAAGGGCTACTGCATGAGCGATCTCCTGCTTAATCTGAGCAAAGGCTTGTTGCTGTTCAGGGCCCCAATGGATATTGTTTTTTTTGCAGGTAACCAGGTAAAGAGGACTCACAATCTGGCTGTACTCAGGAATATGCATCCTCCAAAAGCCTATGGCACCTAGGAAAGCTTGCGTTTCCTTCTTGTTGGTTGGTGGAGACATTGCTGAGATCTTATTGATGACCTCGGTGGGAATCTGACGCTGTCCATCTTGCCATTTAACTCCCGGGAACTGGATTTCTCGAGCAGGTCCCTTGACTTTGCTCTTCTTAATGGCAAAACCAGCTTCCAGGAGAATCTGGATGATTTTCTCTCCTTTCTCAAACACTTCTGCTGCGGTGTTCCCTCACACAATGATTTCATCAATGTACTGCAGTGTTGCTCTGACCCAGCCCACTGCGGGGCTGGGGCAGCAAGATGCCAATCAATCCCAGGCCCTCCCGTGGATCGAGTTTCCCCAAGACACAGACTCGGAGGGTGGGTCGAGGGGTGGCTCAGAAGCGTAAGCTGCATCCCTCCTGGGCTGCGCCCGGGTCCAAACTGCCTCCCCCTGTTCGGGAAAATTCTCTCTTACTCGGTTGTTAATGGGTTCTTTGTTATAACTCCCGCCTTTCGCTTTCCCCCAGTGGCTCTTGTTGAATTGTATCCTCCCCCTGGCTTGTAACTCATTGGTTGTTTTCCCCTTTCCCCAAGGTTTTCAAACCCCCTATAAAACTGTGGGAAAAGCCTCTCGGCGCCATGAAGATTAAGATCATTGCCGTGTTCTGGTTGCTAAACTTCTGACAATAAACCTGTTAGAAGCCAGACCAGAACCCCCTCTCTCTTCCTTTATCTCCGAACTAACGTGAGCCTATATCATCGGCTCCTGACGTGTCTCCTCTGCAAAGAAGCCAGTGAGCGCGCCCAGCTGTGCCTATCCTGATGCCGAGGTCGCTTCTGTGATGCACAGAAGTAACGCAGCTGGACTCTCTCTGATCGAGGGCACGCCAGAGCTCGTGCCACGAGTACAGAACTGCGTTACTGCAAATGTTCTGGAGCCTCACCCTTTTCTAGTGCAATCTGGATCAGTCCATGGCAGATGGTGGGACTGTGCTTCCACCCCTTAGGCAGTCGATTCCAGGTGTATTGCACACCCTTCCAGGTGAAGGCAAACTGAGGCCTGCACTCTGCTGCCAGAGGAATGGAGAAAAATGCATTAGCAATGTCAATAGTTGTGGGGTATGCCCAGCCCCTGCCCTGGAAGGATGTCTGCTGAGATTGCGTAATCGCCCAGCAGGACTCCCTGGAAAGGCAACCACTTCTTTAGTCATGGCAAGAAAAGACAGACCCACAATCCTTTAGGAGACCCTGTGCAGATCCTTTGTAACCCATTGGCCTTTACCCTTCCCCTGTATCCCTATAAAAGCTAGCCCTCTGCCCCTACGAGAGAGAGCTCTCGTCCCTGGCTTTCCCCTTCGCCGGAGTACGGACCAACAATAAAGCTACCTTCCGTGCGGAACCAGACACACGAGCCCCTCGTCTCTCTCTCTGGTCTGGCTTGGCCTGGAGGCTGCCCTGCAGAGCTGATCTGAAATCACGAGCTGATATCACTAAAGAGCTGACAGTCTCTGCACAAGCCCTCCTAGCTAGCAGCTGAGGGAAGACACCGGGCCTTGGGAAGGCGATTCCTTTTGGGACCATCTCTCCGAACCAGTCACAGCTTCCTCAGTCAGAGCTACTGAACCCTTCTCCAGCTGTAATAAATAGTGGCATACCACTTTGCTGCTTTGGACTCTAGCTTGTACTGGAGCTCCAACATGTTTGGCACAGCAGCGCTCAGCGGTGGAGTCACTTCATTCAAAGCACGATAGTCCACAGTCAATCTCCATTCTCCTTCAGATTTGCGCACAGGACAGATGGGACTGTTGAAGGGTGAGTGGGTTTTGCTGATCACCCCTTGTCTCTCCAGCTCACAGATCATCTTGTGGATGGGAATCACAGCATCTCGGGTTGTCCGGTACTGTCTGCGATGCACTGTGGAGGTGGCAATTGGTACTCTTTGTTCTTCCCCCTTGTCCTATGTTACAATGTAAGATGTGCCCACAAGCATGTATTCTATCACCATCTTCATGAGCTGTTAAAACCAGGTGGGGCAGTGCTCCCTGCCTCCTCCCTCAAGACTATGTCCTGTTAATGGCCCATCAGTGCCTTATCTCATGACTCATCATTCCATTGTGAGATGCTCCACCCAGAGGGAGAAACCAAGCATTCCATCCTGGATATAAACTGCGATTTTTGAAGACCACAAGAAGCCTTTTCCCACTGGATTTTCCAGAGGACAAGAGCTACATACCTACCACTGGACGTTCTGAGGAAGACCAGATCTTTCGACACAGGATCACCACTTCAACAGAACCACATCTGTTCACTTCAGGAGGACTGCAGCCACCACCTTATTGGACTGCTACTGCTACCCTGACTAACAGGGTCAGGTCGTATCTGACTCTGTCAGTTTAAATCAGTTTTGTTCTTTTTTTTTCCTACCTTGTTTTATATATATATATGTATAAATCTATATATATATATATATTATAAAAGAAATGTTATATCTATTTCACATATCTTTGCCTGAAAGCCCCTTGATTTCAAAATTATAATAATTTGTAGGGAAGGGGGGTTGCATCTGCCATTCCAAGGGAGGCTCCTGCCTTCCTTAGAAGACACCTGTCTTTCAAACCAAGACACCCCTTCAGAAGGCCTACTGCAGATGGGTTCTCTGATAGTCCAGGCAAGGTCTTCAATTGCTTAATGCCCTCTGTCTCCACAGCAGCTATTCCAAAAGCCCACTTGAGTCCCTTTGGGTCTCTGAAATACCCACTTTGGAGGAAGTCTATGCCCAAAATGCATGGGGCCTCTGAACCAGTCACAATGAGATGTTTCTTCCACTCATTTCCAGTCAGGCTCACCTCAGCTTCCACCAAGGTCAAATCTTGTGATCCACCTGTTACACCAGAAATAGAAACAGATTCTACCCCCACGTGCTGCGATGGGATTATTGTACGCTGCGCACCATTGTTAACCAAGGCATCATATTTTTGTGGTTCTGATGTACCAGGCCAACGAATCCACACAGTCCAAAAAACACGGTTTTCCCTGACCTCTACCTGGCTAGAGTCAGGGCCCCTCTATGCCTGGTTATCCTTCTTTCCCTGGGCCTGCATCTTAGAGGTTCCTTCATGGGAATCGGATATGTCATCGTCTTTTCCATCATTTCCGGCAGTTCGGCTACGGACAAGTGGAGCTACTTCCTTTTTGGTAGTACTTCCTTTCTGAGACTTGCGCTCCTTCAATTCACACACTTGTGCTGCCAGAGCAGAAGTGGGTTGTCCTCATGTCTTCCCCAATGTCACACAGGAAATATCACAGCTCACTTAGTGGGATGTACCTTCCCTCTGGGGAACGTCCATGTTTGGTAGCAGAATCTCTGATCTGTACTGCCGAGATTTGGAGAAGGCACTCTTTAATCTTGTTCTTAATCTCCTTCTTGAGTTCCTGGTGATTCTTCTCCATCTTATCTTCCAATTTCTGTATACGTGTCTCCACAGCTGCGATTCTTGCATGTGTTGGGCCATGCATGGAATCTGCATATGGTTGGAGCTTTGTTGCCACATCCTGCACAGTCTCATTCACACCGTAATCCGATTTCATCATTGCTAAAGCAGAAGCATATTCTTGTGGCCCAAGTCGTATGAGTTTTCGCCACATCAATGGATTAACTCTGGCCCAGTCTGGACTCCTCAATCCTGGGTCATCTGTGAAGACAATCTCTTCCACCGCTAGTGCTCTCAGGCGTTGGATCCCCTGTTCTATGGTCTTCCACTGGGTTTGCTGCATATAGAAAATATCTCCGCACAGATATCTATCCCTCACGCCATTCAAGACCACGTCTCCAGAGACTGTCAGACTCAGCCCTACTTATTATTGCTTGGTCGATAGCTGGATCACATTACAAGGATCCCAAATGCCTTGCTTCAGCACCATCCAGCATTACATCATCACCTGCAGCATCCCAAATATGGACCATCCAACTTATTACAGATTCATCAGACCATCAGATGTGGTCCTTTCTTAGGCTATGAAGGTCCTTTATGGACAATGACCAAGTAATGGTTTCTGTGCCTGAGTCAGTTGGTGGCTTTGAGGCTCCTTCCCCTGCATCATCTTTCACTGGGCGATCAGTTTTGGTTGTGTGCTTTTTCCTTGTGACAGGAGCCACTGTCAATGGCTTCGGATTGCTGTCTGGTTTATCTGCAGCCTGAGTGACTAGGGTGTCTGCTGATTTATCTTCCTGCCTCTCTACCTTTATCTGCTGCTCCATAGTACCTAGCAGTGTGCAATAGGCATATGCCAAGGCCCAACATATTGCAATGAGCTTTTTCTCATTAGACTTGTCATTGTATTTCTCTTTCAGATATTTCCCCACCTCAGCTGGTTTCTGAATTTGTCCAGGGGGGAAATTCCAAGCTATTGGGTCAGAGAAATTCTTCATGGTTTGGCCCCTATCCTCCCATACCCCACACCACTCAGGATTTTCCACATCTGGGTCAGGTGTCTCATCAGTCACCCTGGAAATCTGAGCTCTCATTCTAGCCAAGCTGCAAGACATATAGAAGAAGCTTACCAGATAAAATACCAGGAAGGTGGTCTCTTTAACATCCAGGGGAAACTGAACATTCTCAAAAGATAATGTATCAAATTTAAAGGGAAGGGAGATGAAAGGCTGGGAAACCCCATCTACTCCGCCGCCAACAAACTGGGTGCAATTACTAATAAACCCCCAAAACAGGCTACTGAAACTAGGACTGGCATTAGGACGGAGAAACCACATATCATACACACTTCAAACAACTGCCTGTACCTCTGTTAACTTCTTATAAATCATTATCACCGAGCACAGCAAAATACAAATCCTGATTCGTGCCCCTGCTCTGCAAAAGTTTCGTATCAGGGACAAGATAGGAGTAATCTGTGGATAGGCAAATAGGCCTAGGAACCAGAAAGACATTAATACATCAAGCCAGAGAGACATTATGAACTCAACCAACATGGTACCAAAATGTAATTAGTACAGGTTTTTCACTTTCCTTCGAGCCACACGTTTTGGGCGCCACTAATTATTTGTGCCGGTTTGGACAAATTTGGAGGAAAATATCCTCTGATAGAAAGCAAGTTACAACCAGCCCTCCCCCACCAGGTTCGGGAAAAAAGAAATTTTCCTTGGAAGAAAGTGAAAGAGATAAAAACTATTTATTTAACAAACACACAGGAAAAGGATAATAATGCTAAATAATAAAACCTTTCGCTGTGGAGAGAAAACCTGGGAAATTTCAGAGTCCTTCCATAGATCTCTCTCCCCCTCCTTGGAGCTGGGTCGTGGGCCCACCTCTGGGGCTTGGTGGAGAACTCTCCCAAGGTGTTCTGATGTTGAAACAGTCCAGAAAACAAGAAGAAGGGAAAAAACTGAAGTCCCAGGAAAACAAAGTTCAACTCTCCGTCTCCCTCCAGAGGAAAAGGGCCAAAAGCTGGCTGAAGAGCAAGCAGGGTGCTTCCCTCCGCTCTCACTCTGCTGCCACAGCTGAATGCAGAGAAGCTGTCTCTATCTCTGTGTCCTTGAAACACTGCTTTGAAAGTTCTCTCTGTTTTTTTTCCTCTCCCCCCCTCAGGCTCAGTTTAAAGGCATAGAAAGGCACAAAATTAATTTCTGTGCATAGAGAAGCGATAGGGGATACGCGTCATAAAGTCACTTCAAGACAACTGAAAATCATGAAAAGCCATCTTACCATCTGCGAACTGAGCAGGTTTTAAGTGCAATTTGCCAAGACATACAATGTTGTCATTTTTTTGAGTACAGTTGCAATTTGGAAAATCATGCAAAATTGTGCTTATACCAGAAAAGTCCTGACTGTGAACAGATATTTTCAATAATGTTTATAGTTACCACGAGCTATTCTGAAAACTAAATTATGTAAAATCACAACTTATTTGCCGCACCTTTATAATCTCTCCAGTAAATCCATGTTGCTGCTATTTCATTTACAAATCAGTCATTTGCTTGCATATTGTTCATTGATGTTGTCATAGGTTAGCAAGCATAGTCCCAGAGGTGATGTCCTTGCCAAGGGATGCTTACTGCTTCCTCTATGACCTGATAGAACCTATCAGATGGCCAGTTTGAATATGGACAATTCTCTAAGCCACTTAAAATTGTGACCGCCTCTGTGATCCACACTTAAGAATAGACAAACCCCCCACAGCTGTCTCTCTTGTTTCCGGTGCTGGGACAGGTGGCTGCGGGGCCTGTGCGGGGGCCAGTGGGCCTGGCCCCTGCTCGGGCCAGGCTGGGCCAGGCCACAGCTCCAGGATGACCCCCCCTCCCCAGCAGGGCTGTGGGCAGCTGGAGCGGCTCGGAACCAACCCCCCCCCCCCCTCCACTGCGGCCAAGATTTCAGCAAAAAGCGGCACTGCTGTCCAGCAGAGGTCAGGTGACCAACAGCAATAAGCCACATTCCAGCTGCAAGGCCGAGGTGAGATTAACCCTTTTAGTGCTGTGAAGAGCTGAAAACCTGAGGGAGAAGAAAGAGGAGATGCTTAAAGCTGAAAGTCTGTTGTGAAGCTATGATATATCAGAGTATCCCGTTGTAATTTCATGAAGATATGGGGGGTGGAGTGTTCAACTCGTAAGCAAAAGCACCTGCTCTGAGATAGGCAGATGCTGACGCAGCTGTAATTTCATGAGAAGTTTGGACGGGGAGAGATGGAAGCGATGAGGACTTTTGCTCCAAATGGGAAAGGAGAAAACCTCAGTTCCTAGAGATGCTCCCAGAGATAGTCCTAACGATGAAGAGGAGGAAGACCCTTTGCTCCCAGGGAAGGAGAAGGGCCTCTGTTCTTGTTTCTGAACAGCTCAATCTTAAAATTGTACCCCAAAAACTTTAAGAGTGGACCCTCGAAAGCAGTCGTGGGAAAAGCTGCAAGTCGGGGCAAGGGACTCACATGCGAGCAGAGAGACCTCTTCCTAAATGGACTGAACAATATTTGGAAGTGGGCGGCTGGCTCGTTGTGATAATGTTTTCATAGCACGAGCAAGAAGAGACTTCTCTTTCTAAATGGACTGAACAAGGTTATTATGGAAGTGGTAAACAGACTGAACATCTTAAGGGTTGTCTTTTTACATTGTCAGTGGGAGAAGGGAGGAAGGTGGGGGGGAGGAGGAGAGTTCTGAAGGTGGTATAATTTTTTTTCTTTCCTCTTTTAGGTCTGTTAATAAACTTCTTTATATTCTTTCAAGTTTGGTGCCTGCTTTGCGTTTCTCCTAATTCTTATCTCACAGAAGATAAACAGTAATGAGTATTTTGGACCAAACCACTACACTAAATTGGTGTTTTTGCCCGGTTACTAACCGAACCCGCTACAGATGTTTAACTGTTCTATGACAAATTTTCAGTAGCTTTCTTGTAATGATGGAGTCGAGATAAGTTAAATTCTATTGTATCTGAAACTTTTAAAGGACCACCCTCAACTCTGTCTTTAGTTTTGTTAAATTTAAATGATGTTAGGTTTTAGTTCTGTTAATTTTAAGTTCTGTTTCATTTAAGTTCTGTTACGTTTAATTTCTGTCAGGTTTAAGTGTTGTTAAGTTTAAGCGAAGTTAAGTTTAATTCTTGTTCAGTTTAAGTCTTGTTCAGTTTAAGTTCTGTTAAGTTTAAATTCTATTAAGATTAATTTCTCTTCAGTATCAGTAATGTTAACTAAGTTCTGTTAGGTGTACTTTCTGTTACGTTTAAGTGATGTTAAGTTTGAGTAAAGTTAAGTTCTGTTGAAATATGCTCATTTAAATTGAAAGATACAGTTCTTTTGTTATAGAGATAAGATGGAACCGACTGAAGCAATTATGATGGAGAATTGGGAAGCGATTGTTTAAGAATATAAGAATATAAGTTGTGTAAAAATATGTGAAGATGCAGTTTATTAGATCCTTAATTTCATCAAAAATTCTATGAGCATAAATGTTCTAGATTGGTCAATTAAGGTAATTATTCATAACAATCTTTGCTGTTTTATCTTCCATAGGTAGCACAGAAGAATGAGTAACAATTCCAAGTTATGCATATTATTGACTGTAAGCTGTTTAGTGCTTTCTTTCTTGCTTTTATTTTGCTTTATTGTCATATATACATAAATGTGTGGAGAAATATAATCTCAATGTCTTAGATCAGTTACTATTGCTGTATTAACGATTCTGAATATGTTCTTAATGTCATAGCATGAATTCACTGACTTTTTATAACGGGCATTATCCATATGGTATTATTTGATGTTACACATGTGCATTCTTTTGGTTGTTTGCAGTTTGTTCATGGTACCATTGACTACTTAGATAAAGATAAATGACAAAGCCAGCTGCTTTACAAACTTTCACATACCGTTGTGTAGCTATCTGCAAGACATGTAGCATTTTAAGAAACTTTCCCAACTGCTATTAATAGAGGCCTGTTTGTAGGATACGTTAGGGAAACCCTTCCAGTTAAGGCCTTGGCTCTGGCCAAGCCCTGGCCCTAGCTGGTCAGAAGTATGCCAACAGACCCAGGTGTTTCTGCACTAAAAATGTAATCAGGTCACTTTGACTTGCCGATTTGGGCTTATAAAAGCTGGACCCCCTTTCAAGGTAAACTTGGAAACCTTGCCTGGGAACAGTTCTCCAGGTCCTCACTGTGAAATGGGGCTCGCCAGCTACTGTAGACTCTGGGTGATGGTACAGTGTTTAGGCAATTGAAGGGTGTATCGTTCTAAATCACTATCTCTTCTCTCGTGTGCTACTGATTACATGTATTACCTTGCTTATTTTTGCTCAGTGTGATTTTATTCCTTTATTAAATGTATTGTCTTACTTTTATGTTGCCTTCATGTTCATAGTGAGATGCACATGTTATCAAAAAAACAAACACAAACAAGGGGGAATGTGGCTCCTCGGGAGCATTTAGATAATGCAATATTTACACTAAAGTTTTTGCAGGCTGATCATCAATTTTGATCCCTGGAGGAGCGGTGCTGCTCTGAGGATTTGCATGTGCGGAGCCAATTCCTAAAAAGTTTTATGTAAGGATACACAATTGGGTGTGCAATGGCAAGGCTTAGCTGATTTAGTAACCTAGGAGAGAAGGTATGCATGTGTTTTATTGCCAACAGGTCTAAAGTGGTTACCTGCTCGTCTTGACAAACATCGATTGTCTCCGAGGAGACGAGGCTCAGTGAGAGGAAAAATGACCTAATCACCATCCAGCCCTCATGGCCAAGGCAGGAACAGAGGTAGGGCTGCCAGGAACATGGCTGTGCCTGGAGGCTTACGGAGGCAGCCTGCCAACAGAGGCCTTGCATCCCACTGCACCCACCATCATGTTATTGTGTTCCTGCTGACCTTCTTCAGTTATTCCCTGTTCCATGCTTCCAGAAAGACATTCAGTAATGTCAAAGTCAGCATTTCCAGCTAATGGACTTCCTCCTGCCTAAACAGAACAGCCCCTGAGCTCCAGCCATATGAGCTTTGGAACAGTAGCCATTAACTTCTAAGTGCAGAAGAAGCAGCTCTCTTCCTGGGGACATCAGACACTATATTTTGTTTTCCTATGCTGTGCGTCTCTTTGTCAGTGGTATGGTTGTTTTTTATGGGTTTTTATTGACTGGGATCTGTATTCCATGTATCTTATCCTGTGTCCAGCAGATGACCAGTAATAGTCTTAATAAGATAATGGCTTTACAGGTGCAGGCTGTTTTGGCATTAGGGTACATGAACCCTTTGCACAAAAAACAAAGAAAGGGGGAGATGTTGCGGATAGGTAAAACCTTATAAAATGAAGGCCTTGTTACCCTTGTAAGATCATGGTTCACTTCTGTTACTTCGGCTAAGTAGAAAAGGACTCTGGGTAATGACTAAGCTGGAATAGAGGTAGAAAACAAGTTACGTAACCATAGAAAGCAAGTTATATAACCACCACGTATTCACATTGTTATAAATAAAGTATGTAATTCGTGCTATTATGTATAAAACTGGAATGTAATCAGACCATTGTCCTGGGTTGCAGTGTATTCTATTATCATCCTCATGAGCTGTTGAAATCAGGTGGGGCAGTTTTTCCCTTGCCTCCTCCCCCCAGACTATCTTTCTGTTAACGGCCCATCATTGTCCTGCTGCATGACTCAGAGATAACTTCCTCTGGACTATCTTCTGTTAATGAGCCTAATCAACACTTTGCCTCATGACTCATTACCCCATTGTGAGATGCTCCACCCAGAGGGAGGAACCAAGCATTCCATCGTGGATATAATCTGGGACTCTGAACACTAGAGACAACGCCTTTCCACTGGATTTCCAGAGGACAGGAGCTACACAGCCACCACTGGACTTTTCTGAGGAAGAGCAGACCCTTTTACTACAGGATCACCACTTCAGAGGACTGCAGCCACCATTCTACCAGACTGCTACCATCACCCTGCCTAACAGGGACTCAGGTTGTATCTTGACTCTGTCAGTTTGAAACAGTCTTCTTTTCTTTTCTTTTCTTTTCTTTTCTTTTCTTTTCTTTTCTTTTCTTTTCTTTTCTTTTCTTTTCTTTTCTTTTCTTTTCTTTTCTTTCCCCATTAAATTGTTATTCTCATTTGGTGCCTCCCACTGGTTTGTTTTCAAACTAGTACACCATGTCGAGACAGAGTTTCAAAATCCCTCCACCAGCCTGGCTGAGAGAAAAATTTCACAACACTAAAAGAAGTTCTCTCACAGATGTAATCAATAAGTGAGGATTCCACCTAGGTGGGGTTGGATCTTATCACCGGGACATTTGCACCATGACGACTTGATCACCACCTTCTGATATCTACATCGCATCTGATAAAGAATCAGACATTCCGGGAACTAAAAATAACTGTTCCAGGAACCAGAGATGGCCCATTCATCATCAGAGATGGCCCATTCATCATCTAGGATGGACAATTCATCAGACCCAGGAAAGGCTTTGTGCAGCCCAACTTCGGGACAAGAAAACTTCATGAATATGCTAAAATTACGAGAAGAATAGAATTAATTCGGACTCTGCCCAAAAACTGTATAAGAAGGGACCAGCTGAAGCAGCACTCGTGAACTTGGGAGGTCTGGTGCGATAGAAATCAGATCTATGCATGTTCACCCAGCTCCGACCCCGGGCTCGGAGCTGCTTTTCTCAATTGTGGCCTTTGAGACCGATATTTCGGTCGCATAATAAATGTTATTTCTTTATAAATTTTGATTGGGCAATTCTGTTTATCTTAACATTGTGGTTTATGGTTGTTGGCTGAATTGTGGTTGTTGTGCTTTAATGGAATGTTACTGATAAAGGCCTAATTGCTTAAAAAGGCCTGGTTTTTTGCAATAAACACGCTCCCTTTTGCACCTGCCTGGAGGCTCCATGTCACTTCTTACACCAACAGAGACTCAGTCTCAGAGGGAAAGAGCATTGTATGAGCTTGCAGATTGGAAATTAAAATTGATCAAGCATCTAGAGAAGTTAGGATATTGTGAGCAAATTTTGGAGGACACTGGAAGCCTGGCTGGGAATTTTGTCCAGCAATAGGTTGGTATCTTTTGGATGCTAGGACAACCTTGAATACTAAGAAAATTTCTAGGTTGTGAAAAGCCCCTAAGTACCCTTTTGTGTTGTATGAAAGAGTGTGAATGTGCATGTGTTGGAGGTTAGGATGTTTCCTTTTTTTTTCTTTCTCCCAGGGAATTTTTCTCCCATTTGTTGCCTAAGAGATGAAATGATGGGTACTTAAGAGACAAAAGATGTGGCTGGGAGGGGGAGGAGGGGGAAGGGGTGCAGTTTGCTATAGTCTCTTAGCTGGGGGGCTTTCTCTGGGGAAGTGCAGAGATACTGTGAGACTGGGCTGGGGGTCCGGGGCTGGGCTCAGCTCTCTCTTGCCCCTCTCTCTTGGGGATCAGAGGAGAGACAGTCATGGTCTTGGTGCCGGGCTGCTGCTGCGGGGAGAATTCGCTGCTACTGTGGAGTTTTGGTCCTTCACTGCTTCTCCTTACTGTGGGTGATCCGTTGCTAGCAAGAGCAGTCATTGAACTGGGACCTTTTCAACACCCGATCTCACTGGGAAGGATTTTCACCATCTGCTCCGGTGCCTCAGGGAAAACCCGGGACCCCGACCCACTCCCCCTCTCCAGAACATCCAGAGCATCTCCTGGCTGTTTGGGGGACCCTGGCTGCCGCTGCCCAGCCCTGGTGTTTTCTGCTGCTGCTTCAGGTTTTTTGCTACACTTTAGCTCAACACCCTGTGGCCGCCAGGACCCACCCCACTGCTTCTGCTTCTGCCATCACTTTGGGTTTAGTGCTACACTTCGATTCGCTGCCCTGGGGGATCTGCTCGCCTCTGCTGTTCCAGCTGCCACTCCAAGGTTCCTGCTACAGTCCATTTCACGACCCAGAGGGGCACTGAGACCGGCTGCTCCCCGTGAGTTTGCAAAGGGAGCCCCTTTTCTCTCTCTCCCGCCATCTGAGCCGCCATTACCATGTGGAGAAGCGGCTGAGCTCGTGCCACAGCACCCCCTGCAGCCACGGGGGAATCATCGCACCTGCCTTGCCTGGCTGGGAGCCAACAGTTCCTCTGCCAGCTGTGGCCATAACTACACCAAAGGGGAGGTTGCTTGACAGCCGAGACAAGGCTGTTATTGGGATTCTGTTTTTTGTCGTTGTTGCTGCTGTTGTTGTTGTTTGTTTGTCTTGTTATATATATTAGTAAAGAACTGTTATTCCTTTTCCCATATCTTTGCCTGCAAGCCCTGTAATTTCAAAGTTATAATAATTCAGAGGGAAGGGGTCATATTTTTCATTCCAAGGGCAGACACCAAGAACAGCATGTGAAAGAGACGTGCCACAGGCACACAGCAAGTGGGACTCTGAAACCATGTTTCCATTGTCCCGTGAGGGGCTTGGCCCGTGAAGAACGAAGCATATGGTGAGAAAGAAGAGTGACACTGACATGAATGAGACATATCATCTGATACGAAATTAATGTAGGTTTTGCGAAGAGAAGGCAAATGGGATGAGGTTGTGTACTTGAATATGTTTTTTTATTTGAAGGCTCACCCTGAATTGCAGCGGGAATGTGGTTTTAATTTGTTTTCAAGGGATCCTTTCATGTTGGCTTTGGAGAAAGATCACAAAATGGAAGGAAAGGGAGGACTTAGAAGGTGTTATTCTGCATGTTCCATAGGGCAAAAGTGTTTAAAATATAAAGAGAATGAAGAGAGGATGGAGGATTTGGTTGCTCCTTTTGAGTCATGGGAAGAGGGAGGACAGGGAAGGCATTTGAAATCCCTGGTAAATACTACCCAGGAAACTGTGCCTTTGAGCCCCCCTTCCTCTCTGGAACTTGAAAGAGGAAGAACTTGTCCTATAGAACCAAAGGCAGAAAGGAAGTCGCGGTATTGTCACCCTTCAGCCTCCCCCCCTCGGACCCATTTGCAAGGGCTGGGAGGCAAATCAGCATCTTTTTGGGAGACGGTCATTCAGGCACCGTTATGGGAGGCAGCGGGACCTATGGGTCCCATGAAAATCAAGGTACCCCTCTCGTTTGCTGATTAAGAAACATGGAAATCTGTGGCTAGGCAATACTGGGGATGATGCACTGGGAGTAGCCAAAAGATTCAGGGCATTTGTTAAAGCCCTGTGATGCCTTATAGATCTAGAAATAAAACAACACACTTTTGAGACAATATTAGTATAGGAGGTAATATAAAAGCCAGTCTTTAATTGGAGGCCTTCAGGGGCAGATATGCAAAAATGCCCACCCCACATAGGGCAAATACAGTTTCATAAGTTTAGCAAATTAGCATAATTGACAAGAATTCCCAATTAGAAGCACAAGTAATGAGGCAATTCCCCCCCTTTGGTTCCACCTCTTCTGGAGCCCCCCTTTCTTGCTACTAGCTGTACTAGCTGTACTTTGTTTATGAGAAAGTGTCTCGAGAAGCTGGTTTTAACCTTGATTCCCAGAGGAGGTAAGATAGGATAGGAGCCTTTGGAATGTGTTTTGTCTTTCTGCCTATCAGGGTAGGAAAAGTACTGGAGTTAGCTAGAAACTATATAACTATACAATAGTCTACAGAGCTATGAATATATATGAAGGAAATATAAAAGCACAAATCATTTTGGCATCACCTGGAGCCAGACTGGGAGGATATAGATCTTATGCTAGACACTCTAACAAACACAGAGAAAGAGCTGGTATTAAAAACTGTGCGGAATTATGAAAGAGCCAGGCTGCGGGCAGGAGAAGATATAGAAGAGGCATGTCCTCTCACAAAACCTCCTTGGGACTATAATAATTCTGGTCACTATCAACTCCTGCAGAGGTATTGGGAATGGGTTAGTTTTGGGTTGGAAAATGATATCCCCAAGGCTGTAAATTGGGGTGCACTATATGAAGTAAAAGAAGGGCCTCATAAAACCCTGACTGAATTTTTTGACCAATTTTGGGAAGCCATACGTAAATATACTACTCTAGACCCGCCAGATGATTATGGCATAAAACAACTAATTTCCCTTTTCCTGGGCCAATCTTCTAATGCTATTAGGCAGAAACTACAAAAATTAAAAATGGAAGACCAAAGAAGTATAGAAAAATTGCAAGAAGAAGCATGGCGAGTTTATAGAAACCGTAATCAGGTGGAGCATAGGCAGCTGGAGAAGGTAATCACTAATGCTACTATTGCAGCCCTTAGAGGGGAGCCACCCAAAGGCCCCTTGTCAGGACAAAGAAATGACCGGGGTGGGCAGAGACCTGACCCTAAACTCCCAACCACTCAATGTACCTATTGTAAGAAAGAAGGGCATTGGAGGAGAGACTGCCCTCAACTCAAACCCAAGATGATTGCGGAACTGGATCAATGCTAGGGCTGACCAGAGGGCATACCCCCAGAAACCCCTCTGGTCAAAATAGAACTGGGGGAAGATATGGGAAAATTTGAATGTTTGATGAATACAGGTGCAACATATTCTGTATTAAATGTAAAACTGGAAGAAATTGATCCTGGTAAAGTTGTGAATTTTATTGGAGCCACAGGTCAACAGCAGAAGGTATCATTTTTAAAATCACTATCTTCTAAATTGGGAAAAACAGTCGGAATACATCAGTTTTTATATATGCCCACAGCCCCAAAACCCCTCATAGGAAAGGATTTGTTGGAGAAATTACAGGCTAAAATTAAGTTTACCCCTGAAGGAGTTCAGATCAAAGTCAATGATGAAGAATTAATTAATGTTCTAAGTCTAGTGATGCTTTGATCTGCTCTTATTACAGATTTGTCTAAAACAGAAGAGATACCAGAAGAAATTCTTAATCAGGTTTATCCTAAAGTCTGGGCGGATGGGACTCCTGGTAAGGCCAAATCAGCACAACCTGTAATTATTAAACTTTAACCTGGAACACAACTGGTAAGAATTAAACAATATCCACTTAAAGTGGAAAACATAAAAGGTGTTAAGCCCATAATAGACAATTTTCTAAAATTTGAGTTGTTAGTGGAACATGAATCTGAATACAATACATCCATTTTAACCATACAAAAGCCCAATGGATCAAGCTATATGCTGGTTCAAGACCTACGGGCTATTAACAAAATAGCTGAAGATCTCCAGCCAATGGTTGCAAATCCATATACCTTGCTAACCAAATTAAAAGATGAATACATGTGGTTTACAATAGCCAGAGATCTGCCGGGATGAACCACGCTTCTCATAGAGATATGATGGAACTCCATTTATTCTATTGTCAGTCCCATATTTATACTCTAATTCCTCAAGCACGCATAAGCAAGCTCCATACTATTGGATTACAGCTACTGTTCACGCGGCCTTTAACAGCAAACGATTGGTTACAGATTGATATGCACGTGACTAACATAAGTCTTTCTCTTTCTATGGTCAGCATCCCCCTCCCCAACATCCTGTCAGCTTGCCACATCAGCATTGCTCTTCTCTTTTTTCTCTAGTCAAGGACAGTTCACTAATATAGCTTGGATTGTGCACGTATACATGTCCCTGTTCACTCAGCCATTTCTCTACAATTCCCCCTTTTTCTTCTTGCACAAGCCAAGCCTGAGGAACAACTTTCTCTAAAGCTTTCCGTATGCACCCAAAACCACAACAAATTATTATTGCTACAATTACTAGTGTAGCTAGCAGACGTAATCCTTCTTGAACCAGGTTTCCTAACCATCCTGTCAGACCAAGCAAGGACAGCCACTCAGAGAAGCTGTCTGTATGGATCTGTATCTTTTGAAAAGCATCTTGCAGTTCTGAGAGCTGTCGATGGATACTCTGGGAATGGTCTGACGGGTTCATACAACACATACCTTCAAACTCTTTGCAACCATGGCCATGAGCTAGCAATAAAAAATCAATCGCAGCTCGATTTTGTAGTACAGCATGCCTAATGCTATCTACATCAGTTAAAAGCTCATTTAACATATGGGAAGTCCTATTAAATTCCTTTTCTGACCAACAGGCCAACTTTTTCAGATTGTTATAGCCATGAGCTGCAGCACCCCCTGGGTTAAAAATAGCCAATGGTATAAACGCACTCAAACTCATAATGTTTACCTTATCATTACAATCTTTATCAAATGTGGAAACACTACGCTGGTATCTATTCCGCATCCTATTTTTCCAACTTTCTGATGCCGTAATGTTTTTCCATGCTTGTATAGAAGGGGCAAACATAGTTAGCTTTCTCAGGTCGCAAGGACCCCCAATTGGACTATGCAGAATCCCATTCCATGCTCTATCTCCGCATATCAAAAACACTCCAGGAGGTAAAATCTTTCCTCCGGTTGTGTCAATAGACTTAGCTCCTCCCAACGTGGCCGGCATGTTCCAGCCTCCAATGGAGTGTCCTGATACGTTCTGTTTCCATGGAAAGGAGGCCATGCCCTGTCGTGCCCAAGGATCTCCAAAGAAGAAAACCCCAGACCCATTGGCATATTGCATTGGAGGCACCACATTGGAACAGTTGGTCCATGGTGTTACATTAACAAGCGTACTGGGAAAAAGGGACCCATAAAGCTGTAGCTCTTGAAAGAGGCAAGGTTGCATTTTTTGTTAAATTGGCAATAATATGGGTTTGCTGCAAGGAGTGCCGATAACTAGACCAACAACCTAAGCACTCGCCCCGGTTTCTTTTGCTTTGCATTTGTTGCTCCACTTCCTCATTGATTTTCCCGAGATCTGTCACCCATTTCTGAAACGTGTCTTCGAGTGAGATCCATGGCACGCCAATTAGACATGGGCGAAATGGATCTGCTGCTGACCCCATGGCCAGACAGAAGTCTGTCTGGTTCGCCTGGTGAGCCCATGTTACCCACATGTTTTCTCTTTCTGACACTGAAGTTATCACAGCTTTACTCAGGGTGAAAGTACCTGAGAGGAGGAGCCACATGTAGGGCACCATGCCTGGGTTACAGTGGTCTTTTTACTCACTTGCAGACGTCTAATGGCTTCCTTCCCTGCCCACACTTCCAAGCTTAGTAAAAACTTGTGTGGATCCCTAAATGAGCTAACTGTTGTGGTGGTATTCCGAGCACGATAGACGCACACTGCCTAAAACTTCTTGTCTCAGGCACTTGATAACATTCTCGGCATAAACTACCTCGCTCATCTACATTCCAAGTTCCCCTAGTAAGCTCTTCCCCACAGCCCCCACAGCACAAGCGCAAGCACAAGCTATTATAACAGCGTAAACAATTTCTGTGGTGATTAGCATGCACACTCAGTGACTGTTCCCAGACTCCGAGTGGTCGTCCAAATGTGAGGTTGTCAGCCACCAAGCAAAGGTTCACTTCCCAAAGGTTGGGAACATCTGCTGTATGTGCCACGTCCTGGCTCAAAGTCGGGAGGTGGAGCGGAGGGCTCGACTTGAGCCCATTTCTGTAGTTGCAGGGCCGTCTGGGCCACACCCCTTCGGGACTGAATGGGACCCTGTTGTGGCTCCTGCTTTCGATTGAGCTTTTCTTCCATAGAAGACAGAGCACAATCAAAGTGTTGTTTCATTTGATGCATTGCCTCTACTACTTGATGAGCCCATCTTTCCAATGCTTGTGGGTTCACACAAGATCCTGGGGGATGAGCACGTAGCTCATTTGTCACCTCTGTCATTGGTATGTCATCATCTGGCAGAGGAACAGTCTGTGGCTCCGGCCGAAAAGCAGTCTGTGGCTCCGGCAGGGAAACAGTCTGTGGCAGAGAGGCAGTCTGTGGTCCGGGATGAATCTCTGCTGGCAGTGGAGGTGGAGGGGGTGGGCAAGCAGGGTAGAGGCGCTGCTGACAAGAAGGACCGCCCATTGCTCCGCCCATTGACTGGTCAACTGTAACTTCCGCGTTTGCCTTCAGTTTGCTCTGAGGTGTGGTGGTGGTAACTTCCTCTTTTGGCTCTGATTGCAAGAGCTCTTTCTCCTGCTCCCGCAGGAGCTCACTGACAGTCTCAAAGTGCTTCTCTGCTTTCTGCCCTTTTATCGCGCTCGAGCTTTTAAACAGTCCACTCAGCCCCCCACGCTGTGTAGTTCGGGCAGGAGCGACAACACCAGCCGGTGTTGCAATTGCCTCCACCGCAGCCGCAGCTACTTTCAATTCTGCTTGCATATTTTTCAAGGCATTTATAACAGTTCTCCAGGTGGGCCCTAAGTTCATCATTTCTTTCCCTTTTCCCTGGATAGTACAGTCCCACAGGTGATCCCCTACTTCCCTCCACTCGGCTGCATCAAAGAGGAGGGGGGGGGACTCGCAAATGTCCATGCTCCCGCGCCCATAAAATGAGCTTATTTAGATCCTTTTCCTTGACCTCCTCCCCTCGCTTAGCGAGGATACTGAGGAGTAATTTCTGTGCTGCCGCAAACTCTAAATCCATGCTAGCAGGGTATCACGGAGGGAAGGTAGTGACCCTTCTTACCGGCCTGACCGACGTCCTTTGACTCACGGTCGACACTCTCCGCCCGCAGTATCTCTGTCACTCGTCGTCGTCACCCTTCTTTCGGTGATCAGCGAGCGTATCTTCCTCTGAGGAACGGTCCCTGGTTGGGCGCCAGAAATAGCCAGAGATCTGCCGGGATGAACCACGCTTCTCATAGAGATATGATGGAACTCCGTTTATTCTATTGTCAGACCCATAGTTATACCCTAATTCCTCAAGCACGCATAAGCAAGCTCCATACTATTGGGTTACAGCTACTGTTCACGTGGCCTTTAATAGCAAGCGATTGGTTACAGATTGATATGCACGCAACTAACTAACATAAGTCTTTCTCTTTCTATGGTCAGCATCCCCCTCCCCAACATCCTGTTGCTTGCCACATCAGCATTGCTCCTCTCTTTTTTTCTCTAGTCAAGGACAGTTCACTAATATAGCTTGGATTGTGCACATATACATGTTCCTGTTCACTCAGCCATTTCTCTACAGTTTACCGTTTTAGATCTCAAAGATGCTTTCTTCTGTATACCCCTGGATCCTGGCAGCCAAAACCTGTTTGCCTTTGAATGGGGAAATCCAGAAACTGGAAGGAGAACTCAACTTACCTGGACTGCATTACCACAAGGATTCAAGAATAGTCCAACCATATTTGGAAACCAGTTGGCTAAGGATCTTGAAAGTTGGGTAAGTCCCTCCCCAAATGGAATTTTGTTATAGTATGTGGACAATCTCCTTATAGACATTGAAACCAAAGAAGACTGGAATGGAGAGAAAGCCTATTAAATTATCTGGGACTAAGTGGATACAAGGTATCCAGAAACAAAGCTCAAATAATCAAACAAGAAGTCACTTACCAAGGATACAAAAGATCCCAAGGGTAGTGACGACTAAGCCAGGAATGCAAAGAGGCCATACACCGAACCCCACTCCCTACTAATGCCAAAGAATTGAGAACCTTTCTAGGAATGACTGGATGGTGCAGACCCTGGATTTTTAACTACGGACTGCTGGTTAAGCCACTGTACCAGCTGTTAAAAGACAATCACAGACACCTGGAATAGACATACAAAGGTAAGAAAGCCTTTCAAAAGCTGAAGGAAGAATTGAAAAGAGCACCTGCTCTGGGCTTGCCAGACGTCTCAAAACCATTCCAGCTTTTCTCTTATGAGAGGCATTGGGAGTACTGGCTCAAACAATTGGCCTGGCTGTCTGCGAGCAGTCGCCGCTGTTGTTTTAAATGTCCAAGAAGCCCAGAAATTCACTCTGTGTCAACAAATAACTACGTTTGTCTCACGTTCAGTGGCAACAGTTCTTGAGCAAAAGGGTGGGCATTGACTCTAGCCCTCCAGATTCCTTAAATAGCAAGCAATTCTAGTGGAACAAGATGATATTACAATACTAACCTCTTCTCTAGTTAACCCGGTAGCATTTCTGGCTACTCACCAGACAGACAACAAACCTTTGCAGCATGACTGTATCGAAACCCTTGAGTCCACTTATTCCAGCCACCCAGATCTTAAAGAATCCCCAATTCCAAGAGCAGAATCTTGGTACACAGATGGGAGCAGCTTCGTGAAAGCCGGACAATGAAAATCAGGATGTTCAATTACCACTGAGCAAGAGGTGATAGAAACCCTACCTCCACTGATGCCTTAGGATTGTAGCTTTTATATTTTTCATATATTTGTAATCCTGCAATTCTTTAGTGTATAACTCTAAACTCCATATAGAGTGTTAGCCACTGTTTTCCCATTTTGGTCAGACAAAACAATTCCTCTCTAGGCCCGGGAATCAAGGACACCTGACTGTCTCAGGCCCTGAGAAATGTAAACAAAAGTGAGTTGAGGGGGAGAAAACTTGGGGTAAATTACTTCATTACCTGAAGCTGTAATTGGAAGATTAACCCCCGATATGCAAATGGAACAAACATATAAAAGTATGAAAACCTGTGACCCGTTGTTCATTTTTTTGGGTATAGCCCCTGGAGGGCTTTGTCTGCCCTAAATGTACCTGAAGGTCCTTCAATAAATATAACCTCTTTTTATTCTCTTAATTTTGTCTGGCCTCTGTTTTTAGGTAGTCCCATAAGGCATCAGTTTCTGGTGACCCCCAGATGGGACAGGAGGCCTCTGGAGAATCCTCTGGACCAAGTAAGACTCAGCTACACACACACTCCCCCCACCCCCCCCCCCTCCGCTCGCACGTTTGGGGACAGTGGCTATGGTCCAGGCAGCATCGGAGCCCAAGAATCCCGCACAGAGGCAGAAAACATAAGTGGGCAAGTGAAAAAGCGGTGTTTTGTTGTTAGCACCTGGGTTTGGTGTTAAGAGATCTCTTATAGTTTTGTTTGGTGTGTGGAAGGGATCCGAGAGGGTCATGGGGGGTTTTTGTTCATTTGTTGTGTCCCCCGTTCCTCATGGTGGTTTAGTCCGATGACCAGGCATGGTCGTGGGCTGTTTGCTCATAAAGTAGGAGGGGACTCCCTCCAAACGGAGTTTTAGCACTGCAGTGGTGAATTTTGGCTGAGGGCCAGCAGTAGTGTGGTGGCTTAAGCTCTACACTGCTAGTCCAAAGGTTGGGAGTTTGAATCCTGAGCTATACCTTGTTCTTGTTCTTTCTCTCTCCCTGCTTATTAGTGTTTGTCTTCAGGTTGCTTCACTTTATTTTTGTGTTTTTTTCCTGTTTATTAGTGTAGACATGGGGTGTGTCTTCTCACATGAAGATACAACTCAAATACCTAGAGATTCCTTTTTAGGTTAAATATTGAAGAACTGGCAGAGATTAATGGGCAAAGAAACATTTCTTTCAAAAGTTGAATTGATTAGACTATCAGAACAGGTCTGACCAACGTATAAATTAGAGAAAAACGAGATGTGGCCTAAATTTGGCAGCTTTGATGAGGAATTAATATTAAATCTGATGTCTTGCATATGCCAAGATCAGTATTTGGAGGAACTTAAGTATGCTAAGCTTTTTGTGCTTTTATTATGTGATGAAAAGCTACAGAGATCTAAGAAGGAACAGCATGTAATGCTTCTGAGAAGGAAGGGGAAGAAAGATGAGAGGGAGGAGCCCGTTCTTAGTCCACCGTGTGTGAGGGACAAGGAAGAGGTGGAAATGGATTTGGTAGCACCCTCTCTGAGGACAGGGCCTCCTGCCATGGCAGGCCCCCCTTCACCGCCTCCGCTGCCCCCCTTCTGCTGCAATCTCCCCCAGAAGCAGCCGGGAGTGGGGGTGCGGCTTTGGCAATACCCCCGCCGATAGAAGAGGAAAAGGAGCGAAAAGGGGATTTTTATAGACCACCGCCCCCCTCTCGGGAGACGGCGGCGCTCTGACTGCCGCTTCCGCCTTTCTCTCCCTCCCTTCCTCCCCTCCTCTGGCCCCTCCTGGGTCCAGAGGAGCGGAGGGTCAGCTCCTGCAGCCAACGACACCGCCCCTAAAGGCGGAGCCAGAGGGCAGAGCCTCCCATCAAGAGGGTGGGCACAGAGCCTCCCACCAAGGGGGCAGCATCTCTGTCACTCAGAGGTAACAACTTGCGCCTGAATTTCCATGGGAACACCGTTAGCCTGGAGATAGGTGCAGGAAATGACGTCACGCTCGGCGTCAGCGAAGCCAGTGAGGCTGGGGCTGTTCTGCCTCAGGGCCATCGGGCCGGGGCTGCTCGGCCTCTGCGCCGTTGTAAGTACTGCTTGGTAATTCCTAGTACCAATACTGGCCAAGACAGCTCCAGCGAGGCAAATTCAACAGAAACGGACAGTAGTATTAACTCAGATAACTCCTCTGGAGAGGAGGATGAGGAGACAGCTGTTTTGATCAGATGAAAAAGGGGAAAAATAGCAAAGAAAGCCATTGAGGCACGTCATCTGGTAGCTAAATGTACCAGATCTAAAAGGGAAGAACCGGTTTTACAAGCCCCTCTGAGACAGGCAGTTGGTAACCAAGGGCCTATATATAAAAATGTCCCATACTTTCTTGTAGAGTTAAAACAGTGGAAGACCACCATTGGAAAATATAAAGAAAATCCAGACAAAGTAGCTAACTTGGTAGAGAGGGCAACTGACACACAGAACCCTGACTGGAGTGATTTGAAGTCTATGATGGACACATGGCTTGATCACACTGAAAGAGAGATGGTTAATAAGGCTATTATAACTTCTGTAGAGGCACAAATAGCAAGGGGTTTGATGCAGGGCACAGTTGCTGAAGTCTTCCCGTTGGTTAATCCAGGGTGGGATCCTAATGTGCCAGACCAAATGGCAAGGCTAAAACAATACCAGAATCTCATAGTATATGGGTTAAGACATGGTGTTCCTAAAGCTCTAAATTGGGCTAAGTTATATGAAATAAAGCAAAATCAAGATTAATCTCCCACCAATTTTTTAAATAGGCTAAGAGAAGCTGCAATCAAATACACAACCCTACATCCTGATTCAACCAAAAGGAAGTCTTACCTAACGCTCCTGTTTATAGGTCAAGCTACAAATGATATAAGAAAAAAAAGCTGCAAAAGATAGAAGGGGTTCAGGACATGAGTAAATCATTAGAGGTAGCCTGGAAGGTGTATCAAAACAGAGACTCAAGTGTCAAAGTTAGACACCATCTTAGTAAGAGGGTTATTCAGGAGAAGTCACCCAAGAGTACTTCTTCCCCTCTGGACAAAGATCAGTGTGCCTTTTGTAAGTAAAAGGGACATTGGAAAAGTGACTGTCTGATGTTGAAGAAGAAATCCCCAGTTCCCCAACTGACTGTGAGACAGGAATCAGAATGAGGAGGCCCGAAGGCCTCTCCCTCAGCAGAGCCTTAGGTTATAGCTAAGCTGGGGAAAGACAACAGTGAATTTGTGGTATATA
Source organism: Corvus moneduloides (assembly GCF_009650955.1). NCBI lineage: Eukaryota > Metazoa > Chordata > Aves > Passeriformes > Corvidae > Corvus > Corvus moneduloides. The sequence continues at coordinate 9,463,233 of NC_045510.1, read as the reverse complement.
CTGGAGTGGCATATTCTATGTTAAATACTGTAGAAGGGAAATTGAGTCAGAAAACTGTTCATGTCGTTGGGGCAACAGGGGTAACTGAAACATGACCTTTCTTCCAACCTTTAAAATTCAAACTGGGGAAGCACTGGGTAACTCACCAATTTCTTTATATGACTAACTCCCCCAAACCATTTCTGGGGAGGGATTTACTGGAGAAATTGGAAGCAGAAATTAAATTTAAAAAGGGAAGGGGTGTATGAGATTCGTGAATCTAAATTTGTCAAAGTTTATGCACTTTTTATACAGGAAAAATGTGGTGAAATCCCCATTGAAGTTGAAAATGCTGTCAATCCAATTGTGTGGGCCAGTGATGTTCCAGGAAGATCCAAACTGGCAGAACCAGTGAGTATTACACCCAAACCAGGAGCCACACGGGTAAGGCAAAACCAATACCCTTTGAAATTAGAAATTCATAGGGGATTGGCACCTATAATTGAAAAATTCCTCCAACATGGGTTATGAGTGCAATGTGAGTCCAGGTATAACACGCCAATCCTTTCAGTAAAGAAAGCTGATGGTAAGAGTTATCGATTAGTACAAGATTTAAGAGCAATTAACAAAATTACAGAGGGCATACACCCAGTGGTAGCAAACCCCTACACTCTTTTGACCACACTGACAGACAAACTAGGGTGGTTTACTGTCGTAGACCTGAAGGACACATTTTTCTGCATTCTTGTGCATAAAAACAGTCAGGAGCTTTTTGCTTTTGAGTGGGAAAATCCTGAAATGGGGAGAAAAAGTCAGCTTACTTGGACAGTCCTACCCCAGGGTTTCAAGAATAGCCCAACAATATTTGGAAACCAGCTAGCAAAGGAATTGGAGGATTGGAGGAGACAAGAGACAGGAGGGGTTATCCTTCAGTATATTGATGATATCTTGATTGCAGCTAAAACCAGAGATGACTGTATCCAATTCACTGTAAGCTTGTTAAACTTTTTGGGACAGAGTGGATACAGAGTTTCCAAAGACAAGGCATAGATTTCCAAGGAAGCAGTAGTTTATTTGGGACTTGAGATCTTCCGTGGACACCGACAGCTCAGCAAGGAATGGAAAGAAGCCATCTGCCGACTTCCAGAGCCCCACACCATGAGAGAGATGCAAGCTTTCCTGGGAATGGTGGGGTAGTGCCAACTGTGGATATCAAATTATGGACTACTGGTAAAACCCCTGTATAGAACATTAAAAGTAGCCAAAAAGGGAATCATTATGTGGACTGAGAGCGCAAGAGCTGCATTTAAACAGCGGAAACACTCCGTAATGTCAGTTCCAGCATTGGAGTTGCCAGACTTAACTAAACCTTTTGAACTCTTTACATATGACAGATTAAATGTTGCTTTGGGGGTACTAGCACAGTGCCTCGGGAACCAACGGAGGGCTGTGGCCTACTTTTCCAAACAGCTAGACAATGTTAGCCAGGGATGGCCTGGGTATTTGAAGGCCGTGGCAGCTACTGTCATCAAGATTCAAGAGGCCCGGAAACTCACCCTTGGACAACACATTGTAGTGTATGTACCCCATGCAGTAGCAGCGGTACTCGAACGAAAAGGACATTGGCTGTCCAGCAACCGGATACTTAAATATCAATCACTCTTGTTGGAACAGGATGATGTTACCCTGAAAACAACTTCTGTTGTTAACCCTGCCATGTTTCTGTCCTCTGCCTTAATTGACGATGTGCCTGAGCATGACTGTTTGCAGACAATTGAGGAGGTCTATTCCAGCAGACCAGACCTGAAGGACATGCCCCTAGAGAATCCAGATTGGGAGCTGTTTACAGATGGGAGCAGCTTCATGAGAAATGGTAAGCAAATGACAGGTTATGCAGTAACAACCCAGGACAAGGTGATCGAGGCGAAGGCCCTGCCAGCAGATGTGTCATTGCAGAAAGCTGAACAGGACTGTTGAACACTCAAGGTAATGAAATCAAACATGCTGAACAGACCCTTGCCCTCTTGGAGAGCATCAGAAAACCCACAGAAGTAGCTATCATGCATTTTAGGGGTCACCAGAAAGGGAAAACCACTCCAGAATTGGGAAATCGCTTTGCTGATGAAGCAGCAAGAGGAATTGCAGAAAAAGGTATTCTCACAGTGATTCCACAAAAAGAGATTTATCTGTCAGGGTTCACCCCAAAGTATGATCAGGCAGACCACAAGTTAATTAAGTTTCTTAAGGCTGAGATCACAGAAAATGGATGGGCTGTCACACCTGCAAATCAGGTTGTAGTCCCACCTCTAATCCTTTGAGAGCTAGCTCGAAGAGAACATGAAAGCACACATTTCAGGGTTGAAAATCTTCTGAAACATCTAAAGAAGGTAGTAATAGGAAAGGGAATGACAGATCTTGTACAATCAGTAGTAAGCAAGTGTGAAATCTGCTGCAAAAACAATCCTGATACGAGGAAAAGAGTTGTGTTAGGAGTAACAAAGGCAGGGGATCTTCCTGGAGACTACTGGCAAATAGACTTTGCTGAGTTACCACGCAAAGAAGGATACAGGTACATACTGGTATTGGTTGACACCTTCAGTGGATGGCCTGAAGCTTGCCCCTGTCGCACTAACACAGCCAAGGAGGTGGTGAAAGTTTTGCTTAATCATATAATACCAAGGTTTGGGGTTCCTTTGGGTATGTCCTCAGACAGAGGACCACATTTTGTTGCAAATGCGATTCAAGAAGTTAGCCGGATTTTGGGAATTGCTTGGGATCTGCACACACCTTACAGACCCCAAGCAAACAGTAAAGTGGAATGCATGAATGGGACCCTTAAGGCACAAATTAGCAAAATTTGTCAAGAGACATCCATGACATGGGTTCAGGCCTTGCCTATAGCTTTACTGAGGATCCGCATACAACCGAGGCGGAGGGATAACATCAGTCCCTATGAAATATTGTACGGCAGGCCATATCAAATTCTACATGTTCCAGGAGAAATTCACATGAGGGGAAAACTTGATTTACAGAGATATCTAATGGCTTTAGATTCTACTTTGCAGAAACTCCAGAATTACATTGTGTTATCCAGACCCATAGGACTGGACACACCTGCACATCCCTTCCAGCCTGGAGACTGGGTCTATGTTAAGTGGTGGGACAGTGATCCTCTACAGGCCAAGTGGAGAGGACCATTCCAAGTCCTGCTGATTACCCTCACTGCAGTCAAAGTCACTGGCAAAGGCCCCTGGATTCACTACTCCAGAGTTAAGAAGGCTTCTGCCCCTGAAACGACTGGGAAAACAGAGACTGATACAAACAAGGATGATGTGGTTTAAATGGTTCTTTTTCCTTGCTTGTTATCTACACAGTTGGTAACCCTGACTCAGGTTTGGAACCAAATTTTGCATATGATTCCAGTCCAAAGTGTATCCAAAGCTCTTTATAAGAAAACATTCATTTGAATACAAAGCCAACAACTGAGACGTAGATCAAAGTGGAAAGGTCAGCAAGGATTTGTCTACAATTTGAGAACCAACTCAGATCTTACATCAGATAGCATTCAAAGATAACACACTGAGCTTTGATTATATCTTCCACACCCTCACTTCATGGTTACCAAACTGGCCCTGGATTAAAGAACTGTTCATAGTAGTTATAATCATAGTTCTTGTTTATATATACTGTTCTTAGATATATACTGCTGTTAAATACATACTGTAAGTAGATATTTAGAATAGAGACTCGACAAGGTAGAGGCCTTGTCAAGCCTCTAAAGGGGAGGAATGATGCCTTAGGATTTTAGCTTTTATATTTTTCAGATCCTGTACTGCTTTAGTGTGTAACTCTAAAACTCCATATAGCCCCTTAGCTACTGTTCTCCCATTCTGGTTAGACATAACAAATCCTGTCTAGGCCTGGACTTCAAGGACACCTTACTGTCTCAGGCCTCAAAATATGGAAACAAAGCCTCTAAAAGAGGGGAACAAACTTCGGGTAATGACTTCATTACCTGAAATTGTAATTGGAGAATTAATCCTGATATGCAAATAGACCAAACTTATAAAAGTATGAAAAACTCGTCACCGGTCATCCATTTTGGGTGAATTCTTCTTTGAAGGCTTTTGACTGCCCAAGCCGTACCTGAAGGACCTTCAATAAATACCCGCTTTTATCCTTTTAATTTTGTCTAGCCTCTGTTTTCAGGTAGCCCCATCGAGGCATCAAAACTGTCAGACCTTCCCCCCCAACACACACCAGAACAAAAACTCAAAATTCCAGGGAAAATACCCACTCACAACATGTGCTACAAGATGGCACTGGCTTCTCTCTCAGGGAAAAAAAAACCCAAACAAACAGGAGCCTCATGCAGCAGTTCAGGCAGCAGATGAAAATCTGGTGACTCTGACGTCGACCTCCTCTCCACAGCAGACGAAGCAGCTGGGCTGGAGCCTCTTGGTGTGCTTTCTTTCCCCGGCTCAGCTTCCTGATGTTTAGGGCTGAAATGGAGCGGCCCCTCTCCTGCCGGTTCCATTTCTCTGGTCTCAGACTAACAAGCTGTCCAGTTTATCTCAAAGATAGCTGAAGGATTGTTGCTGCAGCTTCTCCAAGGCCGGAAAAAGGAAAAACTTCTTACCTGGGTGTCATGGGTTAGCAAGCATAGTCCCGGAAGTGATTTTCTTGCAAAGAGGTGCTTACAGCTTCCTCTATGACCTGACAGAACCTATCAACTGGCTAGTTTGAATATGGACAATTTTTTAAGCCACTTAGAATTTTGCCCACCTCTGTGGTCCACATTTAAGAATGGACAAACCCTGGGAAGCCCGCTCTCTTGCTTCCGGCCGGAGGACTGGTAACTGGGCTGGGCCCTGCTGGGCCCTGCCGGGACCTGCTCAGGCCAGGCCAGGCCACAGCCAGCCCTGTTCCACCTGCGCCCCCCCCCCCCCCCAGCCATGCTACGTGCAGATGGACCGCTCCCCCTCTCCAGTGCAGCCGAAGAATTCAGCTGAAAGCTGCCCACTGCCGGGCAAAGATCATGTGACCAACAGCGATAATCGAAATTCCAGCTATAAAGCCCGGGTGAGATTAACCCTTTTAATGCTGTGAAGACCTGAAAACCTGAGGGAGGAGAAAGAGGTGATGCTTAAAGCTGAAATTCTGTTTTAAAGCTATGGTGGTGATGGACTATGATATATTAGAGTACCCGTTGTAATTTCATGAAAGCATGGAGGGTGGAGCATTCAAACTGTACTTGTGAGCAGCAGCATCTGTGCTGGAATAAGCAAATGCTGAAGCAGCTGTGATTTGATGAGAAATTTGAACAGGGAGAGATGGAAGTGATGAGGACTCTTGCTCCAATTGGAAGAAGACCTCTGTTCCTAGAGATACTCCCAGAGATAGAGATGAAGATGCTTTTTTTCTCCCAGGAAAGGAGGAAGGCCTCTATTCTCAGAGATTAAATGCTCCCAGAGATGGGTGAAGTGAACTTTTGTTTCTGAACGGCTCAACCTTAAAATTGTACCCCAGTAGCTCAAGACTGGACCCTTGAAAGCAGTTGTGGGAAAAGCTGCAAGTCGTGGGAAGGGACTCCCACATGATGCGAGCAGAGAACCAACCCAGGCGGCTGTCTTGTGATACTGAAGTGGCTATCTCGTTGTGATAATATCTCCATAGTATGAGCAAGAGAGACTCCTCTTCCTAAATGGACTGCACAAGGTTATTATGGAAGTGGTAAACAGACTGAGCATCTCAAGGGTTGTCTTTTTGCATTGTCAGTGGGAGAAGGGAGAAAGGTGGAGGGAGGAGAAGTGTTCTGAAGGTGTGGTATGATTTTTTGTTTGTTTGTTTTTCCCTCTTTTAGGTCTATTAATAAACTTCTTTATATTCTTTCAAGTTTTGTGCCTGCTTTGCTTTTCTCCTAATTCTTATCTCACAGAAGATAAACAGTAATGAGTATTTTGGACCAAACCACTACACTAAATTGGTGTTTCTGCTCGGTTACAAACTGAACCTGCTACACTGGGTCAACAAAACCAAGCTAGCCAAGCAAAACCAAACTGCACCGCACCCCGGATGCCTGGGAAGTGAGGCTTTGAAAAAACCCAACAAAGAGCCCAAAGTTCCCCCCTCCCCTGGCCACAGCTTAAAGATACAGTAACCACTTTTGGGCATAAAGTGGAGGATCATGGAATAGACTATCATCATAAATCACCACAAGACATGCCCCTCCTTGTTTCACCAAATATTGAGACCTCTATTATTTAATGGTCACTGTACCCTAGATGGCCTCTGACCACTACATCTCCCACCAGCCCTTCTCTGTTTGTAAACAGTAGATCTACCGGAGCCCCATCCCTGGTAGGTTTGCTCAGCAGCTGCAACAAGAAGCTCTCCATACACTCTAAGAACCTCCTAGACCGCCTCTTCTCTGCTGTGTTGAGTTCCCAGCAGACTTCTGGCAGGTTAAAGTCTCCTACAAGAACAAGGGCTGGTAATCATGAAACATCCTCCAGCTGCTTATAGAATAATTCATCCACCTCTTCATCCTGGTTGGGTGGTCTTTAACAGACTCCCACCAGGATGTCAGCCTTGTTGGTCTTCCCCCTGATTCTTACCCATAGGCACTCAACATTATCATCATTAACCTCAAGTTCTATAGTGCCAAAAGATTCCCTAATACACAGAAACACCCCTCCACCTTTCCTACCTTGTCTGTCTCTTCTGAAGAGCATGTAGCCATCCATTGTAGCACTCCAGTCATGCGAATCATCCCACCATGTTTTTGTGATGGTGACTACATCATAGCTTTCCTTCTGTACAACAATTTACAGCTCCTCGTTTGTTACCCATGCTGTGTGCATTAGTGTACATGCACTTCAGCTGAGCTGCTGATTTCACCCCTGACTCTGGCTTACCACCCTTAGGCTCATCTCTGGAGAGCCTCATTTTATCCCCTTCCCCCTTCAAACCTAGTTTAAAGCCCTTTCAATCAGCCTCATGGGCTAGAATCCTTTTGCCCTTGTTAGATAGATGGAGCCCGACTCAAGCAGGTCTGGCGCCATAAAAGTTGCCCCATGACCAAAAATCCCAAAATTCTGCTGATTGCACCAGCTCTTAAGCTATTCATTGATAATGCGGGTTTTCCTGTTCCTTTCATCATTCATCCCTGCTACTGAAGGAATTGAGCAGAACACCACCTGCGCTCTTGTCCCATCAACCAATCTACCCAGAGCCTTGAAGTCCTTTTTAATTACCCTGGTACCCTTCTTGTCAACCTCATCACTGCCAACCTGGACAACCAGCAGTGGGTAATAATCAGAGGGCTGAATTAGTTCAGGGAGTCTCTTGGTAATATCCCATACTCAGGCCCCAGGGAGGCAGCAGACTTCCCTGTGGGATGGATCTGGTCGACATACAGGGCCCTCAGTTCCCCTCAGAAGGGAGTCACCAACTACCCTTCTTTTCTTCCTAATACCTGAGGTTGTGATCCACCTGACAGATGAAGTGCAACTGGGAGATTATCCAGACGGATTCTTTTCTTTAGTGTCATCTGCCTGACTCTGTATCCAGGGCTTCGCACCTATTCTGTAAAGGCACCTGGGAAGGTGATGGAGGTTAGGAGGGGATTGTTTTACCTCCCTGAGCCTGTTTCCATTCCCCCCATCTACTAGGTCTCCTCCTGCCTGATGGTAAGAGGGGCAAGGCTCCTCTGACTCCTGCTGAGCTTCTCTCAGGGTTGGAAGGGTTTAACTCCACCAGTCTATTTCTCTTTCACTTTCCCTAATACTCCTTAGCCTTTCCACTTCTTCCTTAAGCTCTGCCACCAGACAGAGCAGATCATTCACCTGCTCACACCACATGCAGGTGTCTTTTGCACTGTCCTCTGGTACTAACACCAGGCTCAGACACTCCCTGCAGCCAGTGACATGGACAGCTGCATCCTTCTTGGGGGGTTCTGTTTGTGTTAGTACACTCTTGCTGGCAGCAGCACCAATGGCTTTTGATGGTTTGTAAACCATTGCTGGATCTAGCCAAGTTGGGGAAAAAGAAAAACAAAAAAAACAGCCAAAACACCACACCCACCTAACACAAAGCCCAACACCAGGCTCTGGGAGAGTGTCTGTGCCCTTCCTGTGTGAACTACCTCGTGAACTGCAGTGCCACACACTTGTTTGCTGTATCCTGTTTCATGCTCCCCAGAGCCATTTAAATCACCTGCAAATGGCCCTGTGAACACCCCTTGCTCACCTCAATGGCTGGCAAGTCATTTGTTATACCCAGAAATCAAGCACAGTCACAAAAGAAAACTGTTTAAGGATGGTGACCAACTCTGAAGCACTACAGCATAGAATGCTTTCCAACACATGATTGTGAAGCACTAAGGTCTTCGGCTCACTTCCATAAGCAATTAGTAGGAAGTGAATAGATGTTGGAGCAGATTAGTCCTCTGTGCATAGAAAACCTGGAGATCGTTTGGATTCACATGCTACTCAAAAAAGATTGTTGAATAAAGAGGATATATACCTGTGTACACAATCGTTTTGCATATACAAGAAATTGGAAGCACACAGACAGTAATTGTTATATTTAGTTCCACCAAATCATACATATTTGCAATGTTTTCTAGATAGTGTTCAAATTCAACAGTTTCTCCAAACAGAGCAAATATGAGTAAAAGTCTTTTCAGTTCAGGATATTCAAAAAAGAAATGTCTATTACCTTTTAAATCAGCAGAAGCATCTCATTCTGCACATATACACAATGAAAAAACCCTCACCAAATGTCATAATTGAAGTTGCACATATGTATAAATATAACTGGAGTCTGGGGAAACTGAAATATATTAGCCCATGAAAAAAGGTAGAGTATTAGACACTGAACTATAAACAAACGTACTCAATATGAGGCAGCTGATATAATATAGTACAATGTTATTTACTTCTATGACGAATGAGTGAATGATAAATGTTGTCTTTCGCATATATGATTTCAACATTTACAAGCGATAATGTACTATGTAGAAATAGTGTTAAGAAAATTTAGTTAAGTAGAAACACGATTAGAGTGAATTGTAACTTCGAAATACTTGTAATATGTTGGGAAACGTAATAATAAATACATGGTAATAAATATCCTTTAAGTTGACAAACTACAGAGCCAGAAACCAGGACATCTTAAAGAAACAAAGAAGATAAACCGCATGCATCCCAGGAAGACTGTTATCTCATCAAAACTCACACCTCCCAAGGAAACTGTCAGCTACAAATTAGGCTGGAGACTGGGGAGGCACCCTAGAGAGGATGCCTGCCTTCAATTCTGAAGCTATCCAGAGGACCGAGGTGGCAGTCATGCTGGTGGGAGGGGGCAGAGACCCGAGAGGGGGGAAAAGTTGAGTAAAGTGTAAATTACTTTCTGGGCTTAATGAATATGTAACAGTTTAAAGAAGTACTTAAGTTCAAGGTAAAATGAATGGAGTGGCGCCTCTGGCAGTATTGCTAAGCGCCCCAGTGCTGTGATATGCCTTTGTTCTACTAATAAATGTTCAATATTATGCTGCTGAAAATTCAGCTCTTTAATTCATTTATCTCACTTCCATAGAATGTTAAACTTTTAAAGTACTTAAAATATTTTATTTGAAGTGTGCAGTTCCACTAAAATCTATCACAAAATGCAGTTCAAAGCTTTTCTTAAAACATGTCCATAGACATCTATTGATGTATTCATAATGGAAAACTTTAGAATTAAGTTCTATTTATAAGTCACAAAAGATTAGCATTTAATATATTTTACAAGCAGGTTATAACTACAAATGGTATGAGTTGCACAACTGATACAGGTGAGATGTGGCATGGAGCTCAAGATAAGCTTCAATTAACTGATGCTGGCTTGATGCAGAGTCAGCTCAGAATGGAGTTAGCTGAGTCCACCAAGGTGTACTCGTTTGGGTTTCTTGCTGGTGGTACTAGTTACTGGAAATCAGGTAGTAGTTTTCTTACAGCAGAAAAAATGACTGAGGCAGCTATAGAATAAGGGAAGGGCAAGGAGCCAGCAATAAGGGCTGAGATTGAGGGGAAAGAAAAGGAGAAGCAACAATGAAGCCTGAATAAAACAAATAAAATGTTGGGGAAGCATCACTGCAGGTGGTGCTAATTAAGTCTAATAACATCAATCACACAGAGGTCATAAACCGAACAATCTAATTTCTGAAAGTATGTAATGATCAGTAATGCTCAATACCAGTAGTTTATGAATTATATTTATAAATAGAATCCTAATATAAAATGTAAATATGTTTACATGCAGTGCAAGGATAAAAAACATACCAGATTGTCTTGGTTTGAAAGACAGGTGTCTGCTAAGGAAGGCAGGAGCCTCCCTTGGAATGGCAGATGCGACCCCCCTTCCCTCCGAGTTATTATAATTTTGAAATCAAGGGGCTTTTAGGCAAAAATGTGGGAAATAGGAATAACAGTTCTTTACTATTATATATCTATATGTGTATAACCAGTCAAACAAACAACAATAACTATGGCAGTAACAGCAAACAATCACAAACCCAGTCCCAGCCTTCTTGGCTGTCTGGCCCTTTCCCCTTGGGTGCAGTTCCGGTCGCAGACAGCAGGGGCACTGGCGGCTCCCAGTGAGCAGGGCAGGTGCCATGGTTCCCCCGCGGCTGCAGGGGGCGCTCCGGAGCGAGCTCGGGGAACATGCGGCACTGGTGGCCTGGGATCCCGGGAAGGGATGGGACAAAAGCTTCACAAACCCCTGGGCAGCCAATCCCGGTGTCCGGCCAGACCCTCAGGAACAGCAGGCTGGAACGGCAGGGACGAGCACAAATCCCGGGTGGCAGACAAGATGTATCCAAACTGCGGAGCTGCGGTGGGAACCCCCCGGAGGTCTGGGCAGGCAGGGCGAGCATGGCTACAAAGTAGCAAAGGCTCGAAGCAACGGTGGGGGCAAGGCGGCCAAGGCCCGGCTCCAAGTGGGGCAGGGAAAGGCGGGCTTGGGATCCCGGGGTTTCTCTGGCAGAAGGAAAAGCAGCCGAAGAAACAGCCTCCCTCTCCATCCAAACGCTGGGACCGACTGTCCGCACACTCAGGTGAAACAAAAGAGTAGCCAGATGCACCCCACCCCAATGGCTACCTCTTTTGTTTTTCTTAAGTACCCAGCAATTTGTCCCCCTAGCAACACGTATGGGGAAAATTCCTTTAACAGAAAAAAAAAAAACAAAACCAGGAGAGCTCCTAAAACCCCAACAGAGATGTATAAAAGCTCTTCAGTAATTTCTCTAGTTGCAAATAATAGAGGTACGTTGTGTAGAATGTGAATATACATAAGTAAATCATCTTTGTATACTTACCAATCCTCATCTTCTGGTATCTTGCTTAAGGGAGGGTTCAGGCAGTATATATGATAAGCCATATTACATTCATCACAAAGGAGTTGCATATGAGCATCTTGTTTTCCACCACACAAGTAACATGAGCAAAAGCGACATTCCTTATCTGGGTCAGCCCTGCAGTGCTTACATTCAGGGCCACTCTTTCCTATCAAAAAAAGGTACAAAGCCACAGGTCAGAAAAGCAATTTCAGATTCATAAATACAACATAATGGCAGAAGAAAATATACATGTGTGCTCATATGAATATGCCATGGATGTAGTAGCTTTGCTATTACAATGAAGTCTGCGTTTGAAAAGATCAAGCCAACATGAACAGTTTAGACCTAGATAACACTTATGTATCACTACATGATTAAGCAACTACTGTGACTATCAACTTGTGTTCTTCATCCTAATATTTATGAGAGTTATTGCCATTTTCCAGGTTAGGCTGCAACCTAGCCTGTTGCTCTGCTACCCTGATCATCAGGGGATGGGGGCATGTGGGATGTAAAAAAGAAAGAAACTAGCTCTACATACTCAAACAATGGCAACATAATTCACCAGCAGCTTGGCTGTACTGAGGGCATTATAAAACCTGACTAATTTTATGAAGACTTAGCACTTATTAATGTGAATGGACTCATTTTGATGGACTAGATCATGAGAAGATATTGTTCTGCAAGTTGCCTTGGCAAGACTGCCTGGAAATCTTGAACAGAACTGTGAAATGTCCTTTATACTGTTGCAATTTTAAAAAACGCACAGAGTTAACAAATAAAGAATAATACTGTTTTATTCTAATTTCATCAATTCACAATAATTTTTATTTAAATCTGAAAAAATAGACAAGTTTATTCTTGGTAATAAGCTAATTTTTTCCTTTTAATTCAAGCAGCCAAATGAAAGAATATGTTTAATTATGTAGGTTTACTGAAACTTAAGCACTTAGATCAGCCTACATTAGTGTTGTAAAATGACCAGTTATTGTCTTTATGCATTACTACATCAATAGGACTTAATTCTTTACACATATGAGCACTGTCCCTATTTGTAAATGGAACTTTTATAATGAGGCATTTGACTCCCTGGACTAATGGAATTTCTTCTGCCGTATGTACGAGCAACACTGCAAGTGACCAATCAGCAGTTTCTCTGATTCCTCACCACCACTGCTCCACCTGTACACTCTTCCTACAGATCAGATCTGGGTACATTAAATGTAGATATTAAAAATTCTAAATGGATAGCTTAAGACTTATGAAGAGCAAATTACAACTCAAAAAAACTCCATCCCTCTAAAAAATTAATATACAGATGAATATATGAATTATTAATCAAGGATGACAGATGATCCCAGATCACAAATTTTCACACAGTTTCTTTTTATAGAAATTGAATTAATGCCTGTTTCTGCTCATTTGGGAATTTGGACCAATATATCCTTTATACAGTAACAGCATAGGTACTGGTTCCTCAGCTAAGGTAAGAAATGCCTTTATAGAAAAAGGATACATTTAATAATCTTATATTAGATGCAAAGGAGATAGTAGGTAAATCAACTACATGTAGCAGAACTAACTATTACAGAAAGTGTCTGAAATAAGTTTAGAAGGAAAAAAAGACTTAAGAGCACTTGACCGCACCTCAAAGAGCTATAGCATTACAGGAAAACAATTTTGGAGTGAGTATTTCTGTGTGGAAACCATCAAGAAAGACTATGGAAGTGAATTGGACAAACTAAACTATGAGGATGTGATACAGAATATAATAATAACAATGACTAAGTACTGTGATGATCAGAGTACTTCCAGACAGCTGAAGGAACATTTTTCTTACTTCAATAAGTAAATGGGCCTTGAATCAGAGGACAAGGGGGAACTGAAATGATTCTTTCAGAGTTTGGGTTGGAAGCAGAAAGCTAGTGCAGTGGTCTCCAAATGTTTTTGTTTGCACACCTCATCAGTAAAAAACTTTTGAGTATGCACCTTCAATATATTTATGTTTATTTATAAATTATATACATGTACTTCTCTACTAATATATTATGTACATTATAAAACATACACAAAAAAGGAAATTAAAAAGGAATCATATAAGGATGAAATAAACACTGTTTAAAGTTTAATTTAAATTTATTTTATTTTTTAACAGGACAAAAATTATTTTCTTCCTGTTTCCCAATGGATTATCTTTCACACCTCCTGGGGTGCATGCACCCCACTTTAGTGTCCACTGAGCTAGAGAACCAAGAAACCTTTGATAATAATGGATAAATGAGTAGTATGAGTCAAAGTATAAATTAGCTTCTCTTTTCCCCATATCGCATTTTCTTCAACCATTTTATGAAGTTTACAATTTGATCTTCTGGTTCTTTGAAACTATTGCAATATTTGTTATTCACTTTAACAGAATTCTTTTCTGATGCTCCCAAGTAAGTCTAGACTGTCAGAAATGCTATAAATTCAGATTAGCTTTTTCTTACTTTTAAAAGAAGTGATATATCTGGAGGCCTACCAGATAACATTTGACTCCTGTTACTACTATTACTTTAGGTCAAAATGTGGTGATGTATATAATTAAATAAAGCATGACAAATTTACATACCCTCCAAAATCCATTTTTTAAACAAGAAATATTCTAATATACATATAAAAATTAGATACATAAATGCAAAGCAGATATAACCTTGTTTTATACTGTCTAGGCATTTCTGAAACTGTCAGTTTATCAAAAAAATATTATTTTAAAATTAAATGAGAACATAAATGGAATGAAGTCTGTTTCCATTGATTAAGCTGAGAAAAATAACAAGCAATGAAAAAAATAAATGGCTTAAAATACCTTCATTTATTGAAAATTACATTTCTACTTTTATGAATACATTTGCAAATGGAATTTCCTTTTTTAAAAAAACCCTTATTTTTAATATATCATTGCTTTAACAGTACACTGCAAATAGTATAGATTATAAATGAAAGCTAAACTGCAATAAATTTTCTTCTTTTAAAATTCAGTAATATCTATCAATAATGCCACAGATCAACCTTTCAGGGTTCCCATTATAAACACTATCTTATAACGCCTGTTCTTTAATTTTTGTATATTTTTAAAATTAGGATAAAATTTTAAATTGCTTTATAGAGAACTGTCCTTTGGCAGGGGGTAGGGAGGGGACATGGTTTATTTAGTGCTCAGAAGGACACAATAATCTAAAATTGAATATATCTGTTTTTTTCACAGTTCTAGCAAGCTTGACACTTTCTTGCTCTACACAGCTAAGGATTTTTCATTCTTAGATAATGCCATGGTTAAAGACAGCAGTCTTTTTCATCTGTTAAGAACTCAAATGAGATGTCCATTATGATAGTAAGTTTTGTGATTTGGATGCCTGCCTAGGGTCTTATCTCAGAATATGAATTCAACCCATACAGATCATCTAAAATATCAATGATTTACCTGCTATATTCACAGCACTAATGTGTTGATATATTACATCAACAATTTATTCTCAATATGCCATGTAATAAAGTTACATTCTCGTAAAAACTTTTCAACCCAAAATCTGTGTAATAACAATTCTTTTATTATGCACAAAAGAAACCTTAATCAAATTGATTCTGTGGTCTGATCCCTTAATTTTTAAATGTCATTCAAATATTTAACTAACAGTCTCAATCACACAAAGAAAAGCTCATACTTTTGAAATCTCCATCTGAAAATGTCAGTGGATAAGCTCCTGGCTTTTCAATCTTGTACATTTCCTCTATAAAAATGATTCTGCAGTCATTTATTGCATCTTCTGGGCCTCTGAAAAATAAAAATATTATAAAGTACATTGTTTCTTGGTCTTACCCTCTATAATTGGCAAACTCTAAGCAAAATAGTATAGTTAATTGGCATCTGTTTTGTCAATAAGAAAATAGCTCTTATGGACTTTGCAAACAAAATTCAATGGAGTGCTCTAACATAGGAAAATCAAAATGCAGTGTACAGTCTACTTAGTGGCACTGATGAAGAACATCCCAACACAAAGTTTCATTGTCCAGCTTGATTCTTCTATGAATGTTTCTAATGTAATACACACCACAAAAGTTATTTTTCTCTTAAATCAATACACAGTTATGCCTCATTTTCCTCCTAAATAACAGAAAACTTTGAGTTGAAAGAATATATATACACATGCATATTTCTGTGCATGTGCGTTCGTGTGTGTATAATGCAAAATGTAAAAATATAAATATATCTTAAACTTGAGGCAGATCTATATGGGAAAGCCAAAGCAAATGCAAATTCAATAAGTTGTTGGCTATTAGTAAGCACCTATTTAAATTCGGAAGCATACTGTATTAAACTGGTAACTTAAAATTTATTTAAGAAATAAACTTTTTTGATAATTTCAGCATAAATCAGGCATTGAAGCTACAAATGAGACTTTCCCTAGCAGCTAGTAAAATGGAATTTTTGGCTGGAAAAGATAAGGGGAAGAAGAAAGAGAGGACAAGAAAAGGATGTCTTTAGCAACAGCTTAGACAAATGCCTTACAGAAATAACAGGTGCAGTTTATCATAAAGGATGGTCTAAGAGGAACTAATTTAGTCCCTTCCAAACTTGCTGTTTATGATTACTTAGATGCTGAATTTAGCTACTGTATCTCAACTAGGACCTTCAAAGAGGATAATCACAATGATGAGTGGCTCTAAATCACAGCAATCAAGGATTCCCTTTAAGAAGCTTTGATACATATAGGGCCTGTGTCTCCATGGGTCTCCCATGGGGTCACAGCCTCCTCTCAAGCATCCACCTGCTCCTGCGTGGGGCTCCTCCATGGGCTTGTCTTGGGGTGACTTTATGATGTGTATCCCCTATCTCTGCTCTATGCCCAGGAATTAATTTTGTGCCTTTCTATGCCTTTAAACTGAGCCTGAGAGGGGGGAGAGGAAAAAACCGAGCAAACTTCTCAAAGCACTTTTGTTTCAAGGACACACAGATATACACACAGACTTCTCTGCGCCCTGAGGCAGCGAGAGCAAGAGCGGAAAGAAGCACCCTGCTTGCTTTTTTTCAGCCAGCTATCGGCTACTTTTCTCTGGAGAGAGATGGAGAGTTGAACTTTGTTTTCCTGGGACTTCGATTTTCCCCTTCTTCTCTGCCGGACTGTTTCAACATCAGAACACATTGGGAGGATTTTTTTCATCAAGGCCCAGAGGTGGGCCCACCCTGTCCCAGCTCGGAGGAGGAGGGGAGAGGCTACCTACGGAAGGACTCTGAACTTTTCCCAAGTTTTCTCTCCACAGTGAGAGGTTTTATTATTTAGCATTATTATCCTTTTCCTGTGTGTTTGTTAAATAAATAGTTTTTATCTCTTTCACTTTCTTCCAAGGAAAAATTTTTTTTTTCCCGAACCTGGTGGGGGAGGGGCTGGTTGTGACCTGCCTTCTATCAGAGGATATTTTTCCTCCAAATATGTCCAAACTGGCACAAATAATTAGTGGCGCCCAAAACGTGGCTCGAAGAAAAGTGAAAAACCTGTATTAATTGCATTTTGGTTTGAATTTAATTACTTTGTGTTGGGGTAAAATAGTCACCATGTTGGTTGAGTTCATAATGTCTCTCTGGCTTGATGTACTCATGTCTTTCTGGTCCCTAGGCCTATTTGCCTATCCACAGATTACTCCTGTCTTGTCCCTGGTATGAAACTTTTGCAGAGCAGGGGCACGAGTCAGGATTTGTATTTTGCTGTGCTCGGTGATAATGATTTATAAGAAGTTAACAGAGGTACAGGCAGTTGTTTGAAGTGTGTATGATATGTGGTTTCTCCGTCCTAATGCCAGTCCTAGTTTCAGTAGCCTGTTTTGGGGGTTTATTAGTAATTGCACCCAGTTTGTTGGCGGCGGAGTAGATGGGGTTTCCCAGCCTTTCATCTCCCTTCCCTTTAAATTTGATACATTATCTTTTGAGAATGTTCAGTTTCCCCTGGATGTTAAAGAGACCACCTTCCTGGTATTTTATCTGGTAAGCTTCTTCTATATGTCTTGCAGCTTGGCTAGAATGAGAGCTCAGATTTCCAGGGTGACTGATGAGACACCTGACCCAGATGTGGAAAATCCTGAGTGGTGTGGGGTATGGGAGGATAGGGGCCAAACCATGAAGAATTTCTCTGACCCAATAGCTTGGAATTTCCCCCCTGGACAAATTCAGAAACCAGCTGAGGTGGGGAAATATCTGAAAGAGAAATACAATGACAAGTCTAATGAGAAAAAGCTCATTGCAATATGTTGGGCCTTGGCATATGCCTATTGCACACTGCTAGGTACTATGGAGCAGCAGATAAAGGTAGAGAGGCAGGAAGATAAATCAGCAGACACCCTAGTCACTCAGGCTGCAGATAAACCAGACAGCAATCCGAAGCCATTGACAGTGGCTCCTGTCACAAGGAAAAAGCACACAACCAAAACTGATCGCCCAGTGAAAGATGATGCAGGGGAAGGAACCTCAAAGCCACCAACTGACTCAGGCACAGAAACCATTACTGAGTCCATGTCCATAAAGGACCTTCACAGCCTAAGAAAGGATTACACCCGATAGTCTGATGAATCCGTAATAAGTTGGATGGTCCGTATTTGGGATGCTGCAGGTGATGATGTGATGCTGGATGGTGCTGAAGCGAGGCATTTGGGATCCTTGTAACGTGATCCAGCTATTGACCAAACTATAATAAGTAGGGCTGAGTCTGACAGTCTCTGGAGATGGGTCTTGAATGGTGTGAGGGATAGATATCTGTGCGCGGACGATCTCTATATGCAGCAAACCCAGTGGAAGACCGTGGAGCAAGGGATCCAGCGCCTGAGAGAACTAGCGGTGGTAGAGATTGTCTTCACAGATGACCCAGGATTGAGGAGTCCAGACCGGGTCAGAGTTAATCCATTGATGTGGCGAAAACTCATACGACTTGGGCCACAAGAATATGCTTCTGCTTTGGCAATGATGAAACCAGACTACGGTGCAAATGAGACTGTGCAGGATGTGGAAACGAAGCTCCGAGCATATGCAGATGCCGTGCATGTCCCAACACATGCAAGAATTGCAGTTGTGGAGACACGTATACCAAAATTGGAAGATAAGATAGAGAAGATGCACCAGGAACTCAAGAAGGAGATTAAAGAGGGCCTTCTCCAAATCTCGGTGGTACGGATCAGAGATTCTGCTCCCAAATGCAGACGTTCCCCAGAGAAAGAGAGAAGGTACATCCCACAAAGCGAGCTGTGGTATTTCCTGTATGATAGTGGGGAAAACATGAGGAGGTGGGAGAGACAACCCACTTCTGCTCTGGCAGCATGAGTGCGTGAATTGAAGAAGTGCAAGTCTCAGAAAGGAAGTTCTACTAAAAAGGAAGTAGCTCCAGTTGCCTGTAGCTGAACTGCCGGAAATGATGGAAGAGATGATGACATGCCCGATCCCCTTGAAGGAACCTCTAAGATGCATGCCCAGGGAAAGTCGGATAATCAGGACTA
The DNA here is from genome assembly GCF_009650955.1 of Corvus moneduloides. Classification (NCBI taxonomy): domain Eukaryota; kingdom Metazoa; phylum Chordata; class Aves; order Passeriformes; family Corvidae; genus Corvus; species Corvus moneduloides. The sequence goes on along the minus strand of NC_045510.1, from coordinate 9,444,356 downwards.
GAGGGGCCCTGCCTCTAGCCAGGTAGAGGCCAGGGAAAACCATGTTTTTTGGGCTGTTTCAACATCAAAATACATCAGGAGGACTCTCCATCGAGGCTTTGGTCCTGGAGGTGGGCCTACCCCATCCAATCTCCAAGGAGGAGGGGAAAGGCTACCTACAGAAGGACTCTAAAATTTTCCCAAGTTTTCTCTCCACAGCTAGAGGTTTTATTATTTAGCATTATTATCATTTTCCCGTGTGTTTGTTAAATAAATAGTTTTTATCTCTTTCACTTTCCTCTGAGGAAAAAATTCTTTTTTTCCTGAACCTGGTGGGGGATGGTTGTAACCTGCCTTCTATCAGAGGATATTTTTCCTCCAAATTTGTCCAAACCGGCACAGGCTGCACATGGATCTCTGCATTCCCCATGGACCTCCCTGGGCTGCAGAGGGACAGCTGCTTCACCATGGTCTTCACCAGAAGCTGCAGAGGAATCTCAGCTCCAGTGCCTAGAGCACCTCCTCCCCCTCCTTCTTCACTGACCTTAGTATCTGCATAGTTGTTATTGTCACATGTTCTCAGTCTGTTCTTCTCTGGCCACAATTAAAACTGTGCAACAACTTTTTGTTTATCTTTCTTCTTAAATATGTTATCACAGAGGCATTACCACCATTTCTAATTGGCCCAGCCTTGGCCAGCGGCACATCCATCTTTGGAGCCACCAGGGATTGGCTCTGCTGGATACTGAGGAAGCTTCTAGCAGCTTCTCACAGAAGCCACCCCTGTAGCCTCCCCATTACCAAAAACCAGGCCATGCAAACCCTGATCATTTTCACATCCCTCCTCTGGACTTGCTCCAACAGGTCCACATCCTTCTTATGTCAGAGACCTGTCCTGGTTTCAGCTGGGATAGAGTTCATTTCTTCTCAGTAGCTAATAAAGTGCTGTATTTTGGATTCAGAATGAGAATAATGTTGATAACATACTGATGTTTCAGTTCTTGTTAAGTTGTGTTTATCCTAAGTCAAGAACTCTTTTTTGGATTGTGACTCACGCTCTGCCAGTGAGGAGGTTTGCAAAATAAACTGGGAGGGTACATAGCCAGGACAAGTGATTTGAACTGGCCAAAGGGATATTCCACACCATAGACAATCATGCCCAGTATATAAACTGGGGGAGTTATCAGAAGGAGACCTGATCTGGGTTCAGGAACAGGAGTCTGGCATTGGTCAGCACGTGGTGAGCAATTGTATTGTGCATCACTTGTTTGGTTTTTTTCCTTTCCCTTTTTATAATTATTATTATTCTTCTTATTATTATTATTTATTGTTATTATTGTATTTTATTTTCAATTACTAATCTGCTCTTATCTCAACCTACAAGTTTTATTTTTTATTCTCCTCCCCATTCCACTGGGGTGGGAGAGAGAGAGGCCATTTGAGCAAGCAGCTGCATGGTGCTTAGTTTCCAGGTAGGCTTAAACCACAACAAGGCCCCAGAGATGAATGCAGTACTCCAAGTGGGGTCTCACAAGAGCAGGGTAAAGGGGCAGAATCACATCCCTTGACCTGCTAGCTACGTTTCTTTTGATGCAGCCCAGGGTACAGTTGGCCTTCTGGGCTGCAAGTGTGTATTGCTGGGTCATATTGATCTTGTCCACCAGCACCTCCAAGTCCTTCTCCTCAGGGCTGCTCTCAATCCATTCTCCATCCAACCTGTATTTGTGCTTGGGATTTGCCATGGTTTAGCATAGTTTGGGTTTTTAGTTAAAGAGGACTCCATCAGCCATGGAAGTGATTCTTTGCAAAGAAGTGCTTACAGCTTCCTCTAGACCCAATAGAACCAATCAACTCGCTAGTTTGAATATTGGCAACTTTTTAAAGCCACTTAAGAAGCTTGACACGCCTCTGTGATCCACATTTAAGAACAAACAAACCCTGGGACAGCTCTTTTGCTTCCAGTTTTCGGACAGGCAACTGGGGGCCCGCGGTGTGGCCCAGTGGGGCCGGGCTGGACCCTGCTCAACGTGGTCCAGCCGGGTCAGCCATGGCGCAGCTTGGCTGAGATCTCAGCCACTTCTGCTCGCTGGACACCCGGCGCAGTCCCCCTCAGTGCAGCTCGGGCCAGCCGGGAGACAGCCACCCCGGAGCCTCGCAGCCCGGTTCCATCCGCAGCCCTGCTGCGTGCAGGCAGCCCGGCGGCGTGGCTCGGCCAGGCCAGCCCTCGCCTAGTGCGGCCAAAATTCATCTGAGGCCCTGCTGCCCGGCAAAGATCATGTGACCAACAGCGATAAGCAAATTCCAGCTGCAAGGCCCGGGTGACATTAACCCTTTTAGTGTTGTAAGTTTCCTCCAGAACAGATGAAGCCTGCAGACATCAATCGTCTCCCAAGTCAAAAGAAAAGGAAGGGTGAGGGCACGTGAAGAAAACACCATAAAGACACCAAAGTCAGTGAAGAAGGAAGAGCTGAAACCCCGAGAGAGGAGAAAGAGGAGATGCTTCAAACCTAGAAGCTGAAATTCTGTTGTAAAGCTATGGTGATGGACTATGATACATCAGAGTACCTGTTGTAATCTCATGAAAGCATGGGGTGTGCAGTGTTCAAACTGCAAATGTAAGCAAAAGTATCTGTGCTGAAGTAAGCAAATGTTGAAGTAGCTGTGATTTGATTAGAAGCTTGAACAGAGAGAGATGAAAGTGATGAAGACCCTTGCTCCCAGGGAAGAAGACGACCTCTGTTCCTAGAGATGAAGATGCTCCCAGAGATAGGTGAAGAGAACCTTTGCTTCTGAACAGCTCATCCTTAAAATGGTACCTCAGTAGCTCAAGATTGGACCCTCGAAAACAGTTGTGGGGAAAGCTGTAAGTCGAGGGAAGGGACTTTCACATGCAAGCAGAGAACCATCCCAGGAGGCTGTTGTGCTGTGACATTGAAGCCATGAGAGAATTGTTTCTTGTGGAGATGTCTCCATAGCATGAGCAAGAGAGACTGCTCTCCCTAAGTGAACTGAAAAAAGAGATTATTATAGAGGTGGTAAACTGACTGAAAATCTCAAGAGTTGTCTTTTTACATTGTCAGTGGGAGAAGGGAGAAAGGTGGGGAGAAGTGTTCTGAAGGTTTAGTCTTTTTTTCCCTTCTTTTAGTTTTGTTAATAAACTTCTTTATATTCTTTTAAGTTTTGTGCCTGCTTTGCTTTCTCCTAATTCTTATCTCACAGAAGGAAAATAAGTAAGTAATGGATATTTCAAACCAAACCACTACAGGATCGCCCCACCCCAGGTGCAGGATCTTGTATTTGGCCTTCTTGAACCTCATGAGGTTCCCACCAGACCACCTTTCAAGCTTGTCAAGGTCCCCCTGGATGGCATCCTGTCCTACAGGTGTGTCGACCACACCACTCAGTTTGGTGTAATCTGCAAACTTGCTGAGGGTGCACACAATCCCACTATGTCATTGATGAAGATATTAAACAGTGCTGGTGCCAATATGGACCCCGAGGGACACCACTTGTCACCAATGTCCATCAGGACACTGAGCTGTTGACCACGACCCTCTGGATGTGATCATCCAACCAATTCCTTATCCACCAAATAGTCCACCCATTAAACCCATATCTCTCCAACTTAGAGAGAACGATGTTGTGGGGGACTGTGTCAAAGGCCTTACAGAAGTCCCAAGAGATGACATGTAGCTCTTCTTTTGTCCACTGATGGAGTTACTCCATCATAGAAGGCCTCTAGTTTGGTCAGGCAGGAGTTGCCCTTGATGAAGCTGTACTGGCTGTACTGAATCACCTCCCTGTCCTCCATGTGCCTTCGCACAGCTTCTAGGAGGATCTGTTCCAGGATCTTCCCAGGCACAGAGGTGAGGCTGACAGGTTGGTAGTTCCCAGGGTCCTCCTTTCTACATTTTTTAGATAGTGTAGTGGTTTGGGAATGGTATTCTCCAATTTAGTAGTCCCGCTAAAGCCGCTTGCTCTCACTCCCCTTCCCCCTCCAAGTGAAAGCACAAAAGGCAAAGATCAGGGATTGAGATAAGAACAATTTACTGGAAACAGCAATGAGATAAGAAAATGAACAATAACAGCAACAATATTTAGAACAAAAGGTATAAGACAAAGAAACTATTTACACATAAAATAAAACAATACTGGACAGTTTCACCCGCCATGCTTTCTCCTACCAGTAGGAATGCCCTTCTTTTCAGAAGCAAGAGAGTCCCTTTCTCCCACCCCTGGAAATGACATAAGGTGGTATCGAATAACCTCCTAGACACACCCACAGTCACACCCTCACAGTTACCTCAAAAAAACCCATTAACTCCTTCCTGGCCAGAACCAGGACATTATCCACCCTTTATTCTATACCATCTATGTCATGCCCAGATCCTACACTGTCTTGGGGTGACTGTATGATACTGTATTCCCTATCGTCTGCCTTATGCCAGACATGAATCCTGTGCCTTTCTGTGCCTTTAAAACTGGGTCTGAGAGAAAGGAAAAAAAAAAGCCAGGCAAATTCTTCAGAGTGTTTTGTGCCCAAGGACACTCCACTCCCCTGCATTCCGACGGTGGCTGAGCGGAGGAAGCACCTTCCTGCTTTTTTTCGCAGCTCTCGGCTCCTTTTCTCAGAAGACAGATGGAGAGTTAAAATTCTTTGCTTTTTTTTCACTGGCCTGCTAGCTGAGGTAAGAACTCTTATGGAACTGTTCAAAACACCAGAACATCAGAACCTCACTGGGAGGCCTTTCCACCAAGGCCCGGAGGGGCCCATGCCAAGCCCCAGCTCTGGAGAGGAGACGGTCACGCCCACAAAGGACTTTGAATCTTCTCATGTCTTTTCCACAGTGAGAGGTCTTATTATTTAGCATTACTCTTTTTTTCCCCCATGCCTGCGTGCACTCTGCTTGTTAAATAAATAACTTTTTTTTTCACTTTCCTCCGAGGAAAATTCTTTCCGAACCTGGTGGGGGTAACCTGCTGTAACCTGCCTTCTATCAGAGGACATTCATTTCGGACGGTCCTCCGAATTTGTCTCAAATCGGGACATACACCTTCCAACAACCACTGAGACTAGCTCAGTTGGTTAGCGAATGGTGCTAATAACGCCAAGGTTGTGGGTTCAATCCCCACATGGGCCATTCACTTAACAGCTGGACTCAATGATCCTTGTGGGTCCCTTCCAACTCAGAATGTTCTATTATTCTGTGAAAAATACACATATATGTAAATACACACAGGCACAGGTATCATTTCCATAGTTACTGGCCATCCCTCCAAGATGCCTGTTGAGTTCATTTAGTCCATGACTGTGGGTTCTATCCATCCTAGATGTCTTCCAGGGCAGGGGTGCTAGTTGCTGCATCAGCAGCTCACAACTGGTGTATCTGGAGCACTCCATCCTCATTGGCCATGGTAGTTATGGCATATAGTGGCAGTGTCAGGCAGCAACCAATATTATACAACTCAACATTACAGACTGTTCTTACCCAAAAATCAAATCCCCTTGAGGTACACATTGTGTTTCCATGTCCCTCTGTATCACCCACCAAGTGCATCCAGGTCCTTGAGCAAAAACAATCCCATGGATAGGTTTGCCTTTGTTTGAGGCAGGACTAATCCAAACTGTCTTCCCTAACACACTTCTCATATGCACCAGGGGGCTTTAACTCCTTCTACAGTGTGTGAAGGTTTTGATTCGGTATGTGTGCATCTACATGATGTATTTTTACTGCCAACTTCTCCCCAGTTGCAGTGTAGAGCACATTTTTCAAATCTTGTCCTGTCCTGACTGGCCCAAGTGCTGCTGCATGAGCAATCTCCTGTTTAATTCGTTCAAAAGCTTGTTGTTTTTCAGGACAGCACTTGAAATCATTCTTCTGGGTCACAAGATAGAAAGGGTTTACAATCTGACTGCAATCTGGAATATGCATCCTCCAAAAACCCACAGCACCTAGGAAAGCCTGTGTTTTCTTCTTGCAGGTTGGTGGGGACATAGCTGCTGTTTTGTTGACGACATCCCTTAGAATCTGATGATGTCCATCTTGGCATTTTACTCCTAAAAACTGAACTTTCTGGGCAGGTCTCTTGACCTTACTTTGTTTTATGGCAAAATCAGCCTTCAGGAGAGTCTGGATTATCTTCTCCCCTTTCTCAAAAACTTCCTCTGCTGTGTTGCCCCATACAATGATGTCATCAATGTATTTCAAGTGTTCTGGAGCCTCACCCTTTTTGAGTGCAGTCTGGATCAGTCCATGGCAAATAGTGGGGTAGTCAGTTCCAGGTGTGCTGCACACCCCTCCAGATGAAAGCAAACTGTGGCCTGCACTCTGCTGCTAAAGGAATGGAGAAAAAAGCATTATCAATGTTGAGGGTGGCACCACTTTGCTGCCTCGGACTCCAGTTCATACTAAAGTTCCAGCATGTCCGGCACTGCAGCACTCAGTGATGGTGTGACTTGGTTCAGGCCATGATAGTCCACTGTCAATCTCCACTCTCCATTGGATTTATGCACTGGCCATATAGGGCTATTAAAGGGGGAGTGAGTCTTGCCACTCCCTGTGTCTTTAATCCATGAACAATCTCATGGATGGGGGTCACAGCTTCACGGTTGGTGCAGTGTTGTCAATGGTGAACTGTTGTAGCAATCAGTACCTGTTGTTCTTTGACCCTCAGGAATCACACAGCAGAAGGGTCCTCTGAGAAACCAGACAAGGTATTCAGCTGTCTAATTCCCTCTTTCTCCACCGCAGCTATCCCAAAAGCCCAACAATATCTTTTTGAGTCCTTGATATACCCTCTCCTGAGGTAATCTATGCCAAGGATGCATGAGGCCTCTGGGCCGGTCACAATGGGGTGTTTTTGCAATTCTTTCTCAGTCAGGCTCACTTCAGCTTACAGTACAGTCAGATGCTTGTGATACCAGAAGGGTTAATTCAATTTTTACTGTGCCTGTGAAACTTTTAGCAGAGAAACCAGGCATGCAAACACTGCTCCTCCAGCAAGGACAGTGGGAAGATAAGAAGACATGTGGCTCAAGAATGCAGTGATAGACAAAACAAAGGACTGAATCTCTGGGAACTTGGGGTGGGATTTATGGTAATGGGTAAATTGTAATATATATATATAGCAATTGTATATAAGCAACACACTTTTAGAATCACATGTCCACGTAAAGCTAGGAGTATTGCTTGTTGGACCTCAGGTCTGAATAAATTATGCCCTCTTTAACACAACCTTATTGTTGGACAGTCTTATTCCAATATTTTGGACATTTGGTAACAGCAATTGGCACCCCAGATGGGACCTCAGCCTTGAGCCTCAGTGGATCTGAGGCCAATAGATATCTAGCCAGCTCCAAGGGATTCTTGGAGAGAGCTTTGACTTCTGATCATCACCTGGGGCTCAGGCAGGATCCCTGGGTGAGTAAAGGCATCATTTAAATTAATTATTTTAGGGTTATTGGAAAGGGCTATGATCAGAATTACTGGAAAGGGGGTTCGAGTACCTTAGAACGGCGTTCAAGAAAGAGGTTCACAGGTTCATAGGGTTTGAGCCCCTGGGTAAGCTTACCAAAAAGGAAAGGGGGGAAATTGAGTGTCCCGGTTTGAGACAAATTCGGAGGAAAGTCTGAAATGAACATCCTCTGATAGAAGGCAGGTTACAGCCATCCCTCCCCCACCAGGTTCAGAAAGAATTTTCCCCCTCGGGAGTTTCTCCCCCTTCCAGGTTTGAGTCCTTGAAGTATTAGGGGTTCAAGTCCCCTGGGGAAGGAAAAAGGGAAGAAAACGAGTAATATGTCAGAGGTAGTCCCCGGGAGGTATCATCAGATTGAGCTCTTGATTTTGTCGTCTCGTAGCGCACTGTTGCTGTCTTGACTCCGGTGGAGAAAGAAAAAGAACAAACCCAGTCTCAATTTACAACTGGAGCCTGGCCCCAGCTTTGGCTGGAGTGTGGTGAAGTTTGTTCAATTGCTTTGCAGTCTTTGCATTTTTCTTGACCTCTGGGAGTGTGTTTGTGTGAGAGTGGTGTGTTAATTTGAGTTTGCCTGCATATGAACCGAGGGACACCCATGATCTAAAAAAATCTGTTTGCTGAGAGTGTTGCAGTGTGATTGCTGGGATTTTTGAGTTTTATCGAAGGTCGCTGTATTTCTGTAGGTGACTGAGATTGCATTTGTGGACTTGGAGCGCCCTCTTATGTCCATTTTAGTGATTGCAGCTTGGCCATTCTCCCCCCCACTGTTACAAACCCAGAAGTTCTAAGGTAATAGCTCGTGTACTTGTAATTATTGAATATGGAGGCAGTTTCTTCTAAAACTAAAGTGGGACATGATAGTCCAAATTCTCCATTGAAATGTATATTGAACCACTGGAAAAATATAGGAAGAGGCCCGCTAAGAAAACCTAAACTAATTCAATATTGTAATCATTGGTGGCCAGCATATAAATTAAACTGCCAGGCTAGGTGGCTGAAGAATGGTACCTTAGATTATAACACCCTTTTACAACTGATGTTGTTTTGTGGAAGATAGAGGAAGTGGGATGAAGTGCCTTATGTGGATTTATTCTTTAATTTGAGAAACCATCAAGAATTGCAAAAGGGGTGCCTACCTGCCCCTTCAGACCCTCTCATGTTAGCTTTAGAGAAGGAAAGGGCAAGGAAAGGAGAATGAAGCGATATTGTTCTGTTGCTCCTGCAGTATCAGACACCATTGTTTGAAATGCCATGGTCAACGGGAGGAGGATGATGTAGAAATGATGGGGGCACCAGAAGGGGAAGATACAGGGAGACACAATCTGGTTGTATCTGATAATGGGGAAACGCAAGGATGGGGTGAGCAGTCGGGGGGAAGCAGGAGTTAACTTCAAGCCTGGTGGCAGGGCTAACTCTGGGTAAGAAGGAGCGGTGTCAGAGACTGAAATATTATAATTTATGATTTAAACATTTTCTTAAAAGACTTTTAAAACTGTATTACAAAAGCTGCAGAGAAGACTACCGCACCCTGAATGGGGCCCTGACTGAGGCCTTACAGGACTCACTGATGAAGATCAGATAAAGTAACAACTATGGGCTGGGGACATTCACAAAGCACAGGCTTAACACCTCCAAGGTGGAGACCACAGCCCCAAGTCTATCAGCCGCCAGGCTAGCACAGACCCTCGCACCAAAGGGTGGAAGGAGGAAAGGCTTTGGGTATCAGAAAAAGTCTGTGGTCAGAGGCGCAGTGACTGCCCATCCTGCACTGTGCAGAGGAGGCCAGCTGAGGGGTCCTCACCGGGGGCGGGGGGAAGCTTATCCACAGCAGAAGGGGGTGACATGGCCCATCACAGGAGCCCCCCTCAAAGGGGTCCCCAGACCCTGCACAAGAGCACCAGAGATGATGCAACAGACCCTCAGTGTTGCAAGGGACAGTGTGTCAAGCTAGCCCCTGCAAGGGATTCTGTACTCTTTGGCGTGTGGTGTGGCCGCATGTTGGCGGCGTGGCCACGGCGGCAATGGGGGACCCTCACCACCAGAAGACCCGATGGAGGGGAGCAACGAGATGTTGTTGGGACCCTTGGATGGGTGATATGCTTCCACCTAACCCCTGTCACCTCTCCCTGTCCCCCCACCCCTCACACACACTTCTTTTTTCCATTTCTTTCTTTTTTTCTTTTATCTTCCCTTCTCTTTGCCTCCCTACTATTAAATAAAACACATCAATTTTTTTCGCATCAACATCTAACCTCGTTTGGTTTTAATCTCGTTTCTGGGAATATTTTGAACCTTCTAAGTTCTTTCTGGTTTATGCACAGAGACTTAGCTTGCTTTGCTTTTCTGGGTTTAAACTGGATCATAACAGGGGGTTAAGCAGGAGATGGGTAAACAGGAGGTGAGAGCTCTGCTCCAGGAGGAGGTGGGATCTCATGACTCAGTCGTGGTAAAGGTACCTTTCTCCCCCATCCACCTTGAGGCATGGGTGAGTCTGGCAGGACTCGATAGAGAAAATCCAGAGAGGGTAGCTAAAGTATTTGAAACCATTCTCAAGACCCAGAATCCAAACTGGGGGGAGATCCAAGTTCAGCTAGATAATCTATTAGATTCTACAGAAAGAGAGATGTTACTCAGGACTGCTACGAGGGAGGTGGACAGGATAGATACAGTGGGGAGGTTACCAGGAACTGTTGAAGAGCATTTTCCCTCCCAGGACCCCCATTGGGACCCCAACACAAAGAAAGGGAGGGTTTACTCAAACAGTATCAAAGATGGATATTATTTGCCTTTAAATACACAATGCCAAAGGTAATAAATTGGTCTAAATTTTATGAGATGAAACAAGAGCCACATGAGACAGAGTGAACTTGAGGAATGCCTTAAAGTAGCTGCCAGGAGATACACTAATATAAATCTGGAGAAACCTGGGGAAATGGTACAGTTGGCTTCCATATTCATAGGGAACTCAGCACCAGATATTAAAAGAAAGTTACAAGAACTGGAAGAACCAGACTCTCATGACCTAGGGAAACTTTTAGAAATGGCCTAGATAGTCTTTAATAATAGAGGAGAAGAGGAAGTGAAAAAAGAGAAGAGAGAAAGAAAACTGGAAGAAGGAATGTGTCAGAGACTGAAATATTATATTTTATGACTTAAACATTTTCTTAAAAGACTTTTAAAACTGTACTACAAAAGCTGCAGAGAAGACTACCACACCCTGAATGGGGCCCTGAATCCTGACACTGCTCGCTGATGAAGATCAGATAAAGTAACAACTATGGGCTGGGGACATTCACAAAGCACAGGCTTAACACCTCCAAGATGAGGACCAGAGTGCCAGGGCTATCAGCTGCCAGGCTCGAACAGACCCTCGCACCAAGGGGTGGAAGGAGGAGAGGCTTTGGGTATCTTGGAAAAGCCTGTGGTCAGAGACGCAGTTGTTACAGCGGGGATTCTGTAATACAGTGTATCAAACCAGGAGGCCCATAGAAAGAAGTATATAAGGACAGATTCTTGGAAGATGTTTCAGAGATGTTTATTTCTCCAGCCGCATGGCCGGGATCTGCCGAGGAACTGAGGCAGTCACGGGACCGAGGGTCCTTGTCCGGGCAGTGAAACACAAAACAACCAATGGCGAACGAGGCTGACCAGGGGCAGGGAAACCCCGTGCCTCCCCTCAGGGCCCCTCTTCCAGGGCTACATGGCGGGGGAAAGGGACCCCGACATGCAGTAACTGCCCATCCTGCACTGTGCAGAGGAGCCCAGCTGAGGGGTCCTCACCGGGGGCGGGGGGAAGCTTATCCACAGCAGAAGGGGGTGACATGGCCCATCACAGGGGCCCCCCTCAAAGGGGTCCCCAGACCCTGCACCAGAGCACCAGAGATGATGCAACAGACCCTCAGTGTTGCAAGGGACAGTGTCAAGCTAGCCTCTGCAAGAGAGGCACGTGGGCGTTCCCACCTGGCCCAAAGTGTATATTAATCCACGGGATTCTGCACTCTTCGGCGTGTGGTGTGGTGGCCTGTGGTGTGACGGCGTGGCATGGCGTGTGGCAGCATGTAGTGTCGTGGCCACGGCGACGACGGGAGACCCTCATCACCAGAAGACCAGATGGAGGGGAGCAACGAGATGTTGTTGGGACCCTCGGATGGGTGATATGCTTCTACCTAACCCCTGTCACCTCTCCCTGTTCTCCTACCCCTCATACACACTTCTTTTTCTATTTCTTTCTCTCTTTTCTTTTCCCTTCTCTTTGCCTCTCTACTATTAAATAAAATACATCAATTTTTTGGCAACAACATCTAACCTCATTTGGTTTTAATCTTGTTTCTGGGGATATTTTGAACCTTCTAAGTTCTTTCCGGTTTATGCACAGAGACTTAGCTTGCTTTGCTTTTCTGGGTTTAAACTGGATCGTAACAGATGGGAAGAGACTTGGGTCTGGGCTGGTCCAGTGTTGTGATGGGTGTGTGGACTGGACAGTTGGGTTGGGTGGCCGAGGGGGCGGCGCCTTGGATTGTAGCAGCATTTTACAGCTGGTGGTGTCTTGTGCAAGCCTTGTGTACACGGTGTGTGCTCTCAGTGCATTGTGTCTGTGCTGTCTGTGTCTTTGTCCCTATGTCTCTGTGCACTGTGTGTCTCTTGTTGTTTGTGTGTGTACACTGTATGTCTGGGTGAATGAGAGTAACTAAAGTATTTGAAACCATTTTCTGCTGGATAACCTATTAGATTCCACAGAAAGTGAGAAATCAGGAAGAGAATGAACAGGAAAGTAGGAAGAGGGTAAGAGGAAGTGAAAAAAAAGGAAGAGAATGAGCAGGGAATGGCAAAAGAAGAGGTGATAGCTATCAAGGAGAAGGAAAGGGAGGAAAGAGTGTATTGGGTTTGCATGGCCTGGTTTTTGGTAGCAGGGGAGCCACAGAGGTGGCTTCTGTGAGAAGCTACTAGAAACTTCCACCGTGTCTGGCAGAGCCAATCCCTGGTGGCTCTAAAGATTGACATGCTGCTGGCCAAGGCTGGGCCAATTAGAAATGGTGGTAACACCTCTGCGATAACATATTTAAGAAGAAATCAAAACAAAAGTTGTGGTACAGTTTTAATTCCAGCCAGAGAAGAGCGAGGTGAGAATATGTGAGATAAACAACTATGCAGACACCAAGGTCAGTGAAGAAGAAGGAGGGGGAGGAGGTGGTCCAGGCACCAGAGCTGAGATTCCTCTGCAGCCTGTGGTGAAGACCATGGTGAAGCAGGCTGTCCCTCTGCAGCCTATGGAGGTCCACGGGGAATGCAGAGATCCACCTGCAGCCCATGGAGGGGACTCACGCAAGAGCAGGTGGATGCCTGAGAGGAGGCTGTGATCCTGTGGGAGACCTGTGGAGGGAGGGGCCCTGCTCCCAGGCTGGAGCAGCCTATCCTTGAAGGACTGCACTCCATGGAAGTCACCCACTCTGCAGCATTTTGAGGGGTACTGTTGCCTGTGGGATGGACTCACATTGCAGCAGTTCACAGGGAGCTGTTGCTCGTGAGATGGAGCCACATCAGAGAAGTTAATGGAGAACTGTCTCCCATGGGAGGGATCCCACAATGCAGCAGAGGAACGACTCCTCTCCCTGAGCAGCAGGAGAAGCCACAGGTAATGAACTGACCATAACGCCCATTCCCTGTCTCCTTGCACTGCTGGGGTAGGAGGTAGAGCTGGGAAGGAGGGAGAAGTGGGAGGAAGGTGTTTTTAAGGGCTTGTTTTACTTTTCATTATCCTGCTCTGATTTTGTTAGCAATAAATTCACTTTATATCTCTAAGTTGAGCCTGTTTTTCCCTTGATGGTATTTAGTGAGCGGTCTCTCTGTGTCCTTATCTCAACCCATGAACCCTTTGTTAAATTTTCTCTCCTCTGTCCAGCTGCAGAGGGGAGTGAGTGAACGGCTTTTCATGGATGCCTGGTATCCGGCCAGCATCAATCCACAACAAAAAGAAAGAAAATGGGAGCTGGAAAGGGAAAGGAGAGAAAGACATAAAGATGTAATGCTAATCTAATTGTGGGACAGGGAGAGGACCTGCCCAGGGAGGACTGAAGACGAATCAGTGTGCATATTGTAAGGGTTTTGGACACCAAGGTCCCCAGAAGTTGAAGGGGGCAGAGGCAGCAAAGTTACCCCTACATCAGGACTGATGGGAACTGGGGGTGGAACCCCAGCTTAACCCCTGGTTACCATACAGCTGGGGAAAGATAAAAAAGAAAATTAACTTTTAATAGACACTGGAGGTAAATATGAACCAAAAAAAATTAGGCTAAAAAACTGTAAATGTTTTTGGTGCAACAGGGAAAGCAGAGAAAAAAGCATTCTTTAACCTTATTAATTCTAAATTGGGCAAAAGATGGTGTCTTGGGGTGATTTTATGATAATACTGTATTCCCCTATCATCTTCTTCTTGCCCAGAAATGGGTCCCGCAGCTTTAAGCTAGGTTCGTGAGAGGGGGGAGAAGCTGGGTGAATTCTTCAGCGTGGTTTGTGTTCAAGGGCTTATACACACTCCCCCATGTTGCTCAGCTTTTGCAGCATGAGTTAGATTCCTGCTTTTTGGCTAGCCTGTTGGCTGAGGCAGGATGTTTTTCCCAGGACTGCATGCCAAAATCCTCCAGTAACTTCTTCTTCTTCTGGAACTGTTCAGCCTAGCTGTGATCCGAGAACCAGATCATTGGACCCCGTGGACCAGTGGGGAGGCTGCGGGGGCACCACATCCCGGCCTCGGACCTTGGGAGGGGCCGAGCCAGCTGTGGAGGGAAATCTAAATCCACCAGCTTTCTCTGCAGAGATGAGGTTTATTATCTGACATTACTCATATTTTTCCTGTGCCCTGCTGGCACTCTGCTTGTTAAATAAATAGATTTTTTCACTTTCATCCAAGAAATTCTTTTCACATCGGTGGGGGAGGGAGTGCCGAAACCTGTCTTCTCTCAGAGGAGACATTCATTCCAGAGCGTTTTCCTCCTAAACTTGTCTCAAATCAAGACAGAATGGCTCACAGCTGCATCAAGGGAGGTTCAGACTTGACATTAAGAAATATTTCTTTACTGAAAGAGTGGTCAAACAATGGAACAGGCTTCGTATTTTATTCTTTACTTGTCACTTTCCTTGGTGTTTTTTATATTTATGAACTCCTTGGGGATCATCCCCTTACACTCCTTGAAGGATGTGCACAATTCATTACCATTCAGCACTGGGGTTTTGGTATATTTACCATAATTGATGGAGTCTGATCTTGAGGCCAGTTGGGGTTTTAGTTTAGTCTTAGGTTTTGCTGTTAAAGGAATTTTCTCCCATATGCATGTTGCTAGGGGACAAATAGCTGTACTTAAGAAAGACAAAAAGGGGGGTGGGGCGGGCCTGGCTACTCCTTTGTCTACACCTGGGTGTGGGGTCAGTTCCGGAGAGAGAAGCTGCAGAGAAAGGAGCTGCTGCTTCTTTCTTTTTGGCCGTTCTTTCTTCCTGCTGGAAACAACGCCGGGACCCCAAAAGCCGTTTTCCCTGCCCTGCTGGAGACCGAGCTGTGGCTGCCCTGCTCCGCTGCTGCTTCGAGCTTTCGCTACGCTGTAGCCCTGCTCGCCCTGCCTGCCTGGGCCTCCGTGGGTTTTTCCCATCTGGATACATCTCGTCTGCCACCCGGGATTTGCGTTCGTCCCTGCCGCTCCAGCCTGCCGTTCTAGCCTGCCGCTCTAGCCTGCCGTTCCAGCCTGCTGTTCCTGAGAGCCCAGGATCAGCTGCCCAGGGGTTTGTGAAGCCTTTGTCCCATCCCTTCCCGGGATCCCAGGGCACGGGTGCCGCGTGTTTCCCGAGCTCGCTCCGGAGCGCCCCCTGCAGCCGCGGGGGAACCATCGCACCTGCCCTGCTCACCAGGAGCCGCCAGCGCCCCTGCCGGCTGCGAGCAGAACTGCACCCGAGGGGAAAGGGCCTGACAGCCGAGAAGGCTGGCACTGGGTTTGTGATTGCTGTTACTGCCATAGTTGTTGTTGTTTTGTTTGACTGGTTATATACATATATATATATATATATATATATATATATATAGAGTAAAGAACTGTTATTCCTATTTCCCACATCTTTGCCTAAAGGCCCTTGATTTCAAAATATAATAACTTGGAGGGAAAAGGGGTTATATCTGCCACTTCAAGGGGGGCCTCTGCCTTCCTTAGCAGACACCTGTCTTTCAAAACCGAGACAGCTCTTGGCACCCATTTTGTTCTCACCCCTCTCTCCTTTCCCTATTCTGAAGCTGCCAATGATCCCTGAGACTCACCTGTTCCAGAAATTGCTCCTTTTACCTTCTTCACAAGCTCTCATAGGGACTACAGTGTGAGCATGTATTCCACCTACCAATACCATCACCATCACTCTTATTACAGGGTTACTAAGACCAGTTTTGTATGAAGGAATTCTGAAAAGAGTAGCTTAAATAACTACCTGCTGCTTTGCTTGTAGCCAAGAAAGGGTGCATTTTGTTCTTTTTTTTACAGATTATCCCCTTTGACATCCTGCTACTCTGAAGAAAAAAATCCATTTCCCCATGATTCTAGCTTCACTAGATTTTCAAGACAAATGTGAAAATCTGGCTAATAGAATCCCCTATTTTAATATTGCCAAGTCCGTGATCTATCCCATGGATCATCAACAATGGGCCTGGCAAGGAATGAAATTATGGCAATCAGTAGACATTGAAGCTTGCATCCCTGAGCCAGGTCTGGAGTTCATGGGTGAAGGAAATTCCTTTAGAACCTTTGATATGTGCCTTCATTCCCATAGCAGAGACTGTAATTTCTCAATAGACCACAATGAACATGCTGAGACAATACTTGCCTGATCAGATTGTCCTCTTTTATTACTGAGTCATGGAAGCACTATCTGGACTTGTTAACCGTAAATTTTCTTCACACACAAACCCCAGACTTAGCTATGGAATTACAGTATGTTAATCTAATGAGTAGCAAACAAACCTAAAAGCTTTAGGTTTTGTTTGTTTGTTTAAGAATGCAAATAGACTTCCCATATTAGCCAAAGAAATCTTACCCCAGCAGAATTTTAGCATGAACCTCTTTGTTAGTCCTTGAAATTTCTCTGAGAGAGGTAATTTCTGCATCAAACCAGAATCCTCTTTCTTCTGGAGCCTCAACATTGTAGTTAACCATCACCACATCACCCACTTTTAGTTCACTCCACTTCAGAATGGTTCTTGCTCGTGGTCGAAGATTTTTGGTGTCCATTTCTACTATGCCATTCTCTGGATACCTTGAAAGGCAAAACCAAACAAAAGTGACAGTTAGCACTCCCAAAGTAATAAGAAGTAAGTTAAATACAATATTTTTCATAAACACATTTTTCAAAATTGCTTTTGGGAGTGTTAATGTTTAACTCTATTTAAAAATTAGATCTAGTATGCTTTTTATAAATTTTATATTGGTTTAAATGCAGACTAGTGACTTGACTAATCTCATAGCAGAAAAAGTATCCAGCAATCCAAAGGAAAAAAAAAAACCACGAACATTTGAAGATTTCTTTTTATAAGTTCAAACTTCCACATAGGCACAGATCAAATTTGTTCTCAGTTGTGCCGGTTTGGACAAATTTGGAGGAAAATATCCTCTGATAGAAGGCAGGTTACAACTGATGCCTTAGGTTTTAACTTTCATATTTTTCAAATTCTGTACTGCTTAGTGTGTAACTCTGAAGTTTCTTGTAGCCTGTTAATTTCTGCTCTCTCGTGCTAGGTAGACATAACAAAGCCTCTCTGGGCCTGCTCTTCAAGGATACCCAGACCTAGGCCCAAAAAGTATAAACCAAAAAGCCTCTAAGGGGTGAAAGCTGAGGGGAATTACATCATTAACTGAAGCTTTAATTGGAGAATTAACCCTGATATGCAAATGAGCCAAACCTATAAAAGTGTGAAGAACTCGTGACCTGTCATCCATCTCGGGGTCCATCTTGAGAATAGCTTCAGGCTCCCCAGGGTGTACCTTTGAAAGCCTTTCAAATAAATACCTACCTTATTCCCTTACTCCTGTCTAGTCTCTGTTTCTAGGAGGCCTCTCAAGGCATCACAACCACCCCTCCTCCACCAGGTTCGGGAAAAAACATTTTCCTTAGAGGAAAGTGAAAGGGATAAAAAACTATTTATTTAATAAACACACAGGAAAAGGATAACAATGCTAAATAATAAAACCTCTCATCGTGGAGAGAAACCTGGGAAGATTTCAGAGTCCTTCTGTAGGTGTGGTCTCTCTCCTCCTCCTCAGAGCTGGGTCAATGTGGGCCCACCTCTGGGGCCTCGGTGGAAAATTCTCCCAATGTGGTCTGATGTTGAAACAGTCCAGAAGAGAAGAAGGGAAAAACCGAAGTCCCAGGAAAACAAAGTTCAACTCTCCATCTCCCTCCGGAGAAGAGGAGCCAAAAGCTGGCTGAAAAGCAAGAACGGTGCTTCCTCTGCTCTTGCTACTGCAGCAGAACGCAGAGGAGTGTGTATTTGTGTCCTTGAACAACTGCTTTGAAAAGTTTGCTTGGTTTTTTTTTCTCGTCCCCCTCTCAGGCTCAGTTTAAAGGCACAGAAAGGCACAAAATTAATTTCTGGGCATAGAGCAGCGATAGGGGATACAACATCATAAAGTCACCCCAAGACATCAGTAAAGTCAAAGGATCCAATTAAACCAACAGTGAAAAAACAACAAAGATTAAAACTTGAATCTTCAAAACTGCTAAATTCTAGTTTAGCTTGGCTTTCATACATTTGTTACATTTTCACCAACTTCAATAACAAAATGGAATTTAAAAAATACATGCCCTACAATCACAGCATGTATAAAAAAAATCTCATTATGAAGATTGCATGAGTCCACATTCCGTTTAACAATGTTTTAAAAAATGGCTAACTGCAGAAACACAACAAAAATCAGGACTAGTTCTAAGACTTTCTAATAGACACGGCAGCTAATAGTTTAAAAGTGTTTTCTCTCTTCAGTTATAAAATTCAACCCCTATTATGTTAAATCAGAGAAGCAATACTTCCGAATTTCTCTTCATGAGATACAGTAATGCTTGAAAATTATAAGAAATAAAGAATAGGCAAAAAGAAAAAAGACACTTCACTAAAAGACATTAAAGGGATTTTGAGTTCTTTGGCAGTTTTGTTTTTCTTTTACCTAGAAATCTGATTTTCCCTCCCCTTTTGACTATATTATGAATAATTTCTAGTGAACTCTATTCCCTTTTAAAGTTGAGAGACATTCATTTAGAAAAATTAAAGTAGGACTATTTGAATGGGATTTTGGACGTGTCAATTCTGCTTAACAACATAGTCTTAAATTCTCTGTGTAAAGACATTTTGCAGTGACTGTAGAGGTTGAATAGTCTCCTTGGCGCTGAAAAACCGCGCAATGTGGACCCTGAAAATAACCACTAGAAAAAGAAAATATAGACATATAACCTCTTAAACTAAAGCAGATAGAATAGAATAGAATAGAATAGTTCAGTTGGAAGAGGCCTACAACAATCATGTAGTCTAACTGCCTGGCCAATTCAGGGCTGACCAAAAGTTAAAGCATGTTACTAAGGGCATTGTCCAAATGCCTCTTAAACATTAACAGGTTTGGGACACTGACCACCTATCTAGGAAGCCTGTTCCAGTGTTTGACCACCCTCTCAGTAAAGAAATATTTCCTAATGTCATGTCTGAACCTCCCTTGATGCAGCTGTGAACCATTCCCATGTGTCTTCTCACTGGATACCAGGGAGAAGAGATCAGCAACTCTGTCTCCACTTTCTCAGAAAGCTGTAGAGAACAATGAGGTCATCCCTCAGTCTTCTTTTCTCCAAACTAGACAAACACAGAGACCTTAGCTGCTCCTCATAGGATGTTCCTTCCAGCCCTTTCACCAGCTTTGCCCTCTTGGCTGCCAGGGCTCCCAGCTGACTCATACTGAGCCTGCCGCTGATCAGCACCCCCAGATCCCTTTCTGCAAGACTGCTCTCCAGCCACTCCTTTCCCAATCTATACTTGTGCCCAGTGTTATTCCATCTCAAGTGCAGAATTGGGCATTTGTTCTTGTTAAATTTCATTCCATTAATCATTGCCCCATGTCCCAATCTATCCAGATCCCTCTTCAAGGCCTCTTGTCCCTTGAGATAGTCAACAGCTCCTCCCAGTTTGGTATCATCAGCAAGCTTGCTAATGATGCATTCAAGTCCTGCATCCAGATCACTGATAAAAATATTAAAGAGAACTGGCTCTAGAATTTAACCCTGAGAAATGCTGCTGGTGGCCAGTCACCAGCCAGATGCAGCCCCATTCACTACAACCCTTTGAGCCCTTCATCCAGGCAGTTCTTCACCCAGTGCACCATGAACCTGCTCATGTCACAGTTGGACAACTTGTCCAGAAGGATGCTTTGAGGGACAGTATCAAAAGCCCTACTAAAATCCAGAAAAACTACATTCATTGCCTTCCCTTCATCCACTGTGTGACATTATGGTAGAAGGCTATCAAGTTAGTTAAACAGGACTTTCCCTTTGCGAACCCTTGTTGACTGTGCCTGATGATTGGATTGCTCTTTAAATGCCTTTCAGTAGCACCCAGTATGATCTTCTCCATAATTTTTCCAGGAACTGAGGTTAGACTAACAGGTCTGTATTTCCCTGGGTCTTCCCTCATACCCTTCTTGTAGAGGGATTCCTTGTGGAATATAGGATACCCCAGGAGGGCTTGGGCATCCCAGGGCTGTTGCAGAAGTAACCCTGATGGGGCCTTAGGCTGAAAACAGGCTTGCAAGGCACCTGCTAGCTGGCAGCCTTGAACAGCCTTGGGAAAAGGTATACACTGGTCAGCTCCCCCGCTGCTTAGAGGCTTTCTCATGGGAAAGGGGCGTGAACTTTGGGAAAAAGTATAACTTGGTGTAACGGAATAATAAAACTGGAGCACAATGCTCAAATCGTATCGGTGTTTGTATCGTGACTCTGGCTGGATTCCCCTGCTCCCGGGACCCCCCCCACTAACGCTTCTTGTAACTAGGAATAGCATTGGCCAGCTTCCAGTCAGCTTGAGTCCCCAGACTCCCCAACCTTTGACAGATGATTGAGAGAGTTCCTGTCATAACATCTTCTAGCTCCTTCAGTACTCTGGTGTAGTGGTTTGGTCCAAAATACTCATTACTGTTTATCTTCTGTGAGATAAGAATTAGGAGAAATGCAAAGCAGGCACCAAACTTGAAAGAATATAAAGAAGTTTATTAACAGACCTAAAAGAGGGGAAAAAAATTTATACCACCTTCAGAACTCTCCTCCTCCCCCCACCTTCCTCCCTTCTCCCACTGACAATGTAAAAAGACAACCCTTGAGATGTTCAGTCTGTTTACCACTTCCATAATAACCTTGTTCAGTCCATTTAGAAAGTCTCTTCTTGCTCGTGCTATGAAAACATTATCACAACGAGACAGCCGCCCACTTCCAAATATTGTTCAGTCCATTTAGGAAGAGGAGTCTCTCTGCCTGCGTGTGAGTCCCTTCCCCCAACTTGCAGCTTTTCCTGCAACTGCTTTCGAGGGTCCACTCTTGAAGGTTTTTGGGGTACAATTTTAAGGTTGAGCTGTTCAGAAACAAACACAGAGGCCTTTCTCCTTCCCTGGGAGCCGCTCTGGCTGCCCACGGCAAGGCAGTGGGGGGGGGGTTCCACGGCTGGAACAGGTCCATCGACTCCAGGATGGCCGTGGCCTGCTGGCCCCCACACGGGCCCGCAGCCGCCTGTCCCAGCGCCGGAAACGAGAGAGCTTGGGGGGGAGTTTGTCTATTAAGTGTGTATCACAGAGGCGGTCACAACTTTAAGTGGCTTAAAGAATTGTCTATATTCAAACTGGCCAGCTGATAGGTTCTATCAGGTCCCAGAGGAAACTGTAAGCATCCCTTAGCAAGGACATCCCTTCTGGGACTATGCTTGCTAACCTATGACATCTGGGATGATGAAGTACTAAGGCCTGAACAACAGGCCCTGAGCCAAAGTTGACCTCTAGATGAACCTTCCAACAAAATGTGATATGTATCCGCTCATTAATGAATTAATCAGTTAATTAGCGATATGATATATGTATCCGGTCATTGGCAAAACATGCATTTACCTTTCTGTATTTAGAAGCCAGACAAGGCCACATCTGGCCTTGTTTGGGGGTGTAGGATCAAAGACAACTCCCTTGGTTCCCCCTTGAGCCCTGGCCAGGCTTTGGGAGAAACCCAATAGGAGAATGAAACTAGATGTTCCTGCACTAGAAGTAATGGTAGCTTGTTTATTCAACAATATAAAAGCTGGGCTTCTCTCACAGTGAATTCAGAAGCCTTTTTGCCTGCAGATGGACGCACTTGCAAGATTTCCCAGCTGCCAGGAGTGGCTCTCCAGTCCTTCACTGTGATAGTGGCTTCCCCCAGCTGACATACCGATCTGGATGAAGGGGTAAAGTATTAGGGTAACTGGTGATGTATCTTTCTTAATCACTATAGGCAATCTTTTGTAGTAATGATTAGGTGCATTGCTTAGCTTATCCTTTTGTGATTCTTTGCAGTTTTGCATTATAGTAAATTACATTATTCCTTAAGTTGATGACTGTGTCTTTGGTGGTGACCCTGCCCACTGGCAAAACAGATGAATCCCATCAGACGCTGTGGACTTGTGAACATTCAGCTGAGACGACTGGTCCCTTACAATTTCAGTATCCACAAATGGAAAGTCACTGTTCCCACAGTCATGATCCTTTGGCTAAGGGGACCTGGCAGCCCAAGATCTATCAGTATTAATAAAGACTGAGGAAAAAAACCCCATTGAATGTCTCTGCTTTTTCTTCATCCCTATTAGTCAGATGGCCATCTCCAACAAGTATCAGTCCAATGTTTTCTTTAGACCTCCTCTTGCTACTGATGTGATTAAAAAACCCCTTCTTGTTATCTGACACAACACTGCCCAGTTTCAAGTCAGATATGGCCTTTCGTGTCTTCTCCCTGCACGTATGAACCACAGCTCTGTAATCAACCCGCGAAGCCTGACCTCGCTTCCAGAGATCATACAATTTCTCTTTCCTCTTGAGCTCCACAAGGAGTTCTCTGTTCAGCCAAGCTGGTCTTCTGCCCCACTTGCCTGACTTTTGACACAATGGGATTGCCTGCTTCTGTGCTTCTTAAAACCTGACCAGCACTTGTAGACTCCTAAGCCCTCAAAAGCAGATTTCCAGGTGTGGCGGTACACTCTCCCCCCTCTTTGGGCTGCTGTACAATCTTAGGAAGTCCTTTTAGGCCTTGACCTTTAATTAATGAGTTAAGCAGTTGTACTGGGTCCTGGCCTGTGCTTATCAAGCCACGATTCAGTACTCTCAGAGGGCTGTAGTTGAGGCAAGAACCCAAACTGTATTTGAGGACACTATAGCTGAGATAGGGACCCAAACAACAAAAACTACAGTAATTGCCTCAGTAGCAAAAAAGAAAAAATGGATAAGGAGAGCTACAGGTCCATATAATCAATTAGAAGAAGAAGAAGAATCAGGAAATCAGGAGAGGAGGGGTGAGATCAAGAGGCCAGTCCTTCAACAAAGAAATTGAAAGGAGTTAGACAAATCAAGCAGGAAACGGAAGTTACTTGGTCCCTGACCTCAGCAGAACTTCAAGACTTGCAAAAAGACTACAGCCACCAGACAGGTGAGTGGATTTCTTCCTGGACACTTTGATACTGGGATAACAGGGCCAACAGTCAGCGATTAGGTCATGAGAACTAACAGCTGGGACCCCTTACTAGAGATTGAGGAACTGAAAGAGGAATTGGAAAAGAAGGAGCAATTTGCAGTCTCTGGAGGTGGCTCATCTCAAGCATGAGGGCAAGATATCCGTTTAAGGAAGATCTTGTGAACTTCCCAAGAAAGTGGCCATGTGGTGTTACAGTGGGGCTTCTGTAACACGATGTATCAAACAAGGAGTCCTGTGGAAAAGAAATATATATGGACCGATTCTTGATAGATGTTTCAGAGATGTTTATTTCTCCAGCCGCATGGCTGGGATCTGCCAAGGAACTGAGGCAGTCACGGGACCCGAGGGTCCTTGCCCGCGCAGGGGAACACAAAACAACCAATGGGGAACAAGGCTGACTAGGGGCAGGGAAACCCTGTGTCTCCTCCCCCAGGGCCCCTCTCCCAGGGCTACATGGCGGGGGAAAGGGACCCCGACATTCCACCTGTTTTATTTTAATAAAAGGAGAATGAAAACAACTGGATAAACATAACTAGAACAGTTTTAAAATAATACAAGCCACCCTCCTGAGCCTTTAAATGTCCAAACAGATTCTCTGGAACATCTTAAGGCTGACAGAAGGGAGACAGGACTCTCCGGGCATGCTTTGTGGGAAAACTGAGGCAGGAGAGGGTTTAATTTCTTCCCTCCCCCTTTTCATCCCCCCCTCGGTGATGCCATGAAGATTTTTGCCTTTTCTTTTATACCCCTATTATACCTTTTACAACTTCTGTATTCCTAGTGCTTTTTGCCTACATTCTTGGACTTGTTTGTCAAGCTAAGAGACACAGAGACACAGAGACACAGAGAGAAGGACACAGAGATAGATTCGGCGGGGTGCATCTCGATGCATATGACCTAGACATGTACACCTAAGGATCCTTAAAATAAATACCAAGGTAAAATCCCTTTTCCCCTTCTAACCGTGTATGACTCTTGATTTTAAGACCAGGAAAAGGCATCAGTTGCTGGCATCATCGGCATCGGAGAGGAGTTGTAGGGAAAGGGAATTGTATAGGGAAGCCATGGGGTGAAAAACGGATTAGGGATAAATTGGGGATGGGGTAAACTTAGAAAGGGGTTCATATTGGGTATAGGGTAAAAGGGGAAAGTAGGCTGTGGGTAGGGAAGTTGCTGGGATGGATATTGTTTATAATTTTGTGCATAACGGCTGCCTTTGACTGGAATACCTCCAGGCCCAGTAACATTCGCTGCTTGTAAACCCTTCTTTCCTTGTACTATATCAAATTGTACAACTTCCCTATCTCCTACACTTTGCAGGTAATTTTTAGGGTTATTCCTTTTAATGGCAGTTCTATAGATGAATAAATCTTCCCCTGTATCATCTCGTGTTATAAATCCATAGTCGTTTTTTACATTGTACCATTTCACAGTTCCTGTGATTTTCGTTGCTATAACTTCTCCTATCACGTGCTTGTGTGTTTGTCGTGGCTGCTGGTCCCGCGTGGCTGCCGCCTCGCTGACTCCAATGTCTCGGCTGGGCCCCCACGTTGCGGCTGCTCTGCGCCCTCCGAGTGGCGCTGCTCCGGCACGTGTCTGGGCTCTGCACGGCCCCGCGTTGCCATCGCCGCCAGCCCCGCACCCTGTGAGTGGTTTCGCTCCGCCAACTCCACACTGCTTTGAGTGCAGCCCCGTTATGGCTCAGAGCTGGGCTGTGCGGCTTCTCGTGTCGCTATGGAAACTGCTGCTTCTCGCTCTACAGGGATCTCAGAGCCGTGTGCTCAGAGCGGGCTTCCACGCCGACCCCTGGTTCCTGGCTGCTCGTGGGCGCCGCCTCTCTGCTGCATGTGGCCCATGGCACCTGCGGCGCCTGCGGCATCGCTCCCTCACTCGCAGTCGAGCGGCCGGGGACCCCGAGACAGGGATGGGGTCTGTGATAAGGTGCAGGCTCCCGAGGGGGTTGGGCACATCCAGCGCAGGTACCTCCACTGGCACAGCTGCAGTCACGCGCTCCTGGGATGGCTGCCGCACGGTCTCAGCCACGGGATTATAGCCATCCTCTGCTCTAGGGGTAATGGGACCATACAAATGCTCCTCAAGAGCTTCAGTGATTACAGTTGATCCACGGAGAGCTTCTGACGCTAGTCCATGTTTTGTTTGATCCCTTATCTTATCCCAGATCTCATACCAAAAACACTCGAGATTAGTTCCAGGAGGATCAATATCAAAAAGTAAGTCTCAAGAAATATAGAAGAAATTTTTGAAAAGCCAGTTAAAAAAATGTTCTAGATCTCCCGGAACAAATACTTTCTTGTTTTGTTTTTCAAGGATTTCTTTAACTTCTAGATACATTTCTTTCTGTGGTTCAGAGAGCCGCACTTCCCACAATTCTTCCATAGTCCAGAGAGAATATCCAAACCAAGGCGAGAAGAGAGAGATCGAGTGTTTTTTACTCACGAATTTTCTGTCCTTAGAGATCGGTGTCTTGCCAGCATTACCCACCATTTGTTACAACGGGGATTCTGTAATACAGTGTATCAAACCAGGAGGCCTGTAGAAAGAAGTATATAAGGACAGATTCTTGGAAGATGTTTCAGAGATGTTTATTTCTCCAGCCGCATGGCCGGGATCTGCCGAGGAACTGAGGCAGTCACGGGACCCGAGGGTCCTTGCCCACGCAGGGGAACACAAAACAACCAATGGGGAATAAGGCTGACCAGGGGCAGGGAAACCCTGTGTCTCCCACCCCAGGGCCCCTCTCCCAGGACTACATGGTGGGGGGGAGGGACTCCGACAATGTGGAGGAAGATGGTTCCAAAAGCCCCTGCATCATATTCTAAAAGCTTGGTAGTACTGTATTACCCATAAATGGATATACCAACTGTAGACATGGCATCCTCCTGGCTCCAAAACATAGAAGAAACCCTGGGTGCTTCTACATCCCTATGGGCCAGCACCTCAGCTCTCAAGGGCAGCCTAAAAGATCAGTCCTCTCCTGCCCCAGTCAGAGGGGAAGGAAGCACCAAGCACAGGCCATGTGGTGCACTCTGCTTCCTTCTGCTTGACCAGGGGAAGAACATGAGGAAGTGGGATGGTGGAAGCTTTAAGCTGGAAGCCCATGTACGTGAACTGAGAGGGAAGAGAGCTGTTAAGAAGGGGTCACCCAAGAAGTAGTTGCTGCAGAGACACAAGAAGGTAATCAGCGATCTCCCAGACATAAAGGAACTGAAATCACCTCCCTTGATCCTGGTGAGGTGACTTCTGATCTGGAATCACAAAGGTCAGACAGTGATTCTGAGCGGGAACAGGAATAGAAGGTCCCTGCCATTGGCCAGGAGGCAGAAAGGGATGACCGGGCATACTGGACTGTGTGGATTTGATGGCCTGGCACATCAGACCCACAGAAGCGCAAAGCTTTAGTAGATACTGGTGCACAATGCACACTGATGGTGATGCAGAATGATTTTTTGCCTTTTTCCTTTTATATATTTTCTATATTGTTTACACATATATTTGTAGCTCTGTAGCCTATTATTCATAGCTAGTTTTCCCTACCTTTTCGCTACCTTGATAGGCAGAAAGACAAAACACATTCCAAAGCCCCTGTCTTATCTTGGTTCTTTCTGGGAACCAAGGCCGAAAAACAGCTCTTCAAGACACATTTTCATAAACAAAGTTCAGTCCCATCTGAGGGGGGAGGATTTAGAAGGGGCTTAAAACGGGGGAAATTGCATCACCTCTTATGTATCTAATTGGTGCTTTTGGTCAATTATGCTAATTTGCTAAGCTTATAAAACTGTATTCACCCCGTGGAGGGGTGGGCATTTTGTGGACATTTTCCATATCTGACCCTGGAGGCCTCCAATAAAGACCAACCTTTATATTATGGCCTATACTAATATTATCTCGAAAGTGTGTTGTTTTATTTCTAGGTTCCTTAAGGCACCAATGGCATTGAGACACAGGAGTGCAGAACCTATCTGGATCTCTGGAGTGACGGGGATGCCAGGAGTTGTCTGTATTAGAGGCTGAGGTGAGTTTAACAAGCGACAAGTGGGAAAAGCACCCCATTGTGACTAGCCTGGAGGCCCCTTGGATCCTTGGCATCGACTACCTCAGGAGAGGGTACTTCAATGATCCAAAGGGGTATCGATGGGCTTTTAGTGTAGCTACTGTGAAAACAGAGAAGATCAAATAATTATCCACCCTGCCTGGCATCTCAGAAGATCCCTTCATTGTGGGAGTGCCACAAGTTGAAGTAACAACTGCTACCAGGACAGTGCATCAGTGGCAATATCGTGTAGATGCTGAGAAGGCTAGCAGAGAAAAATTCTCCACTTTTTACTGTCTCATGTGAAAGTCTCCATTCTCACGCAAGCTATCTCTCTGACGGTTTGCTAGTTGGTAAACATTTGCAGGTGCAAGGCTGTTGTGAGAACGTAGTGGAATTGTTTTAGTTTACTGGGAATAATATTTTGAAATGGGTGGTTATACCTCTTAGCCTATCATCTTGGTAGGTGGTTGACCGATGGGCCAATCATGTAATTTCTCTTTTGCGATCCATGCTATAAAAAGATGGGGTTTTGGCATTAAAAGGTCAGCTTCGACCATCTTCTCTGACCTGAGTGCATGTCGTTCTTCGCCGTCCCTGCGCGCAACAGTGACATCTGGTGACCTCGCGTGTACTGCAACCGAACCGGACCAGGTTAGTTGGACCGCGTCTGCCCACCCCCCCACCCCCCCCCCCCCCCCCCCCCCCCCCCAGGGCCACGCGGCACTTTGAACTGGGCAAAATGGAACAGAAATCCTCAAAAGACAGCACGCTGCTTTCTGCATTCGAGTCTGTGATACAGACCGCAGGAGCTAATATAAGCGATGGGGATTTTTCGGCTCAAGGGGGGACGCGGCTGCGGCCATGCTCGCTGTTCTTGGACTCTCTCGGGGAACAGATCTTGGCAGTTTTGCATAAGATATTGCAGCGGCTCGATGTACAGGAGGCAGTGTCGCAACAGCTTGCAGCGTCTGGGTCCCCGCTAGAGCCGGCGGCGGGGTCCACGGAGCTACGGGCAGCACCGGTCGTTCCGGCCGCGCGGCCGCCGCCAGAGCCGAGCGCGCCCTTGCAGGCGGCTCTAGCTGTCCCGGCTGTGAGCCTGGGCGTGGGGCTGGTGGCCCCGCAGACCGCGCCTGCGCCAGAGCCGGGCACGTCGCCAGAGAGGAAGCTGACGGCCCCGGAGCCTGATCAGAAGCCAGCGCCTGTGCCCGAGTCCGTGCCCGAGCGGAAACCGGCACTAATTCGACCCGCCACGTTCCAGGCTCCAGGAGCGGCCGCCGCCGCTTCGGCCGTAGCGCCCATGGCGGCCGCCGCTATTCCAACCTCCGAAACTACGCCCCCTACCACTCCAGCCTCTGCGACTCTGCCCCCTGCCGCTCCAGCTCCTGCCGGGGTCCCAGCCTCCGTCGATACCCTGCCAGCTGGCTCAGACGCGGTATGCCCGTCTCCCGGGAGACTATCCAGCACACCCTCGGACGAGATAAGCTCTGTTGCTATGGAGGCGCCTGTCCCGCAGGTAGACTCCGTGAAGGCGCTCAAGAGACACCGGCATGCAGCGCGGCGAGCCCGCCGTTATCCTTGGACCCTCCCGGATGGTGAAGTGACTGACCGTCCTATAAATCCGGGACAGTTCTGGGAACAGGTTAAAAGGGGTGCATTGCGGGCCGGGGACTGAGAGTTGCTAGAAAGAATTGGGTTACCAGCTTGGCAAATGGTGCCTGACCAACCCGCTACTTTGCCTCAGAATACAAAACAGGGGGAACAAAGCGATGTAACAATGCAGCAAAGTAGTGATGATACAGATGGAATTGTCCAGGCTTTTCCCGTGCAGAAAGCTCTGCCTAACTCTGGTCAGACTGACAAACATGAGTGTTTCGCTTGGAAAGTGATTCAGGATTTGCACACTAAGGTTGCCCAGTATGGATTAGGCTCTCCTGAGGTCATGCAGATTATTAGAGTGTTGAATACTGATCTGCTCACTCCATATGATATTAAGCATTTAGGTCAGATGTTATTTCAACCTGTACAATATTCAGTTTTTTAAGCCAATTGGAGAAGGTCGGCTGAAAAGGCTGTAGCTGGGAATATGCAATTGCCTCAAACTGATCCCAGGCATCTAATGCCTGTGGATGGTTTTATGGGACAATAATTATTGGGACCCTGATGTTCAGGCTACCTGGCATCCTCATATTCTGGAACAGATTCAAAATGTTGGCATGGCAGCTCTTATAAAGAGCTTAGATACAGCTGCTCCTAAGACGAGATATGTAAAAATATCTCAGGGGCAGAAAGAGAATTTTTTATCTTTCGTGGAAAAGCTTGCTGCAGCCTTGAAAAAACAGGTTGAAGACGAAGCCATGAGACAACTGTTATGCAGGCAGCTAGCAAGAGATAATGCTAATGATGAGTGCAGAAGGATTATTGATGCCTTGCCAGGGGAACCCACACTTACACAGATGGTTGATGCCTGTGTTAAGGTGGGATCTGGAGAGCAAAAATCTGCTTTAGCAGCAGTTCTAAGACCTCTTCAATTAAATTCTGGTGGACAAAAGAGACCTAAGGTTGAGAGCACACAGAAACAGCTTAAACGAAGGAAGAGAAACAAGAAGAACAGGCGAGTTGTTCAATGCAAAAGATGTGGTAGGCCAGGTCATTCTTCAGACTACTGCCAGTCTATTTATCATGCCAATGGTCGACTTCTGATACATTTAGGGAAATTGACCAGGAACGCAAAGGAGCGTCAAATATTTCCTCAGGGCATAGATCCTCTGAGACAGGCCTACTCAGCCAGCTTAGAGCCGGCACCCAGGGATCGGCCAGCGTGGATGTGCATGCCGTAACAACAGTCAACTTAGAACATGGGGAAAAAAAAAAAAAGAAAGGGGGAAGAATCTGAGAGGCAGGTGCTGGAAGGCCATGAGTCAGACTCAGCCCAGCTGGTTGAACTGAGGGCTGTTGCCATGGCTTTTCAGTGGTTTTCTCAGGTTCCTTTGAATTTGGTCACTGATTCTGCTTACGTAGCAGATATAACGCAGTGCTTAGATTGTTCGCTTTTGAAGGAAGTGAATAATGCGGCTCTGTTTTCACTATTGAGGGCCTTGTGGAGTGCAATTCAGGCTCGAGTGCATTCATATTTGTCCTGGGTTGCAGTGTATTCTATCACCATCCTCATGAGGTGTTGAAATCAGGTGGGGCAGTGTTTCCTTGCCTCCTCCCCCCAGACTATCTTGCTGTTAATGGCCCATC
Organism: Corvus moneduloides; assembly: GCF_009650955.1. NCBI lineage: Eukaryota > Metazoa > Chordata > Aves > Passeriformes > Corvidae > Corvus > Corvus moneduloides. Next base: position 9,413,848 of record NC_045510.1, on the reverse strand, counting down.
ATTGTCCTGCCGCATGACTCATAGATAACTCCCTCCGGACTATCTTCTGTTAATGAGCCTAATCAACACTTGGCCTCATGACTCATTACCCCATTGTGAGATGCTCCACCCAGAGGGAGGAACCAAGCATCCCATCGTGGATATAAGCTGAGGCTGAACACCAGAGACAAGGCCTTTCCACTGGATTTCCAGAGGACAGGAGCTACACAGCCACCACTGGACCTTCTGAGGAAGAGCAGACCCTTTTTTCTACAGGATCACCGCTTCAGAGGACTGCAGCCGCCATTCTACCAGACTCCTACCACCACCCTGCCTAACAGGGACTCAGGTTGTATCTTGACTCTGTCAGTTTGAACCAGTGTTTTCTTTTAGTTTTTTTCTTTCCTTTTCTTTAACTTCCCCATTAAATTGTTATTCTGACTTGGTGCCTCCCACTGGTTTGTTTTCAAACTAGTACATAATTTGGCGCCCAATGTGCGGCAGCTCTGAGAGAAAGTCAGAATTACAATTTTGTGTTAATGGAAACCTATTCACCATGGTGCTCAGCTTGTCTACGTGGGTACTGTATCTTGCTCTCTATATTTTTCCTCACATGGAGAACTACCTGCCTGTAGTATTACTCCTGTTAAAACCAGGGAATGGTATGAGAATTGCTTTAATGGTTTATTATGTCTACAGCATAATAACCTGCGAGGCAATGAATACCATTCGGAGTATATACTCAGTTTTGTTTGGCTGTCCTAGTCTGGGCTCCTATGTCTGGGATCTCCTCAACAATCGCACCCAGCCCCTGGTGGGAGGAGTAGAGAGTGGTTTCTTCCAGCCTTTCAGGCCAGGCACAGCAGTTTTTGAAAATATTGAATTCCCTCTGGATGTCAAAGACGGCATAAACTTGCTGTCAGTTCTGCTTTGTCTTCTCTGTACAGCCTGCACCATGTACACCATGCTTAGAGCTATGGCACAGCATCCTCAGGATGAGGGAGGGAAAAAGAGCAGAGCAACAAACACCATGCCTACGCAGACTGACACAGAGGAGAAAGGAACCAAATGCAAAGCAACAGCGTCCATGTCTACGCAGACTGTCACCGAGGAGAAAGAACCCAGATGCAAGACAACAGCGTCCATGTCCACGCAGACTGACACAGAGGAGAAAGAACCCAGACACAAGACAACAGCGTCCATGTCCACGCAGACTGACACAGAGGAGAAGGGAACCAAAAGCATTGTCAGCGTCCCCATGCAAACCATCACTGAACCAGAACAGCCTAAACCAATTGCAGTTGCCCCCGTTCAGAAGAAGAAATCAAAAAGCAAATCAGTCCGCATTGTGACTGACGAGGATGCAGCAGGACCTTCGCACCCAGCAGAAGAAGCAGAGCCGGAGATCATCACTCGGTCACTATCCCTGGGTGAGCTGCGTGACCTGTGGAGGGAATTCACCCGCCAGACAAACGAGTCTATCCTGACCTGGCTGCTTCGCATCTGGGACCCTGCAGCCAATGACACCATTCTGGATGGAAGTGAGGCCAGGCAACTGGGATCTCTGTCCCGGGATGTGATCATTGACCAGGGGATCGGGAGAACCCAAGAAGCTCTCAGCCTCTGGCGGCGACTGCTTACAAGTGTAAGGGACAGGTACCTTTGTAAAGAAGACCTCCAGGTGCCCCAAGGAAAATGGAGCACAATGGAACAAGGTATCCGGTGTCTGAGGGAATTGGCTGTGCTGGAGATCATTTTCTCAGAAGACGAGAGATTTCCTAAGAGCCCAGATGGCGTCCAGTGCACGTCACAGATGTGGTTGAGGTTTGCACGCCTTGGACCAGAGATATACTCCCGTTACTTGGCAACGCTGCAATGGAGGGAAGGCGAGGACAGGGTGGGCGTCTTGGTGAACAAACTGAGGATTTACGAGGACACCGTCACAACCCCGTTTCGCACCCATGTCTCATCCGTGGAAACAAGTCTTTTGGCTGAGCAAGTCCGGAGCTTGATTGAAGAAGGCCATCAGAAATTGAAAAAGGAACTTAAGGAAGAGATTTACCCGATCTCGCCAGAACCAACAAGAGTCTCTGCCATTAGGAGCCGGCGTCCCCCAACCAGGGAGAGAGGATACACCCCACGAGGTAACCTCTGGTTTTTCCTTCAGGAACATGGAGAAGACATGAGTAAGTGGGATGGAAAACCCACCTCCTCCTTAGCAGCTCGGGTACGTGAACTAAAAAGAGGGACAACTACCACAAGAAGCGCATCTAGAGTCAATATTGCTCCGGTCTCTCGCACACAGAACTCCAGACAGTATAGGAATGATAACATGACCGATCCTCTTGAAGGGACCTCAGGAACGTATTCACCGGAAGGGAGCAACATGCACCATGACCAGGAATAGAGGGGCCCTGCCTCTAGCCAGGTAGAGGAAAGGGAGAATCGGGTCTTTTGGACTGTGTGGGTCTGATGGCCTGGCACATCTGACCCACAAAAATACACGGCTTTGGTTGACACCGGTGCTCAATGTACTCTGATGCCATCAAGGTATGTGGGAGCAGAACCCATTTCTATTTCTGGGGTGACAGGAGGATCCCAGCAGCTGACTGTACTGGAAGCTGAAGTGAGTTTAACTGGGAACGAGTGTCAGAAACACCCCATCGTGACTGGCCTGGAGGCCCCGTGCATTCTCGGCATAGACTATCTCAGAAATGGATATTTCAAGGACCCAAAAGGACATCGTTGGGCTTTTGGGATAGCTGCTGTGGAGACAGAAGATATCAGACAACTGAGTACATTGCCTGGCCTCTCAGATGACCCCTCTGCCATGGGACTGCTAAGAGTTGCAGAACAACAGGTGACAATCACCACAGCAACCGTGCACCGTCGGCAATACCGCACCGACAGAGACTCTGTGGTACCCATCCATGAGATGATTCGCAAACTGGAGAGCCAAGGGGTGGTCAGCAAGGCCCATTCACCTTTCAACAGCCCTATATGGCCAGTGCGTAAGTCCAGTGGAGAATGGAGGCTGACGGTGGACTACCGTGGCCTGAATGAGGTCACGCCACCATTGAGCGCCGCTGTGCCGGACGTTGGAACTTCAGTACGAGCTGGAGTCCAAAGCAGCAAAGTGGTACTCCACTATTGACATTGCCAATGCCTTCTTCTCCATTCCTTTGGAAGCAGAATGCAGGCCCCAGTTTGCTTTTACCTGGAAGGGTGTGCAATACACCTGGAACCGACTGCCCCAGGGGTGGAAGCACAGTCCCACCATTTGCCACGGACTGATCCAGACTGCACTGGAAAAGGGTGAGGCTCCAGAACATCTGCAATACATCGATGACATCATTGTGTGGGGAAACACAGCAAAGGAAGTGTTTGAGAAAGGAGAGAAAATCATCCAGATTCTCCTGGAAGCTGGCTTTGCCATCAAAAGGAGCAAAGTCAAGGGACCTGCTCGAGAGATCCAGTTCCTGGGAGTAAAGTGGCAAGATGGACGACGTCAGATTCCCACCGAGGTCATCAATAAGATCACTGCGATGTCTCCACCGACCATCAAGAAGGAAACAAAAGCTTTCCTAGGCGCCATAGGTTTCTGGAGGATGCACATTCCTGAGTACAGCCAGATCGTGAGTCCTCTCTACCTGGTTACCCTCAAGAAGAATGATTTCCACTGGGGCCCTGAACAGCAGCAAGCCTTTGCCCAGATCAAGCAGGAAATCGCTCATGCGGTAGCCCTTGGCCCAGTCAGAACAGGACCTGAGATGAAGAACGTGCTCTACTCTGCAGCCGGGAACAATGTTCTGTCCTGGAGCCTCTGGAAGAAGGTGCCTGGTGAGACTCGTGGCCGACCACTGGGATTCTGGAGCCGAAGCTACAGAGGGTCTGAAGCCAACTACACTCCCACAGAGAAGGAAATCTTGGCAGCCTATGAAGGAGTCCAAGCTGCCTCAGAGGTAATCGGCACTGAAGCACAGTTGCTTCTGGCACCCCGACTACCGGTGCTGGGTTGGATGTTCAAGGGAAAGGTTCCTTCCACGCATCATGCCACCGACACCACATGGAGCAAATGGATCGCCCTCATCACACAGCGTGCTCGTATTGGAAACCTGAATCGCCCTGGGATTCTAGAAATTATAACAAACTGGCCGTAAGGTGAGACTTTTGGATTATCTTCTGAAGAAGAGGAAGAGCAAGGGACTCGTGCTGAGGAAGCCCCACCATATAATGAGCTACCGGAGACTGAAAGACGTTATGCCCTCTTCACTGATGGTTCCTGCCGAATTGTAGGCGCTAACCGGAAGTGGAAAGCTGCAGTATGGAGCCCCACACGACGAGTTGCACAAGCTACCGAGGGACAAGGTGGATTGAGTCAGGTTGCAGAGCTTAAAGCCGTCCAGCTGGCTTTGGATATTGCTGAACGAGAGAAGTGGCCGAGGCTCTATCTCTACACCGACTCATGGATGGTAGCTAATGCTCTGTGGGGTTGGCTGGATCTCTGGAGATCCACCAACTGGCAGCGCAGAGGGAAACCCATCTGGGCCGCTGAGATTTGGCAGGACATCGCCGCCCGAGTAGAGAAGCTGACCGTGAAGGTTCGACACGTGGATGCGCATGTACCCAAGAGTCAGGCTAATGAAGAACATCGCAACAACGAGCAGGTGGACCGAGCTGCCAAGGTGAAAGTATCACAGGTGGATCTGGACTGGCAGCACAAGGGAGAATTATTCCTAGCTCGTTGGGCCCATGATGCCTCTGGTCATCAGGGGAGAGATGCAACATACCGATGGGCCCGTGACCGAGGGGTGGACCTTTCCATGGACAGCATCTCGCAGGTCATCCACAGTTGTGAGACCTGTGCTGCAATCAAACAGGCCAAGCGGGTGAAGCCTCTGTGGTACGGTGGACGATGGTCAAAGTACAGGTATGGGGAAGCCTGGCAGGTTGACTACATCACCCTTCCCCAAACCCGCCAAGGCAAGCGCTACGTGTTGACCATGGTTGAAGCGACAACTGGATGGCTGGAGACCTACCCTGTGCCTCATGCTACAGCCCGGAACACCATCCTGGGCCTGGAAAAGCAAGTCCTGTGGAGACATGGCACCCCTGACAGGATCGAGTCGGACAACGGGACTCATTTTAAGAACAGCCTCATCCACACCTGGGCCAGAGAACATGGTATCGAATGGATATATCATATTCCTTATCATGCACCAGCTGCCGGAAAAGTTGAACGCTGCAATGGACTATAAAACCACCCTAAAGGCACTTGGTGGGGGGACCTTCAAAAATTGGGAAGTAAACTTAGCAAAGGCCACCTGGATGGTCAATACCCGAGGGTCCATCAATCGAGCTGGTCCCGCCGAGTCTGAACCCTTGCACACAGTGGATGGAGATAGAGTCCCTGCGGTACACCTGAGGGGTATTTTAGGAAAGACTGTTTGGATTAATCCCACCTCAGGCAAAGGCAAACCCATCTGTGGGATTGTCTTTGCTCAAGGACCTGGTTGCACTTGGTGGGTAATGCAAAAAGATGGGGAAACCCATTGTGTACCACAAGGAGACCTAATCTTAGCTGAGAACTGTGTGTAGGGTTTCATTGTATATATATGTATGTGTGTGTAGAGTTTAAAGAAGGTATTGATTTGGGATGATGTAGATGGTAATAGAATAAGGGGTGGATAATGTCCTGGGTTGCAGTGTATTCTATCACCATCCTCATGAGGTGTTGAAATCAGGTGGGGCAGTGTTTCCTTGCCTCCTCCCCCCAGACTATCTTGCTGTTAATGGCCCATCATTGTCCTGCCGCATGACTCATAGATAATTCCCTCTGGACTATCTTCTGTTAATGAGCCTAATCAACACTTGGCCTCATGACTCATTACCCCATTGTGAGATGCTCCACCCAGAGGGAGGAACCAAGCATCCCATCGTGGATATAAGCTGAGGCTGAACACCAGAGACAAGGCCTTTCCACTGGATTTCCAGAGGACAGGAGCTACACAGCCACCACTGGACCTTCTGAGGAAGAGCAGACCCTTTTTTCTACAGGATCACCGCTTCAGAGGACTGCAGCCACCATTCTACCAGACTGCTACCACCACCCTGCCTAACAGGGACTCAGGTTGTATCTTGACTCTGTCAGTTTGAACCAGTGTTTTCTTTTAGTTTTTTTCTTTCCTTTTCTTTAACTTCCCCATTAAATTGTTATTCTGACTTGGTGCCTCCCACTGGTTTGTTTTCAAACTAGTACAATATTACATTTTGCATATTCGAAGCCACACTAATTTATCAGGTTTCATAACAGAAGGCAATGCTAGGGCTGACAGGCTAGCTAACCCTGCCTGGGTAGTGCCTCAGCCTGACAAAATTGCACAAGCTAAAGCATCGCACAATTTCTTTCATCAAAGCGCACACACTCTGCAGAAGCAATTTCACTTAACGCCAACTGAGGCTCGGGACATTGTCAGTGCTTGTGCTGACTGTCATGGACTCGCTGCACCTTTGCCGTTGGGGGTAAACCCCAGAGGCCTACGGGCCTTGCAGCTTTGGCAGACAGATGTAACACACATTCCTGAATTTGGCAGATTTAAGTATGTGCATGTGTCTATTGACACTTTCTCCTCAGCTATGTGGGCTACTGCTCATACTGGGGAGAAAGGCCGTGATGTCACGGCCCATTGGAAACTCGCTTTTGTGATTATGGGTGTACCTTCTTCTGTGAAAACTGATAATGGTCCTGCCTATGTCTCTCAGAAGATGTGGCAGTTTCTGCACCTATGGGGTGTAGATCATACTTTGGGTTTTCTGCATTCCCCTACTGGCCAAGCCATTCTTGAACGCGCCCACGGCACTTTGAAGCGTGTTCTGGAGAAACAAAAAGGGGGAATGCATGGAGAAACCCCATAGAGCCGACTAGAAAAAGCATTATATACAATTAATCATCTTACAGTGCCACCAAATTCAAACAGTCCTGTCATTTTGAACCATTTTCTTATTGCAGTCTGCAGGCGAGACATACCTGCCTTGAGCGAAAGTCTGGGTACGGGACCTCCTCACTAAGAAGTGGGAAGGCCAGTGTGGGAACCCAGAGTGCCGAGAATATTTCTCTGCCTGATTTTAAGGGTTCTTACCCCCCTGAACAACACTGTTTTAGCTTCAAACCTTGGAAAAAATTACCAACAGTCAGACAAGAACTAGAAAATACAGTGGTGTGAATTAGGTGATAGACTACTATGTAAGATTGTCACAGGGTGAAAAATTTAGAGGTTTTAGGCTTCTCTTTGTAGTAAATAGATAAGAGTAAAAAATATCAAAATGGAGGATTGTTGTTGTTCTCTAAACCTTCTTCTCCTTCTTCTACTACTCCATATTCTGCAGTAAAAGTAGTTTGGAATGACTGGATAGAAAATTCTGCAGTTCCTAGTCGTGTTACTGAATAATTGGTAGGAAAGTGAAAATAATGTACATTTTTAGTAACTATTGGTTAAAATATCTTTAAAAGGCTGTGTAAATCTTGATAATTGTCTTCACTCCTACTTTTTTCCTTCTATGCTGTACCTGGGTCACGCTAGTGGCTCTGTTCCTCTGATAAGACTTAATAAACAACTATCTGGAAGCATTGAAACTAAAGGGAAAATCTCGGTTTATCCTTGAAACTCCTTGCAAGGACTTTCAGCAAATTCTCTCCCATCAGGAGAGACTTGATTTACGGCACGGTAAAGTGTCAGCTAGCATGAACTCATTGCTTGGGCGCGTGGGTATGCTTGCGTTTCCACAAATACTGGGGTACGATGGCTACCTGCAAGATGCATTCACTCTGGCCTGCGGCACTAGCAGCAGAACAGGTAACCTCCAAGGCAACCTTCAAATGATGACCAGAATGCAGATCATCCATCGAATGATCCCTCTGATGATGACCAAGATGTCAACCATCAGCCTGGTCCTTCTACAAGCAGAGACTGAGTTTCAGAGACTGAATTTTATGTTATGGAGTCAGAATGTTATGTAGAATGTTAGAGCCCTTAAGGCTATTCAGAATGAATGACTGGAAGTATAGCTGGGTTCGCTAAATGTATTTCCCATGGCACTGCCGGAGAATCTCTTTGCCTGCCTTAAATCAATATCTGATTTAGATTCTGTTTGGTAACTGGCCACTACCAAACAGACCCCTTATGCTGTGTTTGTTCTCCTTGCTGCAAGGGGTCCTGCAGGGGATTACAAACGCCACCTTTTTGGTCTTTAAAACAAAAAGGGGGAATTGTAGATGCTGAGAAGGCTAGCAGAGGAAAATTCTCCACTTTTTATTGTCTCATGTGAAAGTCTCCGTTCTCACGCAAGCTGTCTGACAGTTTGCTAGTTGGTTGTAGAGGAATTCCTTGTGGAACGGGGGTATAGGATACCCCAGGAGAGCTTTGACATCCCAGGGTTGTTGCAGAAGTACCCCTGACAAGGCCTCAGGCTGAAGATAGGCTTGCAAGGCACCTGCTAGCTAGCAGCCTTGAACAGCCTTGGGAAAAGGTATACACTGGTCAGCTCCCCCGCTGCTAAGAGGCTTTCTCGTGGGAAAGGGGCATGAACTTTGCAAAGTATAACTTGGTGTAAGTAAACAATAAAGGGGAGCACGATGCTCAAATCGTATCGGTGTTCGTGTTGTGTCTCCGGCTGGTTCCCCTGCACACGGGACCCCCTCCCCCCCCCGCTAAAGTTGGTAAACATTTGCAGGTGCAAGGCTGTTGTGAGAACATAGTGGAATTGTTTTAGTTTACTGGGAATAATATTTTGAAATGGGTGGTTATACCTCTTAGCCTATCATCTTGGTAGGTGGTTGACCAATGGACCAATCATGTAATTTCTTTTTTGCGATCCATGCTATAAAAAGATGGGTTTTTGGCATTAAAGGTCAGCTTCGACCATCTTCTCTGACCTGAGTGCATGTCGTTCTTCGCCGTCCCTGCGCGCAACAGTGACAATATCGCACCAACAGAAACTCTGTAACTCCCATCCACGAACTAATTCATCGACTGGAGAGCCAAGGAGTAATCATCAGGTCCTGTTCACCTTTTAACAGCCCCATATGGCCAGTGTGGAAGTCTAATGGAGAACAGAAGCTGACAGTAGACTATCGTGGCCTGAATGAAGTCACACCACCTCTGAGTGCTGCTGTACTGGATATGTTGGAACTTCAATATGAGCTGGACTCAAAGGCAGGCCAGCGGTGCCAGAATTGATATCGCTAATACATTTTTCTCAATCCCTCTGGCAGCAGAGTGCAGGCCACAGTTTGCTTTTACTTGAAGGGGTGTCCAGTATTCCTGGACTCGACTGCCCCAGGGGTAGAAACACAGGCCTACCATCTGCCATGGACTGATCCAGACTGCACTGGAACAGGGTAAAGCTCCCAAACACCTGAAATACATTGATGAGATCATTGTGTAGGGCAATACAGCAGCAGAAGTTTTTGAGAAAGGGAAGAAAATAATCCAAATTCTTCTGAGAGCTGGTCTTGCCATAAAACAAAGTTAGGTAAGGGGACCTGCATGGGAGATCCATTTCTTGGGAGTAAAATGGCAGGAAGGACACTGTCATGACCCCATGGAGGTGGTTAACAAAATTGCAACTATGTCTCCACCAGCTAACAAGAAGGAAACACAAGCTTTACTAGGCCTTGTGGGGTTCTGGAGAATGCATATTCCAGGTTATAGTCAGCCTGTGAGCCCCCTCTATCGAGTGACCACAAAGAAGAACCATTTTGAGTGGGGCCTTGAGCAACAATAGGCCTTTGAGCAGATCAAACAGGAAATAACTCATGCAGTAGCTCTTGAGCCTGTTTGGACAGGACCAGCTGTGCAAAATATACTCTACCCTGCAGCTGGGGAGCAGGGTCTCACCTGGAGCCTCTGGCAAAGGGCATCAGGAGAAACCCGAGGTGGACCATTAGGGTTTTGGAGCTGGGGTTATCGAGGATCGGAAGCCCACTGTACTCCAACTGAGAAAGAGACACTAGCGGCCTATGAGGGGGTTCAAGCCACCTCAGAAGTTGTTGGGACAGAAGCATGTCTGCTTTTGGCACTACGATTGCCTGTGCTACACTGGATGTTCAAAGGAAATATCCTCTCAACACATCATGCAACCAGCACTACATGGAGTAAGTGGGTACCATTGATTACACAATGAGCCTGAATGGGAAAACCGAATTTCCCAGGAATCCTAGAAGAGATTATGGACTGGCCAGAAGCCAGAGATTTTAGAGCATTGCCTGAGAAGGTGACTCGTGCCCAAGAAGCACCACCATATAATAAGTTACCAGAAAACAAAAGAGGCTATGCTCTATTTACTGATGGTTTCTTTTGTGTGGAAGGAAACCATCAGAGGTAGAAAGCTGCTGTGTGCAGTCCCACACAACGAGTCGTTGAAGCTGCTGAAGGAGAAGGTGAGTCAAGCCTATTTGCAGGAGTGAAAGCCATCCAACTAGTCCTGAAAAGTGGCCTGTACTCTATACTGACTCCTGGATTGTGGCTAATGCCCTATGGGGGTGTCTGCAGCAGTGGAAGAAGGCCAATTGGCAACACAGGAGTAAACCCATCTGAGCTGCTGCATTGTGGCAGGACATTGCTGCACAGGTAGAAAACATGACTGAAGGTACGTCATGTAGATGCTCACATGCCCAAAAGTTGTGCCACTGATGCCTAAAGATCTTTAGCTTTTTTAATATAATTGTAGCTTTGTAGATTTTTAATATATAGCTGTATAGTTTCCAGCACTTTCTCACACTTTAGAACAGTAGTTACCCTTTCTCACATGTTATGCCATATTCTTAAAATTCTGTTTGGTCTTATTTTCAAAGAAAAGAATTTCTAACAGGGACATCCTGTTTTGCACCAGCACCTGGGCTGAAATAATAAGATACTTTGTAGACATAACAAGATATAGGGCTAAGAACCCCTTGGAGGGGCTCCAATGGGGCAAATCCAAGGGTGGGTTACCAGGGCAACTGTTCTCCTGTTGGATGTACTTGCTAGATATACTAATTAGTTAAACTTATAAAAATTGAAAATTCGATGCTGCACGTGCTCATAGGTATAATCTATGCACCGGAAAGCTTTCATTAAAAGACTGCTCTTTATGTTATCAATTTTAATATTGTTTGGAAAGTTTTTCTTCCAATTTTAGGCAGCACCACTGAAGAACATCAGAACAATGAACAGGTAGATAAGGCTGCCAGGATTGGAATAGCTCAGGTAGACTTAGACTGGGAGCAGAAGGGTAAGCTATTTATACCCAGATTGGCCTATAAAACATCAGCACATCTAGGAAGGGATGCCATATACAGATGGGCTTGTGATCGAGGGATGGACATGACCATAGAGGCCATCACACAGGTCATTCATGAATGTGAAACGTGCTGCCATCAAGTGAGCCACATGAGTAAAATCTCCTTGGAATAGAAGATGGTGGCTGGGTTTCTAATATGGTGAGGCCTGTTAAATTGACTACATTGGACCACTGCCACAAACATGCCAAGGCAAGAGCTACATACTCATCATGGTGGAGGCAACAACTGGCTGGCTGGAAACATATGCTATAAACCATGCCACTGCTCAAAACACTGTCTTAGGCCTTGAGAGGCACATTTTGTGGTGACATGGTACCACAGAGAGAATCGAATTGGACAATGTGACTCATTTCTGAAATAACCTTATAAACTCTTGGGCAAAGAAACATGGCACTGAGTGGATATATCACATCCCTTATCACCTGCAAGCCACTGGAAAGATTGGGAGGTATAATGGACTGATGAAGGCTATGTTAGGAGCATTAGGTAATGGGGCATTGTAAGAGACGGTCCGAAGATCCCTCATCTGCCTCACGATCATCGCCGAGGACAGAGACTGAACACAGCAGTCCTGGCCTGGCTGAGGTGGGATTGTCTGCCAAGTGTTGCCTACGGGTGTGCCCACTGGGAACTGGTACGCATTCCTGAGGAAAATTAGTGCAGGTCACAATGGACTGTGCCGTTCTTGCTGCCCAGGCGGGAAGGACTGCGCTGAAGTGAAAAGGAACGACCTGTCCTGTACACCTCTCCGGTACACCTGTCTTGTACGTCTGTCCTGTACCTGTTTCCCAAAGCAACGGACCCCATAACAATGGCTGTAGATTTCCCAACCTCTTGGCCAGTTGCCCCTCGCTCCTGAAAAGGACTATAAAGGGACCTTCTGAAATAACCAAGTAGGAGATCTCCCCACGGAAAGAAGACGAATCTATTGGCGGAAGACCACGAGGACTTCGTCTCATCCGTTGGTAGCTATTGCCTCTCTTTTTCCCCTCTCTACTTTGTTTTTCTCTCTCTCTCTCTCTCTCTCTTACCCTCTTCTATTGCATTACTGTGTTGTGGGCACTTAATAAAGATGCACTGTTTTGATTAAAACTGAAATCTCTTGTGTCCCTTTACACTCTGAGATCGATAAACGAACCATCACGACCCCCGCTTGCATTAGCGGATCGTGACAGGCATGGAAGCATTGGGATGCAAATTTAGCAGAAGCCACTTGGCTGGTTAACACTAGGGAATCTGCTAACTGCCCTGGTCCTGCCCAAACACAACCCCTACATACTGCGGGAGGAGATAAGGTCCCCACAGTACACATGGGGAAGTATCTGGGGAAGTCAGTGTGGATTTCTTCTCCCATGGGAAAAGACAAGACCATTCCAGGGATTCTTTGCTCAAGGGCCTGGATGTACTTGGTGGGTAATGTGGAAGGATGGGGAGACCCGGTGTGTGCCTCGAGGAGATTTAACCTTGGGGGAAAAACAATCTCTGTGTAAGTTGTATGTTGCAGGAAGTAAAGTAGCAGGAATGACATGAACTGATGAAGAATGAATTTTGCGAGGAGCAAGGAGAGTGCAACGGTGACCTGAGCCAGACTGGTGTCGGTGCCCAGCGATCAAGTGTACTGCTTCTCCTGTCCTGACCACTCATCCTGATGGAATGGAGCCCAAGTCATGGCCTGTTTTTGAATATCTAGAGAGGTGGAGGAAGCCCATGAAATGGGAAAATAATATCTGTCTGTGAAAGGACAGGGTATAGTAGGTAATGAAAATGTATGTTGGGTGTAAAGATGGTTTCCTTAAACCATCTTTCCTTAAACTGTAGTTTAAGTTGTATGTGTTGGTAGGAAGGGATTTCAGTAATGAGAAATCAATTCAATGGAATAGTAAGAAGATATATAAATTATGTGGGATCTGAGTACAATGCAAATGGTATGGTATAAGTGATACAGGGGGCTTAGAATTTTAAGAGTTAACTACTGACCGCGGTATTGCTAGTATTGCTAAATTTTGCAGCTGCTTGCTAAACAATGTATATCGCTTGCTTAACACTCATTGCGCTTGCCAGGCAAAGGGAAGGATGTAAGGGAGGATAAGGGGAAGATGCAGGACCATTGACAAGGGGAAGAAACCGTGACCGAAGATCCTGCTCAGACCCTGAAACCAGCCCAAACCACCTCTGAAGTTTGGATTTCGGCCAGGAGCTCAGACAGCATGCGCAAAAAGGTGAGGTAAAAAGTTCAACCCGAAGAAGACTACTTACTTCATCTGAGGAAGACCTTTACTTCATCCCAGAGACCCCGGTCTGTGACCACCAGGCAGCACTGCGCAATCGCACTGATATGTTAATGACTTTAGAACTAATTATAATACGAAGCGAGGACAGGCAATGAATATGTATAGGCATATTGTGTAATTTGATGCATATGTAGTTTGTAATTGGATAAATACTAAGCCAAGAACCGCTGAAGGTACGCGTGTCTTTGGAGGAAAGATCCCCCATGCGTCTCAGCTGATTAAAACATACCTACTTTGCAACTTTCGAGTTGTAGAGTCTTTTCCACGTATCATAAGGGGTGGAGATTGTATTGGGTCTGTCTGAGTTGGAGTTAATTTTCCCATAGAAGCCCTCCCAGTGCTGTGCTTTGCATTGGTAGCCAGAAAGGTGTTGAGAACACAATGAAACACAGAATTTTAAAAGAAACTTTAAAGATTTAGTTAGAAAGTAAGCTATGCTGAATTTAGTTAAAATAGAAGTGAGTTTAGACTTGGCTAGAATTAATTAAAGGTTAATAGTTAAGAAGAGCTGGGCCTGAAATGAGTTTTCAAGATGCGAGTAATTGATTACTGAATAATTGATTGCCTGTCACTTTTATGTTTGCTTAACTGTGCTTAGAATGGGAAACAGAAACATTGATAAAGTCGGTCTAAGGAACAAGGACAATTACCAATTTCCTCCCTCTGTGAGAACCGATCCAAAAGTCATGCAAGAGGAAATTTGGAGGTCACCAAAGTGATTAGGATTGTTAAAGTTCAGAAAGGCAAAAAGGTCAAAATGAGGAAGACAAGTGTTACTTTATCCATCTGGGACCATTCCCCAAATAAAAGACCACCGACTCAATTCAGAGAACACACTACGCATGCTTAATGACATTTAAGCTCATTTCCATATGAAGCAGAGAATGGGAGGTGTTAATGTTATAAATATGCATTTGTATTTTGGATAGTCATAATTTTTGTAGATAAATAAGCTTGTGTTTGCTTGTATCTTTGCACTGCATATCAGGGAACTATCCCACGCAGCTGCCCGGTGCGGGAATAAAAACATACACTTTCTAACTCTAAACTGTTAGAGTCTTTGTCCGTCTCATTTGGATATCAATACTAGATCCTTATCCATATTTTGGTAAATCAACACCAGTGTTTTGGCTACTGCTGAGCAGTGCTGGCACAGCATCAGCTCTGTCTCCCAACATTCCCCCCTCATCAAGGGGCTGGGAGTGGGCAAAATCCTGGGAGGGGACACAATTATGCCAGATGATCCAAATTAACCAAAGGGATATCCCATACCATATATCAGCTCAGATATAAAAGCTAAGGAAAGGAGAAGGAAGGGGGGGCATTCGTTATTTACAATGTTTGCCTTCTGAAGCAACCGCTCCCCGTGCTGAAGCCCTGCTTCCCAGGAAGTGGCTGAACATCGCTCGCTGATGGGAAGCAGAGAATAAACCTATTTTTTTCCCTCTTTGCTTATGCACATATAAACTTTTGTTTTTGCTTTAGTAAACTGCCTTATCTCAACCTACGAGTTGTTTCCCCTGTCCAGCTGGGAAGGGGAGTGATAGAGTGGCTCGGTGGTGTCTTGGGGTGACTTTATGATGTGTATCCCCTATGGCTGCTGATGAAACCGGATAACGGTGCAAATGAGACTGTGCATGATGTGGTGACGAAGCTCCGAGCATATGCAGATGCTGTGCATGGCCCAACACATGCAAGAATCGCAGCTGTGGATAAACGTGTACATAAATTGGAAGATAAGATGGAGAAGATGCACCAGCAACTCAAGAAGGAGATTAAAGAGGGCCTTCTCCAAATCTCGGCAGTACAGATCAGAGATTCTGCTACCAAATGCAGACGTTCCCCAGAGAAAGAGAGAAGGTACATCCTACAAAGCGAGCTGTGGTATTTCCTGTATGATAGTGGGGAAAACATGAGGAGGTGGGAGAGACAACCCACTTCTGCTCTGGCAGCATGAATGCGTGAATTGAAGGAGCGCAAGACTCAGAAAGGAAGTACTACCAAAAAGGAAGTAGCTCCAGCTGCCCGTAGCCGAACTGCCGGAAATGATGGAAGAGGCGATGACATGTCCGATCCCCTTGAAGGAACTTCTAAGATGTATGCCCAGGGAAAACCGTGTTTTTTGGACTGTGTGGATTTGTTGGCCTGTGTCCTGGGTTGCATTGTATTCTATTGCCATCCTCATGGGCTGTTGAAACCAGGTGGGGCAGTGTTTCCTTGCCTCCTCCCCCCAGACTATCTTTCTGTTAATGGCCCATCAATGTCCTGCCGCGTGACTCAGAGATAACTCCCTCCGGACTATCTTCTGTTAATGAGCCTGTTGGGGTTTTAGTTTAGTTTTAGTTTTTTTCCTGTTAAAGGAATTTTCTCCCATATGCATGTTGCTAGGGGACAAATAGCTGTACTTAAGAAAGACAAAAAGGGGGGTGGGGCGGGCCTGGCTACTCCTTTGTCTACACCTGGGTGTGGGGTCAGTTCGCTCTGAGCATCTGGAGAGAGGAGCTGCAGAGAAAGGAGCTGCGGGTTCCTCGTCTCGGCCATTTTTTTTTTTTTCTGCTGGAAACAACGCCGGGATCCCAAAGCCGTTTTCCCTGCCCTGCTGGAGGCCAGGCTGTGGCTGCCCTGCCCCGCTGTTGCTTCAAGCTTTCGCTACACTGTAGCCGTGCTCGCCCTGCCTGCCTGGGCCTCCGTGGGGTTTTCCCATCTGGATACATCTCGTCTGCCACCCAGGATTTGTGCTCGTCCCTGCCGCTCCAGCCTGCCATTCTAGCCTGCTGCTCCAGCCTGCCACTCCAGCCTGCCGTTCCAGCCTGCTGTTCCCGAGAGCCCGGGATCAGCTGCCCAGCGGTTTGTGAAGCCTTTGTTCCATCCTTCCCCGGGATCCCAGGGCACTGGAGCCGCGTGCTCCCCGAGCTCGCTCCGGAGCGCCCCCTGCAGCCGCGGGGGAACCATCGCACCTGCCCTGCTCGCCGGGAGTCGCCAGCGCCCCTGCCGGCTGCAAGTAGAACTGCACCCAAGGGGAAAGGGCCTGACAGCCGAGAAGGCAGGGACTGGGTTTGTGTTTGCTGTTACTGCCATAGTTATTGCTGTTTTGTTTGACTGGTTATATATATAATAGTAAAGAACTGTTATTCCCATTTCCCACATCTTTGCCTAAAGGCCCTTGATTTTTCAAAATTATAATAACTCAGAGGGAAAGGGGTTATATCTGCCACTTCAAGGGAGGCTTCTGCCTTCCTTAGCAGACACCTGTCTTTCGAAACCAAGACAGAGCCTAATCAACACTTGGCCTCATGACTCATTACCCCATTGTGAGATGCTCCACCCAGAGGGAGGAACCAAGCATCCCATCGTGGATATAAGCTGAGACTCTGAACACCAGGGACAACTCTTTCCACTGGATTTCCAGAGGACAGGAGCTACACAGGACTTTTCTGAGGAAGAGCAGGCCCTTTTTCTACAGGATCACCACTTCAGAGGACTGCAGCCACCATTCTACCAGACTGCTATCACCACCCTGCCTAAGAGGGACTCAGGTTGTATCTTGACTCTGTCAGTTTGAACCAGTGTTTTCTTTTATTTTTTTTTCCTGTTCTTTAATTTCCCCATTAAATTGTTATTCTGACTTGGTGCCTCCCACTGGTTTGTTTTCAAACTAGTACAGCCTGGTACATCAGAACCACATAAATATGATGCCTTGGTTGACGCTGGTGCGCAGTGCACAATAATCCCATCACAACGTGTGGGGGTAGAATCTGTTTCTATTTCTGGTGTAACAGGTGGATCACAAGATTTGACCTTGGTGGAAGCTGAGGTGAGCCTGACCAGAAATGAGTGGAAGAAACATCTCATTGTGACTGGCCCAGAGGCCCCGTGTATTTTGGGAATAGACTTCCTCCGAAGCGGGTATTTCAGAGACCCAAAGGGACTCAAGTGGGCTTTTGGAATAGCTGCTGTGGAGACAGAAGGCATTAAGCAATTGAACACCTTGCCTGGACTATCAGAGAACCCATCCGCAGTAGGCTTTCTGAAGGGGGAAGAACAAAGAGTACCAATTGCTACCTCGACAGTGCATCGCCAACAGTTCCGGACAACTCGAGATGCTGTGATTCCCATCTACAATGTCGCTGTTGTCCCCAGGGATGGCGAGAATCGCGACACGAATTCAGGTCCAGGATGAACAGGGTTATTTAATTAATTATAACCTCATTTATATAACTTGGTTCGCAATAGAGAAATGACATTATTGGGTGCTTGACCCTACACCGCCCAGAGTGATTGGCTGAATGCTACAACACCTATTTCAAAATATATTCTTCAGTGAACCAAAACACCTTACAGGTGCAAGATAGTTAGTTTACAGAAATGTCTTTCACTGTTTCTCAGCCAAAGCATGAGAAAGGAAAAACTTCACAAATGCTTCAGCAGCCAGAAAATTCCTCTGCTCCTGCTTTTTAGTGTCCACACACAAGATGATCCGTGAGCTGGAGAGCCAAGGGGTGGTCAGCAAAACCCACTCACCCTTCAACAGTCCCATCTGGCCTGTGCGCAAATCTGAAGGAGAATAGAGATTGACTGTGGACTATCGTTCTTTGAATGAAGTGACTCAACCGTTGAGCGCTGTTGGAGCTCCAGGACGAGCTGGAGTCCAAAGCGGCGAAGTGGTATGCCACTATTGACATTGCTAATGCATTTTTCTCCATTCCTCTGGCAGCAGAGTGCAGGCCTCAGTTTGCCTTCACCTGGAGGGGTGTGCAGTACACCTGGAATCGACTGCCCCAGGGGTGGAAGCACGGTCCTACGATCTGCCATGGACAGATCCAGACGGCACTAGAAAAGGGTGAGGCTCCAGAACATTTGCAGTACATTGGTGACATCATTGTGTGGGGGAACATCGCAACAGAAGTGTTTGAGAAAGGAGACAAAACCATCCAAATTCTCCTGGAAGCCGGTTTTGCCATCAAGAAGAGCAAAGTCAAGGGACCTGCTCGAGAGATCCAGTTCCTGGGGGTGAAATGGCAAGATGTTCCGGTTTGGCCAAATTTAGAAATATATCCTCTGAGAGAAGGCACAACCACACCTCCCCCACCAGGTTCGGGAAAAATAAATTTTCTTTGAAGAAAAGTGAAGGAGATAAAACCATTCATTTACCAAACCCACAGGAAAAGGAAAAAAATGCTAACTAATGAAATCTCTCGCTGTGGAGAAAAAAACCTAGGAAAAAGTGTTAGAGTCCTCCCTTTGGTCTCCTTGGAGCTGGGGCTTGGCCCAGGGCCAGGCCCTCTGTGCCCGGTGGAAAGTCCTCCTGATGTGCTCTGAGGTTGAAAGCAGTCCAGTAGAAAAGGGAGACAATCTGAAATTCCAGGGAAGGAAAAGCAAAGTCCAACTCTCAGTCTCTCTCCGGAGAAAAGGAAACTGAAAAAAAAACTGGCCAAAAGCTGACTGGAAAGCAGCAAGCTGGGTGCCTCCTCGCTCCCCTGCGGCAGCTGGGCGGAAACTGCTATCTCTATGTGACCTTGAACAATCTGCAAACTGCTTTGAAAAAGTTTTGCTCAGTTTTTCCTTCCCCCTCTCAGGCTCAGTATAGACGCATAGAAAGGCACAAAGTTAATTTCTGGGCATAGAGCAGCAGCATGGGATACATATCATAAAGTCACCACAGGACAACAGTGTCAGATTCCCACCGAGGTCATCAATAAGATCACAGCGATGTTTCCACCAACCAACAAGAAGGAAACGCAAGCTTTCCTAGGTGCCATAAGCTTTTGGAGGACACATATTCCTGAGTACAGCCAGATTGTGAGTCCACTCTACCTGGTTACCTGCAAAAAGAACGATTTCCATTGGGGCCCAGAACAGCTACAAGCTTTTGCCCAGATTAACCAGGAGACTGCTCATGCAATAGCCCTTGGCCCAGTCAGGACAGGACCCGAAGTGAAGAATGTGCTCTACTCTGCAGGTGGGAGCCATGGCCTGTCCTGGAGCCTTTGGCAGAAGGTGTCTGGTGAGACTCGAGGTTGACCACTGGGATTCTGGAGTCAAAGCCACAGAGGGTCTGAAGCCCAACAGAGAAGGAAATCTCGGCAGCCTATGAAGGAATCCAAGCCGCCTCAGAGGTAATCGGCACTGAAGCACAACTCCTCCTGGCACCCTGACTACCAGTGCTGGGGTGGATGTTCAAAGCAAAGGTTCCCTCTACCCACTACACCACCATTGCTCCATGGAGCAAATGGACTGCTCTCATCACCCAGCGCGCCCATATCAGAAAACTGAATCACCCCGGGATTTTGGAAATAATCACAAATTGGCCTGAAGGTGAAAACTTTGGTCACACTGATGAAGAAGAAGAAGAAGTGACACGGGCTGAAGAAGCTCCACTGTACAACCAATTGCCATCAGAAGACACACGCTACGCTCTTTTCACTGACGGTTCTTGTCGCATCGTAGGGATGAAATGAAAGTGGAAAGCAGCCGTATGGAGTCCCACACAACGGGTTGCAGAAGCTACTGAAGGAGAAGGTGGATCAAGCCAACTCGCTGAACTCAAAGCTGTTCAACTAGTCCTGGACATTGCTGAAAGAGAGAAGTGGCCAAAGCTCTACCTCTACACTGATTCATGGATGGTAGCCAATGCTCTATGGGGATGGCTGGAAAAGTGGGAAAAGGCTAATTGGCAGTGTAGGGGAAAACCAATCTGGGCTGCTGAAGAGTGGAAAAACATCGCTTCCCGAGTAACAAAACTAGTTGTGAAAGTCTATCATGTAGATGCCCATGTCCCCAAGAGTAGGGCTAATGAGGAACATCGTAACAACAAACAGGCAGATCAGGCTGCAAAGATAGAAGTGTCACAGGTAGACTTAGATTGGAAACATAAGGGAGAGTTGTTCCTTGCTCGATGGGCCCATGATGCCTCAGGTCATCAAGGCAGAGATGCCACCTATAGGTGGGCACAAGATCGAGGGGTGGATCTAACCATGGATAGTATCTCCCAGGTTATCCATGATTGTGAAACATGCGCTGTGATCAAGCAGGCCAAGCAGGTGATGCCCCTGTGGTATGGTGGGCCGTGGTCCAAATACAAGTATGGGGAGGCCTGGCAGATTGATTACATCACACTGGCTCAAACCCGCCAAGGCAAGCACTATGTGCTCACAATGGTAGAAGCCGCCACGGGATGGCTGGAGACCTACCCCGTGCCTCACGCTATAGCCCGTAACACCATCTTGGGTCTGGAAAAGCAAGTCCTTTGGAGGCATGGTACCCCTGAGAGAATTGAATCTGACAATGGGACTCATTTCAAGAATAGCCTTATAAACACCTGGGCTAGAGAACATGGCATTGAGTGGGTGTATCATATGCCTTACCATGCACCAGCTGCAGGCAAAGTGGAATGCTGCAATGGATTGTTGAAATCCACCTTGAAGGCACTAGGTGGGGGAACTTTCAAAAATTGGGAGCAGCATCTAGCAAAGGCCACCTGGTTAGTTAACACCTGAGGTTCCACCAATAGAGCTGGTCCAGCCCAATCTGAATCCCTGCATACAGTAGACGGAGATAAGGTCGCAGTAATGCATGTCAGAGGACTGTTAGGAAAGACTGTTTGGGTTAATTCTGCCTTGAATACAGACAAACCCATCCATGGGGTTGTCTTTGCTCAGGGACCTGGTTGCACATGGTGGGTAATGCAGAGAGATGGAACAACACGTTGTGTACCGCAGGGAGATCTGATTGTGGTGTGGAAACCACCTATAGTGTGAAATGCCAGTATACCCCTGCTTGCTGATTGTCACTGTCACTGTTTGTACATAGCTCTATATATATATGTATGTATTAATGTGTGTGTTTAGAGTTGGAATATATTAATTTGGGCATTAAGCCGAGGATATGGGATAAGGGGTGGAATGTCTTGGGGGGACTTTATGATGTGTATATCCTATCACTTCTCTATGCCCAGAAATTAACTTTGTGCCTTTCTGTGCCTTTAAACTGAGCCTGAGAGGGGGGAGAGGAAAAAAAAACGAGCAAACTTTTCAAGCAGTTGTTTCAAGGACACAGACACACACTCCTCTGCGTCCTGCGGCGGCAAGAGGAGCAGGGGAAGTATTCTTGCTTTTCAGCCAGTTTTTCAGCTCTTTTTTTATCCGGAGGGAGAAGGAGAGTTGAACCTTGTTTTCCTGGGACTTTGGGTTTTTCCCTTCTTCTTTTTTGGACTGTTTCAACATCAGAACACATCAGGAGAATTTTTTATCACGGCCCCAGAGGTGGGCCCACCACAACCCAACTCCAAGGAGGGGGAGAGAGACTATGGAAGGACTCTGAAATTTTCCCGGGTTTCTCTCCAAAGCAAGAGGTTTTATTATTTAGCATTATTATCCTTTTCCTGTGTGTTTGTTAAATAAATAGTTTTTATCTCTTTCACTTTCCTCTGAGGAAAATTTTTTTTTCCCAAACCTGGTGGGGGAATGTGGTTGTAACCTGCCTTCTATCAGAGGATATTTTCCCTCCAAATTTGTCCAAACCGTCACAGGTGGGTATCTGGTATTCAGCCAAGGTCAATCCACCAGAGCAGTGAAGTGTCCTTTGACCATACTAGAAACTGTTGCATGCCTAAGGTGGGGGCAGCACTGTCCATACCAGGAACTTCTCTTGTCTGACCAAGGAGGGGAATGAGAGATAATCAGTCATCCCCAGACAGCCTTGGAACATTACTTACCTGAATCATAGCCCAAGTGGAAAGGTACCATTGTTACTGGACTTTCAAAAAATTTCCTTGTTTTTTTCCTTCTTCTTCTTAAATATGTTTTCACAGAGGTGTTACCACCATTTCTATTTGTCCCAGGCTTGGCCAGCGGCATGTCTGTCTTTGGAACTACCAGGGATTTGCTCTTCCAGACATGGAGGAGGCTTCTAGCAGCTTCTCACAGAAGCCACCCCTGTACCACTCCCACTACCAAAGCTTGGCCATACAAACCCAATAAGCCTATAAACAACAATCCTATATGAAGCCCTTTGAGCTCTACTGGGCTGCAGCAGGTTGCATACCTCTGAGTGGACCGCCTCTCAGAGCTCACAAACTGTCAAGTTCACTATACTTGGAGCCAAAATCTGATGACAGGGCCTAGGCTCCACTCCCCAAGGCTCAAGCCTCACCCATTGAGAAATGCAAAGGCATTTGACATGAGTATTTCACTGAACTCGCATTTTTGACAAATACCTTTGTACATATAGAGATATACATGCATCCGTGTCTGTGTGCATGCATGTGTGAATTGATTCAAACACCCTATAGCAAGTATAGTAGGAATGTTGCCATCTCAGATCTATAATTAAGTTGTTGTAATTGTAGTAAATCCTTTTGAATCACTTTGCAAATGTTAAATTAGTCAATGATTAAGGGCTGCTAAAATCCTTTAGACATAAACCATTGACTAGGTTTGAGACCAAGTTTGGACTCAGCTGCACCTAGGCTTTTTTGGGAGTTTAGAAAGCAAGGGGGTCCACTTTGAATCTGGTGAAACAATGTGAGGATCTCTCTTACCCTTTTGTATCCCCAATCTCTGTGTAAATTATTTTAAATTTATTCAAATCTGATGTTCTTTTGTATGCTTCATCCATGTAGTAAGAATGAACCTTGCCATTGAACTCTATTAAGTTGTGCTTTCACAGATTTATATTAAACCTGCTTTTGCTAATGTCTTTGAGAGCGATTCTTTAATTGGCCTAAACCACTCATTTGCAACAAATTGTTGTAGTTGGCAAGATGGCAAGTGATATTACTGATTACTTACAAAAGCATGGAATAATTACAAGTCTCAAATTCTCAGAAGAATGGGCTCATGATAACTGGCATGATTGGAAAGCTGTCTAGCAACAGCTAAAGGTGGCCAGAGGCCATATAAAGGATGAAAAAGACAAAGGCATTACTTGTAAAGTGTTAGGTACCTGCCTAGAAGTTGCTTGTCAGTTTAAAAAGAATAATGATAAGAGAGGAAAAAGGAAGAAATAGAGGGCAGGAAAGCAGCTGAGTTATTACCATCTTTGAAAACCGAGCAGCTGTAAAAACAGTTACAGGAAGGAAAGAAGAAAAAAACCCCAAACTATTGGGAAAAAAGGTTGATATAATCCTTATGTGGGTTCCCAATCTCCCTGATATTGTACAGATTAGAAAACTAATTGCATCCCCTGAAGAATGGGATGGAAATATATGGGGTGAGCCCTATGGTAATGCACCAAGGGAAGGAGATTCTTTATCTCCTTCAAATCCCCCTTAATATGAAGACAGACCCATTACAAAAACAGAGGAAGCTACTGGACCTCAAGAGAAAGGCTATAGAAGGTACACACCAAGGGATATCCTGTGGTTTCACCTGTGGAACCATATAGACAACATGAGGAAGTAGATGGAAAATCTACCTCGAACTTAGAGGCACAGGTACATGAACTGAAGGGAAGAACAATCACAAATGGGGGTTATTCCAAGAAAGTTGCTGCTCCAGTTTTCAGTGGGTAGTTTCCCAGCTTGAGTGTAAGGGCAGATCTTACTCCTGATCCTATAGAAAGGAATTCAAATCCATTTCTGAAAGAAGTGGAGAATCCTACGACCAGTACTAGAAGGGCCCTGCCTCCAGCCAGGTGAAGGAGAAGGATAACCAGGTTTACTGGACTGTGTGGATTCGATGGCCTGGCACCACAGCCCTACAGGAGTACCAGGCTTTAGTAGACACTGGTGCACAGTGTACCCTGATGCCCTGATATGCGGGGCAAAACTCATTTGTATTTCTGGAGTGATGGGAGGATCCAAGCAGCTGACTGTATTGGAGGCTGTGAATCAGGGGGATGGGAAGCAGGAGAATTAGTTTGTTAGGAACAATGCATCCAGCTTGGTCAGCATACCAGGGCAGGAAGAAAAGATAAGAGACCACTGATAAGGGCAGAGGGAGTCTCAGACAGACATCCTGCGCTCAACCCAAAACTAGCTCAAACCAGTCTCGAAGCTTAAACCCAGGCCAGGGGTACAAAAGAGCATGCATAGGGAAGAAAGGTGAAAAGTTCAGGATGATGAAGACTCCTGACTTCATCAAAAAGACCCTCGGAAGACCCCTACCAAAGCCACCAAACCACACTACGCAAGCGCAACGCGGATGTAAATGACTTTTGGGTTCATTATAATACGAAGCGAGGCTGGGCGGGGCTAGGTGATGAATATGTATAGGCGTGTTGCGGAAACTTAATGAATATGGAACTTGTAACCCGATAAATACCGAGCTGAATGCAGCTGTTGGCACGCATGATTTTGGAGGAGCGATCCCCCGTGCGTCCCAGCGCTGGAAATAAACATACCTACTTTACTACTTCTTTAGTAGTGGAGTTCTGTCCGCTCTTCAGCTGTATTAGCCTGACTGGGAATGAGGGGCAAAAGCACCTTATTTTGACTGGCCCAAAGGCTCCATGCATCCTTGGCATAGACTGTCTCAGGAGAGGGTATTTCAAGGACCCAAAACAGTTATCGGTGGGCTTTTGGTATAGCTGCCCTGGAGATGGAGGAAATTAAGAAGTTACCTACCTTGCTCGGTCTCTTGGAGGATAATGTTCGGGGTTAGGACTTTTCCTTTTAATTTTCCTTTCTCCCAGGGAATTTTTCTCCCATTTGTTGCCTAAGAGATGAAATGATGGGTACTTAAGAGACAAAAGATGTGGCTGGGAGGAGGAGGAGGGGGAAGGGTGCAGTTTGCTACCGTCTCTTAGCTGGGAGGCTTTCTCTTGGGAAGTGCAGAGATACAGCGAGATTTTGTCTGGGGGGTGAGGGGCTGGGCTCGGCCCTCGCTGTCTCTCGCTCTCGGAGTGGGGACAGGTGTGGTTTTGGTGCCGGAATGCTGCTGCCTGGGGGGGTTTGCTGCCACTGTGGAGTTTTCATCTTTCACTGCTTCTCATCATGGGTGATCGTTTGCTCGCAAGAGCAGCTGTTGAACTGCGACCTTTTCAACACCCAACCTCACTAGGAAGGGGACCCCGACCCCCTCCCCTTTCCCAGAGGGAGGGTCTCCTGGCTACTTGCGGCAGCTGCTTGCAGAAGCCCATCTGCCGCTGCCCAGCCCTGCTGTTTTCTGCTGGTGCTTCGAACTTTTTTTGCTACACTTTAACCCGATACCCTGTGTCTGCCCTGACACCCCGTGGCTCCTGGCATGGCTTCGGAAGTTTTCGCTACACTTTGTTTGCCACCCCGGGTGTGCTCACCTCTGCTGTCCCAGCCTGCTGCTCCGAGGTTCCTGCTGTTATAAATGTATTGTGATGTTGGCTTTTCGCATGTTATATAATTGTTATGAATGTATTGTGATGTTGGCGTTTTGCATGTTATTTAATGTTGGAGAAACTTTGCCTAGGTTCTATGATGTAATGCATGGTATAGAATGTCTATGGTTTATGTAGTCGGTTTGGAGAAGGTGGGCAGAGAGAGAGAGTCTTCACATTCCTGGAGTATCTTATCAGAGAAGAAGAAGACCCGAAACCAGAGAGGAATTGATGGAGGGAGCAGAGACGGAATGGACCCAAGGAGGAAGATAAGGCTGATGGGATGATACTTAGAGACGCCAAAGAATTCATGAATTATGCATGATGGTGATGAATATGCAATAAGCAATGTACTTTTAAAGACGATCTTTTGGATGTAGAAGTGTGCCTTTGGCTCTGCCAAAGCACCTGGCCATAATACCCTTTTTGCTGTTGTCTCCTAATTGTCCCTTTTATTAAATTTTTCTTAAAATTTTACCAAGAGTGAACCTTGTTTTTCACACTGCTACAGTCCATTTCATGACCCAGAGGGGCACTGAGACCAACTACCCCCTGTGAGTTTGCAAAGGAAGCCCCTTTTCTATCTCTTCCACTGGCTGAGCCACCCTTACCACGTGGAGAGGTGGCTGAGCTCGCGCCACAGTGCCCCCTGCAGCTGCAGGGGAAGCATCACACCTGCCCTGCTTGGCTGGGAGCCAACAGCGCCCCTGCCGGTTGTGGCCATAACTACACCGAAGGGGAAAGTGCTTGATGGCCAAGAGAAGGCTGTTGTTGGGCCTCTGTTTTCTTCTGTTTGTTGTTGCTGTATTGGGTCTGACTGAGATAGAGTTCATTTTTCCTTAGCAGCCCTCCCAGTGCTGTGCTTTGCATTGGTAGCCAGAAAGGTGTTGAGAACACACCAGTGTTTTGGCTACTGCTGAGCAGCGCTGTCTCTCTAACATTCCTTCCCCCCCTTCATCAAGGGGCTGGGAGTGGGCAAGTGTAGAGAAATGGCTGAGTGAACAGGGACATGTGTACGTGCACAGTCCAAGCCATATTAGTGAACTGTCCTTGACTAGAGAAAAAAGAGAAGAGCAATGCTGATGTGGCAAGCCAACAGGATGTTGTGGAGGGGGATGCTGACCATAGAAAGAGAAAGTTAGTCGCGTGCATATTAATCTGTAACCAATCGCTTGCTATTAAAGGCCGTGTGAACAGTAGCTGTAATCCAATAGTATGGAGCTTGCTTATGCATGCTTGGGGAATTAGGGTATAACTATGGGTCTAACAATAGAATAAACAGAGTTCCATCATATCTCTGTGAGAAGCATGGTTCATCCCGGCAGATCTCTGGCAATTTCTGATGCCCGAACAGAGATGGTTCCTCAGAGGAAGATACGCTCGCTGATCACCGAAAGAAGGGTGACGACGACGAGTGACAGAGATACTGCGGGCGGAGAGTGTCGACCACGAGTCAAAGGACGTCGGTCAGGCCGGTAAGAAGGGTCGCTACCTTCCCTCCGTGATACCCTGCTAGCATGGATTTAGTTTGCGGCAGCACAAAAATTGCTCCTCAGTATCCTCGCTAAGTGAGGGGAGGTCAAGGAAAAGGATCTAAATAAGCTCGTTTTATGGGCGCAGGAGTATGGACATTTGCGAGTCCCCCCCCCTCCTCTTTGATGCAGCCGAGTGGAGGGAAGTAGGGGATCACCTCTGGGACTGTACTATCCAGGGAAAAGGGAAAGAAATGACAAACTTAGGGGCCACCTGGAGAACTGTTATAAATGCCTTGAAAAATATGCAAGCCGAATCGAAAGTAGCTGCAGCTGCAGTAGAGGCGATTGCAACACCGGCTGGGGTTGTCGCTCCTGCCCGAACTACACAGCGCGGAGGGCTGAGTGGGCTGTTTAAAAGCCCAAGCACGATAAAAGGGCAGAAAGCAGAAAAACACTTTGAGACTGTCAGTGAGCTCCTGCGGGAGCAGGAGAAAGAGCTCTTGCAATCAGAGCCAAAAGAGGAAGTTACCGCCACCGTGCCTCAGAGCAAACTGGAGGCAAATGCGGAAGTTACAGTCGACCAGTCAATGGGCGGAGCAACGGGTGGTCCTTCTTGTCAACCACGCCTCTACCCTGCTTGTCCGCCCCCTCCACCTTCGCTGCCAGCAGAGATTCATCCCGAACCACAGACTGTTTCTCTGCCAGAGCCACAGACTGTTCCTCTGCCAGATGATGACATACCAATGACAGAGGCGACAAACGAGGTACCTGCTCATCCCCCAGGATCTTGCGTGAACCCACAAGCATTGGAAAGATGGGCTCGTCAAGTAGAAGAGGCAATGCATCAAATGAAACAACATTTTGATTGTGCTCTGTCTTCTATGGAAGAAAAGCTCCTTCAGAAGCAGGCGCCACACCAAGGTCCCACTGAGTCCCGAAAGGGTGTGGCCCAGACAGCCCTGCAACTACAGGAACGGGCTCAAATTGAGCCCTCTGCTTCACCTCCCGACTTTGATAACACACCACCTCCACCCTACGCCACGGGCACTCCCACTACTTCTCGACTGGGACAGAGGTGGTCTGGAATTATAAAAGATGCTATCCTGGAGGGAGACTGGGAAGCGGCAGGACAAATTGCATGCCCCATCATATTCCAGAATGGTGAACGACGATATGAGCAGCATTGCTGGAAAATTTTACAACAAGCCAAGAAGTCTGTAACAGATCATGGAATAAAATCTGAGGCCCCCCACATGGCCTTGGATTGAATTTTTACAGCAGATACCAACTCTCCTATAGACAACATTAACCTCGCAAGGCTTCTCTTTACACCCTCCCAGTTCCTTCACTGGGAGCGAGAGTGGAAAAGACTAGCCCAGATGGAGGCCAATCGTCCGCGACAGCAGAATGAACCTCTATACGGTATCAACCCAGACATGTTGACCGGGTCTGGAGTATATGGACATTTACAAGTGCAGCTTCAATACCCGCTGCCCGTCCATCATCTGTCAGCGCAGCTTGCCCACCAAGCCTTCAACGCAGTACCTGATTCCTGGCCTCAACCCAGCTTCGCCACCATCTGACAAGGCCATTCTGAAGGATACTCGCATTTCATCGATAGGCTTTGGCAAGCACTGGCCAGCCAATCAGACATGACAGAAGACGCAAAGCAGAGTATGTTTAAGTTGTTGGCATTTGAAGGAGCCAATCCAAATACGAAACGTGTCCTCGCCACCCTTCCAAGGGGTACAGAAGTAAGTGATATGCTCGAGCTAGCCCATCGAGCAGTACAACAACAACAAAAAGGACAAGTTATGGCCAGTATGGTAGCAGAGGCCATAAAACCTGCTACAAAGCTCCTGGCCGCTGCAGTTACAAGGATGGGGGTCAAATCACAAGCAGAAGAACCAGGAACTTGCTTTCGCTGTGGCCAAAAAAGACATTTTCGTCGCATTTGCAAGGTGGCTGTATGGTGTGACCAATGCAAAAGGATACCCATTCTACAATCGTATGCAAGAGGTCAAAAAACGGGAAATCCAGCACGAGGCCTTACCGCGCTCCAACACAAGTAGTCGTCCAGGCATCAGCATCCAAGACCTTCCCCTCCCCGCCACCAGGGGAAGCCTGGGAGTCGATTTGGCAGCAGCAGTGAATATCACCTTAAAGGACAGCACTGTCCACAAAATTCCCACGGGTGTTTTTGGCCCCGTGGTAGAAGTCGACAGTTCATTTGGAGCATTGCTATTAGGGAGATGATCAACAGGACTTGCTGGACTAATAGTCTTAACAGGGGTCATTGATGCTGATTACACCGGAGAAATTATGATTTGCGCTTATACCTTGTTTCCCCCTCTTACCATTAAAGCGGGACAACGGATTGCTCAGCTCATGTTTATAGACAAGCCCGCAGGAGAAGAAATTCATACTCGTCCTTATCGCAAAGACCGTGGCTTTGGGTCCACTGGGGAAACAGTTGTCAATCTTGTACAGCAAATGAAAGTTTGGCCCATGGTTACTATTACCATGTTAAATGACACTGAGGCGCATCAAATTACTGCAATGATGGATATAGGCGCTGATGTTACAATCATCAGCAGAGACAAGTGGCCTCGACGGTGGTCTCTGTGTCCTGCAATTGATGCAGTACAAGGCGTAGGGGGAGGAACCACCCCCATGCGCAGTTTACAAGCAATAAAGTTGCCAGAAGGGCAAGAAATTACTCTTTGCCCATATGTCATGACCCTTCCAGGGGGCTTGGGAGGTCTCATCAGACGAGACATCCTCAGCCAGATAGGGGCCACATTAAATGTGCCAACACCTTTTTAGGTGCGGCCACTGCAGAACAGCCGCCTACCCCAAGAATTCCATGGAAAACTGATGAAATGTGTGTGGGTAGAGCAGTGGCCTCTAAATGAAGAGCAGCTCCAGATTGCTAAGCACCTGATACATGAACAATTGCAAGCAGGCCACATAAAGCCCTCCATCAGTCCATGGAATACACCCATCTTTGTAATTCCCAAAAAATCTGGAAGGTGGTGCCTTTTGCATGATCTATGAGCAGTAAATGAACAAATGTGGCCTATGGGCACCCTCCAGCCTGGCATGCCATCTCCTACTATGTTGCCTCTAGACTGGGAAATTTTGGTTATTGATCTTAAGGACTGTTTTTTCACTATTCCCTTGCGATCCGAAGATACTGTGCGCTTTGCTTTCACAGTGCCCTCTGTCAATAAAAGCGCCCCAACAGAAAGATATGAATGGATCGTCCTGCCTCAAGGCATGAAAAACTCTCCCACTATGTGCCAGTTATACGTGCATTGGGCATTGGAACCAGTTCGAGAGCACTTTTCCGCCACCATCATCTACCATTACGTGGACGATATTCTGTTTTGTTGTCAACGACCCTTTACTGATGAAGATGTTTCTTACATCACTTGATTGCTACAGAACAGAGATCTTATAGTGGCACCAGAAAAAGTGCAACGATCAAGCCCCTGGAAGTATTTGGGATGGGTGCTCACCTCTAGCTCCGTACACCCTCAAAAAGTGACTCTTGCCACTGATGTCATCAGCCTACACGATTCTCAGACTTTAATTGGTGACTTACAATGGGTACGGAGTAGAACAGGGCTCCGGAATGATGAAATAGCTCCACTAATGCCCCTATTACACGGTACCTCTCCTCAATGCCCTATCCAGCTTAGCAACGATCAGCGCCGCTGTTTGCAGCATCTTGGGAACAAGATAACAGGTGCCTTTGCTGATCGCTGCTTCCCAGATGAACCCATAGGGGTGCTTGTATTTAACCAAGAGGTTTCCCCTTTTGCAATGCTCTGTCAATGGCCAGCCTGGCAAAAAGAAAAGGGGGGAAACGACCCTGTTGATAACACAATCTGTAGTGCCAGGCTGCAGTGACAACAACAAACACAAGCACCCGACAAAGCGACAACAAAGCAACCGAAAACTCCAGATGACAAATTTGCCCTATTGGAATGGGTGTTTACGTCGCACATGCCTCCAATGAGCATTTGGGCCAGAACAGCAGCAATTGCCCACTTGATTCGCAAAGCCAGGACTAGGACTCTTGAAATTGGTGCTATGGAACCTGCATTCATAGCTTTACCTCTGAAAGCAGAGTCGAAAGAATGGATGTTACAACACTCTGAACCTCTACAAGTGGCATTACTGGCCTACCCCGGAGATGTTATTGACCGATACCCAAAGGATGCGTGACTCCAAATGTTAGGGAAACAACTGTGGCTTGAGACTGCAAAGGTGTCCAAGCGTCCTGTAGAGGGATGTACGGTATTTACTGATGCAGGCAAACAAAGTAGAAAAGCTGCCTGCACGTGGCTAGAGGGGACCACATGGAAGCATCACCTGCTGTATGGAACTGATCAGGACTCGTTACAGACACTCAAATTAGCCGCAGTAGTGTGGGCACTAATACAGTGGAGAACGGAACCATTGAATGTAGTATCCGATTCACTATACGTGGTGGGTGTAGTGATGAGAATCGAGGACGCTTTGATTAAACCACCCAGCAACCCACATCTTGGACAGTTGTTCTTTAAAGTGCGACAAGCGATCCATGATAGGACTGAGCCATGCAGCATACTGCACATCAGAAGTCACTTCTCTGACCAAGGATTAGGCGAAGGCAATGCCCAAGCCGATGCCTTGGTTAGCCCGCTATTGAAGGCACCTCAGGACTCTTTTGCAGCAGCCCATAACAGTCATGCTATGTTCCACCAATCCGCAAAGGCCTTGCAAAGACAGTTCCGCATTACTAACACTGATGCACACGGGATTGTGAGGGCCTGCTCACAGTGTAGCCAGCACAGCTCAAGTTTAGGCCTTGGAGTGAACCCAAGAGGGCTGCAGGCATGCGAACTGTGGCAGATGGATGTCACACGTGTGCCTGAATTTGGGCGTTTAAAATATGTGCATGTCACCATAGACACCTTTCTAAAATGATATGGGATACTGCACAGGCAGGAGAGAAGGCAGTCCATGTGATTCGCCACCTAACTGCATGTTTTCCCATCATGGGTGTACCAGACTCCTTGAAAACTGATAATGGGCCTGCTTACGTGGGGGGTTGAGTGCAGAAGTTTTTACAGCTATGGGGTGTTAAGCATAGTACCGGCATTCCTCATGTGTCTACAGGACAGGCTATTGTAGAATGGGCCCATCGGACAATCAAGGAGTATTTAGCTAAACAGAAGGGTACTGAGCAAATAGATCCTGTAATTAGGCTGCAACAGGTACTGTTTACTCTAAAATTTTTGAGTTTGTCAGGAGATGCCGAACAGCGCCCCGTAGTCACACATAACAGCCACATTAAGTTACAAGCCACCCCAGGGCTACAAATTTGTTATAAAGACCGACGGACGGGACAATGGGGGGGGGGGGGGGCAGCTCCATTGTTATTTAATGGTCGAGGTTATAGCTGTGTTTCTACAGATACCGGACCAATATGGGTTCCTAGCAGATGGACCAAGCCTGCTCCCAGTCCCGCTGTCAACAAAAGTGGCTCCAGCGAGTGCGTGACAGACTGAGCCAAGACATGGCACATACAGCAGATGTTCCCAACCTTTGGGAAGTGAACCTTTGCTTGGTGGCTGACGACCTCACATTTGGATGACCACTCGGAGTCTGGGAACAGTCACCAAGTGTGCATGCTAATCGCCACAGAAATTGTTTACGCTGTTATAATAGCTTGTGCTTGCGCTTGTGCTGTGGGGGCTGTGGGGGCTGTGGGGGCTGTGGGGAAGAGCTTACTAGGGGAACTCGGAATGCAGATGAGCGAGGTAGTTTATGCCGAGAATGTTATCAAGTGCCTGAGACAAGAAGTTTTAGGCAGTGTGCGTGTTTTCCACTACAACGGATTAGAGTTAGCTCATTTAGGGATCCACACAAGTTTTTACTAAGCTTGGAAGTGTGGGCAGGGAAGGAAGCCATCAGACGTCTGCGAGTAAAAAGACCACTGTAACCCAGGCATGGTGCCCTACATGTGGCTCCTCCTCTCAAGTACTTTCACCCTGAGTAAAGCTGTGATAACTTCAGTGTCAGAAAGAGAAAACATGTGGGTAACATGGGCTCACCAGGTGAACCAGACGGACTTCTGTCTGGCCATGGGGTCGGCAGCAGATCCATTTCGCACATGTCTAATTGGCATGCCATGGATCTCACTCGAAGACACATTTCAAAAATGGGTGACGGATATAGAGAAAATCAATGAGGAAGTGGAGCGAAAAATGCAAAACAAAAGAAACCGGGGCGAGTGCTTAGGTTGTTGGTCTAGTTATCGGCACTCCTTGCAGCAAACCCATATTATTGCCAATTTAACAAAAAATGCAACCTTGCCTCTTCAAGAGCTACAGCTTTATGGGTCCCTTTTTCCCTGTATGCTTGTTAACGTAACACCATGGACCAACTGTTCCAATGTGGTGCCTCCAATGCAATATGCCAACAGGTCTGGAGTTTTCGTCTTTGGAGATCCTTGGGAGGACTATCAGGCACGACAGGGCATGGCCTCCTTTCCATGGAAACAGAACGTATCAGGACACTCCATTGGAGGCTGGAACGTGCCAGCCACGTTGGGAGGAGCTAAGTCTATTGACACAACCGGAGGAAAGGTTTTACCTCCTGGAGTGTTTTTGATATGCGAAGATAGAGCATGGAATGGGATTCTGCATAGTCCAATTGGGGGTCCTTGCGACCTGGGAAAGCTAACTATGTTTGCCCCTTCTATACAAGCATGGAAAAACATTACAGCATCAAAAAATTGGAAAAGTAGGATGCGGAATAGATACCAGCGTAGTGTTTCCACATTTGATATTGTAATGATAAGGTAAACATTATGAGTTTGAGTGCGTTTATACCATTGGCTATTTTTAACCCAGGGGGTGCTGCAGCTCATGGCTATAACAATCTGAAAAAGTTGGCCTGTTGGTCAGAAAAGGAATTTAATAGGACTTCCCATATATTAAATGAGCTTTTAACTGATGTAGATAGCATTAGGCATGCTGTACTACAAAATCGAGCTGCGATTGATTTTTTATTGCTAGCTCACGGCCATGGTTGCAAAGAGTTTGAAGGTATGTGTTGTATGTACCTGTCAGACCATTCCCAGAGTATCCATCGACAGCTCTCAGAACTGCAAGATGCCTTTCAAAGGATACAGATCCATACAGACAGCTTCTCTGAGTGGCTGTCCTTGCTTGATCTGACAGGGTGGTTAGGAAACCTGGTTCAAGAAGGATTACGTCTGCTAGCTACACTAGTAATTGTAGCAATAATAATTTGTTGTGGTTTTGGGTGCATATGGAAAGCTTTAGAGAAAGTTGTTCATCGGGCTTGGCTTGTGCAAGAAGAAAAAGGGGGAATTGTAGAGAAATGGCTGAGTGAACAGGGACATGTATAAGTGCACAATCCAAGCTATATTAGTGAACTGTCCTTGACTAGAGAAAAAAGAGAGGAGCAATGCTGATGTGGCAAGCGACAGGATGTTGGGGAGGGGGATGCTGACCACAGAGAGAGGAAGACTTATGTTAGTTAGTCGCGTGCATATTAATCTGTAACCAATCGTTTGCTATTAAAGGCCGCATGAACAGTAGCTGTAACCCAATAGTATGGAGCTTGCTTATGCATGCTTGGGGAATTAGGGTATAACTATGGGACTGACAATAGAATAAATGGAGTTCCATCATATCTCTGTGAGAAGTGTGGTTCATCCTGGCAGATCTCTGGCTATTGGCAAGATTCTGGGAGGAGACACAACCAGGACAGCTGACCCAAATTAACCAAAGGGATATTCCATACCATGTGACATCAGCTCAGATATAAAAGCGAAGGGAGAGAGGAGGAATGGGAGCCCATTTGTTATTCTACAATGTTTGCCTTTTGGAGCAACCACTACATGTGCTGAAGCCCTCCTTCCCAGGAAGTGTCTGAACACCACTTGCTGATGGGAAGTAACTTTTCCCTTTGCTTATGCGCACTCAGATTTTTGCTTGTTTTTTTCCTTTCCTTTAGTAAACTGCCTCATCTCAACCTACAACTTGTTTTCCATCTTATTCTCCCTCCCCTGTCCCACTGGGAAGGGGAGTGGTTGTTGGGGCCCTCCCTCTGCCATGTGGTCCTGGGAGAGGGGCCCTGGGGGGGAGACACAGGGTTTCCCTGCTCCCTGGTCAACCTCCTTCCCCATTGGCTGTTTTGTGTTCCCCTGCGCGGGCAAGGACCCTGGGGTCCCGTGATTGCCTCAGTTCCTCATCAGAGCTCCAGCCATGCGGCTGGAGAAATAAACATCTCTCTGAAACATCTATCAAGAATCGGTCCATATATATTTCTTTTCCACGGACCTCCTTGATTTATACGCGTATTGCAGTTTCCCCACTGTAACAAATGGTGGCGAATTGCGGGCAGAACAATCCCCGATCCCTAAGAACAGCGACTGATTTGTGAGTAAATGCTGGATTTCTCTTCTTGTTTTTGTTTTGCTGTTCCATCTCTAAATTATGGAGGAACCATGGAAAGACTATTGGCTCTCAGAGCCGCATATGGACATTTATCTTAAACTTGAAAAGATTCTTGAACAATAATTTGTAAATTGTAGCTTATTTCAAGCTCAAAAGGAACTGAAACACTTCCTGGCATGGTTGTTTAAGAACTTTTTCTACGTTTCTTGGGATTTAATTCTTACCAAAGACTTTTGGAAGACTGTTTGGACACAGTTAATATTGGAGTCAAAATATATGCCGATGGAAGAATATTTTCATGAATATTATTTAATTACCAAGACTGTTGAGCAATGTCAGCTGTGTCTTGGCGAAGGGAAGCGCGCCTCAGAGTCCGTGTGACCCAGGCCACGTGCACCGAGCGCTCTGCAAGCAGCAGCGAGGCAA
Source organism: Corvus moneduloides (assembly GCF_009650955.1). Classification (NCBI taxonomy): domain Eukaryota; kingdom Metazoa; phylum Chordata; class Aves; order Passeriformes; family Corvidae; genus Corvus; species Corvus moneduloides. Next base: position 9,377,565 of record NC_045510.1, on the reverse strand, counting down.
TTCCCGCGCGCAGGCGGAGAGACGCGAGCTGCAGTGTCGGCAGCAGAGTGAGGCGCGGCAGGAGCAGTGCGACCTGGCGGTGCCTGCCCGGCCCCGCGCAGCGCGTGGTGGAGAAAGCCCCGTGAATGCCTGACGGAGAGGGGCAGCGCGGGGGTGGTGGCTGGCGGCGGTGGAGCAGAGCCACGCCTAACCGAAACGTGCTGGAGCAGGGCGCGGGGGGGTCGATGCTTGGGGGCCTGGCCGAGATGTGGGCGTGGCCCCAGGCAGCGGCAGCGCAACTGAGAGCAGAGGCGGCGGCACGAGGGCAGCTGAGCGGCGCCGCCCAGCCTGGCCCGCGCGGCCCCAAATGTGACCCTGGGAAGAGCGCACAGGCACGAGCAACCCCGATGGCCCCAGCAGCCCTGGTAGTTCCAACACGGGAGCAAGCAAAAGCGAAAGAGAAAGCAAAAACACAACAAGACAGAAAACAGCAGCCACTCAGAAAAAGGAAAAAATCACTGTAGCTAAGGTTTTAGGAATAGTAAAATGGTATAATGTTAAACAAAATTATGGTTTTATAACAAGATGTGACAACCAAGAAGACATATTCATTCATAGAACTGCTATTAAAAAGAATAACCCTAAAAATTACCTGCAAAGTGTAGGAGATGGGGAAGTTGTACAATTTGATATAGTGCAAGGAAAGAAGGGTTTACAAGCAGCAAATGTTACTGGGCCTGGGGGTATTCCAGTCAAAGGCAGCCGTTATGCACAAAATTATAAACAATATCCATCCCAGCAATTTCCCTACCCACAGCCTACTTCCCCCTTTTACCCTATACCCAATATGAACCCTTTCCTAAGTTTACCCCATCCCTAATTTATCCCTAATCTGTTTTTCACCCCATGGCTTCCCTATACAATTCCCTTTCCCTACAACTCCTCTCTGATGCCGAGGGGGGATTGAAAAGGGGGAGGGAAGAAATTAACTATTTTTGTTTAGCATTCCAACAGGTACAAATAGAAGAAACTCTCTCCTGCCTCAGTTTCCCCACAAAGCATGCCCAGAGAGTCCTGTCTCCCTTCTGTCAGCCTTAAGATGTTCCAGAGAATCTGTTTGGACATTTAAAGACTCTGGAGGGTGGCTCGTTTTGTTTTGAAACTGTCCTTATTATCTCATGTTTATCCAGTTGTTTTCAATGTTAAGTTTTAAATCTCTTTTTGTTAAAAATAAAACAGATGAAATGTTGGGGCCCTCCCTCTGCCATGTGGTCCTGGGAGAGGGGCCCTGGGGGGGAGACACAGGGTTTCCCTGCTCCCTGGTCAACCTCCTTCCCCATTGGTTGTTTTGTGTTCCCCTGCGCAGGCAAGGACCCTGGGGTCCCGTGATTGCCTCAGTTCCTCATCAGAGCTCCAGCCATGCGGCTGGAGAAATAAACATCTCTCTGAAACATCTATCAAGAATCGGTCCATACATATTTCTTTTCCACGGGCCTCATTGATTGATGCGCGTGTTGCAGTTTCCCCACTGTAACAAGTGGTAAAGCAGCTTACTGGGCACCTGGCACTCAGCCAGGGTCAAACCACTACATGTCCTGTGGAAGTGGTTGCAGCAATGGAAGCAGAATAACTGGCAGCACAGGGCTAAACCTATCTGGGCTGCTGCATTGTGGAAAGATATTCCTGTCTAGGAGGAGAACCTGGTTGTGAAGGTACATCATGTAGATGCTCATGTATCCAAGAGCCGGGTCACTGAAGAACATCAGAACAACCAGCAGGTGGATTGGGCTGCTACAATTGAAGTGACTCAGTTAGATCTGGACTGGCAACATAAGGGTGAATTATTTCTAGCTCTGGGCCCATGACACCTTGGGATATCAAGGAAGAGATGCAACTCATAGATGGGCTTGTGATCGAGGAGTGGACTTGGCCATGGACACTGTCATACAGGTTATCCATGAATGTGAAACATGCGCTGCAATTAAGCAGGCCAAGCGGTTAAAGCCCCTGTGATATGGAGAACAATGGCTAAAATATAAATATGGGAGGCCTGGCAGATTGACTATATCACACTCCCCCAAACCCGTGATGGCAAGCACCATGTCCTTACAATGGTGGAAGCAACATATCCCATGCCCCATGGCACCTCCCAGAATAATATCCTGGGCCTTCAAAAGCAAGTCTTATGGTGACATGGTACTCCAGAAAGAATTGAGTCAGACAACAGAACTCACTTCTGAAACAAGCTCATAGACCCTTGGGCCAAAGAACATGGCATTGAATGGGTGTATCACATTCCTTATCATGCACCAGCCTCTGGAAAGAATTGAATGATGCAATGGACTGTTAAAGACTACACCTAGATAAATGGGTGGTGGGACCTTCAAACACTGGGATACACACTTAGCAAAAGTCACCTGGTTAGTCAACACCAGGGGATCTTCCAATTGGGCTGGTTCTGCCCAATCAAAACCTGTATGTACTGTAGAAAAGGATAAAGTTCCCATAGTGCTCATAAAAAATAGTCATGGTTATTCCACCCTCAACCAAAGGCAAACCCATCCATTGGACTATTTTTGCTCAAGGACCTGGGTGCACTTGGTAGGTAATGTGAGAGGATGGGGAACTCCAATGTGTGCCGTAAGGGAATTTGATCTTGCGTGATGTTCTGGGCTGACTGTATGATACTGTATTTCCTATCGTCTGCCCTACGCCAAACCTGAGTTCTGTGCCTAACTCAGTCAGTAGAGCATGAGGCTCTTAATCTCAGGGTCATGGGTTTGAGCCCCACATTGGGTGCCAAAATTATTTTGTCCCGGTTTGAGACAAATTTGGAGGAACGTCCAAAATGAACGTCCTCTGATAGAAGGCAAGTTTCAGCAGCCTCTCCCCCACCAGGTTCGGAAAGAATTTTTCTCAGAGGAAAGTGAAAAAACTCTATTTATTTAACAAGCAGGGTGCATGCAGGCACCAAAAAAAGAATGAATAATGTTAAATAATAAAACCTCTCACTGTGGAGAAAAAACCTGGTAGATTCAGAGTCCTTTGTAGGTGTGGCTCTGCTCTCTCCAGAGCCGGGGTGCAGCTTGGGCCCTCCCGGACCGTGGTGTAAGGCCTCCTGGTGATGTTCTGGTGTTGCTGAACAGTCCAGAAGAAAAGAAGAAGAAGCCACAGTCCCAGGAAAACTCCGTGCTTCAGCTAGCGAACAAGAAGCTAGCTAAAAAGCAAGAGAATACAACTCTCTTCCCTGCTGCAGAGAGCCGAGAGCTGGGGAAAAAAGGGCGAGTGAGTTATCTGTGTTTTTGAACACAGACCGCCGAAGGAATTCCACTGGCTCCCCCCCCCTCTCCCAGACCTAGCTTTAAAGGCACAGAACTCATGTCTGGCATAGGGCAGACGATAGGGAATACAGTATCATACAGTCACCCCAGGACACGTGAGAACAATGAATTACATTGTATGATGTTAATTGCTATATTACACTGTATATCATCACTTCTATGGTGGCTATATGCCAAATCAAGGGTACTACAGTAAAAATCACTCAGATTAATGAAAAATTAACTTTGATGAAACCAGACAAGCACAGTGATGATAGAATCAGAACTGGCTTCAGCATGCAACCAACACCACATATCCTCTTTCACGCCCTGAAAGACTGTTATAACGGATGGAGCTCAAGGTCATGGACTAAATGAATGCAACAGACTTTTATAGGGATGGTTCATAGACTAAGGGAATTATACCTGTGTGTATATATCAAAAGAAGGGAAAGGTGATGGTGGTTAACTGGGATGTGTTCAAAAGCATCGTACCTGGACATGGTGTAAATAGTATGGAATAAGGGATGGATACTGTCCTGATTTTGGCTGGGATAGAGTTCCATTTCTTCCTAGTAGCTGGTACAGTCCTGGGTTTTGGATTCAGTATGAGAATAATGTTGATAACACATGGATGTTTTAGTTGTTGCTAAGTAGTGCTTACCCTGAGTCAAGGACTTTGCAGTGTCTCATGCTCTGCCAGTGAGGAGGTGCACAAGAACCTGGGAGGGACCATGGCCAGGACAGATAACCTGAACTGGCCAAAGGGATATTCCACACCATAGAGCATCATGCTCAGTATATAAACTGCAAGGAATTGGCCATGAGGTGCTGATCACTCCTCGTGGACTGTTTGAAGATCAGTCAGTGGGTGGTGAGCAATTGCATTGTGCATCACTTGTTTTTCTTGGCTTTTATTTCTCTCTCTCTTTTTTTAATCTCCCTTTTCTTCTTCATCATCATCATCATCATCATCATCATTTCCCTTATTAAAGTGCTCTTATCTCAACCCACAGGTTTTAGATTTTTCCAATTCTCCTTCCCACCCCACCAAGGGCTGGGGGGCAGGCAGGGAGTGAGTGGCTGTGTGGTATGTAGTTGACGGCTGGGCTTAAACCACAACATGCCAAGAGCGGCTTAAATGTGAGGGCTCTGACAAAGTCACATGTCTACTCTTCAACAGCTGATTCAAGATCCACTGACATTAAATGAAATATTCTCTTTTAAGTAAATGGGTTTGGGCTTTAGATGTCTTATATTAAATCTTACACCCTGGTTTGTTACCACATAGATGAGTTAGGGAAATAACTGAGAAATACTCTAATACTGTTTGCCTTCTACTGGAGACCTGGACAGAATTTGGTTTGAATTTGTTGAAATATTATTCAAGTTTATTTGGGGGGTGAGAATCCTACCACACCACACCAGGAACCACAATAGTTTAAATGTGTCTGTATCTTTATATAAACCAATGGGCCCAATAATAAACACATTTATCCTTAATAACAGTGATAAAGAAAAAAAATTGTTTTCCCCATCATTTACTGCTCCTTTCTAATTTATCAAACTGTAGGATATAATAATGTCATAAGAGAGGTATTTGCGATAGAGATGCTATTCAAATGACAATCTCATTGGACATAACTTGTGGTTTGTAAAACTTTTTTTACTTGGGGTTTTTTGGTATCTTTTGTCTTGCAGTTTTCCTTCAAAAGAACAACTATTCTACATCTGATTGTCAAAATAATTACTGTGAAATAAAATATACACAGAAGCAATAAAACAGATTCATCTAGAGGTAATAAAAATGATGCATAAAGCAAACATAAGATAATTTCTTTTTTATTGCAGAGCCTGGATAATGACATAGCATTATAGACCAACAGACTTCCAAAAAACTAAAACACGAGTTTATATATACTGATTGGACTTAGTCCCTATCTTGCAATAAAACTTTTGCACAATTATTTGAAAAATCATGGGGAAAAAAGAAAGTAGGATATAGTAGAGGGAAAGACAGTTTAACTCCAAAATTGAAACAGGACTTAAACTTCAGAATACTAGAGATAAAAACAAAGTAGAAATGTAGTTTATGCACACAGTAGAAAAAATACTGAAAAGTAACTGTAAACAGTATATATAAGTGTGGCTAGAAAGATAACCAATATACATTGAGAAGATTCTTACATCATTATCAAGCAAATTATTTAAACAAGTGTGATTTATAGCATTTCTGGTACATAAGAGTTACTCAACACTAAGAGTTATGTTGTCCCAGATTCGGTTCTGTGCCATGTTTCTTATCCCAGTAAGAACTCTGAAAAGAATCTTTCACGATGTATTACTGATGCACTTCTAGCATTTTTATCCCTAATAGCTATTCCATCCTAGTTCTGAAACACATCCAATAAAAAGAATCTAAAAAAATAAGGTTGCTGGGCAGCATGAATAAAGTTATGTATCAAAGCCAGGCACCCAAAATATCCCATTTTATAGACAGAAGACAGCTACTCTCCAGAAAAGAAAAAAGGAGATAGTTATCACAGTTGCTTCTGTTACTGCATGCTCAGACACTTGAGAAACATTCTTTTGGAGGAACAGATAGCTTGAAAATGGGTGAGACTTTCAGAATCCAGTTTTCTGGTTCTATATGTAGAATGTTGGAAAGAAGATTTGACTTTATGTTTTCACAAGATACGTGATGCTTCAAGAGGCCTTTTACATACCTCTCTAATGGATGCTGCTTCAAAGTGCATATCTGAAGGTCTGTTGTGAAGACACAGTTTCTTTTGAAATTAATTATTTTTCAGATGGCCACAGAAAAAAGTTCTTAGAAATCATGCAAATTCTAGAATGGGACATCCAACTGCCAAACAATCAGGCTTTTAAAAGTGATTTTTTTTTTACAATTCTTGTCTTACAGGAGTTTCTTAATAAACTAAAGAAACAATGCACATTTGGGAGCCAGAGCCCTTCTTTTCACTCATTTGTGCTTGACTTCTGGACTTCCATACACCAGGAGAACTGTAAAGGAACAATATTCATCCTTATTACTGCATGCTTTTCTATGGATTCCAAGTTAGTCCTGAAGTCATTATATGAGTAGTAATTTTTTACCTTCCTGTCTTCCAGCACAGACATGCATCTGATCTCAGATAGTATTATCAATTTAAGGAAAAAGTTCCTAATTTACAAAAAAGGAAATATTCAAAGTGACATGGTTTGAGGAAAGTGTAATTGTAATGTTTTCCTTAGAAAACCCCCCATATGTAACCTTTCAACCATTTACCTCATGAAATTAAAAAGCCAGTCTACTTGAATAATCAAGACATGCATTTTGTTTCAGCCTAAATCAATATGGTTATATAGAAGCTGGATCAAGGATAAAACCCAAGGATGTTCCCTTGTAATGCAAAACCCACTGTTTATGACTTGTCCATTTCTCTATTTATTCTACAACTTTTCTCAGTGGGGTACTATAACTTTATAGATATGAGGGCAAAAGTGTGTCAATTGAATATATTTTCCCCTTCTAGGTCTCACAATTTCTGTCCAACATGCAAGAAGTCTCATTATTAAAAGACTACCAGATTCAGAGACTTTTGCAATTGTTACCACTCATATTAAGCATGGTCTAAGGAATCCATTCAATAGGCTAAAGCACAGTAATTTTTATAGTCAATGGGACACAGAAGAGAAGCAGCTAGCATTCATATTTGTCCATACCCAACATGACAAGTTGAACATAGAATGATAGAATCATAGAATATGCTGAGTTTTAAGGGACCCACAAGGATCATCGTCCAAGTCCTGACCCTATGCAGGACACCCCAAGAATCACACCATATGCCTGAGAGTATTGTCCAAACACTCCTTGAACTCGGACAGGCTTGGTGCTGTGACCACTTCCCTGGGGAGCCTGTTCCAGCCCTCAACCACACTCTGGGTGAAGAACCTTGCCCTGATATCCAACCTAAACCTCCCCTGACTGAATTTCATGCCATTTCTTTGAGTCCTGTCACTGGTCATGAGAGCAAAGAGATCGGTACCTGCCCCTCTGCTTCCCCGCATGAGGATGTTGAAGACTGCAATGAGGTCTCCCCTCAGTCTCCTCTTCTCCAGGCTGAACAAACCAAGTGACCTCAGCCGCTCCTCATAAGCCTTCCCCTTCAGACCCTTCACCATCCTCGTTGCCCTCATCTGGGCACTCTCTAATGGTTTAACATCTTTTTCATATTGTGGTGCCCAAAACTGCACACAATACTCAAGGTGAGGCTGCACCAGTGCAGAGTAGAGCGGGACAATCACCTCCCTTGACCGACTGGCAATGCTATATCTGATGCACCCCAGGACACAGTTGGCCCTCCTGGCTTCCAGGGCACTGCTGACTCATATTCAACTTGCCATCAACCAGGACCCCCAGGTCCCTTTCCACAGCACTGCTCTCCAGTCTCTCATTGCCCAGTCTATACAGACAGCCAGGGTTACCCCATCCCAGGTGCAGAATCCAGCACTTTCCCTTGTTAAACTTCATGCGATTAGTGATTGGCCCTCTCTCTAATTTGTTGACATTTCTCTGCAGGGCCTCTCTGTCCTCAAGGGAGTTGACAGCTCCTCCCAATTTATTGTTGTCATCAAACTTACTTAGTATTCCTTCAAGTCCTGCATCCAAGTCTTTAATGAAGATGTTGAAGAGCACAGGGCTGAAGATGGAGCCCTGTGGAACCCCACTAGTGACTGGGCACCAGTCTGATGTCACCCCATTCACTATAACTCTTTGTGCATGACCCCTGAGCTGGTTGTTCACTGATTGCATAACACAGTTATCCAGCTGGAGGCTGGACATTTTGTCCATAAGGATCCTATGAGAGACAGTATCAAAAGCTTTGCTGAAGTCCAAAAAGATTCTATCAACTGACTTCCCTTGATCAACTAGTTGGGTTACCCAGTTGCAGAAGGAAATCAGGTCTGACAAGCAGGACTTTCCCCTCATGAAGCCATGCTGGTTGTGACCGATGACTGTGTCGTCCTCCAGGTGTTTTTCAATACTTCCCAGAATAATCTTTTACATGATTTTACCAGGCAATGAATGGAGACTGACAGGCCTGACTTACATTATATCATGTAAGGAATAAATTGTACTTTTATAGTAACCTTCTGACCTCAGATATATCTAATACTGCAATTCCACAAAAAAAGTATATTTTCCATCCTATGACCTTAAGCATCTAGACTTTTTCTCTCCTTCCCTTTCAGTTATTCTAAATAACAAAAATAAGCACAGAGAAAATAGATTCAGTTTAAGTAGTGCTACTTATTCCATGTAAAATTTCATCCTATATTTAAACATTATATGAATGACCACATTAAATTAAAACCTACACTCAAATATACAAGATGTCTATGTAACTAAGGTAGCAGAAAATGGGACTATGCAGGGTTATGTAAATCAAGCTAATACAAGAGAAAAAAACATACTCTTAAAAAGACTCAAGAACTAAGAAAATACTGTAAAAATTTTCAGTTTTCTCACTTTCACTAAAGAATCCATGTCAGTAAAAACTGAATTAAAAATATTACTAGATACACCTATGGTTATGTCGTGGTTTGATGCATAGTTAGGCACCAAGCACACGAAATCTAATTATTTGCATAAGGGGAAATAAGGATTATTGAGGAAAACAGAAAAGACTGCAAGGCAAAACAGGTCCACACTTAAGCAGTTACAATATAAAGAAAGTTTATTACTAACAGAATAAAAAGTGAAAAGAGATAATAAGAAAGCAAACTTTCAAACGCCTTTCTCTCCCAGTGCCTCCCTCCTTCCCATCGACCTGCACCAGGGATAACAAAACATGGGATTTGGTCAGTATTGCATTTCTTAAGTCTTTTTTATGCTTAAGGAAAAAGAGTTTCTTCTGCTGTGCCATGGGATTCTTCACAACTCAGCAGTCCGCCCGGAAAAAACAATCTGGTGAAGTGAAAAAAAAAATCTCTCCCATGAAATCTTACAGTCTTCTCACACTGCCAGTCATGGGCTATAACATAGGGTTTAGTCTTTTAAGGATGAATTTAACGCAACCGGGGGCTTGTCAGCACAAGCCCCGGCGTGCCCTCGGGCAGAGAGGACGCAGCGTTAGCCTCCACAGCGTCCTCGCTGGACGGCTCAGTGGAATCAGCGTGAGATGGGTGCGTGCGCTGGCTCCTCCTCAGAGGAAGCACGTCGTCGGGCAGCCGATGATCAGGCTGGCGTTAGCCCGGAGGCAAAGAAGGCGGGAGGGGCTTCTGGTGTGAGTTCCAACAGGTTTATTTGCAGGAGGGACCAGGGACCAGCAAAAAGCGCCGAGGAGACGTGGGCTAGCCCCTTTATGGGGGGGTGGAGCAAGGCAGGGAAAGGGAAAACAACCAATGGGGTACAAGCAGAGGGGAGGATACAATTTTTCAGAACAAATGGGGAAAACAGGGAGGCAGGAGTCATAACAGGGAACCAATTAATAACTACAAAAGGGAGAACTTTCTGGAACAGGGTGAGGTAATTTAGGATTGGGAGCCACCCAGGGGGAGGTAACCTAGACCGCAGTGATCTCTTCTGGTGACTGACATTTGATGGTTTCAGCCCGAGAGCAGGCTGACCCACCCCAACATCTCCCCCTTCTTTATTACATTGAAATGAGGGGAAAGGCTTAAGGGATTTCAAAACCAAACACTTAAAAATGGAAAGGGCTAATAAAATTAACAACTCCATAAAGAAACCCCCATACAATGTCCTTGATAATTGAAGGAATCCGGCTACTGGAGCTCCCAGTGTACAGGAGGAGCTGCAGCAGCAGGTGGGACAGCAGCATGTAGGATGTCATCATGCAGTTATGGGAGATAACTTTAGGAACAGTGTAACATAAATAAAATTAATACAAATACAATTAACTTACATAACAATGGCTCCCTTGGACTCCCCCTCTTTCAAAACAAAGGGCCACTTAGGGGAGGGAAACACAGAGAAGGTGGGAAAGGGAATGTTTGTCTTTGCAGCCTGGGAGGAGAATTTCTTGTTTATTCAGGAGGTCTTGTTTCTCCTCCTTTTCCAGGCTGTTGCTACTGCGTTTTCAGGCTGCTTTGGTTTTGATGTCTTTGTTAAGAAAGGTTTGATCCACTTTCCAGGGATCCATTTAGGTCCTTCTGGGGTTGAAACACACCCGTAGCCTCTACCCCGGGTGACCAGGGGGTACGGGCCACGTATCTGTAAAGTGTCAGGGTCTTTTATTAGGACCTCAGGTCTCTCAGTCAGTTCATGTTCGGCAGAGTTTGTGAAGTGTCTCAGGATGGGAGGATCAGGTTCCTCATAGGAACAGTTTAAAAAGTTCAACGTGAACAACACTTTGGACAGTCTTATGGTGGGGGCAGCGATCTCATTGCCACCCTTTTGTTGTTCAAGCAGTCTTTTTAGTGTCTGATGTTTCCTCTCCACGATGGCTTGGCCTGTGGGCGAGTGAGGGATGCCAGTGATGTGATCCACACCCCACTCACTCATGAATCTGTTCAACTCTGCAGAGGTGTACGCAGGGCCATTGTCAATTTTTAATTTATTTGGTGTCCCCAACACAGCAAAGGCCTGTACCAGGTGGTTGATGACATCTTTGGCCCTCTCCCCACGGTGAGCTGAGGCAAAGGTTGCACCAGAAAAAGTATCCACAGAAACATGAATATATTTCTGGCGGCCAAATTGGGGGAAGTGGGTGACATCTGTTTGCCATACCTCACAACTGCATAGGCCTCGGGGGTTAACCCCCTGACCTAGTGATGGAAGCTGATGTTTTTGGCAGTTGGGGCATGTTGCCACAATGGCTTTCGCCTGATCTCTAGTGAGGTGGAACATTCAGACGAGAGCTGGAGCATTTTGATGGAACATTGCATGGCTCAGCTGGGCTTGCTGGAATCTGTTAGGCAGATTCGCTAGCTCGATGGGCATAGCTAGGGCATCTGCTCTCCTGTTCCCTTCGGCAATAAATCCTGGCAGGTCAGTGTGTGACCTCACATGCATTACGTAAAAGGGTTGCTTTCGGTGGGAGACAATTTGGATTAGCTTCGAAAGCAATTTATAGATTTTTGGATTTGCCACCTCTCTGAGTGATGCTCTTTCTGCTCTGGACACCACTCCTGCTACATATGCAGAATCTGTTACCAAATTAAAAGGTTCATTGAACCGCTCAAATGCTCTGACCCCTGCGGCAAGCTCTGCAACCTGCGGTGATCCTTTGACCACCTGCACATCAGGCTCCCACTTCTGAGTGCGAGGATTCCTCCAAGCGATGACAGACTTGTGAGATGCCCCAGAACCATCCGTAAAGATTGTCAGGGCATTGAGGGGTTCACGACTCTGAATTTCTTTTGGAATTAGTTTAAAGGCCGAATTGAACAATTTGCATTTCGGGTTGTGAGCCGATATTTGTCCCAAATAACTACCAAAGGCAAATTGGAGATGATTGTTGTTTTGAAGGAGATGGTCCAGTGCATTGGTTGTTAGTGGCAGGTAAACACATGTGAAATCACACCCCGCAAGGGTACGGAGGCGAGACCTAGCCTTTATCACCAACTGAGCCATGAGCTCCTGTGGCGTGGTAATACTTTTGGACGGCTGGTGCGAGAGGAAAACCCACTCAATAATCAGAAGGGGATCCCTCTGCACCTTGTCCCACTGGAAAACCAGCCCATGGAGGTATGGCATTTTCCCCAGCACTATGAACTGAAAGGGCAGACCTGGGGCATAACGATGGGCTTGGCGAGATGACAGTGCCTCCTGGACTTTGATGAGGGAGTTTCTTGCCTCTTCTGTCAACTGCCTTGGGGATTTGAGATCCTCGTTCCCACAAAGCAGGTTGAACAGAGGGGCAAGGTCCTCAGTCGTCAGTCCCAGGAGCTGCCTCACCCAGTTGATGGATCCGCAGAGTTGATGGAGTTCCTGCAGAGTCTTGGGGTTATCATTGATCTTTAACGGTTGGGGCACCACCGTCTGCTCCTCAATTCTGAGTCCTAGATATTTAAAAGGTGAGGTCTTCTGGACCTTTTCGGGATGGATTTCGAATCCATCAGCCTCTAAAGCCCTGATTACCTCCCCCAGAGTCCAGTCCAGATACTGCTGCGTGGGCGCACACACCAAAACATCGTCCATGTAATGTAGGATCACAGCTCTAACTGCCTTTTTCCGGACAGGGGACAGAATGCGAGCGACATACCACTGGCAGATGGTGGGCGAGTTTTTCATGCCTTGCGGCAGAACTTGCCACTGGTAGCGCTGCATGGGAGCCTCTCAGTTGAGGGAAGGCACCGAGAAGGCAAACCGGGGTGCATCGTCTGGATGCAGGGGGATATGGAAGAAGCAGTCCTTGATATCTATGACTGCTAGCTTCCACTGCCTAGGGAGCATAGAGGGTGATGGCATTCCGGGCTGCAGGGGTCCCATGTCCTCAATGACCTTGTTAATTTTCCGCAGGTCGTGAAGGAGTCTCCACTTGTCTGTCCCCGGCTTCCGGACCACAAAGACCGGGGAGTTCCAAGCGCTGTTGGAAGGCTCAATGTTCCCCTTCCCCAGCTGCTCCTCCACGAGTGCAGTGAGCGCTCTCAATTGGTGTCCTTTTAAAGGCCACTGATCCACCCAGACCCTTTTATTGGTGAGCCAATTCAATTTCTGGGTGGGGTGCTCCGCAGTGGCCCCTACTAAAAATCCCGGGGTTGAGATGGGATCTCAACCCGGGCTCCCCACTGGGACATGAGATCCCTGCCCCACAATGTAAACCCAGAGTCAATAACAAATGGACGGACTGTTGCAATCCGCCCCTCTGGGCCCTCAATCTGGACAAGAGTCCTGCTTCTCTGGGCAGCCGCAGATCTTCCCACACCTGTAACAATACCTTCCGCTGGTTGCAACCCCCAATGTGACGGCCAGTTGTTGGAGGCGATGACCGTCACGTCTGCCCCCGTGTCCATCATCCCTGCTAGGCTGATGTCTGAGCCCTGGCATGAAATTTTGCAGCTTAGCATCGGCTTGCCCTCCCCTACCACCTCAGCCCAGAAGACAGATGGGTTGTAGTTTTCTGGTGAACTTCTGGGCATGAGGATGGCCTGGGCGAGAACCTGGCCAGCTGCAAGAAAGAAAGGCGGGTGAATACATTGGATGTTAATTGTAAAGAGTCCTTGTGATCCTACTTGGACAATCTCTGGTGTTATTGAGATCTCTGGTGGTGTACGCATGGTGTTTCCTATAACAAACAAGCAGCAGTCTTTCAGTCCTTTGCAGCTCACGAGGACCCGTTGAGGTGTGATGGAGTCCATCGTGGTTGCAGTGGCTGCAGTCACAGTCTTTCTGGTTGCGGCTTCTTTATTTATGTCATCACGCGGGGCCGCAGATCCGCGCTGGGTCCTCAGTTTCCCGGCTGTACCTCCATGGGAGTGGGCGATGGTACTTGCCCTGGGGAAACAGCTCGGGAACTTTGATTAATTGGGGCTGGAGCTCTGCAGTTCCAGGCCACATGTCCTGGCTTGCCACATCTGTGACAGGTCCAGGTTCTGTTTGTCATCCTCCTGTCCTGAGGTGCCGTTGCCTCAGCGGCACCCGCAACTCCTACCACATTCCCCCTCGTTTTTAAATTTGGTTGGCCAATTGGAACTAAGGTTGTGCAGTGTCGAATCATCTGCTTTAACGTTGGTGGAGGATCAAGTGGAAGGGTCATAATCACTCTCTTACAAGGTTCATTTGCATTAGCTTTTGCTATTTGAGTGATTATGCTTTCTCTAATTCTTGTATCTTCCACTTGCTTTTCCACCACTAATTTTAATTTGTCAATAAAGTCAATAAATGGTTCATTTGGGAGTTGCCGAATTTCAGTAAAATTTAGTAGAGGCGCCGATTTAGGGGGCATCATTAAAAATGCTTGCTCCGCCGCATGTTTAACAGCATTTAAGACCGGCTCTGGGGTGTTTCGGGCCTGGTCTTGTGGCTTGGCAAGCAACCCCTCACCAGTAAGGTGGTCCATGGAAACTCCTGCATTATTAGGGTCTTGCAATAGGATTGGGAGGACCTCTCTTAGTTGCTTTCTCTACCCATCATGCCACAACTCGAATTCGGCTGGAGAAAGCAAGCAGGAAAAAATGCTTTGGAGGTCTGCCAGGACCAACACTGTATTAGTGAGGGTGGTCGGCAGGAGATTCCGGAAATATGGACTCTCCCTCCCAAACTCCTTCTGGGCTTTACAAAGTTCTTTGAGCCCAGCAGGGTCAAAGGGTTTCCAGGTGGGGTTGCCGCCAGCTCGGTTATAAGTAACCGGAGCGGCGAAGGGACTGGAGGAGGCTCCCGGTTCCGGGTTCAAGATGGCGTCGGTTCCGGTTTCCACAGCGTGGGAACCGGAAGACGAGGCGTGGGAACCAGAAGGCTCCTCCCAGTAGGCGGGGCTGAGGACAAAGAGGAGTGGCCACGGGAAGGGCAGGGACTCCCGACGCAGGGGGCGGGACCCGACGCGAAGGAGGAGCTCACAGACGTCACATTAGGAGGGGGCGGGGCCAGGACAGGGCGAGGAGGAGGGGGGAGAAGAGGATTTTGGGAAGAAGAAGGAAAAAAGGCGGGCTGTGCCATGCGGTCTCCTCCATTTTGGGGGAGTGCAGGAACAGCAGGGAAAGGGGACAAAACGGTGGACGAAGAAAAGCCTTCGCCATCATTTTCAGGGCAATAAAACTGGGAACCGCTTTTTGGGAGAACAACCGGGGAAGACGGCATAGGAGAGAGGGTTTGGGTAGAAGCCGAAACAGCCTGGCCAGGGCTACTTCGGCGGGGTGGCTGAGAGGATCGAGGAGAGTCAGGGAGACGGTGGCAGCCCTGTGCCTCTGGGCATTTTACAACTCCCGGTCTTCTCAGCAAAGGGGTAGTGGGATGAGGAACGCGAGGGGGGGAAAGAAGGACTTGGAAAGAACTGGGGAGAATTCGGGGCTTTTCTTTAATTTTCCGATTAGCTTTGTGTATATCTCTCAAAGCCCAGACCATGTAGAGAAACCTCTCTCCGGAGGAATCTCCCCTTTGGTTTAATTCTAATATTTTGTCCCCCACAAATTGCCAAAACGTGGCTGACTTCAAATTAGCAGGGGACATCTGGGGAAAATAAAAGAACAGCCACTTAACAAACCTATTCAAAAACCCCTTTGATAACTTTAATCTACAATTCTTCAGGGATTCCCCAACTTGGACATAGACCTCCCGCTGAGGCTGAGAAAGCTTAGCTCCCATCTTAAACCTCAGCCTCTACTTCACCCACCACCGGCAAAAAGGAGAAATTAAAAATAATTTTCCAGGGGCCGGGAATCACAAGAATACTCACAAGAAGACACAGGCTTCCAGTCCTGGAAACAAAAAGGCACGGTGAGGTTCTCCGGGACAGGCTGCTCTCCTGGCAGGAGTTGGCAGCCTCCTCTCGGAGCGCGGCTTTTAAAACAGAGCGCGCTGCTGCGAGAGGCGTCGGCGTCTCTGAATCGCTGACACTCGCAGCCTCCTGGCAGCGAGGACGATGCAGGAACACACGTGTGTGTCGTCCCTGTTCGGGGCGCCAACCTAACGCAACCGGGGGCTTGTCAGCACAAGCCCCGGCGTGCCCTCGGGCAGAGAGGACGCAGCGTTAGCCTCCACAGCGTCCTCGCTGGACGGCTCAGTGGAATCAGCGTGAGATGGGTGCGTGCGCTGGCTCCTCCTCAGAGGAAGCACGTCGTCGGGCAGCCGATGATCAGGCTGGCGTTAGCCCGGAGGCAAAGAAGGCGGGAGGGGCTTCTGGTGTGAGTTCCAACAGGTTTATTTGCAGGAGGGACCAGGGACCAGCAAAAAGCGCCGAGGAGACGTGGGCTAGCCCCTTTATGGGGGGGTGGAGCAAGGCAGGGAAAGGGAAAACAACCAATGGGGTACAAGCAGAGGGGAGGATACAATTTTTCAGAACAAATGGGGAAAACAGGGAGGCAGGAGTCATAACAGGGAACCAATTAATAACTACAAAAGGGAGAACTTTCTGGAACAGGGTGAGGTAATTTAGGATTGGGAGCCACCCAGGGGGAGGTAACCTAGACCGCAGTGATCTCTTCTGGTGACTGACATTTGATGGTTTCAGCCCGAGAGCAGGCTGAGCCACCCCAACATGAATTATTTTAGCCTGAAAACAAAGGCTCTCTTCTTCAAGATCTCTAAAAGCCTCTCACAGCTTCTATATAACTTAGTATAGGCATTCTCTTATCTTCACAGGCCACGGGCGGATTTTCCATCCCCCCATGTACTTTAATTATAGAGAAAACAGTCTGTAATATTACAGTCTTTACCATGGCTTGCAAAGAGAATTTTAAGCTCTGGCACTAGGAGTGCCTCCGCCCTCTTTTCCCACCGCCATTTTGGCTTCGTCCCAGGTGACTTTACTTTTCCTTTCTTTCTGACCTTGGAGTCATCATATTCTCCCTCATGTAACTTTCTTTCCTTTCTCGCTAACTTGGAAGAAAGGGTGACCTTGTCGGCTGCGTGTGGTGTTCTTTTCGGTTCGGTGCCAGCTGTGCTGGCTGCAGGGAGGGAAGTGGGGCCCGCCGGTCCCCAGAAGCCGCGCCGCATGCTCTTGGCTGCGCTGCAGCTCATGGCTGTTTCTTGGCTGCCTGCAGCTCCGGGATATTTCTTCCCAGAGTCCCGGCCCCGTGCTGCCGCACCGGGGGAGGGAGCTCGGGCTGGCTCCGGCCCGGAGCCTGGGCCCATTCCCCCTCCCCCCCGTCGGCGGGAAGCTGGAACAAAAAGCCAAATTCCGCGCCTGCGTGCCCTCCAAATATGCAAATCACAGAAGTGCCACGAGCTTTCTCATTGGGTTAGCAACTTGTCCATCAACTAAATTTCAACCTACTACAGGTTAGTAAAGGGGTTTTCTCATTTATTGACTTTCTTTTAAAATCCTATGGTGATCCTCATGGGACAACAG
This sequence comes from Corvus moneduloides, assembly GCF_009650955.1. Taxonomy (NCBI): domain Eukaryota; kingdom Metazoa; phylum Chordata; class Aves; order Passeriformes; family Corvidae; genus Corvus; species Corvus moneduloides. The sequence goes on along the minus strand of NC_045510.1, from coordinate 9,360,293 downwards.
AAGTTACATGTAGTAATTGCACAGCATCAAGGCTGCCTGTTTCTCACTCTGTTCTCACAGCAAGTGGGCTGGATGTGTGCAAGCAGTTCGGAGGAGACACTCCTGGAACAGCTGACCAAGAAGTGGTTGGATATCTGCTTGCTGATGGGAATTAGTGGATGAATTCCTCTTTTTGCTTGGCTTGTGCATGCAGCTTTTGCTTCACCTCTTAAACCGTATCTCGATGCACAAATTTTTTTGCCTTCCTTCTACTTTCCTTCTGCCATCCTGTGGGAAACAGGAGTAAGCGAGCAGCTGTGTGGGGACTTGACTGTTGGCCAGGGTCAATCCACTATGTCCCCCCATGACAATACAGTCTTCAGAGTGACTGGCTGGGTAGCAGCTCTGCAGAAAAGGACCTGGGGGTCCTGGTAGACAGCAAGACGAACATCAGCCAGCAGTGTACCCTGGCAGCAAAGAAGGCCAACAGCATCCTGGGTTGTGTCATCAGGAGCATAGGCAATAGATTGAGTGATTATTTCCCTTTACTCAGTGCTTGTTGGGTCATATCTAGAATATTATGTCTGGTTTAGGTCCCTCAATGCAAGGAAGATGCTGACAACCTGGAGTTAGCCCAGTGGAGGGCTGGCAAGATGGCCATCAAGATGTGCCATGAAGAGAGGCTGGGGAACTAGGCTTGTTCAGCCAGGCGAAAGAAAAGCTTGATGGGGGAATGATGGTGGTGGTGGCAGCTAAAAGCAGCTTTTCGATGCCTACAAGGAGGTTGGTAGGACCTCTTAGTATGATCTTTTCTCCCCCCCCCCCCAAAGCAAATCACAGTCATGCTCTAGTATAAGTAAAGCTGATTAAGGTTCTCAACTACAAAGGTGCAAGATATATTATGTCAGACAACATTCAACTTGCTCTTGAATTGACCAGTGAAAATACTGATGGGACAATTCGGGGGGGGGGGGGGGGGGGGGGGGGGGAAGGAAAGAAAGAAACAGCTCTAGATCTTCATTTAAGTTGAGACTTGTGGGATCTTTTGGGTTTGAAGACAGCTGGGAGAAATAGACCTGTACTAGGAAGCTTGGTCCAAAGAACTAGATTTATGACAGTGGAGGGCTCCATGTTGAGATCCAGGGTGGATAGCTTTCCAGTATCCCCTGAATAAACATCACTGAGTAGTCAGTTCCAGATGTAAACAGAAAGAAAACGAAAAGAAAATGAATGTTTGGTACAGCCCCCCCACCTACATGCACACACATCCCCTTTTTGGACCTGCCACAACAGCTGAGTATCAAACGATCTTTGCCATAACATGAAGTCTCAGAAACAAAGAGCAGGTCCTAATCCATGTCCCCAATTCCATCTCAAAACATTACAACAGACTTGTCCTTCAGCTGTAGCCTTCTTGGTGAACAGTTTTTCTAGACTGGATAATAAAACAAGCAGTGAAGGAGAACCGGTCTAGATACTGAGATGATCTCACTGAGGATCTGAGCAGCTGTCAGTCTGTGTCAGAGGCAAACCCTATGGTCTTCTCCATAATGTAAGACATTTTGATGTCTTTATGGGCACCAGGTATATGGTCTCCATCTGTAGGTTGCTTGTTAGATGATGTTGAAAGGTTAATACAAAGTGTCACAAATGATGTCTTGTGTTTTGTCATATGTAGGCTGTTAACTTTTACTGAAGTTTCTATTAGCTGATAAATGCATAGATCTTGTTTGCTAGAAAGTTTTAAAATAGTTTTTTCTCCCCATAAGCTCAAACTTTTAACATTTCAGGCCAATACAGTAAATGACCATTACATAAGCAAAATTAGATAAGACATATTGTTTTAGGATGGTCACTGGCTAAGAACACAAACCCGTGACAGATCATATTATAGGAAGACTAAGATAACTGCATCTACTGGAAATGCTAGATCTTAAGGTACGCATGAAGTAAAATCAGTGTTTTGTAAGCATAGGTACACCTATGCAAATCAGATCAGCTTGACTATACTTTCTACTTCACAGGTGGCTTCTCCCTCAAATCTCTATCTACAAAAGAAAATAACATAATTTAACTCCAATAATTATGAATACACTCTCTCAATTTTTTGCCCTTTGTTCAATTAAATACTTCTGTGATGTTACACAATCAACCGATCTTAGAACCAGGTCTTTGAAAGCATACCATGATGCATATCTGTCATTTTAGAGACTATTTATTTATTTATTTCAAAATAGTTCAGTTAAAAGGGACCTGCGACAATTATCTAGTCCAACTGTAATGAGACAGGGTGATTGAAGTTGTGAGAAACTTCTGAATTTAAGTATTACAATAATTTAAGTAAATTTTTGCTTTCAGCACTGCAGGTATCTATTTTGTGTGTGTGTGTGTGTGTGTGTGCATGTGGACAAACATATCTGCAGGTAAAAAATTGATGCTTGCAGATATAAAACTGCATTTGAACTCCACATTCAGACAAAAGTTATATTATCTTCCAAGGTATGTATATAAAGAAAAGTTGTATCTAGTATTGCCAAGACCAGCTAAAAAATGTTCAGCTCGAGTCTTCAACATTCTTGCTATTTTCCCTAGCAAAACTCGTTTAAATTGTAATTATTAAAACAATGAAACTTGAAATTGATACTTTAAAAAATTTTTGAAATCTTTAATTGAATTTATTTTCAACAAGACTAATACTGAATATGCTGTTGTGTAAAGTAAACATGTTCCTTTACCTTTAATCTTGCACGCCAAAGTGGGATTTTTTTTGTTGTTCTCTGTAATAAAAAATTCTTATTGATGCCATTGGTTTAGAAGCTTAGTTAGCTGCTTCAGCAAATTAAGGCATGATTAAAAAAACTAGGATCCAATTTATGTGAATGCATCAGTGCAAAAGCTGGTGATGAGAAATCCCTGCAAATCCTACTGAGTTTATGGCACAAAGCCCCTACTCCGCCATAGGTTCTGAAATTTGCTTGTACTGCAGATTTAAAAAATAAAAATAAAAAATCTCTTTGTACACTCACTCCAGCTCAGAACTGGTTTTGTGTTCCCAGTCACCAGATTCTCTACAAGAAGCCTCTACATGAAATGCAGACCAGTCATCTCATACATAAATATTAGTTTTAGAACAAAATTTAAGCAATTCAAGCACCAGAATTTGTTCCCATTAAATACTTGTTTAGACTTCAATGGAAGGAACTGAATATGAGCAAAGTAGTTTTTAAAGAAAATATTAACTTATACTTTACATAGAAAAAAAAGTACAGAAAAATCCAATGCATAGTTTCCTTTCCATAGTGATAGGGATTTTGAGTTTCATAAAGTCAAGATAAAGTTAATACTTCACAGGAATTTGTGAATAAAATTTAAAAAACCCTCATTACTCTCAGGATATTCATTATATGTGACTGAAAGACATTATGGCTTTTTAATATTTCTTTCCTTGGTTGCAATATTGAACTTGTTCTCTTTGATTCCAAGTTTCTTCAACAAAATTCTTTGTTTATACACACCAAATCATAATATATGATGTCCTCAAAATAATATCAGAAACACTTACTCATCATACTTGATATGATAGATAGCTTCTTCATCAGTGTCCCTGCAGTCTGAGTAAGATGTGGATGGTCTACTGTCCAAATAATTTGCATTCTCTCTAGAATGATCTTGACTTAAGTTTCCATTAATCCTTTTGTAAGAATTGCCAGTCTTTACTTGAGCTTTACCATTGTTATGTCCTTTTGTTGCTCGAGTGACATTTTCTATATGGGCTTCAAACCAGGCTCCAATGCTGACATCACGGGCATCCACCAATTCATTTATCTAAAAGGAAAATTTGATAATGAATATTTATTTTCTGTAATCCTGGTTAAGAACAAAAAGGAAAACTGACTAAACTATTTAACTGTCAATGAAAAGAATTCTACACTGCTGATTTCAACTGGTTTGAGCTTGTGTAAATCAGAGCAATGTTCAGTCATTCAAGTGTTGTGCTTTAAGTATTTTATTCTTCTACTGTTAAAAAGATCTCTTATGAACACAATTTGCATAAAATATATTTTTAAAAGTTGAGGATGATTTATTATTTTTTAACCTACAAAGTAGCTTAATCTCTCTTTCCACTGAGCTTTTTCTTGCTTCATGGAATTGTTCCTTATGACTAAATCAAGCACATATACTTAAAATACTAGCCAACAACCAGATTTTAAGACTTCCCTGTACTTCCAAATTGGGATTATTACTTAACCCAGATACTTTTTGGCCTGCACTGCTGCTGAATCCTCCAGTGTTTGAGAAAGACTTGGAAAGCCCATCTCCCTCCCCCCTCCTAACAAGGCTGCTGTCATAACCAATCGAGACTGGTGCTTCCATAAATCTTTCAACTGAAAGAAAAAGAAGTCTTTTGTGACTCCTCTCCTTTCTGTGCTCACAATAGTGCTGGTAGTAAGTTATTAAACTACTCTATTGTAGAGCATGTTTCATTCATTCATTATCCTAACACATTTTCTCAAGCCTTCAACTAATTAAATACATTTTACTTCAACAATACAAGATTTTTCCTGTGATTCAAGTTAAACCACTGAGGTATACATTACTTCAGTTACACAGGCATTCTTTTAAAAACTGTAGTGTATAAACAGTTATTTTCTTTGAAATGTCAACTGGATTAAAATAGTATTAAAAAACCCCGCTTAAGCAACACCTTCATACACTGCACACCAAGTGTAAGAAAACATTACTGCGCTAGAACTGCTATGGAGCCATACCAAGTGAAAAAGATAAGGCATATGGAAAAGGACTCTAAGATGAAAAATTAAAAGTAAATTATAAAAATGCCCAGAATATATTCAGTTACTGTAAAATCAAATTGAAGAAACTACTTTTCAGAAATAATATTTAACAGGAAGGTTTCACAGATGTATTTTTAGTTTTACTTTATTTGCAAAACATCCTTTTCTTCTAATTTTTTTTACATAAAGAAGCAAAGTTACCTTCTGAAGACTATCTAAATGTCCCTTAAAAAAAACCCAACACCAACCAAAAAAAAAAAAACAAACAAAAAAACAACCAAAACACCCAAAACACCCAAAACAGAAAAATTGAGCCCAAAAGATAACACGTTAATGTAGCAGCCAACCTCAGGGCATGAACAAACTTTTTTCACCACACTACGATGCATACAAGACAATTGTGCATTTCCAATATATTTAATAAGCAGGATCTGTACTGATACATAGATGGAACATTTATAAAACTAATTTTTCTGGGAAAAATTGATAGGGTTGAATTGATTCAGGGGCTGTGTTATGTGTTTACTGTTTTTTAAAATGAGGACAGTTTAATTTGCCACAGATGTGTATGGTTTAATTTATAGCCTTAATCAAGCAGCAAGATTGAGACAGAGATGGATATTTATTCTTACTACACCCAGAGACCAGCATCTATAAATAAAACATGAATGATATTACTTATCAGTAGTTAAACTGAAGCAATCATTAGGTAATTTGAAGTACAAATAAAAGCAGTTCCTCAACTAACAAATTTATCGAGAGACAGAGGGTGAAAGGTAAGAATATAATGCATAAAGTATATATCATATTGAGCCTATTCCTTCTTAATTGTTATATGCTTCCTTGGAAAAAAAAAAAGCATACAAAAAATAAAACCTTTCCTTCCCCCCTTAAAATGCCAGTATCCAATTTAAATTTTTATTCTCAACTCCCACAATATTAAAAGTATGCCTTTTTAAAACAGAAACATATAATACACAAATGAAAGCTCCACCTTGTGGTCAGTCTGTTGACCTATTTTAAACATAAGGAGTGGATATTTCTGTGAGGAAACCTCAGGAAAACATTGCTATATACACTTAGGCATGTGTTGTGGTTTAACTCCAGCCAGCAGCTAAGTATCACTCAGCTACTTGCTCACTTCCCCTGCTCCGTGGAAAGGGAAGCAGAATCAGAATAAAAAGTAAAACTCATGGGTTGAGATAAGAACAGTTTAATAATTAAAATGAAGTGATTTGCAACTTCCTCCTCCTGAAAATGCAGTTGAGACAGACATTATTGAGGTTTCCCCACCTGCAGCTACTTCTTCAGACTAGCTACAAAATAGCAAAGAAGCCATGTTATTCAAGCCAAAAAAACATGAGCCAGAAAGAAGTCTCCTGTGATCATTCCTCCCAAATGCATCTTTCTGTGCTGTGATACTCACACTTCGACAAAAGACTTCCCAGCCTTGTAGAGAATAAAAGCAAATAATTTCGAGTATAAACCCTTGAGGACTATATCACAGTTACTTTATATACCACCCCTTATGGTATATATGCCTAATGAACTAAAGATGTAGACAATAGCAGAGGAGTTCAAAGAAAAGCTAAAGCATTCAGAATAATGTTAATCAGTGGCACAAAACCAAAGCCTTTTTAATCTGTAACTCTGTTATGAATATAATTTGACTCGGTAAATCAACATGGACACTTTAAGCTTAAAGGCAGCCATTGATACAGAGAGCTTTAAACTAGACTTAGCAGGGGAAGGGGATGTGGTTTTGAGCAACAGAGAAGAGACAGGGGCTGTTGATGTGTTAGGGACCAACAGGGCAGGGAAACATCTGTGATCATAACAATCACATGAACATATGTGGTCATAAACCATCAAAGAGCCCCAAAGTGCCCCCAGACTCATTTCTGGAGCCTTCCACCAGAGGACTGCACATGATCCACAGTGTTGCATCAGACAGCATAAAACTTCCCCCCAGGGGAGGTACCTGGGCATTCCCACATAAACCTGAACGTATATTAACCCACTGAACTCTTTGTTTCGTGGGCCCCCACCCCTGATGGATCAAGACTGCGACCATCACTTTGACCAATGGACATAGAAATTACAAAAATCACATCTTGCATCTGGATCCATGGGTGGTGATATCTTTCCTCTCCACTGTCTAATCTTGTCCTTTGTTTCTCTTTCTTTCTTTTCCATATATATTTTTAAAGTGATATTTTTATACTTTTATACTGTTATATTTCTATAGATAATAACCAAAACAGCTACATACCTCTTTTTCATTGCAATTAAATTGTATTATAATTTTAAAAATCCTTTTTATATATATATATATATATATACACACACACACACACCCCCCTCCACACACCCACACCTGTCATTCAGTGTCATTTCACTCTAATCCACCCCAAGGGATCTATCAACAAGAACTTCAGTTACCCCACCTCAGGGGCAGGTTATAACATCAGGTGAAGTTCCCAGTGACTGAAAAAAAGGGAAACATTGCACCAATTTTTAAAAAGGGTAGAAAGAAGGACCTTGGAAACTATCAATCTGTCAGCCTCACCTCTGTGCCTGGGAAGATCATGGAACAGATCCTCCTAGAAGATATGCTAAGGCACATGGAGGACAGGGAGGTGATTTGAGGCAGCCAGTACGGCTTCACCAAGGGCTGGCATTGATGTCATTCCTGTGCTGAGCGAGCTACCTTGTGGGGAGAATGAAGGATTACATCTCCCTTTTCTCTGGGATTGATGCAACTGGCTCTGTTGCATGGGCTCCAGAGGTTCTTGTTCATCTTTATGTAAGCTGTTTGATTCTGTTATCTAACAAACATCATTGGTTTTTTGTTGAGTATGTAGGACCTAGTTTCATCCTGGCATAAGAGGAAACAACTTGTCGGTGAGGCCACAGAGAAACATAGAATAGTTTGGACTGGAAGGGACCTTTAAAGGTCATCTAGTTAAACCCCCCCTGCAATGGAGGTTGACATGCCCTGAGGCGGTAGGATGTGTGGGAGGATTTAGGCAGATGCCTAAGGTGGTTATCATATCTGATAGCCTGGGGTTTTATGCCTGGACAGGCACGTAATCCCATTGAATTGATGTGCTACTTGACAGAAGGGTGTCTTGCCCCCCCCAACGAGACTCAGCAGTATTGGGGCATGACCTGTGCCTATTGAGCCTCTGTTCAGCACCATTAGAGGAGCAGAAGAAGGAGTGCCTCTACATCTGAGGACACAGTGGCTGAGACAAGGACCCAAACCCCAACTACAGTAATTGCCCCAGTAGTCAAAAAGAAACACTGGATGTGTAGGTTGACAGGTCCATACCATTGATAAGTAAGGGAGGAGGAGGAGGAGGAAGGGTCTGATCAAGAAGCTGGTTCTTTGACAAAGAAACAGGAGGAGGAAGTGGCAGACCACCCAAGAGGCAGAAACCACATGGTTCCTAACCCTGAGTAAGTGAACTTCAAGATCAGTGGAAAGATTACAGGCTTCAGCCAGGCAAGTCAATTGCCTGATTGCTCTGATGCTGGGATATTGGGGGCCAACAGTCAGGAATTAGAGGGTAAGGAAGCCCAGCAGCTGGTATCCTTATCTTGGGACTGGCAAATTGACAAAGAAATCAGAAGAGAGGCAACAATTCTCAGTCTCTGGAGGTGGCTCCTGTTGAGTGTGAAGGTGAGATATCCCCTCAAGGATGATCTTGTAAATTACCGAGGGAAGTGGACCATTACTGAGGAAGGCATCCAGTATCTGAGAGAATTAATGGTGGTAAAAGTCATCTGCAGTGACCTGGACAGCAACCAGGTCTCCAAAGATCTGAATAACATCCAGTGTACATGGGTCACGTGGAGGAGGTTTGTTTGGAATACACCAGTGTTGTACTCCTACACCCTGTCAGTGATGAACTGGACAGGCTTCAATATGCCAACTGTGGAGAGACTGTCCCACCAGCTCCAGCATTCCAAAGAGAATCTCTCATCCTCCTCATCCCTGTGGGCCAGCGTCTTGGCTGTCAGGGGGCCCCATGGAGCCAGCATCTCCCAGCCAGAGGTAAAGGGAGCCCCAGGATCACCCTATGTGACCAGAGGGAGGACATGAGGAAGTGGGATGGTGAGCCCACCTCAAAACTAGAAGCCCACATGTGTGACTTGCAGAGGAGGACAGCTGCTAAGAAGAGGCCATGCAAGAAGGCTTTTGTTCCAGGTGCTGTTGAAATGGTAGAAGGCAACTGGCGACCAGCAATCCCCCAGATGCAGAAGAAGGGCTGAGTGCACCTCTCCTCTTGATTTTGGTGAAAGGACTTCTGGTCTGACACCGCAGGTGTCAGATAGTGAATATGCCAATGAGGAATAGAGGGTCCCTGCCTTCAGCCAGGCAGTGGAAAGGGATGACTGAGTGTACTGGACCGTATGGGTTCTATGGCCTGGCACATCAGACCCTGAGGATTATAAGGCTCTGGGTAGACACTAGTACACAGTGTACCCTAATGCCATTGCGGTACAAGGGGGTGGAACGCATCTGGATTTCTGGACTGACAGGGGGATCCCAGTTGTCATCTGTGTTGGAGGCTGAGGTGAGCCTAACGGAACAAGTGGTGAAAGTACTCCATTGTGACTGGCCCAGGGGCTCTGTGCATCCTTGGCATAAACTACCTTAGGAGAGGGTACTACAAGGACACAGAAGGATACCAGTGGGCCTTTGTTGTAGCTGCTGTGGATACAGAGAAGACTAAACAACTGTCTACCTTGCTCAAACGTTCAGAGGATCCCTCTGTTGTGGGGTTGCTGTGAGTCAAAGAACAGCAGATGCCAATTGCTACTATGACGGTGCAATATTGCAACAATATTGCATCATCTGAGACTCCCTGTTTCCCATCCACAAGTTGATTTGTCGACTGGAGAGCAAATGGGTGATCAGAAAGACTTTCTTGCCTTTTAGTAGTTCCATATGGCCAGTGCAAAACTCTGACAGAGGGTGCAGGTTAACAGTGGACTATTGTGACCTGAACAAAGTCACACTGCCATTGAAGGACATGCTAGAACTCTTATATGAACTGGAGTTGAAGGCAGCCAAGTGGTATGCCACAACTGATATTGTCAATGTGCTTTTCTCGATCCCTTTGGCAGCAGAATGCAGGCCACAGTTTGCTTTCACATGGAGGAGTGTCCAGTACACCTGGAATCAAGTGCCCCAGGGGTGGAGGCACAGCCCTACCATTTGTCACAGACTGATCCAGACTACACCAGAACAGCGTGAAGCCCCTGAGCACCTGCAATACATTGATGACATCATTGTGTGGGGCAACACAGCATAGGAAGTGTTTGAGAAAGGGGAAAGGATAATCCAGATTCTTCCAAAAGCTGGTTTTGCCATAAGACAAAGCAAGGTCAAGGGACCTGCACAAGACATCCAGTTTTGGGGAATAAAATGGCAAGATGTAAGTTTTCACAGAACCAAGAGGTGTGATCAATAAGATTCCATACACTTCAAAAGTTGTTGGTACCGAAGCACAGCTCCTCTTGGCACTGTGATTGCCTGTGCTACACTGGATGCTCAAAGGAAACGTCTGCTCTACACATCACACAACCGACGCTATGTGGAGTAAGTGGGGAGCGTTAATCATGCAATGGGCTCAAGTGGGGGACCCCAACCACCCAGGAATCCTGGAAGACATTGGGGACTGGCCAGAAGGCAGAGATTTTGGAGCATCGCCTGAGGAGGTGGCTTGTGCCCAAGAGGGGCCAACATATAATGAGTTATTAGAAGGTGAAAGGCAATATGCTCTGTTTACTGACGGATCCTGTTGTGTTGTAGGAAACCATTGGAAGTGGAAAGCAACAACACATCAAATTGTTGAAGCCACCAAAGGAGAAGGCAAGTTTATTCAGTTTGCAGAAGTGAAAGCCATCCAGCTGGCCCTACAGATTGCTGAATGAGAACAGTGGCCAGTACTCTATACAGACTCATGGATGGTGGCAAATGCCCTGTGGGAGTGGCTACAGCAATGGAAACAGATCAACTGGCCGTGTGGAGGTAAACCCATCTGGGCTGCTGTACTGTGTCAAGACATTGCTGCCCAGGTAGAAAAACTTGCTGTAAAGGCACATCATGTAGATGCTCACATGCCCAAGAACCATGTCCCTGAAGAACATCAAAACAACAAGCAGGTAGACCAGGCTAACAGAATTGGAGTGGCTCAGGTGGACCCGGACTGAGAAAGTAAGGGTGATCTATTCATAGCTTGGAGAGCCCATGACACATCAGGACATCTAGGGAGAGATGCAACGTACAGATGGGCTTGTGATCGAGGGGTGGAGCTGACTATTGAGGCCATCACACAGGTCACCCATGAATGCAAAATGCACTGCAACGAAGCGAGCCACACAACTAAAGTGTCCCTGGAATGGTGGTGGCTGGGATATTGATATGGTGAGGCCTGGTATATTGACTATATTGCCACAAACTTGTCAAGGCAAGTGCTGCGTGGAAGCAACTTACTGGGTAGCTAGAAACATACCCTGTAAACCCTGTCACCACTTGAAACACCATCCTGGGCCATGAAAGGCCAGTTCTGTGGCAACAGGATATTACCGCAGGCCTGGGCCCTAGGGTATATCACCGTGTCCTGCAGCCATAGGGAGGAGAAGGAGAGAAGATCCAGCAGGCAGGAATTGTGCAGCAAGATTGATTTATTTAATTATTTTACAAACTCTTTTATAGACTTTTTTCTTCATAGTCTAATTGGACAAAGGATCAGCCACCCTTTGGGGTGATTGGCTAAAATCCTAAAACATCCATTGTCAAAATATTTTTCTACTGTACCATAAACAAGACTTTTCAAGGTTGCAGGTGGCTTGGTTGTTTACATTCCCTGCTACCTCTTCTGTGAGAGAGAAAAGTCTCTCACGGACTTAGAAAATAGCAAGAAAATCCTTGTTAGCAGCATTTTTGTATCTACAACAGGACACCCCAGAAAGAATCGAGTCAGACAATGGGACTCATTTCTGAAACAACTTCATAGACTCCTGGGCCAAGAGCGTATCACATCCCCTATCACCCACAAACCTTCGGAAAGATGTTGAGGGCACTCGGCGCTGGGAAATAGAAACATTGGGATGTAAAATTAGCAGAAGCCACTTGGCTGGTTAACACCAGAGGGTCTCATAACTGACTTGGTCCTGCCCAAACACAGCTTCATTAAGATTTAAAGAATAACATAAGTTGGAAGACAATCAGTACTTGAGGGGCTCTACTTTGTTATAGAAGGAGAGAAAAGCTACAAGAAGGTGTGTTTTCCTGAAGTACACACACTACACTACAGTTAATGTTACAAGGGGCTCATAACCAGTAAGGCTACATTCTCATAGCCAGCTACTGCAAGGAAACAGCTATGCCCACAACATAGTACCACTTTCTCCAGCATACCCTTCCCTCTGCAATTAAGATAACACTTTCTGGTCTGTTCCAGCTTTCCAAGTTGTACTAAAGAAATGTCAGATATAGAAAATTCAGGATATAGCCCCAGGTCTATAAATGAACAGACAAGGACAATCTGTGCACGTTCAAAGGAAATTAATACAATAGACACTTTAAATCCTTACTGAACACAGTATTACTTATAAAAAAAGTTCTTCTTCCCAGTAGTCAGCTCCTACATCACCAGAAATCATGAAAGCATTACAGAAATGAGTCACAGATAATCCCTCCGACAAATTAAGCATTCAACCTAAAAAAATGGCAATTTTCATCAAAATAAGTACTGCAATTTGTCTCTGAAATGCAGCTTCAGGAAATGGGTAAACAGCAAGTCCCCCGATAAGCTTGATAGGACATTCAATCCAACAACTGTTTATATAGCAGATTAAGTAAAGCTTTGCTCAAAGACAACTCCCCTAAATGAGGGTGGCTAGGCAATGCATTAAACTAAAAGATATACATTTGGTAAACAATCTTAAATAATATTTAAAAGAACATTCATCATCAGTACAGAATTTACATTTATGAAGCCAAATTTAGAAATATATCCTCTGAGAGAAGGCACAACCACCCCTCCCCCACCAGGTTTGGGAAAAAAATAAATTTTCCTCAAAGGAAAGTGAAGGAGATAAAACTATTTATTTAACAAACACACGGGAAAGGAAAATCATGCTAAATAATAAAATCTTTCGCTGTGGAGGAAAAACCTGAGAAAGTGTTAGAGTCCTCCCTTTGGTCTCCTCGGAGCTGGGGCTTGGGCCAGGGCCAGGCCCTCTCTGCCCAGCAGAAAGTCTTCCCGATGTGCTCTGATGTTAAAGCAATCAAGCAGTCCAGTAGAAAAGGGAGAAAATCTGAAATTCTAGGGAAGGAAAAATTCAACTCTCAGTCTCTCTCCAGAGAAAAAGCAGCTGAACCACTGGCCAAAAAAAAAAAAAACTGTCCTAGGAGCAGCAAGCCAGGTGCTTCCTCCCTCCCCTGCCACAGCTGGGAAACAAATTGCTATCTGTCTGTGACCTTGAACAATCTGCAAACTGCTCTGAAAAAGTTTTGCTCAGTTTTTCCTTCCCCCTCTCAGGCTCGGTTTAGAGGCATAGAAAGGCACAAAAATTAATTTCTGGGCATAGGGCAGCAACATGGGATACACATCATAAAGTCACCCCAGGACATTCCACCCCTTATCCCATATCGTTGGCTCAATGCCCAAATTAATATATTTTAATTCTACACACACATTAATACATATATATATATATACACAGCTATATGTGAACAGTGACAGTGACAATCAGCAAGCAGGGGTATACAAGCATTTCACACTACAGGTGGTTCTCATACAACAATCAGATCTCCCTGCAGTACACGACGTGTTGTTCCATCTTTCTGCATTACCCACCATGTGCAACCAGGTCCCTGAGCAAAGACAACCCCACGGATGGGTTTGTCTGTACTCGAGGCCGAATTCATCCACACAGTCTTTCCTAACAGACCTCTGACATGCACTACTGGGACCTTATCTCCATCTACTGTATGCAGGGATTCAGACTGGGCTGGACCAGCTCTATTGGTGGAACCTCGGGTGTTAACTAACCAGGTGGCCTTTGCTAGATGCTGCTCCCAATTTTTGAAAGTTCCCCCACCTAGTGCCTTCAAGGTGGTTTTCAACAATCCATTGCACCATTCCACTTTGCCTGCAGCTGGTGCATGGTAAGGGATATGGTACACCCACTCAATGCCACGTTCTCTAGCCCAGGTATTAATAAGGCTATTCTTGAAATGAGTCCCATTGTCAGATTCAATTCTCTCAGGGGTGCCATGCCTCCAAAGGACTTGCTTCTCAAGGCCCAGCATGCTGTTACGGGCAGTAGCGTGAGGCACGGGGTAGGTCTCCAGCCATCCTGTGGTGGCTTCTACCATTGTGAGCACATAGCGCTTGCCTTGGCGGGTTTGAGGCAGTGTGATGTAATCAATCTGCCAGGCCTCCCCATACTTGTATTTGGACCATCACCCACCATACCACAGGGGCTTCACCTGCTTGGCCTGCTTGATCGCAGCGCATGTCTCACAGTCATGGATAACCTGCAAGATACTATCCATGGTTAGATCCACCCCTCAATCTCGTGCCCACCTATAGGTGGCATCTCTGCCTTGATGACCTGAGGCATCATGGGCCCATCGAGCTAGGAACAGCTCTCCCTTGTGTTTCCAGTCCAAGTCTACCTGTGACACTTCTATCTTTGCAGCCTGATCTACCTGCTTGTTGTTTTGCTGTTCCTCATTAGCCCTACTCTTGGGGACATGGGCATCTACATGATAGACTTTCACAACTAGTTTTGTTACTCGGGAAGCGATGTTTTTCCACTCTTCAGCAGCCCAGATTGGTTTTCCCCTACACTGCCAATTAGCTTTTTCCCACTTTTCTAGCCATCCCCACAGAGCATTGGCTACCATCCATGAATCAGTGTAGAGGTAAAGCTTTGGCCACTTCTCTCTTTCAGCAATGTCCAGGGCTAGTTGAACAGCTTTGAGTTCAGCGAGTTGGCTTGATCCACCTTCTCCTTCAGTAGCTTCTGCAACCCGTCGTGTGGGACTCCATACGGCTGCTTTCCACTTTCGTTTCATCCCTACGATGCGACAAGATCCGTCAGTGAAAAGAGCGTAGCGTGTGTCTTCTGATGGCAGTTGCTTGGACAGTGGAGCTTCTTCAGCGCGTCACTTGTTCTTCTTCATCAGCGAGACCAAAGTTTTCACCTTCAGGCCAGTTTGTGATTATTTCCAAAATCCCAGGGCGATTCAGTTTTCTGATACAGGCGCGCTGTGTGATGAGAGCAATCCATTTGCTCCATGTGGCATTGGTGGCATGGTGGGTAGAGGGAACCTCTGCTTTGAACATCCACCCCAGCACCGGTAGTCGGGGTGCCAGGAGGAGTTGTGCCTCAGTGCCAATTACCTCTGAGGAAGCTTGGATTCCTTCATAGGCTGCCAAGATGTCCTTCTCTGTTGGGGTGTAGTTGGCTTCAGACCCTCTGTAACTTCGGCTCCAAAATCCCAGTGGTCAACCTCGAGTCTCACCAGACACCTTCTGCCAAAGGCTCCAGGACAGACCATGGCTCCCAGCTGCAGAGCACATTCTTCACTTCTGGTCCTGTCCTTACTGGGCCAAGGGCTATGGCATGAGCCATTTCCTGCTTGATCTGGGCGAAGGCTTGCTGCTGTTCTGGGCCCCAGTGGAAATCATTCTTCTTGCAGGTAACCAGGTAAAGAGGACTCACAATCTGGCTGTATTCAGGAATATGCATCCTCCAAAAGCCTATGGCACCTAGGAAAGCTTGTGTTTCCTTCTTGTTGGTTGATGGAGACATTGCTGTGATCTTATTGATGACCTCAGTGGGAATCTGAAGCCGTCCATCTTGCCATTTCACTCCCAGGGACTGGATCTCTTGAGCAGGTCCCTTGACTTTGCTCTTCTTGATGGCAAAACCAGCTTCCAGGAGAATTTGAATTATTCTCTCTCCTTTCTCAAACACTTCTGTTGCGGTGTTCCCCCACACAATGATGTAATCAATGTACTGCAAATGTTCTGGAGCCTCAGCCTTTTCTAGTGCAGTCTGGATCAGTCCATGGCAGATGGTGGGACTGTGCTTCCACCCCTGGGGCAGTCGGTTCCAGGTGTACTGCACACCCCTCCAGGTGAAGGCAAACTGAAGCCTGCACTCTGCTGCCAGAAGAATGGAGAAAAATGCATTAGCAATGTCAGTAGTGGCGTACCACTTCGCTGCTTTGGACTCCAGCTCATACTGGAGCTCCAACAAGTCCGGCAGAGCAGCGCTCAATGGTGGAGTGACTTCATTCAAGGCATGATAGTCCACATTCAATCTCCATTCTCCTTCCGATTTGCGCACAGGCCAAATGGGGCTGTTGAAGGGTGAGTGGGTCTTGCTGACCACCCCTTGGGTCTCCAACTCACAGATCATCTTGAGGATGGGATTCACAGCATCTCGATTTGTCCAGTACTGTCGGCGATGCACTGTCGAGGTAGCAATTGGTACTCTTTGTTCTTCCACCTTCAGAAGGCCTACTGCAGATGGGTTCTCTGATAGTCCAGGCAAGGTCTTCAATTGCTTAATGCCCTCTGTCTCCACAGCAGCTATTCCAAAAGCCCACTTGAGTCCCTTTGGGTCTCTGAAATACCTGCTTCGGAGGAATTCAATTCCTAAAATACACGGGGCCTCTGGGCCAGTCACAATGAGATGTTTCTTCCACTCATTTCCAGTCAGGCTCACCTCAGCTTCCACCAAGGTCAAATTTTGTGATCCACCTGTTACACCAGAAATAGAAACAGATTCTACCCCCACATGCTGCGATGGGATTACTGTACACTGCGCACCAGTGTCAACCAAGGCATCATATTTTTGTGGTTCTGATGTACCAGGCCAACGAATCCACACAGTCCAAAAAACACGGTTTTCCCTGACCTCTACCTGGCTAGAGGCAGGGCCCCTCTATGCCTGGTTATCCTTCTTTCCCTGGGCCTACATCTTAGAGGTTCCTTCATGGGAATCAGACATGCCATCGTCTTTTCCATCATTTCCAGCAGTTTGGCTACAAGCAGCTGGAGCTGCTTCCTTTTTGGTAGAACTTCCTTTCTAAGACTTGCGCTCCTTCAATTCACGCACTCGTGCTGCCAGAGCAGAGGTGGGTTGTCCACCGCACCTCTTCACGTTTTCCCCACTGTCACACAGGAATTTCCACAGCTCACTTCGTGGGATGTTCCTTCTCTCTGGGGAATGTCCGCTGAGAAGGCACTCTTTAATCTCCTGGAGACTCTTCTCCATCTTATCTTCAATTCTCTGCACATGTGTTTCCACAGCTGCGATTCTTGCATGTGTTGGGCCATGCACAGAGTCTGCATATGCTCAGAGCTTCACTGCCATATCCTGCACGGTCTCATTCGCACCATCGTCTGGTTTCATTATTGCTAAAGCAGAAGCGTATTCTTGTGGCCCAAGTTGTATAAGTTTCCGCCACATATATGGAATAACTCTGGCCCGGTCTGGACTCCTCAATCCTGGGTCATTTGTGAAGACAACCTCTACCACCCCTAGTTCTCTCAGGCGTTGGATCCCTTGTTCTATGGTCTTCCACTGGGTTTGCTGCATGTAGAGATCATCTACACACATATATCTTTCGCCCACGCCTGTCAAGACCCGTCTCCAGACACTGGTAGAGTCAGCCTCCCTTATCATCGCTTGGTCGATCACTGGATCACGTTACAGGGATCCCAAATGCCTCGCTTCAGCACCATCCAGCATCACGTCATCACCTGCCGCATCCCAAATACGGACCATCCAACTTATTATGGATTCATCAGACCGTCGGGTGTAATCTTTTCTTAGGCTGTGAAGGTCCTTTATGGACATGGACTCAGTAATGGTTTCTGTGCTTGAGTCAGTTGGTGGTTTTGAGGTTCCTTCCCCTGCATCTTTTGAAGCCTAAGGACCAGAAAGACATGAGTACATCGAGCCAGAGAGACCTTATGAACTCAACCAGCATGGTGACTATTTTACCCCAACACTGAATAAGTAAATTCAAACCAAAATGTAATTACTACAGGTTTTTTCACTTTCCTTCGAGCCACGCAGTTGGGCGCCACTAAATTTGTTCCGGTTTGGCCAAATTTAGAAATATATCCTCTGAGAGAAGGAACAACCACCCCTCCCCCACCAGGTTTGGGAAAAAAATAAATTTTCCTCAAAGGAAAGTGAAGGAGATAAAACTATTTATTTAACAAACACACAGGAAAGGAAAATCATGCTAAATAATAAAATCTTTCACTGTGGAGGAAAAACCTGAGAAAGTGTTAGAGTCCTCCCTTTGGTCTCCTTGGAGCTGGGGCTTGGGCCAGGGCCAGGCCCTCTGTGCCCAATGGAAAGTCCTCCCGATGTGCTCTGATGTTAAAGCAATCAAGCAGTCCAGTAGAAAAGGGAGAAAATCTGAAATTCTAGGGAAGGAAAAATTCAACTCTCAGTCTCTCTCCAGAGAAAAAGCAGCTGAACCACTGGCCAAAAAAAAAAAAAACTGTCCTAGGAGCAGCAAGCCAGGTGCTTCCTCCCTCCCCTGCCACAGCTGGGAAACAAATTGCTATCTGTCTGTGCCCTTGAACAATCTGCAAACTGCTTTGAAAAAGTTTTGCTCAGTTTTTTCCTTCCCCCTCTCAGGCTCAGTTTAGAGGCATAGAAAAGCACAAAACTTAATTTCTAGGCATAGGCAGTGATATGGGATACACATCATAAGGTCACCCCAAGACATCAGTACAGAATTTACATTTATGAAGTCGATAGGCAAATAACTAAAGCTGTATTTCATATACGTCATTAATGACTCTGAAAGGATATTAGAATATGTACTAAAACAAGAATAACTTGGTTTAGAGCAGGAATAACAGATTTTTTCATTCCACTAGCTCTTCTAACTCGAGTAATTTAGAAAACAGTCAGGTTCCCTTAGTAAAATTCACTTCCATTTTTTCTTCCTGTTTAGCATACTTCTAAAACCTAGGGCCTCATTAACGTCTTTTGATTGATGCACCACCAATAAACAGCTACACTTGGTGCATCTGTCATCACTCTTTCAGTATACTGCGCATCTACAAGTACAAGAAAAAGATGACATCTTCCAAACACTTAGACATTCCTAGCCTTTACAAATCATGCAATGATTTTGTTATTTAGTTGCTTCTTAGGGAGCACAGCAGCCCAGAGCACTGCAAACAGAGATGCAGCCACTAGCAGGGGCAGTTTGTGGTGCAGGGCGCCTGGGATGCTGCAGAGGCTGCTCTCAGTTTGCACAGCAGGTTGCACATAGAAAGGCCGACTCCTGATTAGGGAGGATCCGCCTCACAGAGAGCAGCAGATAGTGACATGGTAGTTGTTGCACCAGTTATTAGCACAACTGTGGTACAGAGGGGACAGGCACTTATGCTGAGGACTGTGTGAGGCTGCTTGGAGATTGTGCAGCGATGATCTCAACATGAAGCAGGGCACGCTCCCCAGTACTGACTGGTGATGATGCCCTTGGCACACTGGAGACCCCGATCCAAACAGTTGGGACAGGGTGGGAGGATGGCACTTCCCAGGTCTCGGGCTGCAGAGAGTGCCTGAGGCCTCTCTGTGGGACTGCAGGCAGTGGTGGCATCTCCTGTGAGAGATGTGCTCTGGTCAAGGTGTTGAGTCACCAGGGTGAAGGAGATGCAGGAAGAAGTGAGCAGACTGCAAATCATCAGGGAGGACTATGAGGAGATTGACAGGGTCTTTGCAGAAACTCTGCAGAGACAATGACCTGAGCCACACACAGCAAGGAAGGAAGGACAACTAAAGATCATGGTCAAACAGGGAGCTGAGGGTGGCTGTCAAGATGGAGAAGGCTGGAAGCTTGTGACTTCTGGCAAATGGAAGAAAGGCTCCTGCTCCACCGGCAGACCTGCAACTGCCCTGGGCATAGTGTCCTGGGCACCGATGAGGACAAACAAGACCCTTCCGGGTATGCATCAGAGCCAACTGAGCCCAAACCTTGTGTCTGCACAAAGGGAAAAAGGAAAGTGACAGTGATTGGAGTCCCCCTCCCATGCTGGACAGGAGACACCTATCTGCTGACCCAAGCTGATGTCTCTGGAGGTTTTTTTGCTTGCCAGGAGCCAGGATCTGTGATGTTGCAGAGGGACTGCCAAGGCTTGTCTGGCTCTCAGACTATTACC
Organism: Corvus moneduloides; assembly: GCF_009650955.1. Classification (NCBI taxonomy): domain Eukaryota; kingdom Metazoa; phylum Chordata; class Aves; order Passeriformes; family Corvidae; genus Corvus; species Corvus moneduloides. The sequence goes on along the minus strand of NC_045510.1, from coordinate 9,340,285 downwards.
CCTTCCTGCACTTCCACGTGGGCACCAATGTTACTGCCAGGGGTAACCTGGAGTATTTCACAAGTGCCTACAGAACTCTGGGGGCGAGGGTGAAGGGCATGGGGACCCAGGTGGTATTCTCAATACTGCCAGTGAGGAAGAAAGGCTCAGGTATAAGTAGACTCATCTAGTGGGTCAATACTTGGCTGTGTGGCTGGTGTCACAGGCAAGGCTTTGGCTCCTATGGCCATGGGACACTTTTTGAGCAGCAAGGACTACCAAGCAGGGGTGGGATACATCTGACAAAGTGGGACAAGAGTGTTTTTGCAAACAGGCTTGCTAACTGAGTGAGGTGGGCTTTAAAGTAGGTATGCCAGGGGAGGGTTACTCTAACCTGAAGACAAATGAAGGCACAAGGGGCAGAACAAACATATCTGGGGGACAGCATGACAGGAGAGGCTCTCACACTTACCCTGTAAAACCAGCATGACTCGGGGCCCATCTCAAAAGCCTGAACAGAAACACATATAGCATGGGGAACAAGCAGGAGGAATTAGAAGTCTGTACACAGTTGCAGAGCTATCGCCTCATTTGGATTATGGAGGCGTGGTGGGATAGCTCTCCTGATTGGAGTGCTCCAATGGAGTGACGAAGGCTTTTCAGGAAAGATAGGGTGGACAGGCGAGGAGGAGGAGGGGTTAAGCTCTACACAAAGGGGCGGCTTGAATGCATGGAACTTTACCTTAGGACAGGTGACAAAGCAGCTGAAAGCTTGTGAGAAAAGATTAGAAGACAGACCATCACAGGTGATGCTGTACTAGCTGTCTGCTACAGACCTCCTGATCCAGAAGAAGAGGTAAATGAAGTCTTCTTTAGGCAGCTGGAGAAATCTTCACAGTCACATGCCCTCGTACTCATTTAAGCACTCCAGTATCTGCTGGAAGGACAATACAGCAGGGGGCAAACAATCCAGGAGACTTCTGGAGTGTATAGAAGACTATTTCTTGATGCGAGTGATCAGTGAACTGACTAGTGAAAATGCACTGTTGGACCTGCTACTCACAAACAAGGAAGGACAACATTTTATGATCTTATGAAAAACTGGTTGATGGTGTGAAGGTCGAGGGCAGCCTTGGCTGCAGTGACCGTGAGACTGTGGAGTTTAAGATCCTGAGAGGCATGATCAAGATAAACAGCAGAATTACAACCCTGGACTTCAGAAGAGCAGGGTTTGGCCTATTCAGAGACCAGCTTGGCAGGATCCCAGAGGAAATTGCCCTAGAGGGCAAGGGTACCCAGGAGAGCAGGTTGATCTCCAAGGACAAACTCCTCAGAGCACAAGAACGGTCCATTTGCAATGTACAGGAAGTCAAGCAAGTGTGGCAGAAATCCAGCATGGATGAACAGGAAACTCCTGACTGCGCTCAGACACAAATAAAGGAAGTACACAGGAGGTAGAAGCAGGGGCATGCTACTTGGGAGGAATATAAAGGCGCTGCGTGTGCAAGTAGAAATGCAGTCAGGAAAGCCAAAGCTCAGCTGGAGTTGAACCTAGCAAGGGAGGTGAAGGGCAACAAGAAAGGTTTTTCTAAGTACATCAGTACCAAAATGAAGACTTAAGGAGAGCATGAGCTCATTGTTCAGTAGGGCAGGGCACCTTGCAACAAGCAATAGGGAAAAGGCTGAGGTACTCGATGCCTTTTTTTGCCTCAGTTTTCACTGGTAAGGTCTTCCCTCAGGCCTCCCAGGTCCCTGAGCATCCTAGCAGAGTCTGGGGGAGTGAAGTAGTAGCCCCAGTAGAGGAGGAAAGAGTTAGAAACCACTTAACCCACTTGGACATACACAAGCTCATGGGATCAGATGGCATACATGGGCTCAGAGTTGTGATCGGCGGTGCAAAGTCCAGCTGGGGCCCAGTAACTAGTGGGGTCCCTCAGGGATCAGTACTAGAACCAATACTGTTTAATGTCTTCATTAACAACCTGGATGAGGGGACAAAGTATACTCTTGGGAAATCTGCAGATGACACCAAAATTGGCAGGGGAGCAGTCAGTGTGCGGGAGGGCAGGGCTGACTTTCAGAGGGATCTGGACAGTCTGGAGAAACGTGCTGACGGGAACCTCATGAAGTTCAACAAAAACAAATACCAAATCCTGCACCTGGGCTGGACTAACCCTGTGCAACAGTACAGGCTGGAGGTTGACTGCATAGGAAGCAGCTCTGCTTCACTGAGGTGAGTTTTACCAGTCTTTATCTCCTTGAATTCTCCTTCTTGAGATAGGTGTGATGTTTGCCTCTTTCCAGTCATCAGGAACCCTCAGGGTCATCTTGTCTGGTTCCATGGACTCGTGTATGTCCAGTTGGCTGAAGCGCTCCCTAACTCAGTCTTCCTCTGCAGTGAGTAATACTTCCTTGGCCCAGAGTCTGCCACTAGGTTCAGGAATCTGGGAGACCTGAGGGCCAACCTTACCTGTAAAAAACTGAGGCAAGGAAGGCACCAAGTTCCTTAGTCTTTTTGATGTCCTTACATTCCATACTCCGGTGAGCAGTGGGCACATGTTTTCCTTAGCCTTTCTTTTGCTGATGCTGTACTTATAATAGCCCTTCTTGTTGCTATTCACATTTCTTGCTAGTTTCAACTCCAGCCAAGCTTTGGCTAAACTAAATCCTTGCATACATCTCCATATTCCTCCTGGGGAGCCATTCCCTGCTCCCACCTTCTGTGTACTTCTTTTTTGTCTTTGAGCTTAGTCAGGAAGCCCCTGTTCATCTATGCCGGCCTTCTGCCATGCTTGCTCGACTTCCTGCATGTCTGAGTGGATTATTCTTGTGCTTTGAGGAAGTTGTCTTTTTGAGGATCAACCAGCCCTCCTGAGCTCTTTGCCCTTTAGGACAGTCTATCATAGCATTCTGCCAAGAAAGTCCTTTAACAAGCCAAAATCTGCTCTCCTGAAGTCCAGAGTTGTAATTTTGCGATGTGTCTTGCTCACTTCTTTCAGGATCTTCATCCTCATCATGGCTGTTGCTATGGGTGCCATCGACTTTTATGTCCCCAACCTGTTCTTTGTTTGTGGGTGACAGGTCCAACATTTTTCCCTAGTTGGCTCATTATCTCCATCAAGAGTTTGTATTCAACACACTCCAAAAACTTCCACAATTGTTTCTTGTCCTTTCATGTTGCCTCTCCATCAGATACTGGTGTGGTCAAAGTCCCTTGTGAATACCAGGGCCTGTGATCGTGTGGACTTTTCCCAGTAGTGTAAAGAAGGCTTCCTCTACTTCCTCTTGATCAGGTGCTCTACAGCAGACATCTCCCCAGTGTCGTGGTTTAACCCTGGCCAGCAACTAAGCACCACAGAGCTGCTCGCTTGCTCCCCATTCAGTGGGATGGGGGGAGAATCAGAAGGGTAAAAGTGAGAAAACTTGTGGGTTGAGATAAAGACAGTTTAAGAGGGAAAGCAAAAACCGTGCACGCAAGCAAAAAGCAAAATAAGGAATTCACTCGCTACTTCACATGGGCAGGCAGGTGTTCAGCCATTTCCAGGAAAGCAGGGTTCCATCATGCATAACAGTTGCTTGGGAAGATATACCCCGTAACTCCAAATGTCCCCCAATTCCTCCTTCTTCCCCCAGCTTTTATTGCTGAGCATGACATCATATGGTCTGGAATATCCCTTTGGTCAGTTGGGGTCAGCTGTCCCAGCTGTGTCCCCTCCCTGCTTCTTGTCCGCTCCCAGCCTACTTGCTGGTGGGGCAGCATGAGAAGCGGAAAAGGCCTTGATGCTATGTAAGCCCTGCTCAGCAATAACTAAAACACTCCTGTGTTATCAACACTGTTTTCAGCACAAATCCAAAACATAGCCTCATACAGGCTACTATGAAGAAATTTAACTCTATCCCAGTCCAAACTAGTACACTCAGGCATCACCTGTGTTGGTCTGTTCTCTGACTTGTACTCACATTCTCTTGACTGGCTCCTCCCCTGCTCCAAGGCAAAGCTGTGTGTGTTTGAGCTACTCCTTTGCACAGAGCACAACCTCTCCCTGCCTATTGTCCCGTCCTTTCTGAAGAGCTTCATCCATCCATGGCTGCACTTCGTTTATGTGACCTATTCCCCACTTCTCTGTAATCCCCATGAGAACAGAGCCCTGCTACCATGCCCAGAATATTGACTTCTCTTGGTTTTGTCATGTGTGTCCTCCCTCCATGCTGCATACTTTTATGTGAAGGCACTTGAGATGGGTTCCCACTTTGTGCTGCTTTCACAGGGAAAGTGAGGGCCTACCTGTCCCCTGGGTGCTTTCTCCGTGCCTCTGTTCCTTTATTTCTCTTCAGACTTTGGTCATCATGACCTGTCAGACCTAGCTCAAAGTCCTTCTCCCCATGCTGGCAAAGATGCCCCACTTTGTCAGGTGTCTCTTGTTCTTTTTCAGCAGTCCTCATCAATCAATTAGGATCCCATGGACACTAGCTGTGCAGCCAGGTGTTGACCTATAGAATGCATCTGCTCCTACTGGAGCCTTTTCCCTTCACCTGCAGTATTGAGAAGAACACTTGGGCTCCCATGTACTTCACCCTTGTTCCCAGACCTCTGTTGTCACTTGTGATTTGGTCTAGGTCAGTCTCTTTTTTGCAGTGTTAGCAGCATCCACACAAATGAGCAGTAAGGGGTGACAGGTCAAAGGACTGGACGAGCCTTGGCAGCCTCCCTGTAGTATCCTGTATCTGGGCCTCCAGCAAGCAACAAACCTCCTGTGATAGATTCTTTCCTACAAGAAGACAGAACCAGGCTCTTCATAGTGGTGCATGATGGGAGGATGAGAGGCAATGGGAATAAGCTGAAATAAGAGAGGCTCTGACTGAATATGAAGAGAAACCTTTTTCACAATGAAGTCAATCAAACAGTAGAGCAGGTTGCCCAGAGGGGTTATGCAATCTCTGGTTTTGGATGTTTTCAAGATCTGACTGGATAAAGCCCTGAGCAACCTGGCCTGAATGCAGCCTTGACCCTGCTTTGAGCAGGATGTTGGACTAGGACCCTTCTGAGGTCCCTTCCAACCTGAATTATTCTATGATCCTATGTCTGGTCAGCAGATGGATCCCCTGCAGAAGGGAGACTCCAACTGCAGTCATCCAATGTTCCCTCTTGGTGCTAATGCCACAGTTCTATTGGGTGTACCAGGGCAAGGTTTTGGTAGCTAGGAGTGGGACTGCAGGGGTGGCTTCTGTGAGAAGAGATCAGGGGCTGCCCTGTGCCAGACACAGTTGGTTCCAGCCAGCTCCACAACAAACCCACTGCAGGCCAGAGCTGAGACAATCAGTGAAGCTGGTGGTGCCTCTACGAAAGCATATTTAAGAAAGTGCAAAACGACGCATGGCGGAGAAGAGTGAGGAAAAAAAGTCTGAGAAACGTCCCTGTGAACACCGAGGGCAGAGAAGGAGGGGGAGGAGGTGCTCCAGGTGCTGGAGCAGATCTTCTGCTGCGGCCCATGGAAAAGACCACAGTGGAGCAGGTATTTCCATGTAGCCTGTGGGTGGGACCCCGTGCTGGAGCAGGGAAAAAGTGTGAGAAGGAAGGAGTGGCAGAGACAAAGTGTTATTAACTGACTGCAACCCCCAAATCCCCATATCCCTGTACTGCTCAGGGGGGTGGGGAGGTGGGTGTAGAGGAGTCAGGAATGAAGGAGTGAAGTTGAGCCTGGATGGGGTGGGGGAAAGATGTTGTTTTAATTTTTGGTTTTGTTTCTCACCATCCAACTCTCTTGTAATGGACAAGAAAATTAAATTTCATTTTTTCCCAAGTCAAGTCTGTTTTTTGCCCGTGATGGTAATTGGTAAGTGATCTCCCTATCTTTATCTCAACCCACAAGCTTTTTCATCTTATTTTCTCCCTCTGTCCTCCTGAGGAGGGGGAATGAGAGAGAAGCTGGGTGGGCATCTGGCAGCCAGCCAAGGTCAACCTACCACAACAGTTCGGGCCCAGCTGGCTCTGAAGCCTCCCTCAGAGCTGGTTTCTCCTCTTTGACTACCAAGGTACTCTACCGGTTCTGTAAATTCAGATCTGCAGGTAGGGAAGGAGCCTTTCTTCTGCTGCCAGAAGTCACAAGCTTCCAGCTCCACACCCCTATACCCCTTACACACACACACACCTGGGCATGTCCATCCTGCTCTCGTTCAAGCATAACCACTAGCTATCCCTCCTTCTTTGCATCATGTGGCTCAGGCTCACCTCTGTAGAGTCTCTGTGAAGACCCTGTCCACCTCCTGCTCATCCTCCTCAATGCCACACAGCTTGCACCCCTCCTCCCATAGCTCCTTTATCTGCCAACTCAGTGCCTTGACCAGAGCATGTCTCTCACAGGTGATGCCACCATCACCCCCACTCCCAGGGAGAGGCCCCAGGCACTCCCTCCAGCCCCAAACCTGGGCAGATGCATCCTCCTGTTACAGAATCCCCACTGCAACATAATGGTAGCTTAAAGGGTCCTCCCTCCAGGGCTCTGTGTCTGAGTCAAGCTCTCTGCCATACCAGGACTACTTGCTCCACCCAGTGCTGGGGACTGAGTTCTGTGGCATGTCACTGCCATTGTCACACAGCTTTAAGCAGTTCCTATACTGTCTCTGGAGCACTTTCTGGGCCTCCTTTGTGCCCCCTGCCTTGACAGCTGCCAAGTCTCTTAGCTGTGCTCTGCAAACTTGCTTAGTGGTTAGATAGGTGCTCCCCTGTAGCAGATAAGTTTAGTATGATCAACTTTGCTGTTGTTTTAGTCTATTAGGGAGCTAGTTATCTGGCTGTTTTGGTCTTTGATACTGAATTGGTCTTCCAGGGATACACTTTGAGGTGTGCTTTGACAGCAAGTTTACTACTTGACAAAATACACAACATCAGCAGCTTTGACACGTGTACTATGGCAATGAAGACATTTTTCTGATAGTCGTGATGGTATATGTATCATCATGATTGCTGAATGAAATGGCAATACCTTCTATATCTCCATTAGGTGGCTATGCATCAGTACAATAATTTGCATAGAAAATATTGCACACATTGGACTCCTAGTCTACACAATCAAGGATTAAGTCTTAGGTGCTTTGAAATATTGCTTGTCACTTGCTGTGCCAGTGAATTACGGCATATTAGCACAAATGCCTGGAAGAGAGAAGGCTTCAGAGTGACCTAATTGCGGCCTCCCAGTACCTGAAGGGAGTCTACAAGAAAGCTGGAGAGGGACTTTTTAATAGGGCATGTAGTGACAGGACAAGGGGAAATGGCTTCAAACTGAAAGAGAGTAGGTTTAGATTAGATATTAGGAACAAATTCTTTACTGTGAGGCTGGTGAGGTACTGGAACAGGTTGCCCAGAGAAGCTGTGGATGTCCCATTGATGCCTTTTACTGGTCTTAAAATAAAGAGTCAAACACGGTTAGAAGGGAAAAAGGGATTTTACCTTGGTATTTATTTTAAGGATCCTTAGGTGCACTACGTCCAGGTCGAATGCACCTCAATGCACACCGCAATGCACACCCCAAAAGATCTGGTATAACATTATAGGTCTTACTAATTAGCACATCTATCAAAAATTCCCCAATGAGAGGCTCGAATGAGCGCCCCCCCTCCCCAAGGAACCTTCCCCTGGATGGTTCTATCTTAGTTTACAAAATGTGTTCTGGAGAGGACTTTGGGGTCTGGGGCACACTGATCCCTAACTACGAAGCTTCTAAAATGTTTAGTCTCTTAGCTTGACAAACAAGTCCAAGAATGTAGGCAAAAAGCACTGAGAATACAGAAGTTGTAAAAAGGTATAACGGGTATAAAAGAAAAGACAAAAAATCATCATGGCATCACCATCCCTGGCAGTGTTCAAGGCCAGGCTGGATGGAGCTCTGAGCAACCTGGTCTAGTGGAAGGTGTCCCCATATACAGCAGAGGGGTTGGAACTAGATGGTCTTTAAGGTCCCTTCCAAACTCAGCCATTCTATGATTCTATGAAATAGTTTTATCAACTATTTTTTCCTTAGCAAAACCTAAGGACGTTAAAATATTTGCCTTTTCTTGCATGATTTGAATATTTTCATTCCTGTCCAGCCCAGACAGTAGTAATTGAGACCCTTGGGAAGAGACTAAGTACTTCAAAGTATTACTAAAAAGAAGAAATAGAAAAAAAAAAAGATGAAATTTGACACTGATACCTATATTTAGTAGCCTTCCAAAGTATTTTGCTCTGTAGCACTTTCCAAATGGACTAGCTCCCACTCATATATATACGTATATGCGCCAAAAAAAAAAATTGTAATGGCATGGTATCAGGAATTAGCTGATACCATGGTTCTGAGAGAAATATAGCTGGACTACAGTAGCATTGTTCATTGGGTAATTAGCATTGCTGCCAGAGCTACTTAACTCTCCCGGAAATGACACTGCACTAATACAACTATATTATTCTAGTTCCAGTGATGCCATGATGATTTTTTGCATTTTCTTTTATACCCCTGTTATACCCTTTTACAACTTCTGTATTCTCAGTGGTTTTTAGCCTACATTCTTGGACTTGTTTGTCAAGCTAGGAGACTAAACATTTTAGAAGCTTCGTAGTTAGGGATCAGTGTGCCCCAGACCCCAAAGTCCTCTCCAGAACACATTTTGTAAACTAAGATAGAACCATCCAGGGGAAGGTTCCTTGGGGAGGGGGGCTCATTCGAGCCTCTCATTGGGGAATTTTTGATAGATATGCTAATTAGTAAGACCTATAATGTTATACCAGATCTTTTGGGGTGTGCATTGCGGTGTGCATTGAGGTGCATTCGACCTGGACGTAGTGCACCTAAGGATCCTTAAAATAAATACCAAGGTAAAATCCCTTTTTCCCTTCTAACCGTGTATGCCTCTTGATTTTAAGATCAGGAAAAGGCATCAGTTGCTGGCGACCACGAAGGGACCCTAAAGACCTTGAAACTCGCAATCTTGGGTTGAAACACATCTTGCTTTGCCCCTCTCTCTGCCGGCGAGCTATAGAGGGGCCGGAGCGATGATCTAGGACTGTGACCAGGAATTTGGCCGTTTTGGCCAAATCTAGAAATATATCCTCTGAGAGAAGGCAGGTTACAACCATCCCTCCCCCACCAGGTTCGGGAAAAAAAGAAACTTTTTCCTCGAAGGAAAGTGAAAGAGATAAAAACTATTTATTTAACAAACACACGGGAAAAGGATAATAATGCTAAATAATAAAACCTCTCGCTCTGCTGAGAGAAACCTGGCAAAATTTCAGAGTCCGTCCATAGATCTCTCTCTCCCCCTCCTTGGAGCTGGGATGGGGTGGTGGGCCCACCTCCAGGGCCAAGGCCTCGGTGGAAATTCCTCCCGATGTATTCTAATGTTGAAACAGTCCAGCAGAGGAAAAAAGGGAAAAAACAAAGTCCCAGGAAAACAAAAGTTCAACTCTCCATCTCTCTCCGGAGAAAGAAAAAGGAGCTGAAGAAACTGGCCGAAAGCAAGCAGGGTGCCTTCCCCACTCTCGCTCTCCTGCCGCAGCTGAAAAAAAAATCTCTATCTCTGTGTGCCCTTGAACAAGCTGCAAACTGCTTTGAAGAAGTTTTGCTCAGGTTTTCCTCCCCCCTCTCAGGCTCAGTTTAAAGGCACAGAAAGGCACAAAATTAATTTTCTGGGCATGGGGCAGCGATAGGGGATACACATCACAAAGTCACCCCCAGACAAGGGCCCAGCATGGAAAGGCATCACCAGCACTAAATTGGGGTGTCTGTACTGCACTCTGTTGTGCGGTGGAAATGGGCTATATATATTTTTTTTTATTCTTGATTGCGCCTTATTTTTTTCTTTTGTGCAAGGAAGGCCTTCCTCAGATTAGATGGCAGTCTGGCATCAGCTTTACAACATATGGCCTTATATGTTGCTTGTCTATCTTAGTTTTGTTTTCTATTCTGACATTTTAGAGTTTATTGATGCTTCTTTAATTTCTTTATTGTATGGCTCTTTGCATGCTAGTAATATGTCTTTCCTCAGGCCCTTCTCATTTCAAGGTTCTCTTTCTGAAGAAATAAGATGGAGTCTAGTTGGTCACTTCCTGTAAATATCTATGCTGTATACTTGCATGTAATATCTTTTTTTCACTTCTGAATGTATGCTGGTTAATTTATTTGGTGATAATTAGTTCTGTATTCTTACTAGTGAGTTTGCAGTAGTGGTTTGGGCTGAAATCTTGGAAGCATTTTTGCATGACTCACTTAAGCAAACTTCCATGGTAACTGAATATTATACTGCATACTGCTACATCTTTAAGTTTTGGTATTGTTATTGTCTTGTTTCTTATGAAGACTGATATAAGCTTCTGTTGCAGTGAAAATAAGGGTATAGCGCCTCTAAACGTTTCAAAGGAAAGCGGAGGTAATGTGACAGTAAAATCATAAAATCATAGAATGGTTTGGGTTGGAAGGGACCTTAAAGATCATCTGGTCCCAAACTCCCTGCCATAGGCGGGGACACCTTCCATTAGACCAGGTTGCTCAAAGCCCCATCCAACCTCACCTCAAACACTGCCAGGGATGGGGCATCCACAACTTCTCTGGGCAACCTGTTCCAGTGCCTCACCAGCCTCACAGTAAAGAATTTCTTCCTAACATCAAATGTAAACCCACTCTTTAAGTTTGGAGCCATTCCCCCTTGTCCTGTCACTACAGTTCCTGATGAAGATTCCCTCTCCGGCTTCCTTGTAGGCGCCCTTCAGATGCTGGAAAGTTGCTATGAGGTCTCCATGCAACCTTCTCTTCTCCAGGTTGAACAGCTTCAACTTTCTCAGCCTGTCAATAATGTTTCAAATTATCAAGGGCAAGCCCAGCAGAGGGTCACCAAGATGGTCAGAGGCCTCGAGCACATGACATGCAAAGAGATGCTGAGAGCTTGTGCCGGTTTGGCCAAATCTAGAAATATATCCTCTGAGAGAAGGCAGGTTACAACCATCCCTCCCCCACCAGGTTCAGGAAAAAAATAAATTTTCCTCGAAGGAAAGTGAAAGAGATAAAAACTATTTATTTAACAAACACACAGGAAAAGGGATAATGATGCTAAATAATAAAACCTCTCGCTCTGCTGAGAGAAACCTGGCAAAATTTCAGAGTCCTTCCGTAGATCTCTCTCTCCCCCTCCTTGGAGCTGGGATGGGGTGGTGGGCCCACCTCCAGGGCCAAGGCCTCAGTGGAAATTCCTCCTGATGTATTCTGATGTTGAAACAGTCCAGCAGAGAAAAAAAAAGGGAAAAAACAAAGTCCCAGAAAAACAAAAGTTCAACTCTCCATCTCTCTCCGGAGAAAGAAAAAGGAGCTGAAAAAACTGGCCGAAAGCAAGCCGGGTGCCTTCCCCACTCTCGCTCTCCTGCCACAGCTGAAAAAAAAGTCTCTATCTCTGTGTGCCCTTGAACAAGCTGCAAACTGCTTTGAAGAAGTTTTGCTCAGGTTTTCCTCCCCCCTCTCAGGCTCAGTTTAAAGGCACAGAAAGGCACAAAATTAATTTTCTGGGCATGGGGCAGCGATAGGGGATACACATCACAAAGTCACCCCAAGACAGAGCTGGGTTTGTTCACCCTTCAGAAGAGAAGGTGCCAGGAGCCATTATTTCTGTTTGCAACTACCTGACCAGAGTATACAGAGAAAATGGAGCCAGACTCTTCTCAGAGGTGCACAGTAATAGGATGAGAGGTAAAGGACACATGTTGGAACATGGGAAATTCTGTTTAGATATTAGGAGTTTGCTTGTTTGTTTTTATTATCCATGAGGGTGTTCAAATACTGGAGCAGGATCCCAGACAAGATCCTTTGATCTTCTGAACCCCACTGCCATGCACACACACACACACACACGCACTCTCTACTATAATACCTGCATCTAACAATTAAGATGAAGCTACATAGAGAGTGTAGTAGAGGGGGGGTTGTTTGGTTTTAAACTTGAGAAGAATAGGTGATGGTAAATCTTAATCTGCCCAGGCTTTACGTGCTCCCTAAAATAGTTCTTGAACAGAAAAGACATAAGGATAGATTCAAGTTGAATAAGAAAACTTTGGTTAAGGGTCCTTTGTAGAAGTTGTCCACACTAAACCCATCATAAAGAACGTTATTTTGAATAAATTAAAGGAACCTAGAACTCCCCATTGGGTGTCCACATAAGTTCAGTGGAGCTTTTGGAATTTCTACTATACTCAGTCTCATGATTTATGTACAGAACTCGCTCTTCCTGCCATGCAAGAAGTTTGCTGGGATTGTCACTTCCATCTAACCTTTTCCAGAAGTTAAGGAGTTCAGGATTTTTGATTCCTTGAGCACACAGCAGGAGAGTTCCCTGTTGAATATACTCAATGAAGGCTTTCCTCCGGTCAAAAGTTGCATCAAGTAACGGTCTCGTACAGAAGTATAGCACTTGGCCAATGCATTTACCTGGCCAAGAGCTGTATTTCTCTTGCTTTCAAGGGTGCTTCAGAGAAGCCTTAGAGTAACAGAGCTGCAATAAAGAATATCACCAGAAAACCAAATCAAAAAGCTGTCGGTATCCACCCATAGTATATAAACAGAGCATGATCCCAACATTAATTTGAGCACCACAGGTCTAGTCACCCAGGCTATGTATTTGGACATACCTCCAAACAGCTTTTACAACTCAGAAAGTTAAGTGAAAATTTTAAACCAGCTTTTATGAATGTAGCAGTCATTCTTGGAAGAAAAGAGCACCCTGTTAGGTTATGTGATAAAAAAAGCTTGTCTCCAGAGGAACAATGGCAAGTGGGGGAACCTAAAGAATAATCTGCCCAGGCCTATTGCAGGAGAACCATCAGCCCATCGAAGGTTCATCTCCACACACACCCAGGAGGGAGCGCAGAGGCACAATGGCGGGCAGGGGAACTCCGATAGCACAGTCAGAGTAAGGGACACCCTGCCCCAGCTCCTCTCCTGTCCCAGGAGAGCTTCAGTCCCATTGTCGTTGTCCAGGGGTGACACCCATCAAAGATGGTGCCAAGATGGTGATGGTTGGACTTGATGATCTTAAAGGTCTTTTCCAACCTAAATGAGTTTATGATTCTAAGATGAGTCAATGGGAGAGGCTCTCTGGATCACCTGTAGACTGGGGTGGGGATGGGGAGGTACTGCCTAGGGAATATGGGACACATTATGGGATGTAAGGTAAGAGCATTTGGGGATCACACAAGACATTATAGGATGCTTAGGGGAGGAAGCAAAGGCAGGGGGAAGGATCTATGTGGTTTTGGGAAAAACAAGCATGGGAAACAGAGGGATAAAAGGGCCCGGTCATGGGTACGCAGATGGTCAGTCAGTATGCTTCTCTGTCCATACCTTGCACCTGATCATCACAGTCTGTCCTGTCTTCTCATTAAAATCCGTTTTACCTCTTTTCCTGGATGAAGGAACTCTCTATTCTGTGTGTACATGTGTGCATGGAGGTCTAAATGCCAGCAACTAGAGTCAGATCACGGGTCATAAGGGCCCATGTGTCTGGGGTGCCAGCAACTGGAGCGAGTGAGGGTACGCATGTTGGTGCATGACCACCTAACTAGCTGGAGAGTGGGTTAAGTGGCTTGGGAGCCAGGTGTGCATGTGTGCCTCATGGGATGTGACAACCGGAGTAGTTGACTACTGGAGGGTCCAGGGTGTTCAGGCCAACTGCTGGAGGGACCAACCAGAGGGTCTGGGGGTTGACTAAGAGACCCCTTTATACATGTCTGTGCGTGAGGCAACTGGGGAGAGCAAGGATGCAGCTACTGGATGGACTGAGTGTGTATGCCCAATTATTGGAGAAATCCAAGGCACACATATCTGCGTTGGTGTGTTGTCAAGGGAGGTCTGTACCAGCAACTGGGGAGACCGGGGATCCAGGAGCCAACTACTGTGTAGACTGTCTAAGCCTAGCTACTGGAGGGAACCACGTGTCATGGGTTAGCAAGCATAGTCCCGGAAGTGATGTTCTTGCAAAGGGGTGCTTACAGCTTCCTCTGTGACCTAACAGAACCTATCAGCTGGCCAGTTTGAATATGGACAATTCTTTAAGCCGCTTAAAGTTGTGACCGCCTCTGTGATCCACACTTAAGAATAGAACCCCCCCCCCCACAGGTCTGTCTCATTTCCGGTGCTGGGACAGGTGGCTGCGGGCCCCGTGCGGGGGCCAGCGGGCCCGGCCCAGGCCCTACTCGAGCCAGGCCAGGCCGGGACACAGCCATGCTGGAGCCAATGGGCCCTGTTCCACCCACGGAACCCCCCCCCCCCCCCCCCACAGCCCTGCTGTGGGCAGCCAGAGCGGCTCGGCTCCCCCCGTCTCCACTGCGGCCAAGATTCAGCTAAAGCTGCCCACCACTGTCAGGCAGAGATCATGTGACCAACAGCGATAAGCAACATTCCAGCTGCAAGGCCGAGGTGAGATTAACCCTTTTAGTGCTGGGAAGAGCTGAAAACCTGAGGGAAGAGAAAGAGGAGATGCTTAAAGCTGAAAGTCTGTTGTAAAGCTATGATATATCAGAGTACCCGTTGTAATTTCATGAAGGCATGGGGGGTGGAGCGTTCAACTTGTACTTGTGAGCAAAAGCACCTGCGCTGAGATAGGCAGATGCTGACGCAGCTGTAATTTCATGAGAAGTTTGGACAGGGAGAGATGGAAGCGATGAGGACTTTTGCTCCACATGGGAAAGGAGAAAACCTCAGTTCCTAGAGATGCTCCCAGAGATAGTCCTAAAGATGAAGAGGAGGAAGACCCTTTGCTCCCAGGGAAGGAGAAGGGCCTCTGTTCTTAGAGATGAAATGCTCCCAGAGATGGGTGAAGAGAACTTTTGTTTCTGAATGGCTCAACCTTAAAGTTGTACCCCAAAAAACTTCAAGAGTGGACCCTCGAAAGCAGTTGTGGGAAAAGCTGCAAGTCGGGGGAAGGGACTCACATGCGAGCAGAGAACCAACCTGGGCGGCTGGCTCGTTGTGATAATGTTTTCATAGCATGGGCAAGAGAGACTCCTCTTCCTAAATGGACTGAACAAGGCTATTATGGAAGTGGTAAACAGACTGAACATCTCAAGGGTTGTCTTTTTACATTGTCACTGGCAGAAGGGAGAAAGGTGGGGGGAGGAGAAGAGTTCTGAAGGTGTGGTATAATTTTTTTTTTCTTCTTTTAGGTCTGTTAATAAACTTCTTTCTATTCTTTCAAGTTTGGTGCCTGCTTTGCATTTCTCCTAATTCTTATCTCACAGAAGGTAAACAGTAATGAGTATTTTGGACCAAACCACTTCTTAAATTGGTGTTTCTGCCCGGTTACAAACTGAACCCGCTACACCACGTGGCATATACGTATATATTTCCTACTTACAGACCTTCATCCTGATCAATCAGAGAGGAGAACAGGATGAGATAATTGGTGTTGGTTGGGTTTATGTGAATGCTGAGTGTTTCTGCTGTGTGACCAGCTGTGTGTGCATGTATGCATATTGTATATGTGTGAGACCTACTGGAAATACAGGCTCAGTCTCGCTACTAGTTGGGCCTGGGGGTATGGAGCTGTGTCCCCAAGCTAAATGGGTAAACAGTTTTTGCTTATGCTTTTAACACTGAAGGGCACCTGACCTCGGTGCCGGGGAAGGTTATGGAGCAGATCATCTTGAGTGCCATCAAACAGCACGTACAGGACAACCAGGTGATCAGGCCCAGTCAACATGGGTTTAGGAAAGGCAGGTCCTGCTTGACTAACCTGATCTCCTTCTATGACAAAGGTGACCATCTTGGTGGATGAGGGAAAGGCTGTGGATGTTGTCTACCTGGACTTCAGTAAAGCCTTTGACACTGTCTCCCACAGCATTCTCCTGGAGAAACTGGCTGCTCATGGCTTGGACTCTTTGCTGGGCAAAACACTGGCTGGATGGTTGGGCCCAAAGAGCAGCAGCGAACAGAGTTACATCCAGTTGGTGGCTGGTCACAAGTGGTGTTCCCCAGGGCTCAGTACTGGGGCCAGTCCTGTTTAATATCTTTATTGATGATCTGGATGAGGGGATTGAGTGCACCCTCAGTAAGTTTGCAGATGACACCAAGTTGGGCTGTAGTCTTGATCTGCTGGAGAGTAGGAAGGTTTGACAGAGGGATCTGGACAGACTGGAGTAATGGGCTGAGGACGATCATATGAGATTCAACAAGGCTTGTATCAGAAATAGTATGGCCAGCAGGACTAGGGAAGTGATCATCCACCTGTACTCAGCATTGGTGAGGCCACGCCTCGAATACTGTGTTCAGTTTTGAACCCCTCAATACAAGACAGACATTGAGGTCCTGGAGTGTGTCCAAAGAAGAGCAACAAAGCTGGTGAAGGGTTTTATGAGGAGCTGGGGTTGTTTAATCTGGAGAAAAGGAGGTTCAGGGGAGACCTTATTGCTCTCTACAACTACCTGAAAGGAGGTTGTAGTGAGGTGGATGTCAGTCTCTTTTCCCAAGTAATGAGAGGAAATGGCCTCAAGTTGTGCCAGGGGAGGTTTAGATTGGACATTAGGAAAAATGTCTTCAACAAAAGGATTGCCAAGCATCAGAACAGGCTGCCCGGGGAAGTGGTGGAGTCACCATCCCTGGAGGTATTTAAAAGATGTGTAGACATGGTACTTAGGGACATGGTTTAGTGGTGGACTTGGCAGTATTAATGGTTGGACTCGATGATCTTAAGGGTCCTTTCCAACCTAAATAATTATATGATTCTAAGGCAAAACTGGATGAATCAAGGCTTGGGATACAGTAGCTGAACAGAACATTTTAGGATTCTAGGAGCTTTAAACAGAAGTATGAACCACATATGGAACAGTATATGCAATGTTAAGCTTTAAAACACGTTTGCACCAGATCCATTTCCTGAAGTACAGTTACCTCAACTCTCACCAAATTGAAAATTAAATAAAAGGGAATTCAAGGGCTGACCATATGAAGGAAATTAACATATTTCCATGAATTGTAGTGGTTAAGACATGCTCTCTTAATGTGTTCACAGTTCCGGGAGACCCACTATATCCTCAAGCAACGCTACTTATGACAGATGTTCCAACTCCCATATCGGCTGCTCTATCAAAAAGCATTTATCTCTAGATCCATTGTGCAGTCAAAAATAGATTCTTGTCCTATTGTTTTCTATTTGACATTCATGATTGATTCCCCTAGTTCTCCCATTCTCCTTGCTGCTGAGATTTCTTGCAAAAAAACCCAGATTTTAACAATAACACAGTCGTTAAATGGTTTGGGTTGGAAGGAACCTTTAAAGATCCTTCTCTTCTCCAGGCTGAACATCCTCAACTCTCTTAGCCTTTTCTCATAGGAGAGGTGTTCTATCCCTCTGATCATTTCTGTGGACCTCCTCTGGACCCGCTTTGACGGGGAAGAATCACCTCCTTTGACCTGTTGGTCAAGCTTCTTTTGATGATATGATTGGCTTTCTGGGCTGCAAGCGCACGTTGCCAGCTCACATCCAGCTTTTTGTCCACCAGTACCCCCAAGTCCTTCTCCACAGGGCTGCTCTCAATCCCTTCATCCCCCAGTCTGTACTGATACTGGAGATTGCCCCAAACCATGTGCAGAACCTTGCACTTGGCCTTGTTGAACTTCACTTCTCGAGCCTGTCAAGGTCCCACTGGATGCCATCCCTTCCCTCAAGCACCACTCAGCTTGGTGTCATCTGCAAACTTGCTGAGGGTGCACACAATCCCATTGTCCACGTCACTGATGAAGATATTCAACAGTACTGGTCCCAATACAAACCCCTGAGGGACACCACTTTGTCATGGGTTAGCAAGCATAGCTCTGGATTTTCCTGCAAAGAGGTGCTTACAGCTTCCTCTATGACCTGACAGAACCTATCAACTGGCTAGTTTGAATATTGACAAATTTTTAAGCCACTTAGAATTTTGACCGCCTCTGTGGTCCACATTTAAGAATGGACAAACCCTGGGAAGCCCGCTCTCTTGCTTCCAGCCGGGGGACAGGTAACTGGGCTGGGCCCGTACAGGGCCCGGCGGGCCCTGCCGGGCTGTGCCGGCTCCAGGCCAGGACCTGCCCGGGCCAGGCCCGGGCCGGGACACAGCCATCCTGGAGCTGATGAGCTCTGTTCCACCTGTGGGCCCCCCCCCCAGCTCTGCTACGTGCAGACTGCATGGCCCGGCTTTCCCCGCTCCGGCACGGCCGAAGATTCAGCCGAAGCTGCCCCGCTGTCTGGCAAAGATCATGTAAACAGACTGAACACCTCAAGGGTTGTCTTTTAACAGTGGGAGAAGGGGGAAAGGTGGGGGGAGGAGAGGAGTTCTGAAGGTGTGGTATGATTTTATTATATTTTTTTTCCGTCTTTTAGGTCTGTTACTAAACTTCTTTATATTCTTTCAAGTTTTGTGCCTGCTTTGCTTTCTCCTAATTCTTATCTCACAGAAGGTAAATAGTAATGAGTATTTTGGACCAAACCACTACAGTTACCAGTTTCCATTTGGACACCGAGCCATTGACTGTAACTCTCTGGATGCAACCATCCAGACAATTCCTTATCCATCTAAGAGTCCACCCATCCATCTTTCATGGATGGATTTCGAATGATCCGAGAAATTCATACAACACATACCTTCAAATTCTTCACATCCATGTCCATGTACTAACAGAAGATAATCAATTGCTGCTCTGTTTTGCAGAGTCACTTGTCTCGCACTCTGAACATCAGTTAACATATCGCTCAGTGCGAGAGAGACAGCACGAGAGTTCTTACTTAGTCAACAGCCCAATTGATCCAATTGTCTTAAGGCTGCTCCTGCAGCAGCACCAGGTAAAAGGAGAGCTGCAGAAAACCTTTGTCCAAAATTCCAAGCTACAAATTTGTCATTACAATCAGATTTATATTGCTCAACAAATCTTTTCTCCCTTCTCTTATATTCTTTTATCATTTTTGCATTAGGCGTTAGCAAAGAAAGCTTTCCAAAGCTGCATGGACCGCCTTTGACATTTGAGGGGATTGCAGGCCAAATTCTGTCTCCACAAATGAGAAACATCCCTCGTGGCAATTGTAATGGATCCTCGTTGAACGGTGTGTTCATCCTTACTGTTGAATTGCACCAAGATGTTGCATTTCTATATCTTTTGTAATTTGGAGTGACATCTGCTATCTTGTCTTTATTTTGTTTCAACCCTGGAGAACTGAATACTGCACAAAACTCCGTCTTTATTGAACCAAGAATTTCCAATTCCTGAGGTTCGTAAGGAGCCTCCGGAAGGGATTTGGTCCAAACATCCCAACTTTCCACTGGATTTGAACTGAATCGTGAAAGTTTTAGATTAGCATGTTTGGAAGGTGGCCATTTGTCTGCTGGTAGACCGACCAAACATGTTGAAAATGGTTTCTTTGGCCTTGAATGAGTTAGACAGATGGTATCTAACCCTGATGCATTGGCCAAAGTCTCCCAGACATTTTCTTTTGGTTGTTTCACTGGGAAAGCTGCATTGCTTACGGCAATCAATGAGATGATAAGGCACAAGTGTAATACCTGATCGAGCTTCATTCTCAACAGCTTTATCCCACATAGGAATCTCTGATCTGTAACACAACTTCTAACACACTCTTACATACAAAATTTACACCATTAACTTTCCCACTTTTTACATAAGACTCCATCCACAGTTCTTGCACAGAAAGATCACTGATGTCTGTGGCATCAACAGTAGTGTTGACACTGATTCATGTCTGCGTGCTCACGTCCTTGTTCCCGGAGTCGATTCCTGTTTGTTTCTGGACTTGATAAGTGTACTAGTTTGAAAACAAACCAGTGGGAGGCACCAAGTCAGAATAACAATTTAATGGAAATTAAAGAAAAGGAAGAAAAAAGTAAAAGAAAACACTGTCAAACTGACAGAGTCAAGGTACAACCTGACACCCTGTTAGGCACGGTGGTGGTAGCAGTCTGGCAGAATGGTGGCTGCAGTCCTCTGAAGCAGTGATCCTGTAGTAAAACAGTCTGCTCTTCCTCAGGAAGTCCAGTGGTGGCTGTGTAGCTCCTGTCCTCTGGAAATCCAGTGGAAAGGCCTTGTCTCTGGTGTTCAGCCTCAGCTTATATCCACGATGGGATGCTTGGTTCCTCCCTCTGGGTAGAGCATCTCACAATGGGATGATGAGTCATGAGGCCAAGTGTTGATTAGGCTCATTAACAGAAGATAGTCCGGAGGGAGTTATCTCTGAGTCAGGCGGCAGGACAATGATGGGCAATTAACAGAAAGATAGTCTGGGGGGAGGAGGCAAGGAAACACTGCCCCACCTGATTTCAACAGCTCATGAGGATGGTAATAGAATACACTGCAACCCAGGACAATAAGGTTTCACGTTTTTTGCTGGAATCCACTTTGGTCCTGCACCTGTTGAGACACAAGCATACCCTTTGCCCCAAGTTATTAGTTGAAACAGACCCTCGATCTTTCCCGTCTCTAAATCTTTGATCAAGACTAAAGGATTTTCTCTCAATTTTGCCTGAGTACTATTTGAAAAATGCCTGATAATTGGTGGAGTAGGTTCTGAAAAGGAGCTATTCAGGAAGTTTAAAATGTACAAAGCTTTGTTCAACTGCATCTGAGGCGTAGCCTCTGCTTCCCCCCTTTTCTGTTTATCCAAAAGGGATTTTAAGGTATAGTGTGATCTTTCAATGATGGCTTGGCCTGTAGAAGAATTAGGAATGCCAAATATGTGATGAACACCCCAAGTTTTCAAAAATGTGTCAAGGGTTCGTCCTCTGTAAGCTGGACCATTATCTGTTTTAATTTCCTGAGGAACACCCAATGATGCAAATGCTTGCAAAAAATGTCAACATGCATGTTTCGTTGTTTCGCCTACATGTAGGGAAGCAAAGACTGCACCTGAAAAGGTGTCCACAGATACATGAATATTTTTAAATCTCCCAAAAGATGGGTATTTTTTAACATCTGTCTGCCATAATTGCAGGCTCTGCAATCCTCTCGGATTGACTGCTCCTGTGGATACAGGGGGTTGCACAAGCTGACAGACTGGACAAGCATTTATGATGGCCTTCGCTTGATCTTTAGAAATGCGAAATGTCCACATCAGTGCTTGTGCGTTCTGATGAAAAAATGCATGACTCAGTTTTGCTTGTTCAAAAATGTTCGGCAAAGTGTTTGAAATGACCATGGTCAATTTGTCTGCTTGTGCATTTCCTTCTACCAAAAATCCCAGAAGAGAAGAGTGTGCTCTGATGTGGGAAGTAAAATATTTGTGCTCTCTCTGATCTAATAATTTTTTCATACACAAAAGATAGGAATACAGATTCTCATTATCAACTTCTTTCAAAAATGATCCATCTAGTCTTTTAATTATATTTGCTACGTAAGCTGAATCTGTAATCAGATTGAATGGTTCTTGAAACAAATGAAATGCTCGAACGACTGCTCCTAATTCCACAATCTGGGGTGAACCTTGTACTATCTGAATATCTGATTCCCATTCTTTTGTAGTTGCATTCTGCCATGTTATCACTGATCCATGTGTTTTCCCTGAACCATCAGTAAATAACGTTACTGCGTCTAATGGCACTTCACTTATCATGGGTTTTTCTCTGAAACTTATTTTTGCTTGTAGCAGTTTGTGGCTTGGAAAATGAGCAAACGCCTGAGTAATCTAACAATGCAACCTAAAAATCATCTGATTTTTGCATTGCCCAATCAAAATATTTCTTTTTCAAAAGCAGATAGATTGTCATGAAATCCTTGCCTGCCATTCTTAGTAACCTTGCTCTAGCTCTGATTATAATTTGAGCTGCCATTTCTAAAGTTGTGAAAATTGTTTTAGGGGATCTGTAGGGCAGAAAAATCCACTCTAATATTAATAAAGGATCTTGCTGTGATGAGTCCCACTGAAATATGAGACCATACAGTTGCATATTTTCTCCTAACACTGCAAGGAGAAACGGTTGGCTCAGTATAAAGCGATGTGCTTGTCTCTGTTGAAGAGCTTCAGCAATCTTTTCAAGAGCTCCTTGAGCTTCAGGT
Source organism: Corvus moneduloides (assembly GCF_009650955.1). Taxonomy (NCBI): domain Eukaryota; kingdom Metazoa; phylum Chordata; class Aves; order Passeriformes; family Corvidae; genus Corvus; species Corvus moneduloides. Next base: position 9,318,266 of record NC_045510.1, on the reverse strand, counting down.
GAGAGGGTTTTAGGCGAATTGATATTACGGTCTCCCCTCAAGAGATTAAAAAATGGTGCAAGTTCATAATTTGTGATTCCCAAGATTGGTCTGATCCAGTTGATCTCTCCCAAAAGCTGTTGTAGATCTCGCAGGTTTTTAACTTGAGTTCTGACTTGTATCTTCTGCGGTCTTACTGTTTGCTCTGTAAGTCTCCATCCTGAATATCTCCATGGTGAATTTTCTTGAATTTTTGAAGTGGAGATTTCCAATCTGGCTTTTTGGACTTCTGTAATCACACTGTCACGAGCTTCTTGTAGCTCTTGATGTGTGGATGCTGCAATGAGCAGATCATCCATATAATGAATAATTATCACTTGTGGATGTTTCTTTCGTGCTGGAGGTAAGGCTCGTGCCACAAACCATTGACAAATGGTTGGAGAATTTTTGAGACCTTGTGGAAGAACAACCCAGTGATATCTTTGCAGAGGTTCTTGTCTGTTGATACTTGGGACAGAAAATGCAAATTGAGGAGCATCCTCTGGATGAAGTGGGATGTTGAAGAAACGATCTTTGAGATCAATGAACACAAGGGCTGTGTTGACACAGAGCTGGTGGGAGCTGTAGCTGCTGAAGGCTTGTACGATGGAGCTGCAGTAGCCGATGGAATCGCAGTGCTGGCTGGAGGTGCTATATCTACCGTCCGTGCCGGCGTAGCAGTTGAGGCATCCGTGTCTGGCAGATGTGTGGGGCTAGCAGCCGGGACCGGGGGTGGGGCCGGGGTGGTAGTAGAAACGCTGGTGCCGGGGACCGGGGGCTTGGCTTGGCTGGAGCCAGGGCTGGGGTCAGGGCTAGGAGCGGCTCGAGTCACAAGCGGCGTTGCTGGGGTAACCACGGTATCTGAGGACGGGTGGCTAATGCCGTGCTGCTCAAGTGTGGAAGCGAGGTTTCCGGAACGTGGAAGTAAAGCTGGGTCGGCAGCGGCGGGAGTGATGATGTCAGAAGCAGGCGCCGCCGCCTCGGCAGGCAGTTCAAACACGGAAGTGGCCGAGAATCCATGCTGCATGGGGATAGCGGGAGGGCTAGATGGAAGCTCTGGGATCGCCCCCGGCCATGCACATGGTTCATCTGATGGGAGGACTGTGGGTTTGGGAGGTACGGACCTGCCCCTGACCTGCGCTGTAATGGGTGGTTCGGGCGAGATGAAAACCATGCCCTCCGAGGCAGACTCCATCCTCAGGGAGATGGTCGGGGACCCCCCCTGTCTTGGGGTGACCTTATGATGTGTATCCCATATCGCTGCCTATGCGCAGAAATTAATTTTTGGGCCTTTCTATGCCTCTAAACTGAGCCTGAGAGGGGGAAGGAAAAAAAACTGAGCAAAACTTTCTCAAAGCAGTTTGCAGCTCGTTCAAGGTTACAAAAAGATAGCAGGTTTTTTTTCCCCCAGCTGGGGCAGGGGAGGGAGGAAGCACCCGGCTTGCTGCTTTCCAGTCAGTTTTTGGCCAGTTTTTTCCAGTTCCTTGTTCTCCGGAGAGAGGCTGAGAGTTGAACTTTTCCTTCTCTGGAATTCCGGATTTTTCCCCTTTTCTACTGGACTGCTTGATTGCTGTAACATCAGAGCACATCGGGAGGACTTTCCACCGGGCACAGAGGGCCTGGCCCCGGCCCAAGCCCCAGCTCCGAGGAGACCAAAGGGAGGACTCGAACACTTTCCCAGGTTTTTTTCCTCTACAGTGAAAGATTTTACCATCTAACATTATTTTCCTTCCCATGTGTTTGTTAAATAAATAGTTTTATCTTCTTCACTTTCCTTCGAGGAAAATTTATTTTTTTTTTCCGAACCTGGTGGGGGAGGGGTGGTTGTGCCTTCTCTCAGAGGATATATTTCTAAATTTGCCCAAACTGGAACACTCCCTCTCCCCCCTGGGCATGAGCGGGTGAAGGGAACTCTAAATTTGCCGTATCATGCTCCTCCATTGGACCGATCAAAAGTTTTAATTTCGGGTCCGGCAAAAATTCCCATTCTGCCTCTGGGATGGCCGCACTCTCCCCCCCCCCCCGCCACCTGCGGTAGTTGCAGGAATGCATAATCACTTTTGCCAAGAACCTCGGGGACTTTCGCATGGATATTGCGTTCTCCGCCCATCTCTGAGGGTGGGAAGGGTTCGAGCGGGGTTTTAAAATCTCCCACTGTTTTTATGGGTGTCAGCAAAGTCTCCGCAGGAGTTTTAAGCATCTCCTCTTCATCAGAAGCAGAAGGTGCCAGCTCTAGAAGCGTTTCATAAATTACTCTAGCTGGTGGTATTAATTTCTGAGCCATTTCATCTCTTAGACTTGCGTGATGGTATAGAACAGAATTAATATTCTCCCAAAAAGATGGTAAATACAAATCTCCAATTACTGGATCAGGAAACTCTCTTTTTACCCAGGACAGAAAACGACGTATTTCTTTTTTAGATGCTGGTAAGGGATGGTTACGAACTAGGTTTTCAAAACTATGTATTATATTTGCCTGCGCTTGGGATGGAACTGCCCCCATAATTTGTTTCTTGGTCTAGTTTTGGACAGCTTACCGTATTTTTGATAGATGTTATCGGCTCGTGAAATCCCAGTCTGAGTTCTGTCCAGCAGTCCACGGCTCCTCCTCTGCCCTGTTGACCGAGGTTAGGAGATCCTGGAGTTTCAAGGTCGACCCTGGGGTTTTCTTTTCTTCTGTTTCTGGTCGCGCGCTGCTGTCCAAAACATTCTGGGTTGCTTCGTTCCGATGAGGCCGAACACAAGGCATCAAATGACACTGAACCGTGCCATAAATCAAATCCCTCCTGATGGGAGAGAATTTTCTAAAAGTCCTTGCAAGGAGTTTCAAAGATAAACCGAGACTTTTACTTGAGTTTCAATGCTGCCAGATAGTTGTTTATTAAGTCTTATAAGAGGAACAGAGCCACTAGTGTGACCCAGGTACAGCATAGAGCACAGAAAGCAGGAGAGAAGTCTCCAATTATCATGATTTACACAGCCTTTTAAAGATAATTTAACCAATAGTTACTAAAAACATATATTATTTTCACTTTCCTACTAATTATTCAGTAACATGGGCAGGAACTGCAGAATTCTCTATCCAATCATTCCAAACTACTTTTACTGCAGAACATGGAGTAGTAGAAGAAGGAGAAGAAGGTTTAGGGAACAACAACAATCCTCCATTTTGATATTTTTTACTCTTATTTACTACAAAGAGAAGCCCAAAACCTCTAAATTTTTCACCCTGTGACAATCTTACATAGTAGTCTATCACCTAATTCACACCATTGTATTTTCTAGTTCTTGTCTGATGGTTGGTAATTTTTTCCAAGGATGGAGGTTAAAACAGTGTTGTTCAGGGGGGTAAGAACCCTTAAAAACAGGCAGAGAAATATTCTCAGCACTCTGGGTTCCTACAGCCCGGGTGAGATTAACCCTTTTAGTGCTATAAGTGCTGCAGACATTAAGTAAAGAAAGAAGAGCTGAAATCCTGAGGGAGGAGAAGGAGGAGATGCTTAAAGCTGAAATTCTGTTGTAAAGCTATGGTGGTGATGGACTATGATATATCAGAGTACCCATTGGAATTTCATGAAAGCATGGGGGGTGGAGCATTCAACTTGTACTTGTGAGCAAAAGCACCTGTGCTGGAATAAGCAAATGATGAAGCAGCTGTAATTTGAAGAGAAATTTGAACAGGGAGAGATGGAAGTGATGAGGACTTTTGCTCCAATTGGAAGGAGAAGACCTCTGTTCCTAGAGATACTCCCAGAGAGAGTCCTAGAGATGATGAGGACCCTTTTGTCCCAGGAAAAGGGGAGGGCCTCTGTTCTTAGAGATGAAGATGCTCCCAGCGATGGGTGAAGAGAACTTTTGTTTCTGAACAGCTCAACCTTAAAATGGCACCCCAGTAGCTCAAGAGTGGACCCTCAAAAGCAGTTGTGGGAAAAGCTGCAAATCGGGGGAAGGGACTCACACATGCGAGCAGAGAACCAACATGGGTGGCTGTCTTATGATACTGAAGCCATGAGAGAATATCTTGTTGAGATGTCTGTTGGGGTTCTTCCCCCCTGCCATGTGGTCCTGGGAGAGGGGCCCTGGGGGGGAGGCACGGGGTTCCCCTGCCCCTGGTCAACCTCATTCCCCATTGGTTGTTTTGTGTTCCCCTGCGCGGGCAAGGACCCTCGGGTCCCGTCATTGATCAGTTCCTGGGCCAATCTTCAGCCATGCGGCTGGAGAAATAAACCTCTCTCTGAAACATCTATTGTTGGAAACGTTCTATGACTGCGGCGGGGGGAGACATTGCAGAACAACCAATATGATTGATAAGAAGCAAGCTCCCTTTATTAGCAATCTAGAGGCACTTATATAGTATACCAGCTTGTTAACTCTTAAGTGGCTTAAACCTATCAAAGCGCATTTCTGCTTCTACCTAATTAGACTACATTGGCAAGCTTCTACTCGTTATGTTATGGTTAAAGAATTCAGAGTTCACCCTCCCTTCTCCTGGTCAGTACATCTTATCTGCACAGCTGCACATCCTCAAAACTCTTTTTTTGTTTTCAGGCTTGTTTCTCACACAGGCACTTCTCATGGAGAGTTTTTCTCATGCAGGCCTTTTCCTTGCAGGCTTTTGCTTGTACAGTTATTGATTTGTTCCCTTTATCAATAATCCATGTCCCTGATCCTCTAATCATTTTGCAACAATGTATCAAGAATTGGTCCATATATATTTCTTTCTACGGGCCTCCTGGTTTAATACATCGTGTTACAGTATCCCCACTGTAGCAGATGTCTCCATAGCATGAGCAAGAAAGACTCCTCTCCCTAAATGAACTGAACAAGGTAATTATGGAAGTGGTAAACAGACTGAACATCTCAAGGGTTATCTTTTTACAGTGGGAGAAGGGGGAAAGGTGGGGGGAGGAGAGGCGTTCTGAAGGTGTGGTATGATTTTTTTTTTTCAATTGCCAGAGATCTGCCGGCATGAACCACGCTTCTCACAGAGATATGATGGAACTCTGTTTATTCTACTGTTAGACCCATAGTTATATCCTAATTCCCCAAGCACGCATAAGCAAGCTCCATACTATTGGATTACAGCTACTGTTCACACGGCCTTTAACAGCAAACGATTGGTTACAGATTAATATGCACGCGACTAACTAACATAAGTCTTTCTCTTTCTATGGTCAGCATCCCCCTCCCCAACATCCTGTTGGCTTGCCACATCAGCATTGCTCTTCTGTTTTTTCTCTAATCAAGGACAGTTCACTAATATAGCTTGGATTGTGCACGTATACATGTCCCTGTTCACTCAGCCATTTCTCTACAATTCCCCCTTTTTCTTCTTGCACAAGCCAAGCCCGATGAACAACTTTCTCTAAAGCTTTCCATATGCACCCAAAACCACAACAAATTATTATTGCTACAATTACTAGTGTAGCTAGCAGACGTAATCCTTCTTGAACCAGGTTTCCTAACCACCCTGTCAGACTGAGCGAGGACAGCCACTCAGAGAAGCTGTCTGTATGGATCTGTATCCTTTGAAAAGCATCCTGCAGTTCTGAGAGCTGTCGATGGATACTCTGGGAATGGTCTGACGGGTTCATACAACACATACCTTCAAACTCTTTGCAACCATGGCCGTGAGCTAGCAATAAAAAATCAATCGCAGCTCGATTTTGTAGTACAGCATGCCTAATGCTATCTACATCAGTTAAAAGCTCATTTAATATATGGGAAGTCCTATTAAATTCCTTTTCTGACCAACAGGCCAACTTTTTCAGATTGTTATAGCCATGAGCTGCAGCACCCCCTGGGTTAAAAATAGCCAATGGTATAAACGCACTCAAACTCATAATGTTTACCTTATCATTACAATCTTTATCAAATGTGGAAACACTACGCTGGTATCTATTCCGCATCCTACTTTTCCAACTTTCTGATGCCGTAATGTTTCTCCATGCTCGTATAGAAGGGGCAAACATAGTTAGCTTTCCCAGGTAGCAAGGACCTCCAATTGGACTATGTGGAATCCCATTCCATGCTCTATCTCCGCATATCAAAAACACTCCAGGAGGTAAAACCTTTCCTTCGGTTGTGTCAATAGACTCAGCTCCTCCCAACGTGGCTGGCACGTTCCAGCCTCCGATGGAGTGTCCTGATACGTTCTGTTTCCATGGAAAGGAGGCCATGCCCTGTCGTGCCTGATAGTCCTCCCAAGGATCTCCAAAGACGAAAACTCCAGACCTGTTGGCATATTGCATTGGAGGCACCACATTGGAACAGTTGGTCCATGGTGTTACGTTAACAAGCATACAGGGAAAAAGGGACCCATAAAGCTGTAGTTCTTGAAGAGGCAAGGTTGCATTTTTTGTTAAATTGGCAATAATATGGGTTTGCTGCAAGGAGTGCCGATAACTAGACCAACAACCTAAGCACTCGCCCCGGTTTCTTTTGTTTTGCATTTTTCACTCCACCTCCTCATTAATTTTCTCTATATCCGTCACCCATTTTTGAAATGTGTCTTCGAGTGAGATCCATGGCACGCCAATTAGACATGTGCGAAATGGATCCGCTGCCGACCCCATGGCCAGACAGAAGTCCATCTGGTTTGCCTGGTGAGCCCATGTTACCCACATGTTTTCTCTTTCTGACACTGAAGTTATCACAGCTTTACTCAGGGTGAAAGTACTTGAGAGGAGGAGCCACATGTAGGGCACCATGCCTGGGTTACAGTGGTCTTTTTACTCACTTGCAGACGTCTGATGGCTTCCTACCCTGCCCACACTTCCAAGCTTAGTAAAAACTTGTGTGGATCCCTAAATGAGCTAACTCTAATCTGTTGTGGTGGAATTCCGAGCACGATAAACGCACACTGCCTAAAACTTCTTGTCTCAGGCACTTGATAACATTCTCGGCATAAACTACCTCACTCATCTACATTCCAAGTTCCCCTAGTAAGCTCTTCCCCACAGCCCCCACAGCACAAGCGCAAGCACAAGCTATTATAACAGCGTAAACAATTTCTGTGGCGATTAGCATGCACACTTGGTGACTGTTCCCAGACTCCGAGTGGTCGTCCAAATGTGAGGTCGTCAGCCACCAAGCGAAGGTTCACTTCCCAAAGGTTGGGAACATCTGCTGTATGTGCCACGTCTTGGCTCAGTTGGTCACGCACTCGCTGGAGCCACTTTTGTTGACAGCGGGACTGGGAGCAGGCTTGGTCCATCTGCTAGGAACCCATATTGGTCCGGTATCTGTAGAAACACAGCTATAACCTCGACCATTAAATAACAATGGAGCTTCCGACCTCCCCCCTCCCCCATTGTCCTGTCCATGGGTCTTTATAACAAATTTGTAGCCCTGGGGTGGCTTGTAACTTAATGTGGCTGTTATGTGTGACTACGGGGCGCTGTTCGGCATCTCCTGACAAACTCAAAAATTTTAGAGTAAACAGTACCTGTTGCAGCCTAATTACAGGATCTGTTTGCTCAGTACCCTTCTGTTTAGCTAAATACTCCTTGATTGTTCGATGGGCCCGTTCTACAATAGCCATTCCTGTAGACACATGGGGAATGCTGGTATTATGCTTAACACCCCATAGTTGTAAAAACTTCTGCACTCAACCCCCCACGTAAGCAGGCCCATTATCCGTCTTTAAGGAGTCTGATACACCCATAATGGCAAAACATGCATTTAGGTGGCAAATCACAGGGATTGCCTTCTCTCCTGCCTGTGCGGTATCCCATATCATTTAATAAAGGTGTCTATGGTGACATGCACATATTTTAAACGCCCAAATTCAGGCACATGTGTGACATCCATCTGCCACAGTTCGCACGCCTGCAGCCCTCTTGGGTTCACTCCAAGGCCTAAACTTGAGCTGTGCTGGCTACACTGTGAGCAGGACCTCACAATCCCGTGTGCGTCAGTGTTAGTAATGCGGAACTGTCTTTGCAAGGCCTTTGCGGATTGGTGGAACATAGCATGACTGTTATGGGCTGCTGCAAAAGAATCCTGAGGTGCCTTCAATAGCGGGCTAACCAAGGCATCGGCTTGGGCATTGCCTTCGCCTAATCCTTGGTCAGAGAAGTGACTTCTGATGTGCAGTATGCTGCATGTCTCAATCCGATCATGGATCGCTTGTCGCACTTTAAAGAACAACTGTCCAAGATGTGGGTTGCTGGGTGGTTTAATCAAAGCGTCCTCGATTCTCATCACTACACCCACCACGTATAGTGAATCGGATACTACATTCAATGGTTCCGTTCTCCACTGTATTAGTGCCCACACTACTGCGGCTAATTTGAGTGTCTGTAACGAGTCCTGATCAGTTCCATACAGCAGGTGATGCTTCCATGTGGTCCCCTCTAGCCACGTGCAGGCAGCTTTTCTACTTTGTTTGCCTGCATCAGTAAATACCGTACATCCCTCTACAGGACGCTTGGACACCTTTGCAGTCTCAAGCCACAGTTGTTTCCCTAACATTTGGAGTCGCGCATCCTTTGGGTATCGGTCAATAACATCTCCGGGGTAGGCCAGTAATGCCACTTGTAGAGGTTCAGGGTGTTGTAACGTCCATTGTTTCAACTCTGCTTTCAGAGGTAAAGCTATGAATGCAGGTTCCATAGCACCAATTTCAAGAGTCCTAGTCCTGGCTTTGCGAATCAAGTGGGCAATTGCCGCTGTTCTGGCCCAAATGCTCATTGCAGGCATGTGCGACGTAAACACCCATTCCAATAGGGCAAATTTGTCATCTGGAGTTTTAGGTTGCTTTGTTGTCGCTTTGTCGGGTGCTTGTGTTTGTTGTTGTCACTGCAGCCTGGCACTACAGATTGTGTTATCAACAGGGTCGTTTCCCCCCTTTTCTTTTTGCCAGGCTGGCCATTGACAGAGCATTGCAAAATAGGAAACCTCTTGGTTAAATACAAGCATCCCTATGGGTTCATCTGGGAAGCAGCGATCAGCAAAGGCACCTGTTATCTTGTTCCCAAGATGCTGCAAACAGCGGCGCTGATCGTTGCTAAGCTGGACAGGGCATTGAGGAGACGTACCGTGTAATAGGGGCATTAGTGGAGCTATTTCATCATTCCGGAGCCCTGTTATGTTGCGTACCCATTGTAAGTCACCAATTAAGGTCTGAGAATCGTGTAGGCTGGTGACATCAGTGGCAAGAGTCACTTTTTGAGGGCATACGGAGCTAGAGGTAAGCACCCATCCCAAATACTTCCAGGGGCTTGATCGTTGCACTTTTTCTGGTGTCACTATAAGATCTCTGTTCTGTAGCAATCGAGTGATGTAAGAAACATCTTTATCAGTAAAGGGTCGTTGACAACAAAACAGAATATCGTCCATGTAATGGTAGATGATGGTGGCGGAAAAGTGCTCTCGAACTGGTTCCAATGCCCAATGCACGTATAACTGGCACATAGTGGGAGAGTTTTTCATGCCTTGAGGCAGGACGATCCATTCATATCTTTCTTTTGGGGCGCTTTTATTGACAGAGGGCACTGTGAAAGCAAAGCGCACAGTATCTTCGGATCGCAAGGGAATAGTGAAAAAACAGTCCTTAAGATCAATAACCAAAATTTCCCAGTCTAGAGGCAACATAGTAGGAGATGGCATGCCAGGCTGGAGGGTGCCCATAGGCCACATTTGTTCATTTACCGCTCGTAGATCATGCAAAAGGCGCCACCTTCCAGATTTTTTGGGAATTACAAAGATGGGTGTATTCCATGGACTGATGGAGGGCTTTATGTGGCCTGCTTGCAATTGTTCATGTATCAGGTGCTTAGCAATCTGGAGCTGCTCTTCATTTAGAGGCCACTGCTCTACCCACACAGATTCATCAGTTTTCCATGGAATTTTTGGGGTAGGCAGCTGTTCTGCAGTGGCCGCGCCTAAAAAGGTGTTGGCACATTTAATGTGGCCCCTATCTGGCTGAGGATGTAACGTCCGATGAGACCTCCCAAGCCCCCTGGAAGAGTCATGACATATGGGCAAAGAGTAATTTCTTGCGTTTCTGGCAACTTTATTTTTACTGTTTGTAAACTGCGCATGGGGGTGGTTCCTCCCCCTACGCCTTGTACTGCATCAATTGCAGGACACAGAGGCCACCGTCGAGGCCACTTGTCTCTGCTGATGATCGTAACATCAGCGCCTGTATCCATCATTGCTGTAATTTGATGTGCCTTAGTGTCATTTAACATGGTAATAGTAACCATGGACCAAACTTTAATTTGCTGTACAAGATTGACAACTGTTTCCCCAGTGGACCCAAAGCCACGGTCTTTGCGATAAGGACGAGTATGAATTTCTTCTCCTGCGGGCTTGTCTATAAACATGAGCTGAGCAATCCGTTGTCCCGCTTTAATGGTAAGAGGGGGAAACAAGGTATAAGCGCAAATCATAATTTCTCCGGTGTAATCAGCATCAATGACCCCTGTTAAGACAATTAGTCCAGCAAGTCCTGTTGATCATCTCCTGTTCCAGTTTGGCCAAATTTAGAAATATATCCTCTGAGAGAAGGCACAACCACACCTCCCCCACCAGCTTTGGGAAAAAATAATTTTCCTCGAAGGAAAGTGAAGGAGATAAAACTATTTATTTAACAAACACACAGGAAAGGAAAATCATGCTAAATAATAAAATCTTCCGCTGTGGAGGAAAAACCTGGGAAAATGTTAGAGTCCTTCCTTTGGTCTCCTTGGAGCTGGGGCTTGGGCCAGGGCCAGGCCCTCTGTGCCCGGTGGAAAGTCCTCCCAATGTGCTCTGATGTTAAAGCAATCCAGCAGTCCAGTAGAAAAGGGAAAAAATCCGAAATTCCCGGGAAGGAAAAATTCAACTCTCAGTCTCTCTCCGGAGAACAAAGCAGCTGAACCACTGGCCAAAAAAAAAAAAACTGTCCTGGAAGCAGCGAGCCAGGTGCTTCCTCCCTCCCCTGCCGCAGCTGGGAAACAAATTGCTATCTGTGTGTGACCTTGAACAAGCTGCAAACTGCTTTGAAAAAGTTTTGCTCAGTTTTTTCCTTCCCCCTCTCAGGCTCAGTTTAGAGGCATAGAAAGGCACAGGAATCAATTTCTGGGCATAGGCAGCCATATGGGATACACATCATAAGGTCACCCCAAATGAAGTGTCCACTTCTACCATGGGGCCAAAAACACCCGTGGGAATTTTGTGGACAGTGCTGTCCTTTAAGGTGATAATCACATGTGCTGCCAAATCGACTCCCAGGCTTCCCCTGGTGGTGGGGAGGGGAAGGTATTGGATGATGATGCCTGGCTGACTACTTGTGTCTGAGCGCGGTAAGGCCTTGCGCTGGATTTCCCGTTTTTTGACTTCTTGCATACTGTTGTAGAATGGGTATCCTTTTGGCATTGGTCACACCTGTCTTGGGGTGACTTTGTGATGTGAATCCCATATCACTGCCCTACGCCCAGAAATAAATTCTTGTGCCTTTCTATGCCTTTAAACTGAGCCTGAGAGGGGGAAGGAAAAAACTGAGCAAAACTTTCTCAAAGCAGTTTGCAGCTTGTTCAAGGTCACATAGAGATAACGACTTTTTTTCAGCTGCATTGGGGAAGCGACGAAGCACCCAGCTTGCGGCTGCCCGGTCAGCTTTTGGCCAGTTGTTCAGTTTCTTTTTCTCTGGAGAGAGAGATTGAGAGTTGAACTTTTTTCCTTCCCTGGAATTTCAGATTTTCTCCCTTTTCTATTGGACTGCTTTAATATCAGAGCACATCAGGAGGACTTTCCACCGGGCACAGAGGGCCTGGCCCTGGCCCAAGCCCCAGCTCCTAGGAGACCAAAGGGAGGACTCTAACATTTTCCCAGGTTTTTCCTCCACAGCGGAAGATTTTATTATTTAGCATGATTTTCCTTTTCCCGTGTGTTTGTTAAATAAATAGTTTTATTTCTCTCACTTTCCTTCTAGGAAAATTTATTTTTCCCGAACCTGGTGGGGGAGGTGTGGTTGTGCCATCTCTCAGAGGATATATTTCTAAATTTGGCCAAACCGGAACAAATTTACTGGTGCCCAACTGCAGGGCTCGAAGGAAAGTGAAAAACCTGTGCTAATTACATTTTGGGTTGAATTCACTATTTCTGTGTTAGGGTAAAATAGTCACCATGTTGGTTGAATTCATAACGTTTCTCTGGCTTGATATATTCATGTATTTCTGGTCCATAGGCTTGTTTAAGGTACTAGTTCCTTTCTGGTCCCTAGGCCTATTTGCCTATCCACAGCTTGGTCCGATCTTATCCTTGATAAGGAATTTTTGCAGAGCAGGGACACGAATTCGGATTTCTATTTTGCTGTGCTCAGTGATAATGATTTATAAGAAGTTGACAGAGGTACAGGCAGCTGTTTGAAGTGTGTACGATATGTGGTTTCTCCCTCGTAACCCCTGTCCTTGCTTCAGTAGCATGTTTTGGGAATTTATTAGTAACTGCACCCAGATTCTTAAAGGAGGAGACGATGGGGTTTCCCTTCCCTTTAAATTTGATAGCTTATCTTTTGAGAATGTTCAGTTTCCCCTGGATGTTAAAGAGACCACCCTCCTGGTATTTAATTTGGTAATCTTCCTCTATGTGTTTTTCATCGTGTCTAGAATAAGAGCTCAGATTTCCAGGGTGACTGCTGAGACACCTGACCCAGAGGTGAAACATCCTGAGTGGTGTGGGGAATGGGAGGACATCGGCCAAATCGTGAAGAAATTCTTGGACCCAATGGTTTACAATTTCCCCCCTGAACAAGTTCAGAAACCAGCTGAGGTGGCGAAATATCTGAAAGAGAAATACAATGACAATTCCAATGAGAACAAGCTCCTTGCAATATGTTGGACTTTGGCATATGCCTATCGCACACTGCAGCAGGTAAAGGTAGAGCGGCAGGAAGATAAATCAGCAAAGCCTGCAGACACCCCAGTCACTCAGACTGCAGATAAACCAGACAGCAAGCCCAAACCAGATGGAGAGTCTAAGCCATTGACAGTGGCTTCTGTCACGAGGAAAAAACACACAACCAAAACTGATCGTCCAGTGAAAGATGATGAAGATGCAGGGGAAGGAACCTCAAAGCCATCAACTGACTCAGGCACAGAAACCATTTCTGAGTCATTGTCTATAAAGGACCTTCACAGCTTAAGAAAGGACTACACCCGACGGTCTGATGAATGCATAGTAAGTTGGATGGTCCGTATTTGGGATGCGGCAGGTGATGACGTGATGCTGGATGGTGCTGAAGCGAGGCATTTGGGATCCCTGTAATGTGATCCAGTGATCGACCAAGCGATGATAAGGGAGGCTGACTCTGCCAGTCTCTGGAGGCGGGTTTTGAGAGGCGATTGAAAGATATATGTGTGTAGATGATCTCTACATGCAGCAAACCCAGTGGAAGACCATAGAACAAGGGATCCAGTGCCTGAGAGAACTAGGGGTGGTAGAGGTTGTCTTCACAGATGACCCAGGATTGATGAGCCCAGACCGGGCCAGAGTTAATCCATTCATGTGGCAAAAACTCATACAACTTGGGCCACAAGAATATGCTTCTGCATTAGCAATAATGAAACTGAGCTATGGTGTAAATGAGACCGTGCAGGATACGGCAGTGAAGCTCTGAGCATATGCAGATTCCATACATGGCCCAACACATGCAAAAATCCCAGCTGTGGAAACACATATACAGAAAATGGAAGACAAGATGGAGAAGAGTCTCCAAGAGATTAAAGAGTGCCTTCTCCAAATCTTGACAGTACAGATCAGAGATTCTGATACCAAATGCGGACGTTCCCCAGAGAGAAGGAGCATCCCACGAAGTGAGCTGTGGGATTTCCTGTGTGACAGTGGGGAAGACAGGAAGAGGTGGGGTGGACAACCCACCTCTGCTCTGGCAGCACGAGTGCATGAATTGAAGGAGCGCACATTTCAGAAAGGAAGTTCTACCAAAAAGGAAGCAGCTCCAGTTGCCTGTAGCCAAACTGCCAGAAATGATGGAAAAGACGATGACATATCCGATTCCCATGAAGGAACCTCTAAGATGCAGGCCCAGGGAAAGAAGGATAACCAGGCATAGAGGGGCCCTGCCTCTAGCCAGGTAGAGGTCAGGGAAAATCGTGTTTTTTGGACTGTGTGGATTTGTTGGCCTGGTACATCAGAACCACAAAAATATGTTGCCTTGGTTGACACTGGTGTGCAGTGTACAATAATCCCATCATAGCATGTGGGGGTAGAATCTGTTTCTATTGCTGGTGTAACAGGTGGATCACAAAATTTGACCTTGGTGGAAGCCGAGGTGAGCCTGACTGGAAATGAGTGGAAGAGACATCTCATTGTGACTGGCCCAGAGCCCCCGTGCATTTTGGGAATTGACTTCCTCCGAAGCGGGCATTTCAGAGACCCAAAGGGACTCGAATGGGCTTTTGGAATAGCTGCTGTGGAGACAGAGGGCATTAAGCAATTGAAGACCTTGCCTGGACTATCAGAGAACCCATCTGCAGTAGGCCTTCTGAAGGTGGAAGAACAAAGAGTACCAATTGCTACCTCGACAGTGCATCGCCGACAGTTCCGGACAAATCGAGATGCTGTGATTCCCATCCACAAGATGATCCGTGAGTTGGAGACCCAAGGGGTGGTCAGCAAGACCCACTCACCCTTCAATAGTCCCATCTGGCCTGTGCGCAAGTCTGAAGGAGAATGGAGATTGACTGTGGACTATCGTGTCTTGAATGAAGTGACTCCACCATTGAGCGCTGCTATGCCAGACATGTTGGAGCTCCAGTATGAGCTGGAGTCCAAAGCGGCGAAGTGGTATGCCACTATTGACATTGCCAATGCATTTTTCCCCATTCCTCTGGCAGCAGAGTGCAGGCCTCAGTTTGCCTTCACCTGGAGGGGTGTGCAGTACACCTGGAACCGACTGCCCCAGGGGTGGAAGCACAGTCCCACCATCTGCCATGGACTGATCCAGACTGCACTAGAAAAGGGTGAGGCTCCAGAACATTTGCAGTACATTGATTACATCATTGTGTGGGGGAACACCGCAACAGAAGTGTTTGAGAAAGGAGAGAGAATAATTCAAATTCTCCTGGAAGCTGGTTTTGCCATCAAGAAGAGCAAAGTCAAGGGACCTGCTCAAGAGATCCAGTTCCTGGGAGTGAAATGGCAAGATGGACGGCTTCAGATTCCCACTGAGGTCATCAATAAGATCACAGCAATGTCTCCACCAACCAACAAGAAGGAGACGCAAGCTTTCCTAGGTGCCATAGGCTTTTGGAGGATGCATATTCCTGAGTACAGACAGATTGTGAGTCCTCTTTACCTGGTAACCTGCAAGAAGAATGATTTCCATTGGGGCCCAGAACAGCAGCAAGCCTTTGCCCAGATCAAGCAGGAAATAGCTTGCGCCGTAGCCCTTGGCCCAGTCAGGACAGGACCTGAAGAACGTGCTCTACTCTGCAGCTGGGAGCCATGGTCTATCCTGGAGCCTTTGGCAGAAGGTGTCTGGTGAGACTCGAGGTTGACCACTGGGATTTTGGAGTCGAAGCTACAGAGGGTCTGAAGCCAACTACACTCCCACGAAGAAGGAAATCTTGGCAGCCTATGAAGGAATCCAAGCTGTCTCAGAGGTAATTGGCACTGAGGCACAACTCCTCCTGGCACCCCCGACTACTGGTGCTGGGGTGGATGTTCAAAGCAGAGGTTCCCTCTACCCACCATGCCACCAATGCCACATGGAGCAAATGGATTGCTCTCATCACACAGCATGCCTGTATCAGAAAACTGAATCGCCCTGGGATTTTGGAAATAATCACAAACTGGCCTGAAGGTGAAAACTTTGGTCTCAGGGATGAAGAAGAACAAGTGACACGCTCAGAAGAAGCTCCACCATACAACCGCCATCAGAAGACACATGCTACACTCTTTTCACTGACAGATCCTGTCGCATCGTAGGGATGAAACAAAAGTGGAAAGCAGCTGTATGGAGTCCCACATGACAGGTTGTTCCGGTTTGGCCAAATTTAGAAATATATATATATACTCTGAGAGAAGGCACAACCACCCCTCCCCCCACCAGGTTCGGGAAAAAAATAAATTTTCCTCGAAGGAAAGTGAAGAAGATAAAACTATTTATTTAACAAGCACACGGGAAAGGAAAATAATGTTAAATGGTAAAATCTTTCGCTGTAGAGGAAAAACCTGAGAAAGTGTTCGAGTCCTCCCTTTGGTCTCCTCGGAGCTGGGGCTTGGGCCGGGGCCAGGCCCTCTGTGCCCGGTGAAAAGTCCTCCCGATGTGCTCTGATGTTACAGCAATCAGGCAGTCCAGTAGAAAAGGGAGAAAATCTGAAATTCCAGAGAAGGAAAAGTTCAGCTCTCAGCCTCTCTCCAGAGAACAAGGAACTGCAAAAAAAACTGGCCAAAAGCTGACTGGAAAAGCTGCCAGCCGGGTGCTTCCTCGCTCCCCCCTGCCCCAGCTGAAAAAAAAAAACCTGCTATCTTTATGTGACCTTGAACAAGTTTCAAACTGCTTTGAGAAAGTTTTGCTCAGTTTTTTCTTCCCCCTCTCAGGCTCAGTTCAGAGGCATAGAAAGGCCAATAATTAATTTCTGGGCATAGGCAGCGATATGGGATACACATCATAAGGTCACCCCAAGACATTCCACCCCTTATCCCATATTGTTGGCTCAATGTCCAAACTAAGATATTCTAATTCTCCAGCCACATTAATACATATGTAAATATATATATGCAGCTATGTATAAACAGTGACAGTGACAATCAGCAAGCAGGGGTATACAAGCATTTCACACTACAGGTGGTTTTCACACAACAATCAGATCTCCCTGTGGTACACAACGTGTTGTTCCATCTTTCTGCATTACCCACCATGTGCAACCAGGTCCCTGAGCAAAGACAACCCCACGGATGGGTTTGTCTGTACTCGAGGCAGAATTAATCCAAACAGTCTTTCCTAACAGACCTCTGACATGCACTACTGGGACCTTATCTCCATCTACTGTATGCAGGGATTCAGACTGGGCTGGACCAGCTCTATTGGTGGAACCTCGGGTGTTAACTAACCAGGTGGCCTTTGCTAGATTCTGTTCCCAATTTTTGAAAGTTCCCCCACCCAGTGCCTTCAAAGTGGTTTTCAACAATCCATTGCACCGTTCCACTTTGCCTGCAGCTGGTGCATGGTAAGGGATGTGGTACACCCACTCAATGCCATGTTCTCTAGCCCAGGTATTAATAAGGCTATTCTTAAAATGAGTCCCATTGTCAGACTCAATTCTCTCAGGGGTGCCATGCCTCCAAAGGACTTGCTTTTCAAGGCCCAGGATGGTGTTCCGGGCAGTAGCGTGAGGCACGGGGTAGGTCTCCAGCCATCCAGTGGTGGCTTCTACCATTGTGAGCATATAGCGCTTGCCTTGGCGGGTTTGAGGCAGTGTGATGTAATCAATTTGCCAGGCCTCCCCATACTTGTATTTGGACCATCGCCCACCGTACCACAGGGGCTTCACCCGCTTGGCCTGCTTGATCGCAGCACATGTCTCACAGTCATGGATAACCTGGGAGATACTGTCCATGGTTAGATCCACCCCTCGGTCTCGTGCCCACTTATAGGTGGCATCTCTGCCCTGATGGCCTGAGGCATCATGGGCCCATCGAGCTAGGAACAACTCTCCCTTGTGTTTCCAGTCCAAGTCTACCTGTGACACTTCTATCTTTGCAGCCTGATCTACCTGCTTGTTGTTTTGGTGTTCCTCATTAGCCCTACTCTTGGGGACGTGAGCATCTACATGGCGGACTCTCACAACCAGCTTTCTTACTCGGGCAGCGATGTTTTTCCACTCTGCAGCAGCCCAGATTGGTTTTCCCCTACGCTGCCAATTAGCTTTTTCCCACTTTTCCAGCCATCCCCACAGAGCATTGGCTACCATCCATGAATCAGTGTAGAGGTAGAGCTTTGGCCACTTCTCCCTTTCAGCAATGTCCAGGGCTAGTTGAACAGCTTTGAGTTCAGCGAGTTGGCTTGATCCACCTTCTCCTTCAGTAGCTTCTGCAACCCGTCGTGTGGGGCTCCATACAGCTGCTTTCCACTTTCGTTTCATCCCTACGATGCGACAAGAACCATCGGTGAAAAGAGCGTAGCGTGTGTCTTCTGATGGCAGTTGGTTGTACGGTGGAGCTTCTTCAGCGCGTGTCACTTGTTCTTCATCAGCAAGACCAAAGTTTTCACCTTCAGGCCAGTTGGTAATTATTTCCAAAATCCCAGGGCGATTCAGTTTTCCGATTCGGGCGCGCTGTGTGATGAGAGCAATCCATTTGCTCCATGTGGCATTGGTGGCATGGTGGGTAGAGGGAACCTCTGCTTTGAACATCCACCCCAGCACCGGTAGTCGGGGTGCCAGGAGGAGTTGTGCCTCAGTGCCAATTACCTCTGAGACAGCTTGGATTCCTTCATAGGCTGCCAAGATCTCCTTTTCTGTTGGGGTGTAGTTGGCCTCAGACCCTCTGTAGCTTCGGCTCCAGAATCCCAGTGGTCGACCTCGAGTCTCACCAGGCACCTTCTGCCAGAGGCTCCAGGACAGTCCATGGCTTCCGGCTGCAGAATAGAGCACGTTCTTCACTTCGGGTCCTGTCCTAACTGGGCCAAGGGCTACCGCATGAGCGATTTCCTGCTTGATTTGGGCAAAAGCTTGTTGCTGTTCAGGGCCCCAGTGGAAATCATTCTTCTTGCGGGTAACCAGGTAAAGAGGACTCACAATCTGGCTGTACTCGGGAATGTGCATCCTCCAGAAACCTATAGCGCCTAGGAAAGCTTGTGTTTCCTTCTTGTTGGTTGGTGGAGACATTACTGTGATCTTATTGATGACCTCAGTGGGAATCTGACGCCGACCATCTTGCCATTTCACTCCTAGGAACTGGATCTCTCGGGCAGGTCCCTTGACTTTGCTCTTCTTAATGGCGAAACCAGCTTCCAGGAGAATCCGGATAACTTCCTCTCCTTTCTCAAACACTTCGGTTGCAGTGTTCCCCCACACAATGATGTCATCAATGTACTGCAAATGTTCTGGAGCCTCACCCTTTTCTAGTGCAGTCTGGATCAGTCCATGGCAGATGGTGGGACTGTGCTTCCACCCCTGAGGCAGTCGGTTCCAGGTGTACTGCACGCCCCTCCAGGTGAAGGCAAACTGAGGCCTGCACTCTGCTGCCAGAGGAATGGAGAAAAATGCATTGGCAATGTCAATAGTGGCGTACCACTTTGCTGCTTTGGACTCCAGCTCATACTGGAGCTCCAATATGTCCGGCACAGCAGCGCTCAGCGGTGGAGTCACTTCATTCAGGGCACGATAGTCCACAGTCAATCTCCATTCTCCTTCCGATTTGCGCACAGGCCAGATGGGGCTGTTGAAGGGTGAGTGGGTCTTGCTGACCACCCCTTGGGTCTCCAGCTCACGGATCATCTTGTGGATGGGAATCACAGCATCTCGAGTTGTCTGGTACTGTCGGCGATGCACTGTCGAGGTAGCAATTGGTACTCTTTGTTCTTCCACCTTCAGAAGGCCGACTGCAGACGGGTTCTCTGATAGCCCAGGCAAAGTGTTCAATTGCTTAATGCCCTCTGTCTCCACAGCAGCTATTCCAAAAGCCCACCTGAGTCCCTTTGGGTCTCTGAAATACCCGTTCCGGAGGAAGTCTATGCCCAAAATGCACGGGGCCTCTGGGCCAGTCACAATGAGATGTCTCTTCCACTCATTTCCAGTCAGGCTCACCTCAGCTTCCACCAAGGTCAAATTTTGTGATCCACCTGTTACACCAGAAATAGAAACAGATTCTACCCCCACATGCTGCGATGGAATTATTGTACACTGCGCACCAGTGTCAACCAAGGCATCATATTTTTGTGGTTCTGATGTACCAGGCCAACGAATCCACACAGTCCAAAAAACACGGTTTTCCCTGACCTCTACCTGGCTAGAGGCAGGGCCCCTCTATGCCTGGTTATCCTTCTTTCCCTGGGCCTGTATCTTAGAAGTTCCTTCATGGGAATTGGACATGCCGTCGTCTTTTCCATCATTTCCGGCAATTTGGCTACAGGCAACTGGAGCTACTTCCTTTTTGGTAGATCCTCCTTTCTGAGACTTGCGCTCCTTCAATTCACTCACTCGTGCTGCCAGAGCAGAAGTGGGTTGTCCACCCCACTTCCTCATGTTTTCCCCACTGTCACACAGGAAATTCCACAGCTCACTTCGTGGGATGTACCTTCTCTCTGGGGAACGTCCGCGGAGAAGGCACTCTTTAATCTCCTGGTGATTCCTTTCCATCTTATCTTCCAATTTCTGCATACGTGTTTCCACAGCTGCAATTCTTGCATGTGTTGGGCCATGCACAGAGTCTGCATATGCTCGGAGCTTCACTGCCATATCTTTCACAGTCTCATTTGCACCGTAGTCTGGTTTCATTATTGCTAAAGCAGAAGCGTATTCTGGTGGCCCAAGCTGTATGAGTTTTCGCCACATGTATGGAATAACTCTGGCCCGGTCTGGACTCCTCAATCCTGGGTCATGTGTGAAGACAACCTCTACCACCCCTAGTTCTCTCAGGCGCTGGATCCCTTGTTCTATGGTCTTCCACGGGGTTTGCTGCATGTAGAGATCATCTCCACACATATATCTTTCCATCACGCCTGTCAAAACTCGCCTCCAGAGACTGGTAGAGTTAGCCTCCCTTTTCATCTCTTGGTCGATCACTGGATCTTGTGACAGGGATCCCAAATGCCTCGCTTCAGCACCGTCCAGCATCACATCATCACCTGCCGCATCCCAAATACGGACCATCCAACTTATTATGGATTCATCGGACCGTCGGTTGTAATCCTTTCTTAGGCTGTGAAGGTCCTTTATGGACATGGACTCAGTAATGGTTTCTGTGCCTGAGTCCGCTGGTGGTTTTGAAGTTCCTTCCCCTGTATCTTTTGAGGTTCCTTCCCCTGCATCATCATCATCTTTCACTGGGCGATC
Organism: Corvus moneduloides; assembly: GCF_009650955.1. Classification (NCBI taxonomy): domain Eukaryota; kingdom Metazoa; phylum Chordata; class Aves; order Passeriformes; family Corvidae; genus Corvus; species Corvus moneduloides. Next base: position 9,297,240 of record NC_045510.1, on the reverse strand, counting down.
AGTTTTGGTTGTGTGCTTTTTCCTCGTGACAGGAGCCACTGTCAGTGGCTTAGACTCTCCATCTGTTTTGGGCTGGCTGTCTGGTTTATCTGCAGCCTGAGTGACTGGGGTGTCTGCAGGCTTTGCTGATTGATCTTCTTGCCTCTCTACCTTTACTTGCTGCTGCAGTGTGCGATAGGCATATGCCAAAGCCCAACATATTGCAAGGAGCTTGTTCTCATTAGAATTGTCATTGTATCTCTCTTTCAGATATTTTCCCACCTCAGCTGGTTTCTGAATTTGTTCAGATGGGAAATCCCAAACTATCGGGTCAGAGAATTTCTTTAGGGTTTGGCCGATGTCCTCCCATTCCCCACACCACTCAGGATTTTCCACCTCTGGGTCAGGTGTCTCAGCAGTCACCCTGGAAATCTGAGCTCTTATTCTAGACAAGCTGCGAGACATACAGAGCACATAGAGGAAGCTTACCAGATTAAATACCAGGAGGGTGGTCTCTTTAACATCCAGGGGATACTGAACATTCTCAAAAGATAACCTATCAAATTTAAAGGCAAGGGAAACCCCATCTCCTCCTCCTCTAACAATCTGGGTGCAATTACTAATAAATTCCCAAAACAGGCTACTGAAGCTAGGACTGGGGTTAGGACGGAGAAACCACTTATCATACACACGTCGAACAGTTGCCTGTACCTCTATCAACTTCTTATAAATCATTATCACTGAGCACAGCAAAATAGAAATCCTGATTCGTCTCCCTTCTCTGTAAAATTTACATATCAAGGACAAGATTGGAGCAAGTTGTGGATAGGCAAACAACCCTAGGGACCAAAAAAGCACTAGTACCTCAATGAAGCCTAAGGACCAGAAAGACATGAATACATCGAGCCAGAGTGACATTATGAACTCAGCCAGCATGGTGACTACTTTACTCCAACACAGAATAAGTAAATTCAACCCAAAATGTAATTAGCACAAGTTTTTTCACTGTCCTTCGAGCCACACAGTTGGGCGCCACTAAATTTGTTCCGGTTTGGCCAAATTTAGAAATATATATATATACTCTGAGAGAAGGCACAACCACCCCTCCCCCCACCAGGTTCGGGAAAAAAATAAATTTTCCTCGAAGGAAAGTGAAGAAGATAAAACTATTTATTTAACAAGCACACGGGAAAGGAAAATAATGTTAAATGGTAAAATCTTTCGCTGTAGAGGAAAAACCTGAGAAAGTGTTCGAGTCCTCCCTTTGGTCTCCTCGGAGCTGGGGCTTGGGCCGGGGCCAGGCCCTCTGTGCCCGGTGAAAAGTCCTCCCGATGTGCTCTGATGTTACAGCAATCAGGCAGTCCAGTAGAAAAGGGAGAAAATCCGAAATTCCAGAGAAGGAAAAGTTCAGCTCTCAGCCTCTCTCCAGAGAACAAGGAACTGCAAAAAAAACTGGCCAAAAGCTGACTGGAAAAGCTGCCAGCCGGGTGCTTCCTCGCTCCCCCCTGCCCCAGCTGAAAAAAAAAAACCTGCTATCTTTATGTGACCTTGAACAAGTTTCAAACTGCTTTGAGAAAGTTTTGCTCAGTTTTTTCTTCCCCCTCTCAGGCTCAGTTCAGAGGCATAGAAAGGCCAATAATTAATTTCTGGGCATAGGCAGCGATATGGGATACACATCATAAGGTCACCCCAAGACAAGAAGCTACTGAAGGAGAAGGTGGATCAAGCCAACTCGCTGAACTCAAAGCTGTTCAACTAGCCCTGGACATTGCTGAAAGAGAGAAGTGGCCAAAGCTCTACCTCTACACTGATTCATGGATGGTAGCCAATGCTCTATTTATTATTTAGCATTATTTTCCATTTCCTGTGTGTTTGTTAAATAAACAGTTTTATCTCCTTCATTTTCCTTCAAAAAAAATGTATTTTTCCTGAACCTGGTGGGGGAGGTGTGGTTGTGCCTTCCCTCAGAGTATATATATCTAAATTTGGCCAAACCGGAACACTCGGGCAGCGATGTCTTTCCACTCTTCAGCAGCCCAGATTGGTTTTTCCCCTACGCTGCCAATTAGCTTTTTCCCACTTTTCCAGCCATCTCCATAGAGCATTGGCTACCATCCATGGATCAGTGTACAGGTAAAGCTTTGGCCACTTCTCTCTTTCAGCTATGTCCAGAGCTAATTGGACAGCTTTGAGCTCAGCAAATTGGCTCGATCCACCTTCTCCTTCAGTAGCCTGTGCAACTTGTCGTGTGGGGCTCCATACAGCGGCTTTCCATTTCCGGCTAGCACCTACAATTCGGCAGGAACCATCAGTGAAGAGGGCATATTGTCTTTCACGCTCTGGTAGCTCGTTATATGGTGGGGCTTCTTCAGCACGTGTCACCTGCTCCTCTTCTTCTTCAGAAGATAACCCAAAAGTCTCACCTTCTGGCCAGTTTGTAATTATTTCCAAGATCCCAGGGCGACTTGGGTTTCCAATTCGGGCGCGCTGCGTGATGAGGGCAATCCATTTGCTCCAAGTAGCGTCGGTGGCGTGATGCGTGGAGGGAACCTCTCCTTTGAACATCCACCCCAGCACCGGTAGTCGGGGTGCCAGGAGGAGTTGTGCCTCAGTGCCGATTACTTCTGAGGCAGCTTGGACTCCTTCATAAGCTGCCAGGATTTCCTTCTCTGTGGGAGTGTAGTTGGCTTCGGACCCTCTGTAGCTTCGGCTCCAGAATCCCAGTGGTCGGCCCCGAGTCTCACCAGGCACCTTCTGCCAGAGGCTCCAGGACAGACCATTGTTCCCGGCTGCAGAGTAGAGCACGTTCTTCACCTCTGGTCCTGTCCTGACTGGGCCAAGGGCTACGGCGTGAGCAATTTCCTGCTTGATCTGGGTGAAGGCTTGCTGCTGTTCAGGGCCCCAGTGGAAATCATTCTTCTTGCGGGTAACCAGGTAGAGAGGACTCACGATCTGGCTGTACTCGGGAATGGGCATTGTCCAAAAGCCTATGGCACCTAGGAAAGCTTGTGTTTCCTTCTTGTTGGTCGGTGGAGACATTGCTGTGATCTTATTGATGACCTCAGTGGGAATCTGACGCCGTCCATCTTGCCACTTTACTCCCAGGAACTGGATCTCTTGAGCAGGTCCCTTGACTTTGCTCTTCTTGATGGCAAAACCAGCTTCCAGGAGAATTTGAATTATTCTCTCTCCTTTCTCAAACACTTCTGTTGCGGTGTTCCCCCACACAATGATGTCATCAATGTACTGCAAATGTTCTGGAGCCTCACCCTTTTCCAGTGCAGCTTGGATCAGTCCATGGCAGATGGTGGGACTGTGCTTCCACCCCTGGGGCAGTCGGTTCCAGGTGTACTGCACACCCCTCCAGGTGAAGGCAAACTGAGGCCTGCACTCTGCTGCCAGAGGAATGGAGAAGAAGGCATTGGCAATGTCAATAGCAGCATACCACTTCGCTGCTTTGGACTCCAGCTCATACTGGAGCTCCAACATGTCCGGCACGGCAGCGCTCAGCGGTGGAGTCACTTCATTCAAGCCACGATAGTCCACAGTCAATCTCCATTCCCCTTCAGACTTGCGCACAGGCCAGATGGGGCTGTTGAAGGGTGAGTGGGTCTTACTGACCACCCCTTGGCTCTCCAGCTCGCAGATCATCTTGTGGATGGGAATCACAGCATCTCGATTTGTCCGATACTGCCGGCGGTGCACTGTCGAGGTGGCAATTGGCACTCGTTGCTCTTCCACTTTCAGGAGCCCAACTGCTGAAGGATTCTCTGATAGTCCAGGGAGGGTGTTCAATTGCCTAATGCCCTCTGCCTCCACAGCAGCAATCCCAAATGCCCACCTGAGTCCTTTTGGGTCTTTGTAATAGCCATTCCGGAGGAAGCCTATGTCCAGAATACACGGGGCCTCTGGGCCGGTCACAATCGGATGCTTTTGCCACTCCTTCCCAGTCAGGCTCACCTCAGCTTCCAAAAGGGTCAACTGCTGTGATCCTCCGGTCACCCCAGCGATGGATACAGGTTCTGCCCCCACATGTCCCGATGGCATTAAAGTACACTGTGCCCCAGTATCAACCAATGCATCATATTTTTGTGGCTCTGATGTGCCAGGCCATCAAATCCACACTGTCCAGAAAACCCGGTTCTCCCGTGTCTCTTCCTGGCTAGAGGCAGGGCCCCTCTAGCCCTGGTTATCATTCTTTCCCTGGGTGTACATGCTCGAGGTACCCTCAAGGGGATCTGACATATCATCCTCCCTTCTGTAATACCTGGCAGCTCGGTCACGGGAGGCTGAGGCTACCTTCACCTTAGCGGAACCCCCTCGGTTAGTGCCTTGTCCTTGCATTCACGCACCCGCGCTGCCAGGACAGAGGTGGGTTTCCCATCCCACCTCCTCATGTCTTCCCCATGCTCACACAGGAAAAACCACAGCTCAGCTCGTGGGGTGTACCCTCTCTCTCTGGCAGGGGGACAACGGGCTCTGACTTGGGAGCCTGTGACTTGCACTGGTGCCACACTGACCTTCCTCATCTCCTCCCCCATCTCTTCCCTCATCTCCTTCATCTCCTCTTTGAGGTCCTGGACCACAGCAGAGACATGAGCTTTCAGCGGGCCATTGACCATACTGTCATAATTCCTGAGCTTGTTGGCAACAGAGCCCACTGTTTCTCGGGTATTGTCAGCATCAATCGTTGCAATGAAGGTGGTGTATTGTGATGGCCTTAGCTTTGCCAGGTTCCACATCATCTGTCCTGTGCACCTGACCTTATCGGGGTCATTATCATGCTGTCCATCCTTCCCAAAGAGTACCTCTAATATTGCCACCTCTCTTAGCTGTTGGATCCCTTGCTCGAGTGTCTTCCACTGCATTCTATGATGATACTCCTGCATTCTTTCTTTGTGAATGAACCTTTCTCTCACACTCATTAAGAGCCGCTCCCAGAGAGAAAGGGGCCCTGGCTCCCTCACAAATATCTGGTCCACACCTGGATCCTGGGTCAATGATCCCAGATACCTTGCCTCACCGCTATCCAGTTGCACACCTGTGCCCATAAGGTCCCAAACCCGAAGCAGCCAGGTTGTATAAGGCTCACGCCCCCTTCGCACAATGTCTTTTCGCATACCACGGAGACTGTCGTACGACAGGGACTCAGTGATGATTTCTGGCTCTGACTCTCCTGCTGGTTGTGAGGGCCCTGGTTCCCCATCATCATTAACTGGTCGTACTGATTTGGTCTTACACTTCCTCCTTTGCACAGGGGCGACTGCTGCTGGCTGTGATTGTCCTTGTGGTTCAGCTGAAACCTGGACGGTTGTAACATCCGTGGGTTCCACTGCTGCACCATCGGACTCACCCTCTTTGGGGCAGGGAGAGGGTTTTTCACTAGCTGAGGAGGTCTATTCCCTTAGCAGTTGGCATATCTCCTGGCGCACCTGGCCCATCTCCTGGCCCATCTCCTGGCGCATCTCCTGCATCCCCTTCACCAGTACCCCCACCCAGTTCGGATAGTCCATTTCTGAGGTGGGATGTTGGGCGGTATCAGGCTGTGGGGCAGGGTCAGGCTGTGGGGCAGGATTTCTAGTGTCTGGGGCTGTGTCAGGCTCTGGGTCTGGATCAGGCTCTGGGGTAGGATCTCTAGTCTCTGGGTCTGGTGTCTGGGTAGTTATCCAAGCCAATCTCAACTTATCCCTGAGTGCTAAATAGAGTAGGCCTATCAGCACCAGTTGGTTAGTACTCAGAGGGAATCTAAACCCTTCGAAAATTGGTGGGGTGGGCCCAAAGAACTGGTTGAGGGGTTGGGAGAAAACTTCCCCTGGTGTCATATCTTCACACAAGGTACCATTTATAACATAACCCCAAAAACATGCACTTAGCGTGTGATAGCCCTTTATCCATGTGCCCACATTCTGGAGGAAATTAAAAGCCCATTAATTCCTCACCTTCTCGACCCATAGAGCAAACTGGATAACAGCAATGGTAGCCTTAGTCAGAGGACCCATGTTTAGGTAAGGAGCTGCAAAGGGGAAGAATATAGCCACAACCACCTGCCACCCTAACCAGGGTAAACTAGACCACATAGTGCTGCCTAACAAGGTTCCTATATCCAGCACACAAAATTAAGTTATCCAGGAACTGTTATTCCTTTTTCACCTCTCTCTCTTAATGCCCTCAGGCCCCACGGTTGGGCGCCAAGATCTGTCTTGGTTTGAAAGACAGGTGTCTGCTAAGGAAGGCAGAAGCTTCCCTTGGAATGGCAGATGCAACCCCCTTCCCTCCGAGTTATTAAAATTTTGAAATGTAGGGGCTTTTAGGCAAAGATGTGGGAAATAGGAATAACAGTTCTTTACTATTATATATATATATATATATACATGTGTGTGTATAACCAGTCAAACAAACAACAATAACTATGGAAGTAACAGCAAACAATCACAAACCCAGTCCCAGTCTTCTTGGCTGTCCGGCCCTTTCCCCTTGTGTGCAGTTCCGGTCGCAGCCAGCAGGGGCGCTGGCGGCTCCCGGTGAGCAGGGCAGGTGCAATGGTTCCCCCGCAGCTGCTGGGGGCGCTCCGGAGCAAGCTCGGGGAGCACATGGCACTGGTGGCCTGGGATCCTGGGAAGGGATGGGACAAAAGCTTCACAAACCCCTGGGCAGCCGACCCCAGTGGCCGGCCGGACCCTCGGGAACAGCAGGCTGGAACGGCCGGCCGGAAAAGCAGGCTGGAAAGGCAGGGACGAGCACAAATCCCAGGTGGCAGATGAGACGCATCCAAACGTGGAACCCCCCGGAGGTCTGGCCAGGCAGGGCGAGCAGGGCTACAGCGTAGCAAAGGCTCGAAGCAAGGGTGGGGGCAGGGCGGCCACGGCCCGGCTCCCAGTGGGGCAGGAAAAGGCAGGCTTGGGATCCCAGGGCTTCTCCAGCAGAAGGAAAAGAAGCCCAAGAAAGCAGCCTCTCTCTCTGTCCAAACACTGGGGACCAACTGTCAGCACACCCAGATGAAACAAAAGAGTAGCCAGATGCACCCCATCCCCATAGCCACCTCTTTTGTTTTTCTCAAGTACCCAGCAATTTGTCCCCCTAACAACACATATGGGGAAAATTCCTTTAACAGAAAAAAAAAACCAGGAGAGCTCCTAAAACCCCAACACTGAAAGATGCAGTTTTTTGTTACAGAGATAAGATTGAACTGACTGAAACAATTATGATGAAGAATTGGTAAGCAACTGTTTAAGAACATGAAATAATAAGTTATAAAAATATGTGAAGATTCGGTTTTCTAAATCCTTGAATTCATTGAAAGTTCCGTGGGTGTAGGTGTTCTGCATTGGTCAATTGGGATGGTTATTCATAACAATCTTTGCTGTTCCATCTTTCACAGGTAACACAGAAGAATGACTAACAGTTCTAAGTTATGGATATTATCAATTGTAAGCTGTTCAGTCCTTTCTTTCTTGCTTTTATTTTGCTTTATTTTCTTATATGCATAGATGTATGAAGAAGTATACTCTTGATTTTTAAAAATAAGTTACTGTAGATGTATTATTGATCCTGAATATATTCTTAATATCATAGCGTGAATTCACCGACTTTTTATAAAAGGTATTATCCATAAGATGTTGTTTGATGTTATGCATATGCATTTCTTTGATTGTTTGCAGTTTGTTTATGGTACCACTGACTATTTACCTAAAGATGAATGATAAAGCCGGCTGTTTTACAGACTTTCACATACTGTTATTGTCATAGGTTAGCAAGCATAGTCCCAGAAGGGATGTCCTTGCTAAGGGGTGCTTACTGTTTCCTCTGGGACCTGATAGAACCTATCAGCTGGCCAGTTTGAATATAATATAATTCTTTAAGCCACTTAAAGTTGTGACCGCCTCTGTGATCCACACTTAAGAATAGACAAACTCCCCCCCCCAAGCTCTCTCTCGTTTCCAGTGCTGGGACAGGTGGCTGCAGGCCCCGTGTGGGGGACAGCGGGCCCGGCCAGGCCCTGCTTGGGCCAGGCCAGGCCGGGCCACGGCCGTCCTGGAGTCGATGGACCTGTTCCAGCCATGGAACCCCCACCATTGCCTTGCCATAGGCAGCCGGAGTGGCTTGGCTCTCCCCCCTCTCCACTGCGATAAGAAAAATTCAACATTCCAGCTGCAAAGCTGCAAGGCCGAGGTGAGATTAACCCTTTTATTGCTGTGAAGAGCTAAAACCCTGAGGGAAGAGAGAGAGGAGATGCTTAAAGCTGAAATTCTGTTGTGAAGCTATGATATATCAGAGTATCCCGTTGTAATTTTATGAAGATATGGGGGGTGGAGTGTTCAACTCGTGAGCAAAAGCACCTGCGCTGAGATAGGCAGATGCTGACGCAGCTGTAATTTCATGAGAAGTTTGGACAGGGAGAGATGGACCAGATGAGGACTTTTGCTCCAAACGGGAAAGGAGGAAACCTCAGTCCATAGAGATGCTCCCAGAGATAGTCCTAATGATGAAGATGAGGAAGACCCTTTGCTCCCAGGGAAGGAGAAGGGCCTCTGTTTTTTGTTTCTGAACGGCTCAACCTTAAAATTGTACCCCAAAAAACTTCAAGAGTGGACCCTCAAAAGCAGTTGCGGGAAAAGCTGCAAGTCGGGGGAAGGGATTCACATCGCGAGCAGAGAGACCTCTTCCAAAATGGACTGAACAATATTTGGAAGTGGGTGGCTGTCTCGTTGTGATAATGTTTTCATAGCACGAGCAAGAAGAGACTTCTCTTTCTAAATGGACTAAACAAGGTTATTATGGAAGTGGTAAACAGACTGAACATCTTAAGGGTTGTCTCTTTACATTGTCAGTGGGAGAAGGGAGGAAGGTGGGGGGAGGAGGAGAGTTCTGAAGGTGGTATTTTTTTTTCTTCTTTTAGGTCTGTTAATAAACTTCTTTATATTCTTTCAAGTTTGGTGCCTGCTTTGCATTTCTCCTAATTCTTATCTCACAGCAGATAAACAGTAATGAGTATTTTGGACCAAACCACTAGAGTTATGTAGCTATCTGCAAGACATGTCATTTTAAGAAACTTTTCCAAGTGTTATTAATATAGGCTTGTTTCTAGGATATGTTAGGGGAACCCTTCCAGTTAAGGCCTTGGCTCTGGCCAAGCCCTGGCCCTACCGGGTCGGGAAGCATGCCAACAGAACCAGATGTTTCTGCACTAAAAATGCAATTGAGTCACTGTGACTTGCTGATTCGGATGTATAGAAACTGGACCCCTTTCAAGGTACACTTGGAGGCCTTGTCCGGGAAGGTCCTCCAGGTCCTCATTGTGAAACAGGGTTCACCAGCTACGGCAGACTCTGGGTGATGGTCCAGTGTTTAGGCAATTGAAAGTGTATTGTTCTAAAGCACTACTACTGCCCGTAACACCATCCTGGGCCTTGAAAAGCAAGTCCTTTGGAGGCATGGCACCCCTGAGAGAACTGAATCTGTCAATGGGGCTCATTTTAAGAATAGCCTTATTAATACCTGGGCTAGACAACATGGCATTGAGTGGGTGTACCATATCCCTTACCATGCACCAGCTGCAGGCAAAGTGGAACAGTGCAATGGATTGTTAAAAACCACTTTGAAGGCACTAGGTGGAGGAACTTTCAAAAATTGGGAACAGCATCTAGCAAAGGCCGGAACAAATAAACCATTCAATGTTTTTCATTTTAGAGTTTCTGTTTTTGTTGCAGCTTTGTCTGCAGTGGCTTTACTGTTTACTATACTGTCCAATACGGTTCCTCTGTGTCCAGAGTCTCCTAAATTACAGAAATACAGTCAGCAATACCTGTCTGAAGGGCAGAGCCAGAAACGGTAAGGGTTGGCCCGCTGTTTGTCAGTGCTTGAGAGTCCATTTTTCTTCCTCCCCCCCCATCAGAATGGGGACCCGAGACAGCAGCACTGACACCAGTGGCTTGGAGGATGCAGTGCTGACACCGGTTGAATCCAGGTGCCGGAGTGTGCCAGCCGTCTTTGCCAACAGAGATGCTGCTGCTGGAGAGATAAGAGGGGGAAGGGCTGCCACTATCTTTGTCTCTCTGTGTTAGTTTAACACAGCCTGTTTGTTTGGGGTTTTTTTTGTGGGAGGGGGAAGACGCAGAGGCAGCTTCTGAGAGAAGCTGCTCGAAGCTTCTACTATGCCCGACAGACCAATCCCTGAAGTGTCTGACGATGGATATGTTGCTGGCCCAATTAGAGAAGTTGGTAACACCTCTGTGATGACATATTTAAGAAGGAAAAAAACCACCCCCAGTCCTTCTTCCCAGGGGCAGCGAAGAAGCTGCCACCATCTCAGCACAGTTCCCAGTGAACTTTGCCTGCTTAGCCACTTTTAGCCAGCTGTGCTGCAAGTAGAAGGGCAGAGGTGGGGGGCAGCCACTTCTCCTTTTTGGCACCCCACATGAAGACATGAAGAGAGGCGCTGAGTGGTGCCAGCGCTGTGGGGGCCGGCACCGCGTGCGGGGTGGCACTGGGGACCATGTGGCCAGCGGCAAAAACATGGCGAGCAATTCCCCGACATGGAATCCAGATGAGATCAACTTCTCAGCACTGCAAACTCCTATAGAAATCTTTGAACTGATAGAATTTGTTGGCAATGGTACTTATGAGCAGCAGTTTTTTCTTCTTAGTTGGAGAAAGAGGAGAAAGTGAGGACGTGGAGAAAACCAACATAGCGACACCAAGGTCAGTGAAATGAAAGAGGGGGAGGAGGTGCTCCAAACGTCGGAGTCGAGATCTCTCTGCAAGCCGTGGTGAGGACTATAATACAACAAATTGTTTTCCTATAATCCATGAAGTGCATGGGGGGATGCAGAGATCCACTCGCAGCCTGTGAGAAAAAGTGCTCACACCTGAGCCAGGTGGATGCTAAAAAGCTGTCATCTAGTGGGAAATTAGAACAGAGAGAAAAGACCCTTGCATCCATAGACAGAGAAAGAGAGCCTTTGCTTCCAAACTAGATGTTCCGGTTTGGCCAAATTTAGAAATATATCCTCTGAGAGAAGCAGGCTACAACCACCCCTCCCCCACCAGGTTTGGGAAAAAATAAATTTTCCTCAAAGGAAAGTGAAGGAGATAAAAACTATTTATTTAACAAACACACGGGAAAAGGAAAATAATGCTAAATAATAAAATCTATCCCTGTGGAGAAAAAACCTGGGAAAGTGTTAAGAGTCCTCCCTTTGGTCTCCTCGGAGCTGGAACTTTGCCCAGGGCCAGGCCCTCTGTGCTCGGTGGAAAGTCCTCCTGATGTGTTCTTATATTGAAGCAGTCCAGGGGAAAAGGGAGAAAATCCGAAATTCCAGGGAAGGAAAAAAGTTCAACTCTCAGTCTCTCTGGAGAAAAGAAGCTGAAAAACTGGCCGAAAGCTGACTGGAAAAGCAGCAAGCCGGGTGCTTCCTCCCTCCCCTGCCGCAGCTGAAAAAAAAGTCGCTATCTCTGTGTGACCTTGAACAAGCTGCAAACTGCTTTGAAGAAGTTTTGCTCAGTTTTTCCTTCCCCCTCTCAGGCTCAGTTTAAAGGCATAGAAAGGCACAGGAATTAATTTCTGGGCATAGGGCAGCGATATGGGATACACATCATAAAGTCACCCCAAGACACTGGAGGAGCTTATCCTTAAAAGACTACACCCCATGAACTAAAATGACCCACTCAGTTTTGGGAAGACTTTTGCCTGTGGGAGGGACTCACGTTACAGCATGTGGGGCGAGACTGCTATTCATGAAAATTAGAACCACGCTAGAGAAGTTCACAGACAACCGTCTCCCATGGGAAGGACCCCGCGGCACAGCAGAAAAAAGAAACTCCTTTCCTTAAGTGAACTGAAGAAAGATTTTTTGAGTGAGAAACTGACCAAAACCTTCGTGCCCTGTCTCCCTGCACTGTTGGTGAGAAGGAGGGAGGGGCTGGGGGGGAAAAAGGTGTTTTAAATACTTATTTTATTCCTCATTATCCTCCTCTGACTCTGTTAATAATAAATTTTCTGAATACCATTTCAGTTTTGAACCTGTTTTGCCCTTAAAGTGTTTTTCTCCTAATCCTTATCTCAACTCATGAGCCCTTCATTTTTTCCCCCTTATCTGCCCAACTATAGCAGAGGAGAATGAGTGAATGGTTTTTGTGAGTGCCTGGCTTTGGCCAATGTCAAACCATGACACTGTCCATACATGGTCATCTGTGGAGGGCACCGTTTTGGGTGAGGGGTATTCTTTGTCATTTTGAGTTTCTCTTTGTTCCCGGGGAGTCCACAAGATTTCAGCAAGTTTGTATCTAGTGATCATTACTGTTATTTTTCTTGCCTGTTGCTATTTAATTTTTTTTAGTAAAGTGTTATTTTTTCACTTATATCTATTTGTAATCATCTCTCCTTATTGGTGGAAAGGGATTGGTTAAAACTAAAGGGAAGGTAACTAATTTTGGGGTCTCTGCCTCTTAAATTGTCTTAAACCATGACACATGCTGAAGAGGCCCCACTATATAATAAATTACCAGAAAGTGAGAAGCAATATGCCTTGTTATAGAAGCAGCGGCCTGCTGTAACGATCATGGCATTGACGAGAGTCCTGTGTAGAAGAGCAGCTTGTCACATTTATCTCAGCTTTGATAAAGGCTTTCTGTTCTCTTGGGAAAGATGCATACCAGAGGAATGACTACAGCCATAAACACCATGTGTGAATGTTTTTCTTTTCCCTCTTGGAACCCTGGGAGGTGGCATGTTTGAGTGAATGGCTGATAAGGGCAGAAAAGTCTGCCCTGCCAGGTCTTTGGTGGTGTGGCTATTTTGTCTTTCCTTCTGTGCGTTCCCAAAACTTTCTTTAAGCTTTCCCACAGTATAAACATATAAATAATGGAGTGTGTGTAATAAAGATGGATCCTGCTAGAAGAAGCAGTGGTGTCTGGTTTTTTTTCCAAGCTGTTGCACTTGTTTACTGATGGGTCTTGCCATCTTGTGGGAAAGCATCAGAGATGGAAAGCAGCTGTATGGAGTACCCAACGAGAAGTTGCAGAAACTGCTGAAGAAGGTGAATTGAGTCAGTTTGCAGAGGTGAAAGCCATCCAGTTGGCCTTAGACATTGCTGAACAAGAGAAATGGCTGATACTTTATACTGACTCATGGATGGTGGTAAATGCCCTGTAGGGGTGGTTGCAGCGATGGAAGCAGAATAACTGGCATTGCAGAGATAAATCCATCTGGGTTGCTGCATTGTGGCAAGATATTGATGCTTAGGCAGAGAACCTGGTTGTGAAGGTACTTCATGTAGATGCTCATGTACTCAAGAGTCAGGCCACTGAAGAACATCAGAACAACCAGCAGGTGGATCAGGCTGCTGGGATTGAAGTTGCTCATGTGGATTTGGATTGGCAACACAAGGGTGAATTACTTCTGGCTCAGTGGGCCCATGACACCTTGGAACATCAAGGAAGAGATGCAACATATAGATGGGTGTCTCGGTTTTGAGGCAAATTTCAGGAGAAAACGCCCTGGAATGAGCATTTCCTCTAAAGAGAAAGGGCTTCAATAACTCCCTTTTCTTCTGCCAATGAGAGAAATGGTTACTGACACTTTACCGTGCCGTAAATCAAGTCTCTCCTGATGGGAGAGAATTTACTGAAAGTCCTTGCAAGGAGTTTGAGAGATAAACCGAGAGGTCTCCTTTAGTTTCAATGCTTCCAGATTGTAAGGTTCTTTGGTGTGCTTTGATGGTCGGGGACGAGCGGAGACGAGAGATCTCTATAGGCAGATCTTGGAACATGCAGTTTATTGCAAAGGGCGTAGGTATAGGGGCACTGCTCAGAGCTGCAGCTGGCAGCTCTGAGCAGGCCCAAGAGAGCAAGAGAGTAAGCGAGTAAGTGAGAGAGAGAGAGAGTAAGAGTAAGAGAGAGAGAGTGTAAGAGTGTGAGTAAGAGTGGAATGGACTTGAAGAAGAAGTGATGAGAATAGGATGGAATGGAATGGTGAAATCCTGGTTACAATACAATAAATCATCTTCTGTACTGAATATTCTAATTGTCACTAACCAATCTAATACAAGATACAAATCCTATAGCATTTACATACAGCCTATAAGAGTTCTTATATTACCATAGAGTGTTACATCTTAACTTCTAAAAACTACTCTTTGGACCCCTTCTGCTGAGCTAGTAGGGTCTGCTCTGACCCTTGGACCTGCCTGCAAGCAGAGGGTATTGTTCAATCAAGAGGGGATTACCTTCAGTTGGCCATACCATTGTTTTCCAGTTGTTCAGTAACTAAGACTTGGTATTTCAAAAGTGGCTTTCATTTTGATGTCGCCTGTAGTTTTCATATTCCCAAAATCTTTTGTCAGGCAATCATATTTATAAGGCTTTCCTGTTTCATCTTCCCCAACACAGATAGTTGTTTATTAAGTCTTATCAGAGGAACAGAGCCACTAGCATGACCCAGGTACAGCATAGAGCACAGAAAGCAGGAGTGAAGGCTCTCTATCAAGATTTACACAGCCTTTTAAAGATATTTTAACCAATAGTTACTAAAAACGTACATTATTTTCACTTTCCTGCCAATTATTCAGTAATACAACTAGGAACTGTGGAATTTTCTATCCAATCATTCCAAACCACTTTTACAGCAGAACATGGAGTAGTAAAAGAAGAAGAAGGTTTAGAGAACAACAATCCTCCATTTTGATATTTTTTACTCTTATCTATTTACTATAAGGAGAAGCCCAAAACCTCTAAATTTTTCACCCTGTGAAAATCTTACATCGTAGTCTATCACCTAATTCACACCACTGTATTTTCTAGTTCTTGTCTGACTGTTGGTAATTTTTTCCAAGGTTTGAAGCTAAAACAGTGTTGTTCAGGGGGGTAAGAACCCTTAAAAACAGGCAGAGAAATATTCTCGGCACTCTGGGTTCCTACAGTTACCAGTGGATGAAAGTGAAAAAAAAATCCCAAACTGTTTATTAACAAAGTGTCTTGGTTTTGAAAGACAGGTGTCTGCTAAGGAAGGCAGAAGCCTCCCTTGGAATGGCAGATGCAACCCCCCTTCCCTCTGAGTTATTATAATTTTGAAATCAAGGGCCTTTAGGCAAAGATGTGGGAAATACGAATAACAGTTGTTTACTCTATATATATATATATAACCAGTCCAACAAAACAACAATAACTATGGCAGTAACAGCAAACACAAACCCAGTCCCAGCCTTCTCGGCTGTCAGGCCCTTTCCCCTTGGGTGCAGTTCCGCTTGCAGCCGGCAGGGATCGCTGGTGGCTCCCGGTGAGCAGGGCAGGTGCGATGGTTTCCCCGTGGCTGCAGGGGGCGCTCCGGAGCAAGCTCGGGGAGCACGTGGCACTGGTGGCCTGGGGTCCCGGGGAAGGATGGAACAAAGACTTCACAAACCCCACACGGCTGGCTTCGGTGTCCGGCCGGACTCTCGGGAACAGCAGGCTGGAGCGGCAGGCTGGAACGGCGGGCTGGAGCGACAGGCTGGAGCGGCAGGGACGAGCACAGATCCCAGAGGACAGACGAGATGTATCCAAACGGGGAACCCCCCCGGAGGTCGGGCAGGCAAGGCAAGCACGGCTACAGCGTAGCGAAGGCTTGAAGCAGCAGCAGGGCAGGGAAAAACAGCTTTGGGATCCCGGCGTTGTTTCCAGCAGAAAAGAAAAAAAACGGCCGAAGAAGAAGAAACAGCAGCTCCTTCCTCTGCAGCTTCTCTCTCCGAATGCTGAGAGCGAACTGACCCCACACCCAGGTGAAAACAAAGGAGTAGCCAGGCCCGCCCCACCCCTCTCTTTTGTCTTTCTTAAGTACAGCCATTTGTCCCCTAGCAACATGCATATGGGAAAAAATTCCTTTAACAGGAAAAAACTAAGACTAAACTAAAACCCCAACACAAAGAAAAAAAGGGGGGTGCCTGCAAGGCACAGAAAGGGATTGAATAAATGCTAAATATTGAGATGTCAAAACCTTAAGCCCCCACCCCCCCCACCAGACTGCATGGCTAGGAGGCAAAGATGGCGGCTGCCCTTCTTTGTCTCAGGGGATGGGAGGAACAGAAGTTCGCCTAGCCGCTCGGGCAGAATAGATGGGAACTTCTCCGGCGTTAATCTCTTCCTCGCAGCAGGTGAAACTGGTGGGTTTTAGTGTCCTTTCTTTTGTTGGCTCTGTGTTTACCAGGCTTCGGACTGGCTGGGGCCACCCCCCTCCACAGGCTCCCCGGACCGGGAAAAACAAAAAACAAGCAGAAAACAGTTCAAGGGAAAAAAAATCCAAAAAAAGAAACAACTGAAGGATCTCTGCTGGAGTCCAGGGAAAAACAGTGGGGAAAGAAAAAAAGAAGCTTCTTGCCTAAGCAAGCAAAAAACCTAATTCAATAAAGGCAACGAAGTAACAATCCGCGTCGCTGCCTGAAACGCATCGGAGAGAGAGAACGTTGAAACCAAACCGTGCAGGAGCTCAAGGCTCCCCACCCCACTCCCCGGGTCCATCTTAAAGCTACAGCAGCCGTTTTCTGGGCATAAAGCAGATGGTTAGGGAATAAAGTATCATCACAAAATCACCCCAAGACAATGGGTTTGTGATTGAGGGGTGGACTTAATCATGGACACTATCGCACAGGTTATACATGAATGTGAAACATGCTGCAATCAAGCACAGCCAAGCAGGTAAAGCCTCTGAGGTATGGAGGGTGATGGCTGAAATATAAGTATGGGGAGACCTGGCAGATTGACTATATCACACTCCCCCAAACCTGTGATGGCAAGTGCTATGTGCTTACAATGGTGGAAGCAACCACGGGATGGCTAAGAACATACCCTGTGTCCCATGGCACCACCCAGAACACTCTCCTGGGCCTTGAAAAGCAAGTGTTATGGCAATGTCAAAAATAGGTTAGAAACTGTTATACTGTTAATAGTAATGTTGTTAAATAGTTAATAATTGTTATGTTAATAATGCATGTACTGTTAAAAGGTTTGGTTATTATATTATAAAAGGGGTACTGTGTTACACCTAAGTAAAGTGCACCCCCCCCCCCCCCCAAGCAACGAGCCAGCCTGGACGAAACCCTTAAGAACCAATCAGCACCTTAACCTTCATGCAAATGAAGGATCCAAACAGAGACCAATCCAAAGGGACAAAAAACAGTATTAAAAGGGGGCATCCAGGTCAGTGAGGTGCACTGCTCGACCTTGAACATCGGGAACATCCCTGCTTTGAAGAAGATCCAGCGCCAGCTCTGCAGCATCCACGCTCGTTGCTGACCAGGAGCCCTCCTGCTCTACTTTCCCCGGACCATCGGCGTGCGCTCTACCTGCGGACCCCTATGCTTTAGGCCACATAATAAAAGCTGAAATCACTTTAGAACCGGGAGTGCGTTCCCATTTTTCACAGCAACACGGTACTCCAAAAAGAATTGAATCAGACAATGGAACTAATTTCTGAAACAACTTGTCTTGGGGTGACTATGATGTGTATCCCCTATCGCCGCTCTATGCCCAGACATGATTCCTGTGTCTTTCTGTGTCTTTAAAACTGGGTGCAAAAGAAAGAAAAAAAAGCCAGACAAACTTTTCAAAGCAATTTGTGCTTCAAGGACACAAAGATTGCTGCTGCTGCTGCTGCTGCTGCTGCTGCTGCTGCTGCAGAGCAGAGGCAAACACCTTCCTGCTTTTCCTGGCTCTTGGCTCTGAAGAGAGGGATGGAGAGTTAAACTCCTTTGTTTTCCTGGGACTTTGGTTTCTTCTTCTTCTCTTCTGGACTGTTCAGAACACCAAAACATCGGCCGGTGTGGATGCTAAAAAGCAGGAGCAGAGGAATTTTCCAGCTGCTGAAGCATTTGTGAAGTTTTTCCTTTCTCATGCTTTAGCTGAGAAACAGAGAAAGATGGTTTGGTAAACTATCCACAGGTGCAGTCTGTTGTGAGAACAGTGGAATTGTTTTCAGTCTTGTGAGAATAATATTTTGAAATGGGTGGTTATACCGCTCAGCCACTCACTGTGGTGGGTGGCTAGCCGAGGAGCCAATCATGTAATTTCCCTTTTGCGATCCATGCAATAAAAGATGGGGTTTTGGCATTAAAGGGGTCGGCTTCAACCATATTTCTCTGACCTGAATCTATGTTGTTTTTTGCCGTCCCTGCACGCAACAACGACATCTGGTGACCCCACAACCTGTACTGCAACCGCAACCGGACCAGGTTAGTTGGACAACAGCTGGCCCCCCCCGCCCGGGTCCATGCGGCACTTTGAACTGGGCAAAATGGAACAGAAATCTGTTGCTGCTCACCTGGCCCCGGGACTGCCCAGGCATGCCCGGACTTGTCCCTGCCATGTGCTCTGAATCCCCTTTGTTCCGAGCATGGGTAAAACTTGAAAAGTAGCACAGACTCCCCCGAACACAGAGTCCGATTGGCTGGTTACCCCAGGTCCACCACTAGCTCTCCCCTTTCCCTTCCCCCGAATAAAGTCGGCATCACAGCTGGCTCCGCCCCTCTTGCTCCTCCCTTCCCGTCTGTGAACAGACTCTCTCGTGTCTCCCGGGACAGGAGGAATCAAGAAAACAGGAATACAGGCACAGAGTTTGGGCTGTATTTCTACCTCTTTGCTTCTGCTTTTGACATTAGCTTTACAGCTATCACTTGCCGCGTTTCGGAGCCACTGAGGTGCTGGATCGCCCGTGCCGCCTCTCCCGGCGGCTCAGAGCATTTCCAAAGCACAGAATAGTGAGCCAGCCGACTGAGCGAGCTGTGAGCATTTCGTCAGGAATCTTCAAAGGAAAGTACGATATTTTCCGGATTCCAGTCTGTGATACAGACCGCAGGAGTTAAAATAAGCGATGGGGAGCTCACTGCATTATCTACCGGGTCAATCGGACATGAAAATGTTATAAACGTATATCGTAATATTGGCTTCTCGCAAGGATTAAGGTGAATATTATATAATGTTAGAAATGCTTTTGCTGTGTGGATGTAGTTTCCTTTCTTTTTAGCAAGAATTTAGCAAGTGTGAGCAAGATAACCTCCAAGCGAGCAGAGGATGAGGCCCAAAGTGGCTAAACAACACTCTGCCCGGAGAACAAAGGGGCCCAAAAGCTACTATCAACACTCTGCCCCGGGGGACAAAGAGGCCCAAAGCTGCTATCAACCCTTACTGTCTGTGGAAATTAAGAGGCCCACTCTACTATCAACTCTCACATAGCAAGCCCAAGCCCAAGAATCAAAAGAAATAAAACCACAAGGCCGAAGACTACGCATGCTCTAAAAAGGCGGAACCAAGGAGTGGCCATGCAGAACAGTTCCTGGAAAAGTTTGAATATGCATAAAGAACAGACAGTAAAAATGGTATAAAAAGGACTATCCCCGGGCATCAGGTGTGCTCTTGGCAGAGCGCCAAGGCACCCAGCTGTTACCTCTTTGCTTTATTTTATGTGTCTCTTATTGTCTTTATATTAAACCCTTTAAATTCTCACAGGAGAGTGAACCTTGTTTTTCACATTTGGGGGCTCGTCCCGGATCTATACCTCGCCTCTGAAAAGCATGAGGGGATTCAGAGCAAGGGTAAGGTGCCCCCCCGCCCCGTCTTTCGGCGGGTCCCTGCTCTGTATCTTCTGGCGTGGATCGGTGGTAGCAGGACGACACCCGGAGGACAAGAAAGACACAAAAATAAAGCAAAGGAAAGAGAGCGCTCTCAATAAAAGCCCCAGGGAGGCTGGACAAGAAACAAGATTGGTAAGTATTGTCCAAAGAAAAAGGGGGTGGTTACGGGAGATGAGTGTGTGTGAATGAGACACGGACTGGTTACCCCCAGATCTCCGAAGCGAGTGTGGCAGTCTCTGAGTGCTGCGGTTCCGTCTTGTTCGCGAGAACAGCGGCCAGCGAGGAGACGAAGCGAGAGATAAGAGGAGTGAAAGAATCTCCCGGGGGTGACTGGGACGGGGTCCCAGGGAAGGGGTTGCAAAGTGGGAGCTACCCCCCCATATGCTGGGTTGAGGAAAACTCCAAGAGCACCCAGGGTCTAAGGGTACCCCAAGAGAATTTGGTGTTGGATGCTAGCAGTGCTGGGTTGAGGGAAATCCGAGAACACCCAGGATCCTAAGGATTATATAATACCCATGGGTGGATACTAACAAGTGACTTTAAAAAGGTACCTTATTATTCTGTTGTGAGTAAGATTGAGTGAGTGAACAAAAAACCAAAAAAAATAAGAGTGAATGCGTGAACGAAAACTGTGTAATTAGAAGTAACTTTGTTTTTTTGGGGGGAGGTGGGCTATAATAAATCATTTTTTGTGCTGTGAGGGGTGGGTAGTATTTTACAGCAGTGAAGTTGGTGTTTTAAAGGAGTGAGTTGATATTTTAAAGGGGGGGGTAAATTGATATTTTAGAGGAGTAAGTTGGAAGAGAGAACTCTTGGAAAAATGGGACAAAAATTCAGTAAATTAAGTTCAAAGGATAAAAGGGTACCAGAGGATATACCCCAAGACAGTCCCCTGGGAGTCAAACTCGCAAACTGGGAAACTGATCCTTCTACAAGAGAAAAAGATAAAGTAAAAATGATTCAATTCTGCATGAAGGAGTAGGTAAAAAAGGAAATCATACCTGATCATGTTTACTGGCCAAAATATGGGTCTGATGAGGCATGGATATGTCAGGCTTTAGATGCATTTGTGAATTCAAAAGAGCCATCGAACTCTGAAGAGGGAGAATATGCTTCTTGCTGGACAGGAAATACCGAACCTAATGGAACCAAAGTTTCTAAAATATCAGAAACCCCAGAGGAGAAGCAAACAGAAGAGAAAAAACAGTGGGACGCCTTAGAAATATTACCACGGCCACTGGTGCCGGGGGCGGCCCTCCCCCTGGCTCCGGGGTTTCTTCCCCCAACCATCCCTTTGCCCACACTGGGTTCCTTTTCCCCGGCAACCCTCCCGCCCCAATGGAGCTGGGGGGGGCCCTGCCCCCGCCCATGCCGGGAACCCCACCTTTCCCATATATCTCGGGGATTCTCGCACCCGCAGTTGAATCGGGAAACGCTAGACGTCCCGACTTCAGCCCTTACTCCTCCTGCCTTGAGAAACCTGGCTTCAGTGCCAGACCCCGCCTCCACCCCTTGTGCTTTGGAATACTTGCCTCAGCCCCAGACTCCAAATCTACCTCTCCTCCCCAGGGGAGTTCGGTGCCTTCTTCCCAAATAAACCCTCTTCTTAACGAAGGAGCACCATACCAGAATACAAGAGGTGCCGTTAAGGCTCAAAGGCAGCCCAACAATCCCTCCATTGCTAAATGAACAGAGGGAAGCCAAGAAATTCATTTGTTACCATTAAGAGAAGTGCCTATGGGAGGAGGGGGAACTAGCTTTGTGAATGCTCCTCTAACCTCTACAGAGGTTAGGAATTTCAAAAAGGAAATTAAAGGATTATTGGAAGGCCCCATAGGTACAGCTGAACAGTTGGACCAGTTCTTAGGTCCCAACATTTTCACTTGGGAAGAAATGCAATCAATAATGAAAATAATATTCTCCCAAGAGGAAAGAGAGATGATTAGAATTGCTGGAAGCAAAATTTGGGAGAGAGAAAACCAACAGGGCCCACCAGGGGACCAGAAAATGTCCATTACACCTCCTAACTGGAACCAAAATGATGAAGCAGGGAGGGGACATATGAATGATTATCATAATTTGATAATCAAGGAAATAAAAGAGGGGGCACCCCGAGGGCAAAATGTCAGAAAATCCTTCGAGGGGCAGCAAGGAAAAGAGGAAACCCCGACTGAGTGGCTGGAGAGGCTCCGAAAGAATATGAAACAATACTCTGGGATAGACCCGGAGTCCCTAGCAGGGCAAGCCCTGCTAAGAGTTAACTTTGTCACTCATGCCTGGCCAGATATTAGGAAAAAACTGGAAAAAATAGAAGACTGGTATGAAAAACCATTACAAGATCTAGTAAGGGTGTACTAGTTTGAAAACAAACCCGTGGGAGACACCAAGTCAGAATAACAATTTAATAGGGAAATAAAAAGAGGAAAAGAAAAAAAAAATATAAAGGTAGATAACACTGGGTTAAACTGACAGAGTCAGGATACAACCTGACACCCTGTTAATCAGGATGGTGGTAGCAGTCCGGTAGAATGGTGGCTACAGTCCTCCTGAAGCGGTGATCCTGTCGAAAAAAGGGGTCTGCTCTTCCTCAGAAAGTCCAGTGGTGGCTATGTAGCTCCTGTCCTCTGGAAATCCAGTGGAAAGGTTGTCTCTGGTGTTCAGAATCTCAGATTATATCCAGGATGGAATTCTTGGTTCCTCCCTCTGGGTGGAGCATCTCACCATGCGGTAATGAGTCATGAGGTCAAGTGTTGACTAGGCTCATTAACAGAAGATAGTCCGGAGGGAGTTATCTCTGAGTCATGTGGCATGGCATTGATGGGCCATTAACAGAAAGATAGTCTGGGGGGAGGAGGCAAGGAAACACTGCCCCACCTGGTTTCAACAGCTCATTAAGATGGTAATAGAATACACTGCAACCCAGGACATAAGGGAAGCTCAGAAAATATATGTTCGGAGGGATGAAGAAAAAGCCAAAGTGGAAGCAAGGTTCATGATAGCCACTATGCGGGAGAGTACCTTCCAAAAGAATCTAAATCAAAAGCCCCCAGGTACTACTCCTAAACACTCAGGGTTCAGAAATGGGGGAAGGGAGAAAAATAAAACATCAGCACAGTCAAAATTCCAGGAATAACCCAGGGATACCTGTTTCTATTGCAAGGAAGCAGGGCATTATAAAAGGGAATGCCCCCACCTGAGGAGGGATCCGAAATTTCAAGAGACACACACAGAAGAAAAATAGGGAAGTCATGGGCTCTATTTTTGGCGGGATAAATACCATCTGGAGCCTTTGATAACTTTAAAAGTAGGCCCTCAAGAGGAGGCATTAGAATTTATAGTTGACACTGGGGCGGAAAGGACTTGTGTGATGAGTATTCCAAAAGGGTGTGATGTAAGTAATGATATGGTGAAAGTAACAGGAGCAAAGGGGGAAGGATTTAAGGTCCCTGTCATTAAAGATGTGGTCATTGAAGGGGAAACAAAAATAGGGATAGGGGATGTTTTATTAGTTCCTGGGGCTGGCAGCAATTTATTGGGAAGGGATTTACAAATCCAGCAGGGGATTGGAGTCATACCAGAAGAAGGGAAAATGACGGCCAAAGTGTTAAAACTTAGCCAAGAAGATGAGGAAAAGATTAACAGAGAGGTTTGGGCTGGGGAAGGGAATAGTGGTGTGTCTTGGGGTGACTTTATGATGTATATCCCATATTGCTGCCTATGCCCAGAAATTAATTTCTGTGTCTTTCTATGCCTCTAAACTGAGCCTGAGAGGGGGAAGGAAAAAACTGAGCAAAACTTTCTCAAAGCAGTTTGCAGCTTGTTCAAGGTCACACAGAGATAGCAGGTTTTTTTTTCCCAGCTGGGGCAGGGGAGTGAGGAAGCACCTGGCTTGCTGCTTTCCAGTCAGCTTTTGTCCAGTTGTTTCAGTTTCTTGTTCTCCGAAGAGAGACTGAGAGTTGGACTTTGCTTTTCCTTCTCTGGAATTCCGGATTTTCTCCCTTTTCTATTGGACTGCTTTCAACCTCAGAGCACATCGGGAGGACTTTCCATCGGCCACAGAGGGCCTGGCCCTGGCCCTGGCCCAAGCCCCAGCTCCGAGGAGATCAAAGGGAGGACTCTAACACTTTCCCAGGTTTTTCCTCCACAGCGAAACATTTTATTATTTAGCCTTATTTTCCTTTTCCCATGTGTTTGGTAAATATATAGTTTTATCTCCTTCACTTTCCTTCGAGGAAAATTTTTTTCCCGAACCTGGGGGGGAAGGGGTGGTTGTGCCTTCTCTCAGAGGATATATTTCTAAATTTGGCCAAACCGGAACAGGGTGGACTAGATATTGACCCCATAAGGGTCACAATTGAAAGAGAGGAATGTCCCATTTGCGTACGTCAGTACCCTATATCTTTAGAAGGGAGAAAAGGCTTAAAACCAGTAATAGAAGAATTAATAAAGGATGGGACACTGGAACCTTGTAAATCCCCTCATAATACCCCTATTCTCCCAATAAAGAAATCTGATGGAAATTATAGATTAGTGCAAGATTTAAGAGAAGTAAACAAAAGAACACGGGCCTGCTACCCTATGGTTCCTAATCCCTACACTCTTTTAAGCAAAATTCCACCTCAACATCAGTGGTTATTGTGGTGGATCTTAAAGATGCCTTTTGAGCTTGCCCACTGGCAGAGGAAAGCCGAAATATTTTCGCCTTTGAATGGGAAGATCCAAACACAAGGAAAAAGAACCAATTGAGGTGGACTAAACTGCCACAGGGGTATTGTGAGGCCCCAAATTTATTTGGGCAAGCCTTGGGAGAAATACTACAAACTTTCCCCACTCCCCCAGGAATACAAATTATCCAATATGTGGATGATCTTCTAATATCAGGAGACGTTGAAATTAAAGTTAAAGAAGCCACTATAAAACTTCTGAATTTTTTGGGGGAAAAGGGACTAAGAGCAACAAAAGGGAAATTACAGTTTGTAGAATCAGAAGTAAAATATCTCGGCCACTTGATAAGCAAAGGTAGCCAAAAACCAAGTCCTGAAAGAATTGCAGGGATTTCATCCTTCCCTCCTCCCTCTTTAAAGAAGGAGGTTAGGAGACTGCTGGGGCTACTGGGATATTGCAGACTATGGATTGAAGGATATACACAGGCAGTAAAATTTTTATATGAAAAATTAACAGGGGGGGACAATATACAATGGACCAAAAATGATGATGATAAATTAGAAAAACTAAAGTTGAAACTAGCCTCGGTATCAGCCCTGAGCTTACCCTCACTAGAAAAGCCCTTTTATTTATATGTGAATGCAGAGAATGGAGTAGCTCATAGTGTTTTAGTTCAGGAATGGGGAGGGGTGAAAAGACCAATAGATTATTTATTACCTCAGGCCTGGGCCCTAGGGTATATCACCGTGTCCCGCAGCCATAGGGAGGAGGAGGAGAGAAGATCCAGCAGGCAGGAATTGTGCAGCGAGATTATTTAATTATTTCATAAACTCTTTTATAGATTTTTTTCTTCATGGTCTAATTGGACAATGGATCAGCCACCCCTTGGGGTGATTGGCTAAAATCCTATAACATCCATTTTCAAAATATTTTTCTACTATTCCATAAACAAGACTTTCCAAGGTTGCAGGTGGCTTGGTTGTTTACATAACTCTGCTACCTCTTCTGTGAGAAAAGTCTCTCATGGACTTAGAAAATAGCAAGACAATCCTTGCTAGCAGCATTTTTGTATCTACACTTATTTATCCAAATTATTGGACCCAGTAAGCCGTGGCTGGCCAGTATGCATTCAAGCCATAGCAGCTTCTGCTATTTTGATAGAGAAGAGCCATAAGCTCACCTTTGGAAGTAAACTAATTGTATACACACCCCATGCAGTCTGAAATGTGTTAAATCAAAAAGTTGAAAAATGGTTAACAGACTCCAGGATATTAAAATATGAAGCAATTCTGATTGACAGTAATGATCTAACTGTAGAAACGAGCAAAAGCCTCAATCTGGCCCAATTCCTGTAGGGGGAACCAAAAGATGACCTGGCACATGATTGCTTAGAAATTATTCAATGCCAAACAAAAGTTCAGGAAGATCTAGCAGAACAAGGACTCTTGGAAGGGGAAAGAATATATGTGGATGGTTCATCCAGATGCTTGCAAGGAAAAAGAATGTCAGGATATGCCTTAGTCAATGGGATAAATATGCAGACCATCAAAAAAGGAAAACTACCTTCAAATTGGTCAGCGCAATCTTGTGAATTATACGCCCTAAAAAGAGCACTGGAGCATTTAGCACACAAAAAGGGGACCATCTATACTGACTCAAAGTATGCCTTTGGGGTAATACATACCTTTGGAAAGATCTGGGAAGAAAGGGGTTTACTAAATTCAAAGGGGAAGGAACTGGTACATGAAGGCCTGATTTCAGAAGTTTTGGAGGCATTAAAATTGCCTGAAGAAATAGCTGTAGTGCATATCAAAGGACACCAAAAAGGGATGACCCCAGAAATAAGAGGGAATAATCTGGCAGATGAAGAAGCAAAGATGCGGCAGAAAATGGGACTAAACGAATTATGTTAATCTTGACCCCAGAGAGGGAAGAATTGGAAATCCCTAAATTTAGTAAAGAAGAAGAAAAGGAATTATCTAAGATAGGGGGAGAACAAGATCAATCTGGAAAATGGAAACTCCCTGATGGGAGACAGTTATTTAATAAGCCACTCACTAGGAGAATATTAGAAGATATGCATCAAAAAACTCATTGGGGTACTCAAGCTTTGTGTGATCATTTTTTAAGAAATTATGGGTGTGTTGGAATCTTTGGGGTAGCAGAACAAATAACTGAGAACTGTATAACTTGCCAAAAAGTGAATAGGAAAATAATGAAAAAAACAACATTAGGAGGCCGTGAGTTAGCTCTGCGACCATTCCAAAGTATCCAAGTAGATTTTACTGAACTTCCCCAAGTACAGAGATGGAAGTTCCTATTGGTAATAGTGGACCATTTAACTCATTGGGTAGAAGCAGTTCCTGCCACTAGAGCTACAGCAAATGTAGTATGCAAAACCCTTCGGGAACAAATTATTCCCAGATATGGAATGAGTAATAAAATAGACTCAGATAGAGGAACACATTTTACATCCAAAGTCTTACAACAAATAACTCCAGCCTTGGGAATAAAATGGGAATTACATACCCCCTGGCACCCACAAAGTTCAGGCCGAGTAGAAAGAATGAACCAGATTTTGAAAAAAACTTTAATGATTGAAACTCAAATGTCATGGGTAAAGTGCTTACCTTTGGCTCTGTTGAGAATCTGAACACAGCCCAGGTCAGATCTGGGAGTATCTCCTTATGAGATGATGTTCAGATTACCCTTCCTTACCACTCAACATGAAACAGCCACTTATGAAGTGGGAGAAGCAAGTGTCAGAAAATATATCACTCCAATTGCCAGAACACTTGAAAATTTGCAGCTGAAGGGAATGATCCCTCAAACCACAACTTTGGAGTTCAAAATTCATAATATCCATCCAAGGGAATGAGTACTAGTAAAAACATGGAAAGAACAATCTTTGACTCCACAATGGGAGGGTCCTTTTCAGGTACTGCTGACAACCGAGGCTGCAATCCGGACCAGGGAACGAAAGTGGATCCATGCCAGCAGAATCCAAGGACCTGTAAAAGAACCTGATGAATGGACTGTAATATCCAAACCAGGTGATACCAAATTGACTCTTAAATGGAGACCAGGTGGTAATGAACTGGAACAATCTAAATGATCCAAGGGATGTGCAAAGAATCACGCCTAACTGAGAAGTAAGGCCAAATTTAAATCAGTAGTTTCAAGTGCCCCCTGGATGAGTTCTTGTTACAGTGGGGATACTGTAACACGCATATCAAACAAGGAGTCCCATGGAAAAGAAATATATATGGACAGATTCTTGATAGATGTTTCAGAGAGATATTAATTTCTCCAGCCGCATGGCCGGGCTCTGCCGAGGAACTGGTCTAGCCACGGGACCGAGGGTCCTTGACCGTGCAGCGGAACACAAAACAACCAATGGGGAAGGAGGCTGACCAGGGGCTAGGGAAACCCCGTCTCTCTCCTCTCAGGGCCCCTCTCTGAGGGCTACATGACAGGGGGGAGGGACCCCAACAAGTTCTGAGGCATCTTCGATACCCACCTTGGGGAGGAATACTCCCACTTCAAATGGGAAGATTGGGACTGTATCAAACAGGGGATTCTCATGTTCTGGTTTTAGCCTGTGACTTGTATTAAGAAGGAGGAGAATCACAACTTCCATCGGTGCCATACCATATACCTTGTTTGAATCATCCTAATACGGGGCATGCCAGCTGGGTCAAATATAAGTGTTTAATCTGTGGGAAAATTGACATTGTAGTTCACACCATTGACGCCCTCGTTGTAAGGAGTGTCAAGCACAAAATCGATCCTCTATCCAGGCAGAATTACAGCCAACAGAAATAATAACTTTGCTCTGCAGATGGGAATTACTAGTGCCTGTTGAATGGGAAATACCTGAGGTACAATGGGATACTACAGTTAAAAGGTGCCAGAAGAGATTTGCCTGGAAACTATAAAAAAGGGAGTGACAAGGAAATAGAAGGCAAGACCAGGTTGGCCACTATACTCGCCACCGAGAAGATCCAGTACACCTGCTATGGGCTGCAACCCCATAGGCAAGGGAGGTGGGAGTATAAGCCATGCCGGACCTCTTATTCCTTCTTTTGTCACTTATCCTGGTCCCTTTCGGGACACTGGCAATACCATGTTACAAATGCTATCGAAAGCTTTACATGAAAAGACACCGGGGTTTCTTTCCTATTACTCATACCCATATCAACAGTCACTGTTATGACTCATCCAAATTAGGTATTTGCATGCATAGAGGGGAAAAATATTGGATTACAGAAAATTTAGGAACAAGTGGAAAGAGACTAGGAAGTAATTGTCCAAAAGGAGAAAAATGGATTTGCTTCACAGCTGCCACCAGGGGAACAGTCCAAGATTTGGTAAAAGAACAAGTGGTAAGTAAAAATACAAAGCCAGCACAGCAACCTCGCCCTATACTCACCTCACGTCAGGACCTGTATGCAAAGCTTAAACAACAGTTAAAAGAGGAAAAAGATACCCCAAGGTTGGGAAAAAACCTGTTTGTGGAATTAGGGGAGAGGATAGGTAAAGAACTTAACCAACTGTTGGGTCTGTGGAGGAGCTTTAATGACAGAAGAATGGCCATGGAAAGGTAGCAGCATAGGCCCAGTAGAACTCCTTAAATGGAACCGGACAAATATAAGAGGGGGGAACCAACCTGAAGGGTGGGTTTTAAGTTCAACAGTGATAAGGGAAGAATGCCTCTGGCGAACTGGAAAAAATTTTCTTAATAAAGTAGGAAATACTCCCTATAAAAGGTAAGAAGTAAGTAATAAAACTTTGACGTGGTAGGTCCCAGAAAAAACAACTTTGTATTGAGCTCAGAAAAAAGGAAAGGATGGTGTATATGATAATGAAATTGGACTCTTTCAATGTAATAACACAGGGAAAAATCCTTATTTTGGAATCCCAGAAATATCCAAATTTTGGGAGAATAAAAATCAACAGGAAGATGATTATTAGAAAGAACCAGATGGCTTATTTTAGATATATGGGGAAAGGGCATACCCGAGACTCCCTTCACATTGGAAAGGGAGTTGTACACTAGGAATCATTCAACCAGAGTTTTTCCTTTTACCAGAACCAGAGGGAGATCAATTAGGAATACCCATCTATGAAGACTTCAAAAGAAATAATAGAGATCTGATTGGAAGATTTCAAAACTGGGGAGATGAGGAATGGCCCCCTGAACGAATATTAGAAACATATGGGCCAGCTACCTGGGCACAAGATGGAAGTTGGGGATATCGAACCCCAATTTACATGCTGAATCGTATCATCAGACTCCAAGCTCTTGTAGAAATCATAACCAATGAAACAGCCAGGGCTATGGAATTAATAGTCAGCCAGCAACGCCAAACCAGAGCTGCAATATATCAAAATAGGCTGGCTTTAGACTATTTATTGGCTGAAGAAGGGGGTGTATGTAAGAAGTTTAATACATCAGATTGTTGTTTAAAAATCAATGACAACGGGGATGCTGTTCTAGATACTGCCAACAATATCAGAAAAATAGCCCATGTACCGGTTCAAAAATGGGAATCAATGATGACTGCTAACTGGTGGGATAGCGTATTAGAGAAAGAATGGTGGAAGAAGCTAGGTTTCTTCTTCTAATGTGTCACAGCTGGTTTAATATTTCTCCCTTGCTTGATCCCCTGTTTTATTCAGCTAATCATCAGCGTAGTTCAAGGCATGCAAGTTGTGGCAATGCCTATGGGCCCAAAGTTGGCTATGTCTGGAACGGCACAAAAAATTACGGTATTAAAAAAACAAAGTGATATAAAAGACCCTCTTGAAGAAGCCAAATTGATCTGTGAAAAGAACGAACGGACATTAGAAGCAAAAAAAAAAAAGAATTATTGCTCAAGCCAAATGATTTAGAAAAAGGGGGGATTGTTATAAACACATAATATTGGCTTCTCGCAAGGATTAAGGTGAATATTATATAATGTTAGAAATGCTTTTGCTGTGTGGATGTAATTTTCTTTCTTTTCAGCAAGAATTTAGCAAGTGTGAGCAAGTAAGATAACCTCCAAGGGAACAGAGGATGAGGCCCAAAGGAGCTAATCAACACTCTGCCCGGAGAACAAAGGGGCCCAAAAGCTACTATCAACACTCTGCCCCGGGGGACAAAGAGGCCCAAAGCTGCTATCAACCCTTGCTGTCTGGGGAAATTAAGAGGTCCACTCTACTATCAACTCTCACCTAGCGAGCCCAGGCCCAAGAATCAATAGAAATAAAACCACAAGGCAGAAAAATGCACATGCTCTAGAAAGGCGGAACCAAGGAGTGGCCATGCAGAACAGTTCCTGGAAAAGTTTGAATATGCATAAAGAACAGACAGTAAAAATAGTATAAAAAGGACTATCCCCGGGCATCAAGTGTGCTCTTAGCAGAGCGCCAAGGCACCCGGCCGTTACCTCTTTGCTCTATGTGTCTCTTATTGTCTTTTTTATTAAACTTTTAAATTCTCACAAGAGAGTGAACTTCCTTTTTCACAGATATTTTACAGACTTTGATACTGGTTTGAACCCCGACACCTGGAGGGGATTGGGGGATGCCCTAATCCATGAATTTTCAGCTGGCGGCGCAGAGGTAGCCGATTTAATATGTACCTGGGGGACTTTACACGAGGCAATGAAAAAATGGACGAAAACTAGAGACAGAAAAGTCAACCCCGGCTCGGATGCATCTGAGTCTGGGGGCTTCCCTACCTCAGATGGGGATGATGAGCGTGAAAAACGTGGTTCGCTTTTGTAAAATTTTAAGAAAATTTTAATAAAAGGGGCAATTAGGAGACAATAGCAAAAAGGGTATTACAGCTGGGTGCTTTGGCAGAGAGCCAAAGGCACACCTCTACATCCAAAAGATCGTCTTTAAAAGTACATCTCTTATTGCATATTCATCACAATCATGCATGATTCATAAATTCTTTGGAGTTTCTATGTATCATCCCATCAGCCTTATCTTCCTCCTTGGCTCCATTATGTCTCTGTTCTCTCCATAAATTTTTCTCTCTGGTTTCTGGTTTTCTTCTTCTCTGATAAGATACTCCAGGAATGTGAAGACTTTCTCTGCCTATCTTTTCTAAATTGACTACATAAACAATAGACATTCTATATAATGTATTACATTACAGAACCTAGGTAAAATTTTTCTAACATTATGTAACATGCAAAAAGCCAACATCACAATACATTCATAACAATACCTCACTTTTCCTTTTTTTTTACAGATCATTTGGCTTGAGCAGTATCCCTTGTTTTCTAGCATTTATTATTTGCTCCTTTTTTTCACAAATCAATCTTGCTTCTTCAAAGAGGTCTTTGATATCATTTTCCTTCTTCATGATCTTTTGTGCTGTTCCAGATGTAGCCAATTTTGGTTCCACAGGCATTGGTACTATTTGCATGCCTTGGACTACAGTAGATATTAATCGAATAAAACAGGGGACCAAGCAAGGGAGAAATATCATGCTTGCGGTGGCACATAAAAGGAAGAAACCTAGCTTCTTCTACCATTCTATTCCCAATACATTATCCCACCAGCTAAGTTTTAGTGCAGATTCCCACTTTTGGACCGGTACATGGGCTATTTTTCTGATATTTTTGGCTATATCTAGGATGGCATCCCTATGGTCATCTATCTTCAAACAACAGTCTGATGTATTAAATTTTCCACAAACACCTCCTTCTTCAGCCAATAGATAGTCTAAAGCCAACTTATTCTGATACACTGCAGCTCTTGTTTGGCTTTGTTGGCTAGCTAGTAATTCCAATGCCTGACCAGTTTGGTTCGTTATTATTTCTACAACTGCTTGGAGTCTTATAATCCAATTCAGCATGTAAATTGTGGTTCGATACCCCCAACTCCCATCTTGTGCCCAAGTGGCTGGCCCATACATTTCAATTATGCACTCAGCGGGCCATTCCTCGTCTCTCCATTTTTGAGATCCTCCAATCAATTATCTTTTATTTCTTTTTAGATCTTCATACACTGGTATTCCTAGTTGATCTCTGTCCAGCTCTGGTAAAAGAAAGAATCCTGGGTGTATGATTCCCAGGGTACAACTCCCTTTCCACCGAGAAGGGAGCTTTGCATATGCCCTTTTTCCACATATCCAGAATAGGCCATCTGGTGCCTTCCAGTACAGTAATCAAATTTTTGTTGATTTATGTTTTCCCAAAATTCTGAAATGTCTGGGATCCCAAAATAAGGATTTTCGTTTGTATCATTGCAATGAAAGAGTTTGATCTTATTACTGTACTTACATTTCTCTTCCTTTATTTTTCTCTGAGTCCAATACAGAGCTGGTTTCTCGGGAACCCACTATGTAAAAGTTCCATTACTGACCTTATATCGCTTACATGGAGTATTTCCTACTTCGTTAAGGAAATTGTTCCCGGTACGCCAGAGACAATCCTCTCCTATCACTGTTGAACTTAGTACTCACCCTTCTGGTCTGTTTTCTCCCCTTATCTTTGTCTGATTCCACTTAAGGAGTTCTATTGGGCTTAAGCTACTGCCTTTCCATGGCCATTCCTCTGTCATCAGAGGCCCTCCACAGACCCAACATTTGGTTACATTAAGCTCCTTACCTATCCTTTTCCCTAATTCCACAAACAGGTTTTTTCCAAATTTTGAGATATCCTTTTCATTTTCTAATTGTTGTTTGAGTTTCACATACATGTCTGGAATTGGGGTCGATATAGAGTTAGATTGCTGTGCTAGCTTTGCCTATTTGTTTATCAGTTGTTCTTTTACTAAGTCTGAGACTTTACTCCCAACAATATATGTGAATCAAATCCATCTTTCCCCTTTTGGACATTTACTTCCCAACCTGCTACCACTTGTTCTTAAATTTTCTGCAATCCAGTACTTTTTCCCATTTTGCATACAGTTTTCTAATTTGGATGGGTTGTAACAGTGACTGTTGACATGGGTATGCGCAATGAAAAAGGAACCTCGGTGTTTTTCCATAGACGGCTTTTGGTAACACCTATGGCATGGCGCTGTTGGTATCCCCAGAGGGAAGAGACAAAAAAGGAGTGACAGATAAAGGAATAACAGAGGTCCGATAAGGCTTATACCTCCACCTCCCATGCCTATAGGGTTGCTACCCACAGCAGGGGTATATGATCTTCTTGGTGGCAAGTACAGTGGTCAATTTGGTCTTGCCCTCTATTTCCTTGTCACTTCCTTTTCGCTAATTTCCAGGCAAATTGCTTTTGACACTTCTTAATTGTAGCTTCCCACTTGTTCCGGTTTGGCCAAATTTAGAAATATATATCCTCTGAGAGAAGGCACAACCACCCCTCCCCCCACCAGGTTTGGGAAAAAATAAATTTTCCTCGAAGGAAAGTGAAGAAGATAAAACTATTTATTTAACAAACACACGGGAAAGGAAAATAAAGTTAAATGGTAAAATCTTTCGCTGTAGAGGAAAAAACCTGGGAAAGTGTTCGAGTCCTCCCTTTGGTCTCCTCGGAGCTGGGCCTTGGCCCAGGGCCAGGCCCTCTGTCTCCGGTGGAAAGTCCTCCCGATGTGCTCTGATGTTACAGCAATCAAGCAGTCCAGTAGAAAAGGGAGAAAATCCGAAATTCCAGAGAAGGAAAAAGTTCAACTCTCAGCCTCTCTTCGGAGAACAAGAAACTGGAAAAACTGGCCAAAAGCTGACTGGAAAAACCGCAAGCCGGGTGCTTCCTCGCTCCCCTCCCCAGCTGGGAAAAAAAACCTGCTATCTTTATGTGACCTTGAAAGAGTTTCAAACTGCTTTGAGAAAGTTTTGCTCAGTTTTTTTCTTCCCCCTCTCAGGCTCAGTTCAGAGGCATAGAAAGGCCAATAATTAATTTCTGGGCATAGGCAGCGATATGGGATACACATCATAAGGTCACCCCAAGACATTCCACCACTTATCCCATATTGTTGGCTCAATGCCCAAACTAAGATATTCTAATTCTACACACACATTAATACATATGTAAATATATATATACAGCTATATACAAACAGTGACAGTGACACTCAACAAGCAGGGGTATACTGGCATTTCACACTACAGGTGGTTTTCACCCAACAATCAGATCTCCCTGCGGTACACAACGTGTTGTTCCATCTTTCTGCATTACCCACCATGTGCAACCAGGTCCCTGAGCAAAAACAACCCCACGGATGGGTTTGTCTGCACTCAAGGCAGAATTAACCCAAACAGTCTTTCCTAACAGACCTCTGACATGCACTACTGGGACCTTATCTCCATCTGTTGTATGCAGGGATTCAGACTGGGCTGGACCAGCTCTATTGGTGGAACCTCGGGTGTTAACTAACCAGGTGGCCTTTGCTAGATTCTGTTCCCAATTTTTGAAAGTTCCCCCACCCAGTGCCTTCAAAGCAGTTTTCAACAATCCATTACACCGTTCCACTTTGCCTGCAGCTGGTGCATGGTAAGGGATGTGGTACACGAACTCAATGCCATGTTCTCTAGCCCAGGTGTTAATAAGGCTATTCTTAAAATGAGTCCCATTGTCAGATTCAATTCTCTCAGGGGTACCATGCCTCCAAAGGACTTGCTTTTCAAGGCCCAGGATGGTGTTCCGGGCAGTAGCGTGAGGCACAGGGTAGGTCTCCAGCCATCCTGTGGTGGCTTCTACCATTGCGAGCACATAGCGCTTGCCTTGGCGGGTTTGAGGCAGTGTGATGTAATCAATCTGCCAGGCCTCCCCATACTTGTATTTGGACCATCGCCCACCGTACCACAGGGGCTTCACCCGCTTGGCCTGCTTGATCGCAGCGCATGTCTCACAATCATGGATAACCTGGGAGATACTGTCCATGGTCAGATCCACCCCTCGGTCTCATGCCCACTTATAGGTGGCATCTCTGCCCTGATGGCCTGAGGCATCATGGGCCCATCGAGCTAGGAACAAATCTCCCTTGTGTTTCCAGTCCAAGCCTATCTGTGACACTTCTATCTTTGCAGCCTGATCTACCTGCTTGTTGTTTTGGTGTTCTTCATTAGCCCTACTCTTGGGGACATGGGCATCTACATGGCAGACTCTCACAACCAGCTTTCTTACTCGGGCAGCGAAGTTTTTCCACTCTGCAGCAGCCCAGATTGGTTTTCCCCTACGCTGCCAATTAGCTTTTTCCCACTTTTCTAACCATCCCCACAGAGCACTGGCTACCATCCATGAATCAGTGTAGAGGTAGAGCTTTGGCCACTTCTCCCTTTCAGCAATGTCCAGGGCTAGGTGAACAGCTTTGAGTTCAGCGAGTTGGCTTGATCCACCTTCTCCTTCAGTAGCTTCTGTAACCCGTTGTGTGGGACTCCATACGGCTGCTTTCCACTTTCGTTTCATCCCTACGATGCGACAAGAACCGTCGGTGAAAAGAGCGTAGGGTGTGTCTTCTGATGGCAGTTGGTTGTACGGTGGAGCTTCTTCAGCGCGTGTCACTTGTTCTTCATCAACGAGACCAAAGTTTTCAGCTTCAGGCCAGTTTGTGATTATTTCCAAAATCCCAGGGCGATTCAGTTTTCCGATTCGGGCGCGCTGTGTGATGAGAGCAATCCATTTGCTCCATGTGGCATTGGTGGCATGGTGGGTAGAGGGAACCTCTGCTTTGAACATCTACCCCAGCACCGGTAGTCGGGGTGCCAGGAGGAGTTGTGCTTCAGTGCCGATTACCTCTGAGGCAGCTTGGATTCCTTCATAGGCTGCCAAGATCTCCTTTTCTGTTGGGGTGTAGTTGGCCTCAGACCCTCTGTAGCTTCGGCTCCAGAATCCCAGTGGTCGACCTCGAGTCTCACCAGGCACCTTCTGCCAGAGGCTCCAGGACAGGCCATGGCTTCCGGCTGCAGAATAGAGCACGTTCTTCACTTCTGGTCCTGTCCTGACTGGGCCAAGGGCTACCGCATGAGCGATTTCCTGCTTGATTTGGGCAAAAGCTTGTTGCTGTTCAGGGCATCAATGGAAATCGTTCTTCTTGCAAGTAACCAGGTAAAGAGGACTCACAATCTGGCTATACTCAGGAATATGCATCCTCCAAAAGCCTATGGCACCTAGGAAAGCTTGTGTTTCCTTCTTGTTGGTTGGTGGAGACATTGCTGTGATCTTATTGATGACCTCAGTGGGAATCTGACGCCGTCCATCTTGCCATTTCGCTCCCAGGAACTGGATCTCTTGGGCAGGTCCCTTGACTTTGCTCTTCTTGATGGCGAAACCAGCTTCCAGGAGAATCCGGATAACTTTCTCTCCTTTCTCAAACACTTCTGTTGCAGTGTTCCCCCACACAATGATGTCATCAATGTACTGCAAATGTTCTGGAGCCTCACCCTTTTCTAGTGCAGTCTGGATCAGTCCATGGCAGATGGTGGGACTGTGCTTCCACCCCTGGGGCAGTCGGTTCCAGGTGTACTGCACGCCCCTCCAGGTGAAAGCAAACTGAGGCCTGCACTCTGCTGCCAGAGGAATGGAGAAAAATGCATTGGCAATGGCAATAGTGGCATACCACTTCGCTGCTTTGGACTCCAGCTCATACTGGAGCTCCAACATGTCCGACACAGCAGCGCTCAATGGTGGGGTCACTTCATTCAAGGCCCGATAGTCCACCGTCAATCTCCATTCTCCTTCAGATTTGCGCACAGGCCAGATGGGGCTGTTGAAGGGTGAGTGGGTCTTGCTGATCACCCCTTGGGTCTCCAGCTCACGGATCATCTTGTGGATGGGAAGCAGAGCATCTCGAGTTGTCCGGTACTGTCGGCGATGCGCTGTCGAGGTAGCAATTGGTACTCTTTGTTCTTCCACCTTCAGAAGGCCGACTGCAGACGGGTTCTCTGATAGCCCAGGCAAAGTGTCCAATTGCTTAATGCCCTCTGTCTCCACAGCAGCTATTCCAAAAGCCCACTTGAGTCCCTTTGGGTCTCTAAAATACCCATTCCGGAGGAAGTCTATGCCCAAAATGCACGGGGCCTCTGGGCCAGTCACAATGAGATGTCTCTTCCACTCATTTCCAGTCAGGCTCACCTCAGCTTCCACCAAGGTCCAATTTTGTGATCCACCTGTTACACCAGAAATAGAAACAGATTCTACCCCCACATGCTGCGATGGAATTATTGTACACTGCGCACCAGTGTCGACCAAGGCATCATATTTTTGTGGTTCTGATGTACCAGGCCAACGAATCCACACCGTCCAAAAAACACGGTTTTCCCTGACCTCTACCTGGCTAGAGGCAGGGCCCCTCTATGCCTGGTTATCCTTCTTTCCCTGGGCCTGCATCTTAGAGGTTCCTTCATGGGAATTGGACATGCCATCATCTTTTCCATCATTTCCGGCAGTTTGGCTACAGGCAACTGGAGCTACTTCCTTTTTGGTAGATCCTCCTTTGTGAGACTTGCGCTGCTTCAATTCACTCACTCGTGCTGCCAGAGCAGAAGTGGGTTGTCCACCCCACTTCCTCATGTTTTCCCCACTGTCACACAGGAAATTCCACAGCTCACTTCGTGGGATGTACCTTCTCTCTGGGGAACGTCCGCGGAGAAGGCACTCTTTAATCTCCTGGAGATTCTTCTCTATCTTATCTTCCATTTTCTGCATACGTGTTTCCACAGCTGCAATTCTTGCATGTGTTGGGCCATGCACAGAGTCTGCATATGCTCAGAGCTTCACTGCCATATCCTTCACAGTCTCATTCGCGCCGTAGTCTAGTTTCATTATTGCTAAAGCAGAAGCGTATTCTGGTGGCCCAAGCTGTATGAGTTTTCGCCACATGTATGGAATAACTCTGGCCCGGTCTGGACTCCTCAATCCTGGGTCATGTGTGAAGACAACCTCTACCACCCCTAGTTCTCTCAGGCGTTGGATCCCTTGTTCTATGGTCTTCCATATGGTTTGCTGCATGTAGAGATCATCTCCACACATATATCTTTCAGTCACGCCTGTCAAAACTCGTCTCCAGAGACTGGTAGAGTTAGCCGCCCTTTTCATCTCTTGGTCGATCACTGGATCATGTGACAGGAATCCCAAATGCCTCGCTTCAGCACCGTCCAGCATCACATCATCACCTGCCGCATCCCAAATACGGACCATCCAACTTATTATGGATTCATCGGACCGTCGGGTGTAATCCTTTCTTAGGCTGTGAAGGTCCTTTATGGACATGGACTCAGTAATGGTTTCTGTGCCTGAGTCCGTTGGTGGTTTTGAAGTTCCTTCCCCTGCATCTTTTGAGGTCCCTTCCCCTGCATCATCATCTTTCACTGGGCGATCAGTTTTGGTTGTGTGCTTTTTCCTCGTGACAGGAGCCACTGTCAATGGCTTAGACTGTCCATCTGGTTTGGGCTTGCTGTCTGGTTTATCTGCAGCCTGAGTGACTGGGGTATCTGCAGGCTTTGCTGATTGATCTTCTTGCCTCTCTACCTTTACCTGCTGCAGTGTGCGATAGGCATATGCCAAAGCCCAACATATTGCAAGGAGCTTGTTCTCATTAGAATTGTCATTGTATCTCTCTTTCAGATATTTTCCCACCTCAGCTGGTTTCTGAATTTGTTCAGATGGGAAATCCCAAACTATCGGGTCAGAGAATTTCTTTAGGGTTTGGCCGATGTCCTCCCATTCCCCACACCACTCAGGATTTTCCACCTCTGGGTCAGGTGTCTCAGCAGTCACCCTGGAAATCTGAGCTCTTATTCTAGACAAGCTGAGAGACATACAGAGCACATAGAGGAAGATTACCAGATAAAATACCAGGAGGGTGGTCTCTTTAACATCCAGGGGATACTGAACATTCTCAAAAGATAACCTATCAAATTTAAAGGGAAGGGAAACTCCGTCTCCTCCTCCTCTAACAATCTGGGTGCAATTACTAATAAATTCCCAAAACAGGCTACTGAAGCTAGGACTGGGGTTAGGACGGAGAAACCACTTATCATACACACCTCGAACAGCTGCCTGTATTTCTATCAACTTCTTATAAATCATTATCACCGAGCACAGCAAAATAGAAATCCTGATTCGTCTCCCTTCTCTGTAAAATTTACATATCAGGGACAAGATTGGAGCAAGTTGTGGATAGGCAAACAACCCTCGGGACCAAAAAAGCACTAGTACCTCAATGAAGCCTAAGGACCAGAAAGACATGAATACATCGAGCCAGAGAGACATTATGAACTCAACCAGCATGGTGACTACTTTACCCCAACACAGAATAAGTAAATTCAAACCAAAATGTAATTAGCACAGGTTTTTTCACTTTCCTTCGAGCCACACAGTTGGGCACCACTAAATTTGTTCCGGTTTGGCCAAATTTAGAAATATATATCCTCTGAGAGAAGGCACAACCACCCCTCCCCCCACCAGGTTCGGGAAAAAAATTTCCTCGAAGGAAAGTGAAGAAGATAAAACTATTTATTTAACAAACACACGGGAAAGGAAAATAATGTTAAATGGTAAAATCTTTCGCTGTAGAGGAAAAACCTGGGAAAGTGTTCGAGTCCTCCCTTTGGTCTCCTCGGAGCTGGGCCTTGGCCCAGGGCCAGGCCCTCTGTTCCCGGTGGAAAGTCCTCCCGATGTGCTCTGATGTTACAGCAATCAAGCAGTCCAGTAGAAAAGGGAGAAAATCCGAAATTCCAGAGAAGGAAAAAGTTCAACTCTCAGCCTCTCTTCGGAGAACAAGAAACTGGAAAAACTGGCCAAAAGCTGACTGGAAAAACCGCAAGCCGGGTGCTTCCTCGCTCCCCTCCCCAGCTGGGAAAAAAAACCTGCTATCTTTATGTGACCTTGAACAAGTTTCAAACTGCTTTGAGAAAGTTTTGCTCAGTTTTTTTCTTCCCCCTCTCAGGCTCAGTTCAGAGGCATAGAAAGGCCAATAATTAATTTCTGGGCATAGGCAGCGATATGGGATACACATCATAAGGTCACCCCAAGACACCACTGTTCCTCAGGTATCTCCCATTCATCAGGCACTAGTAATTCCTATCCACAAAGCAAGGTTACTATTTCAGCTGCTCTTTGCTCTACCTGGATGGGGAATAGATTTGGCGTTCGACACTTCATGCAATGAGTGTCATTTTAGTGAACTACAATACCAATATTTTTTACAGTCTAGACATTTACATTTAACCCAGCTATCATGTCCAGTATTTGGGTGAATCAGACAGGGTATATGGTATGGCACTGTTGGAAGTGACAATTCCTCCTCCTTTTTAAATAAGTCACAGGCTAAGGCCAGAATATGAGAACCCTCAGCCTGAAATAGTCCTGATCCTCCTGTTTGGAGTGGAAGTATTCCTCCCCAAGGAGGGTATTGGAGGTGTCTCAGGACTTGTCCAGGCAACACTTGAAACCTCTGATATAAGCTTGGCCTTATTTCCCAAGCAGGTGTGATTCTTGGTGTATCCCTTGGATCATTTGGGTCTTCCCAGTTCATTACCCCCCAGTTCCCGCTTAAGAGTTAACTTGGTATCACCAGGCATAGATGTTATAGTCCACTCCTTAGGTTCTTCCACGGGTCCTTTGATTCTGCTGGCGTGGATCCACCCTTGCTCCTTGGTCCGGATCGCTGCCTCAGTCATCAGTAGCACCTGAAAAGGACCTTCCCATTGTGGAGTTAAAGATTGCTCTTTCCATGTTTTTACTAGTACCCACTCCCCCGGATGGATATTATGGATTTTAAAGTCTAAAGGTGTGGTTTGAGGGATTATCCCTTTCAACTGCAAATCTTCAAGGGTCCTTGCAATTGTGTTGACATATCCTTTAACACTCATTTCCCCTACTTCATAGGTAGCAGTTTCATGTTGGGTGGTCAGAAAGGGTAACCCAAACATCATTTCATAAGGTGACACTCCCAGGTCTAACCTGGTTTATGTCCAAACCCTCAATAACGCCAGAGGTAGACATTTTACCCACGACATTTGAGTTTCAATTATTAATTTATTTAAGGTTCTCTTTAAAGTTTGGTTCATCCTCTCTACCCGTCCTGAACTCTGTGGGTGCCATGGGATATGTAGTTCCCGTTTTATTCCCAAGGCTTGAGTTATTTGCTGCAGAACTTTTGACATAAAGTGTGTCCCTCTATCTGAGTCTATCAATCATTCCATACCTGGAAATAATTTGTTCTAAGAGGTTTTTACATATTACATTGGCTGTGGCTCTGACAGTGGGAACAGCTTCCACACAATGGGTAAGATGGTCTGTTATTACTAACAAGAATTTCCACCTCTGTACTTGGGGGAGTTCGGTGAAGTCCACTTGGATACCTTGAAATGGTCAGAGAGCTAACTCACAACCTCCTGGAGTTGTTTTTCTCAT
Organism: Corvus moneduloides; assembly: GCF_009650955.1. NCBI lineage: Eukaryota > Metazoa > Chordata > Aves > Passeriformes > Corvidae > Corvus > Corvus moneduloides. The sequence continues at coordinate 9,255,683 of NC_045510.1, read as the reverse complement.
CTCCTTTTTATTTACCTTTTGGCAAACCATACATCTTTCAGTTATTTGTTTAGCCAACCCATAAATTCCAGTGCACCCATAATTCCTTAGAAAGTGATCACACAAAGCCTTAGTACCCCAATGTCTCAGTTTTGAAAGACAGGTGTCTGCTAAGGAAGGCAGAAGCCCCCCCTTGAAGTGGCAGATATAACCCCTTTTCCCTCTAAGTTATTATATTTTGAAATCAAGGGCCTTTAGGCGAAGATGTGGGAAATAGGAATAACAGTTCTTTACTATATATATATATATATATGTATATAACCAGTCAAACAAAACAACAACAACTATGGCAGTAACAGCAATCACAAACCCAGTGCCAGCCTTCTCGGCTGTCGGGCCCTTTCCCCTCGGGTGCAGTTCCGCTCGCAGCCGGCAGGGGCGCTGGTGGCTCCCGGTGAGCAGGGCAGGTGCGATGGTTCCCCCACGGCTGCAGGGGGCGCTCCGGAGCAAGCTCGGGAAACAAGCGGCACCGGTGCCCTGGGATCCCGGGGAAGGATGGAACAAAGGCTTCACAAACCCCTGGGCAGCCGATCCCGGACTCTCGGGAACGGCAGGCTAGAACGGCAGGCTGGAGCGGCAGGGACGAACGCAAATCCCAGGTGGCAGGCGAGATGTATCCAGATGGGAGAACCCCACGGAGGCCCAGGCAGGCAGGGCGAGCAGGGCTACAGCGTAGCGAAAGCTCGAAGCAGCAGCGGGGCAGGGCAGCCACAGCCCGGTCTCCAGCAGGGCAGGGAAAGCGGCTTTTGGGGTCCCGGCGTTGTTTCCAGCAGGAAGAAAGAACGGCCAAAAAGAAAGAAGCAGCAGCTCCTTTCTCTGCAGCTTCTCTCTCCGGACGCTCAGAGCGAACTGACCCCACACCCAGGTGTAGACAAAGGAGTAGCCAGGCCCGCCCCACCCCCCTTTTTGTCTTTCTTAAATACAGCTATTTGTCCCCTAGCAACATGCATATGGGAAAAAATTCCTTTAACAGGAAAAAAACTAAGACTAAACTGAAACCCCAACACCCAATGAGTTTTTTGATGCATGTCTTCTAATATTTTTCTGGTGAGTGATTTATTAAGTAACTGTCTTCCGTCCGGAAGTTTCCATTTTCCACATTTGTCTGGCTTTCCCCCTATCTTACTTAATTCTTTTTCCTCTGTTTCACTAAATTTTGGAGTCTCCAATTTTTCATTCTTTGAGGTCAAAATTAGCATAACCCTTTTTATCCCATTTTCTGCAGCATCCTTAGCTTCTTGATCTGCCAAATTATTTCCTCTTATTTCTGAGGTCATTCCTTTTTGGTGTCCTTTAATATGTACTACAGCTATATCTTCAGGTAATTTTAATGCCTCTAAAACTTCTAAAATAAGTCCTTCATGTATCAATCCCTTTCCCTTTGAATTACTGTAGTGGTTTTGGTTCAAAATATTCATTACTTACTTATTTTCCTTCTGTGAGATAAGAATTAGGAGAAAAGCAAAGCAGGCACAAACCTTAAACAGTTGCAGTACAATGAAAGAGCTTTATTACTAATAGAATTAAAAGTAAAGAGAAAATAACAAAACAAAATTAAAGCAAATTCCCCCCCCCCCCTCTTTCCAGCACTTCTCTCCTTTTACCTAGCTCACACAAGGATAACAGAACATGGGATGTTAGTCAGTGTTCCAGTTCTTGAAAAGTCTCTCTCTTATGCTTAAGGAAAAAAGGGTTTTCCTTCAGTTGCACGTGGTTCCCAAACTGCCACTAACAGCAGACCCGCCCGGAAACAAACAATCTGCTGTGTGTAGAACATCTCTCCCATGAAAAAGTTCACAGTTCCTTCACACTACAAAACATGGGCCATCACATGAGGTTATTCATCTTTTTAAGGATAAGTTCTTTTGGCCTGCACACAAAGGCTTTTCTTCGCCACAAGTCTCTAACAGCCTCTTACTACTTCTATATAGCCTGGCATAGGCACTCTTCACAATCTTCACAGGCCACACGAGGATTCTCCATCCCCCCATGTTCTTCAAATGGATTAAAGAGACAAACAGTTTGTGGTATTACAGTTTCTTACCACAGCATGCAAGAAGGTTTTTTTTAAGCTACGCGCGAGAATCACGGCACCGCCCCCTTTTCTCCCGTCGCCATTTCCAGCTCCGTCCCACGTGACTCACTTCTCTTTCTCTCTGACTCTGAAGCCGCCATGTTGAAGGGTGTTCTTGTTCAGGCTTTACGGTGGAGAAAGCCTCGCTCCCTTTGTGCTGCTGGCTGCATGGTGTCCAGTTCAGCACGAAGTGTGCTGGCTGCAGACAGGAGGCTCTGCCGGCTCCCGTTGACTCCGCCGGCTCCGCATGGAGAGGAGAAGGACCAGCCTGTCCCCAGAAGCCGCGCTGGATGGGTTTAGCTGTGAGCAGTCCATGGCTGGTTTTAGCTGCCTGTGGCTCTGGGACAGTCTCCCCCAGCCCCCCCAGCGACCCAGGGTCCGTGCCACAGTGTTGGGAAAGGGGGGAAGGGGCAGTGGCCCCGGCCCGGCCCAGCGGGGCCGGGAAGCTCGGAGCCCCCCCCCTCACCTTCCAGCAGGCGAGCTCCGACAAAAAAAGGGAAGTCCCGCCTTTCTGTGCGGTTTAAATATGTAAATTGTGAGAAGCGTCATTGGTCTCAAAGACTGTCCATTAACTCAGGGTCAACCCAATACAATTACGTAATCCCCTTTCTTCCCAATTTTTTTCCAAAGGTATGTACTACTCTAAAAGCATACCTTGAATCAGTATATATAGTGCCCTTCTTGTGTGCTAAATATTCCAGTGCCCTTTTTAGGGCATATAAGTCTGAGCTGACCAGTTTGAGGGTAATTTTCCTTTTTCAATGGTTTGCATAGTCCCCCCATCAACTAAAGCATACCCTGACATTCTTTTTCCTTGTACACATCTGGAAGAACCATCCACATATATTATTTCTCCTTCTGAAAGGGCTTGTTCCTTGAGATCTTCTCGAACTTTTGTTTGGTATTGGATAATTTCTAAGCAGTTATGTCTCAGGTTATCTTTTTGCTTTTCTATATAAAAATTGAGCTGGATTCAGACTCTTGTTCACTTCTAATATCAAATCATCACTATCTATCAGAATTGCTTCATATTTTAGCATCCTAGAATCTGTTAACCATTTTTCAGCTTTCTGGTTTAGCACATTTCGAACTGCATGAGGTGTGCACACTATTAACTTGTTCCCAGAATTAAGCTTATGACTTTCTTCTACCAAGATTGCAGTAGCTGCTATAGCTTGAATACATATTGGCCAGCCATGGCTTACTGGATCTAACATCTTTGACAAGTAAGCTATTGGTCTCTTCACTCCTCCCCACTCCTGGACCAGAACTCCATGAGCTACTCCACTTTCCACGTTCACATACAGATGGAAGGGTTTTTCTAATGAGGGTAAGCTTAAAGCTGGTACTGAGGTGAGTTTTAATTTCAATTTCTCCAATTTACCATTATCTTCTTTAGTCCATTTTATATCATCTCCTTCTGTCAACTTTTCATACAGAAATTTTACAGCTTGTGTATATCCTTTGATCCATAGTCTACAATATCCCAATAATCCAAGTAGCTTTCTAATTTCTCTCTTTGAAGAGGGAGGGGGAAGGGATAGAATCCCTTTGATTCTCTCGGGGTTTAATTTTCGACTTCCCTTGCTTATTAAGTGACCAAGATATTTTACTTCTGATTCTACAAATTGCAGTTTCCCTTTTGATACTCTTAACCCCTTTTCTCCAAGAAAATTCAGAAGTTTTATCATTGCTTCTCTGACTTCAGCTTCCCCAGATAATAAGAGGTCATCCACATACTGGATGATTTGTATTCCTGGTGGAGTAGGGAAAGTTTGTAATAGTGTTTCTAAAACTTGTCCAAATAGGTTTGGAGATTCTGTAAATCCCTGTGGTAATCTTGTCCATCTCAGTTGCTGCCTTCTCCCGGTATTTGGATCCTCCCATTCAAGAACGAAAATATCTCGGCTTTCTTCAGCCAGTGGGCAGGTCCAGAAGGCATCTTTTAAATCCACTACACTAAACCACTGATGCTGGGGTGGGACTTTACTCAGGAGAATATAGGGATTGGGTACCACAAGATAACGAGCCCGAGTCCTCTTATTAACTTCCCGTAAGTCTTGCACTAATCTATAAGCCCCATCAGGCTTTTTTACTGGTAGAATAGGGGTATTATGAGGAGACATACAAGGTTCTAATGTCCCATCCTTTATTAGTCCCTCTATTACTGGTTTCAAGCCTTCTCGTCCTTCTAAGGATATAGGGTACTGACGTACATGTATGGGACATTCTTCTCTCTCAATCATGACCCTTATGGGGTCAATATCCAGTCCTAGTACTCCCCTATTCCCTTCCCCAGCCCAAACTTCCTTGTTAATTTTCTTTTCATCTTCTTAACCAAGTTTTAAAATTTTAGCCGCCGTTTTCCCTTCTTCTGGTATAACTCCTATTCCCAACTCCACCTGTAAATCCCTCCCTAATAAATTGCTACCTGCCCCAGGGACTAATAAAACATCCCCCATCCAAATTCTAGTTTCCCCTTCAATTACCACATCTTTTATGACAGGAACTGTAAAACTTTCTCCTTTTGCCCCTGTTACTTTTATGGTATCTTTACTTATACTACAACCTTTTGGAGTATTCACTAGGCAGGTTCTTTTGGCCCCTGTATCAACCACAAATTCTAACTCCTCCTCCTGGGGACCGACTTTTAAAGTTATCACAGGCTCTAGATGGTATTCGTCCCCCAGAAAATAGAGCCGGTGACATCCCTATTCCTCATCTGGGCCTATTTCTTGGAAGATTTTCACGTCCTTCCTTAAGTGAGGGCATTCTCTTCCAAAATGCCCTTCTTCTCCACAGTAATAGCAAGCAGTTTTAGAATGCTCCTGGGTTTTTGTTTGTACTGGGGTCTTGTTTTTTCCCTTTTCCCCTTTTCTAAAGCCCAAATTTCTAGGAGTGGTATCTGGAGACCTCAGATTCCTTTGAAAGTTACTTTCTCTCATAGTGGCTACCATAATTTTAGCTTCTACTTTGGCTTTTTCTTCATCTCTCCTGACATAAACATTTTGAGACTCTTTTAATAAATCATTTAATGATCTTTCGTGACAGTCTTCCAATTTTTCTAGTTTCTTCCTAATATCAGGCCAAGCATGAGTGACAAAATTGACTCTTAGTAGAGCCTGCCCAGCTACTGTCTCAGGATCTATCCCAGAAAATTGTTTCATGTTTCTCCTAAGTCTCTCTAACCATTCAGTTGGAGACTCTTCCTTTCCCTGTTGTCCTTCAAAAGCCTTTTTTAAATTCTGCCCTCGAGGTGCTGCCTCGTTTATTCCTTTGATTATTAAATTACAGTAACTATTCATATTCCTTCGCCCAGCCTCTTCATTGTGATTCCAAGCAGGGGGTGTCAGTGGCATCTTCTGGTCTCCGGGCAGTCCCTGCTGGTTTTCTCTTTCCCAAATTCTCATACCCACAACTCTAATCATTTCTCGTTCTTCTTGAGAAAATAATATTTTCATTATTGCTTGCATCTCTTCCCAAGTGAAAATGTTTGGACCTAAAAATTGATCTAATTGTTCAGCTGTACCTATAGGATTGTCCAATAATCCTTTGATCTCTTTTTTAAAATTTCTAACCTCTGAAGAAGTGAGGGGGACGTTTACAAATCCTGTTCCCCCAGCTCCCATTGGAACTTCCCTTAAAGGGAACAAACGGACCTCCCCATCCCAATTCTTGTGTCCTTTTTCTCTTATGATACTTCTTTCCTGTTTTGGGGGGGTGTCGGGGGGGGAGAGGCTGTTCTGTACTTTGGTGCGTTGCTTTCTCCCTAAGAGGAACAGCAGAAGCGGTCGTTGCCAGGGGAACGGTGACGCAGGCGAGGGGGTGGGAGTAGGGGTAGGAGTCCTCTCAGAAGCTGATTCCCCCAGGAGTGGGGGGGCGTAGGCAGGGACTGCCACCGGAACCGCCAAGGGGACAAGTTCTTCTGGCAGATACCAGAGTTTAGCGTGGACTCTCTGCACGTGGCCCACAGCAGTCATGGCGGTAGGACTCTGTGCTGCCGGCGGACCCAGCGCAGCCCGCGGGGCCGAAGCCAGGTTTAATGGAGCTGTGGCAGACAAAACAGCGGGGGCAGGGGCTGGTGGAATGGCCGCGGACATCGGAAGCGGGGCTGGAGCCGGGATGGGGGCCGCCACCTGGGGCAAGGGCGGGGGGAGCCCCAAAAGTGGCGGGCCGGGCTGCCGCGGAACAGATACCTGGACTAGGGACGGGCAGGACACCAAAAGCGGCGGGCTGGGCTGCCACTGGACCCGCGGGGGCTGGAGGGGGAGGCGGGAACACCAGGGCTACCGGCGGAGCCGTGGCAGGCAATGCAGCAGCGGCAGGAGCTGATGTAACGGCCGCGGGCATTGGAACCGGGGACGGAGCCGGGACCGAGGCCGGAGCCGGGGTAGGGGAGGGGGGAACCCCAAAAGCGGCGGGCTGGGCTGCCACAGGACCCGCAGGGGCTGAAGGGGGCGGCGGGAATGCCGGGGCTACCAGCGGAGCTGCCGCCGCTGGGACAAGTGGTGGAGCCGTGGGTGGTGCCATATGAGCCAGGACAGGCGGGACCTCGGGCCCCAAGACCGGCGGTGCAGCTGCAAGTGGCGCAACAGGACCCTGGGCTTGAAGGGGACACAAGCGGGAATGGAGAGGGCAATGCTTCCAGGGGGTCCCAGTCCTTCTCTTTCTTGTTTTCCCTTTGCTCCTTTTCTGGGGTCTCTGACAACTTAAAAATTCTTAACCCCTTAGGCTCTATGTTTCCCACCCAGCATGAAGCATACTTGCCTTCTTCTGTGTTAAAGGGTTCTTTTGGATTTGCAAATACTTGTAAAGCCTGACAGATCCAAACTTCAAAAGAACCATATCTGGGCCAGAAAACATGGTCAGATCTTATTTCCTTCTCGGCCCAATCAAACATACAAAACTGTATCATTTTGACTTTGCTCTTTTTTCTTGTACTTGGGTTAGTATTCCAGTTAGCTAACATAACTCCCAGAGGGCTTTCCTGGGGTATCTCTGCTGGCACGCCTCTGTTCCTTTTTTTATTTCCTGATTATTGCTTACTGGTTTTATGTCCCATTTTCTCAGATTTTTATCTACCCTTCCCAGGCCTTTGTTTCCCACGTTTTGGTTTTTTTTTAACAATCCGGACCCCACCTTCTCTTTCCCCTTTCCTCACCTCGAATACAGAAGTTCCCTCCTCTTAATGCAATATGCCTCCCTCCAGAAAATAAAGTTATATTTCAAGGTTTAACATTTCTATTACATACATTTTTATTCATTCTCACTCACTCCTTTTTATTGTTCCAATTTCTCTTTCTCAAGCACTATCAGTCACAACCACACAAGATTAAAGTCCCTTTTAATTTTAAATAGTTGGCTAATATTCACCCATGGGCCCAATGTTCCAGGTTTCTTGGGTTAATCCTCAATTTCGCAGAATTAAGTCCAAATTTCTTGGATCCAATCCTCAATTCGACAGTCTCAAACCCCAAATTTCTTGGATTCAATCCTCAATTTGGCAGAATTAAGCCCAAATTTATTGGATTCAATCCTCAATTTTGCTGTCCTAAACCCCAAATTTCTTGGATTCAATCCTCAACCTGGCAAATTTTTAGGGGCCCTCTTACTTTTTGTCTCGTTTCCTCGTGGTTTGTACTAGGAAACTCTTGGCTCCCTTTCTTCAAGGGATCCAATCCCTCCCCTGAAACCCAGTCCCAGTTAAACCGGTGGTTCTTTCACTCCTTTTATCTTTCACTTTGCCTCTTTACTGACTGCTTCCCTCGCGGGAGAGCAGAAATGCAGCCTCAGAAGCTCCTCACTCGCTTCGCAGGTCTGGGGGTAACCAGCCTGCATCTCATACACACGCTTTCATCCCCCGTATCCGCTCCCCCCCAAGAAAAAGAGGGAAAAAAAATACCTTTCTCTGAGTCTTCGTGCACAAGATTTTTACGTGCTCAACTACCGTGGTATCTTAGGGAGCCTTTTCTTTCCTTTCTTTTTGCTTTATTGTCTCCTCTTTTGTCCTCCAGGTGTTTGACCTGCAAACCCCCCGACCCACGTCGGGAAACACAAAGGGAAGCCGCCAAAAGCAGGAGGGGGTGCCCCCCGCTCTGGGTTCCCCGGGTGATCTCAGAGGCGAGTTCTTTTTCCCCGTACGGGCCACCAATTGTGAAAAACGAGGTTCACTTTTGCAAAATTTTTAAAAAGTTTAATAAAAGGGACAATTAGGTGACAATAGCAAAAAGGGTATTACCGCTGGGTGCTTTGGCAGAGAGCCAAAGGCACATCTCTATATCCAAAAGATCGTCTTTAAAAGTACATCTTATTGCATATTCATCACAATCATGCATGATTCATAAATTCTTTGGAGTTTCTATGTATCATCCCATCAGCCTTATCTTCCTCCTTGGCTCTATTATGTCTCTGCTCCCTCCATAAATTCTTCTCTCTGGTTTCTGATTTTCTTCTTCTCTGATAAGATACTCCAGGAATGTGAAGACTTTCTCTGCCTATCTTTTCTAAATTGACTACATAAACAATAGACATTCTATATCATGTATTACATTACAGAACCTAGGTAAAGTTTTTCTAACATTATGTAACATGCAAAAAGCCAACATCACAATACATTCATAACAGAATCCAATGAATACATTTGGGCAGGTGGGAACGCCCACGTGCCTCCTGACGGGGCTAGGTTTGACACTGTCCCTTGAAAGACTCTGGATCTGTTGCATCATGTTGTAGTGCTCTGGTTCAGGGTCTGGGGACCCCTTTGGGGTGGACTTTTGATGGGCCATGACTGCTGTCCTTCGCATGGATGCAGCTTTTCCCGGGGTGAAGGGGCCCCACAGCTGAGTTCCTCTGCACAGTGGAGGATGGGTGTTAACTGCCTCTGACCAGAGGCTTTTTCACCACACACCCAAAACCTGTCCTCCTTCCCCCACCCTTTGTTGTGAGGGTCTGTGCAAGCCTGGCAGCTGATAACCCTGGGGCTATGGTCTCCATTCCGAAGGTGCTAAGCTTGATCCCTCTTTGAATGTATTTCTTCTTTCCCGAGACCTGAATTTGTCTTATCTCCATTCGAGCAGTTCAGGGCCTCAGTCAGGCCTATTCAGGGTGTGGTGGTCTTCTCTGCAGCTTTTGTAATACAGTTTTGCTACAATAGGCAAAGGTCCTTAATGAAGTTATTTAAGCCATAAATTATAACATTCAGTCTCCGACACACAGGTCCCACTGTGATTGCTCTGGTGTAAAGCCCTGGTTCAGCTGCAAAAGCTGCAGCCACGAGCCCTGAGCCAGTGGACAGCATGAGAAGTGATGTTTCTCCTGGTGCCTGTTGCTGCTCTACCACCAGAGGCTTTTCCTGGGGAGGGGGATGCAGAATATCCTACCATATATCTCAGAAACAGCAAGTTGCATCCTCCTCCTCTTCCTTTGTAGAGTGTTTGGTGAGGGGGAGAATGGGAGGGCTGGGCCCCCCCCAGACTTGGATCGGAGGGGTGAGTGTATTGCGTGCTGAGCAGGGATGAGCCTGTGCCAGCCCACTACTTGGGAAGCTTGAGGCTATACCCCTGCCACTCCCTCCCTCCCCCAAGCATTGCTCTCAAGTTCTCTTCCTCAGCATTTTTCCCTTGCCGAAAGCCTGAAGATTATCCTGCTGCATTCCCGCATCACATGGCTTGCCAATGCAAGCCGGCATGCAGCTGCCGTGGCACCCACCGCCCTGGCTGCTGCCAGGGGCTGGGGTACAGCAGGGTGGCACCACTGGCACCTGCTCTTGGCTTTGTAATGGGGACCGGCGATGGGGACCAGCCCATCTGAGGCCTCAGCTTTCAAGAAAGCTGGGTGCTGTGCCGCAGCTGCACTGTTGTCCCATGCCAGCGTAGCCTTGTGGGGGCTGTTGGTGGCGGGGATGAGACATGGGCTGTGCTGTCGTGGGTTGATGCTGACCGGATGCCAGGCATCCACTAAAGCTGCTCTCTCACTCCCCTTGGCAAACTGAACAGGGGAGAGAAAATATAGGGAAGAGTTCTGATAAGATTGATCAATAGTTAACTCATGTAAGCACAGTTAACTATTGGGAGACAGCAAATGTTGATCACAAGACCTAAGAAGCAGGATTCACCTTAATCTTGTCAAGATAAGAAGAACAAGAATTTACTTGAAACCAACACAGAAACTGCTGAATCATTCTACAAAGGACTATGCATGCTCCAGAAAGAAAGGTGAAAAGTGCATTGTGATGAAGACTACTAGCCTTCATCAGAAAGACCCCTGAGGGAGAAGAGGAGCCTTCCCCAGTGTGACCACCAGGACATACCAGGCATGTGTGACACATATGCTAATGATATTAATGACTTCCGAGAACTAATTTGTATAACCACTCCTATCCCAAGGAATGTGATGACTATTCATGAATTTTACCCATAATATTGTGTTGTAGGAAGTGCTGTGTGTGTGTGTTTGGAGGAGCAATCCCCCACGCACCCAGCGCCAAATAAAGCAAATACCCACTTCTTGGACTCTTGTCTCTGAAGTGTCTCTTGGCCCGGTTTGGGGCGATTCAGTTCATGGGTTGAGATAAAGACCAGGAGAGATCACTTATCGAATACTGTCACACGCAAAACAGGCTCAACTTAGAGATATGAATTAAGTTTATTACTAACAAAATCTGAGCAGGATAATGAGAAGTAAAAGAAACCTTTAAAAACACCTTCCCCCCACCCCTCCCTCCTTCCAGCTCTACCTCCTCCCACCAACAGTGCAGGGAGACAGGGAATGGGGGTTACAGTCAGTTGATCACCTGTGATTTCTTCAAATGCTCAGGGAGAGGAGTCATTCTCCCGTGGGGTCCCTCCCATGGGAGACAATTCTCTGCGAACTTCTCCCACGTGAGTCCATCCCACAGGCAACAACTGTCCTCCTCAAACTGGTGCAGCCAACTGGGTATGTTGGTTTTGCATGGCCTGGTTTTTGGTAGCAGGGGGGGCACAGAGGTGACTTCTGTGAGAAGCTGATAGATGCTTCCACCATGTCTGGCAGAGCCAATCCCCGATGGCTCTGAAGATGGACACACCACTGGCCAAGCCTGGGCCAATTAGAGATGGTGGTAACACCTCTGTGATAACATATTTAAGAAGAAAATCAAAACAAAGTGGGGACACAGTTTTTTTCTAGCCAGAGAAGAGGAGGCGGTGAGAACATGTGAGGGAAACAACATGGGGACACCAAGGTTGTTGAAAAAGTTCAACGACTTCGGCGGGGGAAGACATTGCAGACAACCAATGTGATTGATAAAAGCAAGCTCCGTTTATTAGCAATCCAGAGGCACTTATATAGTATACCAGCTTGTTAACTCTTAATTGGCTTAAACCTATCAAAGCGCATTTCTGCTTCTACATAATTAGACTACATTGGCAAGCTTCTACTAGTTATGTTATGATTAAAGAATTCAGAGTTCACCCTCCCTTCTCATGGTCAGTACATCTTATCTGCACAGCTGCACATCCTCAAAACTCCCTTTTTGTTCTCAGGCCTGTTTCTCACACAGGTGCTTTCTCATGCAGGCAGTTTCTCACACAAACCTTTGCTTGCAGGCCTTTTGCTTGTACAATTCTTTTATTGATCCCATAATTCTATCAATGACCCATGCCCCTGATCCTCTAACCATTCTTCAACACAAGGTCAGTGGAGAAGGAGGGGGAGGAGGTGCTCCAGGCACTGGAGCCGAGATTCCTCTGCAGGCCATGGTGATGACCATGGTGAAGCAGGTTGTCTCTCTGCAGCCCATAGGTCCACAGGGGATGCAGAGATCTACCCGCAGACCATGGGGGAGGTGCCCACACTGGAGCAGGTGGATGCCTGGAGGAGGCTGTGATCCAGTGGGAGACCCAGTGTGTGCCTCAAGGAGATTTAACCTTGGGGTAAGAACAATCTATGGTGTAAGTTGTATATTGCAGGAGGTAAAGTAGCAGGAGTGACATGAACTGATGAAGAAGGAAATTTTGCGAGGAGCAAGGAGAATGTGATGATGAGCCGGGATGGTGTCGGTGCCCAACCATCAAGTGTACTACTCCTCCTGTCCTAACCCCTCATCCTGCTGGAATGGAGACCTGGAGGGATGTGAAAGGACTGGCGATAGTAGTTAATGAAAAAATGTATGTTTGGTATAGAGATGGTTTAAGGATGTAGTTTAAGCTGTATGCGTGGGTAAGAAAGGATTCCAGTAATGAGAAATACATATAATGGAAGAGTTGGAAGATATATAGATTATATGGGATCCGAGTATGATGCAAATGGTATGGAATAAGGGGTGGAGGTTGTATTGGGTCTGACTGAGGTAAAGTTCACAGCTCTCACAGTGCTGTGCTTTGCATTAGTAGCTGGACGGGTGTTGATAACAGACCAGTGTTTTGGCTACTGCCAAGCAGCGCTGTCCCTCTAACATTCCTTCCTCCATCAAAGGGATGGGAGTGAGCAAGATCCTGGGAGGGGACACAACCAGGCCAGCTGACCCAAATTAACCAAAGGGATATTCCATACCATATGACGTCAGCTCAGATATACAAAGCTAAGGGAGAGAGGAGGAAGGCAGGGCATTCGTGATTCTTCAATGTTTGCCTTCCAGAGGAACCATTACACGTGCTGCAGCCCTTGCTTCCCAGGAAGTGTCTGAACATTGCTGCTGATGGGAAGTAGAGATTGACCTTTTCTTTTTCCCTTAGTTTATGTGTCCGCAGACTCTCATTTCTTTCCTTTCACAGTAATAAAACTGCCTTATCTCACCCTGCTGGTTGTTCTCCATCTTATTCTCTCCCCTGTCCCATTGGGAAAGGGAATGATAGAGTGGCTTAATGGGCACCTGACACCCAGCCAAGGTCAACCTGCTACAATGGGTCACTTTTCCACTGGGTGCAGTCCTTCAAGGACAGGCTGCTCCAGCATGGGCCCCTCTCTCCACAGGTCTCCCATGGGGTCACAGCCTCCTCTCAGGCATCCACCTGCTCCAGTGTGGATCTTCTCCCCAGGCTGCAGGTGGATCTCTGCATCCCCATGGATTTCCATGGGCTGCAGGGGGACAGCTTGCTTCACCATGGTCTTCACCACAGGCTGCAGAGGAATCCCAGCTTTGGTGCCTGGACTTGTTGGGGTTCAGCACAGTGTAAATAGGGCTCCACAGGATACCACATCTCCACTGTAAGTTTTATCTTCCCCTCTGATGCTTGCTGCTGTTTGGGGTCCCAGCTGTACTGTGATGCTGAGGAGACTGTCCCATGCACTTAGGGCAAATCGATCATTCCTGCCCACAGTGGTCCCACCCTGGAGCTGGACTGTTTCTAACCTGGGACCACTGTACCAGGTCCAACCATGGTCCATTCTCCTGTGCCAAGCCCACAACCAAGCCTCAGCTGTGCCAAACAATGGAGTGCAAAGCACTTGGGGATGGCCCTGGCCAGCCTCCTGCCTCTTCACAGGGCTGGGGCTGTTCCCAGTGTCTGAGGCCAGCTGGGCAGCACTTGCCTGCACTTGTTGCCTGCAGAGCCCCAGCCAGCAGGAGGAAGAGGTAAAGCCCAGGGTGGAGCTTTCTTGTTCAGATGTGTTGAGTTTGCATTGCTGTGTTTTGGGATTTTTTTAAATTATACACATATAGAGAGAGCTCATTGGATAAACTCCATAAGGTTTTTTATCTGCCTGTTTTGGGGTTCCTGGAGTGGCGCACTGTGTGTGTGTGTGTGTGCGTGTGTGCATACGTGCATACGTACATACATACCAAAAGCATGGGTGCAAAAGTAGAGCCAAATGTGAGCAGAGCTGTGGTTTTTCAATAGTGTTTGTATTCAACCTTCAGGATTTTACTAGGAAGAGAAATGCACATATATATTTTTCAACAGGAACAATTAATTCAGGAGGCATTTCCAGGTGTTAAGGTGGAGCTGGGAGGTGCATGAGGAAATCTGGCTTTGTTTTTAAATGCTGTATTTTTAAAAAAACCTTTGTATTTCCATTGGGAGATTTTTTATAGTTCTTACCTTTCTTGGCCCACTCTGCCTTGTGCCATTTTTTTTTTCCTGGGATGGGCTCCTACAGAGTAGGAGGCACATTTGACCGACCTTTGTATTCTTCCACTACAGTACCACAGAGAAAACCTCTGGAATATTCTGCCAGGAATCCTTTTTTTTTAAGGAGGAATCACTGACTTGAAACAGGGGGTCCTTTTGGACAGGGGAGGAAGGGCAAGCATGGGGTGTCCATCAGGGGGTAGGTGTACAGCTGTATATTGCACTGTACAGAGCAGGGAGGCTGGCTGCTGCCACAACTTGGCACAGGGTGAGGAGACTTCATTAGGCACTGTTTAATTTATCACCTGGTTTGAATGCCACTGGTTCACTCCACTGGTCCTGGTGGAGTTTGACATAGAGAAACCTGGAGGGAGAAGACAAAGTTCACAGATACAAGCTGCTTTGTTTTTCTCAGTTTTAATGAAACCTGAATGTTTTATAGTAAGGGGATTTTTTTTGTATTTTTTAAATGTCAGTATTGAGAGAAAAAATAAAGTATTTTTAAAAATATACCTCTTTGGGGTGTGTTGTGATGGGAGATGCTTGAGCTGTGCTTGCCCTGGCCTGGGTGCAGGAAGCAGGGCCAGGGAAGGGGCTTGTCTCTCACTGGTACCAGGGCAACCCCATGGGGGTTCTGCATCCCCTTGGGGCTCCCATGATGTGGCTGACACAGGCAGCAGGAGTGGGGGCCAGCTGAGGAGAGTCTAGGAATGGTGGTGTGGTGGAGCCAGGGACGGGACAGTGAAGGGGGCTCCTTGCTGGCAGAGACTGCCTGAGGGGGCTGGAGAGATGCTGGTGCTCAGCTCTTGAAAAAGAAAAGGTGGCCCTGGGGCTGGGTAAGAGGCAGCAGCACATGTACCCAGGGACATTCCCCACTGATACCAGGAAAAATGTTTGCCCATAAGGCACCAAGCAAGAGCAGCTGTAAGGGCAGATGGTTTGAACAAAATCCCATGGGCATTGTGCTTGGGAGGTGTCGTGGTATCCTGCAGTGGTAGGGAGGAGAAGAGAGATCCAGGAGGCAGGAATTGTGCAGCAAGATTCATTTATTTAATTACTTTACAACTCTTTTATAGACTTTTTTCTTCATAGTCTAATTGGTCAAAGGATCAGCCACCCCTTGGGGTAATTGGCTAAAATCCTAAAACATCCAGTGTTAAAATATTTTTCTACTGTACTATAAACAAAGGTTTGCATGGTCGCAGGTGTTCATAGTTTATAGAACTCTACTAATATCTTCCGTGAGTGAGAAAAATATCTCACAGGACTGGAAAGAAGCAAGAAAAATTCTTGCTAGCAGCATATTTGTATCCACAGGGAGAGGCCTGGGCAGAGGCTGCCAAACCCCAAATGGGGCACATGGCTCACTGCCCTCTGCAGGCAGGAGATTGGGGTGCTGCAGGGCCCCAATCTCTAGGGTCAGGGACCAACCTTTAATGCCAATGCCTTGGCTGGGGCAGGGGGATGCAATCCTCCATTCTGTATACACCATGGCTAGGCTACACATGGCCCTCTGTGGAGCCTGGCTGTAAGGCTGGGGGCAGGGGATGGACACGGGACACACAAGGACAGGGAGATGTAGCTCTGGGGCCACATGGGGAACCCCAGGGGGCACGAGAAGATGCCAACCACTGCAGTGAAGAAAGGGCTTCCCTCAGCTGCTCACCTCACTAATCTTGCTCCATGCAGGACAAGCTCCAGCTGACAGCACCTTCCTCCTATCAGCACCTTTGGGGCTGCCCAGTCTCCCCAGCAAGATCCTGGGAAGGGGAGGAGTGTGCTGTGGGAAGGCTCTTGCCCATGCCGCTCCCAGGGGTCTGCTGCAGGGGTGGCCCCTGGAAAAGAGCATGGACTGGGGCCAAATAGTCCTTGGGGCTGCTGGTGGTGGAGATACTGGGGGTGAGGGAGACCCTAGCCAAGCTCCCTGATAGATGCAGGTGTTGATTTGGGGGACACCCTCAGCCCCTCAACAGTTTTACACAGCTCCAGTGCAGGGCGGATGCTCTCAGTGCCACTGTGGGTGCTGTCCCCATGAGGAACCATGGAACCATGTCCCAGAGATGGCAGGGAAAAAAGATTAGGGTTTCCAGCCCTTGTGATGGATTTAATTAGCATTTGCAATTATGAGAGGTAGCAGGAAAGGCTTTGGGGAGCTGGGACACATACACCCTACTCTCCTATACATTGCTTGTCCCAGCCTCCACAGCAGAGATGCCAGGGTAGATCTGCTGGGGGCTTGCTGAATGGTCACATCCCCAAACTGGCAGGAAGAAATTCACCCATTACCAGAGCTGAGGAAGGCTTTTGGAAGAGTCCTAGAGAGTTCCCAGCAGGGGTGGAGAACCTTCCCAGGTTGCTGGTACCTCCCCTGGCTGGAGCTGCCTCTCTTGGGCTTGCACTGATGAACAGGTAGGACATAATGAAAGCAAAGCCAGTACCTGCATCCACCCTGCTTGGAGGAGCACAGAGCAGCAGAGAAAAGTACAGGCAGGGAAGCAGCCCTGGAGTAAAGGTTTTCAGGTGCTAGTGCTGGGGTTTGAGGAGTTCTCCTGTTTTCTTTTTCTCTTAAAGAATTTTCCCCATACATGTTTCCAGGGGGACAAATTACTGGGTGCTTAAGAAAAACAAAAGACCTGGCCACAGAGGGAGGGGTCCATCTGGCTACTCTCTTTCACCTGGGCTTCTGGGCTGTGAGTTCCCAGCTTTTGGACGGAGAGAGAGGCTGGAAGGAATTCGTCAGCATGGCAGGTTTCTGCTTTTTTGGCTGCCTTCCTTCTACCAGAGAAACCCCGGGATTCCCAAGCCTGCCTTTCCCTGCCCCGCTGGGAGCCGGGCTGTGGCTGCCCTGTCCCTGCTGTTGCTTTGAGCCTTTGCTACTCTGTAGCCACGCATGTCCTGCCTGCTGAGACCTCCAGGGGCTTCCCACCGCAGCTCCGGAGTTCGATACATCTTGTCTGCCACCCGGGATTTTTGCTCGTCCCTGCTGTTCCAGCCTGCTGTTCCCGAGGGTCTGGCCAGACACTGGGAGCGGCTGTCTAGGGGTTTGTGAAGCCTTTGTTCCATCTCTTCCCAGGATCCCAAGCTGCCATTGCTGTGTGCTTCCTGAGCTCGCTCCGGAGCTCCTCCTGCAGCCACGAGGGAACCATCGCACCTGCCCTGCTCACCAGGAGCCGCCAGCACCCCTGCCAGCTGCGACAGTAACTGCACCAAAGGGGAAAAAAGGGGCCCAACAGCCGAGAAGGCTGGCACTGGGTTTGTGGTTCTGTTTGCTGTTACTGCCATAGATACTGTTGTTTGTTTGCCTTGTTATACACACACACATATATATATATATATATAATAGTAAAGAACTGTTATTCCTATTCCTCATATCTTTTCCTGAAAGCCCCTTGATTTCAAAATTATAATAATTCGGAGGGAAGGGGGTTGCAATTTTCTTTTTCATTTCAAGGGAGATTCCTGCCTTCCTTGGCAGACACCTGTCTTTCAAACGAAGACAGATCTTGGTGCCCAACGTGGGGCCTGAGGGCATTAAGAGAAAGGGGTGAAATAGGAATAACAGTTCCTGGATAACTTAATTTTGTGTGCTGGATATAGGAACCTTGTTAGGCAGCACTATGTGGTCTAGTTTACCCTGGTTCGGGTGGCAGGTGGTCGTGGCTATATTCTTCCCCTTTGCAGCTCCTTACCTAAACATGGGTCCTCTGACTAAGGCTACCATTGCTGTTATCCAGCTTGCGTTATGGGTCAAGTAGGTGAGGAATTCATGGGCTTTTAACTTCTTCCGGAATGTGGGCACATGGATAAAGGGCTATCACACACTAAGTGCATGTTTTTGGGGTTATGTTAAAAATGGTACCTTCTGTGAGGAAATGACACCAGGGGAAGTTTTCTCCCAACCCTTCAACCAGTTCTTTGGGCCCACCCCACCAATTTTCGAAGGATTTAGATTTCCTCGGGATACTAACCAAGTGGTGCTGGTAGGCCTACTCTATTTAGCACTCAGAGATAAGTTGAGATTGACTTGGATAACTACCCAGACACTGGCCCCAGAGACTAGAGATCCTACCCCAGAGACTAGAGATCCTACCCCAGAGACTGATCCTGCCCCAGAACCTGACATGGCCCCAGACACTAGAGACCCTGCCCCACAGCCTGACACTGCCCAACAGCCCACCTCAGAAATAAACCACCCAGATTTCGTGGGGGCACTGGTGAAGGAGGTGTGCGAGATGTGCCAGGTGCTGAGGCAATACACCTCCCCAGCAAGTGGGAAACCCTCTCCCTGCCCCGAAGGGGCAGAGTCTGATGGTGCAGCAGCAGAACCCACGGATGTTACAACCGTCCAGGCTTCAGCTGAACCACAAGGACAATCACAGCCAGCAGCAGTCGCCCCTGTGCAAAGGAGGAAGTGTAAGACCAAATCAGTACGCCCAGTTAATGATGATGGGAAACCAGGGCCCTCGCAAGCAGCAGGGGAGTCAGAACCTGAAATCATCACTGAGTCCCTGTGGTACGACAGTCTCCGTGGTATGTGAAAAGACATTGTGCGATGGGGGCGTGAGCCTTATACAACCTGGCTGCTTCGGGTTTGGGACCTTACGGGCAGAAGCGTGCAACTGGATAGTGGTGAGGCAAGGTATCTGGGATCCCTGACCCCGGACTCGGGTGTGGATCAGATATTCGTGAGGGAGCCAGAGCCCCTTTCTCTCTGGGAGCGGCTTTTAATGAGTGTGAGAGAAAGGCTCATTCACAAAGAGAGAATGCAGGAGTACCATCATAGAATGCAATGGAAGACACTTGAGGAAGGGATCCAAGAGCTAAGACAAGTGGCGGTATTAGAGGTACTCTTTGGGAGGGATGGACAGCATGATAATGACCCCGACAAGGTCAAGTGCACAGGGCAGATGTTGTGGAACCTGGCAAAGCTAGGGCCACAGCAATACACCTCCTTCATTGCAACGATTGATGCCGAGGACAACCGAGAAACAGTGGGTTCCGTTGCCAACAAGCTCAGAAATTGTGAGAGTATGGTCAGTGGCCCGCTGAAAGCTCATATATCTGCTGTGGTTAAGGACCTCAAAGAGGAATTTAAAGAGATTAGGGGGGTGAGGGAGGAGTTGAGGAAGATCAGTGTGGCACCAGTGCGAGTCACAGGCCCCCAAGTCAGAGCCCGATGTACCCCGGATAGAGAGAGAGGGTACACCCCACGAGCTAAGCTGTGTTTTTTTCTGTGCGACCATGGGGAAGACATGAGAAGGTGGGATGGGAAACCCACCTCTGTCCTCGCAGCATGGGTGCGTGAACTCAAGGAGGGAGACACTAACCGAGGGGGTTCCACTAAGGTGAAAGTAGCCTCAGCCTCCCGTGACTGAGCTGCCAGGTATTACAGAAGGGAGGATGATATGTTGGATCCCCTTGAAGGGATCTCTAGCATGTACGCCCAGGGAAAGAATGATAACCAGGGCTAGAGGGGCCCTGCCTATAGCCAGGAAGAGGCACAGGAGAACCGGTTTTTTTGGACGGTGTGGATCCGATGGCCTGGCACATCAGAGCCACAAAAATATGATGCGTTGGTTGATACTGGGTCACAGTGTGCTTTAATGCCATTGGGACATGTGGAGGCAGAACCTGTTTCCATCGCTGGGGTGACTGGGGGATCACAGTAGTTGACCCTGTTGGAAGCTGAGGTGAGCCTGACTGGGACGGAGTGGCAAAAGCATCCAATTGTGACTGGCCCAGAGGCCCCGTGTATTCTGGGCATAGACTTCCTCCGGAACGGCTATTACAAAGACCCGAAAGGACTCAGGTGGGCGTTTGGGATTGCTGCTGTGGAGGCAGAGGGCATTCGGCAATTGAACACCCTGCCTGGACTATCAGAGAATCCTTCTGCAGTTGGGCTCCTGAAAGTGGAAGAGCAACGAGTGCCAATTGCCACCTCGACAGTGCACCGCCGGCAGTATCGGACAAATCGAGATGCTGTGATCCCCATCCACAAGATGAACTGTGAGCTGGAGAGCCAAGGGGTGGTCAGCAAGACCCACTCACCCTTCAACAGCCCCATCTGGCCTGTGCGCAAGTCTGACGAGGAATGGAGATTGACTGTGGTCTATCGTGCCTTGAATGAAGTGACTCCACCATTAAGCGCTGCTGTGCCAGACATGTTGGAGCTCCAGTATGAGCTGGAGTCCAAAGCAGCAAAGTGGTACGCCACTATTGACATTGCTAATGCATTTTTCTGCATTCCTCTGGCAGCAGAGTGCAAGCCTCAGTTTGTCTTCACCTGGAGGGGCATGCAGTACACCTGGAACCAGCTGCCCCAGGGGTGGAAGCACAGTCCCACCATCTGCCATGGACTGATCCAGGCTGCACTGGAAAAGAGTGAGGCTCCAGAACATCTGCAGTACATTGATGATATCATTGTGTGGGGGAACACCGCAACCGAAGTGTTTGAGAAAGGAGAGAGAATAATTCAAATTCTCCTGGAAGCTGGTTTCGCCATCAAGAAGAGCAAAGTCAAGGGACCTGCTCGAGAGATCCAGTTCCTGGGAGTAAAGTGGCAAGATGGACGACGTCAGATTCCCACTGAGGTCATCAATAAGATCACTGTGATGCCTCCACTGACCAACAAGAAGGAAACACAAGCTTTCCTAGGCGCCATAGGTTTTTGGAGAATGCACATTCCCGAGTACAGCCAGATCGTGAGTCCTCTCTACCTGGTTACCCGCAAGAAGAACGATTTCCACTGGGGCCCTGAACAGCAGCAAGCCTTCACCCAGATCAAGCAGGAAATCACTCATGCTGTAGCCCTGGGCCCAGTCAGGAGAGGACCAGAGGTGAAGAACGTGCTCTACTCTGCAGCCGGGAACAATGGTCTGTCCTGGAGCCTCTGGCAGAAGGTGCCTGGCGAGACTCGGGGCCGACCACTGGGATTCTGGAGCCGAAGCTATAGAGGATCTGAAGCCAACTACACTCCCACAGAGAAAGAAATCTTGGCAGCTTATGAAGGAGTCCAAGCTGCCTCAGAAGTAATCGGCACTGAAGCACAACTCCTCCTGGCACCCCGACTACTGGTGCTGGGGTGGATGTTCAAAGGAAAGGTTCCTTCCATGCATCATGCCACCGACGTTACTTGGAGCAAATGGATCGCCCTCATCACGCAGCGCGCCCAAATTGGAAACCCAAGTCGCCCTGGGAGCTTGGAAATAATTACAAATTGGCCAGAAGGTGAGACTTTTGGGTTATCTTCAGAAGAAGAAGAGGAGCGGGTGACACGTGCCAAAGAAGCCCCACCATATAACGAGCTACCAAAGAGTGAAAGACAATATGCCCTCTTCACTGATGGTTCCTGCCAAATTGTAGGCGCTAGCCAGAAATGGAAAGCTGCTGTATGGAGCCCCACACAACAAGTTGCACAGGCTACTGAAGGAGAAGGTGGATCGAGCCAATTTGCTGAGCTCAAAGCTGTCCAATTAGCTCTGGACATAGCTGAAAGAGAGAAGTGGCCAAAGCTCTACCTCTACACTGATTCATGGATGGTAGCCAATTCTCTGTGGGGTTGGCTGGAAAGGTGGAAGAAGGCCTGTAGAGGGATTCCTTGTGGAACAGGGGCATATGATACCCCAGGACAGTCTGGGCAGTCTGGGCACCCCAGGGCTGCTGCAGAAGAACCCCTGAAGGGGCCTCAGGCTGCAGATAGGCCAGAAAGACACCTGGCAGCAGGCAGCCTTGAACAGCCTTGGGAAAAGTTATACAGTGGTTGGCTCCCCTGCTGCTTAGTGGCTGTCCCATGGGAATAGGGCATGAATCTTTGTAAAGTAGATATAAGTGAGTGTAAGTAAACAATAAAGGAAGCACGATGCTCAAATCATATCGGTGTTCATATCATGACTTCGGCCGGCTCCCCTGCGTTCGGAACCCCCCCCCTGCTAAACCTGGTGCCTCAACAGGGACCCAAGTGATTCTTGCACTTAATGCAGGTTCGCTTGAATGTGGTAAGACTCCGAATCATCGTATCGGTGGTGGACCCTGGGGAGCCGGAGCGGGTGGTCTCAAAGCCAACTGAAGCCGGAGACCAGGTCTCAAAGCCGAGTGAAGCCAGAGACCGTAGCTCGCACGTCCGAGTGAGCTCCCGCAGGTGAGGAGCTATGGAGTATGAGGCTGGAACTTGCCTCCTAGCCAGTATCCTTTCTAAGAGAGGTGAGACTGTAAAGGATCGTGATCTTAATGCCCACGTTACGTGGGCCCGGGAACATGGATTTTTGAGATACACTTCGCTCTTGTTTTTGACTGAAGCGTGGTGGGAAGTTGGGAATGAATTGTGGCTGTCCATGATTGAGGGTGGAAAAGAAGGTAAAGAAGCTAAAGCTTTCGGATTAACTTGGAGAGCAGTGACTAACTCTCGCAGAGATGAAAGCAGAAAGGACAGTGGCCGCGGCGGCCATGGAGGCTTTAGGGGGTAGCGGCTCCGGAAAGGAAGGTGACGTGGGTCTTACGGAGCAGTGGCCGGAGGCCAGGGCAGATTCCAGGGTTGAGCAATTCTTTGGGCTGACCGCGGGCAGACCGATTAAGGGAACAACAGCACCCTTGCATTCCCTGCGGGAGTTGCTGGACGCGGCGGGAAAAGAAGTTACCCCTCCAATGTCTGAGGGAGAAATGGCTGCAAAGGCGGAAGTGCAGGCTCCCGACTCAGGGGGCGGGGCGCAGGCGAGCAGAGGAGAAACGAGCAGTCCTAGCTCCCGGCTGAAAGCGACGGCGTGCCACCCCCCTCTGCCAGGCAGTGGATCATCGTCCGACGGGGAAGCAGCCTCTACGGCTTTGTCGCCCGCAGAGCCAGAGCCAGCCAGGGGTCAGCCCCAAGAGGAAGAGAACAACCGAGAGATGATGCATGAAGTAATCGAGAAACTTGCTGAATTGTCTACATGGCAGGACGCACTGGAGTCTAAGGCTTGCGAAACCACACCATCAGCACTGTTGCGTCCCATGGCCCCACTGGTCAAGATAGCCACCAGAACTCCTACGTTCCCGTCGGGAGAACCGGGCACAGTGACTACGGTCCCTCCCTTCCCGCGAGGAGGGGTACAGCCATTGCCTCCATCAGCCCGGATGGTGAGGACTGACCCAGTGCCAGATGTCCTGTATCCTAATGATTGCATCAGCATCGCACAATTGTTGTTAACCCCTTCACAGTTCCTGCTCTGGGAGCTAACGTTAGAAAGCGGGTGGTACACGTGCCTGCTTTGTGCGGACCGTGATCGAAGGCGGAACAAAGAAGGGGAGTTGCGTAAATTCTTGGGTATAGCACCAGACAGAGGTAGAGTGGGGAATTGTTTTTTGACTGTCTTGAGACAAGGTGTTGGGGTTTTAGTTTAGTCCTAGTTTTTTTCCTGTTAAAGGAATTTTTTCCCATATGCATGTTGCTAGGGGACAAATGGCTGTACTTAGAAAGACAAAAGAGCTGCCCATTGGGGGTGGGGTGGGCCTGGCTACTCCTTTGTTTCACCTGGGTGTGGGGTCAGTTCGCTCTCAGAGTTCAGAGAGAGAAGCTGCAGAGAAAGGAGCTGCTGGTTCTTTTTTTTCGGCCGTTTTTCTTTCTGCTGGAAACAACGCCGGGATCCCAAAGCCGCTTTCCCTGCCCTGCTGGAGGCCGGGCTGTGGCCGCCCTGCCCTGCTGCTGCTTTGAGCCTTCGCTACATTGTAGCCGTGCTTGCCCTGCCTGCCTAGACCTCCGGGGGGTTCCCCATTTGGATACATCTCGTCTGGCCTCCGGGATTTGTGCTCGTCCCTGCCGCTCCAGCCTGCCGCTCCAGCCTGCTGTTCCCGAAAGTCCGGCCGGACACCGGGGCCAGCTGCCCAGCGGTTTGTGAAGCCCTTGTTCCATCCTTCCCCGGGATCCCAGGCCACCAGTGCCGCCTGCTCCCCGAGCTCACTCCGGAGCGCCCCCTGCAGCCGCGGGGAAACCATTGCGCCTGCCCTGCTCACTGGGAGCCGCCAGCGCCTCTGCTGGCTGCAAGTAGAACTGCACCCAAGGGGAAGGGGCCTGACAGCTGAGAAGGCTGGGACTGGATTTGTGATTGTTTGCTGTTACTGCCATAGTTATTGTTGTTTTGTTTGGTTATATATATAATAGTAAAGAACTGTTATTCCTATTTCCCACATCTTTGCCTAAAGGCCCTTGATTTCAAAATTATAATAACTCGGAGGGAAAGGGGTTATATCTGCCACTTCAAGGGAGGCTTCTGCCTTCCTTAGCAGACACCTGTCTTTCAAAACCAAGACACAAGGGCATTGGCGGACATCTTCGATCAGCTGTCTGCCCATTTAGATTGAATGAAGGCAGTATGGAGTGTGGCAGTGTTAGGGTGAGAGAGTAGCACACGGGTTTTTGTCCCGCGGCAGCATGTGGTCGCCCCCAAGCGCTGGGAAGTGACAAAGCAGCTCTGAGCCCGCAAACATTCTGAGAGGTTTGCTTCTCGTAAGCAGCCAAACTGGGTCCCACGCAATGCTGACAGCAATCCAAAAGAGACAAAACATGTGGGTCACCCTAGCTGATTTAACGGGGCAAGACTCCATGTGTCTGAGCCTGGCCACGCCAGGGGACCCATTTCGCACCTGCTTAATTGGGTACCATATTTTAACCCACAAGACTTCCGAGGGATGCTAGACAACAGCTCCCTGATAGGGAACGCCACAAACAATGGCAAGTGTTCAGGGCTGATCGGACTCAAGCCTGCGCAGCAGCGTGCCTGCTGGCAAGGTGCATTCTTGAAAAGCATCAATGTCACCATGGGGACACCAGAACAGTTAGATCTACTGGGTTCCACAAACCAAACTGGGGATGGTTACATGACATTTGAGCCTCCCACTACCAGTCAATTAAATGTTAATAAACGCCTTTGGGCCACTATTGACCCTCTTGCAAACTGGTTTCTGAGAAACCACGAGTCCAAAGCAATTTACTACCGAATCAACCTCACGGGTCAAGCCCCGAAATGCATCCCCAGTGGTACGTTCTTAATATGCGGATACCGCGCGTGGAATGGGATTCCTGCCAGCCCACGTGGGGGACCGTGCTACTTAGGGAAACTCACCCTGTTCCATCCAAGTCTGAATCAACTCTTAAATATCACCCATCGCACTGAAACCAGGATGTGGCGTTCAATCCATGAGCTCAAATGTAAAAGAAATGAAGAGCCCATCTTTTGGAGTCGTGGTATAGTTTGGCTAGCATCCATGTTTTTACCTGGTGCTTCAGCAGCCAGGGCTCACACAATATTGCATAAACTTGCTTGCTGGGCGAGGGATGAGCTAAACATAACTTCGCAGATGCTTGACAAGCTAAGCGCAGATGTTACTAGTGTTAGGCATGAAGTATTACAAAATAGGGCAGCCATTGATTTTCTACTATTAGCCCACGGCCACGGCTGTGAAGATTTCCAAGGTATGTGCTGTATGAATCTTTCTGACCACTCTGTCTCAATTCACAAGCACCTCTCCGACCTCCAGAGGGGCCTACACAACCTTCGGGAGACAGACGACCCTATTGGAGATTGGCTTAAGGGTCTGGGTATCACCGGATGGCTGCGTACCTTGGTAGTAGAAGGCTGCCGATTGCTATTTGTAGTTATATTAGGCTTAATAGTATTTGGGTGTATTTTTTCTTGCCTTAAAGCGGGGCTGCGAAAGATCATCGACCAGGCCTGGGTTGCCCAAAAAGAAAACGGGGGATGTGTAGAGGGATTCCTTGTGGAACAGGGGCATACGATACCCCAGGACAGTCTGGGCAGTCTGGGCACCCCAGGGCTGCTGCAGAAGAACCCCTGAAGGGGCCTCAGGCTGCAGATAGGCCAGAAAGACACCTGGCAGCAGGCAGCCTTGGGAAAAGTTATACACTGGTCGACTCCCCCACTGCTTAGAGGCTGTTCCGTGGGAATAGGGCGTGAATCTTTGTAAAGTGGATATAAGTGAGTGTAAGTAAACAATAAAGGAAGCACGATGCTCAAATCGTATCGGTGTTTGTATCGTGACTTCGGCCGGCTCCCCTGCACTCGGAACCCCCCCCCCCCCCCCACTAAAAAGGCCAGTTGGCAGCGTAGAGGAAAACCGATTTGGGCTGCTGATGACTGGAAAGGCATTGCTACTTGGGTAGAGAAGCTACCTGTGAAAGTCCGCCATGTAGATGCTCATGTCCCCAAGAGTCGGGCTAATGAAGAACATCATAACAACAAACAGGTAGATCAGGCTGCGAAAATAGAGGTGTCTCAGATAGACTTGGATTGGCAACATAAAGGAGAGTTGTTCTTAGCTCGATGGGCCCATGATGCCTCAGGTCATCAGGGCAGAGATGCCACCTATAAGTGGGCATGAGATCGAGGGGTGGATCTAACCATGGACAGTATCTCCCAGGTTATCCATGACTGTGAGACGTGCTGCGATCAAGCAGGTCAATTGGGTGAAGCCCCTATGGTATGGTGGGTGATGGTCCAAATACAAGTATGGAGAGGCCTGGCAGATTGATTACATCACACTGCCTCAAACACGCCAAAGCAAGCGCTATGTGCTCACAATGGTAGAAGCCACCACAGAATGGCTGGAGACCTACCCTGTGCCTCATACTACTGCCCAGAACACCATCCTGGGCCTTGAAAAGCAAGTCCTTTGGAGGCATGGCACCCCTGAAAGAATTGAGTCTGACAATGGGACTCATTTCAAGAACAGCCTTACAAACACCTGGGCTAGAGAACATGGCATTGAGTGGGTGTACCACATCCCTTACCATGCACCAGCAGCTGGGAAGGTTGAGCGGTGTAATGGATTGCTTAAAACCACCTTGAAAGCACTGGGTGGGAGGACTTTCAAAAACTGAGTGGTGCATTTAGCAGGAGCCACCTGGTTAGTTAACACCCGAGGCTCCACCAGCCGAGCAGGCCCTGCCCAATCCGAACCCCTACAAACAACGGAGATAAGGTTCCAGTGGTGCACGTGAGAGGTATGCTTGGAAAAACTGTTTGGGTTAATTCTGCCTCGAGAAAACACAAACCTATCCGTGGGGTTGTCTTCACTCAGGGACCAGGTTGCACCTGGTGGGTGATGCAAAAGGATGGAGAGACCCGATGCATACCTCAAGGGGACCTTGTTTTAGGGTGAACTACCCATGGCTCTGTACTTGTATCAGTATCAGCATGTATATATGTATATAATTCGGGTGATGCATGGATGTATATGGTTAAAAGGGTTAAGTTTCATGTAACATGTCAGTATGGGA
Organism: Corvus moneduloides; assembly: GCF_009650955.1. Lineage (NCBI taxonomy): Eukaryota > Metazoa > Chordata > Aves > Passeriformes > Corvidae > Corvus > Corvus moneduloides. The sequence continues at coordinate 9,228,259 of NC_045510.1, read as the reverse complement.
AAAATTCAGGGTGGATAAGGTTGGGGTTTGAGGAGTTCTCCTTCTGTTTTCTTTTTCTCTTAAAGAATTTTCCCCATACATGTTTCCATGGGGACAAATTACTGGGTGGTTAAGAAAAACAAAAGACCTGGTCACCGGGAGAGAGGGGTCCATCTGGCTACTCTCTTTCACCTGGGCTTCTGGGCTGTGAGTTCCCAGTGTTTGGACAGAGAGAGAGGCTGGAAGGAATTCGTCAGCATGGCAGGTTTCTGCTTTTTTGGCTGCCTTCCTTCTACCAGAGAAACCCCGGGATTACCAAGCCCGCCTTTCCCTGCCCCTCTGGGAGCCGGGCTGCGGCTACCCTGCCCCCGCTGTTGCTTCGAGCCTTCGCTACTCTGTAGCCACGCATGTCCTGCCTGCTGAGACCTCCGGGGGCTTCCCACCGCAGCTCCGGAGTTTGATACATCTCGTCTGCCACCCGGGATTTTTGCTTGTCCCTGCTGTTCCAGCCTGCTGTTCCCGAGGGTCTGGCCAGACACTGGGAGCAGCTGCCCAGGGGTTTGTGAAGCCTTTGTTCCATCCCTTCCCGGGATCCCAAGCTGCCATTGCTGCGTGCTCCCCGAGCTTGCTCCGGAGTGCCCCCTGCAGACACGAGGGAACCATCACACCTGCCCTGCTCACCAGGAGCCGCCAGCACCCCTGCCAGCTGCAACAGTAACTGCACCAAAGGGGAAAGGGCCTGACAGCTGAGAAGGCTGGCACTGGGTTTGTGGTTCTGTTTGCTGTTACTGCCATAGATATTGTTGTTTGTTTGCCTTGTTATACACACACATATATATATAATAGTAAAGAACTGTTATTCCTATTCCTCATATCTTTGCCTGAAAGCCCCCTTAATTTCAAAATTATAAAAATTAGGAGGGAAGGGGGTTGCAATTTTTTTTTTCATTTCAAGGGAGACTCCTGCCTTCCTTGGCAGACACCTGTCTTTCAAACCGAGACAGCTAGTTATCCCCAGAAAGGGAACTGCCAGCCTGAGAGGGACAGGCCATCCTTAACCCTGCTGCCATAGACGATGGCCAGCATTTTCTCTGCAAGGCAGAACAGAGGTGGTATAAGGACAGGGCAAGAATGGTGTTGGTGGGCAGATAGCTCTTAAGCAGGACAGAGGACCTGAGAAGGGGTTACCCCCACTTCCCAGGGGCTTACACATTCTACCACAGCAGGTGGTCTTTTTCCCCATTGCTATGCACTAGTCCCCCTCTCATGGATAGTCACATCCTTCTACCATTTTGAGACAAGACTCTTGCATGTCTCCCCTCTCCCCTTAAATCTAGCCAGGTTGATGAAGTCCTTCTAGGTCTGCCAAGCTTTGGGGCTGAAACTCACATTGCTCAGGCCCCACATAACTCCTGCCACAGGGGAGGTTGCCCTCTTCAGCGTGGCTCAGCCCCAAAAGCCTGGGGCACCCTTCTTAACATTTAAACTTTGCAGAAATCCTCAGTTCCTGCACCCTCTCCAAGTCAATAGCATATGACCACTCTGTGCATCTTATGGCCATTGTCTCGAACAGGCTCTCCCCTTCAGTTCACAGCTGGGTCATATCCAGCATGCCACACTGCTCCTGTGTGCATGATGAGACCAGACCCAGGGCTTCTCTCATATAAAACACTGAAGTACAGCAGTACAGTTCAGAGAAGGGAAAATAAACCAAGGAGCAAGGCAGCAACCTGGAACCAGAAAGGAAGGATAAGAACTATGATCAGAACCCAACTACAGAGTATGAGGCAAAACAAGGAGCAGGCTGGCAGCAGAGAGCCATGCCTGTCATTAGAACCCCAAAGGTATGTATGAAATATTGCAGGGGAAGGGGGAAAATCTCTCCACCGAGCCTGATTAACAGTGTTGCAGCATCCCCTTTCCTAATAGTGGGATCATGCTGCACCACAAACTTCAGAGACAGCCCAAGAGCCCCCTTGTACCTACCTTCAGGCAGGGCAGATAGAGCCAGGATTACAGAAATCCTTTGCTGCAGAGGAGCCAAAGCAGCAGGAGACCCGACAGCTCAGGGCCAGCATCAGAGAAGCAAGAGATACCTGCTATCAGGCTATCTTAGTTGGTGCTTCCTACCAAATTGAAGCAGGGGAGAGACAGACTGCCAAACCAATTTCTTCTGTTAACTTGTGCTAAGAGACATAACAATGAAGGGCAACCTCGAACACACCAGGGAAGCATGCATACAGATGGGCTCCACCAGATTGAGGAGTGCTCAGATAGCATGTGAGACATGGAGTTTACAGGGACAGCACAAACTACAGTGCACCAGTCACACACAAAGGAGTGTTGTGGGATTTTTATTATTTTTTATCATTTTTGTGGGATTTTTTTTATACAGGCTAGCATTGTATTCTTTACTAAAGCTGCTGATTCTGCCACATAAACTAGAACAGAAATTTCTCAGAAATTAAGTCAGTTCCCCTCCTTGTTAATTCACTGTTTGCCTCCCAACTGAACACCACTCTGGATTTGTGTTTGCAGAAAATATTCCCTGTACAAAGTCTGGTGTGCAGCTACACTGTTCTGACTGAAGAATGAAAAAGCTAAGAGTCCACTGAACATTGGATTTTTTTGCTGTACAATGTGGCCTGATGTGGAGCTGGTCCACTAAGCTGAGAATTAACCGTAGAGATCATCATCATTGTCTTCGCTGTACACATTGCCCCCGCTGCCACCTCCTGTGCCTTGGCTCGGACCGGCACCGCCCTGGTTGCCTGACGGGAACCTGCATGCAGCAGCGCAGGACAGGAGAGAAGAGATGTTGTTCAAAAGCCTCCTTGCAGCTCAGCACCATCCCCTCCCTCCGCACCAAACCCCAGTGACAAGTAGGACGGGCAGGAGGAATGGGTTGAAACCTTACAGCAGATCATGCAAAAGGCTTATACGGCTACTGGCTGTCACTTGTCCTGGGTAACCCAAAATATTATTGTATTCTATATCTATCTGTGTCCAAAGATTGTTACTGTCTCTTTAAAACCCTGCAGCCAGAAATGGAACTGTGGGGCTGAGGGATGCCTGGGCTTTTTAAGGTCAAGGCATGAAAGGCAGAGCTCTCTCTTGCCTCTACTGGCAACAGTAGCAACATGAGAAGCTCCATTTCGCAATCAAAAACTGTTTCAGAGTGAATTTTGCCAGTTGGGGTTGGGCCACCATTCTTCGGTGCTCAGAAGTCAGTTTTTTTTCTCCCCCATCCATCAGAACAGGGACCTGAGGCAGCAGCACCAACACCAGCGGCTTGGAGGCTGCAGTGCTGACACTGGCTGGATCCAGCTGGCCAAGGAAGAGGCAGAGAGAGAGAGAGAGAGAGAGAGAAAGCCTGCTGAGCCACCACGAGAGCCTATATCAGCTCCCTGGCAGCATTGACTCTTTTTGGACAGAAAGTTTTCCCAGGTTTTGTTTTCCCCTGCTCCTGCTGTTTGTTTGAGGGGGGAGGGAGCTTTGGAACTGTGGAGGCTTGTTTGCCATGTTGATTTCTTTGTCCTCTCTCTCAAACACATGGCCCAGAGAGAGGACTCTCTGCCATGAGACAATTAAGGGGACCTCCTCTCCATTTATGGGTGGAGGTTAAACCATTTTGCCTTTGTTTCCCCACATGTGGTCATCTGTAGAGGGCACCATCTTCAGGGGGGTTACTCCACCATTTTGAGTTTCTCTTTCTTCCTGGGGACTCTGTGAGATTTAGCAACTTTGTAACTAGTGTTTATCACCGTTATTTTTTGCCTGTTGCTGTTTTGTTTTTTTAGTAAACTTATTTTTTCACTTATATCTACTCATATTCATCTCTCCTTATTGGTAGAAAGGGATTATTTAAAGCTATAAGGGGAGGTAACTCATTTTAGTGTCCCCCTTAAATTGTCTTAAACCAAGAAACTTGTGTTAAAGGAAAAAGAGTTGTTAGACTTCAGGAGCACTAACAGAGCAGCTGCAACCAACCTGCAGCACAGCCTACACCTGCCACACACTCAGCTTGCTGCTGTACATGCTGGGGAGAATGGGAAAACGCAGTGGAAGAGGGAATTTGTTACCCAGAATCCAGCAGAAAGATGCCTCAATACTCTGTTCTGGGGTTAACTGAGCCACACTGCTCTTCCCATGGTTACCTGAAGCTGCCAAAGCCACGGCTCTGCTGTAGGGTCTGCGCAAACATCTCATATTTCCTGATGTCGTTGTCACTGACAGAGCGGCGAGCAAAGCGCATGGCCTCCTCAAAGTGATCCCTGCGGATCTCGGGAACTGGGTCATCCTCCTCCACTTCCTGCAGCAGGACAGAGGGACCAGGTGAGCTGCATGCCCAAGCTCTGTGGCCCAACAGCCACCCACAACCTCCCGCTAGATCAGGAGGTTCCAACACCCACCAAAGTTGGAGCTAGAGAGAGACACTGTGGCAGACTAAGTCAGGGCTGCAGCAGGGGCCAGCCTTCTGAGCAATGCTGACAGTGAGGTACCTCAGGAGGGCCTCATGCTCCCATTCCATGCTCTGTGCTGAGACCCCACTCATCCCCACCCGAGGATTATGAAGAGGAATGCATCCTGCCTCACCCACAGACAGAGGTAGGCTGCCTGTGTCATAAATGGGGAAAGCTGGGAGTATCCCACTCACCATGGCAGAAGGGTTGGTCTGCCTCTCACGCTCTCGCCTGATCTCACTCTCAATGGATTCGCGGATGGCCAGTTTGCAGGCACGCTGGCAAATTTCTGTCAGGTCAGCCCCCGAAAAGCCATTGGTCATCTTAGCTAGGAAATCCAGGTCAACATCCTAGTGGAAAAAAAAAACCAAACAAAACAAAAACAACAACAAAACAAACAAAAAACAACCCCCAAGAGAGGCCTGTCCTTCATACCTTACACCCTCAGGTGACAAAAAAGTGTCTTTAGATCTCATGGTATAAAGGTGCTGCCTTAACTTTGGCCAATTTTGAAAAGATGAGCTGTTAAGGTTCTTGGTTTTGGGAAAAGTTAACCACATATAAAGGCAGGCCATACTCCCCACACACCCAGCGAGACCCTGGGAAGCAACTGTAAATCACAGAATGGTTTGGGTTGGAAGGGACCTCAAAGATCATCTAGTTCCAACCCCCCTGCCATGGGCAGGGACACCTTCCACTAGACTAGGCTTCTCAGAGCCCTATCCAGTCTGGCCTTGAACACTTCCAGGGATGGGGCATCCACAACTTCTCTCAGCAACCTGTGCCAGGGCCTCACCACCCTCACAGTAAAAGATTTCTTCCCAGTATCCCATCTAACCCTGCCCTCTGTCAGTGTGAAGCCATTTACACTTGTCCCATCACTACACACCCTGACAAAGAATCCCTCCCCATCTTTCCTGTAAGCCCCTTTTAGGTACTGGAAGGCTGCAATGAAGTCTCCCCAGATCCTTCTCTTCTCCAGGCTGAACAGCCTTAGGTCTCTCAGCCTGTCTTCATAGCAGAGGGGCTCCAGCCCCCTGAGTATCTTCGTGGCCTCCTCTGGACTCACTCCAACAGGTCCATGTCCTTCCTGTGCTGGGGGCCCCAGAGCTGGACACAGTACTCCAGGTGGGGTCTCACAAGAGTGGAGTAGAGGGGGGAAAATGCCTCTGCATTTTTTACCCTCAAGAAGAGGCAGGTTGTCTTGTAGATTTAGGATATGATTTACTCAGGTCTCAGCATTAGGAGTCAAATGAAACACTGCCAGACTAGAAATAAGAATGACACACAGGCAGACCAAGACAACCAACCTTCTGCTCCTTCCCTTCAACTGAGGGAGTAGTACTGCAACCTCCTTTGACGCTTTCCTTCCCAACAACACCTAAAAAGGTAAGCTTGGCATAAAATAACTTGAGCTCTCACTTGACATCTGCTTTTCTCTGATTAACTATCAGTTTCATTATTGCCTGCTTCCTAGGCAAGGAACATAGCTCTTGCAACAATTCAGTTCAGCAACAATTAACTTCAGTAGTTCCTCTTCAATTTCCATTTCCCACCTGTTTTCTACATTTACTTTTCTTTCAGAATACAAGAATCTTTTCCATCTTGCCATAACAGGCTTTCCTATTCCCACGCTGTGGGCAGAACTCCACCATGTGACAAAGACCTGCTGTGCTTGCACACCAACACCTAGCTTCATTAATACCTAGTCTCAGAGCTCAAGCCTCCCCCTACTACTTCACTTCCATCCTTCAGGGACTGAAGGTTTCCCAGCTCTGGATTGCATGGAGCAGTCACAAGCCCTCTGCTCTATCCCCAGCTTGTGAGGAGCATGTGCAGCCTATAGCAAACCAAAGCCAGACACAGTCAAAGCACAGGTCCTACCTTGGCAACTGGTGATTTCCTCAGATTGGCCTTAAGAATTGCAACCCGGGACTTTTCATCAGGCAGGGGGATGTAGATGAGCTGATCCAGGCGGCCGGGGCGCAGGATGGCTGGGTCAATGATGTCTGGCCTGTTGGTGGCACCGATGATGAAGACATTTTTCTTGGTGGACATTCCATCCATCTCAGTTAGGATCTGGTTGATGACACGATCTGCAGCACCGCCACCGTCGCCGATATTCCCACCTCGGGCCTTGGCAATGGAGTCCAGCTCATCAAAGAAGAGCACACACGGGGCTGCTTGGCGAGCCTGCAAAAAGCAAATGGGAACAATTACTCCATGTTAATACCACTAGGTGAGGAGCACATTGACTTCACACTAAGCCTACCCTACATTTAAAGCAGCTTAGAGGAGTACACCAGAGCTCTGCTGCCGAAAGGACAGCTTGGAGGAGTTGCTATAGAACCACTCCTGCCACACAAACACTTGAAAGGAATGAGGGACTTGTCTTTACAAATAAGCCATGGGCCTGCTGGAAGATAAAACTAGTACTGAGAGATAAAAGAAACAATGGGAAGGATTCCACTGATTGATGAATGGAAAGAGATTTGTCTTTACAAATAAACTATAGGTCTGCTAATAAATGAAATTGGATATTGAGATATGAAAGAAACAATGAGAAGAACCATAAGAATTAAAATAAAGGGGGGGGGGTGTTATACATTAGAAGGGAGTCTTAAGTATTAGGCGTTTTGGGAAGTCTGTACCTCTCAAGTACCTCAGCCAATGGGGAAAGAGAGAGGGAAATGTGGTCGGGAAGTTAGGATAAATAGGAGGCTGTGCCCTCCAAAAATTTGAGAGACCCCAGGGGAAATGCCCCATGGCCTCTCCCTTTATTCGAACAAAGTAACAGGACTCCTCTGTCTCCTTTTTGGACATAAACCTCTGGTGTTTGTGGATTTGTTTTCCTGACACATTCAATTAAATTCTCCTGAACAAGCAGCTGCATTTCCCCAAACCTAAGAGGACTGTAAACCAGGCAGAAGGGTGGTAACTCCAATGCCTAGAGGAAAAGCTGGAGCCAATTTGCCCAGACCAGAACTCTCTCTCCAGGATCTGGGGACATCAATTGGTTATTTAGGCACTTGAGTATCAGTAGGTAAGAAATATCAAATGAAAGGGGGAAATCCAATCTGTCTTCAGCTACCTAATATGTAGAGTTATAGAGAAAAGGGAGCTATATCCTTCTTCAAAATGCACAGCAAAAGGATGAAAGACCAGAGACACAAATGGCTGCAAAGAAAATCCCAGTTAGAAATAAGGGGGAAAAAATTCTTCTCAGTGTGAGAGCTCAAACACTAGCACAAGGCCCAGAGAAGTCAGTGATTCTCCATCCTTAGCACACGTTCAGAACACAAGGCCCTTGTTGGAGGTTAGGATTTTTCCTTTTTTTTTTTTTTTTTTTCTTTCTTTCAGGGAATTTTGTCCCATTTGTTGCTAAGAGACAATAACTACCGATACTTAAGAGAACAAAAGATGTGGCTGGGAGGAGGAGGGGGAAGGGTGCAGCTGGCTACTCTCTTACCTGAGGGGTTTTCTCTTGGGAAGGGCAGAGATACCGTGATTTTGGCCTGGGGATGAGGGGCTGGGCTCAGCTCCTCTCTCTCGGGATCGGAGGGAACGGTCGAGCTACTGCTTATCGCTGCCACTGCCAAATCCAGCCCGTTACTGTTCTCTCCTACCGTGAGGCTTTTGCTCGTACGAGCGGCCATTGCACTGTGACCTTATTAATACCCTAACTCACTGGAAAGGACCCTCACCATCTACTCGGGTGCCTTAGGGGAAAACGCGGGACACCGAGCCCCTCCCCCTCTGAGGGAACCTCTCCCGGCTGCGTTCGGGAGCCCAGCTGCCGCTGCCCAACCCCGCCGTTTTTCTGCCACTGCTCTGGGTTTTTTGCTACACTGTAACCCAGCACCGTGCCTACCGGGACACCCCGCGGCTCCTGCTACAACTGCAGAGTTTCTGATACATTTTGTTTGCTACCCCGGGTCTGCTCGCTTCTGCTGTTCCAGCTTGCTGCTTCCAAGGTTCCTGCTACAGCTCATTTCGCTATCCGGAGTGGCACCGGGACTGACTGCCTTCGCGTGAGTTTGTAAAAGAAATCCCTTTTCCATCTCTTCCGCCAGCTGTGCCCGCCATTACCCACGTGAGAGAGACAGCTGAGCTCGCGCCACAGCACCCACTGCAGCCGCAGGGGAATTATCGCACCTGCCCTGCCTGGCTGGGAGTCAACAGTGCCCCTGCCGGCTGTGACCGTAACTACACCAAAGGGGAAAGTGCTTGACAGACGAGAGAAGGCTGTTACTGAGTTTCTGGTTTTGTTTGTTGTTGCTGCCGTTGTTGTTGTTTGTTTGCCTTGTTATACATACTAGTAAAGAACTGTTATCCTTTTTCTCATATCTTTGCCTGAAAGCCCCTTAATTTCAAAGTTATAATAATTCGGAGGGAAGTGGGTCATATTTTCCATTCCAAGGGAGGTTCCCACCTTCCTTGGTAGACACCTGTCTTTCAAACCAAGACAGCCCTGAGCAATCTGATTGAATTTCCAAGCTACCTCCCTGCTCTGGACAGACAGCTGGACCAGATAGCCTCTGAGGTTCCCTCTCAATCTAAATTTTTCTCTCTCACTCTCTTTCCAACTTTGCTCTTTCAGCACCTTCCCTGACCACAGGAGTGAGGATTCCCAAGATAATCCACGCAGATAACCTCCTGGGACAGGAGGTCACACTATCTATGGGGAAACTGGGCAGTGGAAGTGAGCTCCTTTGCAAGCCATATATATTGCAAGAATAGAATAGAATAATTTCAGTTTGAAGTGACCTACAATGATCATTTAGTCCAACTGCAGAAAAAGAACCCATAGCATGCTTTAAAAATCTGTAGAAGGTGATGGCTAATGAGGTGTTGAAATAAGTTTTCAGGGATGCAGAGAACATCTATGCCATCCTAATGCTAGCCTCACTGCTAAGACACTGGGGCATTTATAATCCTGTAACAACAGATACAAATTGCAGTAGGAGAAAGCCATCTAAATACCTATACTGCCAAAGATAATTCATACCCTAACATCAGAAAAGCGGCCTCTGCTCTTAGTGCAATCAGGGAAAACAAAACACAAACAAGAACCAGGCCAGTAAGGCAGGTGCAGTAGAGGGTTTGGGAATACCTCAGCACAAACATAGCACAAGGAGTAGAAGAAACACTTACTTTGTCAAAGATCTCGCGCACGTTGGCTTCAGACTCACCAAACCACATGGTGAGCAATTCCGGCCCCTTAATGGAAATGAAGTTTGCCTGGCATTCATTAGCAATGGCTTTGGCCAGGAGTGTCTTACCACAACCAGGTGGCCCATAGAACAGAACCCCTTTTGATGGGGTCATGCCAAATTTGAGGAATTTGTCTGGGTGTTCCACAGGATACTGAAAGAGAACAAAACAAACAAATAAAAACCTCTCATGATGAGCCAGAACAGGACTATATCTTAGAATCACATAATTTTTTGGGTTGGAAGGGACCTTCAAAAATCATCTAGTCCATGGGCAGGGACGCCTTCCACTAGACCAGTTTTGTTTCTGCTCCTACCAGAAGCACTACCTGAGATGACTTGTGCAAAGCATTTGACACTGTCCCGCATGACATCCTGGTCTCTAAACTAGAAAGATGGGGATTTGATGGGTGGACCACTCAGTGGATAAGGAATTGGCTGGATGGTCACACTCAAAGAGTGTGGTCAACAGCTCAATGTCCAAGTGGAGACCAGTGAAAAGCAGTGTCCTCAGGGATCAGTGTTGGGACCAGCACTATTTAACATCTGTGTCAGTGACATGGACAGTGGGATCGAGTGTACCCTCAGCAAGTTTGCCAATGATACTGAGCTGTGTGGTGCGGTCAACACACTGAAGGGAAGGAATGGCATCCAGAGGGACCTGTACAGGCTTGAGAGGTGGGTCTATGCAAACCTCATGAAGTTCAACAAGGCCAAGTGCAAGGTCCTGCACCTGGGTCGGGGCAATCCCAAGCACAAGTACAGGCTGGGCAGAGAATGGATTGAGAGCAGCCCTGCTGAGAAGAACTCGGGGGTGGTGGTTGATGAGAAGCTCAACATGAGCCGGCAATCTACACTCACAGCCCAGAAACCAACTGTGTCCTGGGCTGCATCAAAGCACGGCTAGCAGGTTGAGGGAGCAAACAGCTCTTGTGCAGAAATATCCTGAAGCAGAGCAGGAGATTGCAGCAAACAGTGAGTTTTCTAAAGCCAAGGTAACCCCAGGAGAGCATCAAGACCCATGTGGAGCTTGCACAAGAGCAGCTGACTCAGCATGGGCAGGGCCAGGAGTGATGGCAGCTGATTTAAGCTCAGTCTAACTGTCACTCATAAGAGGTGAACAGCTCAGGTGCAGGAGCCCCCAGGGAGCACAAGTGACCAGCACCACAGCAAACAGAGGGGGCAAACGGGCCATGGCATGTCAGCCAAAGTTTGCACTGCAGTTGACAAGGAAGGGCTCCTCTCTATAGGAGGGCCAACATAGCAGCAGTACCAGAGAGCAGCAAATAGGAGCAGCAGTTAATGCCAAGGGGCAAAGGAAGCCCCTTCTTTCTCAGTCTTAGTAGCGTGAGCTCCCAATGTTATGGTGATGACACACCATAGAGCTCATTCCCCAGTGGCTGTTGGAGTTGCTGCACCAGTGATAGACCTTCTGATAGTAGATGTAGCTCTGCAGGCCTCTGGTTGTAAGGAGTGCCTGATGCCTGTCTGGGAAGCTGAGGCTGAGTCATCTCCTCTGCAGGTGTGTCCCTGTCAAAGACCTATGTCACCAGGTCAAAGAGTTACGTGAGGAAGTAAGCAGACTGCACAGCATTCATGAAGATGAGAAAGAGATAGGATATTGTCAGAGACCCTACAGACTCAGGAGCCTCAGCCCCCCTCTACATCAGAGATGCACGCAGGCTCTGCACCATGTCTCAAGAAATCAAAAGTCAAAAGAAGGCTGGAAACTAACCACTCTGTACAAGGAGGAATGCTCTTGTTCCTCCTGAAGACTTGCCATTAACAAACAGGTTTGGTGCCCTCCAAGCCAAAGAGGAGCTGGGTAAGGCTTCAAGCAAAGCAGTAATATATTGTAGTTTTGAGATCTTGCAGGGAAAAAGAAGCTTGGAAAGCAGCTGAAAAGAAGCTGTTTGTCAGACTCCGGAGCCAAGGACTACGAGCCTTCTTAGGTATGGCCGGATGGTGTCAGTTATGGATTGACAATTATGGGGTACTGGCAAAACCCTTGTATGATCCTCCACCGAAAAACACTTAGTATGGACTCCTGAGAGTCAGAGGGCCTTTGAAGCCCTAAAAGAACCTTAATGACAACCCCTGCATTGGGACTCTCACATTCAAACCAAACCATTTGAGTTATTTGGGCATGAAAGGATGCACCTGGCACTAGGGGGACTGGTGTAGCATTTGGGGTCATAGAGGCAGCCTGTCCAAACAATTGGACAATGTGAGTAAAGGATGACCCAGATACCTGAGAGTGGTGGTAGCTGCAGAGAAACACAAAAGCTGATATGTCCCACATGGTAATAGCTGGTTTGGAACAAAAAGGAGGATATTGGATATCACCAGCAGGATGCTGAAATACCAGGTTGCCCTATTGGAGCAAGACAATGTTGAGCTGCTTAAGGTAATGACTACTTTAAACCCAGCCATGTTTCTCCAGGCTTCAGAAGAAGCCCAGAGACCTTTGTACCATGACTGCCTGGTAGCCATTGGACAAGTGTGTTCTGGCAAACCGGATCTCAAGAGCAATCCCATCCAGGACCCAGAACTGGACCTATACACCGGTGGGAGCTGCATGGTATGAAACGAAAAATGGGCAGCTGGGTATGCAGAGGGAACCTCGACCCAGGTAATAGAAGCCCAGGCTTTACCTTTTAACATATCAGCACAAAAAGCAGAATTAATGACCTTACGAGTGCTAGAAATCACTGAAGGAAAAAGGGCAAACATATGAACTGATTTAAAATATGTTTTTGGAATAATACACACCTATGAAACTATATGGAAGAAAAAGGAACTGTTATCGGCACAGAGGGGCTCCTATTAGGTACAAAGAAGAAATCAGTCAACTACTACAAAGTGTGCAAAAGCCGGAAGAAGTGGCCATGATGCCCTTGTAAAACCCATCAGTTTGGAGACTCCTCAGTTAACATAGGGAATCAATTAGCTGACAAAACAACTAAAGAGGTTGCTGAAAAAGGAATCCTTGCACTAATACCTAGCAAAAAGTTGAATGTCTGGGAACAAAACTCAAATTATAGTAATCAGGACAGGCAGTTAGCCCCATCATTAGAAGCTACGGGAAATCCCAGCAGGTGATTGGTAACCTCATGTGGGCAGGTAATTGTACCTCTACAATTAATGTATAACAGAACTAAAACATCAGGAAACACACTAGGAAATAGAGAATATGGTAATTAGTTTACAAAGAAATATAGTAAGCACAAAGATGACAAAAATTAATAGACCAGTTGTTGAAAAATGTGTGATTTATTTTGCAAAATACTCCCAAGGATGGAAGAAAGCTGCCTCCGGGGTAGTAAAATAGGAGAATTCACTAGGTGATTATTGGCAAACTGATTGTGCAGAACTGCCCAGGCAGAATGGGGACCAGTACATTTTGGTATTGGTAGATGCTTTTTCTGGATGGCCAGAAGCTTTCCCATGTTGCACCAACAAGGCTAGAGAAGTCTCAAAAGTTTTGCTGAAATTAATATTTAATAGCACTGGAACTAACTCTTTTAAGTTTTAAAAGGTACATCATTGGCAATAGATCATTGGGGCTAGGCTCGCCTGTACATCCTTTCCAACCAGGAAATACAGTGTGCATCAGAACCTGGAATTTTGGACCAATCCAGGAGAAGTGGAAGGGACTGTATCCAGTCCTCCTGGTAACCTACACTGTGCTCAAGGTAAAAGAAATTGAACCCTGGGTTCATCACATGCGGGTAAAACCAACAACCACACATTAAACACAGCAGAAACAAGACTGACTAACACCATGGAGGTTTTTTTTATATATATCCTATAGTTTCAGGTATAGAATATGATTTTCTAGGGGGATACTATTTATTGGACCTAGATAAAGATAAATAATTGCATATTTATAATAATAATAGAAATTATGATCTTAAATTCTGAGAAGGGTAATACGGTTCTAAAGTCAGATTACAGAATGTAACTTCTATAACAGCTTGTTTGCCAATACCAACCTTTGCAGAAAATCCAGTTTTGTGGGGAACTTTAGTCAGCAATTTGACAAAAATCTGGGAACACATGTGAGAAGGATACGAAAACTATAGTGGAATGGATATAAAAATCCATCTTTACTCCTCAAACGTTTACCTTTAGGAACAGACTAGCTATACATAAATTGACTCTGCAAATGGAAGCTTTAGCAAATACAACTCAATTGGGGTTTGCTGAAATAAATGAACAATTGCAAGGCAAGACTAAAATGACCTTACAAAACAGATTTGCTTTAGATCTGTTGCTACTACATGGAGTATGTGGATACTTGAATTTAAACAACAATAATTGTGTGCACATTCTGAATGTGACTGCTAAATTGGATGATCAGATAGAGAGGATAAAATCAGTTGCTGCATCTAGCAGAGAATTAAGAACAAAATTAGAAAGTAACTGGTTAAATAAAATATTTAAAGGATTTGGATTTTCTCTGGTTGGTTGGTCTCACTTTTGCAAAGCATAATTGTTATCATAGTAATAATTGTGATTATGATGCTTGCTTTAAGTTGCATAAAAAACATGATTGCTAATGCAACACAAGGAACTTATATGATGTTATTAAAAATCAAAGTGAGGCTTATAAAGGCTTGAAAAGATAAGCTTCACAAGCCTCAAAAGGGGGAATGTTACCAGATGATAAATTGTCTACACCTGGTGAGCTAACACAATGCTTGTTCTCCAAAACCCACTGGCCTACGGAACTGCACAATGCCCATTGTGTAAGAAGGAGAACTGGAAGTTCACCAGCCCCAGTGCCTTGACAACTCGACCAGGTCAGGTGTTACATTGGGGTCCCCAACCACTAGGGACCACCAAAGAGACCCCCAGGACAGAAGAACACATGCATAAAGGAGAAAGAAAATATGTTAATGGTTTCAGGGCAATTATTATCGTATGCATGTTTATTCTGGGACAATCAATGAATATGTATGTAAAATACAGTATATAAACAGAAACTTTCCTGTATTCAGCATGCACAACTTTAGGAGGAGCTATCCCCTCATGCATCCGGCCAAATAAAGAACGCCTGCTTCTTAATGCTACATTGGTGTTAAGGAGTTTTTTATTTTACCAAATTTTTGGTAACAGAATGATGCGCTGCTTGACCTCATACTAACAAACAGGGAAGGCCTTTTTGGAGATGTAAAGGTTGGGGGCAGCCTTGGCTGTAGTGACCATGAGATTGTGGAGTTCAGTATTGGGTGAGGAGGAAGCAGGGCAGCAAGTAAGATTGTAACCATGGACTTCAGGAGAGCTAACTTTAGCCTCTTCAGGGATCTTCTTGGAAGAGTCCCATGGGAATAAGTCCTGCAGAGGAGTCCAAGAGACTTGGTCAATATTCAAGCACCACTTCCTCCCAGCTCAAGAATGGTACATCCCAATGAGCAAGAAATCAGGCAAAGGGGGACCCAAGCAAAAGCAGGAAACACATAGGAGATGGAAGCAGGGTCAGGCCACTTGGAATGAATATAAAGAGGTTGTCAGAGTAAGTAGAAACGAGACAAGGTATGGGGAATTATAAGAGAGAATTGGGTTGTGAGCTGTAAAACCTGCCTGCAGAGGCACATGGCAGAACAAAGGAGCACATGGCAGCACAGAGAGGCTTGTCTCCATCAGACCCTGGGGGGAGGAGGTGTCACACGGCAGACCCCTACCGGGAGCTGACAGACGCATGAACAGCGAATGATCATCCCATAAAAGGACATTTAGGAAGTGTGTTGCTGATGTGGCAACACAGGATAGGTCACACCATATAAGGAAATACTGTGCCTTGGAAAAGTGTATAAAACCAGCTCATTCCTTTGAATAAACGATTCAGATTCCCTGCCGGTCTGGGTCCGTGATTCAATCACCGACAACAAGGAAGGCCAATGCCCACCTGGAAGTAAAGCTGGCCAAGGATGTTAAGGACAACAAGAAGGGCTTCTTCCAATATATCAGTAACAAAAGGAAAACTAAGGATAATGTGGGACCATTAGTAAATGGAGAGGGGACCCTGGTGACAGAGGAAGCAGAGAAGGCAGAGTTACTGAACATCTTCTTTGCATCAGTCTTCACTGACAATACCAGCCCTCAGGGATCTCTGACCCAGGAGACCAGGGTAAAGGAATGTTGGAAGGACAACTTTCCCTTGGTCAAGGAGGGTTGGGTCAGAGAACACCTAAACAAACTTGACATCCACAAGTCCATGGGCCCTGACAGGATGTATCCACGAGTGCTAAGAGAGCTGATGGACACCATAATGAGGCCACTCACGATCATCTTTGAAAGGTCATGGTGATCAGGAGAGATGCCTGAGGACTAGAAGAAAGCAAATGTCACCCTGGTCTTCAAAAGGGGAAAGAAGGAGGACCCAGGGAACTACAAGCCAGTCCACCTCACCTCAATCCCTGGAAAGGTGATGGAGTGCCTCATTCTGGAGGCCATCTCTATCCACGTGGATGACAAGAAGGTGATCAGGAGTAGTCAGCATGGATTCACTAAAAGGAAATCATGCTTGACTGACCTGATTGCCTTCTACAATGAAACAACTACATGGATGGATGAGGGGAGAGCAGTGGATATTGTCTACCTGGACTTCAGCAAGGCTTTCAGCACTGTCTCTCACAGCATCCTCATAGGCAAACTCAGGAAGTGTGGACTGGATGAGTAGACAGAGAGGTGCATGGAGAACTGGCTAAATGGCAGATCCCAGAGGGTCATAATCAGGGGCACAGGGTCTAGTTGGAGGCCTGTCACTAGTGGCATCCCCCAAGGTTCAATACTGGGCCCAGTATTGTTTAAATTGTTCACCAATAACTTGGATGAAGGGGTAGATGCCTCCTTAGCCAGTTCGCTGACAACACAAAGCTGGGAGGAGTGGCCAATACCCCAGAGTGCTGTGCAGGCATTCAGAAGGACCTCGACTGATGCCTGGAGAGGCTACCTGAAAACAGAGGCTAGACAAGAATAAGAGAATAAAAGTAGGTATTTATTTGAAGAGCCTTCAAAGGTACACCCTGGGCAGTCAAAAGGCTACAAGGGGCTCCACCCAAGATGAATGCTGGGTCATGGATTCTTCACATTTTTATAAGTTTGGCCCATTTGCATATCAGGGTTAATTCTCCAATTATAACTTTAGTTAATAATGTAATTACCCCAAGTTTGCCCCTCCTCTTCAAAGGCTTTTAGTTTACACATTTTGGGACCTGGGACAATCAAGGTGCCCTTGAAGAGCAAACCTAGAGAGGCTTTGTTATGTCTAACCAGCATGAGAGAACAGTAGTTAACAGGCCACACGAAACTTCAGAGTTACACACTAGGCAGTACAGGATTTGAAAAATATAAAAGTTAAAACCTAAGGCATCACAACAGGTTGGAGAGATGGACAGAGAAGAACTGTCTGAAGTTCAACAAAGGCAAACACAGGGGCCTTCACCTGGGGAAGAATAACCTCAGGCACCGGTACAGGCTGGGGGTGACCTGCTAGAAAGCAGCTCTGCAGAGAAGGACCTGGGGGTCCTGGCAGACAACAAGCTGTCCATGAGCCAGCAGTGCCCTTGTGGCCAAGAAGGCCAATGGGATCCTGGGGTACATTAGGAAAAGCATTGCCAATAGGTCGAGTTGGTCCTGCCTTTCTACTCAGCCCTGGTGAGGCTGCATCTGGAGTGCTGTGTCCCATTCTGGGCTCCTCAGTACAAGAGAGTCATGAAGCTTCTGGAGCGGGTCCAGTGGAGGGTAACAAAGATGATTAAGGGACTGGAGCATCTCTCTTATGAGGGAAGGCTGAAGGAGCTGGGCCTGTTCAGCCTCAAGAGACAACTGAGAGGGGACCTCATCCATGTGTATCTGTATCTGAAGAGAGGATCATCAAGAGGATGGACCAGGCTCTTCTCAGTGGTGCCAAGCAATAGGACGAGAGGCAACGGGCAGAAACTGATGCACAGGAAGTTTCACCTGAACATGAGGAAGAACTTCTTTACTGTGCAGGTGACTGAGCATTGGAACAGATTGGCCAGAGAGGTTGTGGAGTCTTCCTCACTGGAGATATTCAAGAACCATCTGGATGCAATTCTGTGCCATGTGCTCTGGCATAACCCTGCTTGAGCAGGGGGGTTGGACCTAATGATCCACTGCAGTCTCTTCCAATCTCAACCATTCTGCGACTCTGCCCCCTTGCTCTGCTCTTGTGTGACCCTACCTGGAGTACTGCATCCAGTTCTAGGGCCCTCAAAATAAGAAGGATGTAGACCTGCTGGATGCAAGCCCAGCAGGGAGCTGATCAGAGGGCTGGAGCACCTCTCCTATGAAGAGAGGCTGAGAGAGTTGGGGCTGTTCAGCCTGGAAAAGGTTATGGGGAGATCATAGAGCAGCCTTCCGGTACCTAAAGGGTGCCTACAAGAAAGCCAGAGAGGGACTTCTTACAAGTACATGTAGTGATAAGACAAGGGGGAATGGCTTCACACTGAAGGAGGGTAGATTTAGATTGGATATTGGGAAAAAATTCTTTACTGTGAGTGTGGTGAGGCACTGGCATAGGTTGCCGAGAGAAGTTGTGGATGTCCCATCCCTGGAAGTATCCAAGGCCAGGCAGGATCGGGCTCTGAGCAACCTGGTCTAGTGGAAGGTGTCCCTGCCCACATGTATTGGGTTTGCATGGCCCGGTTTTGGTAGCAGGGGGGCTACAGGGGTGGCTTCTGTGAGAAGCTGCTCCATGTCTGGCAGACCCAATCCCTGGTGGCTCCAAAGAGGGACACACTGCTGGTCAAGGCCGGCCCAATTAGAAATGGTGGTAACACTTCCATGATAACATATTTAAGAAGAAAGTAAAGCTATTGCGCAGATGTAATTGCAGCCAGAGAAGAGCAGGGTGAGAATATGTGAGAAGAACAACTCTGCAGACACCAAGGTCAGTGGAGAAGGAGGGGGAAGAGGTGCTCCAGGCACCAGAGCTGAGATTCCTCTGCATCCTGTGGGTGAAGACCATGGTGAAACAGGCTGTCCCCCTGCAGCCCATGGAGATCAATGGGGATGCAGAGATCCACCTGCAGCCCATGGAGGACACCCATGCCAGAGCAGGTGGATGCCTGAGAGGAGGCTGTGACCCCATGGGAGACCCATGGAGAGAGGAGTCCTTGCTGGAGCAGCCTGTCCTTGAAAGACTGCACCTCATGCAAGAGTGACCCATGCTACAGCAGTTTGAGGAGAACTGTTGCCCATGGGATGGACTCATGTTGAAGAAGTTCATGGAGAACTGTCTCCCGTGGCGAGGGACCCCACGGTGCAGCAAGGGAACGACACCTCTCCATGAACAGTGGAAGAAACCATGGGTAATGGACTGACCAAAACCCCCATTCTCTGTCTCCTTGCACTGCTGGGGTAGGAGGTAGAGCTGGAAAGGAGGGAGAGGTGGGGGGAAGGTGGTTTTTTAAGGGTTTATTTTACTTCTCATTGTCCTGCTCTGATTTTGTTAGTAATAAATTCAATTCATACTCTAATTAGAGCCTGTTTTGCCCACGATGGTATTTGATGAGTGATCTCTCCCAGTCCTTATCTCAACTCATGAACCCTTTGTTAAATTTTCTCTCCTCTGTCCAGCTGTGGAGGGAAGTGAGAGAGCGGCTTTGGTGGGTGCCTGGCATCCAGCCAGGGTCAACCCACTACACCATGGCAGGGGGGTTGGAATGATGTTTGAGGTCCCTTCCAACCCAAATAATTTTGATTTCTGGTGGGTTAAACACAAGAGTCTGCCTGCTCAGTGCCACTGGTGTTTTTAAATGGGCACTGGTTTAAAAAGCATCACAGCTAAATTGTAAAGCCTATGAACTAAGTACCAGTTCAGGTAGTTTTCCAGCACATTTAACCCCAACTTCAATCTGCCCTGCAAAAGCAAATAACAGCTAGCTCATTATCTAACCTATTTTCTCTGCCCTCCAAAGACAGTCAAGATGTCTGATGTAAGCATTTATCCTTCCAACACGATCAGAGATAGGTGATGATTTTAATGCCAGAAGTTAGATTGAAAAGTAGATTCTTTTATTCACAGACGGGTTGTTTCTACAGTGCAACTGAAAGCAGGAATGTATCAAACCCAAACCACACCAATTCCACAGACCGTTCATGACTTTGTTCCAGCTTCTCCTTTCATAGTAGGCTTCACAATTACTTCTCACCTCTATCTATGCTAACACTGATGCAAAGTCAAACTTCAGAGGCTCTCTGCATGAGAATCTTCATCTACTTTCTAGCATATTAAAGCCATCACATAACAGGATTCTTGGCAGGAGTGCTACTGCTAGTCTCCACTTAAGAGAAGCAGAACTGCTGCTGTTCCTGCATGTAGCACAACACCCACCAAAGATGTCCCTGTAGACTCAGCTCAGGAAAGTCTAATGCTGCTTCCCAGCACCTCCCTCTCCCCAGGTTCTCTAAGATGGAACAGCATGATATTTTCAGTCCATTACACGAAAATACCATATAAACTTTGCATTTACCCTGGTCACAGCCCAAACAGGAATGTGCAGAGGTTCTGAATTTTATTATTGTCCTGGTTCCGGCCAGGACAGGGTACCACCTCATGTCATGCAGGGGGCAAAGGGAGGGGGTCCCTTCTGGTCGGGTAGCATGAAGCAAGCAATCAGGGGTAACATCATGTTCTGCATGGTGAGCACTCACGTGTGAATCATTTGCATGTTTTGTACACTGTTATTAATACTGTTCATTTTCTTATCTCATTGCTGTTTCCAGTAAATTGTTCTTATCTCAAACCATGATATTTACCTTTTGTGCCTCCAATTCTCCTCTCCATCCTGCCACAGGGGAGGGGGGAGTGAGTGAGTGGCATGTGGTTTGGAGTGTTTCAGTGGGAACACTAAATTGGGGAATACCATTCCTAAACCATGACAATTACTATTTTTCAAGCTGACTAGGCAAAAATCTGTTGGAAACCCTTACCTGTACAAGTTCCTGGAGTTCTCTTTTTACATCTTCTAGACCACCAATATCTTCCCAGGTAACTTGTGGCACCTCCACCACAGTCTCCCGAAGAGCGGATGGGTTGCTCTGGCTCAGAGCCCACTGTCATTAGAAGAAACAGCATTATATCAATTCTAACTTTTTATGTTCACTTGCTTCAGATAAGCAATTAGACATTGCACACAAAAGAAAGAAGGGCACTCCTGCATTACCCTGAAGTCATCCATGGTCACAGCCAGCGAGTTCATCACTTCAGCATCGATGGTTTCATCTTCTAGGTCTATGAGATCCATCTTCTTTCTGATAGCCTGAAGAGCAGCTTCTGAGCAAAGAGCAGCCAAGTCAGCACCAACATGGCCATGGGTCTCGTTTGCCACCTGAAAGCAGAGCACTGATTATGACTCTCAGGAATACAAGCAAGCGCTCTGCAAGGGCAATGCATGCTCTGGTCCCTCATTCAGAGGTGCAACAAAACTCTGAAGGACAGAAACATTAGTGCTTTGCTGCAAATTCAAGATGAGTGCTATCACATTTAGCAGCCAAAGACACTGCTGTTCCACCTCCTACTTGAGAACAAAGTTGCAACTGGAATAGATAGTGCGCAGAAAGATAACCCTGAGGGCTGCAGTTCTTCATTCAGGACAGAGATTACCACAATGTTCAGCCAGCTCTGTGAGTGCTGTTTCAGGCTTGCTTTATTTTTAAAGAGAATGCCACAGCAAACAAACACGGGACAGTGGCAAGGCACTTCCAGACTGGACTGATACACATTTGTTTCACTTAGCCCCAGTGTTCCTAACTAGCAAGTGAGGATTTTTGGTCACTGGTAAGCTAGTTAGAAGGAAGCCCAGAGATCACATATTTGCCCAGTTTCCTGCTGTCCTAAACAGAGACAAGCTTTTCTAATAGCATGCTACTCACCTGTTCCAGATCCACATCATCAGCCAGTTTCATATTTTTTGTGTGAATCTGCAGGATTTCCAGGCGCCCGGTGGCATCTGGGATACCAATATCTACCTCTCTGTCAAAACGACCTGGGGAGTACAAGCACATGTTGAGTTGCTGATTCTGCAAACTAAAGGAGCTGCAGTTGCTGCCTTCCTCTGACACAGGAACATGATGACAAGCCACAAACAATTTCAGAAAATGCCAGAGCTTTGGGTTTCTCTGCAGCATCAATCAGCACAGTAGCAGAGTCAGATCAGAGAAGGCAGAAAGGCTTATAGCCATTTAGGGAAAGTGAGACTACTGCATTAAGTAGAGTTCAGGATTATATAAACACAGAGAATTTCTGTTTTTTCCAAGCCTCATTTATAGGAAAATATGCTATCCTAACCAACACACCATGGGACATTTTTATTTATTCCTACCTTTGTGTCCACAAATACTGAGAGATTAAATTTTTCAAAACTTTCACAGCAGTACCCAAGTGGTGAAAAACATGAACTGCCCCAATATCTGAGGAGGCAGGAAACTCATGTATTACTGCAATATTAACTAGGGCATGTACATCTATAATTTTCTTCCAGCTATAGCTGTGCATTCAAACGCCTCATTAGACCATTAAGAGGCCATTTTTCCTGCAAATTTGATTTTACCAACTGGTCATACAACAGACATTCATTTACACTGCAAAGTTTTGAAAACCTGAATCTCAGAAACTACCAGACTTCTCATCAATAAAAGATAAATGGGACAATTCAGAGCCTCCTGCAACCTAAGGCACGAACAACTCCTTAAGCATTTAGTCCTGAAATAGCCTCACCTAATTGATGAAGTGAAAAAATGTGCTACCCTCTAAGTATTTCATTATTTCTACAAGTTCTAATCTAATAAAGCACAAAAATGATACTAAAGGCTGAAATCTAGAAATTAATTCCAAACAAGTAGCTGGAGAGAAGTTTATATAACACATAAGATGTTTAATATTAATTTCTACTCAATCTTTCCAAGGCCCCTGAAGCACAGCCCATAACAAAGTATCTGATACACAAAAAAAGAGATGGCAATCATGGTTACCAAATCGCCTGAGAGCTGGGTCAATGCTGTTAGGTCTGTTGGTGGCTGCCATAACAATCACATGTGCTCTCTGTTTCAGTCCATCCATAAGAGTCAGCAGCTGAGACACAATGCGACGTTCCACCTCTCCGTGTGTCTGTGGAGAAAGAAATAATTAGACCAAAAGCTCTAAAACACAGCACAGGAGCTAGTACTGCACCAGAGCAGACAGATACAACAGACATGAGCTGTTAAGAAACATTGTGAACTACATCAGATTCTTCTGATACCCAAATTCTGACATCCAACTGCTTTTAAGCATTAAGTTAAATACTGCTTTACTCTGTAGTCAAATGCAGAGACTCATGCCAGCTGCTACCAAAAAGGATGTACTCCTTTATCTTCTAAAGGCTTTCTTTACCTTCTCTCTTTTAGGAGCAATGGCATCCAGTTCATCAATGAAGATGATGGCAGGAGCATTCTTCTCTGCTTCTTCAAAGGCTTTCCTCAGGTTGCTCTCAGACTCACCAGCCAGCTTGCTCATGATCTCGGGACCTAAAAAAATAGCAACACTGTAGCACCCAGAAGAGGGGCATCTAGCCCCCAAAACATGCAGCTGAATTTTTTTTAGTACAAGGTTCACATGTATCTATATTTCAAGCCAAAGAAAATACTATCAACCAAGTTCATTAAATTCGCATCTGAACAGGCAAGACCAGCATGCAGAATTACTTTCTATCATAATTTTGCTGTTTTCAGTTTACGCTAACAGAATGCAACACTAGCCGATGAGCTACCTTTAGCTGCCTCTTCCCTTACCCTATTTCACACTTGGTGAGCTTCTCTGTAACGTGCCACCACACACAGTTAATGCTTGCAAGGGAAGCAATCAAATTATATGGTGACAAATTAGCAGGGTAGGGAAAGAAAAAGCTGTAAGATACCAAAGCTGTCTTCAGCATGCATTACACAGGTATATATTTACCTCTATAAGATTTTATAAATGAGTTCCAAAAAAACCCAACTGTTGGGAGGAATGGGTTAAAAAGCAAAACACTGGTGAGTGCTCAAGTGACTTTGCAGCTGGAAATAACCCTTGATAAGCCTGTGTGAACAGTAGCTAGTGATCCTCTGGCATGAACTAATAACAGTGCCCATGTCTCTGCTTGTGTGCCCCTGCCCAGGTATTGCTTCAGGAATCCCTCAGTTAGCGAGGTAATGGAAATAAATTTACTCTATGTTTTAGCCATGGGTTTGTAGTTGCCCTGGATGCCTGTCTGTATTGATTCACACACCAACTAACCAACCAACCAAAACCAACAAGCCACCACCAAAAAACAACACCCCAAACCCCATCTCCTCTCAAAGAATAAATAATAAAAATGTGTAAGTACATTAATCCCAGGAGGAAGGGCAGCATTCCTCTGAGATCTCCTACAACTGCTGAACACTAGTGCAGGCTCACAGA
The DNA here is from genome assembly GCF_009650955.1 of Corvus moneduloides. Classification (NCBI taxonomy): domain Eukaryota; kingdom Metazoa; phylum Chordata; class Aves; order Passeriformes; family Corvidae; genus Corvus; species Corvus moneduloides. Next base: position 9,204,152 of record NC_045510.1, on the reverse strand, counting down.
TTTATTCTGTTTTTACAGATTTTCCATCATGCTGAAGGCAGTGGTAATGAAGAAAAAGTATGCTTCTAAAGGATCCAAGTGATGTGCCATGGGTTAGCAAGCATAGTCCCAGAAGTGATTTTCTTGCAAAGAGGTGCTTACAGCTTCCTCTATGACCTGACAGAATCTATCAACTGGCTAGTTTGAATATTGACAATTTTTTAAGCCACTTAAAATTTTGACCGCCTCTGTGGTCCACATTTAAGAATGGACAAACTCCAGGAAAGCACTGTCTTGCTTCCAGCTGGGCTCAGCCCAGCCCTGTTATGTGCAGACATCGTGGCCTGGTCCCTCCCCCCCCTCCCCCCCGCCAAGATCATGTGATCAACAGCAATAAGTTTACTTCAGCTGCAGGGCTGGGTGAGATTAACCCTTTTAGTGCTGTAAAGTGCTGCAGACATTAAGTAAAGAAAGAAGAGCTGAAAACCTGAGGGAGGAGAAAGAGGAGATGCTTAAAGCTGAAATTCTGTTGTAAAGCTATGGTGGTGATGGACTATAATATATCAGAGTACCCGTTGTAATTTCATGAAACCATGGGGGGTGGAGTGTTCAACTTGTACTTGTGAGCAAAAGCACCTGTGCTGAAATAAGCAAATGCTGAAGCAGCTGTAATTTGATGAGAAATTTGAACAGGGAGAGATGGAAGTGATGAGGACACTTGCTCCAATTGGAAGAAGACCTCTGTTCCTAGAAATACTCCCAGAGATAGTCTTAGAGATGAAGATGCTCCCAGAGATGGGTGAAGAGAACTTTTGGTTTTGAACAGCTCAACCTTAAAATGGTACCCCAGTAGCTCAAGATTGGACCCTCGAAAGCAGTTATGGGGAAAGCTGTAAGTTGGGGGAAGGGACTCTCACATGCGAGCAGAGAACCAACATGGGCAGCTGTCTCGTTGCGATACTGAGCCATGAGAGAACTTCTTGTGGAGATGTCTCCCTAGCATGAGCAAGAGACTCCTCTCCCTAAATGAACTGAACAAGGTTATTATGGAAGTGGTAAACAGACTGAACATCTCAAGGGTTGTCTTTTTACATTGTCACTTGGAGAAGGGAGAAAGGTGGGGGGAGGAGAAGTGTTCTGAAGGTGTGGTTTGTTTTTATTTTCCCTTTTGTTTCCTTTCTTTTAGGTCTGTTAATAAACTTCTTTATATCCTTTTAAGTTTTGTGCCTGCTTTGTTTTCTCCTAATTCTTATCTCACAGAGGGTAAATAAGTAATGAGTATTTTGGACCAAACCACTACATGATACCATGAAGATTTTTTGTCTTTTCTTTTATACTCCTGTTATACCTTTTTACAACTTCTGTACTCTTAGTGCTTTTTGCCTACATTCTTGGACTTGTTTGTTCAGCTAGGAGACTAAACATTTTAGAAGCTTCGTAGTTAGGGATCAGTGTGCCCCAGACCCCAAGGTCCTCTCCAGAACACATTTTGTAAACTAAGATAGAACCATCCAGGGGAAGGTTCCTTGGGGAGTGGGGCTCATTCGAGCCTCTCATTGGGGAATTTTTGATAGATATGCTAATCAGTAAGACCTATAATGTTATACCAGATTTTTGGTGTGTGCACATTGCAGTGGGCATTGAGGTGCATTCGACCTGGATGTAGTATACCTAAGGATCCTTAAAATAAATACCAAGGTAAAATCCCTTTTCACCTTCTAACCATGTCTGACTCTTGATTTTAAGACCAGGAAAAGGCATCATAAGAAAAAGAAACCTGACCCTTGGAAGTGCAAGGCTGCCCGCTGACTGAAGCGGGCAAGCTGTAGAGCCACTGGTACGGGCAGGTACTGTTTCATTACAGGCAACTCACCAATTCATACCAGCTTTGTCTATAACACTGCAGCTCCATGCTTGGGACTAGCAGACAGAATGCATTGCTAACTCTGACAATGTTATTTTTATTATGCAATAGAAATACAAGTATCTAAAGAAATGTCCAGCTCATTAGCATGCAGTATCACCTTCCACACACTTAGAAAGTATATGACAAGGACAACATATGGTTAAAAACAGTCAATTTATATCTGATATCTTGAGATACAAAGCAAGTCCCTTCCCTACTGCTGTTCACTGCTATACTGTGCTATATACGTCTTTGCTTTCACCTTCATGGGTCTAAGTGGTTGAAATCAGAAGTGTCACTCCTTAAGTACAAATGTTCAGTTATTCCAACACTGAATGTAAAATGGCACAGAAAAGCACTGAGGAAGTCACAGTCTGATCCTTACAGGACATAAACCATTATCCACCTCAACTGTTACAGGTGAAGAGTGATCAATAGGAGGTTCTGTCAGTTGTAACTAAGTCCCAAGGTACTCATAGCTTTCAGGACAGTTCCTCACAATTAATGTTATATTAAACAGAACAGGTCTTGTGCTTTACTTGAGGGAAAAACAAATCCACAGCAGATCAGCTTCTTTTCTGAATGGAACATGCTGGCAGCAACAGAAACAAGTGTCCTGCACCCATATTCATAGAATAATCTCACCACTCCCAGCTCTGCCCTCACCAACATAAATGAACACTCAGCCAGACAGACTCCAGGTCCCTGTATTACAAAGCTGTCTTTCCAACGAGCCTGCTACAAAACAGTCAAGCTTAAGGGAAGTGCCACTACAGACACTTCCACACAAATGGCCTCCAAGTGTCCCCAGATGCACACTTCAAAGAGGTAAGGAAGGATGTCAGGGAGACAAGTGGCTCTACAAGCCCTATTAACACCATTCCTTACCATAAGATGGACAAATGAGCACACATCAGATCTGGGGCCAAAGCAGCCACAAAACTTACCATTGATCAGGAAGAAGAAAGCCCCTGTTTCATTGGCCACCGCTCGGGCAATCAGTGTTTTACCAGTGCCAGGAGGACCATACAGCAGGATCCCACGGGGAGGCTGAGGACAAAGGCAAGGGTGGTGAGTATCTGAATGCCTAAGTAGATTCACAGCAAATCTGTAAGCATTTGATAACGCCAGTCTGAAATTGTGATGCAAACTCATGCAACAGCTGCCATGTCAGCACTGCTATCAATACCCTTACTACTTCACACAACACACAACAAAAAGCTTGCCAGTAACTAGCAGTGCTGATTCAAAGCATCACTCTGCTTTGCAAGTTGTCAGTACTTTAATGTGTCCAAAACATGTAAGGAAATACTTTCCTAACACCAGCATTTAAAAAAACCCCAAATATAAGCAAACCAAAAACCCCCCCAAAAATCCCCAAATTACTTATTCCCCTCCCAATACCTCATGAACCTCTGACATCAAGTCATCCTCAAGGGCAAGCCCACTCATCCACCTGGTGTACATGGGGACGTACCTTCACCCCTATGGCCTTGAAGAGAGCAGGGTGTCGGAGGGGAAGTTCCACCATCTCTTTGATTTGAGCCAGCTGCTTCCGGCAGCCACCAATGTCATCATAGCCCACTTCATTCAGTGACTCCTCTTCATCCTACCCAGGAGGAAATAGATTAAACATCTGAGTTAAAACAATAGCTCAACAATCCATCCTGGTCTACAGAACCCAGGTTTTTGCTCATTGCCATTTCTTTGATGTCTTAAGATTCTCATTTTCAAGTCTTCCTGGTGTCTTCTACAATTGTTTCTTAGCTCTCTCTTCCCAGACATGCAGAGGGAAATGCCTCATTGAAGCCTACCCTCTTGAATGACAGCCTCTGCTGCTGCCAGGGCCCCTACAGACTCTAGTGTAAAACAAGTTGTGTGACCCTCTGATTTAGCTAGCAAAGATGATAAGACAATGAAGCCCAGTATAAAATATATTTATTCCTTAAACTCTAAGTGGCATTTCTAACTACCTGACATACCCTAGCTACCATACAGTTCTCCAACATAGTGTTTTCTCTTGGGATTGACTAAAATTAACAGAAAATGTTAAGATCCAGATGTGCAGATAAGACCACCTGTAACCAACTCTTTCAGTATAGCTCTACAGCATCCATTCATTTGGCTGTCCAAATTTCTACTGGCCTTAGTTATCTGTAACATTAGGCCATGCTAAAATAAAATAACACAGCCTGGAATCTCAGAGGGGCTCAGTCCAAGTCCCACAAACTGGAACTACTACACTTCAAGCAGGTTGCTCAGGGTCTAGCCCTATCAAGTGCTGAAGGTCTCCAGGTCTGGAGATTCCTGCCCTCTCCAGGCTTTGTTCCAGGGTTTGGAAAAACCTTCTTCCATTGGGAATTTTCCTTGATCCAGCTTGTGTTGCCTCTAGTCCTGTCTCTGGGTGCAGCTCTTGGGAGAGCCTGATTATGCACACCTTCCCATCAGGCAGTTGCCGGTAAGCCTGAACCTTTGCCTTCCCTTCTTCGTGCTGCATCAACCCACTCCCAACTGTTCCTCATTCATTCTGACCTCCAGCTCCCTCATCATTTTTGATGGCCTTGGCTGAACTTGCTCCTATCTGTCTCTATTGTGTCCTGAAGAACCCAAACTGGACTCATCTAGTGCCCAGACACAGCCTCACAAGTGTCAAATAGAGGTGAATTTTTCAAAAGGCAGAGCTAACTACAAACTAAGACTCACCCTGATCTGCAGGCAGTAAAAAGGCACTTTCTTTATGAAGCATACAATGACCTTAGCCCATTTCTGAGATTTCCTACTCTGTAACAGTAAGGTGGCCAAGCCCTGACAGACAATCCACTCAGGCTGCCTCAAGCTTGGGACACTCAAGGCTAGACACCTTAAGGGACAGGGAGGAGAAAAGAAAAAAAAAAAAAAATCCATCATTTAGATTTCAAATTTCTCACTGAAAAAGTACCAATTGCTTTCTTTTCACACGGCATGAAATTTAGCAACATTGTAAGCCCTCCCTGCTATGCATCAGGGGAACTTTGGAATTAAAAGATGAATCTAAGTCCAGTATGAGATATATATGGACGCAGATGCAAAAGAGCTGCTGCCAAAGTATGGCATCTCATCAGCAAACCTACACACTGGTGCTATCTCAGCATATGAGGAAGGATACTGGAAGCACATTTCTCTATCTTCAGCAGCAGCTCATATCCTGAAACCAGAGGTTTTAATCATTGCATTCAATACACGAAATGCCAAAACAGGAACTGCAAACACTGCTGCTCTTAAGGAGTGTCACTAAAACAGATTTCAGACAGAGGGGATTCAGTAGAACTGTACAGCAGGATTCTGCTCACCTCTCGTTTGATGGGCTCTCCCTCACAATGGATCACTGTGTCCGGAGCCACTATGCAGTACGGGCTTGGATCTGTCTCCACCACTTTGAACTCCACTGCACGCATCCCTCCACGCACCAAGAAGATGTCACCTATAAAACCCCACATTTCAGTAGCCTGCTGCAAAATGTCAACCCTTGTACTACCATCAACCCCAGAGGACAAGGAAGCGGGTTACACAGGTATACACTGCTGGCATTTTTAACACTGCTCTGCATTTTAAATTCAAGAGCTGCATGTACTGTGACCACTCGAGCACCATCAAATTTCATCCAGAAACAAACAGCAAACAATAGAAAAATAATACTCTGCCTAAATACAAAACACAAAGGCAAGGAATCATGTTTCTTTTCTATCCAGTTTCAATGTAACATTTCTAAAAATGGCAAAAAGCCTTGACTTAAATTTAGATTTATTTTGAAGTTATAATAACTAGACTGGTTGTCTCCAGAAACAGAATAATATACCATATACCATAGTGCAGTACCATATATATACTGCACCTGGGTAAACTGGACTACAGAAGCTGGATAAATTCAACTTGTGTATATATTGTATTAGGACCTATTAATTCCAGCAGAAGTGCTACTAGCACAACTCTAAATGTATATTTGTTTTTTATGCACTTTCCCAGTTATTAATTAAATTACTTTGGAAAAAGTGCATTTAGTCAGGGTGCCAGCTAGTATATCTAACCCATTGATTAGTATGTGGCCAACTCCCCAATCCCATCAAGTGGTAGCAACTCAGGAGAAAAATCTCATTAAACTGAGTTCTACCTAAGCCTTTTCTGATGTCCTCCCTTCCCACATAGCAAAAAACCACAAGAGAATGTCCTGGTTTTGGCTGGGATAAGAGTTCATTTTCTTCTCAGTAGCCGGTACAGTGCTGTGTTTTGGATTCAGTATGAGAATAATGCTGATAACACACTGATCTTTTGGTTGTTGCTGAGCAGTCCTTACCCTGAGTCAAGGGCTTTTCAGTGTCTCATGCTCTGTCAGTGAGGAGCTGTACAAAAGAAACCAGGAGGGAGCATAGCTGGGACAGTTGATCTGAACTGTCCAAAGGGATATTCCACACCATAGAATGTCATGCCCAGTATATAAACTGGGGGGAATTGGCCAGGAGCCACATATCTGCATCTTGAGGATGGGCTGGGCATCAGTCAGCAAGTGGTAAGCAATTCTATTGTGCATCACTTGTATCTCTTGGGTTTTATTCCTCCCTCCCTCCCTCCAATTATTATTAGTATTATTATAATTAATATTATTAAACTGTTCTTGTCTCAACCCATGAGTTTTACTTTTTTTCCAATCCTCCTCCCCACTGAGGAGGAGGGAGGAGGTATGAGCGAGCAGCTGCATGGTACTTAGTTGCTGGCTGGGATTAAACCATGACAGAGAACTAGCAAGCTGCTCTACCAGCCAGCAACAGATGTCACTCTTTCTTCTGAGGTTTAGGAAAAAATTAAATCCACAACAGCAAAATCTTACTCTACAGTTGTCAGTCTAATGCTCCATTGAGATCTGTGCAAGCTTCCAGAAATTCTTTTTATTCAGTATCAGGACTAGCTCGCACTCACTGCCATCAGGACTTCAATAACAGGTGCTATTACCTTTCCTGATGGGTCTGTAAGCTTCCAGGAAATATGGCTTGAGATAGACCTCAAACAGATTCCCTGTGATCCCTTCTACTGTGTCATCAATTGGTAACACGTGGATACGTTTGCCATATTTCACATCTGGGCAAGGCTGGATGCTGCAACAGAAGAAAACTCAAGTTAACCATATCATGCTGGACTTAAACCCAAGTTTGGGAAAGGCAGTGATGTCCCTTCTCAGGCCAGTATAAATGCCAGAAAGGACCCTCCAAAGCCCTGGTGAGACTGCCCACGTGCATAAGAACGCTGTCAAGGCAAAAATCATATCCATCAAAGAGCTAGTCTTCACAACACATGCTTTCCTTCACTCCTCTCAGCCCTATCCAAAACTGCTGGGGGGGGGGGGGGGGGGTTTCACACTATCTCCCCACTGCTCTTCTGTAGCTCCCCTTTGCTGTCCCCAAGATACATTCCCAAGCTACTAATGTAGCCTCAAGACCTCTAAGAGTCATGAGCTAACTTTTAACACATGCTCCTGCACCTGGGTCAGGGCAATCCAAAGCAAAAGTACAGGCTGGGTGGAGAATGGATTGAGAGCGGCCCTGCTGAGAAGGGCTTAGGGGTATTGGTGGATGAGAAGCTTGACATGAATGACTTGGTAATGTGTACTTGCATCCCAGAAACCAACTGTGTCCTGGACTGCATCCAAAGCAGCATGGTCAGCAGGTCAAAGGAGGGGATTCTCCCTCTCTGCTCTTATGAGACCCCACCTGGAATATGGTGTCCAGCTCTGGCCCTCCCAACATAAGGAGGTCATGGACCTGTTGGAGCAAGCCCAGAGGAGGCCACAAAGATGATCAGAGGGCTAGAGCCCCTCTCCTATGAAGAGAGGCTGAGAAAGTTTGGGCTGTTCAGCCTGGAGTAGAGAAGGCTCCAGCAAGACCTTATAGCACCTTCTGGTACCTGAAGGGAACCTACAGGAAGGCTGGAGGGATTTTTTACAAAGGCATACAGTGACAGGACAAAGAGGAATGTCTTCAAACTGAAAGAGAGATTATTTAGATTGGATAATAGGAAGAAATTCTTTACTGTGAAGGTGGTGAGGCCCTGGCACAGGTTGCCAAGAGAAGTTGTGGATGCCTCATCCCTGGAAGTGTTCAAGGCCAAACTGGATAGGGCTCTGAGCAGCCTGGTCTAGTGCCTATGGCAGAAGGGTTGGAACTAGATGATCTTTGAGGTTCCTTCCAACCCAAACCATTCTGTGATTCTATGAGCTACTGTTGAACTAACTGTAAGGGAAAGGGAGCTGAGGGAAAATCTTTGTTCCTTCTTCTCTTCCTCATAACTTAGAATAGAGTTCCTGTTGCTGATAAACCTGATTCTGAACAAAGGTTCTCAGTACCAACCAGGGATAGCCAGGTGCCTGTCAATCCCTTTTTGTGGAAATTAACACTTAGGTTAAAGTCTGAAGGCCCCTTCCCCCTTTTTAAATAAAAATTTCAGCTATTATTTGACAATGTAGGCCAACAGCCTACTGTAGCAACACATCAGAGCATCAAGCTGTGGCAGAGGCAGAAAGCTCAAACTGGCTTTGCCAGCTAAAAAAAGCCTACATGCAACTGCAGCTGAGCACACAAGTTTCATATGCTAGTTTGTTAGATGTAGGGTATGCCCAGCCACTGCCCTGGAGGGACGTCTGCTGAGATAAGGAGATTGAGCAATCTCCCAGCAGAACTCCCCTGGAAAGGGAGCTACTCTTCAGTTACAGCGAGAAGAAGACAAACCCAGAATCCTCTGGGAGACCCTATGCAGATCCTTTGTAACCCATTGGCCCTTACCCTCTGACACCCACCTCCTGTATCCCTATAAAGCTGGCCCCCTACCCCTGCGAGGGAGAGAGTTGCTCGTCCCTGGCCTTCCCTTCGCCGGAGTACGGACCAATAAAGTTACTTCATGCAGAACCAGCTACACGAGCCTCTTGCCTCTCTCCCTGGTCTGGCCTGGAGGCTGCCCTGCAGAGCTGAGCTGAAATCACGAGCTGATAATCACTAAAGAGCTGACAGCTTCTGCAGGGGCCCTCCTAGCTAGCAGCTGAGGGAAGACACGGGGCCTCGGGAAGGCAATTCCTTTTGGGACCATCTCTCCTGACCGGTTGCAGCTTCCTCAGTCAGAGCTACTGACCCCTAACCAGCTGCCATAGTTAGAGACTATTAAGAGATTCTTTAACTACGTGCTTTACAGTGAGGATATAGCAGAAGGGTAAATGAAAAGACAGACTGACCCACAGAAGGAAAACAGCTGACAGACTACAAGCAGGAAGCAATTAGTGCATGAATCTGAATTTTGGCAGAAACCAAGCCAAAGAAATTAACACAATAAGTACTTAAAGATCAGCAAGAAAAACTTTGAGGGCAAGAGGTGTGAAAATTCTCTGACCCTTGCAATGAAGCCAAGACAATCACTAACACATCTGAAAGGCTGAAAACCACTACAGACACAGTCCAAGCAGAGAAGGGGATAGCACCAGTTGAACTGTCACACTAGAAATTACTCCAACAGTAACCTCATATAGGATTAAAGTAAGGATTCACCTTTATTTTAAATCCACAGACTAGCTCAAAGCACTGTTCTGTTCCAACTATAGTCATGTTTAAAACTTGCATTTTCTAGTGGTAGAGAGATGGGTGAAACAGACTTGTTCCTCTCCTCTACAGTTCATATGAAACACATTTTGTATTTAAAGATTATTTCAGATATCACCCCAGGAAGTCTAGTGTCAGAAACCAGGCTCCAATTTTCCCAGAACATGCACAATATTCCAGATTAGAAAAATGCTCAGGAGAAAGAACTGTCAGCTCTCACATATTTAAACCTGCAAATTAGCATTTTTATGTTTAAGAAATGCTGACATATTTTTTCTTTCCACTCCCATCATATAATGGAACCTGCCTCCTGTGAGCCAAAACATATCCTTCAGTGCTTTCCCGCTACCTTCTGCAAGTGTTGTACAAAATTCCTGCAACACTTCAAGCATTCCTAATTTTAAAATTATTTTATAACAAAAATTGGAATATAAACAACCTTCAGGGATTTTTAATCTTGATATTTGACTGCTTCAAGTTTTAACTTCTGTTTGTTATAGGGGAGCTCAGTGCTTGAGCTAACCATACTATAAGATCAATTACAATGTTGCTTACTAGTTTTCACAGTTATCTTGCAAACATTAAAAATTTAGATGGAAAAAACTTGTGAATTAATTTGATAATGTAAATTTGGGAAGAATAAGATAACAACAGTGGGGTAATTCAACTACTTAATTTAATGACAGGACCAGGGCTTGTGAAGGTCCCAAAGAGTCTTCAAGAATCTTGAGCATAATTTTTTAGTATTAATCTGAATATGCATACAGCCAGAAACACAAGCAAAAATTAACGGAGATCCCTGATGTAAGACACACTTGAAAACATTTCTGTGACCTCCTCTGGAAGATGCAAGAATACTTCCTGCAGGACCCTGTCTCTGCTACAGACCAAAACAATTCAAAGCCAGGGCACAAATTATTTAGGCAACCCAGGGATACACAACATTTAACAAACTAGTCCTCACCTGATGACATCACCCAAGCGCACTCTCAAGTTGTTTCGAACAACCCTATTCATGCGAATCTTCTCATCTGAGCAGGTATCATCTGACAGAACAATGCAGACTGCTTCTCTTCTCTTCTTTCCTTTTAGCAGGACAGTGTCTCCTCTGAACAGCTGCAGTTCATCCATTTTTGCCTGTAACCAATAATGGCATTAGAACAAACTTTTGGCAAAACAATTGAAGGAAGCAGTTAGAGACCTGCTGAGCCCCTTACACCCTCACAAGTCTATGGAACCAGATGAGATTCACCTGAAGGTACTGATGGACCTGGTGGAAGAGCTCAGCAAGCTGCTCTCTATCATTTATCAGCAGTCGTGGCTAACTGGGGAGGTCCCAAAGGATTGGAGGTTGGCCAATGTTGCTGCCTGTTCAGAGCTTCCCCTCCCCCTCCCAAAGACACTTGCTCTTGCCATGTGCTCTGAGCTCCTTTGTTCTAAGCGCGGGCAAAACCAAATGTAACTCAGACTCTTTAGCAGTGTCTGATTGGCCGGTCACCCCGGGTCCGCCCCCAGTCCTCCCCTTTCCCCTTCTCCAAATAAAAGAGATCGTTAAGGAGGCCCCACCCTCTCTTGGCTCAGCTATCTTCCTGTGAACATCTCTGGTTGTCTGTCTCATTTGAAAGCTTCTAACTGCAGGAAATTGAGCGAGCAGGGAGCTATATTTCTCCCTCTTTGCTTCTGCTGATGGTATTTGCTCTGCAGCTGATACAGGTACCGATTTTAGAGCTACTAAAGTGCTAGATCGCCCGTGCTACCTCTCTGGGCTGCTCAAGGCTTTCTAAGGCATTAAAGTACTAGCCTAGCTGGTATAAAGCTGAAAAGATACCTTCCACAGGCCAATGGGATACCCATCTGCAAGAAGGGTTGGAAGGAAGATCTGGGGAACTACAGGCCTGTCAGCCTGACCTCGGTGCCCAGCAAGATTATGGAACAGATCATCTTGAGTGTGATCACACAGCAGACACAGGGCAATGAGGGGATCAGGCCCAGCCAGCATGGATTTAGGAGGGGCAGGTCCTTCCTGACCAACCTGATCTTTTCTGACCAGGTGACCTGCCTAGTGGATGAGGGAAAGGCTGTGGATGTTGTCTACCTGGATTTCAGTAAAGCCTTTAACACTGTCTCCCACAGCATACTCCTGGAAAAGCTGTCAGCCCACAGTTTGGACAGGTGCACTCTTTGCTGGGTTAAGAAGTGGCTGGATGGCCTGGCCCAGAGAGAGGTGGTGAATGGTGCTGCATCCAGTTGGCAGCCAGTCACCAGTGGTTTCCCCCAGGGATCAGTGTTGGGCCCAGTCCTGTTTAATATCTTTATTGATAATCTGGATGGGGAGATCAACTGCACTGTCAGTAAGTTCTCAGACGACACTAACTTGGGTGGGAGTGTTGATCTGCTGGAAGATAGGAAGGCTCTGCAGAGGAATCTGGACAGGCTGGATTGATGGGCCGAGGCCAACAGTAAGAGGTTCAATAAGATGAAGTGCCAGGTCCTGCACTTGGGTCACAACAACCCCATGCAGCGCTACAGGCTTGGGGAAGAGTGGCTGGAAAGTGGACCAGCAGAAAAGGACCTGGGGGTGCTGGTCAACAGCAGCTGAACACAAGCCAGCATGTGACCAGGTGGCCAAGAAGGCCAATGGCATCCTGGCTTGTATCAGAAATAGTGTGGCCAGAAGGACTAGGGAAGTGTTCGTCCCCCTGTACTTGGCACTGGTGAGGCCATACCTCTAGTACTGTGTCCAGTTTTGGGCCCCTCACAAGAAGGACATTGAGATGCTGGAGCATGTCCAGAGAAGGGCAACAAGGTTGGTGAAGGGTCTAGAGAGTCAGTGATATGAGGAGTGGCTGAGGGAGCTGGAGTTGTTTAGCCTGGAGAAAAGGAGGCTCAGGGGAGACCTTATCACTCTCTACAACTCCCTGAAAGGAGGTCGCAGACAGCTGGGGGTCGGCCTCTTCTCCCAGGCAACCAGTGACAGGGTAAGAGGAAATGGCCTCAAACTGCACCAGGGGAGGTTCAGGTTGGACATCAGGAAGAATTTCTTCATGGAAAGGGTTGTTAAACATTGGAACAGACTGCCCAGGGAAGTGGTGGAGTCACCATCCCGTAAGTGTTTAAGCAACAACTGGATGTGGCACTTAGTACTATGGTTTGGTTGACATGGTGGTGTTTCGTCAAAGGTTGGACTCAATCTTGGAGGTCTTTTCCAACCTTAATGATTCTACGAATTCAAGCATTTGAAGGAGAGTTACTTGACTTCGGAGAATTACATCTTAGAAGCGATATACTAGATCTACAAAGATGGGGTTTTCACTACACTAGTCAAGATCTAATCCTAAAGCCAGACTAAGGGCATGAGCTCAAGTGAATCCTAAAAGTTACAATCAGAATGTATTTTATCATTTATTAATAATTATTATATATGATTATTTATTTAACCCAACTCCCTCACTTGTAACTGCTGCAGCTTCTGACAAATACTTATATTCATGTTGCAAAATTACATTTCAAGTTAAAAGACAGCAACAGCTTGCAAATTGCCAGATGAAATGCTTTGCTTTTATAGGTGACGCACCTGGGACAGTGACACAACACTGTTGTCTTCATTGATGGCTTCGTCAACAATTAACCGATTAGGCCTGTTCTTCTGCTTCAGAATAGCAGTTGATAAGTCATCGGCTTTAGAGCTGAGAGAAAACAGAAGTTAACAAGTCCAAGTGATATTGCTCCCCCTTTCACACCCACCCCTGTTTTGTTCTCCATTTTCTACAGGTTTCTTTGTTGTCTTGTCTTTTAGAAACTATACTTGTTTACAAGTGTCCTGGTTTCATCTGGGATAAGAGTTCATTTTCTTCTCAGTAGCTGGTACAGTGCTGTGTTTTGGATTTAGTATGAGAATAATGCTGATAACATACTGATCTTTTGGTTGTTGCTGAGCAGTCCTTACCCTGAGTCAAGGGCTTTTCAGTGTCTCATGCTCTGCCAGTGAGGAGCTGCACAAGCCAGGAGGGAGCATAGCTGGGACAGTTGATCTGAACTGGCCAAAGGGATATTCCACACCATAGAACATCATGCCCAGTATATAAACTGGGGGGAGGGACCTGGAAGGGGACCCAATCTGGGTTTGGAAAGGGGGTCTGGCATCAGTCAATTTACTACTCAAATGGATACAAGCTATGAATCTATCTATAAAAAGAAGTGGTTAGTGAGATGCTGCTGACTCTAAGATGCTTTGCCTAAAAGAATTAGTCAGACTCATCTGAAATCACATATAACTGCTGCCACAGAAACAAAAGTTCAAGTCTATTTAGTGTCAAATCCCAGATAAATAGGGGAATTAAAGGACAGTGCTGTAGCTCCCCGACAGGAAGAGTTGTAAGAGTTTAGCCTGTCCAAGCCTATTAGTTAAACCTAGCAAGCCAGTAGAAATATTCAAGTGCTCATGAAAAATGGGGTTTACTTTTTTTTTTTAAGATATAAGCACCTTTCCATAATACCTTCACAGGACTCACTGCAGCTCTAGCCTACTATGCCATAAGATATGTGACAGATAATTCGTTTACCTTGACAAAATGGAGCACACCAAACAACAAGGAAATGGAAGAAAGGCAGATTAATTGATTTACTTCAAAATCTAATATAGCAAATTATTCACTTTACAAAAGAAATATGAACTTGAACCAACTGATTCCTAGGGAGCTCTTAGAAGTTGTACATTAGCCAGCCACAATAGCAGCAGATTACTGTAACTTGCCTTGGTGGGCATCTGACTACTCTCTCAAAGCAGTCCAGATGTGCCAGTGACTAAGGTCGAAACAGAAACTTAGCACAGTTTGGTTTGATTCTCACCAAAAAGAAAAAAAATAAAGTCTTCCTCTGTCCCAAGCAAGCAGCAAGCACCAGCAAAGAGTAGGAAGCTTTGTGGACAATGGTGTTGGATGTACACTTTGGCTCCATTTTGCTGTTTTAGGGACAAAATAACCAGAAGAAATCAAACCTTGAATGGAAGTGACAGAGCAAGCAGCTACACAGCATAAACAGACTGTATCAGCAGTGCATCACTTGACATGATCACTGCATTTTTAAAAGTCACCTTTTCCCTCTCTTCATTAAAGAATGCAAGAGGTGAGAAATCAACATCCATCCCTTTCAATGACCATGTGAAATGTTACAGATTCATTTTCTAAACCCAAAGAAGACACAAGAAAGGCTATTGGATACATCCAAGGAGGAACTCATGAATTCATTCCATCTTCAACCTAAAACATGGTCCTGGTAAAGTTCTAAAAGGTTCGGGATTTCCAGGAAAACTGAGAGTGCAAAAGAAAACTGAAACCAATACATCATCAGGCCAAACAGGATCTTGTGGTTAAAACACTGGATAAAAACAACCACCTACTTGTAAGGACATTGCCTCAACATTCCTGGACACTGGAAATTAATTTAGCATGTATATTTTAAAACTTGAGCTAAGGGACACCAGAAAAACAATTTAACCTATTCAAAGTGTAAATGCAAACCATATCCTTCTGCACATGAAATGTGGATCCAAAGGCCTTTCAATAAGAAACCACTGCCAGACTTTGGCTATATAAATCATCACTGAAACTGAGCAGCTGTCCCTCAGGATGCAGAAATTGCTGTACAGCCTAAAAATGGTCTGGGATACAAGATAAAAATTAATGGAAGAGGAACTGGTCAGCAAGTGGAAGCTTTTGGACCAAAATTTCCAATAAATCAAAAGTTGTATTATATATATCTGGAAAAAAAGTTCAGATACCTTCCAACAGCAGTGCCGAAGAGCACAGCAAGATGTCCACTTAGTTCTGCTAAACGTGAGAAAAAAAGTTTTAGTACTGAAGAACTGAATCTGCAGTTTCCTAAGTAAGAAGCAAAAACTGGATCAATGTTGTCAGTACATTGCTGCACTTAAAGCAATTGAAAAGCTCGGAGGCATTAAGAATGGAATAAAGCTCTCCAAGAAACACAGCATGTAAGCATCTAAACGCATGGGGTCAGCTTCAGTTATCTGACCTAACAGTTCTGCTGACAAAGGTGTTAAGAAATTATGACAGCTACACAGGAAAGTGATGTTATTTCTCTTGCAGACAAGAGTAAGGACTTTGACAGACAAGCACTACCCATCTTCCAATAGCAATTTAGAATATTATTATCACCATTTGCTATCATTGCATCTCTCCTGGGGGTTCATAAAATCATAGAATGGTTTGGGTTGGAAGGGATCTCAAAGATCATATAGTTCCAACCTTTGGCCCTGGAAGTGTTCAAGATCAGGCTGGATGGGTCATTGAGCAACCTGGTCTAGGTGTCCCTGCCCATGGCAGAGGGGTTGGAACTACATGATCGTTAAGGTCCCTTCTAACCCGAACCATTCTGTAATTCTACAATTACATCACTTCATCACTTTTCTGTGTCAGAGCTCTCCTTGTTCAGCATGTGATAATACCCAGAGGCTATGCATTGTGGTAGTCAGTATGAAGAGTGAGATCAGAAAGTAATTACTGATTCTTCTGAAAACAACTACCAACCGTCAAAGCTCCACATAAAGTAGGGAACTAACTTGTTCCTGCATATCTATGTTAAATATACAATGAAAAGTCACCGACTCAAAATTATTCCAGCTTTAGTAACAAAAGTGAAAACAGTCATGCCTCCTGTATGCTGGTCTACCTTTTTATCAATACCCTCATAACTCACTTCCTAGATAAAATCTGTCAGTGATTTTTTACCACCCTGAACATCCATATTACAGTCTGAACTACTTTCTTTGGGTAAGTATTTAAAAAAAAAAAATCCCTTGAAGCAAATGAGTGGAATATCTGATGATTGCAGCCACTTACTGGAACACCATATGACAATCAGAGAGTTCATACCCATGCTCAAGATGCCAAATTCTCAAATACAGTTTCAGACATGTATGTACACAAATCCAATAATCTCTTCAGAAACACTCTATTAGGTCTTGCAATGCTATACTCTGTGCTAAAGCTCAATTCAGCAAGATGGCTGCCAACAGCATTGACCCAAAAATTGTAACTAAGAAGTAACTGTTTTCAGTTGTACAGGAACTTTTTTTTTTTGATTCCTCTGTGGTGAGAACAACTTTGCAAAAACATAAATTTCTTTTTAAAAACTGCTCACCTCAGACTCAAAATACACCTTTGAGACCATCACTTCCATCACAAGCTCTACCACTGACGTTAAATTCTTGGCATGCCTTGCTGGAACTGACTTAATAAGACCAAGTGGGTCTAAATTACAGAAGTTGCAAAAGAAAAGGAGAAGATAAACCACAGACACTAAAGGGACTGAAAGAGCCTCTAGCTAAGCCAACAAGTCACTTGAAGTATTCTTAGATTTGGAAATTAGCTTTAGGTTTTATTTTTACTCCTCTCAAGGGACTGTGAAGTGACTTGCACACGTGGGCTGGGAGCAGAGAGGCCAGTATTTACTCAACTGACTTTTGAGGAGCACAAAATATGACCCTCAGACTGGAACTGAATACAGTGAGGCAAGACACTGGAGACAAAAATATAGCTGATTGCCTCAGCTGCCACAGGGGCCAGTCCAGTATAACAGATCTTCCTCTTCTAATGCCAAGTCTCTTCCAGCCCCGATCTGAGGGCCGCTGCGGACCTGCGGGGAGGAGACCAGGACACGCCTCTTCCCTCTCATGTCCCGGCCAGCCGCTCGCCCCAGCGCTCCGGGCTCTGGAAAACAAAGCCTTCTCTGGCTGAGGCCTAGCCCAGGCGAGACGGCCCCGGCCAGGCCTCAGCCCCCGTTACTCAACACTTTCCGAGGAGGCCCGGCAGACGAGGGGCGGCAGCACCCAGGGCCCCGCTGCGGACAAGCTCCTGGCTGGGCAAACACGAAGAGCGGCCTATGCCCATCCCCCTCCCGGCCCCACCCCCACTTCCTCAGAACCTGAATGACACAGCGGGATCGAGAGGAAGATTGGGCCCGCCGTCGGGCCCAGCCTGGGTAGCGCCGCGCGAAGGCGAGGTAAGGAGAGCTAGGCCGAGCCGGGCCCATGGCCACCGCAGCAGGGCCTAGGCCGCGGCCTGCCGGCGGACGGCCTACACTTACTCGGATCCTGAGGCCATGGCGCTGAGAGGAAAAGAGGCGAGGCGGCCGGCAGCAGCTCCTCAAAACGGGTGATGGTAGGTCTCAGACAGACTCGCAGAAGCGATGGTACGTCAAGGCGCTTCACGCTGACTGAACCTCAGAACCGACTCATCGGAAGAGAAAACTCCGCCTCACGCTGCCTCACCTGCCTAACAACAGCGTGCGCTGACCAATCGGAAATTTCGTCCGGCCACCATGTCAGCCAATCGGAAAGGTGGAAGCGAGGGGACGAGGAAAAAAAAGAACGCACGCTCTCCCTCCTCCCCTCCCAATCATCACGAGCCAATAGCGACACCCATCAGCCAATTGCAGCGCCTTCCTTGCCGTAGCTGTTCTACAGGGCAATATGGGTCGAGCAGCCAATGGCAAAAATCCACCAACGCGAAAATCCAGGCGGAAAGTCCCACCGCGATAGCTATCGAGCTACTCTTGCCTAGCGATTGGCTAGCACTCGAGGAAAGGTAAACGTGTGGGGAGGATTGCAGCCAAGCAGGAGGGGTGGGAGGCGAGTGCTCGGGAAGCAGCTCGACTGCGCTTTGCGCGCCCGGGCTCAGCTGACTGGACTGCGTGCGTAGGCTCGGGCAGTGAGGCAGGTTTGGACCCGTAGAAGGTGGTCTCTGCGGCCTCGGCGAGGCTTTGGGGGGACATGCCCCAGAGGCTTGATTTCCCCCTGAGTGAAAGGATGTGTGTAGGGACCCAGCCCTTCCTCTCCACCCAAAGGTACCTGCAGGACTCCTTTCTTCAAGTTTTTTTTGCAGGTTTTTCTTTTCCCTGATTGATTTTTTAGGCAGGACTGGACTACCCCACCAGGTCCCACTGCAGGACTCATGTTCCTAGCCACTCGTTCCAGCACAGACCCTGTTTCACCAGGGGTTTGAAGCTCTAGTTCCCCTTGAACCACCTGAAACAGCCATCCCACAGCTCTTTCATCACCAGCCACCCCTCCACAAGCACTTCTCGGTCTTTTTGGACTCTCACATCCCCATCTGGGTGGCATTTCCTTAGGGCTAGAAACATTGCTGCAGCCAAGTGGCATTGCATCTACAGCCCCAGCCCTGCTCATATCAGGAGGAATCAGAAATGTACGATGCTTGTTCTCAACCATCCAGTGCTGGCAGGCACTCCCTTGTTTTCTCCTAGATGCTTATGAATAATTTAATTACCTGGTGCTCTCTTCCAAAGAGCTGACTAGTACTTAATCCCTGCCTCCTCTCTTCTACCCTCCTTTTTTTAAAGCCCAAGCAGTAAGGTGGGACTGAAGAAGAGCAGCTGTGGGACTCTTCCAGCCCAGCGGAGTCTGTCTCTGCTGAATTAAACCTCTCCCAGCAAGGCATTTGTCGTGGTTTAGGAATGGTACGCCTCAATTAAGTGTCCCCACCTAGACTCTCCCAAACCATGGGGATGGAGTTGAGAAATGGAGGCACAAAAGGTGAAGATCAAGGGTTGAGATAACAATTTACTGGAAACAGCAATGAAATAAGAAAACTGAACAGTAGCAGCAACAATATTAATAACAAAAGATATAAGAAAATAAACAATTTACATGGAGAGCCCCCAACAATAAACAAATGCCAGACCATTGAGTCTGCCACGTTTTCTCAACCCGGAGGAACCCCTTATTGGAAGCAAGAGTCCCTTTCCCCGGCCCCCGGCAATGATGTGAGGTGGTATAGAGTAACTTTCCTCCCGACTACTGCAAAAATTAACCCTGTCCTGGCCAGAACTAGGACAGCATTGTCCTCCAACATCTGGGTTTTCAATCCCCTCTGTTCATCCCTCACTGTCCGAGATATTTTTTTCTGAAGGAATTGCAGGGCAAAGTCCACTTAAGGCCCCTTCAGCATTCAGAGGCCACAGCAGCTCCTACCTCACACTTCTCTGTCATGTCCTATTTCCTCTCCCTCAACTCACCCTTTGCCTTGCAGTTCCCAACCATTTCTTCCCTCTTGTGGGAGAGAAGGCTTGCCAAAAGCTTGGCTATTGTGGCTGTGGAACCTTCCTCATATAAAAATTAGCTGCACCAAACACCAGGTGGGAGCAGGTGCCCCTTCACCCTTGCTCACTGTCACACAAAGGGGCCCAGAGTCATGCAGTGTGGTCAGGACAGACCCCTACCCCCCCCCCCCCGCCGGAGATAGAGGGGACACACAGGCACAGGTCTCAACACTGTCACCTTCCCTGGCTAGTGCAAGGTGATAGAAGTCAGACCTAGAGCTGCGTGCTTCAGACAAAACCACTTTTCTGGGCTCCAAACTACAGTGATCAAGTAAAGCACCAGTATACAAAGCACAGGTAGGACAGATAATTTGACAAACCCTTTGCATTATGAGATGGTCTGGCTCTGACACCAGCTCCCTGGAGCAGGGAGCACAGAGCTGGCCCCACTGCATACAGCAGCAAAGGAATGAGGACATCTCTGCCCTTGATCTCCTGCAAACCCAAGGCATAGCCCACAGGCTCACAGCAGTTCTAGGCAGCATCAAGGCCATGACTGCAAATGTTCACTCTGGAAAAAGGGCACAGTAAAATTAAAATAAAGCCTCAGCTCTATCAGAGAAGGAGATCTAGTCTGTTTCACTCCTTTGGGAATCCAGCTTTATCCAGGAGTAATTTTGAGTCTTGTAGGCCTTAAAGGCCTCATGCCAACCTGGTGCAGGGAGACTTCAGCAGCTGGGGATGGGGAGACTGACTGGGTTAGCTCAAAGGGTCCAGGCTTGTAGTCCCAATGATGCCTTTTCCTGGTCTTAAAATCAAGAGTCAAACATGGTTAGAAAGGAAAAAGAGGGATTTTACATTGGTATTTATTTTAAGGATCCTTAGGTGCACTACGTCCAGGTCGAATGAACCGAAATGCACACCGCAATGCACACCCCCAAAAGATCGGGTATAACATTATAGGTCTTACTGATTAGCATATCTATCAAAAATTCCCCAATGAGAGGCTTGAATGAGCCCCCTCCCCAAGGAACCTTCCCCTGGATGGTTCTATCTTAGTTTACAGAATGTGTTCTGGAGAGGACCTTGGGGTCTGAGGCACACTATCCTCTACCTACAAAGCTTCTAAAATGTTTAGTCTTCTAGCTTAACAAACAAGTCCAAGAATGTAGGCAAAAAGCACTAAGAATACAGAAGTTGTAAAAAAGGTATAACGGGTATAAAAGAAAAGGCAAAAAATCATCATGGCATCATTTCCACCCTTTTAGAGACTAACAAAATTCTACTTTGTTTAGTCTTTATATTACTCACAGAACCGTTTTATACAACTGGCTGCTCTACACTCTATTATGCAGATAATAACTACAATTAGAGCTATTGTAAATGTTTTTTTTTACTCAGGCCCAGTTTGGTAACTATGAGGTGAGGGTATCAAAAATATGATCAAATTTTAAGGTGTTATTTCTAGAAGCTACTTTATGTAGAATTTGAGGCTTTTTCTAAATTTCATCTAAATCTTTATCCATTTTCTCACTTTGGTTTACATAAGAACTTTGGATACATTTTGGACTACAGTTTTATGCAAATTATGGGGTGAACTTTGAACTATGGTTACTAGTTGGGTAAACAGAAAACGTAAAAAACAGTTTAAACTGCATCTTTCTGATTTGTATCAGTCTGTTTTCTTGGTGATTTTGGGAGCAGAAGCTTTCTTCGCTCTGGAGTAGTGAATTCATGGTTTCTTGCTAGTAACTTTGACTGCAGTAAAAGTGGTCAGCAAAACTTGGAATGGTCCCTTCCACTTGGCTTGCAAGGGGTCACTGTCTCACTACTTGATGTAGACCTAATTTCTAGGCCGGAACAGATGACCAGGTGTGTTTAATCTTATTGGAAAACATGACGAATCTCTGGAGCTTCTGCAAAATGAAACTCAGAGCTATTAAATAGTTCTGTAAATCATTTTTATTTTTCATATTAATTTCTTTTGGGATGTGTGGAACTTGGTATGGCTTGCTATATAATATTTCATAGGGACTGATGTTGTCCCTTCGCCTTGGCTGTATGCGGATTCTTAGCAGGCTATAGGCAGGGCTTGAACCCATCTCATGGATGTCTCTTGACAAATTTTGCAAATATGGGTTTTGAGGGTTTCATTCATGTGTTTAACTTTACTACTTGCCTGGGGCCTGTATGGTGTGTGCAGGTCTCAGGTAAGTCTTAAAATCTTGCTAACTTCTTTAACTACTGTTGCAACAAAATGTGGTCTCTTATCTGATGACATTCCCAAAGGAACTCTAAATCTTGGTATTATATGATTGAGCAAAGCTTTCACTACTTATTTTGCTGTGTTTGTGTGACAGGGGAACGCTTCAGGCTATCTACTGAAGGTGTCAACTAGTTATAGGATATACTTGCATCTCTCTTTGCGTGGCATCTTAGCAAAATTTATTTGCCAATAATTTCCTGGGAGATTTCTTGTTTTTGTTACTCATAACACAACTCTCTTGCTTGTGTCAGGGTTGTTTTTACAGCAGGTTTCACACTTGCTTGTTACAGATTGTACAATATCAGTCATCTCTTTCTTTATTACTACTTTCTTCAGATGTTTTAAAAGATTTTTTGTTCTCTAATGTGTACTTTCATGCTCTCGGGCTATTTCTCGAAGGATCAGGGGTGGAACTACAACTTGTCTTACTGGGGTAACAGCTTACTTTCTTTGATTTTAGCTTTAAGGAACTTAATTAATTTGTGATCCCTCTGATCGTATTTTGGGGTAAATGATGATAAATCTCTCTCTTTCTGTGGTACTACTGCAAAAATGCTTTTTTCTGCAATCCCCCTTGCTGTTTCGTCAGCAAAACAATTTCTCAGTTCAGGGGCTGTTTTCTTTTTTTGATGACTCTTGCAATGCATGATAGTCACTTCTGTAGGCTTTTAAATGCTCTGTAAAAGTGCAAGAATCTGTTTAGCATGCTTAACTTCATTACTTTGAGCAGTTAGCAGGCTACGTTTTTTTTTAAATAGCTCAGTGGGCATGAATAACACTGAAGGCATATTTGGAATCAGTCTATATGTTCACTTTCTTCTCTTTGCTCAGTTCTAGAGCTCTCGTTAGTGCAATGAGTTCAGCTTTCTGTGATGATACATCTGGAGGCAAGGCTTTTGCTTCAATGACTTTATCTGAGGTGGTTACAGCATAACTGGTTATCTTACTGTTTCTCATGAAGCTGCTCTCATCAGTATACAATTCTCAGTCTTTAGCAGGGGGGTCCCGGGTGCAGGGGATCCAGCCAGAGTCACAACACGAACACCAATACGATTTGAGCATCGTGCTCCAGTTTTATTGTTTACTTACACCAAGTTATACTTTGCAAAGTTCATGCCCCATTCCCACAAAACAGCCTCTAAGCAGTGGGGGAGCTGACCAGTGTATACCTTTTCCCAAGGCTGTTCAAGGCTGCCGGCTAGCAGGTGCCTTGCAAGCCTATCTTCAGCCTGAGGCCCTGTCAGGGGTACTTCTGCAACAACCCTGGGGTGCCCAAGCTCTCCCGGGGTATCATATGCCCCCGTTCCACAAGGAATTCCTCTACATCAGTCTGGATTTTTCAAAGGAACATCTTTCAGGTCTGGTCTGCTGGAATAAGTTTCTTCTATTGTCTGCAAATAATCATGCTCAGGCACACTGTCAATTAACATGGATGATAAAAACATTGCAGGGTTTACTACAGAAGTTGTTTTTAGAGTAACATCATCTTGTTCTAACAATACAGATTGGTATTTGAGCATTTTGTTAGGGGATAGCTAGTGTTTCTCTTTTTGCTCTAGTATATTTATCACTGCATGAGGTACATACATGACAATGTGTTGCTTAAGGGTCAATTTATGGACTTTTTGTATCAGAAGGACTGTTGCTGCTACAGCTTTTAAGCATCTTGGCCAACTCTGGGCTACATTGTCTAGTTGTTTTGAAAAATAGGCTACAGCTCTTCGCTGGTCTCCAAGGTGCTGTGCTAGTACTTTCAGAGCAACATTCAGTCGCTCATGTGTAAAGAGTTCAAAAGGTTTAGTCAAGTCTGGCAGCCCCAGAGCTGGGGCTGACATCAGGGAATGTTTTAGCTGTTTAAATGTAGCCCTGGCATTTTCTGTTTACATGATTGTCACTTTTTCAGCTGCTTTAAGGACTTCATATAAAGGTCTTA
The DNA here is from genome assembly GCF_009650955.1 of Corvus moneduloides. Taxonomy (NCBI): domain Eukaryota; kingdom Metazoa; phylum Chordata; class Aves; order Passeriformes; family Corvidae; genus Corvus; species Corvus moneduloides. The sequence continues at coordinate 9,180,378 of NC_045510.1, read as the reverse complement.
CTAGTAGACCGTAGTTTGATATCTATAGGTAACACTAATTTACTATTCTTAGGAAGGTTTGCATCTATTTTATGGTATGGAGCTCTGGAAGTCGACAGATGGCTTCGTTTCGTTCTCTGCTGAGTTGTCAATGTCTACGGAAAATTTCCAGGCATAGGTATACTACTGTTTCTTTGGCAACTTGTGCATTGTTTTTCGAGACTCGATACCCACTTTGGCTGTTGTAAAAAGGTATAACAAGGGTAGAAAAGAAAATGCAAAAAATCATCATGGCATCACCAAAGTAATCCTGTATGCTTCTGGCAAGAGACTCACTGCGTGGAAAGGTTGCTTCAGACACTGTTGGGAGGAAAGGTATAAAAGCAGAAGAATGGTGAGAAGGATGGTAGATTTGCTCAAGGGACCTTGTAGCTGGGAATGCCAAGGCCTGGAGAATAACAGTGTGGGAAACCCCATATATTATGCCTACTGCTGTTTATCTTCCATCTGTTTTGAGAAGTAGAATCTCTGTGTAGAGATAATATGTCTTTGAAGAGACTTGGAGGCCCTCTCACAGGCATGCTTGAGCTCCCTATTTTGGGAGAAAGAAGATCAAAGCTCAGAAATCATAAAAAATACAGAAATCACAGCATGGTGGTAAACTACGTGTGTGTGGGCCCTTGATAAATGGGTGCAAACAGCAGCCCCACCGCCTACTAGCATGGACTGTGCCTGACGGTGCTGTGTTCCTGCTTGTGTGTCTCTGCCCAGGTGTTGCTTCAGGATCCTCTGGATAGCGAGGTAATGAGATAAATTTACTCTGCATTTCAGCCATGTTTTTGTGGTTATTCCGGCTGCCTGCCTGTGTCAACTCACACAGACATGGAACCGGGTACAAAGGGAAAGGCCTGAAAGAAAGGGAGTATTGCAGCATTAAGAACTGCAGCATTCCCTTGCCATGGTCTGACTAGGAAGTTTACCCCACCCCCAGCTTCTGCCCTCCCATTTGCCATCACAGAACCGGGTTTTGGCTTGGTGTCAGCCCTTTTGTGCCCTGGGGAGTCCTGCAAAGCTAAAACCCATGGTCTCTCAGAGCAGACACGGGGGGGGGGGGGGGGGAAGCTCCTCATACACACTGGAGCTGTGGGTGCAGGCTAGCAATTGATGAGCTAAACTGTCCACAGTTTGAAACACAGGTATCCTGGTTTTGGCTGGGTTAAGAGTTCATTTTCTTCTCAGTAGCTGGTACAGTGCTGTGTTTTGGATTCAGTATGAGAATAATGCTGATAACACACTGATCTTTTGGTTGTTGCTGAGCAGTCCTTACCCTGAGTCAAGGGCTTTTCAGTGTCTCATGCTCTGCCAGTGAGGAGCTGCACAAAAGAAACCAGGAGGGAGCACAGCTGGGACAGTTGACCTGAACTGGCCAAAGGGATATTCCACACCATAGAAATCATGCACAATATATAAACTGGGAGAGGTACTAAGAAGGGAGGCCAATCATGTTTTGGGGACAGCTTTTGGCATCAATCAGCACATGATGAGGAACTGTATTGTGCATCGCTTGTTTTTCTTGGGTTTTATATCTCTTTTAAAAATAATTTATTATTATATTTTACTTTGTTTCAATTATTAAACTGTTCTTATCTCAGCCTACAAGTTTTAGTTCTCCTCCCCATTCCACCAGGGTGGGGAGGAGGTGGGGGAGAATGAGCAAGCAGCTGTGGTGCTTAGTTGCCAGTTGGGCTTAAACCACGACAGTCCTTTTTAGTGCCCAATGTGAGGCTCGAAGGGTTGAGATAACAACAGATCTGACCAGAGCATGTTAAAACAAGAATGTTATAAACATTCATTGTACTGGTTTTATAGTTGCAGGTTACAATGTAGATTTATTTGCTCTCACAGTTGTTATGTTTTGTCTCAGGGTTGTGTTCTGTAATACCGGTAATACCTTACTTGCAGTATGTGTTCCCTGGTGTAATGCTTATTGTCCTTGGGGCCTGGGCTAAGACTATCATTGTGGGGTACTTTTTAGTATTGGCTTATGATATGACAATGTCGCTGGTCGGGACACCAATCTGGTGTATGTATTCAGTATTGCAGGTACCTCTGTACTTTGGGAGTAATCTACTGGGAACGATTAATAATCACATCTTCAGCCTTTTCTCCTCAGAGGAACAACATATGGGGGAGACACCTTCCTACATCTTTCTTCCCTCCTTCTTTCTTTCCTTCCTTCCTTCTCCTCCAGGCTGATAGCAGTAGTGTTTGAGAACTTTGAAGATTTTGAATACCTTTGAAACTAATCCGGTCTTTTTGCTAGGAGCCAGCATGTTGCTGCATATGGTTCTGGTCTTCTTTAAGGGATGTCCAGTACACCTTGAATCGACTACCCCAGGGGTGGAAACACAGCCTTACCATCTGGCATGGGCTGATCCAGACTGTACTGGAACAGGGTGAAACTCTAGAACACCTGCGATACAGTGATGACATCATTGTGTGGGCGTCATAGTTACAGAGATAAGAGGAAGAGTTTAACATTAAGGGTGACCCAAAATCATGTATTCCATATCTTCTCTACGTCAAACCCGCCCAAGTTCGTTTACTGTCTCTTTAAGACCCGCTGCCGGGAAGCGGAACTTCTGCGCTTTAGCCCAGTTCACGGAAGGGGGAGGAGGGTGGGGGTGGGGGAGGGTCCCTTTAAAACGGGCAACAGAGATATAGAGGGCTCTCTTTTGTTCTTTCTGGGCTCCCGAAGGGGTTGCCTCAGGCAGGTCTCCAAGTCACAACCCAGGAAGCTTTATTTCGCAATCCGAGGCTACTTTGAAGTGTATTTCGCAACACCTTCGCTGTGGCTGCTTGCTGTTTTGTAGAGGAGGGGCCAGAGCCGCTCTCCACGAAAATTCCAGCTGCCTGCCGTTTGCCAAGGAAGGGGGGGGCGAGGCTTGCCCGAAGCTGCCGGAGACACTTCTTCGGACTTTTTCGCCGCTGCCCACAGCTGTTACTGCCGACGGGACCTTCGCAGCCTCGGGAAATGGTATTTCGCAACCCCCAACTGTCGACCGGACCGCTGCCTCCGGGAGAGTCCCTGTCGGGTGGCATGGAGCGAGCAGCTCGGCAGCATTGACTCTTGTTTTTGGAAAAAAAAAAAATTCTTCCAGGTTTTGGCTTTGTCCCTGTCCCCCGTTGGTTGTTGTTTGGGGAAGGAGGGAGCTCTGTAACCGTGGAGGCTCAGTTGCTGTGTTGTTTTTCCTTTGTTCTTTCTTTCAGTCACGTGGTCTGAAGAAGGCGGCTTCTTCGCCATATTGTTTTCTTTGGGGGAGGGGGAGGGCAGGATTCAGCATTTTTGTATCTAGTGGTTATTGCTGTTATCTTGGTTGTTGCTGTTGTTCTTAGTAGTAAACTTTATTTTTTCACTTATATTTTCTCGTATTCGTCTTTCCTTATTGGTGAAAGGGGAGTGGTTAAAACTAAGGGGCGGTAACTCATTGTGGAGTCTCTGCCCTGTATAATTGTCTTAAATTATACAGTGGGGCAACACAGAAGAAGTTTTTGAGAAAGAGAAGAAAATAGACTAAATAATTCGGAAAAATGGTTTTGCCATAAAACAGTGTAAGGTAAAGGGACCTGCACAGGAGATCCAACTTTTAGGAATAAAATGGCAAGTTGGATGTTGTCAGATCCCAATGGACATTATTAATAAGATAACAGCGATGTCTCCACCAACTAACATAAAAGAAACACAAGTTTTTTTAGGTGTTGTGGGATTTTGGAGAATGCACATTCCAAATTACAGCCTGATTGTCAGCCATCTCTATCAAGTGACCTGGAAGAAGAATGATTTCTGATAGGGCCCTGAGCCACGACAAGGCTTTGAAAAAATCAAGCAGGAGATAGTTTATGCTGTAGCCCTTGGGCCAGTCCAAGCAGGGCAAGATGTAAAAAATGTGGTTTGTACTGCAGCTAGGGAGAATGGCCCTACCTGGACCCTCTGGCAGAAAACACCAGGGGAGACTTGAGGTCGACCCCTATTGTTTTGGGGTTGGGGATGTCAGGAAAATTAATCCACAATGTCAGAGGTTTATGTCCAAAAAGGAGACAGAGGAGTCCTGTAACTTTATTCGAATAAAGGGAGAGGTCATGGGGTATTTCCCATGGGGTCCCTCATTGCTGGAGGACACAGCCTCCTTTTTATCCTAATTTCCCGGCTGCATTTCCCTCTCTATTTCCCCATTGAGGTACTTGAGAGGTACAGACTTCCCTGATTGCCTAATACAGACCACCTTTTTCTTTGTATCTCTGTTCTTTTTCTTTAAGTCCAGGAGTTTAGCACAGCCTTGGGTGAGCAACAGTCTGTCGATTAGTGAAATTCCTCTGGAATTTATGGTTCCTCCCATTGCTTCTTTCACCTATGAGTATCTGGCTTTATCTACCAGCAGACCCACAGTTTGTTTGTAAAGACACATCCCTCTCATTCCTTTCAGAGATACAGAGGATCTGAGGCCTGCTTTACTCCAACTGAAAAGGAGATGCTGGCAGCTTATGAAGGTGATGCCTTAAGAACCTAAAAATGAAACAGCACACACTTTCAAGATATTAGTATAGGAGGTAATATAAAGGTTGATCTTTATTGGAGGCCTCCAGGGGCAGATATTGAAAATGTCCACAAAAGCCCACCCCCCAAGGGGTGAATAGTTTTATAGGTTTAGTAAATTAGCATATTTGACAAAAATCACCAATTAGGAGCACAAGTGGTGATGCAATCTCCCCCTCCACCCCCAGTTCAAGCCCCTTCTAACTCCTCCCCCCTCAGATGGAAACTGAATTTGTTGATGAAAATGTGTCTTGAGCTGTTTTTCAGCCTTGATTTCTAAAGAGAACCAAGATAGGGTAGGGGCTTTGGAATATGTTTTGTCTTTCTGCCTATCAGGGCAGGGAAAAGTACTGGGAAAACTAGCTATGAATGCAATAATAGGCTACAGAGCTCCAAATATATGAGTAAAGAATACAGAGAATATATTAAAAAAAAAAAAAAAGGCAAAAATTCATCTGGCATCAAAGGTATCTGAACTGCTTTGGAGGTGATTGGCACTGAAGCACAGCTCCTCCTGGCACTCCAATTGCCAGTGCTGGGCTGGATGTTCAAAGGGAGGGTCTCCTCTGCACATCATGCAACAGATGCTACAGTGGGTCGTACTGATTACATAACAAGGTTGAATAGGTAATCCCAGTCATCCAGGAATCTTGGAAGTGATCGTGGACTGGCCAGAAATGGGTTGATTGTGGTCTGGGGACTGGGTTTGGCATTGGTCAGTGGATGATGAGCAATTGTATTGTGCATCACTCATTTTTCTTGGGTTTTATCACCTCTTTTAAAATTTACTATTATTTTTATTATTTTACTTTGTTTTAGTTATTAAACTGTTCTTATCTCAATCTACAAGTTTTCATTTTGATTCTCCTCCCCATTCCATTGGGGTAAGGTGTGTGTGTGGGAATGAGGGAGTGGCTGTGTGTGGTGCTTAGTTGCCAGCTGGGCTTAAACCAGGACAATGAGCTACACTGCTGGAGCTCTTTAGTGTGGCAGTTGAGATTTCACCCATCCTTCTACACAGCTTCCCTGCCCCTTCCTGCTCCTTGAGAAAGCTGGCTATACCAGGCTTGGGTCTGGGTAGGAAGAAGAGAAACCTCCAAGCTGTCTCAGGGTACAGGTTGTGGGTAGGGTTCTGAAAATACTCCTCTGACAGTAGCTTTGATCTGCTTCTCCAGGGCAGTGAGTTGACCAGGCCCCAGAGGAGCATCTCAAGTATGTTTGCTAGTAGCACTAATGTAGCCCTTGAAATTCAAATAGGCGTGCTCTAAAATATGAAACCTTTCTGTTGAAGACAGCAAAGCAACCCAGGAAAAATTTGTGGAAATACTCTTTGTTCCTGTTATGGATTTACACACACCAGTCACCATAACAGGGTGACTCTAGGATCCCGCTGATTAATGTAGGTTTCCAATTTCTCTTTTATTAGTTTTCAGGTTACAGCTTGAGCTGGTTGCCTCTGGGGAGGGACCCCTACCCCAGATCATGCCCCCCAGTTATACCTGTACCACCCAGCACCCGATCCCCAAGTCCAATCACTTAATTCTGGTCAGTAGTCTCTTGATTTCTTATTGGTTTTCACTGTTGCTGAGCTGGCCTTCTTCTGAAGTTACCTCATTCTCTTGGAATGGTTTCCTTGGTCCTTATCGTCTTCATTTTGCTCACATCTGCCGGATTCAGCTAGTTCTGTGCTAGTAGCATTAGTTTTATCAAAAATTTTATTCTCGCTCAGCTCTTGCAGCCTAAAGCTTCAATTACTTTAGTTATTAGTGCTAAGCTGCTAATACAAAATGAGACTATTCAAAGAGAAGAATACAGTTAATTAAATTCCTTCTATAACAGTCCTCCCTTTGTTTTGTTTTTGGGCATTCCTGCCCATCTACAGTTGGTCTTGTATGAGGACTCTGATACCCTTGTATAGATTTCATAAGAATATTCTGCAAACAATCCCAAATACAAGTAAAAACACAGCAGGCTATCAGAAGCATAATAACCACAGGTAAAAGATTTTTTAGCAATGAACTAAATGATGATAATGCCCATCTATAGGAGAAGTGTCTACGAAGGATGTCTGAACTTCAGGTGGCTCTCTTGAAAGCTGTTTATTGCATAGGCAAAGTTACAGCAGTCCAGGGAGTGGGTATCCAGAGACAGCCCTACAGCTGTCAGCTACAGCTTGTGGGCATACCTGAAGTTGCTTTCTGTTCAAGATACAAAGCATTATATACTTTGCTGAGTATCTTAATACATGACAACCAATAAGCACCATACACAATACCTTTACATTTGCCTATAGCCTATCATAGCTACTACCATTACCATATTATAGTCATTATCAAATCACAAGAGTAAGTATGTTACAATTTAAGCTTACAATGGAAAATTCTCAGACTTTTCTTCTGCCTGCCACATTGACATTTCTTGTTTGCCTGCAATATCTCTCTTTTTGGTAAAAACATGTTTTCTATTTACTTATGCTCTTCTTGAGACTTATTTACTTATGCTCTTCTTGAGACTTATTTACTTGGTGAAAAACATGTCTTTGTTTGTAATCACATACCTTTGCCCTAATCATAAAAATCTCCTTCCAACTCATCTCCCACCTTTGCCTTCTCAGTTATTCAGTGATCACTGGTTCAGCAAAACATCTTTATATCAAAACTTGCTTTCATTTCTATCTCATCCTCAGTTTCTACATTCAGAGATCTTTCTGCCAAGCCTACATATCTGTGAAACTTTCTTACCAAACTTTCATCCTTCCCAACACCCATCCAGAGAGCAAGTTTTGTAACTATTTTCAGGGGGCTTGTATGCACTTTGGGCTTCTTTGTGGGTAGTTAGGTTGGCCACATGATGGGCCAACAACATAAAGGAATTGCATTCCTTATAACTATAAACAGGGAGGTATTAATAAAAGCAGTAAAGAAAGGTATTGTACTAACAGTTTTGAGAATAACCCTCAGAGAATGGGGTTGCTGATGTATGGTTGAGTCTGTTTTGGTGATGGTTTGTCCACTGTGTTACGATCCGGTTTGTTATGAATGTATTGTGATGTTGGCTTTTTGCAAGTTACATAATGTTAGAAAAACTTTACCTAGGTTCTGTAATGTAATACATGATATAGAATGTCTATTGTTTATGTAGTCAATTTAGAAAAGATAGGCAGAGAAAGTCTTCACATTCCTGGAGTGTCTTATTTTTGTTGTTCTAGCAGTCTTTTTAGTGTTTGATGCTTTCTTTCTGCGATGGCTTGGCCTGTGGGCAAATGAGGGATGCCAGTGATGTGATCCACACCCCACTCATTCATGAATGTTTTTAACTCTGCAGAGGTATATGCTGGGCCACTGTCAGTTTTTATTTTATTTGGTGTCCCCAACACAGCGAAGGCCTGTACCAGGTGGTTGATGACATCTTTGGCCCTCTCCCCATGGTGGGCTGAGGCAAAGGTTGTGCCAGAAAAGGTATCCACAGAAACATGAATGTATTTCTGGCGGCCAAATTGGGGGAAATGGGTGACATCTGTTTGCCATACCTCACAACTGCCTAGGCCTCAGGGGTTAAGCCCTTGACCTAATGATGGAAGCTGATGATTTTGGCAGTTGGGGCATGTTGCCACAATGGCTTTCGCTTGGTCTCTAGTGAGGTGGAACATTTGAATGAGAGCTGGAGCATTCTGATGGAACATTGCATGGCTCAGCTGGGCTTGCTGGAATCTGGTAGGCAGATTCGCTAACTCGATGGGCATAGCTAGGGCATCTGCTCTCCTGTTCCCTTCGGCAATAAATCCTGGCAGGTCAGTGTGTGATCTCACATGCATGACATAGAATGGTTGCTTTCGGTGGGAGATCAGTTGAATCAGTTTCGAAAGCAAGTTATGAATTTTTGGGTTTGCAACCTCCTTTAGTAAGGCTCTCTCTGCCCTGGAAACTACACCTGCTACATAGGCAGAGTCAGTTATCAAATTAAATGGTTCACTGAACCGCTCAAATGCTCTGACCACGGCTGCAAGTTCTGCCACTTGTGGGGATCCTTCAACTACCTGCACATCAGACTCCCACTTTTGAGTGCGCTTCCTGTACCTTACAGATGGACTGTCTCGCCTCCTCTGTTAGATGCCTAGGTGATGTGAGGTCATCTTTCCCTCACAGGAGGTTGAACAGAGGAGCGAGATCTTCTGTCATCAGCCCTAGGAGTGGCCTCACCCAATTTATGTACCAGCAGAGCTGGTGGAGTTCCTGCAAGGTCTTAGGGTTATCATTAATTTTGACTTGTTGGGGAACTACAGTCTGTTCATGGATTTTTAGTCCAAGGTATTTAAATTGAGAGGTTTTCTGGGCCTTTTCAGCCTGGATTTCAAATCCATTTGCCTCTAAGGCCTCGATTACCTTCCCCAATGTCCAGTCTAAATACTGCTGGTTAGGAGCACACACCAAAACATCGTCCATATAATGGAGCATTATTGCCTTTGCTTCTAACTTTCTGATGGGGGACAGAATGCGAGCTACATACCACTGGCAGATGGTGGGTGAGTTCTTCATGCCTTGTGGCAGAACTCGCCACTGGTAGCGCTTCATGGGAGCCTTTCGGTTGATGGAAGGTACCGAGAAGGCAAACCGGGGTGCCTCATCTGTGTGTAGTGGGATCTGGAAGAAACAGTCTTTAATATCAATGACTGCTACCTTCCACTGCCTGGGGAACATGGAGGGTGAAGGCATTCCGGGCTGCAGGGGTCCCATGTCCTCAATGATTGCATTTATTTTCCGCAAGTCCTTTAGGAGGCGCCACTTGTGTTTCCCCGGATTTTTGATTACAAATACTGGGGAGTTCCAAGGGCTGTTACATGGTTCGATATTTCCTTTTTCCATTGTTCCTCCACAAGTGTGGTGAGCACCTTTAATTTGTCGTTTTTCAAAGGCCACTAATCCGTCTAGACGTGTTTGTCAGTGATCCATTTTAGTTTCTGGAAGGGGTGCTCCGCAGTGGCCTTTACTAAAAATTTTGGGGTTGAGATGGAATTTCGACTCGAGCCCCCCACTGGGACATGAGATCCCTGCCCTACAATGTAAATCCAGGGTCAATTACAAAAGGACGGACTGATGCTATCTGTCCCTCTGGACCCTCAATTTGGACAACTGCCCTGCTTCTCTGGGCAGATATAGATCCCCCCACACCCATCACTATACCTTCTGCCAGCTGCAGCTCCCAGTGTGACGGCCAATTGTGGGAAGAAATGACTGTCACATCTGCTCCCGTGTCCATCATTCCTGCCAGGCTGATGTCCGAGCCTTGGCAAGACAGTTTGCAGTTAAGCATGATGTACTAGTTTGAAAACAAACCAGTGGGAGGCACCAAGTCAGAATAACAATTTAATGGGGAAGTTAAAGAAAAGGAAAGAAAAAATCTAAAAGAAAACACTGGTTCAAACTAACAGAGTCAAGATACAACCTGAGTCCCTGTTAGGCAGGGTGGTGGTAGCAGTCTGGTAGAATGGTGGCTGCAGTCCTCTGAAGCGGTGATCCTGTAGAAAAAAGGGTCTGCTCTTCCTCAGAAGGTCCAGTGGTGGCTGTGTAGCTCCTGTCCTCTGGAAATCCAGTGGAAAGGCATTGTCTTTGGTGTTCAGTCTCAGCTTATATCCATGATGGGATGCTTGGTTCCTCCCTCTGGGTGGAGCATCTCACAATGGGGTAATGAGTCATGAGGCCAAGTGTTGATTAGGCTCATTAACAGAAGATAGTCCGGAGGGAGTTATCTCTGAGTCATGCAGCAGGACAATGATGGGCCATTAACAGAAAGATAGTCTGGGGGGAGGAGGCAAGGAAACACTGCCCCACCTGATTTCAACACCTCATAAGGATGGTAATAGAATACACTGCAACCCAGGACATTATCCACCCCTTATTCTATTACCATCTACATCATCCCAAATCAATACCTTCTTTAAACTCTACACACACACACATACATACATATATATACAATGAAACCCTACACACAGTTCTCACCTAAGATTAGGTCTCCTTGTGGTACACAACGGGTTTCCCCATCTTTTTGCATTACCCACCAAGTACAACCAGGTCCTTGAGCAAAGACAATCCCACGGATGGGTTTGCCTTTGCCTGAGGTGGGATTAATCCAAACAGTCTTTCCTAAAATACCCCTCAGGTGGACCGCAGGGACTCTATCTCCATCCACTGTGTGCAAGGGTTCAGACTCTGCGGGACCAGCTCGATTGATGGACCCTCGGATATTGACCATCCAGGTGGCCTTTGCTAAGTTTACTTCCCAATTTTTGAAGGTCCCCCCACCAAGTGCCTTTAGGGTGGTTTTAAGTAGTCCATTGCAGCGTTCAACTTTTCCGGCAGCTGGTGCATGATAAGGAATATGATATATCCATTCGATACCGTGTTCTCTGGCCCAGGTGTTGATGAGGCTGTTCTTAAAATGAGTCCCGTTGTCCGACTCAATCCTGTCAGGGGTGCCATGTCTCCACAGGACTTGCTTTTCCAGGCCCAGGATGGTGTTCCGGGCTGTAGCATGAGGCACAGGGTAGGTCTCCAGCCATCCAGTGGTTGCGTCAACCATGGTCAACACGTAGCGCTTGCCTTGGCGGGTTTGGGGAAGGGTGATGTAATCAACCTGCCAGGCTTCCCCATACCTGTACTTTGACCATCGTCCACCGTACCACAGAGGCTTCACCCGCTTGGCCTGTTTGATTGCAGCACAGGTCTCACAACTGTGGATGACCTGTGAGATGCTGTCCATGGTAAGGTCCACCCCTCGGTCATGGGCCCATCGGTATGTTACATCTCTCCCCTGATGACCAGAGGCATCATGGGCCCAATGAGCTAGGAATAATTCTCCCTTGTGCTGCCAGTCCAGATCCACCTGTGATACTTTCACCTTGGCAGCTCGGTCCACCTGCTCGTTGTTGCGATGCTCTTCATTAGCCCGACTCTTGGGTACGTGCGCATCCACATGTCGAACCTTCACGGTCAGCTTCTCTACTCGGGCGACGATGTCCTGCCAAATCTCAGCGGCCCAGATGGGTTTCCCTCTGCGCTGCCAGTTGGCCTTTCTCCAGCGATCCAGCCATCCCCACAGAGCATTAGCTACCATCCATGAGTCGGTGTAGAGATAGAGCCTCGGCCACTTCTCTTGTTCACCAATATCCAAAGCCAGCTGGACGGCTTTAAGCTCTGCAACCTGACTCGATCCACCTTGTCCCTCGGTAGCTTGTGCAACTCGTCGTGTGGGGCTCCATACTGCAGCTTTCCACTTCCGGTTAGCGTCTACAATTCGGCAGGAACCATCAGTGAAGAGGGCATAACGTCTTTCAGTCTCCGGTAGCTCATTATATGGTGGGGCTTCCTCAGCACGAGTCACTTGCTCTTCCTCTTCTTCAGAAGATAATCCAAAAGTCTCACCTTCAGGCCAGTTTGTTATAATTTCTAGAATCCCAGGGTGATTCGGGTTTCCAATACGGGCACGCTGTGTGATGAGGGCGATCCATTTGCTCCATGTGGTGTCGGTGGCGTGATGCGTGGAAGGAACCTTTCCCTTGAACATCCAACCCAGCACCGGTAGTCGGGGTGCCAGAAGCAACTGTGCTTCAGTGCCGATTACCTCTGAGGCAGCTTGGACTCCTTCATAGGCTGCCAAGATTTCCTTCTCTGTGGGAGTGTAGTTGGCTTCAGACCCTCTGTAGCTTCGGCTCCAGAATCCCAGTGGTCGACCTCGAGTCTCACCAGACACCTTCTGCCAGAGGCTCCAGGACAGACCATTGTTCCCGGCTGCAGAGTAGAGCATGTTCTTCACCTCTGGTCCTGTCCTGACTGGGCCAAGGGCTACCGCATGAGCGATTTCCTGCTTGATCTGGGCAAAGGCTTGCTACTGTTCGGGGCCCCAGTGGAAATCGTTCTTCTTGCGGGTAACCAGGTAGAGAGGGCTCACGATCTGGCTGTACTCGGGAATGTGCATCCTCCAGAAACCTATGGCGCCTAGGAAAGCTTGTGTTTCCTTCTTGCTGGTCGGTGGAGACATCGCAGTGATCTTATTGATGACCTCAGTGGGAATCTGACGTCGTCCATCTTGCCACTTTACTCCCAGGAACTGGATCTCTTGGGCAGGTCCCTTGACTTTGCTCCTTTTGATGGCAAAGCCAGCTTCCAGGAGAATCTGGATGATTTTTTCTCCTTTCTCAAACACTTCCTTTGCTGTGTTTCCCCACACGATGATGTCATCGATGTATTGCAGATGTTCTGGAGCCTCACCCTTTTCCAATGCAGTCTGGATCAGTCCGTGGCAAATGGTGGGACTGTGCTTCCACCCCTGGGGCAGTCGGTTCCAGGTGTATTGCACACCCTTCCAGGTAAAAGCAAACTGGGGCCTGCATTCTGCTGCCAAAGGAATGGAGAAGAAGGCATTGGCAATGTCAGTCGCGGAGTACCACTTCGCTGCTTTGGACTCCAGCTCGTACTGAAGTTCCAACATGTCCAGCACAGCGGCGCTCAATGGTGGCGTGACCTCATTCAGGCCACGGTAATCCACCGTCAGTCTCCATTCTCCACTGGACTTATGCACTGGACATATAGGGCTGTTGAAAGGTGAATGGGCCTTGCTGACCACCCCTTGGCTCTCCAGTTTGCGAATCATCTCATGGATGGGAACCACAGAGTCTCTGTCGGTGCGGTATTGCCGACGGTGCACTGTTGCTGTGGCGATTGGCACCTGTTGTTCTGCAACTCTTAGCAGTCCCATGGCAGAGGGGTCATCTGAGAGGCCAGGCAATGTACTCAGTTGCTTGATATCTTCTGTCTCCACAGCAGCTATCCCAAAAGCCCAACGATGTCCTTTTGGGTCCTTGAAATATCAATTTCTGAGATAGTCTATGCCTAGAATGCATGGGGCCTCCGGGCCAGTCACGATGGGGTCTTTCTGCCACTCGTTCCCAGTTAAACTCACTTCAGCTTCCAGTACAGTCAGCTGCTGGGATCCTCCTGTCACCCCAGAAATAGAAATGGGTTCTGCTCCCACATACCTTGATGGCATCAAAGTACATTGAGCACCGGTGTCAACCAAAGCAGTGTATTTTTGTGGGTCAGATGTGCCAGGCCATCGGACCCACACAGTCCAAAAGACCCGATTCTCCCTTTCCTCTACCTGGCTAGAGGCAGGGCCCCTCTATTCCTGGTCATGTTGCATGTTTCTCCCTTCTGGTGAATACGTTCCTGAGGTCCCTTCAAGAGGATTGGTCATATTATCATTCCGGTACCGTCTGGAGTTCTGTGTGCGAGAGACCGGAGCAATACTGACTCTAGATGTGCTTCTTGTGGTAGTTGTCCCTTTTTTTAGTTCACGTACCCGAGCTGCTAAGGAGGAGGTGGGTTTTCCATCCCACTTACTCATGTCTTTTCCATGTTCCTGAAGGAAAAACCAGAGGTTACCTCGTGGGGTGTATCCTCTCTCCCTGGTTGGGGGACGCTGGCTCCTAATGGCAGAGACTCTTGTTGGTTCTGGCGAGATCAGGTAAATCTCTTCCTTAAGTTCCTTTTTCAATTTCTGATGGCCTTCTTCAATCAAGCTCCGGACTTGCTCAGCCGAAAGACTTGTTTCCACGGATGAGACATGGGTGTGAAACGGGGCTGTGACAGTGTCCTCGTAAATCCTCAGTTTGTTCACCAAGACGCCCACCCTGTCCTCGCCTTCCCTCCATTGCAGCGTTGCCAGGTAACGGGAGTATATCTCTGGTCCAAGGCGTGCAAACCTCAACCACATCTGTGACGTGCACTGGACACCATCTGGGCTCTTAGGAAATCTCTCATCTTCTGAGAAAATTATTTCCAGCACAGCCAATTCCCTCAGGCACCGAATACCTTGTTCCATTGTGCTCCATTTTCCTTGGTGCACCTGGAGGTCCTCTTTACAAAGGTACCTGTCCCTTACACTTGTCAGCAGTCGCCGCCAGAGGCTGAGAGCTTCTTGGGTTCTCCCAATCCCCTGGTCAATGACCACATCCCGGGACAGAGATCCCAGTTGCCTGGCCTCACTTCCATCCAGAATGGTGTCATTGGCTGCAGCGTCCCAGATGCGGAGCAGCCAGGTCAGGATAGACTCGTTTGTCTGGCAGGTGAATTCCCTCCGCAGGTCATGCAGCTCACCCAGGGATAGTGATCGAGTGATGATCTCTGGCTCTGCTTCTTCTGCTGGGTGCGAAGGTCCTGCTGCATCCTCGTCAGTCACTATGCGGACTGATTTGCTTATTGATTTCTTCTTCTGAACGGGGGCAACTGCAATTGGTTTAGGCTGTTCTGGTTCAGTGATGGTTTGCGTGGGGACGCTGACAGTGCTTTTGGTTCCCTTCTCTGTGTCAGTCTGCGTGGACATGGACGCTGTTGCTTTGCATTTGGTTCCTTTCTCCTCTGTGTCAGTCTGCGTAGCCATGGTGTTTGTTGCTCTGCTCTTTTCCCCTCCCTCATCCTGAGGATGCTGTGCCATAGCTTTGATTCTAAGCATGGTGTACATGGTGCAGGCTGTACAGAGAAGACAAAGCAGAATAGGACAGCAAGTTTATGCCGTCTTTGACATCCAGAGGGAATTCAATATTTCCAAAAACTGCTGTGCCTGGCCTGAAAGGCTGGAAGAAACCACTCTCTACTCCTCCCACCAGGGGATGGGTGCGATTGTTGAGGAGATCCCAGACATAGGAGCCCAGACTAGGACAGCCAAACAAAACTGAGTATATACTCCGAATGGTATTCATCGCCTCGCAGGTTATTATGCTATAGACATAATAAACCATTAAAGCAATTCTCATACCATTCCCTGGTTTTAACAGCAGTAATGCTACAGGCAGGTAGTTCCCCATGTGAGGAAAAATATACAGCAAGATACAGTACCCATGTAGACAAGCTGAGCACCATGGTGAATAGGTTTCCATTAACACAAAATTGTAATTCTGACTTTCTCTCAGAGCTGGCCTCACATTAGGCGCCAAATTATGTACTAGTTTGAAAACAAACCAGTGGGAGGCACCAAGTCAGAATAACAATTTAATGGGGAAGTTAAAGAAAAGGAAAGAAAAAATCTAAAAGAAAACACTGGTTCAAACTAACAGAGTCAAGATACAACCTGAGTCCCTGTTAGGCAGGGTGGTGGTAGCAGTCTGGTAGAATGGTGGCTGCAGTCCTCTGAAGCGGTGATCCTGTAGAAAAAAGGGTCTGCTCTTCCTCAGAAGGTCCAGTGGTGGCTGTGTAGCTATTGTCCTCTGGAAATCCAGTGGAAAGGCGTTGTCTCTGGTGTTCAGTCTCAGCTTATATCCACGATGGAATGCTTGGTTCCTCCCTCTGGGTGGAGCATCTCACAATGGGGTAATGAGTCATGAGGCCAAGTGTTGATTAGGCTCATTAACAGAAGATAGTCCGGAGGGAGTTATCTCTGAGTCATGCAGCAGGACAATGATGGGCCATTAACGGCAAGATAGTCTGGGGGGAGGAGGCAAGGAAACACTGCCCCACCTGATTTCAACACCTCATGAGGATGGTAATAGAATACACTGCAACCCAGGACACATGAGTTTGTCGTTCCCAACTACCTCAGCCCAGAAGACAGAGGGGTTGTAGTCCTGTGACGGACTAGTGGGCATGAGAATACTTTGGGCTACAACCTGGTTAGCAGCAAGAAAACAGGGGGGTTTAACACACTGGATATTGACAGTAAAAAACCCTTGTGGCCCCACTTGAACAATTTCTGGTATAACACAAATGTCAGCTGGTGAATGTACAACATCTTTTAGCACAAACGGTATACAGTCTCTCAGGTTCTCGCAACTCACGACGATTCTCTGGGGTGTTACCGAGTCCATTTGAGTTGCAGTGGTCGTGGTAACCATTTTCCTGGTGGCAGTTTCATGATTTGTTCCCCCGCGTGGCCCTTCCAATCCATTCGGTCCTGTCAGTTTTTTAGCTGCATCCCATCAGCGGCAGGCGATGTCATTTGCCCTGGGGAGACAGCTTGGAAACCCTGATTAATTGGAGCCAGGGCTCGGCAATTTTGGGCTAAGTGCCCTGGTTTGCCACACCTGTGACAGACCCAATTAGCATTTCTTTTGTCCTGAGAGGCTGTAGTTTCAGCGGCAGCTTCAGTTCCTATTAAATTCCCCCTCGTTTTTAAATTGTGCTGGTTAATTGGCACTAATGTCCTGCAAGCACGAATCATTTGGTTTAGGGTAGGTGGAGGATCGAATGGAAGACCCAAAATCACTCTTTTACAAGCATCATTGGCATTAGTTTTTGCAATTTGCGTTATGCTCTCTTGTTTTCGGATCTTCCACTTGTCTTTCCACTACGAGTCTCAGGTTATCCACAAAATCAATAAATGGCTCATTTTGCAGTTGCTGAATCTCTGTATAATTCAATTGAGGTGCTAATTTAGGGGGCATCATTAAGAACGCTTGCTCTGCCGCTTGCTTTACAGCATTCAGGACTGGCTCTGGTGTATTTTGAGCCTGGGTCTGAGGCTTGGCTAATAACCCCTCACCGGTAAGGTGATCCATAGAAACCCCGCGTTGTTTGGATCCTGCAGTAAAATCAGGAGGACCTCTCCCAGTTTCTTTCTCCAACTTTCTTCCCACATTTGAAACTCGAATGGGGAAAGCAAGCAGGAGAAAATGCTTTTGACGTCATTTGGCACAATCACTGTACTGGTGAGAGTTATCTTAAGAAGGTTCTTAAAATACTGACTCTCCCTCCCAAATTCTTTCTGGGCTTTGCAAAGCTCTTTGAGCCCTGCAGAATCAAAAGGTTTCCATGTGGGATTATTGCCAGTTCGATCATGTGTTACAGGAGCAGCAAAGGGATAGGAGGGGGCTGAGGGGACTGCTGGACCCAATTTCAAGATGGCGTCGGTTCCAGTTTCTACCCCGTGGGAACTGGAAGAGGGGGCGTGGGAACCAGGAAGTCCTCCACAGGGGGCGGGGTTGGAGGACCAGGAGGCGTGGTCACAGGATGGGGAGGGATTCCCAACACAGGGGGCAGTACCCGACATGTGGGAGGAACCCAATGACGTCACCTCTGGGGGCGGGGATAGGAAAGGGTTAGGGGCAGGAGTGTGAAAGGGACTCTGGGAAGAAGAAGAGGGGGGAAGGGTGAACTGTGCCATGCGGTCTCCACCATTTTGTTGACACGTGGAGTGGGGGAGGGACAATGGCAAACAGCATTTAGAACAGTTTTCCGGGCTTACAACTGGGGAAGAGGGCGAGGGATACAGGGTTTGGGAAGGGGTTGAGGCAGCTTGGCCAGAGCTACCCCAACAGGGTGGCTGAAAAGACCGAGAGGGGTCAGAGAGAAGGTAGCAACTCTGTGACTCTGGGCATATCACCCCATTCGGTTTTTCCAACGAAAGGGAAGTGGGATGATGAGCAGGAGGGGAGGAAGGAGGGATATGGGAAGAACTGCGAGGGGATTTGTGCTTTTCTTTTACTTTCTGATCCATTTTATGCAAGTCCCTAAGGACTAGAACTAGAGGAAAGAATTTTTCTCCAGAGGAGTCCCCTTTTCGCTTTAAATCAGCAATCTTATCTCCCACAGCCTGCCAGAAGGCAGGAGATTTTAAATTTGCAGGAGACACTTGAGGAAGGTAAAAGAAAAGCCAGCGAACAAACTGTTTTAACAGACCCTTTGAAATTTTAAACCCACTAACTGAAAGGGATTTCACAACTTGGAGAAAAACCTCTCTTTGGGGCTGAGACAATTTTGATCCCATCTCTCTCTCAGCACTTCTTCCACCCACCACCCGCAAAATGAAAAAAGAAACAAAATATCAGGGACCGGGGATACACCAGTTCAGTTAAAAGGCGTCCGGTCCCAAACTAAAAGCACAGGTGGGGTTCTCCGAGGCACGGCTGCTCTCCAAAGTCAGTTCAGTGCCGAATCAGTGGGAGTTAGCAGCCTTCTCTCAGGGCACCGCTCCTAAAACAGAGCGGACTGCACCAAGAGGCGTTGGCAGCTCCAAAGTCGCTTCTTCTCACTGTCCACCAACAGCCACGACGTCGCAGGGATCCACTCGCGTGAGCCCCACACTTGGTGCGCCAACCTAATGCAGTTCTTGTGCTCGAAGCACGAGCTATGGCATGCCCCAGGTCAGAGACAGTCCAACTATGTTCTTCTGTGCGTTGCTGAAGCAACTTCGGCATCAGGAAAAGAGCTGCTGGCTGAGCTAGCTAGCTGGCTTCTTTGCAGAGGGAACACAGCAGAGCCGATGGTATCGGCTCACATTAGCTCGGAGACAAAGGAAGAGAGAGGCTGTTCTGGTCTGGCTCCTAACAGGTTTCTGTTAGAAGTTTCGCAACCCGAACAATCTCAGAAGGGATGGAATGCGATGGGATGCCTCCCCGAGGCTTGTCCTCAGTTTTATAGGCAATTTGAAAATTGTGGTGAAAGGGGAAAACAACCAATGAGTTACAAACCAGGGGGAGGATACAATTTAACAAGACCCACTGGGGGAAACTGAGAGGCGGGAGTTATAACAAAGAACCAATGAACAACGGAGTAACCGAGAATTTTCCCAAACCAGGGGAGGCGGCTTGTACCCGGGCACCGCCCAGGGGGGGTGCGGCTTAGGCTTCTGAGCCGCCCCTCAACCCACCCTCTGAGTCTGCCTCTTCGGGAAACTCAATCCAGGGGATGGGCTGGGATTGATTGGCATTACGCTGCCCCAGCCCCGCAGTGGGCAGGGTCACCGCAACATCTTATCAGAGAAGAAAACCAGAAACCAGAGAGAAGAATTTATGGAGGGAGCAGAGACATAATGGAGCCAAGGAGGAAGATAAGGCTGATGGGATGATACATAGAAACTCCAAAGAATTTATGAATCATGCATGATTGTGATGAATATGCAATAAGAGATGTACTTTTAAAGACGATCTTTTGGATGTAGAGGTGTGCCTTTGGCTCTCTGCCAAAGCACCCAGCTGTAATACCGTTTTTGCTATTGTCTCCTAATTGTCACTTTTATTAAACTTTTTAAAAATTTTACAAAAGTGAACCTCGTTTTTCACAATTGGTGGCCCGTACGGGGAAAAAGAACTCGCCTCTGAGATCACCCGGGGAACCCAGAGCGGGGGGCACCCCCTCCTGCTTTTGGCGGCTTCCCTTTGTGTTTCCCGACGTGGGTCGGGGGGTTTGCAGGTCAAACACCTGGAGGACAAAAGAGGAGACAATAAAGCAAAAAGAAAGGAAAGAAAAGGCTCCCTGAGATACCACGGTAGTTAAGCATGTAAAAATCTTGTGCGCGAAGACTCAGGGAAAGGTATTTTTTTCTTTCCTCTTTTTCTTGGGGGGGAGCGGATACGGGGGATGAAAGCGTGTGTATGAGACGCGGGCTGGTTACCCCCAGACCTGCAAAGTGAGTGAGGAGCTTCTGAAGCTGCATTTCTGCTCTCCCGCGAGGGAAGCAGTCAGTAAAGAGGCAAAGTGAAAGATAAAAGGAGTGAAAGAACCACCGGTTTAACTGGGACTGGGTTTCAGGGGAGGGATTGGATCCCTTGAAGAAAGGGAGCCAAGAGTTTCCTAGTACAAACCACGAGGAAATGAGGCAAAAAGTAAGAGGGCCCCTAAAGACTTGCCAGGTTGAGGATTGAATCCAAGAAATTTGGGTTTTAAGATGGCCAAATTGAGGATTGAATCCAAGAAATTTGGGCTTAATTCTGCCAAATTGAGGATTGAATCCAAGAAATTTGGGTTTTGAGACTGCCGGATTGAGGATTAAATCCAAGAAATTTGGGCTTAATTCTGCCAAGTTCAGAACTGAATCCAAGAAATTTGGCGTTTGAGACTGTCGAATTGAGGATTGAATCCAATAAATTTGGACTTAATTCTGCTAAATTGAGGATTAATCCAAGATACCTGGAACATTCGGCCCATGGGTGAATATTAGCCAACGATTTGAAATTAAAAGGTACCTTAATCTTGTGTGGTTGTGACTGTGTCTTGGTTTGAAAGACAGGTGTCTGCTAAGGAAGGCAGAAGCCTCCCTTCGAATGGCAGATGTAACCCCTTTCCCTCCGAGTTAATATAATTTTGAAATCAAGGGCTTTTAGGCAAAGATGTGGGAAATAGGAATAACAGTTCTTTACTATTATATACATAACCAGTCAAACAAACAATAATAACTATGGCAGTAACAGCAAACAATCACAAACCCAGTCCCGGCCTTCTCGGCTGTTGGGCTCCTTTTTTCCCCTCGGGTGCAGTTTTGCTCGCAGCCGGCAGAGGCACTGGCGGCTCCCGGTGAGCAGGGCAGGTGCGATGGTTTCCCCGCGGCTGCAGGAGGCGCTCCGGAGCGAGCTCGGGGAGCACATGGCACACGTGCCCTGGGATCCTGGGAGGGATGGAACAAAGGTTTCACAAACCCCTGGACAGCTGGCCCCGGTGTCTGGCTGGACCTTCGGGAACAGCAGGCTGGAACGGCAGGCTGGAATGGCAGGCTGGAGCAGCAGGCTGGAGTGGCAGGGATGAGCACAAATCCTGGGTGGCAGACGCAATGTATCCAAGCGGGGAACCCCCCGGAGGTCTAGGCAGACAGGGCAAGGACGGCTACAACGCAGTGAAGGCTTGAATCAGCGGCGGGGCAGGGCGGCCACAGCCTGGCCTCCAGCGGGGAAGGGAAGGTTGGCCAGGGATCCTGGGATCTTTCTCCGCAGAAAAAAGAAAGAACGGCCGAAAAGAACCAGAAGCATCTCTCTCCGAATGCCGAGAGCGAACTGACCCCACACCCAGGTGAAGTAAAGGAGTAGCCAGGCCCACCCCACCTCCAGTGGGCAGCTCTTTTGTCTTTCCTTAAGTACAGAGCGATTTGTATCTTAGTAACAGTATGGGGGAAAATTCCTTTAACAGAAAAAAAAAAAACTAGAACTCTTAAAACCCCAACATTATCCACCCTGAATTTTTTCCCATACTAACATGTTATATGAAACTTAACCCTTTTAACCATATAAATACATGCATCACCCGAATTATATACATATATACCTGCTGATACTGATACAAGTACAGAGCCATGGGTAGTTCACCCTAAAACAAGGTCCCCTTGAGGTATGCATTGGGTCTCTCCATCCCTTTGCATCACCCGCCAGGTGCAACCTGATTCCTGAGCGAAGACAACCCCACGGATGGGTTTGTCTTTGCTCAAGGCAGACTTAACCCAGACAGTTTTTCCAAGCATACCTCTCATGTGCACCACTGGAACCTTATCCCCGTCTGTTGTTTGTAGGGGTTCGGATTGGGCAGGGCCTGCTCGGCTGGTGGAGCCTCGAGTGTTAACTAACCAGGTGGCTCTTGCTAAATGCACCTCCCAGTTTTTGAAAGTCCTCCCACCCAGTGCCTTCAAGGTGGTTTTAAGCAGTCCATTACACCGCTCAACCTTCCCAGCTGCTGGTGCATGGTAAGAGATGTGGTACACCCACTCAATGCCATGTTCTCTAGCCCAGGTGTTTGTAAGGCTGTTCTTGAAATGAGTCCCATTGTCAGACTCAATTCTCTCAGGGGTACCATGCCTCCAATGGACTTGCTTTTCAAGGCCCAGGATGGTGTCAAAGGCAGTAGCATGAGGCACAGGGTAGGTCTCCAACCATCCTGTGGTGGCTTCTACCATTGTGAGCACATAGCGCTTGCCTTGGCGGGTTTGAGGCAGTGTGATGTAATCAATCTGCCAGGCCTCCCCATACTTGTATTTGGACCACCGCCCACCATACCACAGGGGCTTCACCCACTTGGCCTGCTTGATCACAGTGCATGTCTCACAGTCATGGATAACCTGGGAGATACTGTCCATGGTTAGATCCACCCCTCGGTCTCATGCCCACTTATAGGTGGCATCTCTGCCCTGGTGGCCTGAGGCATCATGGGCCCATCGAGCTAGGAACAACTCTCCTTTATGTTGCCAATTCAAGTCTATCTGGGTGTCTTGGGGTGACCTTATGATGTGTATCCCATATCGCTGCCTATGCCCAGAAATTAATTTTTGTGCCTTTCTATGCCTCTAAACTGAGCCTGAGAGGGGGAAGGAAAAAAAAACTGAGCAAAACTTTCTCAAAGCAGTTTGCAGCTCGTTCAAGGTTACAAAAAGATAGCAGGTTTTTTTTTTTCCCAGCTGGGGCAGGGGAGTGAGGAAGCACCCGGCTTGCTGCTTTCCAGTCAGTTTTTGGCCAGTTGTTTTCAGTTTCTTGTTCTCTGGAGAGAGACTGAGAGTTGGACTTTGCATTTCCTTCTCTGGAATTCCGGATTTTCTCCCTTTTCTACTGGACTGCTTGATTGCTGTAACATCAGAGCACATCGGGAGGACTTTCCACCGGGCACAGAGGGCCTGGCCCTGGCCCAAGCCCCAGCTCCGAGGAGACCAAAGGGAGGACTCGAACACTTTCCCAGGTTTTTTCCTCTACAGCGAAAGATTTTACCATCTAACATTATTTTCCTTCCCGTGTGTTTGTTAAATAAATAGTTTTATCTTCTTCACTTTCCTTCGAAGAAAATTTATTTTTTCCCGAACCTGGTGGGGGAGGGGTGGTTGTGCCTTCTCTCAGAGGATATATTTCTAAATTTGGCCAAACTGGAACAAATTTAGTGGCGCCCAACTGTGTGGCCCGAAGGAAAGTGAAAAAAAACCTGTGCTAATTACATTTTGGTTTGAATTTACTTATTCTGTGTTGGGGTAAAGTAGTCACCATGCTGGTTGAGTTCATAATGTCTCTCTGTCTCGACGTACTCATGTCTTTCTGGTCCTTAGGCTTCATTGAGGTACTAGTGCTTTTTTGGTCCCTAGGGTTGTTTGCCTATCCACAACTTGCTCCAATCTTGTCCTTGATGTGTAAATTTTACAGAGAAGGGAGACGAATCAGGATTTCTATTTTGCTGTGCTTGGTGATAATGTTTTATAAGAAGTTGATAGAGGTAAAAGCAGCTGTTCGAGGTGTGTATGATAAGTGGTTTCTGCGTCCTAACCCCAGTCCTAGCTTCAGTAGCCTGTTTTGGGAATTTATTAGTAATTGCACCCAGATTGTTAGAGGAGGAGGAGATGGGGTTTCTCTTCCCTTTAAATTTGATAGGTTATCTTTTGAGAATGTTCAGTATCCCCTGGATGTTAAAGAGACCACCCTCCTGGTATTTAATCTGGTAATCTTCCTCCATGTAATCCACAGCTTGTCTAGAATGAGAGCTCAGATTTCCAGGGTGACTGCTGAGACACCTGACCCAGAGGTGGAAAATCCTGAGTGATATGGGGAATGGGAGGACATCGGCCAAACCCTAAAGAAATTCTCTGACCCGATAGTTTGGGATTTCCCATCTGAACAAATTCAGAAACCAGCTGAGGTGGGAAAATATCTGAAAGAGTAATACAATGACAATTCTAATGAGAACAAGCTCCTTGCAATATGTTGGGCTTTGGCATATGCCTATCGCACACTGCAGCAGGTAAAGGTAGAGGGGCAGGAAGATAAATCGGCAAAGCCTGCAGATACCCCAGTCACTCAGGCTGTAGATAAACCAGACAGAAAGTCCAAACCAGATGGAGAGTCTAAGCCACTGACAGTGGCTCCTGTCACGAGGAAAAAGCACACAACCAAAACTGATCGCCCAGTGAAAGATGATGATGATGCAGGGGAAGGAACCTCAAAAGATGCAGGGGACGGAACCTCAAAACCACCAATGAACTCAGGCACAGAAACCATTACTGAGTCCATGTCCATAAAGGACCTTCACAGCCTAAGAAAGGATTACACCCGACGGTCCGATGAATCCATAATAAGTTGGATGGTCCGTATTTGGGATGCTGCAGGTGATGATGTGATGCTGGACAGTGCTGAAGCGAGGCATTTGGGATCCCTGTCACATGATCCAGTGATCGACCAAGAGATGAAAAGGGAGGCTAACTCTACCAGTCTCTGGAGACGGATTTTGACAGGCGTGGCTGAAAGATATATGTGTGGAGATGATCTCTACATGCAGCAAACCCCGTGGAAGACCATAGAACAAGGGATCCAGCGCCTGAGAGAACTAGGGGTGGTAGAGGTTGTCTTCACAAATGACCCAGGATTGAGGAGTCCAGACCGGGCCAGAGTTATTCCATACATGTGGCGAAAACTCATACATCTTGGGCCACCAGAATACGCTTCTGCTTTAGCAATAATGAAACCAGACTATGGTGCGAATGAGACTGTGAAGGATATGGCAGTGAAGCTCCGAGCATATGCAGACTCTGTGCATGGCCCAACACATGCAGCTGTGGAAACACGTGTGCAGAAATTGGAAGATAAGATAGAGAAGAATCACCAGGAGATTAAAGAGTGCCTTCTCAGCGGACGTTCCCCAGAGAGAAGGTACATCCCACGAAGTGAGCTGTGGAATTTCCTGTGTGACAGTGGGGAAAACATGAGGAAGTGGGGTGGACAACCCACTTCTGCTCTGGCAGCACGAGTGAGTGAATTGAAGGAGCGCAAGTCTCAGAAAGGAAGATCTACCAAAAAAGAAGTAGCTCCAGTTGCCTGTAGCCAAACTGCCGGAAATGATGGAAAAGACGATGGCATGTCCAATTCCCATGAAGGAACCTCTAAGGTGCAGGCCCAGGGAAAGAAGGATAACCAGGCATAGAGGGGCCCTGCCTCTAGCCAGGTAGAGGTCAGGGAAAACCGTGTTTTTTGGACGGTGTGGATTCGTTGGCCTGGTACATCAGAACCACAAAAATATAATGCCTTGGTTGACACTGGTGCGCAGTGTACAATAATTCCATCGCAGCATGTGGGGGTAGAATCTGTTTCTATTTCTGGTGTAACAGGTGGATCACAAAATTTGACCTTGGTGGAAGCTGAGGTGAGCCTGACTGGAAATGAGTGGAAGAGACATCTCATTGTGACTGGCCCAGAGGCCCCGTGCATTTTGGGCATAGACTTCCTCCGGAACGGGTATTTTAGAGACCCAAAGGGACTCAGGTGGGCTTTTGGAATAGCTGCTGTGGAGACAGAGGGCATTAGGCAATTGAACACTTTGCCTGGGCTATCAGAGAACCCGTCTGCAGTCGGCCTTCTGAAGGTGGAAGAACAAAGGGTACCAATTGCTACCTCGACAGTGCATCGCTGACAGTACCGGACAACTCGAGATGCTGTGATTCCCATCCACAAGATGATCCGTGAGCTGGAGACCCAAGGGGTGGTCAGCAAGACCCACTCACCCTTCAACAGCCCCATCTGGCCTGTGCGCAAGTCTGACGGGGAATGGAGATTGACTGTGGACTATCGTGGCTTAAATGAAGTGACTCCACCGCTGAGCGCTGCTGTGCCGGACATGTTGGAGCTCCAGTATGAGCTGGAGTCCAAAGCAGCAAAGTGGTACGCCACTATTGACATTGCTAATGCATTTTTCTCCATTCCTCTGGCAGCAGAGTGCAGGCCTCAGTTTGCCTTCACCTGGAGGGGTGTGCAGTACACCTGGAACCGACTGCCCCAGGGGTGGAAGCACAGTCCCACCATCTGCCATGGACTGATCCAGGCTGCACTAGAAAAGGGTGAGGCTCCAGAACATTTGCAGTACATTGATGACATCATTGTGTGGGGGAACACCGCAACAGAAGTGTTGGAGAAAGGAGAGAAAGTTATCCGGATTCTCCTGGAAGCTGGTTTCGCCATCAAGAAGAGCAAAGTCAAGGGACCTGCCCGAGAGATCCAGTTCCTGGGAGTGAAATGGCAAGATGGACGGCCTTAGATTCCCACCGAGGTCATCAATAAGATCACAGCAATGTCTCCACCGACCAACAAGAGGGAAACACAAGCTTTCCTAGGTGCCATAGGCTTTTGGAGGATGCATATTCCTGAGTACAGCCAGATTGTGAGTCCTCTTTACCTGGTTACCCGCAAGAAGAATGATTTCCATTGGGGCCCTGAACAGCAATAAGCTTTTGCCCAGATCAAGCAGGAAATCGCTCATGCGGTAGCCCTTGGCCCAGTTAGGACAGGACCCGAAGTGAAGAACGTGCTCTACTCTGCAGCCGGGAGCCATGGCCTGTCCTGGAGCCTCTGGCAGAAGGTGTCCGGTGAGACTCGAGGTCGACCACTGGGATTCTGGAGCCGAAGCTACAGAGGGTCTGAAGCCAACTACACTCCCACAGAGAAGGAAATCTTTGCAGCCTATGAAGGAATCCAAGCCGTCTCAGAGGTAATTGGCACTGAGGCACAACTCCTCCTGGCACCTCGACTACCGGTGCTGGGGTGGATGTTCAAAGCAGAGGTTCCCTCTACCCACCACGCCACCAATGCCACATGGAGCAAATGGATTGCTCTCATCACACAGCGCGCCCGTATCGGAAAACTGAATCGCCCTGGGATTTTGGAAATAATTACAAACTGACCTGAAGGTGAAAACTTTGGTCTCACTGATGAAGAAGAACAAGTGACACGCTCTGAAGAAGCTCCACCGTACAACCAACTGCCATCAGACGACACACGCTACGCTCTTTTCACCGACGGTTCTTGTCGCATCGTAGGGATGAAACGAAAGTGGAAAGCAGCCGTATGGAGCCCCACACGACAGGTTGCAGAAGCTACTGAAGGAGAAGCTGGATCAAGCCAACTCGATGAACTCAAAGCTGTTCAACTAGCCCTGGACATTGCTGAAAGAGAGAAGTGGCCAAAGCTTTACCTCTACACTGATTCATGGATGGTAGCCAATGCTCTGTGGGGATGGCTGGAAAAGTGGGAAAAAGCTAATTGGCAGCGTAGGGGAAAACCAATCTGGGCTGCTGAAGAGTGGAAAAACATCGCTGCCCGAGTAAGAAAGCTGGTTGTGAAAGTCCGCCATGTAGATGCCCATGTCCCCAAGAGTAGGGCTAATGAGGAACACCAAAACAACAAGCAGGTAGATCAGGCTGCAAAGATAGAAGTGTCACAGGTAGACTTGGACTGGAAACACAAGGGAGAGTTGTTCCTAGCTCGATGGGCCCATGATGCCTCAGGTCATCAGGGCAGAGATGCCACCTATAAGTGGGCACGAGATCGAGGGGTGGATCTGACCATGGACAGTATCTCCCAGGTTATCCATGACTGTGAGACATGCGCTGCAATCAAGCAGGCCAAGCAGGTGAAGCCCCTGTGGTACGGTGGGCGATGGTCCAAATACAAGTATGGGGAGGCCTGGCAGATTGATTACATCACACTGCCTCAAACCCGCCAAGGCAAGCGCTATGTGCTCACAATGGTAGAAGCCACCACAGGATGGTTGGAGACCTACCCTGTGCCTCACGCTACTGCCCGGAACACCATCCTGGGCCTTGAAAAGCAAGTCCTTTGGAGGCATGGCACCCCTGAGAGAATTGAATCTGACAATGGGACTCATTTTAAGAATAGCCTTATTAACACCTGGGCTAGACAACATGGCATTGAGTGGGTGTACCACATCCCTTACCATGCACCAGCTGCAGGCAAAGTGGAACAGTGCAATGGATTGTTGAAAACCACTTTGAAGGCACTGAGTGGGGGAACTTTCAAGAATTGGGAACAGCATCTGGCAAAAGCCACCTGGTTAGTTAACACCCGAGGTTCCACCAATAGAGCTGGTCCAGCCCAATCTGAACCCCTGCATACAGGGGATCTAAGGTCCCAGTAGTGCATGTCAGAGGTCTGTTAGGAAAGACTGTGTGGATAAATTCTGCCTCGAGTACAGACAAACCCATCCGTGGGGTTGTCTTTGCTCAGGGACCGGGTTGCACATGGTGGGTAATGCAGAAAGATGGAACAACGCGTTGTGTACCACAGGGAGATCTGATTGTTGTGTAAAAACCACCTGTAGTGTGAAATGCCAGTATACCCCTGCTTGCTGATTGTCACTGTCACTGTTCGTATATAGCCGTGTATATATATATATATATATATATATGTATTAATGTGTGTGTAGAATTACAATATCTTAGTTTGGGCATTGAGCCAACAATATGGGATAAGGGGTGGAATCTCTTGGGGTGACCTTATGATGTGTATCCCATATCGCTGCCTATGCCCAGTGTTGGGGTTTTAGTTTAGTCTTAGGTTTTCCTGTTAAAGGAATTTTCTCCCATATGCATGTTGCTAGGGGACAAATAGCTGTACTTAAGAAAGACAAAAGGGGAGTGGGGCGGGCCTGGCTACTCCTTTGTCTACACCTGGGTGTGGGGTCAGTTCGCTCTGAGCGTCCGGAGAGAGAAGCTGCAGAGAAAGGAGCTGCTGCTTCTTTCTTTTTGGCCGTTCTTTCTTCCTGCTGGAAACAACGCCGGGACCCCAAAAGCCGTTTTCCCTGCCCTGCTGGAGACCGGGCTGTGGCTGCCCTGCCCCGCTGCTGCTTCGAGCTTTCGCTACGCTGTAGCCCTGCTCGCCCTGCCTGCCTGGGCCTCCGTGGGGTTCTCCCATCTGGATACATCTCGCCTGCCACCCGGGATTTGCGTCCGTCCCTGCCGTTCCAGCCTGCCGTTCTAGCCTGCCGTTCCAGCCTGCTGTTCCTGAGAGTCCGGGATCGGCTGCCCAGGGGTTTGTGAAGCCTTTGTTCCATCCTTCCCGGGATCCCAGGGCACCAGAACCGCGGGTTTCCCGAGCTCGCTCCGGAGCGCCCCCTGCAGGCGCGGGGGAACCATCGCACCTGCCCTGCTCACCGGGAACCGCCAGCGCCCCTGCCGGCTGCGAGCAAAGCTGCACCCGAGGGGAAATAGCCTGACAGCCGAGAAGGCTGGGACTGGGTTTGTGATTGCTGTTACTGCCATAGTTGTTGTTGTTTTGTTTGACTGGTTATATACATATATATATATATATATATATAGTAAAGAACTGTTATTCCTATTTCCCACATCTTCGCCTAAAGGCTCTTGATTTCAAAATATAATAACTTGGAGGGAGAAGGGGTTATATCTGCCACTTCAAGGGGGGCCTCTGCCTTCCTTAGCAGACACCTGTCTTTCAAAACCGAGACAGATCTTGGCGCCCAACGTGGGGCCTGAGGGCATTAAGAGATAGAGGTGAAAAAGGAATAACAGTTCCTGGATAACTTTATTTTGTGTGCTGGATATTGGAACCTTTTTAGGCAGCACTATGTGGTCTAGTTTACCCTGGTTCGGGTGGCATGTGGCCGTGGCTATATTCTTCCCCTTTGCAGCTCCTTACTTGAATATGGGTCCTCTGACTAAGGCTACCATTGCTGTTATCCAGCTTGCGTTATGGGTCGAGAAGGTGAGGAATTCATGGGTTTTTAACTTCCTCCGGAATGTGGGCACATGGATAAACAGCTATCACACACTGAGCACATGTTTTTGGGGTTATGTTAACAATGGTACCTTCTGTGAGGAAATGACACCAGGGGAAGTTTTCTCCCAACCCCTCAACCAGTTCTTTGGGCCCACCCCATCAATTTTCAAAGGGTTTAAATTCCCTCTGAATACTAACCATCTGCTGCTGATAGGCCTACTCTATTTAGCATTCAAGGATAAGTTGAGATTGGCTTGGATATCTACCCGGACACCAGCCCCAGAGACTAGAGATCCTGCCCCAGAGCCTGACACGGCCCCAGACACTAGAGATCCTACCCCAGAGCCAGAGCCTGCCACAGCCCCAGACACTAGAGATCCTACCCCACAGACTGATACTGCCCAACAGTCCACCTCAGAAATGGACTACCCAAACTGGGTGGGGGTACTGGCAAAAGGGATGCAGGAGATGTGCCAAGAGATGGGCCAGGTGCGCAAGGAGATGTGCCAGGAGATGGGCCAGGTGCGCCAGGGGATATGCCAATTGCTAAGGGAATACACCTCCTCAGCTAGTGAAAAACCCTCTCCCTGCCCCAAAGAGGGTGAGTCCGATGGTGCAGCAGTGGAACCCACGGATGTTACAACCGTCCAGGCTTCAGCTGAACCACAAGGACAACCACAGCCAGCAGCAGTCGCCCCTGTGCAAAGGAGGAAGTATAAGACCAAATCAGTACGACCAGTTAATGATGATGGGCAACCAGGGCCCTCACAACCAGCAGGAGAGCCAGAGCCAGAAATCATCACTGAGTCCCTGTCGTACGACAGTCTCCGTGCTATGCGAAACGACATTGTGCGAAGGGGGCGTGAGCCTTATACCACCTGGCTGCTTTGGGTTTGGGACCTTATGGGCACAAGTGTGCAACTGGATAGTGGTGAGGCAAGGTATCTGGGATCGTTGACCCAGGACCCAGGTGTGGACCAGATATTTGTGAGGGAGCCAGGGCCTCTCTCTCTTTGGGAGCGGCTCTTAACGAGTGTGAGAGAAAGGTTCATTCACAAAGAAAGAATGCAGGAGTATCATCATAGAATGCAGAGGAAGACACTCGAGCAAGGGATCCAACAGCTAAGAGAAGTGGCAATATTAGAGGTACTCTTTGGGAAGGATGGACAGCATGATAATGACCCCGATAAGGTCAGGTGCACAGGACAGATGATGTGGAACCTGGCAAGGCTAGGGCCATCACAATACACCACCTTCATTGCAACGATTGATGCTGACAATACCCGAGAAACAGTGGGCTCTGTTGCCAACAGGCTCAGGCATTATGACAGCATGATCAATGGCCCGCTAAAAGCTCATGTCTCTGCTGTGGTCCAGGACCTCAAAGAGGAGATGAAGGAGATGAGGGAGGAGATGAGGGAGGAGATGAGGAGGGTCAGTGTGGCACCAGTGCGAGTCACAGGCCCCCAAGTCAGAGCCCGTCGTCCCCCTGCTAGAGAGAGAGGGTACACCCCACGAGCTGAGCTGTGGTTTTTCCTGTGTGAGCATGGCGAAGACATGAGAAGGTGGGATGGGAAACCCACCTCTGTCCTGGCAGCGCGGGTGCGTGAACTCAAGGAGGGAGGCACTAACCGAGGGGGTTCCGCTAAGGTGAAGGTAGCCTCAGCCTCCCGTGACCGAGCTGCCAGGCATTACAGAAGGGAGGATGATATGTCGGATCCCCTTGAAGGTACCTCGAGCATGTACGCCCAGGGAAAGAATGATAACCAGGGTTAGAGGGGCCCTGCCTCTAGCCAGGAAGAGGCACGGGAGAACCGAGTTTTCTGGACGGTGTGGATCCGATGGCCTGGCACATCAGAGCCACAAAAATATGATGCATTGGTTGATACTGGGTCACAGTGTACTTTAATGCCATCGGGACATGTGGGGGCAGAACCTGTATCCATCGCTGGGGTGACCGGGGGATCACAGCAGTTGACCCTTTTGGAAGCTGAGGTGAGCCTGACTGGGAAGGAGTGGCAAAAGCATCCGATTGTGACCGGCCCAGAGGCCCCGTGTATTCTGGGCATAGACTTCCTCCGGAATGGCTACTACAAAGACCCAAAAGGACTCAGGTGGGCATTTGGGATTGCTGCTGTGGAGGCAGAGGGCATTAGGCAATTGAACACCCTGCCTGGACTATCTGAGAATCCTTCTGCAGTTGGGCTCCTGAAAGTGGAAGAGCAACGAGTGCCAATTGCCACCTCGACAGTGCACCGCCGGCAGTATCGGACAAATCGAGATGCTGTGATCCCCATCCACAAGATGATCCGTGAGCTGGAGAGTCAAGGGGTGGTCAGCAAGACCCACTCACCCTTCAACAGCCCCATCTGGCCTGTGCACAAGTCTGACGGGGAATGGAGATTGACTGTGGACTATCGTGCCCTGAATGAAGTGACTCCACCGTTGAGCGCTGCCGTGCCAGACATGTTGGAGCTCCAGTACGAGCTGGAGTCCAAAGCAGCAAAGTGGTACGCCACTATTGACATTGCCAATGCATTTTTCTCCATTCCTCTGGCAGCAGAGTGCAGGCCTCAGTTTGCCTTCACCTGGAGGGGCGTGCAGTACACCTGGAACCAAGTGCCCCAGGGGTGGAAGCACAGTCCCACCATCTGTCATGGACTGATCCAGACTGCACTAGAAAAGGGTGAGGCTCCAGAACATCTGCAGTACATTGATGACATCATTGTGTGGGGGAACACCGCAACCGAAGTGTTTGAGAAAGGAGAGAGAATAATTCAAATTCTTCTGCAAGCTGGTTTTGCCATCAAGAAGAGCAAGGTCAAGGGACCTGCCCGAGAGATCCAGTTCCTGGGAGTAAAGTGGCAAGATGGACGACGTCAGATTCCCATTGAGGTCATCAATAAGATCACAGCAATGTCTCCACCGACCGACAAGAAGGAAACACAAGCTTTCCTAGGTGCTATAGGTTTCTGGAGGATGCACATTCCCGAGTACAGCCAGATCGTGAGTCCTCTCTACCTGGTTACCCGCAAGAAGAACGATTTCCACTGGGGCCCTGCACAGCAGCAAGCCTTCGCCCAGATCAAACAGGAAATTGCTCACGCCGTAGCCCTTGGCCCAGTCAGGACAGGACCAGAGGTGAAGAACGAGCTCTACTCTGCAGCCGGGAACAAGGGTCTGTCCTGGAGCCTCTGGCAGAAGGTGCCTGGTGAGACTCGGGGCCGACCACTGGGATTCTGGAGCCAAAGCTACAGAGGATCTGAAGCCAACTACACTCCCACAAAGAAGGAAATCCTGGCAGCTTATGAAGGAGTCCAGGCTGCCTCAGAAGTAATCGGCACAGAGGCACAACTCCTCCTGGCACCCCGACTACCGGTGCTGGGGTGGATGTTCAAAGGAAAGATTCCCTCCACGCATCACGCCACCGATGCTACTTGGAGCAAATGGATTGCCCTCATCACGCAGCGCACCCGAATTGGAAACCCAAGTCGCCCTGGGATCTTGGAAATAATTACGAACTGGCCGGAAGGTGAGACTTTTGGGTTATCTTCTGAAGAAGAAGAGGAGCAGGTGACACGTGCCGAAGAAGCCCCACCATATAACGAGCTACCAGAGAATGAAAGACAATATGCCCTCTTCACTGATGGTTCCTGCCGAATTGTAGGTGCTAGCCGGAAATGGAAAGCCGCTGTATGGAGCCCCACACGACAAGTTGCACAGGCTACTGAAGGAGAAGGTGGATCGAGCCAATTTGCTGAGCTCAAAGCTGTCCAATTAGCTCTGGACATAGCTGAAAGAGAGAAGTGGCCAAAGCTCTACCTCTACACTGATTCATGGATGGTAGCCAATGCTCTGTGCGGTTGGCTGGAAAGGTGGAATAAGGCAAACTGGCAGCGCAGAGGAAAACCAATCTGGGCTGCTGAAGAGTGGAAAGACTTTGCCACTCGGGTAGAGAAGCTATCCGTGAAGGTCCGTCATGTAGATGCTCACATCCCCAAGAGCCGGGCTAATGAAGAACATCGTAACAACAAACAGGTAGATCAGGCTGCGAAAATAGAGGTGTCCCAGATAGACTTGGATTGGCAACATAAAGGAGAACTGTTCCTAGCTCGATGGGCCCATGATGCCTCAGGTCATCAGGGCAGAGATGCCACCTATAAGTGGGCACGAGACCGAGGGGTGGATCTAACCATGGACAGTATCTCCCAGGTTATCCATGATTGTGAGACATGCGCTGCGATCAAGCAGGCCAAGCGGGTGAAGCCTCTGTGGTATGGCGGGCGATGGTCCAAATACAAGTATGGGGAGGCCTGGCAGATTGTTTACATCACACTGCCTCAAACCCGCCAAGGCAAGCGCTATGTGCTCACAATGGTAGAAGCCACCACTGGGTGGCTGGAGACCTATCCTGTGCCTCATGCTACTGCCCGGAACACCATCCTGGGCCTGGAAAAGCAAGTCCTTTGGAGGCATGGCACCCCTGAGAGAATCAAGTCTGACAATGGGACTCATTTCAAGAACAGCCTTATAAACACCTGGGCTAGAGAACATGGCATTGAATGGGTGTACCACATCCCTTACCATGCACCAGCAGCTGGGAAGGTTGAGCGGTGTAATGGACTGCTTAAAACCACCTTGAAGGCACTGGGTGGGGGGACTTTCAAAAACTGGGAGATGCATTTAGCAAGAGCCACCTGGTTAGTTAACACTCGAGGCTCCACCAGCCGAGCAGGCCCTGCCCAATCCAAACCCCTACAAACAACAGATGGAGATAAGGTTCCAGTGGTGTACATGAGAGGTATGCTTGGAAAAACTGTTTGGGTAAAGTCTGCCTTGAGCAAAGACAAACCCATCCATGGGGTTGTTTTTGCTCAGGGACCAGGTTGCACCTGGTGGGTGATGCAAAAGGATGGAGAGACCCGATGCTTACCTCAAGGGGACCTTGTTTTAGGGTGACCTACCCATGGCTCTGTACTTGTATCAGTATCAGCATGTATATTTGTATATAATTTGGGTAATGCATAGATTTATATGGTTAAAAAGGTTAAGTTTCATGTAACATGTTAGTATGGGAAAAAATTCGGGGTGGATAATGTTGGGGTTTTAGTTTAGTCTTAGGTTTTCCTGTTAAAGGAATTTTCTCCCATATGCATGTTGCTAGGGGACAAATAGCTGTACTTAAGAAAGACAAAAGGGGAGTGGGGCGGGCCTGGCTACTCCTTTGTCTACACCTGGGTGTGGGGTCAGTTCGCTCTGAGCGTCCGGAGAGAGAAGCTGCAGAGAAAGGAGCTGCTGCTTCTTTCTTTTTGGCCGTTCTTTCTTCCTGCTGGAAACAACGCCGGGACCCCAAAAGCTGCTTTCCCTGCCCTGCTGGAGACCGGGCTGTGGCTGCCCTGCCCCGCTGCTGCTTCGAGCTCTCGCTACGCTGTAGCCCTGCTCGCCCTGCCTGCCTGGGCCTCCGTGGGGTTCTCCCATCTGGATACATCTCGCCTGCCACCCGGGATTTGCGTCCGTCCCTGCCGTTCCAGCCTGCCGTTCTAGCCTGCCGTTTCAGCCTGCTGTTCCTGAGAGTCCGGGATCGGCTGCCCAGGGGTTTGTGAAGCCTTTGTTCCATCCTTCCCGGGATCCCAGGGCACCAGAACCGCGGGTTTCCCGAGCTCGCTCCGGAGCGCCCCCTGCAGCCGCGGGGGAACCATCGCACCTGCCCTGCTCACCGGGAACCGCCAGCGCCCCTGCCGGCTGCGAGCAAAGCTGCACCCGAGGGGAAATAGCCTGACAGCCGAGAAGGCTGGGACTGGGTTTGTGATTACTGTTACTGCCATAGTTGTTGTTGTTTTGTTTGACTGGTTATATACATATATATATATAGTAAAGAACTGTTATTCCTATTTCCCACATCTTCGCCTAAAGGCTCTTGATTTCAAAATATAATAACTTGGAGGGAGAAGGGGTTATATCTGCCACTTCAAGGGGGGCCTCTGCCTTCCTTAGCAGACACCTGTCTTTCAAAACCGAGACACCCAGAAATTAATTTTTGTGCCTTTCTATGCCTCTAAACTGAGCCTGAGAGGGGGAAGGAAAAAAAAACTGAGCAAAACTTTCTCAAAGCAGTTTGCAGCTCGTTCAAGGTTACAAAAAGATAGCAGGTTTTTTTTTTTCCCAGCTGGGGCAGGGGAGCGAGGAAGCACCCGGCTTGCTGCTTTCCAGTCAGTTTTTGGCCAGTTGTTTTCAGTTTCTTGTTCTCCGGAGAGAGACTGAGAGTTTGACTTTGCATTTCCTTCTCTGGAATTCCGGATTTTCTCCCTTTTCTACTGGACTGCTTGATTGCTGTAACATCGGAGCACATCAGGAGGACTTTCCACCGGGCACAGAGGGCCTGGCCCCGGCCCAAGCCCCAGCTCCGAGGAGACCAAAGGGAGGACTCAAACACTTTCCCAGGTTTTTTCCTCTACAGTGAAAGATTTTACCATCTAACATTATTTTCCTTCCCGTGTGTTTGTTAAATAAATAGTTTTATCTTCTTCACTTTCCTTCGAAGAAAATTTATTTTTTCCCGAACCTGGTGGGGGAGGGGTGGTTGTGCCTTCTCTCAGAGGATATATTTCTAAATTTGGCCAAACTGGAACACTGGGACACCTCTATTTTCGCAGCCTGATCTACCTGTTTGTTGTTAGGATGTTCTTCGTTAGCCTGGGTCTTGGGGACATGAGCATCTACATGACGGACCTTCACGGATAGCTTCTGTACCCGAGTGGCAACGTCTTTCCACTCCTCAGCAGCCCAGATTGGTTTTCCTCTGCGCTGCCAGGTTGCCTTATTCCACCTTTCCAGCCAACCCCACAGAGCATTGGCTCCCATCCATGAATCAGTGTAGAGGTAGAACTTTGGCCACTTCTCTCTTTCAACTATGTCCAGAGCTAACTGAACAGCTTTGAGTTCAGCAAATTGGCTCGATCCACCTTCTTCTTCAGTAGCCTGTGCAACTTGTTGTGTGGGGCTCCATACAGCAGCTTTCCATTTCCGGCTAGCGCCTACAATTTGGCAGGAACCATCAGTGAAGAGGGCATATTGTCTTTCACTCTCCGGTAGCTCGTTATATGGTGGGGCTTCTTTGGCACATGTCACCTGCTCCTCTTCTTCTTCAAAAGATAACCCAAAAGTCTCACCTTCCGGCCAGTTCATAATTATTTCCAAGATCCCAGAATGACTTGGGTTTCCAATTTGGGCGTGCTGCGTGATGAGGGCAATCCATTTGCTCCGAGTAGCGTCAGTGGTGTGATGCGTGGAAGGAACATTTCCTTTGAACATCCACCCCAGCACCGGTAGTCGGGGTGCCAGGAGGAGTTGTGCCTCTGTGCCAATTACTTCTGAGGCAGCTTGGACTCCTTCATAAGCTGCCAAGATTTCTTTCTCAGTGGGAGTGTAGTTGGCTTCAGATCCTCTATAGCTTCGGCTCCAGAATCCCAGTGGTCGGCCCCGAGTCTCACCAGGCACCTTCTGGCAGAGGCTCCAGGACAGACCATTGTTCCCAGCTGCAGAGTAGAGCACGTTCTTCACCTCTGGTCCTCTCCTGACTGGGCCCAGGGCTACAGCGTGAGCGATTTCCTGCTTGATCTGGGTGAAGGCTTGTTGCTGTTCAGGGCCCCAGTGGAAATCGTTCTTCTTGCGGGTAACCAGGTAGAGCAGGCTCACGATCTGGCTGTACTCGGGAATGTGCATTCTCCAGAAACCTATGGCGCCTAGGAAAGCTTGTGTTTCCTTCTTGTTGGTCGGTGGAGGCATCACAGTGATCTTATTGATGACCTCAGTGGGAATCTGACGTCGTCCATCTTGCCACTTTACTCCCAGGAACTGGATCTCTTGGGCAGGTCCCTTGACTTTGCTCATCTTGATGGCGAAACCAGCTTCCAGGAGAATTTGAATGATTCTCTCTCCTTTCTCCAACACTTCTGTTGCGGTGTTCCCCCACACAATGATGTCATCAATGTACTGCAGATGTTCTGGGGCCTCACCGTTTTCCAGTGCAGCCTGGATCAGTCCATGGCAAATGGTGGGACTGTGCTTCCACCCCTGGGGCAGTCGATTCCAGGTGTACTGCACGCCCCTCCAGGTGAAAGCAAACTGAGGCCTGCACTCTGCTGCCAGAGGAATGGAGAAAAATGCATTGGCAATGTCAATAGCAGCATACCACTTCGCTGCTTTGGACTCCAGCTCATACTGGAGCTCCAACATGTCCGGCACGGCAGCGCTCAGCGGTGGAGTCACTTCATTCAAGCCACGATAGTCCACAGTCAATCTCCATTCCCCATCAGACTTGTGCACAGGCCAGATGGGGCTGTTGAAGGGTGAGTGGGTCTTGCTGACCACCCCTTGGCTCTCTAGCTCGTGGATCATCTTGTGGATGGGAATCACAGCATCTCGATTTGTCCGATACTGCCGGCGGTGCACTGTCGAGGTGGCACTTGGCACTCGTTGCTCCTCCACTTTCAGAAGCCCAACTGCAGAAGGATTCTCAGATAGTCCAGGCAGGGTGTTCAATTGCCTAATGCCCTCTGCCTCCACAGCAGCAATCCCAAATGCCCACCTGAGTCCTTTCGGGTCTTTGTAATAGCCATTCCAGAGGAAGTCTTTGCCCAGAATACACGGGGCCTCTGGGCTGGTCACAATCGGATGCTTTTGCCACTCCGTCCCAGTCAGGCTCACCTCAGCTTCCAAAAGGGTCAACTGCTGTGATCCCCCGGTCACCCCAGCAATGGATATAGGTTCTTCCTCCACATGTCCCGATGGCATTAAAGTACACTGTGACCCAGTATCAACCAATGCATCATATTTTTGTGGCTCTGATGTGCCAGGCCATCGAATCCACACCGTCCAGAAAACTCGGTTCTCCCGTGCCTCTTCCTGGCTAGAGGCAGGGCCCCTCTAGCCCTGGTTATCATGTTTTCCCTGGGCGTACATGCTAGAGATCCCTTCAAGGGGATCCGACATATCATCCTCCCTTCTGTAATACCTGGCAGCTCGGTCACAGGAGGCTGAGGCTACTTTCACCTTAGCGGAACCCCCTCGGCTAGTGCCTCCCTCCTTGAGTTCACGCACCCGCGCTGCCAGGACAGAGGTGGGTTTCCCATCCCACCTTCTCATGTCTTCGCCATGCTCACACAGGAAAAACCACAGCTCAGCTCGTGGGGTGTACCCTCTCTCTCTAGCTGGGGGACGACGGGCTCTGACTTGGGGGCCTGTGACTTGCACTGGTGCCACACTGACCTTCCTCATCTCCTCCCTCATCTCCTCCCTCATCTCCTCCCTCATTTCCTTCCTCATCTCCTTCATCTCTTCTTTGAGGTCCTGGACCACAGCAGAGACATGAGCTTTCAGCAGACCATTGACCATACTGTCATAATTCCTGAGCTTGTTGGCAACAGAGCCCACTGTTTCTCGGTTATTGTCAGCATCAATCGTTGCAATGAAGGTGGTGTATTGCTATGGCCCTAGCCTTGCCAGGTTCCACATCATCTGTCCTGTGCACCTGACCTTATCAGGGTCATTATCATGCTGTCCATCCCTCCCAAAGAGTACCTCTAATACTGCCACCTCTCTTAGGTGCTGGATCCCTTCCTCAAGTGTCTTCCACTGCATTCTATGATGATACTCCTGCATTCTTTCTTTGTGAATGAACCTTTCTCTCACACTCATTAAGAGCCGCTCCCAGAGAGAAAGGGGCCCTGGCTCCCTCACAAATATCTGATCCACACCTGGGTCCTGGGTCAACGATCCCAGATACCTTGCCTCACCACTATCCAGTTGCACACTTGTGCCCATAAGGTCCCAAACCCGAAGCAGCCAGGTTGTATAAGGCTCATGCCCCCATCGCACAATGTCTTTTCACATACCACGGAGACTGTCGTACGACAGGGACTCAGTGATGATTTCTGGCTCTGGCTCTCCTGCTGGTTGGGAGGGCCCTAGTTCCCCATCATCATTAACTGGTCGTACTGATTTGGTCTTATACTTCCTACTTTGCACAGGGGCAACTGCTGCTGGCTGTGGTTGTCCTTGTGGTTCAGCTGAAACCTGGACAGTTGTAACATCCGTGGGTTCCACTGCTGCACCATCGGGCTCATCCTCTTTGGGGCAGGGAGAGGGTTTTTCACTAGCTGAGGAGGTGTATTCCCTTAGCAATTGGCATATCCCCTGGCGCACCTGGCCCATCTCCTGCATCCCTTTCACCAGTACCCCCACCCAGTTCGGGTAGTCCATTTCTGAGGTGGGCTGTTGGGCGGTATCAGGCTGTTGGGCAGGGTCTCTAGTGTCTGGGGATGTGTCAGGCTCTGGGGCTGAATCAGGCTCTGGGGTAGGATCTCTAGTGTCTGGGGCCGTGTCAGGTTCTGGGGCAGGATCAGGCTCTGGGGTAGGAACTCTACTCTCTGGGGCCATGTCAGGGTCTTGGGCAGGATCAGGCTCTGTGGTAGGATCTCTAGTCTCTGGGGCTGGTGTCTGGGTAGTTATCCAAGCCAATCTCAACTTATCTCTGAGTGCTAAATAGAGTAGGCCTACCAGCACGAGTTGGTTAGTACCCAGAGGAAATCTAAACCCTTCGAAAATTGGTGGGGTGGGCCCAAAGAACTGGTTGAAGGGTTGGGAGAAAACTTCCCCTGGTGTCATTTCCTCACAGAAGGTACCATTTTTAACATAACCCCAAAAACATGCACTTAGTGTGTGATAGCCCTTTATCCATGTGCCCACATTCTGGAGGAAGTTAAAAGCCCATGAATTCCTCACCTTCTCGACCCATAGCGCAAACTGGATAACAGTAACGGTAGCCTTAGTCAGAGGACCCATGTTTAGGTAAGGAGCTGCAAAGAGGAAGAATATAGCCACGACCACCTGCCACCCGAACCAGGGTAAACTAGACCACATAGTGCTGCCTAACAAGGTTCCTATATCCAGCACACAAAATTAAGTTATCCAGGAACTGTTATTCCTTTTTCACCTCTATCTCTTAATGCCCTCTGGCCCCACTTGGGCACCAAGATCTGTCTTGGTTTGAAAGACAGGTGTCTGCTAAGGAAGGCAGAAGCCTCCCTTGGAATGGCAGATGTAACCCCTTTCCCTCCGAGTTATTATAATTTTGAAATCAAGGGCTTTTAGGCAAAGATGTGGGAAATAGGAATAACAGTTCTTTACTATTATATATATAACCAGTCAAACAAACAACAATAACTATGGCAGTAATAGCAAACAATCACAAACCCAG
Source organism: Corvus moneduloides (assembly GCF_009650955.1). Taxonomy (NCBI): domain Eukaryota; kingdom Metazoa; phylum Chordata; class Aves; order Passeriformes; family Corvidae; genus Corvus; species Corvus moneduloides. The sequence goes on along the minus strand of NC_045510.1, from coordinate 9,139,308 downwards.
TGCCAGCCTTCTCAGCTGTTGGGCCCCTTTTTTCCCCTTTGGTGCAGTTCTGCTCGCAGCCAGCAGGGGCGCTGGCGGCTCCCGGTGAGCAGGGCAGGTGCGATGGTTTCCCCGCGGCTGCAGGGGGCGCTCCGGAGCGAGCTCGGGGACCACGCGGCACTGGTGCCCTGGGATCCTGGAAGGGATGGAACAAAGGTTTCACAAACCCCTGGACAGCTGGCCCCGGTGTCTGGCTGGACCTTTGGGAACAGCAGGCTGGAACAGCAGGCTGGAACGGCAGGCTGGAACGGCAGGCTGGAGCAGCAGGCTGGAGTGGCAGGGATGAGCACAAATCCCGGGTGGCAGACGCGATGTATCCAAGCAGGGAACCCCCCGGAGGTCTAGGCAGGCAGGGCGAGCAGGACTACAACGCAGCGAAGGCTCGAATCAGCGGCGGGGCAGGGCGGCCACAGCCTGGCCTCCAGCGGGGCAGGGAAGGTGGGCCGGGGATCCTGGGATCTTTCTCCGCAGAAAAAGAAAGAACGGCCGAAAAGAACCAGAAGCTTCTCTCTCCGCAGCTGCAGCTTCTCTCTCCGAATGCCGAGCGCGAACTGACCCCACACCCAGGTGAAGTAAAGGAGTAGCCAGGCCCACCCCACCTCCAGTGGGCAGCTCTTTTGTCTTTCCTTAAGCACCCAGCGATTTGTCATCTTAGTAACAGTATGGGGGAAAATTCCTTTAACAGAAAAAAAAAACTAGAACTCTTAAAACCCCAACAGACTGACAGTGCTAGAGAAAGAGATATTGGAACAATAAAAAGGAGTGAGTGAGAATGAATGAAAATGTATGTGATAGAAATGTTAAACCCTGAAATATAACTTTATTTTCTGGAGGGAGGCATATTGCATTAAGAGGAGGGAACTTCTGTATTCTAGGTGAGGAAAGAGGAAAGAGAAGGTGGGGTCCAGATTGTTAAAAAAAAAAAAAAAAGTGGGAAACAAAGGCCTGGGAATGGTAAATAAGAATCTGAGAAAATGGGACATAAAACCAGTATGCAACAATCAGGAAATAAAAAAAGGAATAGAGGCGTGCCAGCAGAGATACCCCAGGAAAGCCCTCTGGGAGTTATGTTAGCTAACCTGAATACTAACCCAAGTACAAGAAAAAAGAGCAAAGTCAAAATGATACAGTTTTGTATGTTTGATTGGGCCGAGAAGGAAATAAGATCTGACCATGATTTCTGGCCCAGATATGGTTCTTTTGAAGTTTGGATCTGTCAGGCTTTACAAGTATTTGTAAATTCAAAAGAAGCCTTTAATACAGAAGAAGGCAAGTACGCTTCATACTGGGTGGGAAACATAGAGCCTAAGGGAATAAGAATTTTTAAGTTGTCAGAGACCCCAGAAAAGGAGCAAAGGGAAAACAAGAAAGAGAAGGACTGGGACCCCCTGGAAGCATTGCCCTCTCCATTCCCGCTTGTGTCCCCCAAGCCCAGGGTCCTGTTGCGCCACTTGCAGCTGCACCGCCGGTCTTGGGGCCCGAGGTCTCACCCGTCCTGGCTCTTATGGCACCACCCACGGCTCCACCACTTGTCCCAGCGGCGGCAGCTCCGCCGGTGGCCCCCGTGTTCCTGCCGCCCCCTTCAGCCCCCGCGGGTCCTGTGGCAGCCCAGCCCACCACTTTTGGGGTTCCCCCCGCCCCTGCCCCAGCCCCGGTGGTGGCCCCGGTCCCGGCTCCAGCCCCAGTTCCGATGTCCGCGGCCATTCCACCAGCCCCTCCCCTGCTGCGCTGTCTGCCACGGCTCTGCCAGTGGCCCCGTTGTTCCCGCCTCCCCCTCCAGCCCCTGTGGGTCCAGTGGCAGCCCAGCCCGCTGCTTTCGGTGTCCCGCCCATCCCTAGTCCAGGTATCTGTTCCACGGCAGCCCAGCCTATAGCTTTTGGGGTTCCCCCCGCCCTCTCCCCTGCCCCGGCCCTGGTGTCGGCCCCGGTCCCGGCTCCGGCTCTGGTTCCGATGTCCGCAGCCGTTGCACCAGCCCCTGCCCCTGCTGCGTTGTCTGCCACGGCTCCATTGAACCCAGCTTCGGCCCCGCGGGCCACACTGGGTCCGCCGGCAGCACAGAGTCCTGTCGCCATGACTGCTGTGGACCGTGTGCAGAGAGTCCATGCTAAAATCTGGTATCCACCGGAAAAACTTGTCCCCTTGGCGGTTCCGGTGGCAGTCCCCCCCATGCCCCCCCACTCCTGAGGGAATCAGCTTCCCAGAGAATTCCTACCCCCTACTCCCAACCCCTCGCCTGCGTCACTGTTCCCCTGGCAACGACCGCTTCTGCTGTTCCTCTTAAGGAGGAAGCAAAATACCAAAGCATGGGGAGCTCAGTTACAGAACAGCCCCCCCCGACACCCCCCCAAAACAGGAAAGAAGTATCATAAGAGAAAAAGGACACAAGAATTGGGATGGGGAGGTCCGTTTGTTCCCTTTACGGGAAGCTCCAATGGGAGCTGGGGGAACAGGATTTGTAAACGTCCCCCTCACTTCTTCAGAAGTTAGAAATTTTAAAAAAGAGATCAAAGGACTATTGGACAATCCTATAGGTACAGCTGAACAATTAGATCAATTTTTAGGTCCAAACATTTTCACTTGGGAAGAGATGCAAGCAATAATGAAAATATTATTTTCTCAAGAGGAACGAGAAATGATTAGAGTTGCAGGTATGAGAATTTGGGAAAGACAAAACCAGCAGGGACCACCAGGAGACCAGAAGATGCCATTAACACCCCTGCTTGGAATCACAACGAAGAGGCTGGGCAAAGGAATATGAATGATTATCATAATTTAATTATCAAAGGAATAAAAGAGGCAGCTCCTCGAGTGCCTGTTGAATGGGAGATACCTGAGGAACGGTGGGAAGCTACAATTAAGAAGTGTCAAAAGCAATTTGCCTGGAAATTAGTGAAAAGGAAGTGACGAGGAAATAGAGGGCAAGACCGAATTGACCACTGTACTTGCCACCAAGAAGATCATATACCCCTGCTGTGGCTGGCAACCCCATAGGCATGGGAGGTGGAGGTATAAGCCATATCAGACCTCTGTTATTCCTTTATCTGTCACTCCTTTTTTGTGTCTTCCCTCTGGGGATACCGACAAAGCCATGCCATAGGTGTTACCGAAAGCTGTATATGGAAAACCACCAAGGTTCCTTTTTCATTGCGCATACCCATGTCAACAGTCACTGTTATAACCCATCCAAATTAGGAGACTGCTGCAGTGGGGATTACTGCAATATGCATGACAGTGAGGCCTGTGGAAAAATATAAGGATCAATTCTTGGTAGATGTTTTCAGAGGTGTTTATTTTCCAGCCACATGGCCGGTGACTGCCAAGGAACTGTAGTAATCACGGGACAACCAGGGTCCTTCCCGGGCAGGGGAACACAAAACAACCAATGGGGAACGAGGTTGACCCGGGAGTAGGGAAACCCCATGCCTCCACCCCAGGGTACCCCTCCCCCCGGACCCCACGCCAGGGGGGAGGAACCCCAACACTTCACCCTTTTGTTTTAACTAAAAGAGATTTAAAACTTAACATTGAAGACAACTGGATAAACATAAGATAACAAGAACAGTTTCAAAAGAAAACAAGCCACCCTCTTGAGTCTCTAAATGTCTAAATGGATTTTTTTTCTCTGGAATGATGAGCGGGAAACACTCCACTACTAGAATAAGTAGTAAAGTAGGTATGTTTATTCCAGCGCTGGGACTCATGGGGGATATTTCCTCCAAAGTCATGCATACTGACAGCTGCATTCAGCTTGGTATTTATCGGGTTACAAGTTCCATATTCATTAAGTTTCCCAATACGCCTATACATATTCATCGCCTAGCCCTGCCTAGCCTCGCTTCGTATTACAATGAGCCCAAAAGTCATTTACATCCGCGTTGCGCTTGCGCAGTGTTGTCTGGTGGTTGTGGGCAGGGGTCTCTGAGATGAAATAAGAGTCTTCCTCAGATGAAGTAAAGGGTCTTGCTCATCCTGAACTTTTCACCTTTCCTCCCTGCACATGCTCTTTATGCCCCTGGGCTAAGTCCAAACTTCAAGACTGGTTTGAGTTAGTTTTAGGTTAAAAACAGGATCCTTGGTCAAGATTCCTTCCCTTTATCAATAGTCTCATATCTTCTCATCCTGCTTTGGTAGGCACAATAAGTGTTGGGCAAGCGGTATGCATTGCTTTTAACAAACCACTTCTTAGTAAATCATTTAATCTCTGCTTCCCCATCCCCCTGATTCAGGAACATCTTAAGTCTGGCAGAAGTGAGACAGGACTCTCTGAGCATGCTTTGTGGAGAAACTGAGGCAGGAGAGGGTTTCTTCCATTTGTACCTGTTGGAACTCTAAACAACAATAGTTAATTCTTTCCCCCCCCCCCCCTTCATCCCCCACTCAGCATTGGAAAGGGATTTTTTGGGAAACAATTGGCAAAGGCATGGTTTTGTGAGGGAAACCATGGGTGAAAAAACAGATTAGGAATACACTGGGGGTAATAGGATATAGGATAAAAGGGAAAGGTAGGATTGGGAAAGGGAGATTGTATGGATTGCTTATAATGGGGATATTGTCTAACATGACTACGATTTGCAGCATATATACTACCTTTTACAGAAACACCACTAGGCCCAGTAACATCTGCTGCTTGCAAGCCTTTCCTTCCTTGAATAACCTTAAACTCTACCACTTCTCCATCTCCTAAGCTTGGGATGCATTTTTCAGGGTTATTCTTTTTAATGGCAGTTCTATGAACGAATATGTCTTCCTGGTTGTCACATCTTGTTATAAAACCATAATTTTGTTTAACATTATACCATTTTACTATTTCTAAAACCTTAGCTACAATGATTTTTTCTTTTTTCCGAGTTGCTGCTGTTTTCTGTCTCACTGTGTTCCTGGTTTCACTTTCGTTTTCGCTCGCTCCCGCGTTGGAACTGCCGGGGCTGCTAAGGCTTCCAGGGCCATCAGGGCTGCTAGTGCCTGCGCGCTCTCGCCGCAGAGTCTCGACTTCCTGGGGTCGCATTTGGGGCCGCGCGGGCTGGGCTGGGCTGCACCACTCAGCTCCCTGCACGCCGCTGCTGCCGCTGTTCGCAGCTGTGCTGCCGCTGCTTGGGGCTGTGCCCACATCTTGGCCAGGCCTCCAAGCAGTGGCCCTCCCACTCCCTGCTCCGGCGTGTTTCAGCTAGGCGTGGCTGCGCTCCACCACCATTGCCGCTGGCCGCCGCCCGCACGCCACCCCTCTCAGCCAGGCATTCATGGGGCTCGCTCCACCACACGCTGCGCAGGGCTGGGCGGGCACTGCCGGGCCGCGCCACTCTCGCTGCGCCTTGCTCCATTGCCGACACTATGGCTCGTGCCGGTCCGTCCATACGCGGGAACTGCCTTGCTGCTGCTTGCAGAGCACTCGGCCCACGTGGCCGAGGTCGCACGGTCCCTGAGGCACATTTCCCTTCACAAGGACACAGCTGATATTGTTCAACAGTCTCCGTAATTAGATAATATTCACGGAAATATCCTTCCATTGGCATATATTTTGACTCAGAAATTAACTGTGTCCAAACATTCTTCCAAAAGTCTTTGGTAAGAATCAAGTCCCAAGAAATGTAGAAAAAGTTTTTAAACAACCATGCCAGGAAGTGTTTCAGCTCCTTTTGAGCTTGAATTAAGACAAAATTTACATATCATTGTTCAAGAATCTTTTCAAGTTTAAGATAAATGTCCCTCTGTGGCTCGGAGAGCCAAGAGTCTTTCCACAGTTCCTCCATAGTTTATGGAACAGCAAAACAAAAACAAGAAGAGAAATCCAGAGAGTTTACTCACAAATCACAGTTGCTGTCCCCAGGGATCGATGTCTTCCCCAGCATCTCCATCAGTTGCTGCAGTGGGGATTACTGCAACATGCATAAGACAGCGAGGCCCGTGGAAAAATATAAGGATCAATTCTTGGTAGATGTTTTCAGAGAGATGTTTATTTTCCAGTCGCATGGTCGGTGACTGCTGAGGAACTGTAGCAATCACGGGACAACCAGGGTCCTTCCCGGGCAGGGGAACACAAAACAACCAATGGGGAGCGAGGTTGACCAGGGAGTAGGGAAACCCCGTGCCTCCACCCCAGGGTACCCCTCCCCCTGCACCCCACGCCAGGGGGGAGGAACCCCAACAGGAAACTGTATACAAAATGGGAAAAAATACTGGATTGTAGAAAATTTAGGAACAAGTGTGTAGGAACCCAGAGTGCCGAGAATATTTATCTGCCTGTTTTTAAGGGTTCTTACCCCCCTGAACAACACTGTTTTAACCTCCAACCTTGGAAAAAATTACCAACGACCAGACAAGAACTAGAAAATACAGTGGTGTGAATTAGGTGATAGACTACTATGTAAAATTGTCACAGGGTGAAAAATTTAGAGGTTTTGGGCTTCTCTTTGTAGTAAATAGATAAGAGTAAAAAATATCAAAATGGAGGATTGTTGTTGTTCTCTAAACCTTCTTCTCCTTCTTCTACTACTCCATGTTCTGCAGTAAAAGTAGTTTGGAATGATTGGATAGAGAATTCCACAGTTCCTGCCCATGTTACTGAATAATTGGTAGGAAAGTGAAAATAATATACGTTTTTAGTAACTATTGGTTAAATTATTTTTAAAAGGCTGTGTAAATCTTGATAATTAGAGCCTTCACTCCTGCTTTCTGTGCTCTATGCTGTACCTGGGTCATGCTAGTGGCTCAGTTCCTCTGATAAGACTTAATAAACAACTATCTGGCAGCACTGAAACTCAAGGAAAAGTCTCGGTTTATCTTTGAAACTCCTTGCAAGGACTTTTAGAAAATTCTCTCCCATCAGGAGGGATTTGATTTATGGCATGGTTCAGTGTCATTGTGGTAGCAGGTTGGGAAGTAAATGTCCAAAAGGGGAAAGATGGATTTGTTTCACATATATTGTTGGGAGTAAAGTCTCAGGCTTAGTAAAAGAACAACTGGTAAACAAGAAGGCAAAGCTAGCACAGCAATCTAACTCTATATCAACCCCAATTCGAGACATGTATGTGAAACTCAAACAACAATTAGAAAATGAAAAAGATATCTCAAATTTTGGAAAAAACCTGTTTGTGGAATTAGGGGAAAGGATAGGTAAGGAGCTTAATGTAACCAACTGTTGGGTCTGTGGAGGGCCTCTGATGACAGAGGAATGGCCATGGAAAGGCAGTAGCTTAAGCCCAATAGAACTCCCTAAGCGGAATCAGACAAAGATAAGGGGAGAAAACAGACCAGAAGGGTGGGTACTAAGTTCAACAGTGATAGGAGAGGAGTGTCTCTGGTGTACGGGGAACAATTTCCTTAACGAAGTAGGAAATACTCCATGTAAGAGATATAAAGTCAGTAATGGAACTTTTACCTAGTGGGTTCCTGAGAAACCAGCTCTGTATTGGACTCAGAGAAAAACAAAGGAAGAGAATTGTAAGTACAATAATAAGGTCAAACTCTTTCAATGCAATGATACAAACAAAAATCCTTATTTTGGGATCCCAGAAATATCAAAATTTTGGGAAAATATAAATCAACAAAAATTTAATTACTGGAGGGCACCAGATGGCCTATCTTAGATATATGGAAAAAGGGCATATGCAAAGCTCCCCTCTCAGTGGAAAGGCAGTTGTACCCTGGGAATCATACACCCAGGATTCTTTCTTTTACCAGAGCTGGACAGAGATCAACTAGTGTTGCAATTATTAAAGGATCAGGGGCATGGATCATTGATAGAATTATGGGATCAATAAAAGAACTGTAGCAATAGGCCTGTAAGCAAAAGGCCTGTGTGTGAGAAAAACTCTCCATGAGAAAATTCTTGTGTGAAGAAAAAACAGGGCTGGGAACAAAGAGGGAGTTTGAAGATTTGCAGCTGTTCAGATAAGACTGGGAGAGAAGGGAGGTGAACTCTGAATTCTTTTAATCATAACATAACTGTAGAAGCTTGCCAATGTAAGTCCAATTATGTAGAAGTAGAAATTCGCATTGAAAAGCTTTAAGCCACTTAAGAGTTAACAAGCTGGTATACTATATAAGTGCCTTTGGATTGCTAATAAACGGAGTTTTGCTCTTATCAACCATATTGGTTTTGGACTGCAATTTTCTCCCCCCGCCGGAGTCCCTGGGCTCTCTTCTTTTTACAATTCCAACAAACTAGGAATACCAGTGTATGAGGATCTAAAAAGAAATAAAAGAGAATTGATTGGAGGATCTCAAAAATGGGGAGACGAGGAATGGCCCGCTGAGTGCATAATTGAAATGTATGGGCCAGCCACCTGGGCACAAGATGGGAGTTGGGGATATCGAACCACAATTTACATGCTGAATTGGATTATAAGACTCCAAGCAGTTGTAGAAATAATAACAAACCAAACTGGTCAGGCATTGGAATTACTAGCTAGCCAACAAAGCCAAACAAGAGCTGTGGTGTATCAGAATAAGTTGGCTTTAGACTATCTATTGGCTGAAGAAGGAGGTGTTTGTGGAGAATTTAATACATCAGATTGTTGTTTGAAGATAGATGACCACGGGGATGCCGTCCTAGATATAGCCAAAAATATCAGAAAAATAGCCCATGTACCGGTCCAAAAGTGGGAATCCGCACTAAAACTTAGCTGGTGGGATAATGTATTGGGAATAGAATGGTGGAAGAAGCTAGGTTTTTTCCTTTTATGTGCCACCACAGACTCGATATTTCTCCCTTGCTTGGTCCCCTGTTTTATTCAATTAATATCTACTGTGGTCCAAGGCATGCAAATAGTACCAATGCCTGTGGAACCAAAATTGGCTACATCTGGAACGGCACAAAAGATCATGGTGTTGAAGAAGCAAAATGATATCAAAGACCCCTTTGAAGAAGCAAGATTGATTTGTGAAAAAAATGAGCAAATAATAAAGGCTAGAAAACAAGGGATACTGCTCAAGCCAAATGATCTGTAAAAAAAAGGAAAAGTGAGGTATTGTTATGAATATATTGTGATGTTGGCTTTTTGCATGTCACATAATGTTAGAAAAACTTTACCTAGGTTCTGTAATGTAATACATGTTATAGAATGTCTATTGTTTATGTAGTCAATTTAGAAAAGATAGGCAGAGAAAGTCTTCACAATCCTGGAGTATCTTAGAGAAGAAGAAAACCAGAAACCAGAGAGAAGAATTTATGGAGGAAGCAGAGACATAATGGAGCCAAGGAGGAAGATAAGGCTGATGGGATGATACACAGAAACTCCAAAGAATTTATGAATCATGTATGATTGTGATGAATATGCAATAAGAGATGTACTTTCAAAGACAATCTTTTGGATATAGAGGTGTGCCTTTGGCTCTCTGCCAAAGCACCCGGCCATAATACCCTTTTTGCTATTGTCTCCTAATTGCCCCTTTTATTAAACTTTTTTTAAATTTTACAAAAGTGAACCTTGTTTTTCACAGTGGTGAATCCAGTTATTCATTTCTGCAACCTTTACAGCAAAGTAAGAAGTTAATAACACAGTATACAGACCCTCTGTCAGAGACTGAAATGGTTCATGCCTTAAACATTGTTATGAAGGAGTTTTGCCCACTGTAGCAAAAACTGTATAAAGAAGCTACAACCACAGAAGCCCACCCCTCCTTGAAGATGCCTGACTGGAACTTTGGACTGTGAGTTAAGCCACCTAGATAAGATAAAGGGGACACTAATGTTCACGCATCTCAGGTCTAGGGAGAAACAAACAAGGCTGAAGGAAAGGAATGCAACCACAAGAAAGCCAAACCCAGCAGCTGCATTGAGAATCATCCCTGGCTGGGTTTGGGATGGGGGAGACCATAGCCCACAGAAGCCAGGTTTACACAGACTCCCCCCCAACCGAGAGCAGGGGGAGGAGGTTTTGAGTGCGTGGCGAAACCTCTGGTCAGAGGCATTGAACACTCATCCTCCCTTACACAAACTGGCCCAGCTGTGAAATCCCCAACCCCACAGGCCACATCCACGGAACATTCACATGGGAGGCAGCTGAGGGGGTATCATAATCCATCAAAGACCCCCCAAAGTGCTCCCCAGACTCATTCCTGAGGCCTTGGACCACAGGACTGCATGTGACGCAAAGTGATGCAACAGATCCAGAGTCTGCTGTGTCATATTGCTCCCCCCCCCCCTTCCCCCCCCCCCCCCCAGCCCAGGGGAGGTACCTGGGCATTCCCACCTGGCCTGAGCATATCCATTGGATTCTATGCTTTTTGGGGAGGCCCTCACCACCAAGAAGACCAGCTGGAGAGGATCAACAGAACATCACTGGGATCCATGAAATGGTGATATTTTCTTTAATCTGTCTCTGTCATCCTTCTTCTGTCCCCCCTACTCTTTTCTATTTCTTTCTCTTCCTTTTTCTCTCTTTCTCTCTCTCTCTCTCTCATATTTACTACTAAAACCCATACTATTGACTTTGGCATATGGTCTCATTTGCACCCTTATTCAGGCAGAGGCATTTCTAATAACTTTAAAAACCGGACTGTAACACCCTCCCATTTAGGGTCCAACTTTTTTTTTGTGAGAGTGAATGTTGCTGCCTGCCCCGAGGTGCAGCCCGGCCCCGGAACTGCCCAGGCATGTCCGGACTTGTCTCTGCCTTGTGCTCTGAATCTCCTTTGTTCCAAGCCCAGGTAAAACTTGAAAGTAGCACGGACCCCCCCGAAACAGAGTCCGATTAGCTGGTTACCATGGGTCCACCCCCTGCTCTCCCTGTGCCCCTCCCCCAAATAAAGGAGCCGATCGCAGCTGGCTTCCCCTCTGTCTGCTCCTGCTTCCCCTTCTGTGGACTGGTTCTCTTGTCCCTCCCGGGCTGGGAGGAATAAAGAAAACAGGAATACAAGCACGGAGTCAGGGCTATATTTCTACCTCTTTGCTTCTGCTTGTGACAATAGCCAAACAGCTATCACTTGCCGCATATCAGAGCCGCTGAGCTGCTGGATCGCCCGTGCTGTCTCTCTTGGCAGCTTGAGGCATTCCTGGGCAGAGAACAGTGAGTCTGCCGACTGAGCAAGCAGTGAACTTTGTCAAGTGGACTTTTATCATTACTGCATCCCCAGACTGTAATAAATTCTGAGACTCAATTTGCTAATTAAAATTTTATTTATTAACAGCAAGCGAGCAAGGCAAAGGCAAATACAGCGCTGGGCGACAGGGGTCTCCGCTCCACCAACTGCCGCGCTTTCTGCCAGTTCCAGTTCCTTCTTATACAGTCTCTTTTCCGGTTGACGTGTCTTTTCTTATGGTATTCTGCACATGTGTGACTTGTTGCTAGGGGGTCTTTTTCCTCCTGGTGGTCGCAGCGATGGTTGACCCCTCTTTATATGGTCATTATGCTCAAGTTCCTGGAACTAAAAGCTGGCTAAGCAAGTACAGATAGGGATTAGGCAAGCACATATTTGTCTCTGGCTTTTATCTAGATCTAGGCAGCTGGTTTCCTGCTACTTGATATTTAGTGAACAAAACATTCTGTTTCCTGCTACTTGATATCCTTCACACAGACTGGATATCATGTACTTGCATTCCAGCTGATACTGGTTGAAACCATCTGGCTTGTGCCCTATTTTCTTGCAGATGTTTTTGTATTCCCAATACAAATTTGGTAACTGTTGCGGGTTGGGTTTGTAACCGGGCGGAAACACCAATTTAGTGTAGTGGTTTGGTCTAAAATACTCATTACTGTTTATCTTCTGTGAGATAAGAATTAGGAGAAACGCAAAGCAGGCACCAAACTTGAAAGAATATAAAGAAGTTTATTAACAGACCTAAAAGAAGGGAAAAAATTATACCACCTTCAGAACTCTCCTCCTCCCCTCACCTTTCTCCCTTCTCCCACTGACAATGTAAAAAGACAACCCTTAAGATGTTCAGTCTGTTTACCACTTCCATAATAACCTTGTTCAGTCCATTTAGGAAGAGGTCTCTCTCCCTGCATGTGAGTCCCTTCCCCTGACTTGCAGCTTTTCAAGGTCACACACAGATAGCAACTGGCTTTCCCGCAACTGCTTTCGAGGGTCCACTCTTGAAGTTTTTTGGGGTACAATTTTAAGGTTGAGCCGTTCAGAAACGAAAAACAGAGGCCCTTCTCCTTCCCTGGGAGCAAAGGGTCTTCCTCATCTTCATCTTTAGGACTATCTCTGGGAGCATCTCTAGGAACTGAGGTTTCTCCTTTCCCATTTGGAGCAAAAGTCCTCATCTGGTCCATCTCTAGGGACTGAGGTTTTTTTCCTTTCCCATTTGGAGCAAAAGTCCTCATCTGGTCCATCTCTCCCTGTCCAAACTTCTCATGAAATTACAGCTGCGTCAGCATCTGCCTATCTCAGCACAGGTGCTTTTGCTTATGAGTTGAACACTCCACCCCCCATATCTTCATGGAATTACAACGGGATACTCTGATATATCATAGCTTCACAACAGACTTTCATCTTTAAGCATCTCCTCTTTCTCTTCCCTCAGGTTTTCAGCTCTTCACAGCAATAAAAGGGTTAATCTCACCTCGGCCTTGCAGCTGTGTGGCTTATCGCTGTTGGTCACCTGACCTCTGCCGGACAGAGGTGCCGCTTTGCTGAAATCTTGGCCACAGTGGAGGGGGGGGTTGGTTCCGAGCCGCTCTGGCTGCCCACAGCCCTGCTGGGGGGGGGTCATCCTGGAGCCATGGCCCGGCCTGGCCTGGCCCGAGCAGGGCCTGGGCCGGGCCCACTGGGCCCCACTCGGGCCCCGCAGCCACCTGTCCCAGCACCGGAAACGAGAGAGAGCTTGGGGGGGGAGTTTGTCTATTCTTAAGTGTGTATCACAGAGGCGGTCACAACTTTAAGTGGCTTAAAGAATTGTCCATATTCAAACTGGCCACCTGATAGGTTCTATCAGGTCATAGAGGAAACAGTAAGCACCCCTTTGCAAGGACATCACCTCCGGGACTATGCTTGCTAACCTATGACAGTAACCCATTCATCTCCATCTAAGAGGCTGGTCCCAGCAGGGACAAAGGTCCCAGGTCCAGCTAAGTGTCTGCTGTGGAAAAATAACAGATGATTAGTGAGGAGGATTGTAAACACGATCAAGGGACTTGCAGCTGGGGTGTAGAAAAATATATAGATCATACTAATTCTTGTTTATCCTTGTGTGCTTGATAAGTAGAACATCTATATTTAGATAACATAGGCCTGTGATAGACTTAAAGGCCGCTATCAAGCATGCTTGAAATTCCTCCCCTGCTGAGGGAAAGATCAAAGCACAGTGGTAAACTATGCCTGCATGAATGCCTGATGTACAGGTGAAACAGCAGGTTTGGTGATTGTAAGGCCCCAAAAAACTCGCTCAATGAGGCTTTTAAAAGAGCTTACAATTGTTCATGTACTCTGAGTTAGACGCATGGGAGAAATACTGACAAGATATTCTCAATAGGCCAAAAGAACAAAAAAGACTTTACTGGCAACTTTAGAAAATCAGAGAACTTTGGAAAAAGGTTTAGTGCAACATTCAGTCAACAGAAAACACTTTGCAAAGCATTAACTTAGTCCATTCAACTTACATTCAACACCCCTTGGCCTTCCTGGGCTCTTCCCCAGGTGGGACTTCCGGTCATTTGGCCACTTAAGAGCTGGGTTAGGGACTCCAGAGGCGGTGTGTGAAGCACACTGGTGTGCCAGTGATTGGATGCCACTGCCAGGCTGGGGTACTGGCTCTAGGGGGGTAGGGTGTACAGGGCAGTGCACTGCCTTGCCAGGGCAAGGTCCAACCTGCCCCTTCCCCCACACATATGCACCCCAAAATGTCTTAAGACATTAATCTTTCCAGTTTCTCACAGTGATCCTCTAGTATGGACTAAGCTCTGCACTGCTTGTGTTCTCACTTATGTGCCTCTGCCTGGGTGTTGCTTCAGGGATCCCCCAGTCTGTAGGGTAACAAAAAAAATTACTCTTTTATTTCATCCATGAGTTTGTGATTGTTCCTACATCCTGCCTGTGCTGGCTCACACATTTGGCATAGTCAGCAGGATCCAGGAACAAGCCTGCCATGACTGGCAAAAAAGTCAGGAACTGGGAAGGCCACGATGGTGACTCCCTCCATTCCAGGATGGCCATGTTCTGAGTGCTGGACCTGGACCCCCATGGCCACTTTCCTGGCTACGTGGGCTCTTCTGGAAGCATGGCCTGAAATAGATTGGGTGGTGGTTACCCCCCCAAAAGACTGAGATGGCTGCATGCAGATTGCCATAGAAAGCGGCATCAAAGTCTTCTTAAAAGCTAGCGGAGAGATTGGGATGGCTGTTAGCTACCAGTCTTAGAGTTCTTGACTGTGAAGTTGTTGCATTATGGGGTAAAATGAGAGAATTGGAAAAGGAAGTTGGGACTTTACAAGATGCAAAGGTGATCATGTAAGAAGTAATTACTACTCAAGCAGAGTGGTGCCATGGACTCCAAGATACTGGAGAAAATAGTACATATTGCTGACAAATGGCAGGGGGAATGGATGAGCGAGTGGCTGTGTGTTGCCAGCTGGGGTTAAACTACAACAGTCCTTTTTGGTGCCCAAATAAGGCTCGAAGGGTTTGAGATAACAATAAATATGATTGGAATGTGCTAGATTGAATTTATAGCTGTTAGTGCGGTTTAGCTACTGGGCAAGCTCCTGTGCTTGCCATGGACTCACCTGCCTGACTATTAGAGTCTAGTGCTGGTTAGTGGCTGCTTTTTGCTTTCACTGTTTGCTGTAGTGCTGTGCTGCTTATCACCTTATTCTGCTGTGCCTGGGAATGCTTTGATAACAGCAATGGCTCATATGTTGATTACAGGATCCAATCTGGACAGGGCAGCAATAACAAAAAGTATCAAAATGCAGCTTTTGAGAGGGGTGCCTGCCTCACTAAAACCCTTGATTATAGCAGCAGTCACAAATGCTACTGGTAATGCAGGCACCCTAGCAGATACCTTAAGGCAAATTTGGGCTGTAACTGGGATCATTTGTGCAGGTGATGAATACAAAGGAAAGCTGGCAAAGCCCAAAGGAGTTACATCATGGGTGATGACAAAAACAATGTGGAATGATCTAAGACAAGTCAGTATCCCCCGATCAGAAATACATGGAATTGCAACATCAGAAATGTTTCACTGATGGCAAAAGTTAGCACTTATGCAAAAAAGCTGACCGCCCCTGGCCCTACCACCAACTCCATGCCCACCCTCCACCCCTGCCTGCCACCTTAAGGCAAGGCACTACCTGGGAAATGCTAAAACAGCAGGGGAAGTTCTCCAAAATTGCTGCCACCGTAGCCTCTTACTGTGAGTGGGACCGATGCTCCTTCATTCCTTTAACTATAAAGTGGTGGTCTGGGGAGATTTTACATGTGTTAGCTCTGGTGGATACAGGTGTTGCTTTTACTGTATTACAGTGATATTACTAATAAAGAAGCCACATCACAGATGTGCGGCTTGGGGGAAACCCCACCCCCACCCTCCAAGCTAAGGTTACCTTAACGATAGGAAACAACACCCCATTTGTCACTGATGCCTTAAAGAACTTATAAATAAAACAACACACTTTGAAGATAATATTAGTATAGGAGGTAATATAAAGGTTGGTCTTTATTGGAGGCCTCCAGGGGCATATATGGAAAATGCCCACAAAATTCTAACCCCCCCTACGGGGTAAATACAGTTTTATAAGTTTAGCAAATTAGCATAATTGACAAAAATCACCAATTAGGAGCACAAGTGGTGATGTAATTTCGCCCTGGTTCAAGCCCCTTCTAAATCCTCCCCCCTCAGATGGAAACTAAACTTTGTTGATGAAAATGTGTCTTGAAGAGCTGTTTTTTGTCTTTGGTTCCCAGAAAGAACCAAGATAGGGTAGGGGCCTTGGAATGTGTTTTGTCTTTCTGCCTATCAGGGTAGCAAAAAGGTAGGGAAAACTAGCTATGAATAATAGGCTACAGAGCTACAAATATATGTGTAAAGAATATAGAGAATATATAAAAGAAAAAGGCAAAAATCATTCGGCATCCTCACGATGATGCTAATCGCCCCAATTAAAGACTATATCTTGGGCATTGATGTGCTGGCAGGACAAATAGTTGAAACTTTAAATGGTTGCTTCTGCATCAGGAAGTCACAAACAGGATTTGCTATTTGATCTATAACCATCTTGTGTGAATTTCCAAAGTGGGATCCTGTTGTACTGCCCGTCCCTATTGTGATAAATGAGTGAAATGTTGTCTTTCACATATATGATTTTAACATTTATAAGTGATAATGTACTATGTAGAAATAGTGTTAAGGTAAAATATAGTTAAGTAGAAACGAGATTAAGGTAAATTGTAACTTCGAAATAGTTGTAATATGTTGGGAAATGTAGTAATAAACACATGGTAATAAATGTCTTTTAAGTTGAGAAACTACAGAGCCAGAAACCAGGACATCTTAAAGAAACAAAGAAGATAATCCGCATGCATCCCAGGAAGACTGTTATCTCATCAAAACTTACACCTCCCAAGGAAACTGTCAGCTAAAAGTTAGGTTGGAGACTGAGGGGGCACCGGAGAAAGGGTGCCTGTCTTCAATTCTGAAGCTATCCTGAGGACAGAAGCGGCGTAGTGCTGGCATAAAGGGGCAGAGACCGGAGAGGGGGGAAAGTTGAGTGAAGTGTAAATTACTTTCTGGGCTTAATGAATATGTAACAGTTTAAGAGAGTACTTAAGTCCACAGTAAAATGAATGGAGGTACGCCTCTGGCAATATTGCTAAGCGCCCCAGCACTGTGATATGCCTTTGTTCTACTAATAAATGTTCAATATTATATTGCTAAAAATTTAGCTCTTGAATTCATTTTTCTCACTAGGTCTTTCTGGGTCCAACCAGTTTGAATTCCTTTCTCATTAGCACATCCTGCTGCTTCTCTTATCTTTTCTATTTTTGAGATTATCCACCTGGCTTTCCGTTTATTTAAGCATTAAACAATTAGTTAATCATATACTAGCTATTACATTGTATAAAAAGTTATAATTCAAATTATATAGGTATCTAATAACTCAAGCTATATAATCATCTTGTAACTTTAACCCTAGTTATAATGCTAATTAGTAAATATCTGCATAGCAAAGTTATTCTTAACATGCACATAATATTTCCTAACATATTCTAATACATAATATTTCTTACATTTCACTGCCCGCGAAAGCCAATGCTATAATAGCTGTTTATCACAATCCCTCATTTTTTCATTAAACCATTTGACTTGAGCAATAATTATTTTTAACCTTAGTAATACACTCATGCCTTTCAAGAATCGATTTAGCCTCTTCATGGGGGTCAAGATCCTTTGTTTTACTCTGTTTCTTTAACACCATTATCTTTTGTACCAATCCACATGTAGCTAGTTTGGGATCCATAGGCATTGCTACTATTGACATTCTTTGTACGACACTGGTGATTAGGCAAATGAAACAGGGAATCATACAAGGAAGAAATAATAAACCTGCTGTTGCACATAGAAGGAAAAAGCAAAACTTTTTCCGCCATTCTGTTCCCAAAAAATTGTCCCACCAGCTGGCTTTTAGCATCGATTCCCATTTCTGAACCGGGACATGGGCTATTTTTCGGATATCCTTGGCTATATCCAGAACGGCATCTCCATTATCATCTATTTTCAGGCAACAATCAGATGTATTAAATTTCCCACACACAACTCCTTCTTCTGCTAATAGGTAGTCTAATGCCAGTCTATTCTGATACATTGCAGCCCTTGTTTGTTTTTGTTGGTTTGATATCAATTCCAGTGTTAAGGCAGTTTTATTAGCTATTATTTCCATGACTGCTTGGAGTCTTATGATATGGTTTAGCATATAAATTGGGGTTCAATATCCCCAACTCCCATCCTGTGCCCAGGTGCCTAGCCCATACATTTCCAGTATCCATTCAGGGGGCCATTCTTCATTTCCCCACTTTTGAGATCCTCCAATTACTGCCCTTGTTTTTCATTTTAAGGCCTCATAAACTGGTACCCCTAAATCATCCCCGTCCGATCCTGGTAAAAGAAAGAATCCTGGTTGTATAATTCCCAGAGTACAACTCCCTTTCCACTTGGGGGGGAGTTTTGGGTAAGCTCTTTTCCCACATATCCAAAATAGGCCATCTGATGCTTTCCAATAGTCAGTACCCTGTTGATTTATGTTTTTCTAAAATTTGGATATATCTGGAATATTAAAATAGGGGGTTTTGCCTGCATCTTTACACAAGAGAAGTTCAACTTCGGTGTTATATTTGCAACTCTTCCCCTTAAGTTTTTTCCAGGTCCAATACTGTGTTAGTTCTTCAGGAATCCACCATGTAGAAGTCTGTAGCGGGTTGGGTTTGTAACCAGGCAGAAACACCAATTTAGTGTAGTGGTTTGGTCCAAGATACTCATTACTGTTTACCTTCTGAGAGATAAGAATTAGGAGAAATGCAAAGCAGGCACCAATCTTGAAAGAATATAAAGAAGTTTATTAACAGATCTAAAAGACGAAAAAAAATCATACAACACCTTCAGAACTTTTCTCCTCCCCCCACCTTTCTCCCTTCTCCAAGTGACAATGTAAAAAGACAACCCTTGAGATGTTCAGTCTGTTTACCACTTCCATAATAACCTTGTTCAGTTCATTTAGGAAGAGGAGTCTCTCTTGCCCATGCTATGGAGACATTATCACAACGAGACAGCCACCCACTTCCAAATAACTTTGTTCAGTCCATTTAGGAAGAGGAGTCTCTCTGCTCACATGCGAGTCCCTTCCCCCAACTTGCAGCTTTTCCCACAACTGCTTTCGAGGGTCCACTCTTGAAGTTTTTTGGGGTACAATTTTAAGGTTGAGCTGTTCAGAAACAAAGGTTCTCTTCACCCATCTCTGGGAGCATTTCATCTCTAAGAAATCTCTGGGAGCATCTCTAGGAACTGAGGTTTTCTCCTTTCCCATTTGGAGCAAAAGTCCTCATCGCTTCCATGTCTCCCTGTTCAACTTCTCATGAAATTACAGCTGCGTCAGCATCTGCCTATCTCAGCGCAGGTGCTTTTGCTTACAAGTTGAACTGAACACTCCACCCCCCATATCTTCATGAAATTACAACGGGTACTCTGATATATCATAGCTTCACAACAGACTTTCATCTTTAAGCATCTCCTCTTCTTCTTCCCTCAGGTTTTCAGCTCTTCACAGCACTAAAAGGGTTAATCTCACCTAGGCCTTGCAGCTGGAATGTTGCTTATCACTGTCGGTCACATGACCTCTGCCCGACAGCAGTGCAGCTTTAGCTGAAATCTTGGCCTTGGCTGCAGTGGAGGGGGGGGGGAGCCGAGCTGCTCCGGCTGCCCACAGCCCTACTGTGGGGGGGTTCCACAGGTGGAACAGGGCCCATAGGCTCCAAGATGGTCATGGCCCGGCCCAGCCTGGTCCGAGCAGGGCCTGGGCTGGGCCCGCTGGCCCCCATACGGGGCCCGCAGCCACCTGTCCCAGCACTGGAAATGAGACAGAGAGGCTCCGCTTCAGAGTTTCTACTCTTAAGTGTGCATCACAGAGGCGGTCACAACTTAAGTAGCTTAAAGAATTGTCCATATTCAAACTGGCCATCTGATAGGTTCTTTGAGGTCACAGGGGAAGCTGTAAGCACCCCTTTGCAAGAACATCACTTCCGGGACTATGCATGCTAACCCATGACAAAGTCCCATTACTAGCTTTATATCTTTTACAGGGGCTATTTCCTACTCTTTTAAGAAAATTTTTCCCAATTCGCCAGAGGCACTCTTCTCCTATTACTGTTGAACTTAAAAGTCATCTTTCTGGCCAGTTTTCCCCTTTTATATTTGTTCTGTTCCATTTAAAGAGTTCAACAGGGCCTAGGCTACTGCCTTTCCATGGTCATTCTTATGTCATTAAGACCCCTTGGCAAACCCAGCAGTTAGTTACATTTAGTTCTTTACTTATTCTTTCTCCCAAATCTACAAATAGGTTTTTCCCTAATCTAGGGGTTTCAATTTCCTTTTCCAATTGTCATTTGATTTTTGTGTATAAATCTTCATGTGGGGTTGATCTGGGGTTAGATTGTGGTGTTTGTTTTGTCACTTCGTTTACTATTTGTTCTTTTACCAGATCGTGGACCTGGATTCCACCCCCTAGGGCAAATGTAAAACAAATCCATCTTTCTCCTTTTGGACACTCACTTCCCATAATCCTTTGACCATCTAATCCTAAATTTTCTGCAGCCCAATATGTTTGCCTGTCCTGCATGCAAGTTTCTAATTTGGATGGGTCATAACAGTAACTGTTGATATGAGTGTGAGCAGTGAAAAAGGAACCTTGAGTGTTACCGAAGTAAAGCGATTGATAGCATTTGTGACATGAATTTTCTTGAGCTCTAAAAGGGAAGAGACAAAAAAGGAGTAACAGAGGTCCGGTATGACTTATACCCCCACCTACAATGCCTATGGTGCTGCTGCCCATAGCAGGTGCCTATAATCTTCTCGGTGGTGAGTACAGCGGTCAACCCGGTCTTGCCTTTTATTTCCCTATCACTCTTTTTCTAAGTAAATCGCTTTTGGCACTTTGGTATTGGGGTTTTTCACTCTTCAACAGGCACTAGTAGTCCCCATCCACAAAGCAGGTTATTTTCTCTTATCCAATTTCCAGGCAAACCTCTGCTTACATTCAGATACTGTGGATTCCTACTGCTCTTCAGGGACTTCCCACTCACTTGGTATCAATAATTCCCAACCACAGATTAAACTATTTCTACTTCTAATAACAGCCATCTGTTCAAAATTGGTAGGTCACTTGTGCAACATGTCATACAATGTGGGTGTCTTTTATAAGAGCTACAATACCATTTTTGTTTACAATCTGTACATTTACATATAACCCAGCTAGCGTGTCTTGTATTGAGGTGTATGAGGCACGGTATATGCGTTGGTACAGGAGGTGGCTGTAATTCGACCCTTAGGTCGGGATATAAGCGATTTTCTTCTTTATACAAATCACAAGCTATAGCAAATATTTTCTGAGTTTGCGATCTATATAAACCAGATCCTCCTGTTTGGAGGGGAAGTATCCCTCCCCAGGGAGGGTATCTGAGTTTCCTTAGAGTTTCTCCAGCGGGTACTTAAAACTACTCATATAAACTTCTCCTTTCTTCGCAGTTGTCTGTGATCTTTGGGGGATTATTTGGGTCATCCCAGTTCATGACCACCCAATCCCTGCTTAAGAGTCAATTTCATATCACCAGGCATCGATGTTATGGTCCACTCTTTAGGTTCTTCCACAGGTCCTTTGATTCGGCTGGCGTGGAAGAACCCTCTTTCTTTGGTCTGGATTGCTGCTTCATTCATCAGCAGTACCTGAAAAGGACATTCCTATTGTGGAGTTAAAGATTGTTCTTTCCATGTTTTAACCAATATCCATTCCCCAGGGTGGATATTATGGATTCTAAAATCTAAAGGTGTGGTTTGAGGGATTATTCAATCTCAAATTTTCTAAAGTCTGTGCAATTATGGTGATGTATTTCTTAACTCTTGCTTCCCCTTCTTCGTAAGTGGCAGTTTCCTGATGGGAGGTCAAAAAAGGAAATCTGAACATCATTTCATAGGGTGACACTCCTATGTCTGACCTGGGTTGTGTCCGGACCCTTAGTAATGCTAAAGGCAAACACTTTATCCATGACATCTAGGTTTCAGTCATCAGTGTGGTTAAAGTCTTTTTCAGAGTTTGATTCATTCTCTCTACCTGGCCTGAACTCTGTGGGTGCCACAGGGTATGTAACTCCCCTTCTATTCTTAGGGCTTGAGCTATTTGCTGTAATATATTTGATGTAAAGTGTGTTCCTGTTCCGGTTTGGCCAAATTTAGAAATCTATCCTCTGAGGGAAGGCACAACCACCCCTCCCCCACCAGGTTTGGGAAAAATAAATTTTCCTCAAAGGAAAGTGAAGGAGATAAAACTATTTATTTAATAAACACACGGGAAAAGGAAAATAATGCTAAGTAATAAAATCTTTCGCCGTGGAGGAAAAACCTGGGAAAGGGTTAGAGTCCTCCCTTTGGTCTCCTCGGAGCTGGGGCTTGGCCCAGGGCCAGGCCCTCTGTGCCCAGTGGAAAGTCCTCCTGATGTGCTCTGGTGTTGAAGCAGTCCAGCAGAAAAGGGAGAAAATCTGAAATTCCAGGGAAGGAAAAAAAGTTCAACTCTCAGTCTCTCTCCGGAGAAAAAGAAACTGAACAACTGGCCAAAAGCTGACTGGGAAGCAGCAAGCCGGGTGCTTCCTCGCTTCCCGGCTGCAGCTGGAAAAAAAAAAGTCCCTATCTCTATGTGACCTTGAACAAGCTGCAAACTGCTTTGAAAAAGTTTTGCTCGGTTTTCCTTCCCCCTCTCAGGCTCAGTTTAAAGGCATAGAAAGGCACAAGAATTAATTTCTGGGCATAGGGCAGTGATATGGGATACACATCATGACACTTCACCGTGCCATAAATCGAATCTCTCCTGATGGGAGAGAATTTGCTGAAAGTCCTTGCAAGGAGTTTAAAAGATAAAGCGAGACGTCTTCTGTAGTTTCAATGCTTCTAGATAGTTGTTTATTAAGTCTTATCAGAGGAACTGAGCCACTAGCGTGACCCAGGTACAGCATGGAAGGAGGAAAAGTAGGAGTGAGAGCGAGAAAGACCAATTATCAAGATTTACACAGCCTTTTAAAGACATTTTAACCAATAGTTACTAAAAACGTACATTATTTTTACTTTCTTACCAATTATTCAGTAACACGACTAGGAACTGCGGAATTTTCTATCCAATCAATCCAAACTACTTTTACTGCAGAATATGGAGTAGTAGAAGAAGGAGAAGAAGGTTTAGAGAACAACAACAATCCTCCATTTTGGTATTTTTTACTCTTATCTATATACTATAAAGAGAAGCCTAAAACCTCTAAATTTTTCACCCTGTGACAATCTTACATAGTAGTCTATAACCTAATTCACACCACTGTATTTTCTAGTTGTTGTCTGACTGTTGGTAATTTTTTCCAAGGTTTAAAGCTATACCAGTGGTGTCCAGGGGGGTAAAAACCCTTAAAAATAGGCAGAGAAATATTCTCGGCACTCTGGGTTCCTACATCTCCCCCTCCTGTTTGAACCAAAAACACTTCCTTAACAGCTTTGTCCGTGGCTCATCTAGCACAGTGGAGTATACAAGGTACAAATACTAAAAGAATTATAACAATAGTTAAAACATACAAACCTGTCTTCAAAATTTTTCTCCATAAAGGTGTAAGGTCAAACCAATTGAACAAATCATTCAACAATGATCCGCTTTCTTC
The DNA here is from genome assembly GCF_009650955.1 of Corvus moneduloides. NCBI lineage: Eukaryota > Metazoa > Chordata > Aves > Passeriformes > Corvidae > Corvus > Corvus moneduloides. The sequence continues at coordinate 9,115,933 of NC_045510.1, read as the reverse complement.
TCCAAGTTTAGCTATTCCATCCTCTAATTGCCGTATACTTTCATGGATGGATTTTGAATGATCTGACAAATTCATACAACACATACCTTCAAATTCTTCACATCCATGTCCATGCACTAATAAAAGATAATCAATTGCTGCTCTGTTTTGCAGAGTCACTTGTCTCGCACTCTGAACATCAGTTAACATATCGCTCGGTGTGAGAGAGACAGCACGAGAGTTCTTACTTAGCCAACAGCCCAATTGATCCAATTGTCTTAAGGCTGCTCCTGCAGCAGCACCAGGTAAAAGGAGAGCTGCAGAAAACCTTTGTCCAAAATTCCAAGCTACAAATTTGTCATTACAATCAGATTTATATTGCTCAACCAATCTTTTCTCCCTTCTCTTATGTTCTTTTATCATTTTTGCATTAGGCGTTGTCATAGGTTAGCAAGCATAGTCCCGGAAGGGACGTCCTTGCTAAGGGGTGCTTACAGTTTTCTCTGGGAACTGATAGAACCTATCAGCTGGCCAGTTTGAATATGGACAATTCTCTAAGCCACTTAAAGTTGTGATCACCTCTGTGATCCACATTTAAGAATAGGCAAACTCCCCCTCCAAGCTCTCTCTCATTTCCGGCGCTGGGACAGGTGGCTGCAGGCCCCGTGTGGGGGCCAGCGGGCCCGGCCAGGCCCTGCTCGGGCCAGGCCGGGCCGGGCCACGGCCATCCTGAAGCCATGGACCTGTTCCAGCCGTGGAACCCCCCCCACTGCCTTGCCGTGGGCAGCCGGAGCGGCTCGGCTCTCCCCCCTCTCCACTGCGATAAGAAAAATTCAACATTCCAGCTGCAAAGCTGCAAGGCCGAGGTGAGATTAACCCTTTTTATTGCTGTGAAGAGCTGAAAACCTGAGGGAAGAGAGAGAGGAGATGCTTAAAGCTGAAATTCTGTTGTGAAGCTATGATATATCAGAGTATCCTGTTGTAATTTCATGAAGATATGGGGGGTGGAGTGTTCAACTCGTAAGCAGAAGCACCTGCGCTGAGATAGGCAGATGCTGACGCAGCTGTAATTTCATGAGAAGTTTGGACAGGGAGAGATGAACCAGATGAGGACTTTTGCTCCAAACGGGAAAGGAGAAAACCTCAGTCCCTAGAGATGCTCCCAGAGATAGTCCTAAAGATGATGATGAAGACCCTTTGCTCCCAGGGAAGGAGAAGGGCCTCTGTTTTTTGTTTCTGAACGGCTCAACCTTAAAATTATACCCCAAAAAACTTCAAGAGTGGACCCTCGAAAGCAGTTGCGGGAAAAGCTGCAAGTCGGGGGAAAGGACTCACATGCGAGCAGAGAGACTCCTCTTCCTAAATGGACTGAACAATATTTGGAAGTAGGCGGCTGTCTCGTTGTGATAATGTTTTCATAGCATGAGCAAGAAGAGACTTCTCTTTCTACATGGACTGAACAAGGTTATTATGGAAGTGGTAAACAGACTGAACATCTCAAGGGTTGTCTTTTTACATTGTCAGTGGGAGAAGGGAGGAAGGTGGGGGGAGGAGGAGAGTTCTGAAGGTGGTATAATTTTTTTTCTTCTTTTAGGTCTGTTAATAAACTTCTTTATATTCTTTCAAGTTTGGTGCCTGTTTTGCATTTCTCCTAATTCTTATCTCACAGCAGATAAACAGTAATGAGTATTTTGGACCAAACCACTACAGGCGTTAGCAAAGAAAGCTTTCCAAAGCTGCATGGACCGCCCTTAACATTTGAGGGAATTGCAGGCCAAATTCTGCCTCCACAAATGAGAAACATCCCTCGTGGCAATTGCAATGGATCCTGGTTGAACGATATGCTCATCTTTACTGTTGAATTGCACCAAGATGTTGCATTTCTATATATTTCGTAATTTGGAGTGACATCTGTTATCTTGTTTTTATTTTGTTTCAACCCTGGAGAACTGAGTACCACACAAAACTCCATTTTTATAGGTCATTTATTGAACCAAGAATTTCCAATTCCTGAGGTTCGTAAGGAGCCTCCGAAAGGGATTTGGTCCAAACATCCCAATTCTCTACTGGATTTGAACCGAATCGTGAAAGTTTTAGATTAGCATGTTTGGAAGGTGGCCATTTGTTTGCTGGTAGTCCCACCAAACATGTTGAAAATGGCTTCTTTGGCCTTGAATGAGTTAGACAGATGGTATCTAGGCCTGATGCATTGGCCAAAGTCTCCCAGACATTTTCTTTTGGTTGTTGTACTGGGAAAGCTGCATTGCTTAAGGCAATCAGTGAGATGATAAGGCACAAGTGTAATACCTGATTGAGCTTCATTCTCAACAGCTTTATCCCATATAGGAATCTCTGATCTGTAACAGAACTTCTAACACACTCTTACATACAAAATTTACACCATTAACTTTCCCACTTTTTGCATAATATTCAGTCCACAGTTCTTGTACAGAAAAAAAAACAACTGATGTCTGTGGCATTGACAGTAGCGTTGACGCTGATTCACGTCTGCGTGCTCACCTCCTTGTTCTGGGAGTCGATTCCTGCTTGTTTCTGGACTTGATAAGGTTTCACGTGTTTTGCTGGAATCCACTTCAGTCCTGCACCTGTTGAGACACAAGCATATCCCTTGCCCCAAGTTATTAGTTGAGATGGACCCTCGATCTTTCCCGTCTCTAAGTCTTTGATCAAGACTAAAGGATTTTCTCTCAATTTTGCCTGAGTACTGTTTGAAAAATGCCTGATAATTGGTGGAGTAGGTTCTGAAAAGGAGCTATTCAAGAAGTTTAAAACGTACAAAGCTTTGTTTGATCACATCTGAGGCGTAGCCTCTGATTCTCCCCTTTTCTGTTTATCTAAAAGGGATTTTAAGGTATGGTGTGTTCTTTCAATGATGGCTTGGCCTGTAGAAGAATTAGGAATGCCAAATATATAACGAACACCCCAATTTTTTAAAAATGTGTTAAGGGTTCGTCCTCTGTAAGCTGGATCATTGTCTGTCTTAATTTCCTGAGGAACACCCAATGTTACAAATGCTTGCAAAAAATGTCGACATGCATGTTTCGCTATTTCGGCTATATGTAGGGAAGCAAAGACTGCACCTGAGAAGGTGTCCACAGATACATGAATATTTTTAAATCTCCCAAAAGATGGGTATTTTGTAACATCTGTCTGCTATACTTGCAGGCTCTGCAATCCTCTTGGATTGACTGCTCCTGTGGATACAGGGGGTTGCACAAGCTGACAGTCCAGACAGGCACTTATGATGGCCTTTGCTTGATCTTTAGAAATGCGAAATGTGCGCATTAGCGCTTGTGCATTCTGATGAAAAAATGCATGACTCAGTTTTGCTTGTTCAAAAATGTTTGGCAAAGTGTTTGAAATGACCATGGTCAATTTGTCTGCTTGTGCATTTCCCTCTACCAAAAATCCCGGGAGAGAAGAGTGTGCTCTGATATGGGAGATAAAATATTTGTGTTCTCTCTGTTCTAATAATTTTTTCAAACACAAAAGATAAGAACACAGATCCTTATTATCAACTTCTTTCAAAAATGATCCTTCTATTCTTTTAATTATATTTGCTACATAAGATGAATCTGTAACTAGATTGAGTGGTTCTTGAAACAAATGAAATGCACGAACAACTGCTGCTAATTCCACAATCTGAGGTGAGCCTTGCACTTTTTGAATATCTGATTCCCATTCTTTTGTAGTTGCATTCTGCCATGTTATCACTGACCTCTGTGTTTTCCCTGAACCATCAGTGAATAACGTTACTGCGTCTAATGGCACTTCACTTATCATAGGTTTTTCTCTGAAGCTTATTTTCGCTTGTAGCAGTTTGTGGCTTGGAAAATGAATTGAGCATATGCCTGAGTAATCTAACAATGCAACCTGCAAATCATCTGATTTTTGCATTGCCCAATCAAAATATTTCTTTTTCAAAGGCAGATAGATTGTCATGAAATCCTTGCCTGCCATTGTTAGCAACCTTGCTCTAGCTCTGATTATAATTTGAGCTGCCATTTCTAAAGTTGTGAAAATCGTTTTAGGGGATCTATAGGGCAGAAAAATCCACTCTAATATCAATAGAGGATCTCGCTGTGACGAGTCCCATTGAAATATGAGACCATACAATTGCATCTTTTCTCCTAACACTGCAAGGAAGAATGGTTGGCTCAGTATAAAGCGATGTGCTTCTCTCTGCTGAAGAGCTTCAGTAATCTTTCCAAGAGCTTCTTGAGCTTCCGTTGAGAGGGATCTTGGCGAATTGATATTACAGTCTCCCCTTAAGAGATTAAAAAGTGGTGCAAATTCATCATTTGTGATTCCCAAGATTGGTCTGATCCAGTTGATCTCTTCCAAAAGCTGTTGTAGATCTCACAGGTTTTTAACTTGAGTTCTAACTTGTATTTTCTGTGGTCTTATTACTTGCTCTGTAAGTCTCCATCCTAAATATCTCCACGGTGAATTTTCTTGGATTTTTGAAGTAGAGATTTCCAATCCGGCATTTTGGACTTCTGTAATTACACTATCACGAGCTTTTTGTAGCTCTTGTTGTGTGGGCGCTGCAATGAGCAGATCATCCATATAATGAATGATCATTGCTTGTGGATGTTTCTTTCGCGCTGGATATAAGGCTCGCGCCACAAACCATTGACAAATAGTTGGAGAATTTTTGAGACCTTGTGGAAGAACAACCCAATGATATCTTTGCAGAGGTTCTTGTCTGTTGATACTTGGGACAGAAAATGCAAATCGAGGACCATCCTCTGGATGGAGTGGGATGTTGAAGAAACAATCTTTGAGATCAATGATTACAAGTGGCCAATCTCTCGGAATCATTGAGAGAGATGGAAGTCCAAGTTGAAGTGGTCCCATTTCTTCAATGACCTCATTAATCTTTCTGAGGTCATGAAGCAATCTCCATGAACCAGAGATTTTCTTATGAATGACGAGTACTGGAGAATTCAAGGGACTATTAGTTGGTTTTATGTGGCCTTTTTGCAATTGTTCTTTAACAAGACTCTTGAGAGCACTCAGTTTCTTCTCTTCCAGGGGCCACTGGTCCACCCATACCAGTTCATCTGTTTTCCAGGTTAATTTCAAGGTGGTGAGTGCTGCAGCGACCCCTATTAAAAATCCACTTCTATTTTTGTTCCCCATTGTGATAAGCTGTCTCTTCCCCATACTGTGATGGGCTTCTGCACAATGAAGGGACAAATGATTGCTGTTTTTCCTCCGGGTCCTGAAACAACAATTGCATGCTCATTCTGCAGGCATAGGGTACTTCCTCCAATACCTGAAAGCGAGTTCAGAGGTGCTTTCAAGCGCCATTCTTTGGGCCAAAAGAGATAAGAGATGACTGTAACATCCGCACCAGTGTCTAACATTCCCTTGATTGAGATTGTCTTGTCTCCACATGTTAAACTGCAAACGATCACAGGTCAATCACGGCCTATCTGCTTCATCCAAGTGGCATGAATGTCCACATCTTCAATGTCAACTGAAGCTTGTTGATCAGTCACTGGCATGATCTGCTCTGTTGCATGAGATGGTAAAGCAATAGCTTTGGCTATTGGAGTATTTTCTGGAATAACTAGTGGAGGACGTAAAGGCTGAGCCAAAACTGTTAGCTCTTCATTTTGATCTGCTGAAACAATTGATGGAAAAACAATGAGCCCTATGATGCTAGATCTTTCCTTGCCTACTATTAGAAAGTCTTGTCTCTTCCAAGATGTTCCAGTGACCCCTGTGGGTATCACTGCATGATGTTCGTTCATAAAACATACTAATTTGGAAGCTGCCAATTCGCATTGCGCCCCTGGTGGCAGCAATTCTGGGTCACTGGGAAATCTACAGATGGTCCGGCTGACGGAGTTTGAGTGACCTTCTCCGATAACTGTGTTCCTTGTGGGATTGTGGATGGAGCCGTTGCCATCACTTGTGTCATAGTGCGTTAGCGTCCCGCGCTCCTTTTCAAGTTTCCCGGAAGTGGTAAAACATTCCCATCCACATCTGTTCTGGCGTGACATTGATTGGCATGATGTCTTCCTCTTCTACATCTTGGACAGAGGCCTGATATTTTCACATTTTTTTCAGGTCCTGGACAATACTTTTTCATGTGTTCATGTCTTCCACATTTAAAACATGGTCTCCCAATGAATTCTGCCGCCATCACTTGTGTAGAGTTACTTCATTGCAGATCTGAGCAAAGCACTGATATTTGCTCTTTAAGAAGTCTTCCAAGCTCTTGTCCAAAAGCATATGCTTGGGATGTTGCAACATGCTGAGGTGTACCCACCTTACTGCAAGCTTCTATCATTTCAGTTATGGTTGCCTGACCAGGTATAGCACTGATTATACGTTTGCACTCTGCATTAGCATTTGCAAAAGCAAGACTTTGTAGCAGATATGGTTTTGCCGCTTCGTCACTGATTTGTCTGTCCAAGGCTTGCTTTAGACGATCAACGAATGAGGTAAAACTTTCAGCAAAACCTTGTTTTACTTCTGTGTAGATGCCTTCTGGGGTTCCAGTAGGTGGAATTTGTAAGATTGCTGTTTGTGCTGCTTCTTTGATATCTATAAGCACATTTCGAGGCAAAACCACTGCCTGATCTTCAGGTCTAGCATGAGGTCCATCGCCAGCCAATTGCTCTAATGTGAAGGCTGCATGTGGTCCTCCTGCATATTTCTCTCTTAGCTCACCAAGTGCTTTTCTCCATCTTGCATCCCATAGCAGGAGTTGTGCATCTGTAAGTATTGTCGATGCAATGCTTCTACAATCAAAAGATACTAAATCATAATTGTTAAATGTGCCTCTCAAAAGCTGTTTGAAGTATGGACTTCCCAGTCCATGATTCTTCACTGCATCCATTAAATCTTTGATAACTTGATGATCCAAAGGTTGCCATGTAGGAGGATTTTGATTATGTCTGGTATACGCAACCGGCATTACAATGCTATCTGTTTCAGCCATAGTAAAATTTCTGTCTTGAAGACCTTTTTTTCTAATACGTGACCAGTCTGTTGTGGTAGCTGTATCTTTTGAAACATATTTATCAGGCGAAACCATATCCATACCAGCATCTCGTAAACTTGCAGCTTGATTGGACTGCAAGGATGCAGGTTCTTCTTCACCGAAGAATCCATGCATTCCATCTTCTCCCCCTCCTGGATGAGGAATAGGGGGCAGTATTCGCAGCTGTGCACTGTAGGGTAATAATTGAGGAGTGGCAAAACCTGCCATTTCAGGTGGCTTTGATCTGGATGCTGAAGGAAAGGGTACAGTTGATCTGGATAGGGTAGTGCCACCATGCGGGATGAGTGAGGGGTGGGGACCCAGTGCAGCAGCCTCTTGAGGTAGATAATCTGCACATTCTCTCATTCGGAAGCAAAGATGACGAATAAATTCATCTGAAAGCCGAAAGCGACCTTGGAGAAATGAGGGATCTGGTATCTGTTGTTGTGAAATTCGAAGCTGTGAAGAAGGCAGATGGGAAGTTGGAGTTCCAGCATTCGTTGTAAAAATACGAGGTGAAACTCGAGAAGATAGAGGAATGCCTTCTGAAGCTGTGATGGTTACCATATCCTCTCCACTCAGGTCCGGAATAGGCACTTGAGAATGACAAAGTCCCATAAAATCGGCTGAATATCCCTGAGAAGCTCGAGAAGAATGTGCATGAAGTGGAATGTCTCGATGCGACACGTCAGTTTGAATATGAATAACATGTGCTCGGTCCTGTTGTGATGGAGCAGGTGACAGTATAGAACTGAGAAAGGTCGCTGCCTCTTCTGGAGATAAAATCTTCATTTCGTCGAAATTGTACGGGAGATGTGATTCAACATCGTGTGATTGTAGTGCTAATTGTCCGAGTGGCGTTGCCAGAGGGATGAGAGGTGGTAAATGCGATGATGAGACGGTAGCTGCTGACATGCTTCTGCTGTAAATTCTCGGCTGTGGCTGCAGTGCAGACGGGGGCTGCGTTGAGACAGAGCTGGTAGGAGGTGGAGGTGCTGAAAGCTAGTACGACGGAGCTGCTGTTGCCGATGGAATTGCAGTGCTGGCTGGAGGTGTCGTGCGTACCGGCTGTGCCGGCGTACTAGCTGAGGCGTCCGTGCGTAGCTGCCGTGCGGAGCGAGCAGCCGGGATCGTGGGTGGGGCCGGGCTGGCCTGAGAAGCGCTGGTGCCGGGGAGCGGTGGTGTGGCTTGGCTGGAAGCGGGGGCGTGGCTGACGCCCCGGCCAGGGCTCGAGTTGCAAGCGGCGTTGCCGAGGTAACCGCGGTATCTCTAGATGGGTGGCTAATGCCGCGCCGCGCAGGCGTGGAAGCGAGGTCTCCCGAACGCGGAAGTAAAGCAGGGTCGGCAGTGGCGGGAGTGATGATGTCAGCAGCAGGCGCTGCCGCCGCCGCCGCCGCGGCCGCAGCGAGCCGTTCAAACGCGGAAGCGGCCGCGAATCGGGGCCGCGCGGGGGTAGCGGGAGGGCCAGATGGAAGCTCCGGGACAGCCCCTGGCCACGCGCATGGTTCATCTGATGGGAGGACCCCAGGCTCGGGAGGTAGGGACCTGCCTCTGGCTTTCGCGGTAACAGGTGTTTCAGGCGAGATGGAAACCACGCCCTCTGAGGCAGGCTCCATTTTTAGGGAGGTGGCCGGGGGTCCCCCCGTCTCCCCCCCGGGCATGCGCACGTGAAGGAAAATCTAAAACTACTGCATCATACTCCTCTGTCGGACCGATTAAAAGTTTTAACTTCGATTCCGGCAAAAATTCGCGTTTCGCCTTCGGAAGGGCCGCGCTCCCCCCCCCCCCCCCGCTGCCTGCGGTGTCTGCAGGAACTCATAACCGCTTTTGATAAGAGTCTCGGGGACTTTTGCACGAACATCGGGTTTTTCGCCTGTCTCTGAGGGTGGGGAGGGTTCAAGCGGGGTTTTAAAATCTCCCGCAGCTTTTACGGGTGTCAGCGCAGCTTGCGCGGGAGATTTAAACATCTCCTCTTCCTCAGAAGCAGGAGGCGCCACCTCCAAAAGCGTTTCATAAATTACTCTAGCCGCAGGAATTAATTTTTGAGCTGTTTCGTCTTTTAGGCTGGCGTAATGATTTAGAATAGTATTAATATTCTCCCAAAAAGATGGTAAATATAAATCTCCAATTACTGCATCTGGAAATTCAGCTTTACACCCAGGACAACAAGCTACGTATTTCTTTTTTAGATATTGGTAAGGGATGGTTTCGAATCAGGTTTTCAAAACTACGGACCACATTCGCCTCCGCGTGGGATGGAACTGCACCCATGATTTGTTTCTTAGTCTGGTTTTGGACAGCTTACCGTGTTGTCGATTGATGTTATCGGCTCGTGAAATCCCAGTCCGAGTTCCGTCCAGCAGTCCACGGCTGCTCCTCCCCCCTGTGCACCGAGGTTAGGAGATCCTGGAGTTTCAAGGCCGACCCCGGGGTAGTCTTTTCGTCGGTTTTATGGCTGCGCCCTGCTGTCCAAAAGGTTCTGGGTTGCGTCGTTCCGTGGAGGTCGAACACGGAGCACCATTTGACACTTTACCGTGCCATAAATCGAATCTCTCCTGATGAGAGAGAATTTGCTGAAAGTCCTTGCAAGGAGTTTAAAAGATAAAGCGAGACGTCTTCTGTAGTTTCAATGCTTCCAGATAGTTGTTTATTAAGTCTTATCAGAGGAACTGAGCCACTAGCGTGACCCAGGTACAGCATGGAAGGAGGAAAAGTAGGAGTGAGAGCAATTATCAAGATTTACACAGCCTTTTAAAGACATTTTAACCAATAGTTACTAAAACGTACATTATTTTTACTTTCTTACCAATTATTCAGTAACACGACTAGGAACTGCGGAATTTTCTATCCAATCAATCCAAACTACTTTTACTGCAGAATATGGAGTAGTAGAAGAAGGAGAAGAAGGTTTAGAGAACAACAACAATCCTCCATTTTGATATTTCTTACTCTTATCTATATACTATAAAGAGAAGCCCAAAACCTCTAAATTTTTCACCCTGTGACAATCTTACATAGTAGTCTATAACCTAATTCACACCACTGTATTTTCTAGTTGTTGTCTGACTGTTGGTAATTTTTTCCAAGGTTCAAAGCTATACCAGTGGTGTCCAGGGGGGTAAAAACCCTTAAAAATAGGCAGAGAAATATTCTCGGCACTCTGGGTTCCTACATCACAAAGTCACCCCAAGACAGTTCCCCTGTTTGAGTCTATTTTGTTAACCATTCCATACCTAGGAATGATTTATTCCAAAAGGGTTTTTGATACTATGTTTACCATGGCTCTAACAGCTGGAATCGCTTCTACCCAATGAGTCAAGTGATCTACTACTATTAATAGAAACTTCCATCTCTGTACTTGAGGAAGTTCAGTAAAGTCCACTTGGATGCTTTGGAATGGTTGCATGGCTAACTCCCGACCTCCTGATGGTGTTTTTCTCATAACCTTTTTATTTACTTTTTGGCAAGTCATACATCTCTCAGTTACTTGCTTTGCTAGTCCAAAAACCCCAATGCACCCATAATTCTTTAAAAAGTGATCACACAAAGCTTGGGTACCCCAATGAGTCTTTTGGTGCATATGTTCTAATATTTTCTTAGACAGGGGCTTATTGAGTAGTTGTCTCCCATCAGGGAGTTTCCATTTTCCAGATTGATGCTGCTCTCCCCCTATCTTACTTAATTCTTTCTCTTCTGCTGTATTAAATTTTGGGATTTCTCATTCTCTCTGGCTTTGAGTCAAAATCAGCATAACTTTTTCACTCCCATTTTCTGCTGCATCTCTAGCTTCTTGGTCTGCCAAATTATTCCCTCTTATCTCTGGGGTCATCCCTTTTTGGTGTCCTTTGACATGCACTACAGCTATGTCCTCGGGCAATTTTAGTGCTTCTAAAACCTCTAAAATAAGTCCCTCATGAATCAGCCCTTTGCCTTTTGAATTCAACAACCTCCTTTCTTCCCAAATTTTCCCAAAAGTGTGCACTATTCCAAATGCATATTTTAAGTCAGTATATATAGTTCCTTTTTTATATGCTAAATGCTCCAGTGCTCTTTTTAGAGCATATAATTCACAAGATTGAGCAGACCAACTAGAAGGTAATTTCCCTTTTTCAATGGTTTGCATACTTTCTCCATCAACTGAAGCATATCCTGACATTCTTTTCCCTTGTATGTATCTAGATGAACTATCTACATATACTTTCTCCCCTTCTGGGAGGGCCTGTTCTGCTAAATCTTCTCAGACTTTAGTTTGATATTGGATAATTTCTAAACAATTGTGTGTTAAATCACTCTTTGGTTCTCCATATAAAAATTGAGCTGGATTTAAACTCTTGTCTACCTTCAGTGTTAAATCGTCACTGTTTATCAAAATGTGTTGAGCTTTTGACAGGGTACCCTTCCTTCTTGGACCAGGGTAAAAGAGCAGAGGAGGCTGCTGTTCTGCTAAGTTCTTTATTTCATAGTCTCAGCTTTCTTGAAGGCAGAGTTTGAAGGGAGTGACATGATAAAGCCAAGCAGCAACAGCAAACAGCAGGCAGAAGACAGCTTCTTCTTCTTCTATATGCTCTATATATTTTTTCTTACAGAAGTGTGGATTATATTTGCTAATTGACCAATAAGATTAACACACAATTCTAGTTTTTCTTTTCTTAACCTATCCTGGTCTAATTCTAAGTCGTAAGTCTTACACAAGTGTTACATAGGTATTACACAGATTTGTGTATATAGTTTCAGTTCTTATTGTTTATGTGAACACTCTATCTAAAAAATGTGAACAGTATAATTCTATCTATATTTTGTCTAAAGTAAAGAATTCTGTGAAAAGGTAACACTGCTGCAGCAAGAACTGTGTTTAAGGTCTCTGCTACAGCTTTTTAAAAAGGTATTTAGCATATATTTCTACTAAAAGTTAAAAATCTATATTTCTATTTCACTTTGGTATGGCTTCATGTATCTCAGCTTGTCCAAAGGTTTTAATTCAACCCCTGTGCTTTGGCTTCCCTCTAGGCCTGAGTCCAGAGGAGCTTTCACTCCAACAAAAATGGCTTCATATTTTAACATCCTTGAATCAGTTAACCATTTTTCAGCTTTTTGATTCAGCACATTTCGAACTGCTTGAGGTGTATATACAATTAGTTTACTTCCAAAAGTAAGTTTACGGCTCTCTTCCACTAGGATAGTGGTGGCTGCTATGGCTTGAATACATGCGGAGGACGAGGGAAGATGCGGACAATCAATATGATTGTTAGGCAAGCTTCGTTTATTAGTGTTTCTGCGATTACATTTATAGCCGGCTTTATTAGCTAATCATAGTTGTCCTTAGTTGATTGGATAATTCTTAAAAGTTACATTTTCTTAGCTCTGCCCAGCTGTGGTTAGGGCTGTAACTCACATCCTTGTCTCGCTTGACCGCAAGATCCTATCTTTGTCTAGCAGGCAGGCTCACGGTCATGTTGACCTTGCTCATTCTTGTGGTTAGCTGCTGAGCTTTAAGTTTCATGTCCTCTTTCTTGCAGCCATCCTTCCACAATTCCCGTTTTCTCTTTTTGCACAAGCAGGACATTGTTTGTGATCTTTGTTACTTGGCGAATAATGCAAGAATAAGCTATTCGGATAATAAGCAGCATGGCAAAAATTATACTGAGCCAGCGAAAAGCTTCTGTTAAAATGGTTCGCATCCAAGGGGAAAGATTACCAAAGAGGCTAGCAAGCCATTGATCAAAGGGGTTGCTTTCTACAGTAAGCTTCTGAGTATGCTCTCGCAGCCATTGCAGTTGCTTATGGATGGAAGTGATGTGATCGGATAGATTAAAGCAGCACATTCCTTCAAATTCTTGGCAGCCATGGCCTTGTGCTAGCAATAAGAAGTCAATGGCTGCACGATTTTGCAGCGGTGCATGGCGCAGGCTATCTACATCTGTAGTGAGTTCGCTCAACACATCTGAAGTGACATTTGCTTGCTTGCCTGCCCAGCATGCGAGCTTCTTGAGCTGAGTGAGGGCGTGTGCTGACGCGACTCCTGGGGCTAGGAGAGAGGCAAAAAAGACAGCAGGGGGTTCCCATAATTCCACATTGTCTCTGCAATCAGGGCCTAACTGACGAATGCTCCATCGTGATCGTTTGTGCGTGATGTTTAGGATTTGCTGGATGCTAGGGGCAAACAACATTAACTTCCCAAAATAGCAGGGCCCTCCCAGTGGTTTAGCCGGTACCCCTGGCCATGCCCGTTCACCACAGATAAGAAAGATACCTGCAGGGAGTGCTCTAGGTTTCTGCTGGCTTGCAACAGGCCATATTGAATCATTACAGTAGGCTGTGCCGTTGGAGTACCATGAAGTGCTCGGGCTTAGCCATGTGCTACTATTGATTGGCCGCGAGGGCCATAAATTGTTGTTTGGAAAACCAGAGTACCCAAACATAAGGCAATAGGGACCAGGCTGGGAACCTAAGAGATCTAGCTCTTGCGGCTCGAGCATGGATGTATGAAGACCTCGGGTGATCTTTTGCGCTTGGGTGCCTAAGGGGTTCTGTTTGATTTGAAGGGTCATGCAGATTTCGAGTGTTACGATACCGCTTGTCACAGTACAAAAATCCGAGAGCGCGGCTTCTGGCTCTTGATATTCAGAGGTGTAGCTCTCAAGGCTACTGGCCTTTGCCAATGGGACCCCGATAAGGCAGGTACGGAAGGGATTGGAAGGCGTGGCTAGTGATAAGCAAAAGGACTCTTGGCCTGTCTGGTTAGCCCAGGTGACCCACATGGTGGTCCACCAGAGGGACCACAGCAAAGTGACAGCAAATGCAGTCCCAATCTCCATCTTCGACCTCCCACAACTGAGGGATTTTAAGCCCTACTTTGCAGCAGTGGCCAAGTATCTGAGTGGCCTCGTGGGCTGCCAGCCGTGCTACAGCCCGCCAAAAGTTCCAAGCTAGGACCCAATTGGTTCTTTGACTTATGTCTTCTATAAGGCTGAACGCTATGTCAGGAGGGTACCCAGTCCAGCTAGCCAAGTTTCTGGCCCAGGATCTTTGGGTCCACCTGGTGTAGCAGTCGTGACACCACCAAGATTGTAAACGCTCTTGGAAAATCCACACCTTACGATGACAACCCCCACACAGTATTTTTACCCAAGCGCGACACCTTATTTGTCCGCAGTGTAAGCAAGTGTTACACTGCACACCTTGCCACCCTTGCCTCTTAATCAAGCTTATTAGGTCCAATAGTTCCCGCTGAGTAGTCCAGTGGAGGGATTGACCCAAAAGTTTCTTGAGTTGTTGAAGCGGATCTCTAGTTGCTAGGTGGAGTCGAAGCAGATGTCTTTGCCTGATCTCGTGGCAACTCTCTGTCATCTGCTAGAGCAGGTCGGGTCCAATGGCTCGGTACCCACAATGGACCTTTGGCATTCTGGTGGAATGTCTCATGGGCTTGTCGCGCGAGCTGAAATTGATCAGGGGCACGGCGATGGCGGTCACTAGTCGATCTGCGAGGGCATTGACTTCTCCTAGGCCTTCGTTCCACTTGTGACTGCGGATGTGGAGTACTGCGTAGGCTTCTTCTCGCTGCTGTACTGCTTGTCTTAGCTGGCACAGTAGGGTAAACAACCTTTTATTGGACACTTCTTTAATGCGAGCGGTTTCGATTCCCTGTGCCACGCCCGCAACGTACAGGGAGTCTGTAATGATGTTGACGCGGTCTTTCAGCCAGTTGCTGAGTGCCCAAACGAAAGCGGCCAGTTCCAGTGTCTGCAAGGAATCATCTGGGTCTGCTGGCAGGACATGTTGGCACCACTGTTTGCCGTCGTGCCATATGGCGGCGGCTCTCATCGATCTTCTTCCTGCATCAGTAAACACTGTCGTGGCGTCTCGCAAGGGTTGTAGCGAGGGCTTTGGCTTAGGCATCCAAGTGTGTAACTGCATCCACTGTAGCATAGGCACTTTAACTGGCCGGGTATCAACTGGAGTCCCTTCTGTGAGCAGGCTGCCACGGAGGGCATTGGAATGCCGTAGATACCAATCTAGTACGTCTTTCTTTATGGGGACATAAATGGTGTTGGGTTCTCGGCCCGTTACTTGAAGTGCTCGGTCTCGCCCTTTTTGGATTAGCTCGGCCAGATTTTCAATTTGCTCTTGCAGTGTTGTCTTTGGCTGCAAGGTTGAAAAGAGCCATTCTAGGACTCGTGGCTCCCCCATTTTCTTTTCTTGTGTGAGAGCGGCGGCGAGCTGCTCGGGACCGGTAAGGATTGTAAGGTCTATAGGTGCTGTGAGGTCCCGACGTGCTACTGCGCGCTGTGTGACTAGGTCACTTATTTGTTAAATTTGTGCTTCTTGTTGAGGCGTCAGGTGCACTGGAGCTGCTGGGTCAACACCTTTGAGTAGGGGACGCAGGTGGTTAAGGTCGTCGTTGGACAGGCCAACGACTGGTCGCAGCCACTGCAGATCTCCGAGCAGGCGTTGCGCATCGTGGAGTGTGCACAGTTTTGTCTGCAGCGCAAGTTTTTGAGGTCGAATGTGCGATTCTGTGATTTCCAAGCCAAGGTATTTCCAAGCAGGAGTGCATTGAATTTTTTCTGGTGCCACTGTTAGGCCATGCAGTTTCAGTTGCTTTACCAGCTCATGCTCTTGTGCTGGGGTGAAGGGCTCTGGCTGAGCTAGCAGGATATCATCCATGTAATGATAAATGATTGTTTGTGTCCACCTTTGCCGAAGGGGTTGCAAAGCAGCGTCTACAAAGAGCTGGCACAGGGTGGGAGAGTTACACATGCCTTGCAGCAGCACAACCCACTCAAAGCGTTGTGCGGGGCTTTGTTTATTAATTGATGGTAAGGTAAAGGCAAATCTCGGCGTGTCTGCAGGGTGCAGGCAGATGGTGAAAAAGCAGTCCTTTAGGTCTATGATCAGCAGAGGCCAACCCTCGGGTAGCATTGCTGGGTTGGGCAGCCCTGGCTGTAGTGCTCCCATTGCTTGCATCTGGGCGTTCACGGCCCTCAGGTCATGTAGTAGTCGGTACTTGCCAGATTTCTTCTTGATTATGAATATGGGTGTATTCCAGGGACTGGTAGACGGCTGGACATGACCTTGGTTTAGCTGCTCTTGCACCAGGGAGTGTGCTTGGACAAGACTTTCCTCTTTTAGCGGCCACTGCTCAATCCATATGGGATCGTCACTGAGCCACGTGAGCGGAATGGGGAAAGTCCATGCAATGGCCATTAGTGAAAAGCCGCTTCTGTGGTAAGTACGGCACCGAGTTGGCTTAGCACGTCACGTCCAATTAAGGCAGATACGCCCGTTGGCAGTGGCATCACTGTAAGTGCGAGGGTAAGTTGGCGACCATCAAGGGCCAGCTGCACAGGAGCACTCCGTTGTACTGTTGATGCCCCTCCGACTCCTTCTACTGCTCCGGCTACATTCTGCAGGGGCCAATGAGGCAGCCACTCTCGGTGGGAGACGATAGTGATATCGGCTCCAGAGTCCAGGAGGGCTTGCAGGTGAATTTTTTCTGAGCCATGGCTGAGCATAATGCGGACTACTGGTCGAGAGTTCATAGGTGCTGTCAGGAGCGCCAGGCCTCCGGTAGATCCAAACCCTCGATTGCCTCGGGGTTCTAAGGCACGGCTATTCGCGCTTTGGATAAGGTGCGGTAGAGGAATTAATTGAGCTATCTTGCTGCCGGCAGGTATGATCAGTGGGGGGAGCTGCGCTTGAACCATGATTTTAATTTCCCCTGTGTAATCGGCATCAATAAGTCCGGGAATAACGAGGAGGCCCTTCAGGGCTGCTGAGGAGCGGCCGATTAGTAGTGCTCCATAGGTTTGTCCATTGTGCCTTAAAGGGCCACACACCCCAGTGGGTGCGCATGTGACTTCTTTGTTTGCAAGGATAACGTCTACTGTGGTTGCCAAGTCCAAGCCGAGGCTTCCTGAGGTGCTGGGACGGAGGCGACTGGCTGGCTGGAGCGGGTGGGGTGGAGTGCTGATGCTATTGCGGGAGCTGCTGTTGGTGTCATCGTGCCGCGGCTCTGAGCGCTCGACCTCCCGTTTCCCTGTCTGCGTCGGCATGCTGAGGTGCTGTGGTTGTCCATCTGGCATCTCTGACACCAAACTTCCGAGGCGGTGCACTCTCGGCGAATGTGTCCTTGTTGGCCGCAGCGAAAACATCGAAGGCGTGCTGAACCCCTTGGTGCCGCCGCTGGCCTGGCCTGCAGGGGGGCTAGGGCGGCCAGTACTTGTCCCTGGTTTTCTTTGATACTGCGCCCTACTTCTCTCACTGCTTCTACTAGCATGGCACGCTCTCCTACTGGGACTCTGCTCATTCGCTCTAACATTGCTTCTACGGTGGCATCTCCTGGCAGGGTTACTAGGATCGCTCGAGTGCTAGAGTTAGCATTCTCTATCACACGTTGCCTCAACAGAGCACCTTTCATCCATTCCTGTACATCAGCCCTATTGATAGCATCGGTGACTCTGTCAATAAAGGAGGCAAAAGTTTCATCTCTCCCCTGCTTGATTCCCATATAAGAAGGGGTTGGCGGGGCAGTCCTGACCCGACTTAGGGCAGCCCTAGCTAGTCGCATGGCTTCTCGCAGTAATTCTGGTCCTAGCCGAGCTTGTTCCTCTATGGAGGCATACATCCCTATTCCTGTGTACTGGTCTGCTGTGAATCCGGCTAGAGGATCGCTGGCGGGTCTGGGGAGATGGGCCGCAGTGTTGCATAGATCATTCCAATGAGACTGCCATAGCATTAATTGGGATTGGGTTAGAATCATTTTCATAATGGTCTTAATATCTTCTTGCAGTAAAATGCCAGTTCTCCAAATATAATTTGTGAGGAATGAGACAACTCTTAGAAAAATTAAAATAATTTATTAAAAACAGAAAAATTGAAAAATTACAAAAATTAGCAAAACATAAAAATTTGGGATCCTAGTGGCTCAGGAGGTATGCCTCAGGAGCGCAGGGATTAGAGATCTTCAGGCTTAGACAGCACTGGACCTCTGGTGGAAGAACTTGCAGTGCTGGGCTGACTTTTAGCTAATCCAAAAGTCAAGGAAAAATTATTACAAGCTCCTTAATAGGAGTAAGGCTTTAACACCCAGCACTGGTGTCCACTACATCTAATCTGCAGTGATCTCTGCTTGCTCTGAAGCTTGCCTCGTTGTTTTATAGTGCCTTTGCTCCGCCCCAGTCCGCCCACAGCCCGCCCACAGCACACCCCTTTGGTCCAAAGTGATTGGTGCTTTCCTTTTGACAGATCATCTCTGTCTACCAATAGCTCGTCGTTGTTAGGGGGGTAGTAACAGCTGAAGCAAGGGTGCTAACATGCCCTCATTAAGATTCAGGTTGCCATGGAGCTTACCTGCAGAATAACGGCTATGGGTCTAAAAATAGCTGTTTGGCTGTTAGAAACTGGGGTTTTGGAGTTGGTCCTGGGTCTAAGGTGCAAAGTAGAAACCCTTAAAAAAAATATTAAAATACATCTCATACATCTTAAAACATTTGTAAAAGTATACAGTGAACATGGGAAAAATAACTCTTATAGTGTACAAGTGGCTTAAAGTTTGAAAAGGGGTTTTAACTGGGAAACTTTTAACTGGGGGATTTTTAACTGGGAATGGTGCAAATAAACTGCTTTGAACCATTTAGAACACTAATAACAGAACTTGATTTCTGTACCTGGGCTGATGGGTTAATTTTAACATTCAATTAAAACATATTTAACTCAAAATTAACTAATTAAAGCACTTAACATGCAAAGACCAAGCTAATTAGGGATTTCATGCATGACATAATTCAACATCTGTTTTGCTGGCTCTCCGTGAATGCCAGACTCGGCGACAGTGCTGCGGAGCTGGGATAGCAATTTCCAATCCAGAGGGCTGTATGTGGCAGTGACATTTCCCTGATTATCTTGGCCATATACCACAGGGAATGCCCAGTCATCCTCAAGCTCCTTTAAAATAGTGCTGTCACTGGCTTGTAATGCTTCCCTTTTTATATGGTCCCAGTCTACCCCTTTTACTGTGGATTTGGAGCAAGTTTCTTCTGCAGGGGGGGCTGATGGTTCCACCGTGCAGGCCGACGATGTGGATTCAGTCGGGGCACTGCTAGATCGTGCAGCGACTGATACTGTCCGAGTTGCGGGAGGCACGGGGACATTATCACTTCCCAAGACCAACTGCCCTGGCTTCACCTCCGGCTCGTTCGTACCTGAGTGAGAGGCTGTGCCTCCCCCACTCAGGTAGGAATTGGCCACTGCGGCAAGGTTCTGCTCAATGTGGTGCTGTTTCAATCCGTTAATGACTGCACGCCATGGTTTCATAAGCTTTTTCGCAGCCTTATCATCATCAATAACTTTCTCCCAGAGCTGGTCCCCATACCTCCGCCACTCAGCCACATCAAACACGGTATTAGGGTCTTTAAAGAACCCCTGCGCGTTGCCATAAGCTAACAATCCGGGCAGGTCCCTTTTTATATCGAGGTCCTGAACTCTACGCTTTTCTAAAAAGCGAGTAAGTCAAGAGCTGCCTGTCTTTCCATCTTTCAGCCTGTTAGTACGGGTGCCCGTTGCAGCCTTTCCCCTGCAGGCAACTCACCGAGCGGCGGACACTCCGTTATCGGGTCGGTCCAGGCACGGGAACAGGAAGCGCCAGCGCTACGGTTCTTTCGCCTCCCAGTCGCTGCTTACCGGGGCTTTCTCGCTCGTCCTCTTATCGTGGCGTCTTGCTTATCACGTCGGGGTCACCATTTGCGGAGGACGAGGGAAGATGCGGACAATCAATATGATTGTTAGGCAAGTTTTGTTTATTAGTGTTTCTGCGATTACATTTATAGCCGGCTTTATTAGCTAATCATAGTTGTCCTTAGTTGATTGGATAATTCTTAAAAGTTACATTTTCTTAGCTCTGCCCAGCTGTGGTTAGGGCTGTAACTCACATCCTTGTCTCGCTTGACCGCAAGATCCTATCTTTGTCTAGCAGGCAGGCTCACGGTCATGTTGACCTTGCTCATTCTTGTGGTTAGCTGCTGAGCTTTAAGTTTCATGTCCTCTTTCTTGCAGCCATCCTTTCACAAATACATATTGGCCAATCACGGCTCACTGGATCCAATAATTTAGATAAATAAGCTACGGGTTCTTTTAACCCTCCCCATTCTTGAACTAAAACCCCATGAGCTACTCCACCTTCCACATTCAAATACAGGAAAAAGGGTTTTTCTATGGATGGTAAACTTAATACTGGTACTGAGGTCAATATAAGCTTTAACTCCTCTAGTTGATTGTTATCTTCTTTGGTCCACTTTACCTTCTCTCTCTCTATCAATTTTTCATATAAGAATTTTACTGCTTGAGTATATCCTTCAATCTACAGCCGACAATAGCTTAGTAGCCCGAGCAATTTTCTAACTTCCCTTTTTGAAGAAGGAGGGGGAAGGGACAAGATCTTAGTGATCCTTTCAGGATTTAATTTCCGACTACCCTTGCTTATTAAATGACCAAGATACTTCACTTCTGATTCCACAAATTGTAATTTCTTCTTTGACACCCTCAATCCTTTGCTACCAAGAAAATTCAGAAGTGTTATGGTAGCCTCTCCAACTTTGGTTTCTCCCGATATTAAAAGGTCATCTACATACTGAGTAATTCTTATCCTAGGGGATTTAGGGAATGTCTGCAATATTTCCTCTAAGGCTTGCCCAAATAAATTCGGAGATTCTGTGAACCCCTGAGGTAATTTTGTCCATCTTAATTGTTTTTTCTGTCCAGTGTCTGGATCTTCCCATTCAAAAGCAAAAATATCTCGACTATCCTCTGCTAATGGACAAGCCCAAAATGCATCTTTCAGATCTACAACACTAAACTACTGATGCTGAGGTGGGACTTTACTTAAAAGAGTATAGGGATTAGGTACTTGTAGCGGGTTCAGTTTGAAACCAGGCGGAAACACCAATTTAGTGTAGTGGTTTGGTCCAAAATAATCATTACTGTTTATCTTCTGTGAGATAAGAGTTAGGAGAAACGCAAAGCAGGCACCAAACTTGAAAGAATATAAGGAAGTTTATTAACAGACCTAAAAGAGGGGAAAAAAAATTATACCACACCTTCAGAACTCTCCTCCTCCCTCCACCTTCCTCTCTTCTCCCACTGACAATGTAAAAGGACAACCCTTAAGATGTTCAGTCTGTTTACCACTTCCATAATAACCTTGTTCAGTCCATTTAGAAAGAGAAGTCTCTTCTTGCTCCTGCTATGAAAACAGTATCACAACGAGACAGCCGCCCACTTCCAAATATTGTTCAGTCCATTTAGGAAGAGGTCTCTCTGCTCGCATGTGAGTCTCTTCCCCTGACTTGCAGCTTTTCCCGCAACTGCTTTCGAGGGTCCACTCTTGAAGGTTTTGGGGTACAATTTTAAGGTTGAACCGTTCAGAAACAAAAGTTCTCTTCACCCATCTCTGGGAGCATTTAATCTCTAAGAATAGAGGCCCTTCTCCTTCCCTGGGAGCAAAGGGTCTTCCTCATCTTCATCTCTAGGACTATCTCTGGGAGCATCTCTAGGAACTGAGGTTTTCTCCTTTCCCATTTGGAGCAAAAGTCCTCATCGCTTCCATCTCTCCCTGTTCAAACTTCTCATGAAATTACAGCTGCGTCAGCATCTGCCTATCTCAGCACAGGTGCTTTTGCTTGCGAGTTGAACACTCCACCCCCCATATCTTCATGGAATTACAACGGGATACTCTGATATATCATAGCTTCACAACAGAATTTCAGCTTTAAGCATCTCCTCTTTCTCTTCCCTCAGGTTTTCAGCTCTTCACAGCACTAAAAGGGTTAATCTCACCTAGGCCTTGCAGCTGGAATGTTGCTTATCGAAGTGGAGAGGGGGGAGAGCCAAGCCACTCCGGCTGCCCACAGCCCTGCTGTGGGGGGGGTTCCATGGATGGAACAGGCCCATGGCTCCAGGATGGCCGTGGCCTGGCCCGGCCTGGCCCAAGCAGGGCCTGGCCGGGCCTGCTCGCCCCCACACGGGGCCCGCAGCCACCTGTCCCAGCACTGGAAATGAGAGAGAGCTTGGGGGGGAGTTTGTCTATTCTTAAGTGTGTATCACAGAGGCGGTCACAACTTTAAGTGGCTTAAAGAATTGTCCATATTCAAACTGGCCAGCTGATAGGTTCTATCAGATCATAGAGGAAGCTGTAAGAAGAACATCACTTCCGAGACTCAGCTTGCTAACCTATGACAGTACTACTGGATATCGAGTCTTAGTCCTTTTGTTAACTTCTCATAAGTCCTGGACTAATCTATAAGTCCCGTCTGGGTTCTTTACTGGGAGAATAGGGATATTATGAGGAGACATACAAGGTTCCAATGTCCCATCCTTTATCAATTCTTTGATTATTGGCTTTAAGCCCTCTCCTCCTTCTAATGATATGGGGTACTGACGCACACGTATAGGACATTCTTCCTTTTCAATTGTTATTTTTATGGGGTCAATATCCAATCTTCCCCTATTCCCCTCTCCAGCCCAAACTTCTTGATTAATTCTTTCCTCATCTTCTTGGTGGAGCTGTAGCACTTTGGCTGTCATTTTTCCTTCTTCAGGTTTAACTCCTATTCCTAATTGTATCTGCATGTCTCTCCCTAATAAGTTGCAACCTGCCCTAGGGACTAAAAAACATCTCTCATCCCTATTCTATTTTCTCCTTCGATTACTACGTTTTTGATTACAGGAGCCTTAAAACCTTCTCCCTTTGATCCCATTGCTTTTATTGTGTCATTACTTACATTACACCCCTTTGGGATAGTAGCCACACAAGTTCTTTCTGCCCCAGTATCAACTATAAATTCTAATGTCTCCTCCTGGGGGCCTACTTTTAACATTATCAAGGGCTCTCAATGATATTTATCCCCCAGGAGGTAGAGCCCCTGACACCCCTAGTCCTGTATTCTGTCCTGTTGTACTTCTTTAAACACCTCCAGATCTCTATTCAGCTTTGGGCATTCTCTCTTGAAATGGCCCTCCCTTCCACAGTAAAAGCAGGCACTGTTTGAAACATCTTGGCTATAATTCAGGTTGCAGTCTCTTGCTCCCATTAGGGGTCTGCTCCTCCCTCTTCCCCTGTTACTTGGGGCATTGTTTCTAGGGGTTTCTACCCTAGAGGGGGTCATAGGTTTGAATGTGTTAACCCCTCGCATTGTGGCCACCATGATTTTTGCTTTACTTTTTGCTTTTTCTTCATCTCTCCTCACATAAACTTTTTGTGCTTCTTGTAACAGTTCGTCTAATCCTCTATCTTGCCAATCATCTAGTTTCTCAAGCTTTTTCTTAATATCTGGTCAAGCACGTGCGACAAAGTTAACTTTTAATAATGCTTGGCCTGCTGGACTGGTAGGTTCTGTACTGGAATATTGCTGTATATTTTTCTGAAGTCCTTTCAGCCATTCAGTTGGGGATTCTTCCTTTCCTTGCTGACTGTTAAAAGTTTTACATACATTCTGCCCTCGAGGAGCAACTTCTTTTATCCCCCCTAACCAGCAAATTACGATAATCACTCATATCTCATCTGCTTGCCTCAGCATTGTGGTTCCAGTTGGGAGAGGTCATGGGCATCTTTTGATCTCCTGGTGGCCCCTGTTGATTCTCCCTCTCCCAGATTCTCATTCCAGCTGTCCTGATAATTCCTCTCTCTTCTTGTGAAAATACAATATACATTATAGACTGCATTTCTTCCCCTGTATAAATATTGGGTCCCAAAAACTGATCAAATTGTTCCAAGAGACCTATAGGATCTTCTAACAAACTCTTAATTTCCTTCTTAAATCTTCTAACTTCTGTGGAAGTTAAAGGGGCATTTAGAAAGCTTATTCCCCTGTGGGCCCCTCCCATCGGTACTTCTCTGTGGGAAAACATGTTAGTCCTGTTTCCCTCTTCTCCTATTGTGTTTATATTTTTACTGGCTTTTGAGCGCCCTCTTGTGTTCTGAGAAGGTCCCTCATGTGCCGGAGGAGGGGCAGTGAGTACTGCATAAGGTTGAGGGTATGTTGGGGTTTTGAGAGTTCCCCTTCTGTTTTCTTTTTTCTCTTGAGGAATTTTTCCCATATATGTTACCAGGGCAACAAATTGCTGGGTGCTTGGGAGAAACAAAAGACATGGCCACAGAGGGAGGGGTCCAACGGGCTACTCTCTTTCACCTGGGCTTGTGGGCTGTTGTTCTCAGTGTTCGGATGGAGAAAGAGGCTGCCATCATGGTGGAGGGAATTCGTCAGCACTGCAGGCTTCTGCTTTTGGCTGCCTTCCTTCTACCGTGAGTGGAGCTTGCTCACTGGAGCGGCTGTTGCACTGGGACCCTAACACCCAACCTTACTAAAAGAGAGACCTTTTCACCATTTGCTCAGGTGCCTCAGGGAGAAACCCCGGGATTTCCAAGCCCGCCTTTCCCTGCCCCGCTGGGAGACAGGCTGCGGCCTCCCTGCCCCTGCCATTGCTTTGAGCCTTTGCTACACTGTAGCTGTGCTCGCCCTGCCTGCCGAGACCTCCTGGGGTTCCTGCTGCAGCTCCAGAGTTTGATCCATCTCGCCTGCCACCTGGGATTTGTGCTTGTCCCTGCTGTTCCAGCCTGCTGTTCCCGAGGGTCCGGCCGGACACTGGGATCGGCTGCCCAGGGGGTTGGTAAAGCTTTTCTTCCATCCCTCCCCATCTCGGCCAAGCCACCATTACCGTGTGCTCCCCGAGCTCGCTCCGGAGCACCCCCTGCAGCCGCGGGGGAACCATCGCACCTGCCCTGCTCACCAGGAGCCGCCAGCGCCCCTGCCGGCTGCGACCGTAACGGCACCAAAGGGGAAAGGGCCTGACAGCCGAGAAGGCTGGGACTGGATTCCTGGTTCTGTTTGCTGTTACTGCCATAGTTATTGTTTGTTTGCCTTGTTATACACATACACATACACATATATATATATATAAAAGTAAAGAACTGTTATTCCTATTCCTCATATCTTTTCCTGAAAGCCCCTTAATTTCAAAATTATAATAATTTGGAGGGAAGGGGGTTGCATTTTTCATTTCAAGGGAGGCTCCTGCCTTCCTTGGCAGACACCTGTCTTTCAAACCAAGACAGGGTAATACCTCTAATGGGTCCTGTCCATTTCTCGCGCTTTCACGTGTTGGAGGAAAATAACTTTCAGGGATGGGACTATGCAATTACATGAATTTATTGTTTAAAGTAACAAACGCATCAGCCAAGGTGTGAGATTTTACAACACCTCCGAGTAATGGCGACTAGTCACAAGATTTAGGGTTACATCGTAATTTATAACTTTCTAATCCAATAGACACTTAAAATGACACTTTGTTTTAGATTTATGACCTATCACCTGTGGCACTTCTCACTGCACTGCAGCTGTGTCTTGACCAGTAACGTCTCATGTCACATACACACAGATGTCTCTCTTATACCATCTACGTTCTTAACTTAAACTATATAAAATCACACTATTATATTTTAAAACCCTCCACCAAAACACCCAGTGTACAATTTTACTTATAACTATAGGAATGCAAGTTTGTAATCCTTTTGCTTAAAGTCTATAAATCTCTGTCAATTAAGCCAGACCTAGTCTCTTCCAGGGTTGTAAATCAAAGCCTCCTTTAATTGCAGGAGTTTCTACTCCTCTGTCTCCCACAGGGTCCCACCTTTTTTCCTCTTTATTTTCTTCATCTTTTTTTTTTTTTTTCAGCTACTTTAAAGATTCTTACTTCCATAGGCCAGATTTCTCCTTTCCAGCATGAAGCATATTCACTCTCTTCTGGATTAACAGGTTCTTTAGCATTTACATAAATATTTAGAGCTTGACAAATCCACCCTTCAAACTACCTATATTTTGGCCAATATAAATGATCCAATCTAGTTTCCTCCTTTACCCATTCAATCATGCAATATTGAATCATCTTAACTTTTATCTTTTCCTTTTGTGCATGAATTATATTCCCAATTAGTTATTTTGATTCTCAGTGGACTATCTGGGGGAATTTTGGTCAATATAGCTTTATTTATATCTTTCTTGGGACTTGACTTATTAGTGTTTTGTCCCATGGTATTTCAGGGGGGTTCTCTCGACTCCACACACTTCAACTGGGGCTCAACCTCGGGGCCTTCAACCCTCAGCTACTCACATCCCTGGGGCCTCCAGCCTCTCCCACTCTATTCCTCCTTCTGCCAATCTATTTTGTTCTGCACCTTCCACTCACTTTCCTTGCACCTTTTATACACCTTTGGGGAAACACCTCCCCCCTCTCTACACACCAAAACTACAATAAATACTTTTCATAAACCTACCCCTGGATAACAAGGTCAAACCTCAAACCCACAAATTATACAACACAAATAAAGCTTCACAATCTCCTTGCGTCTATAACAGTCTCACTATTCCCTACTCATTTGTCCCAACAGTCACCGAAATAGATTCTACATTCATTCCATACCAGCCATTCACCTCTTTCATTCCCCTTTATCTCACAATGAAACACAAAAAGTACTCACTTATACTCTACAAACAAAATAGGGAGCAAAAGGATTGATTGGAATAATTTTCTCTGCACACCCGGGCTATGTGTGGATGTGTAGGTACAAAAATGCTGTTAGTGAGGATCTTCTTGTTATTTTCTAAGTCCGTGAGAGATTTTTCTCTCTCACAGAAGAGGTAGCAGGGAATGTAAACAACCAAGCTACCTGCAACCTTGGAAAGTCTTGTTTATGGTATAGTAGAAAATATTTTGATAATGGATGTTTTAGGATTTTGGCCAATCACCCCCAAGGGGTGGCTGGTCCTTTGTCCAATTAGACTATGAAGAAAAAAGTCTATAAAAGAGTTTGTAAAATAATTAAATAGATCAATCTTGCTGCACAATTCCTGCCTGCTGGATCTTCTCCTCCTCCTCCTCCCTACGGCTGCGGGACATGGTGATATACCGTAGGAACCAGGCCAGCGGTAATATTTGGTGCTGCCCGACGTGATTTGCACTCTCTGACGTGTCCTGCATGCTGCAAACCAAGCCGAATTCTCTAGAGGTACGCTGTTCCCTTTCCCCCCGGGACCGGGAGGTCCGACAGAACTGAGAAATGGTGAACAGCGGCTCACAGAATGACGCTGTCGTACTGGTCTGGAAAGGTGTGTTTAGCATATTGCAAACCTCCATTCCTGAAAACTCAGTTCGGGAATTATTAGACTGGGCTACTTTAAAAGGGATTTCCATGGACAGAGATACTGCCCTAGACTTTGCCTTGTGGCAGGAACTCGGATGCACTGTCCGACACGAGCTCCCGACAGGGGAGCTGGCAGCGTTAGAATTATACAAAACCTGGCGGTCGTTATTTTTCCTGCTGACAGCCCTTGACTGTGATAGCAGGGCTGGATCGCCTATCTCGGTGATGAGTGACGGAGGAATGTCCGAGGGGGGCCCTGCTGACTGGGCTTCTGGGGCAAGTGATGGTGGATTCGGAATAACCCCCCTGGCTCCACAGGCAGAGCCTGCGCTGGCTCACCCTGAACAATCGCAGGACTCCGCAGACCCCAGGAACCCCGCGCCGCCAGAGGCGGGGGGGTCAGGGCAGAGGCAGGGCGCACAGCCTGCCTTGCTGTTTGGCTGGACGGCGGCCACGGCTTATCCAGGGCCGCAGATCAGCGGCTTAGCAACTTGGACGCCCAGAGAGCCTCCTAGTTCGGTTCCATATGCACCTGGATCTAACTTAGCGGGCGTAGCGCCGGGCATGCCTCCCCCGGGACTGCCTGGCTATGGTCCGCTGCCCTCCCTGGCGCTGGACTGTTCTGCGCAGTCGCAGAACTGAGCCATGGACTTTTTTATGCAGCATCTGCCCTTTCTGTCAGAGCTACGAAACCTATCCCGAAGGATGGAGGACTTGCTCAGCCTGTTAGAGCGGTGAATGCCCGAGCCCGCGCCGCAAGCGGCGCCAGCGCCGGCCGTGCTGTCCGTGCCGCCTGCGCCCCCCCTGCCAGCTGCGGGAGATACGACTCTGAGCCGAGAAACGGCGCAGCCGGCGGCGAAACCGGGAACAGCGCTGCCGCGGGAAGACCCGGAAGCGGCGGCGGCTGCGGAGAACGGGCCAGCGGTGGCGCCGGGAATGGCCACAGAGAACGGGCCAGCAGCGGAGCCAGGCGCGTCCACAGAGCGCCGGCCAGAGACAGAGGCGCCGAGCACGCCCGGGGAGCGCGAAACAGCAGCAGAAGCGGCGACCGCGCCGAACGCGGCTGCTGTGCGAGAGACGAGTGCGGTGCCGGCCGCGGCGCCAAGCGCAGCCATAGCCCTAGAGACGGTGGCTGCAGCTTCAGTACCGACTCGGTCAGACCTGGCCAAGACGGCCTCCCGTAAAGAAACTGCTGTAAAAACTGCCACACAGCCAGCTGCAGTCTGTCCTGTCTGTTCTGGCTCTGGCGAACTTAGCCAAAGTGCCCCTCCCCCCGTACATTTCTGTTCCCTCCCAGCACCCCAGAGTTGCCTTTGCCTGATGATTCCTCGTCAGGCAGTGAGGCAGATGAGGTTCTGGCCCCAGGTCGTCAGGTGGCTGTAGCCGCGCGGCGAAGAAAAAGGCTGCGCCGGTCTCGCCCCTGGACTTTTCCGGACTGCACGGTAACTGTACGTCCGACGCATTATAATCGCTTCCTAGAGTCTATTAAGATGCAAGCATTGGGGGAGGGTGACTGGAGGTTATTAGAAATCCTTGGAATGCCACATAGATCTGAGGATTCTGGGGGTAACCGGGGAGCTGTTACACTCCATCTGCAGGCTGTGCCAGAAGTTCAGGATGGTACTGGTTCCCCAAAAGAGATCCAAGCTTTCCCAGTGTATAAGGCTCTCCCAGATTCAGGGGAGCATGACAAGCATGAGGTAATTGCTTGGAAAGTTGCCCAGGACCTCCAATCCAAGGTGGCACAATATGGGCTAGGTTCTGCTGAGGTTATGCAAATAATAGGGGTGATAAATACAGATTTGCTTTCTCCATTTGATATCAGACACTTAGGTCAAATTCTATTTCAACCTGTACAATTTACAATTTTTGAAAAAACCTGGAGAAAGCTGGCCGGCAAGACTGCATTAGCAAATTTGCAGCTCCCTGCTGCTGATCCTAGACAGACAGCAGGAGTGGATGCTTTGATGGGGACTGGTCCCTTCTCTGATCCCAGTCTACAGGGTAACTTGTCCTCTAGCGTCCTGCAGCAAGCTCAACAGGTCGGCATGGCTGCCCTGTTGAAAACCATAGAGTTGTCAGCACCCAGAAAGCGATATACTGAAATAGTTCAAGGCAAATCAGAGTCATTCCTCTCTTTTGTAGAGAAAGTCGCTGCTTCTCTCGAGAAGCAGGTTGAGGATGACGGGTTAAGACAGTTGTTGTTAAGGCAGTTAGTGAGAGATAACGCAAATGAGGAGTGCAGAAAAATCATAGATGCCTTACCAGAGGATCCTGAGGTAACAGACATGGTCGAAGCCTGTGCTAAGGTGGGATCTGGGAACCAGAGAAGGTCTGCTTTGGCTGCGTTCCTGCAGCCTGTTCACGCATCTTCTGGTCGTGAACCAAAGCAACCAAAGCAGGTGAAGAAACGGAAGCGGCCTAAGCCGAGCCAAAAAGAAAACACACCGATCCCCCAGTGCAAGAGGTGTGGCAGGCCAGGGCATTGCACAGGCTACTGTAGATCCCGGACTCATGCCAATGGTCAGTCTTTGTCGGGAAACTTCCGCCGGGGTGCAAGGAGGGGGAATTGCTCTCCGATGCAGTCGCTCCCCCAGAGAGTGGCACAGGTACAGGCACAGGCCTACTCAGCCACCCTAGAGACAGCACCCAGGGATCAGACGGCACCCACGGATCAGATGGGTTTGACATCCACACCGCAGCCGCAGTCGTCTTAGACTCTAGTGGTATTTATAAGGTTCCCTTGGACGCATATGGACCCTTAGCCCAGGGATCCAGTGCGATGCTGGTGGGAAAACCTGACGTTGCCCATCAAGGAATCTTAGTGCACTCAGGAGTTATTGATGCTGACTTTAAAGGTCAGATTTGCGCTATGGTCTCCACGCAAAAACCCCCTGTAACTATTCCTGAAAAGACCTGCCTTGCTAAATTAGTGCCTTTTGTGTCCCCAGGATAGAACAAACTCACGAAGATAACGGCAGTGGATCTACGGGACTTCCGCAGGCTTTCTGGACTGCAGACATCTCTGACCAAAGGCCACAGATGACCTGTACCCTGATCCTGCCGAACGCCCGTCCACCCCAGACTCAGCTTCGAGGTTTGATTGATACAGGTGCTGATGTAACTGTTATCTCCTTCTCTGTGTGGCCTCCCTCATGGCCTTTAGCCCCTGTGGGATCGGCCATCGCAGGATTAGGAGGAACCACACAGAGCTATTTAAGCGAATGGCCTGTGGTGGTGAAGGATTCAGAGGGGCACCCAGCTACGATTAGGCCTTATGTTGCTACCACTCCCCTTAGCCTTTGGGGACGGGATGTGTTGGCAGCTTGGGGGTACGGATTGGGACAAATTTTTTGCAGGGTCACTGTGCGTAAGGGCGCACAGTATCCTACACTGCCCTTGAGGTGGTTGGTTAACCTACCAATCCGAGTCAGACTCTGCTCAGTTAGTTGAATTAAGGGCTGTTACCATGGCTTTTCAGCGATTCTCACAGGAACCTTTGAATTTGGTTACTGACTCTGCTTATGTAGCAGATATCACCCAATGCTTAGATTGTTCACTTCTGAAGGAGGTGAACAATGCGGCTCTGTTTTCGCTGTTGCAAACCTTGTGGTCTGCAATTCAGGCTCGAGTGCATCCATATTACATTCTGCACATTCGAAGCCACACCAATTTACCAGGGTTTCTAACAGAAGGCAATTCCAGGGCTGACATGCTGGCCAACCCTGCGTGGGTAGGGCCTCAGCCTGACAAAATTGCACAAGCCAAGGCATCGCACGGTTTCTTCCATCAAAGTGCACATACCCTGCAGAAGCAGTTTCATTTAACGCCAACCAACGCGCGCAACATTGTCAGCGCTTGTGCTGACTGTCACGGACTCGCTGCGCCTTTGCCAGTGGGGGTAAACCCCAGAGGGCTAAAAGCCTTGCAGCTTTGGCAAACGGATGTAACTCACATCCCAGAATTTGGTTGGCTGAAATATGTGCACGTGTCTATTGACACTTTCTCCTCGGGTATGTGGGCTACTGCTCACACTGGAGAGAAGGGCCGTGATGTCATTGCCCATTGGAAATTGGCTTTCTCAGTCCTGGGCGTGCCAGCTTCTGTGAAAACCGATAATGGTCCTGCCTACGCCTCGGAGAAGACGCGGCAGTTTTTACACCTATGGGGTGTAGACCATACCTTTGGTATCCCACATTCTCCTACTGGCCAAGCCATTGTCGAACGCGCTCATGGTACCTTGAAGCGTGTTTTGGACAAACAGAAAAGGGGAATGCATGGAGAAACCCCACAGAGCCGACTAGCAAAAGCTTTGTATACAATTAATCACCTTACAGTACCACAAAATTCAAATAATCCTGTTATTCTGATTCATTTTCTCTCATTGCAGTCTGCAGGCGACATACAACTGCCCCAGGAAAAAGTCTGGGTACGGAATTTACTCACTAACCAGTGGGAAGGCCCGCATGAGCTTATCGTTTGGGGTCGTGGGTATGCTTGCGTTTCCACAGATACTGGGGTACGGTGGCTACCTTCAAAATGCGTTCGCCCTGACCTACAGCACCAGAGGCAGAACAGGCAACCTCCAAATGATGACCAGAACGCCAACCATCCAAATGGTGACCAGAATGTAGATCATCAGCCTAATGACTCTTCTGATGATGACCAGGATGTCAACCATCAGGCAGATGGTCCTTCTACAAGCAGAGACTGGGATGGTCCTTCCACAAGCAGAGACTGAATTTCAAATTTCTTGTTATGGAGTCAGATAGTTAAAGCCTTAAGGACATATTTAGAATTAATAACTGATGTAGATTTCTATTTAGGATTAATAGTAGGGTTGTTATCTTATAAAACAAAAAGGGGGAATTGTAGGTGCAAAAATGCTGTTAGTGAGGATCTTCTTGTTATTTTCTAAGTCCGTGAGAGATTTTTCTCTCTCACAGAAGAGGTAGCAGGGAATGTAAACAACCAAGCCACCTGCAACCTTGGAAAGTCTTGTTTATGGTATAGTAGAAAATATTTTGATAATGGATGTTTTAGGATTTTGGCCAATCACCCCCAAGGGGTGGCTGGTCCTTTGTCCAATTAGACTATGAAGAAAAAAGTCTATAAAAGAGTTTGTAAAATAATTAAATAGATCAATCTTGCTGCACAATTCCTGCCTGCTGGATCTTCTCCTCCTCCTCCTCCCTACGGCTGCGGGACATGGTGATATACCGTAGGAACCAGGCCAGCGGTAATATGGATGAAATGATTTCTGTTGCACATCCTGGCCAGAACGACATCCTGGCCAGAATAAAGTAATGCCTTGATTCTCTCACACTAAAAATGTTGTTAGAGGGTTTTTGTTTTTCTTGTCATTTTGGTGACATAACCTGTGTCACTCTCTCTCTGTCCCCCCACCCACCCACCCACACCTCTCTTTCTATTTCTTTCCTCTTTTTTTCTTTCTTTGTCTTTGCCTCTTTTACTATTAAATAAAATATATCACAGTTTTTTGCACCAACATCTAACCTTGTTTGGTTTTAATCATGTTTTTTGGGTATATTTCAAACCTTTCTGTGTTCGATCCATTTTATTCACAAAGACTTAGCTTCTGTCTCTGTTGCACGCAGGGACGGTGAAAAACGACATAGATTCAGGTCAGAGAAGTATGGTTGAAGCTGACCCCTTTAATGCCAAAAACCCATCTTTTATAGCATGGATGGCAAAAGAGAAATTACATGATTGGCCCCTCGGCTAGCCACCCACCACAGTGAGTGGCTGAGCGGTATAACCACCCATTTCAAAATATTATTCTCACAAGACTGAAAACAATTCCACTGTTCTCACAATAGCCTGCACCTGTGGATAGTTTACCAAACTGTCTTTCTCTGTTTCTCAGCTAAAGCATGAGAAAGGAAAAACTTCACAAATGCTTCAGCAGTTGGAAAATTCCTCTGATCCTGCTTTTTAGCATCCACAAGTTTCCTTTGGTCTTCTGTGTTAAACCGGTTTGTAACAGATGGGTACTGGGGAGGGAGGAGTGGGTACTTGGTCCAGGTAGAGCCTTAGGGTCTTGATCTTACCTGTCCTTTCCCCTAGGATTAAGTGGTGGACAGTGCTGATCTTCCTAGCCTGCATCTGCTTTCTCTTTCTTGCTTGTATTAGGTTCTTCATGAGTGGCTTCCTGCTTACCTGGATTAAGCTTGCTAACAACAGTTCCTGCTCAGACCTACTCACTGCCATCATAGAAGAGGCAGAGCCTCCCTCTGGGCTCCTATTGGGCACTCCAGCACTTTTCTAAGGCTGTACTTGTCATAATCGATGTCCTCCATTTTGGTTTAACCATGGTTTAACCTAGGTTTGGTTTGCCTGGTTTAACCCGGCCAAGGTCAGCCCACTGCCCTATGAGAACAAGCTGAGTTTCCTGTACCACCTTGCAATCTCCCAGCCCCACCATGCCCACCTCTACTGCTTCCAAGCTGATCTCCCTACTGCCACCATGCAGCGCATCACATTTTTGCCTTCTCTTTTCTGCATATGAAAACCCACCAGGATTGTGTTTAAAGTCAGAGTCCAGAACTCATGGCTTCCACTTAGCCCATACCCGTCAGCAGCCAAATACTGCCTTGTGTTTTACAGTGGGGTTGCAGGGCCTTTGGCAAGGGTTTGTCTGCTTTTCACAGCACCTTCCTAAGTCCTGTGGCAGTACAAGTGGGTACCTGTCTGCTTTTTGGCCTGTTGAACCTGGTCTTTCTGCTGGGGTGGCATGTCAGAGGTCAACAATAAATAATGAGGTTGTGCTAGTGGATTTAGTGTGGAAGGTGCTTGTAGGCTCAGAAACAGGGCTGGCCACTCCATATATTCAAACTCATTTACAACCAGATGGTGATTTTAATTTTGGGTTGTGTCATGGGTTAGCATAGCTACGGAAGTGATTCTCTTGCAAAGAGGTGCTTACAGCTTCCTTTATGACCTGACAGAACCTATCAACTGGCTAGTTTGAATACTGACAACTTTTTAAGCCACTTAAAGAGCTTGACATGCCTCTGTGGTCCACATTTAAGAATGAACAAACCCCGGGAAAGCTCTCTCTTGCTTCCGGTCTTGGGACAGGTAACTGGGGGGGGGGGGCCCGTGCAGCCCAGCGGGGCTGGACTGGGCCCTGCTTGGCCTGGGCCGGGCCGGGACACAGCCATCCTGGAGCCGTGCAGCCCTGTTCCACCTGCAGCCCCACTCCATGCAGGTGATGGCCCGGCTCCCCCCCTTCCCCCCCTCCAGTGCAGCTGAAGATTCAGCTGAAGCTGCCCCCTGCCCAGCAAAGATCATGTGACCAACAGCGATAAGTGAATTGCAGCTGCAGGGCCCGGGTGAGATTAACCCTTTTTTAGTGCTGTAAGTTTCCTCCAGAACAGATGAAACCTGCAGACATCAATCCTCTTCCCAGTCTGAGGAAGAGGGAAGGTGAAGAAAACACCATAGAGACACCAAAGTCAGTGAAGAAGGAAGAGCTGAAACCCTGAGGGAGGAGAAAGAGGGGATGCTTAGAAGCTGAAATTCTGTTGTAAAGATATGGTGGTGATGGGCTATGATATATCAGAGTACCCGTCATAATTTCATGAAAGCATGGGGAGTTGGAGCATTCAAACTGTAATTGTGAGCAGAAGTACTTGTGCTGAAATAAGCAAATGACAGTAGCTGTAATTTGATGAGGCCCATTTGCTCCCGGGGGAGGAGGAGAGCCTCTATTCCTAGAGGTGAAGATGCTCCCAGAGATGGGTGAAAAGAACCTTTGTTCCTGAACAGCTCAACCTTAAAATGGTACCCCAGTAGTTCAAGATTGGACCCTCGAAAGCAGTTGTGGGGAAAGCTGTAAGTCAGGGGAAGGGACCCTCCCATGCGAG
Source organism: Corvus moneduloides (assembly GCF_009650955.1). Classification (NCBI taxonomy): domain Eukaryota; kingdom Metazoa; phylum Chordata; class Aves; order Passeriformes; family Corvidae; genus Corvus; species Corvus moneduloides. Next base: position 9,080,856 of record NC_045510.1, on the reverse strand, counting down.
CAGAGAACCAACCCGGGTGGCTGTCTCGTTGTGACACTGAAGCCATGAGAGAACTTCTTGTGGAGATGTCTCCATAGCATGAGCAAGAGAGACTCCTCTCCCTAAGTGAACCGAACAAGGTTATTATAGAAGTGGTAAACTGACTGAAAATCTCAAGGGTTGTCTTTTTACATAGTCAGTGGGAGAAGGGAGAAAGGTGGGGGGAGGAGAAGTGTTCTGAAGGTTTGGTCTGATTTTTTTCCCTTCCTTTTAGGTCTGTTAATAAACTTCTTTATATTCTTTCAAGTTTTGTGCCTGCTTTGCTTTCTCCTAATTCGTATCTCACAGAATGTAAATAAGTAAGTAATGAGTATTTTGGACCAAACCACTACAGGTTGCTTTTGAGTGTGGGTTGGAAAGGAGTCAGTGCTCCAGATCATGACTTGAATCTGCACTAGTGTGGGTAACCGCATGACTCAGGTGGGATTCCTGCTCTCATTAATTCCTTTCTTGCTGCCTCAGGAAGGAGAGTGGTCTTCATGGGTGTTGACACTCAGGAAGGACTCTTCATGCATGTGCTGGTTTTGGCTGGGATAGAGTCAATTTTCTTCATAGTAGCTGGTATGGGGCTGTGTTTTGGGTTTATGATGGAAATAGTGTTGATAATTCAGGGTTGTTTTAGTTATAGCTGAGCAGGGCTTACACAGAGCCAAAGCCTTTTCTGCTTTTCATACTGCCCTGTCAGCAAGTAGGCTGAGGGTGCGCAAGAAGTTGGGAGGGGACACAGCCAGGACAGCTGACCCCAACTGACCAAAGGGTTATCCCATATCATATGGCATCATGCTCAGCAATAAAACTAGGGGGGAGGTTGTTGCAGGGCTGCTGTTCAGGTACTGGCTGGGCATGGGGCGGTTGGTTGTGAGCAATTGTTTTCATTTGCATCACTTGTCTTGGTTTTTATTCCTCTCTCCCTTTGTTATTTTCCTTTTAATTAGAAAATATTATTATCATTATATTTTATTTCAGTTATTAATCTGTCCTTATCTTAACCTATGAGTTTTCTCACTTTTGCCCTTCTCTTTCCCCCATTGCAGTGGGGGGAGGGGGGGGAGTGAGCAAGTAGCTGTATGGGGATGTTGGGGTTTTAGGAGCTCTCCTGGTTTTTTTTCTTTCCCTGTTAAAGGAATTTCGCCCATACGTGTTGCTAGGAGGACGAATGGCTGGGTACTTCAGAAAAACAAAAGAGCTGGCTACAGGATGGGGTGCATCTGGCTACTCTTTTGTTTCACCTGGGTGTGTGGGCAGTTTGGTCTCCAGCGTTTGGACAGAGAGGGAGGCTGTTTTCTTCGTCCGATTTTTTCCTTCTGCTGGAGAAAGCCCCGGGATCCCAAAGCCCGCCTTCCCTGCCCCGCTTGGAGCCGGGCTGCGGCCGCCCTGACCCGCCGTTGATTCGAGCCTTCGCTACGTTGTAGCCCTGCTCACCCTGCCTGCCCAGACCTCCGGGGGGTTCTCCGTTTGGATACATCACGTCTGCCACCAGGGATTTGTGCTTGTCCCTGCTGTTCCAGCCTGCTGTTCCTGAGGGTCCGGCCAGACACCGGGGTCAGCTGTCCAGGGGTTTGCGAAGCTTTTTTGTTCCATCCCTTCCCGAGATCCCAGGCCACCAGTGCCGCGTGCTCCCCGAGCTCGCTCCGGAGCGCCCCCTGCAGCTGCGGGGGGGAACCATCGCACCCGCCCTGCTCACCGGGAACCGCCAGCGCCCCTGCCGGCTGCGACAGTAACTGCACCCAAGGGGAAAGGGCCTGACAGCCGAGAAGGCTGGGACTGGGTTTGTGATTGTTTGCTGTTACTGCCATAGTTATTGTTGTTTGTTTGACTGGTTATACACATAGAGATATATAATAGTAAAGAACTGTTATTCCTATTTCCCATATTTTTGCCTAAAAGCCCCTTAATTTCAAAATTATATTAACTCGGAGGGAAGGGGGTTGCATCTGCCATTCGAAGGGAGGCTCCTGCCTTCCTTGGCAGACACCTGTCTTTCAAACCAAGACAGGGGCTTAGTTGCTGGCTGGGATTAAACCACACCACCAAAGAAGTTTCTCTGCGTCTATTTCTTCCCTTCTTTTAACATGAAGGATCTTCACACTGTGGACAATGGGATCCTGCAGCATCTCTATCCAACTGGTAAGCAACTCTTTCCTCAGGGCCTGGATAACCTTTTACATGATGTGGAGGTCCTACTGTAGCGGTGCAGGTGGCTGCAGCTACTCTTTATCCTGAGAACTCAGACAACCAGCTGTGGTGGTTAGCAACCCAAGTTTAGCATGTAACTTTGCAGTCATGGTGAGGACCCATGATTCCCTTGTTTTTCCTTTTGCATACTTTCTGCTGATTGGTTAATATTTTGTCTCCTTGTTTTATGCATGAAGTTATGTATATTCATTTTCCTTATTTAATATGTATTAGTTCTAGAAAGTTCTTTGTTCTTCGACGCCCCATTGGATCCTTCCCTGAGTCCCTCCTATGTGTTGTTCCCATTGGTTCCCTTCCTGTCAATCCCACCTGCTTGTCTCTATCCCATTGGCTGAGATCCCTTTCCCCACCTATTCTGTACTCAGTATAAGATCCCTGGACCCTCCCACCAATTGGCCTCTTCGTCCCTGTCTTTTCACGGAAATAAACCTGCGTGGAACACATACGGAGAGCCCCCTCTCTTTACTTCTTTGCCTTCGCCTGCGTGCCTGTTTAACAGCGACAGAAAGATATCGCCCCTTTTGGGTGAGGAGCTCTAACCCGTTTTCATTGTGTGTTGGGCACTGAGTGCCACCTTCCAGAGGGGTTTCAGCATTGACCTCTGGGCTTCTTTGTGTTGGCACGCGAGGGGTAAAACCCGCTTCTGCCCGCTCCCAGTGGCTGGAAACCCCTCCATCCTACTGCAAGTTTGGAGTAGGACTGAAGAGTTTTTTCTGTTATGAGTGGCGCTGGGCAGTCATACACTGCCACCTGGGAATTACAGTGCTCTAGCTGGATTTCCACAGATGAGTTAGCTTTCAGGGCCTGTAAACTGCTTCTGTAAATACCTTTCCTTCCTTTGGGAGAGAATGCAGCTTGATGAGATGAGACTACGTTAGACTTTTACATCTGTCCCAGAAAAACACTGCCAGAATAGAGCAGGAAGAGCAGCTCTTTCTTCATGCTTAATTGTGTGGATACCTGAGCAGATGGTAGGAGGGGAAGAAATGGCAGTTTCCAGAGACAACCAGAAAGCTCTGGCAGGAAGATTCTGGAGTAGACTCCGTGCCTGAATCCCAGGCTAGTGTGTGACATGACTGCTCTCGTTCTGCAATAGACAGTGGTGAATGAGACATGCAGATTGCTCACTTCCTTGGCATGGACCACTGTGGACACAAACACAGACCTGATCATCCCAAAATGGCTGAGAAGCTCAGCCAGATGAATGAGATGCTCATGTGATTAGTTTGGTGGTGGAGGGGGGCCAGTTGGCCTCTTCCTTCAGCCAGACTGGTGGGGTCTTCCCAAGGCATTTATAGATGCAGAAAGCAACAGGGAACATTTACTGTGCCTGTTACCATGGAGAACAGCTTTGGCCAGCAGTAGCTGAAAACCCAGCTATGGGGCAGTCTCAGTTGCATAGACATGTTCATGGGGCAATGGTAGAGAACAGGGTTTGGTTTCAGAGGTAAGGCTGTCTTCTGGTCTTGGAGCCTTGGTTTTCAACCAAACTGTCATGTGATGGTGCTGAGTACAGCTGAGCCTCAATCTTTCAATGGAGATTGTTACACTGAGTTTTGGCTAATGTTTGAGAAGCACTTGGAGGACCCTGGCTAGGGAATGCTGCATTAACTGTGCTGCAGATGCACGAGTTGTGCCTTTGTGTCAGAGGGCAGAATGGGATTCAGAAATCTTGATCACACAGCCATGTCTCAGCTCCAAATACTGTGGCTTTTGACTCTTAAGGCTGCTTTAATTTTTGCTGCTGGAAGGAGTGTCTTGGTTTGAAAGACAGGTATCTGCCAAGGAAGGTGGGAACCTCCCTTGGAATGGAAAATATGACCCCCCTTCCCTCCAAATTATTATAACTTTAAAATTACGGGGCTTTCAGGCAAAGATATGGGAAAAGGAATAACAGTTCTTTACTAATATATGTATGTATGTATGTATAACAAGGCAAACAAACAACAACAATGGCAGCAACAACAAACAAAATCAGAAACCCAACAATAGCCTTCTCTTGGCTGTTAGGCACTTTCCCCTTTGGTGTAGTTACAGTCACAGCCAGCAGGGGCGCTGTTGGCTCCCAGCCAGCAAGGGCAGGTGTAATGATTCCCCTGTGGCTGCAGGGGTGCTGTGGCGCGAGTTCAGCTGCCTTTTCACGCATCTCAGCTGGCAGAAGAGAGAGAGAATGGCTCCACAGTGTCTAAGGGCTTAGTTTGGGCCGGACCAGGGTGGTTAGCAGATCCCCTAGTATTGACTAGCCAAGTGGCTTCTGCCAAGTTTCCACCCCAGCAGGTTGACCCTGGCTGGATGCCAGGTGCCCACTAAGTCAATCAATCACCCCCTTTCCCGCTGGGACAGGGGAGAGAATAAGATGGAGTACAACCAGCAGGATGAGATAAGGCAGTTTTATTACAGTAAAAGAAAGAAGCAGAGATTTGCGCATGCAAGAGCCAAAGATGAAAAAAGTCAGTCTCTACTTCCCATCAGCAGAGATGTTCGGACACTTCCTGAGAAGCAAGGCTTCAGCACGCGTAACAGTTCCTCCGGAAGGCAAACATTGAAAACTCACGAATGCCTCCCCTTCCTCCCCTCTCCCTTAGCTTATGTATCTGAGCTGATATCATATGGTATGGAATATCCCTTTGGCTAATTTGGGTCAGCTGGCCTGGTTGTGTCCCCTCCCAGGATCTTGCCCACTCCCATCCCCTTTGGTGGGGGAATGTTGCTGTGACCCAGCCCACTGCTGGGCTGGGGCAGGGGAATGTTAATCAATTCAGGGCTCTCCCATGGGTAGAATTCCCCACTGTCTTGGTTTTGAAAGACAGGTGTCTGCTAAGGAAGGCAGAAGCCTCCCTTGAAGTGGCAGATATAACCCCTTTCCCTCTGAGTTATTATAATTTTGAAATCAAGGGCCTTTAGGCAAAGATGTGGGAAATAGGAATAACAGTTCTTTACTCTATATATATATATATATATATAACCAGTCAAACAAAACAACAACAACTATGGCAGTAACGGCAAACACAAACCCAGTCCCAGCCTTCTCGGCTGTCAGGCTGTAGTGGTTTGGTCCAAAATACTCATTACTGTTTATCTGCTGTGAGATAAGAATTAGGAGAAATGCAAAACAGGCACCAAACTTGAAAGAATATAAAGAAGTTTATTAACAGACCTAAAAGAAGAAAAAAAAAATTATACCACCTTCAGAACTCTCCTCCTCCCCCCACCTTCCTCCCTTCTCCCACTGACAATGTGAAAAGACAACCCTTAAGATGTTCAGTCTGTTTACCACTTCCATAATAACCTTGTTCAGTCCATTTAGAAAGAGAAGTCTCTTCTTGCTCATGCTATGAAAACATTATCACAACGAGACAGCCGCCCACTTCCAAATATTGTTCAGTCCATTTAGGAAGAGGAGTCTCTCTGCCTGCGTGTGAGTCCTTTCCCCCCGACTTGCAGCTTTTCCCGCAACTGCTTTCGAGGGTCCACTCTTGAAGTTTTTTGGGGTACAATTTTAAGGTTGAGCCGTTCAGAAACAAAAACAGAGGCCCTTCTCCTTCCCTGGGAGCAAAGGGTCTTCATCATCTTCATCTTTAGGACTATCTCTGGGAGCATCTCTAGGAACTGAGGTTTTCTCCTTTCCCATCTGGAGCAAAAGTCCTCATCTGGTTCATCTCTACGGACTGAGGTTTTCTCCTTTCCCGTTTGGAGCAAAAGTCCTCATCTGGTTCATCTCTCCCTGTCCAAACTTCTCATGAAATTACAGCTGCGTCAGCATCTGCCTATCTCAACGCAGGTGCTTTTGCTTACGAGTTGAACACTCCACCCCCCATATCTTCATGAAATTACAACAGGATACTCTGATATATCATAGCTTCACAACAGAATTTCAGCTTTAAGCATCTCCTCTCTCTCTTCCCTCAGGTTTTCAGCTCTTCACAGCAATAAAAGGGTTACTCTCACCTCGGCCTTGCAGCTTTGCAGCTGGAATGTTGAATTTTTCTTATCGCAGTGGAGAGGGGGGAGAGCCGAGCCGCTCCGGCTGCCCACGGCAAGGCAGTGGGGGGGGGGGGGTTCCACGGCTGGAACAGGTCCATGGCTTCAGGACGGCCGTGGCCCGGCCCGGCCTGGCCCAAGCAGGGCCTGGCCGGGCCCGCTGGCCCCCACACGGGGCCCGCAGCCACCTGTCCCAGCACCGGAAACGAGAGAGAGCTTGGAGGGGGAGTTTGCCTATTCTTAAATGTGGATCACAGAGGTGATCACAACTTTAAGTGGCTTAGAGAATTGTCCATATTCAACCTGGCCAGCTGATAGGTTCTATCAGTTCCCAGAGGAAACTGTAAGCACCCCTTAGCAAGGACGTCCCTTCCGGGACTATGCTTGCTAACCTATGACACAGGCCCTTTCCCCTCGGGTGCAGTTCCGCTCGCAGCCGACAGGGGCGCTGGCGGCTCCTGGTGAGCAGGGCAGGTGCGATGGTTCCCGCGCGGCTGCAGGGGGCGCTCCGGAGCGAGCTCGGGGAGCACGCAGCACCGGTGCTCCAGGATCCCGGGGAAGGATGGAACAAAGGCTTCACAAACCGCTAGGCAACCGATCCGGGACTCTCGGGAACAGCAGGCTGGAACGGCAGGCTGGAACGGCAGGCTGGAGCGGCAGGCTGGAGCGGCAGGCACAAACACAAATCCCAGGTGGCAGACGAGATGCATCCAAAAGGGGAACCCCCCGGACGTCCAGGCAGGCAGGGCGAGCATGGCTACAACGCAGCGAAAGCTCGAAGCAGCAGCGGGGCAGGGCGGCCACAGCCCGGCCTCCAGCAGGACAGGGAAAGCGGCTTTTGGGATCCTGGCGTTGTTTCCAGCAGAAAGAAAAACGGCTGAAAAAAAGGAACCAGCAGCTCCTTTCTCTCCAGCTTCTCTCTCTGGACGCTGAGAGCGAACTGAACCCACACCCAGGTGAAACAAAAGAGTGGCCAGGCCCTTTTGTCTTCTCTTAAGCACCCAGCGATTTATCGTCTTAGTAACAGAATGGGGGAAAATTCCTTTAACAGAAAAAAAACCTAGATCTCTTAAAATCCCAACACCCACCCAGGACAGTGACAATAAGGGAGAGTCGATGGGCGGCACAGAGACCTAAGCCACGTCTGCCTGGGCTACACCCAAGCCCAAAATGCCTCCCCCCTTCGGGAAAATTCTTTCTTACTCGGTTGTTCATGGGTTCTTTGTTATAACTCCCACCTCCCGGTTTCCCTCATTGGTTCTTGTTGAATTGTATCCTCCCCCTGGCTTGTAACCCATTGGTTGTTTTCCCCTTTCCCCGCGGTTTTCAAACCCCCTATAAAACTGAGGGCAAAAGCCTCCCGGCGCCATTATGATCATTGCCATGTTCTGGTTGCTAAACTTCTGACAATAAACCTGTTGGAAGCCAGAGCAGAAGCCCCTCTCTTTTCCTTTGCCTCTGGAGCAATGCGAGCCCAGACCATCGGGTCCCTGAAGTGCCTCCTCCTTAGAGGAACCAGCACGCGCACCCAGCCAGTGCTTTTCTGCTAAGCCGGTCCAGAAAGACGTCACAGAAATAACGCTGCATTTCCTCTGACTGAGGACATTTCAGAGCTCGTGGAAACAAGCCAGGGACAGCGTTAGTTTGGCACCCAGACGTGGAGCTCATGCCCGTGGGTTCCTGTGACGTTCTTGCTGTCGGTGGACAGCGAGAGTAAACAACTTGGAGCTGCCGACGCCTCTCGCTGCAGCACCATCTGTTTTAAGACACGTGTACCGAGAGAAGGCTGCCAACTCCCGAACTTGGAGAACAGCCTAGCCCCGGAGGACCCCACCCGTGTTTTTTGGTTCCAGGACCAGACGCCTGTAACTGTGAATTTGTGCTGATTTGTGCTAACTGAAACTTGTGTGAGTATCCCTGGTCCCTGAGATTTTTTGTTTCTTTTTTCTTTTTGCAGGTGGCAGGTGGAAAAAGTGTTGACAAAGCCATGGGTTCAAAACTTTCTCAACACCAAAGAGAGGTTTTTCTCCAAGTTGCAAAATCCCTTGAAGTTAGTGGGTTTAAATTTTCAAAGAGTTTGTTTAAACAGTTTGTTCGCTGGCTCTTCTTTTACTTTCCTCAGACCTCTCCTGCAAATTTAAAATTGCCTGCTTTCTGGCAGGCTGTAGGAGATAATATTGCTGATTTAAAGCGAAGAGGAGATATCTCTGGAGAAAAATTCTTTCCTCTAGTTCTAGTCCTTCGGGACTTGCACAAAATGAACCAGGAAGTAAAAGAAAAGCCCAAAGTTCTCCCCAGTTCTCCCCATATCCCCCCTTCCTCCCCTCCTGCCCCTCTCCCCATGTCCCTTTCGTTGGAAAAACCGAATGGGGTAAAATGCCCAAAGGCACAGGGCTGCTACCTTCTCCCTGACCCCTCTCGGTCTTCTCAGCCACCCTGTCGAGATAGCCCTGGCCAGGCTGCCTCGACCTCTTCCCAAACCCAGTATCCTTTGCCCTCTTCCCTGGTTGTAAGTCCAGAAAACTGTTCTAAGTGCCGTTCGCCATTATCCCCCCCCACTCCACGTGTCTACAAAATGGTGGAGACCGCATGGCACAGTCCATTCTTCCCCCTCTTCTTCCCGCAATCCCTTTCTCCCCTCTCCCCCCCAACCCTTTCCTATCTCCGCCCCCAGAAATGACGTCTTTGGGTTCCTCCCACACGTCAGGTATCGCCCTCTGCATCGGGAATCCCCGCCCATCCTGTTGACCACACCTCCTTGTCCTCCACTCCTGCCCACTGTGGAGGACTTCCTGGTTCCCACGCCTCCCCTTCTGGTTCCCACGGGGTAGAAACCGGAAGCGACGCCATCTTGAAATCGGGTCCGGGAGCCCCCCTATCCCTTCACCGCTCCTATTACCTATGACAGAGCAGGCAATAATCCCACATGGAAACCTTTTGATCCCTCTGGGCTCAAAGAGCTTTGCAAAGCCCAGAAAGAATTTGGGAGGGAGAGTCAGTATTTTAAGAACCTCCTGCGGATAACTCTCACCACTACAGTGATGGTGCCGCACGACCTCAAAAGCATTTTCTCCTGCTTGCTTTCCCCATCCGAGTTTCAAATGTGGGAAGAAGGTTGGAGAAAGCAACTGAGAGAGGTCCTCCCGATTTTACTGCAGGATCCAAACAATACAGGGGTTTCTATGGATCACCTTACCGGTGAGGGGTTATTAGCCAAGCCCCAGAACCAGGCTCAAAATACACCAGAGCCGGTCCTGGATGCTGTAAATCAAGCAGCAGAACAAGCGTTTTTAATGATGCCCCCTAAATTAGCACCTCAATTGAATTATACAGAGATTCAGCAACCACAAAATGAGCCATTTATTGATTTTGTGGATAAACTGAGGCTCGTGGTGGAGAGAAAAGTGGAAGATCCAAAAACAAAGGAACATATTATAAAACAAATTGCAAAAACTAATGCCAATGAAGCATGTAAAAGAGTAATTTTGGGTCTTCCATTCGATCTTCCACCGACCCTAAACCAAATGATTTGTGCTTGCACGACATTAGTGCCAATTCATCAGCCAGATTTAAAAACGAGGGGGAATTTAATAAGAACTGCAGCTGCCACTGAAACTACAGCCTCTCAGGACAAAAGGAATGCTAATTGGGTCTGTCACAGGTGTGGCAAACCAGGGCACTTAGCCCGGAATTGCAGAGCCCCGGCTCCAATTAACCAGAACTTCTGAGCTGTCTCCCCAGGGCAAATGACATCACCTGCCTGCATTGGGATGCAGCCAAAAAACTTAAAGAGACAGCACGGATTTGTAGCCCCACGCAGAGATAAAAATCAAAAAGCTGCAACCAGAAAGACTATCACCCAACGCAACCTAAATGGACTCAGTGACACCCCAAAGAGTCGTCGTGAGTTGCGAGAACCTGAGAGACTGTATATTGTTTGTATTGGGAGATGGTGTACATGCACCATCAGACATCTGTGTAACACCTGAAATTGTACAAGTGGGGTCACAAGGGCTTTTCAGTATTAACATCCAATGTATTAACCCGCTCTTTTTCCTTGCTGCTAACCAGGTTGTTGCTCAAGCCATCCTCATGCCCAGCAGTCCTCTGCAGAACTGTAACCCCTCTGTCTTCTGGACTGAGGTGGTTGGGTAAGACAAATCTATTCTTGGCTGCAAACTGTCTTGCCAAGGCTCGGACATCAGCCTGGCAGGAATGATGGACACAGGAGCAGATGTGACAGTCATTTCCTCCAATGATTGGCCGTCACACTGGGAGTTGCAGCTGGCAGAAGGTATCGTGACAGGTGGGGGGGGGGGTCGATATCTGCCCAGAGAAGCACGGATATTGTCCACATCGAGGGTCCAGAGGGACAGATAGCATCAGTACGCCCATTTGTTATTAAATCTGGGTTCACATTGTGGGGCAGAGATCTCATGTCACAATGGGGGGCTCGGGTCGAAATTCCATCTCGACCCCAGGATTTTTAATAGGGGCCACTGCGGAGCGCCCAACCCAGAAATTAAATTGGAAAACTGTCAAATTTGTCTGGGAGAATCAGTGGCCTCTGAACAGACACAAATTAAAGGCGCTCACTGCACTTGTAGAGGAGCAATTGAAAAAGGGGAACATTGAACCCTCAAAGAGCCCTTGGAACTCCCCAGTATTTGTAATCAAAAAGCCAGGGAAAGACAAGTGGTGCCTCCTCCACGACCTGCGGAAAATAAATGCAGTCACTGAGGACATGGGACCCCTGCAGCCCGAAATGCCTTTACCCTCTATGCTCCCTAGGCAGTGGAAGGTAGCAGTCATTGATATCAAGGACTGCTTCTTCCAGATCTCACTACACCCAGACGATGCACCTCGGTTTGCCTTCTCGGTACCTTCCATCAACCAAGAGGCCCCATGAAGCGCTACCACTGGCGAGTTCTGCCGCAAGGCATGAAGAACTCGCGCACCATCTGCCAGTGGTATGTGGCTTGCATTCTGTCCCTCATCAGAAAGTTGGCAGCAAAGGCTGTGGTGCTCCACTACATGGATGATGTTTTGGTGTGTGCTCCTAACCAGCAGTATTTAGACTGGACATTGGGGAAGGTAATCGAGGCCTTAGAGGCAAATGGATTTGAGATCCAGGCTGAAAAGGTCCAGAAAACCTCTCCATTTAAATACCTTGGACTAAAAATCCATGAACAGACTGTGGTTCCCCAACAAATAAAAATTAATGATGACCCTAAGAACTTGCAGGAACTCCACCAACTATGTGGGTCCATAAATTGGGTGAGGCCGCTCCTAGGGCTGACGACAGAAGATTTCGCTCCTCTATTCAACCTCCTGCGAGAGAAAGATGACCTCAGGTCACCTAGGCATCTAACAGAGGAGGCGAGACAATCCATCTGTAAGGTACAGGAAGCGCTGTTGTCCCGGCAGGCACACTGATGCGCCCCAGGTCTGTCTTTTCAATTTATTGTATTAGGGGAAATGGCATACCTCCACGGGCTGATATTTCAATGGGACGAGGTGCAGAGTGATCCTCTGTTGATCATTGAGTGGGTTTTCCTCTCGCACCAACCATCCAAAAGTGTCACAACGCCACAGGAGCTCATAGCTCAGTTGGTGATGAAAGCTAGATCCCACCTCTGCACCCTTGCAGGGTGTGATTTCACATGCATCTATCTACCACTGGCGACCAAGTCGCTTGATCACCTGATACAAAACAATGAGCACCTCCAATTCACCCTGGACAGCTACCCAGGCCAAATTTCTATACACAACCCAAAACACAAACTGGTTAATTCTGTCTTCAAACTGATTCCAAAAGAAATTCAAAGCCGAAAACTCTTAGATGCCTGACAATCTTTTCAGATGGCTCCGGAGGTTCCTACAAGTCTGTAATCACTTGGAAGGATCCTCACACTCAGAAGTGGGAGTCTGATGTGCAGGTAGTCGAAGGATCCCCACAAGTTGCAGAACTTGCAGCCGTGGTCAGGGCATTTGAGCGGTTCAGTGAACCATTTAATTTGATAACTGATTCAGCCTATGTTGCAGGTGTAGTTTCCAGGGCAGAGAGAGCCTTACTAAAGGAGGTTGCAAACCCAAAAATTCACAATTTGCTTTCAAAATTGATTCAACTGATCTCCCACCGAAAGCAATCATTCTATGTCATGCATGTGAGATCACACACTGACCTGCCAGGATTTATTGCCGAAGGGAACAGGAGAGCAGATGCTCTAGCAATGCCAATCAAGTTAGCGAATCTGCCTAACAGATTCCAGCAAGCCCAGCTGAGCCATGCAATGTTCCATCAGAATGCTCCAGCTCTCATTCAAATGTTCCACCTCACTAGAGACCAGGCTAAAGCCATTGTGGCGACGTGCCCCAACTGCCAAAAACACCAGCTTCCATCATTAGGCCAAGGGGTTAACCCCTGAGGCCTAGGCAGTTGTGAGGTATGGCAAACAGATGTCACCCACTTCCCCCAATTTGGTCACCAAAAATACATTCATGTTGCTGTGGATACATTTTCTGGTGCGACCTTTGCCTCAGCCCACCATGGAGAGAAGGCCAAAGATGTTATCAACCACCTAGTACAGGCCTTCGCTGTGTTGGGGACACCAAAGAAAATTAAAACTGACAATGGCCCTGCGTACATCTCCGCAGAACTGAACAGATTCATGAGCAAGTGGGGTGTGGAACACATTTCTGGCATCCCTCACTCACCCACAGGCCAATCCATCGTAGAGAGGAAACATCAAACACTGAAAAAACTGTTGGAACAACAAAGAGGCGGCAATGAAATTGCTGTCCCCATCCTAAGACTTGCTAAAGCATTGTTCATGTTAAACTTTTTAAACTGTTCCTATGAAGAACCTAACCCTCCTATCATGAGACACTTTACAAACTCTGCTAAACATAAACTGACTGAGAAACCTGAGGTCCTAATTAAGGATCCTGACACTTTACAAATACGTGGTCCTTACCCCCTGGTCACCTGGGGTAGAGGCTACGGGTGTGTTTCCACCCCAGAAGGTCCAAAATGGATCCCTGGGAAGTGGATCAAACCTTTCTTGAAACCACCGACAGATGCCAAACAGAATAAAGATGCTGCCACAGCCTGGAAAAGGAGAAAAACCAAACCATCTAGAAAAAAGACTTCTTTTCCAGGCCCAAAAGACAAACCCTCCCCAGACTCCCTAATGTGTTTCCCTTCCCAAAAATGATCCCTCAGGTATTTTTTGAAAGAGGGGGAGTCCACGGGAGCCATTGTTATTTAAGTTATTGTATTTGTGTTATACTTTTCCTAAAGCTACCACCCTTGACCGCATGATGACCTCCTACCTGCTGCTATCCCACCTGCTGCTGCAGCTCCTCCTGTGCCACCACCAACGAGGCAAGGCATGGATCATACCGCAGCCACAAAACAACGTGTGGGTAATGCTGGCCCAAGCCCTCAATCAAACGGGGATATGCTTGGGCATGGGTGGGGCGAAGGACCCAATGTCTACCTGCCTTATTGGCATTCCCTTGCACGCCCAAGAATTTTTTGCCTATACCCATGACACCCACATCCTCCAGCCCCACCGCTGGGACCGGTGGATGTAGAAACTTCCAACAGCCATACAGGAGCCCCGAGAACTACATCTCCAGGGGTCCGCTGAGGCAGCCTATTGTTTTAACTCACACTACAGTAAGCTGAGACACCAATTCCCAGTCAGCCCTTTCAATAAAATCTATAAATCTCAGGGCTGGTGTCACAATATGGCCTTGTCATTTTCCAACTCCGTCAGTCACAACAAGGAGTTTCCAGAAGGGTTATTTTTAATCTGTGGGGACCGGGCGTGGAACGGAATCCCACCATTTCTCACAGGAGGTCCCTGCACTCTGGGGCATCTGGCCACCTTCACCCCAGACAGAGCTCAAATTCTCAAGTGGCATAATTTGGCTAATCAGGCTAGATCAAAACAATTTATTCACAAAATCCCTGATGATTGTGATAATTCGGTCACTAATTGGCCTCACTCTGAAAGAGTTGTCTTGTCAATTTTCTTGACGTGGGTGGTGGCAGCTAAGGCCCTTGGAGAACTTGAGCAGATTTCTTGCTGGCTAGGGAAAAATGCCCAAGCCACATCCTCTACCCTCAGCTGACTTTTAGCTGAGGAAGAAAAAAAAATGCAGGCAACATTACAAGATCGAGCTGCTATAGTTTTCCTTCTCCTCACTCACGGCCACGGCTGCGATGAATTTGAAGGACTTTGCTGCATAGACCTTTTGTCAAATAGCAAGTCCACCCATGCCGAAATTAAAGAAATTCGCACCCCAAGTAGACAGCCTGCGTGCAGAGGGCAGCGACTGGTTTTCAAGCCTCTTTTCTGCCTCCAGTTCTCTTTTGTCCACCAGGAGCTCCAGCAGCCGGATTCCTTCCATTATCAAGGACACTGTGGGTTTTGTTTATGGTGTTGTTAATTTTACTTGCCCATCTCATTTTTAAGTGTTTGGTTTTAAAATCCCTTAAGTCCTCTCCCTCATTTCAATATAGTAAAAATGGGGGAATTGTTGCTGTGACCCAGCCCACTGCTGGGCTGGGGCAGGGGAATGTTAATCAATTCAGGGCTCTCCCATGGGTAGAATTCCCCACCCAGGACAGTGACAATGAGGGAGAGTCGATGGGCGGCACAGAGACCTAAGCCACGTCTGCCTGGGCTACACCCAAGCCCAAAACGCCTCCCCCCTTCGGGAAAATTCTTTCTTACTCGGTTGTTCATGGGTTCTTTGTTATAACTCCCACCTCCCGGTTTCCCTCATTGGTTCTTGTTGAATTGTATCCTCCCCCTGGCTTGTAACCCATTGGTTGTTTTCCCCTTTCCCCGCGGTTTTCAAACCCCCTATAAAACTGAGGGCAAAAGCCTCCCGGCGCCATTATGATCATTGCCATGTTCTGGTTGTTAAACTTCTGACAATAAACCTGTTAGAAGCCAGAGCAGAAGCCCCTCTCTTTTCCTTTGCCTCTAGAGCAATGCGAGCCCAGACCATCGGGTCCCTGAAGTGCCTCCTCCTTAGAGGAACCAGCACGCGCACCCAGCCAGTGCTTTTCTGCTAAGCCGGTCCAGAAAGACGTCACAGAAATAACGCTGCATTTCCTCTGACTGAGGACATTTCAGAGCTCGTGGAAACAAGCCAGGGACAGCGTTAGGGGAAGGAATGTTAGAGGGACAGCGCTGCTCGGCAGTAGCCAAAACACTGGTCTGTTATCAACACCCGTCCAGCTACCAATGCAAAGCACAGTACTGTAAAGGCTGTGAACTTTACCTCGGTCAGACTCAATACACCTTTGCAAACCACAGGAAGCAGACGGTCTCAGTGCCACTCAGGAAACTGAATGGACTGCAGCAGGAAACCTCGGAAGCAGCAAGCTGGAAACGGCAGATGTCGGCACGCCCGGGAGTGGCAAACAAAAGGTAGCAGAAACTCCGGGGCTGTGTCCGAAGCAGCGGGATGTCCGGGTGTTGGGTTACAGTGTAGCAAGAAGCCCTGAAGCAGCGGCAGAGAACTGTGGGGCTGAGCGGAGAATCGCTCCCCTGGGTAGCTCACCGGCGATGGCTGATCCTTGGGTCAGGCTGCGCAGAAGGGGCGGCCCCCAGCAGGGGACGGGGTGCTCCCGGGTCCCGGCGTGGCACATACTGGCTTTGGGCTCCCGAGAAGCAAGCCAATAAGCCCTGTCGCAGTGCCAAAGGAAAAGAAACAAAAAGAAACAGGCAAAAACCACAAGGCAACAGTACCTCCGGTCAGAGACACCGCGCTGCGTGGCCGTCGAACCGATAGTCCCACCGGAAGAGAGAACCATCCCTCCCTCCAACTCTTGCAGGAGATCCCTGGCTGGCTCTCACCCATCGCGATACTCCCGGGGGGGTGGCAGCGACCACCCCGGACACAAAACAAAAACGGTATGGGATGAAAAAACCATCCCCAAGACAAAGGAGCAATTAACTTGCTCTGCTGCATCTGAGAGTGCAGTATACATTGTGTCATACTGCATCTTTCAGGGACAAATCCCTTATTTTTTCTTTTGAAGTAGTTATATGCAGAAAAGACTCCACTACTGGAATAAGTAGTAAAGTAGGTATGTTTATTCCAGCGCTGGGACACATGGGGGATAATTCCTCCAAAGTCATGCGTGCCGACAGCTGCATTCAGCTTGGTATATATCGAGTTACACGCTACATATTCATTTGTAGTGGTGCAGGTGGCTGCAGCTACTCTTTCTCCTGAGGAGAACTCAACCAGCTGTGGTGGTTAGCAACCCAAGTTTAGCATGTAACTTTGCAGTCATGGTGAGAACCCATGATTCCCTTGTTTTGCCTTTTGCATTAACCCTGATTGGTTAATATTTTGTCTTCTTGTTTTATGTATGAAGTTATGTATATTCATTTTCCTTATTTAATATGTATTAATTCTAGAAAGTTCTTTGTTCCTCGACGCCCCATTGGATCCTTCCCTGAGTCCCTCCTATGTGTTGTTCCCATTGGTTCCCTTCCTGTCAATCCCACCTGCTTGTCTCTATCCCATTGGCTGAGATCCCTTTCCCCACCTATTCTGTACCCAGTATAAAATCCCTGGACCCTCCCACCAATTGGCCTCTTCGTCCCTGTCTTTTCACGGAAATAAACCTGTGTGGAACACATACGGAGAGTCCCCTCTCTTTACTTCTTTGCCTTCGCCTGCATGCCTGCTTAACAGCGACAGGAAGATACAGCCCCTTTTGGGTGAGGAGCTCTACCCCTTTTTCATTGTGTGATGGGCACTGAGTGCCGCCTTCCAGAGGGGTTTCAGCGTTGACCTCTGGGCTTCTTTGTGTTGGCACGCGAGGGGTAAAACCCCCTTCTGCCAGCTCCCAGTGGCTGAAAACCCCTCCATTCATTAAGTTTCCCAATGTGCCTATACATATTCATTACCTAGCCCCGCCTAGCCTCGCCTCGTATTATAATACGCCCAAAAGTCATTTACATCTGTGTTGTGCTTGCGCAGTGTTGTCTGTTGGTCGTGGGCAGGGGTCTCTGGGATGAAGTAAGGGTCTTCCTCAGATGAAGTAAATGGTCTTCCTCATTCTGAACTTTTCACCTTGCTTCCCTGCGCATGCTTTTTATGTCCCTGGCCCAAGTCCAAACTTCAAGGCTGGTTAAAGTTAGTTTTAGGTTCGAAAACAGGATCTTTGGTCAAGAAGATCAAGATTCCTTCCCTTTATCAATAGTCTTCTATCTTCTCATCCTGCTTTGGTAGGCACAATAAGTGTTGAACAAGCTGTATGAATTGTTTTTAACAAACAGCTTCTTAGCAAATCATTTAACCTCTGCTTTGTGGTGGCCTGTTGACCCACTGCTTTTTGTGATGCCATGTTCCCCTTCCTGCTCCCCCCTGCCCTTAGCCTTGGCCACTCCCTCAGGCTCTCCCTATTGGTTATTGTACCTGTCTTGGGGTGACTTTGTGATGTGTATCCCCTATCGCTGCCCCATGCCCAGAAATTAATTTTGTGCCTTTCTGTGCCTTTAAACTGAGCCTGAGAGGGGGGCGGAAAACCTGAGCAAAACTTCTTCAAAGCAGTTTGCAGCTTGTCCAAGGTCACACAGAGACAGAGACTTTTTTCCAGCTGCGGCAGCAGAGCGAGAGTGGGGAAGGCCCCCAGCTTGCTTTTGGCCAGTTTTTCAGCTCCTTTTTCTTTCTCTGGAGAGAGACTGAGAGTTGAGCTTTTGTTTTTCCTGGGACTTTGGTTTTTTTTCTTTTTTTCCTCTGCTGGACTGTTTCAACATCAGAATACATTGGGAGGACTTTCCATCGAGGACTTGGCCCTGGAGGTGAGCCCACCACCCCATCCCAGCTCCAAGGAGGAGGAGAGAGAGATCTGCAGAAGGGCTCTGAAATTTTCCCAGGTTTCTCTCAGCAGGGCGAGGGGTTTTATTATTTAGCACTATTATCCTTTTCCTGTGTGTGTGTTAAATAAATAGTTTTTATCTCTTTCACTTTCCTTCGAGGAAAATGTATTTTTCCCGAACCTGGTGGGGGGGGAGGGGTGATTGTAACGTGCCTTCTCTCAGAGGATATATTTCTAAATTTGGCCAAACCAGAATGGTACCCCAACCTTGCCCAGGGACTGCCCCAGGGCCCCTGACAAACCCCCCCCCCCCCCCCCCCCCCCCCCCCCGTGCCCAGACCACGAGGTCTCTGCCTCTGGGGATCACGGGGACAAGATGTGAATAAAGTCCTCTCAAGCCTTCATGGGAGACCCTTCTCACTTCCTTTGTCATCACTGGTTGCAACTCTGTTAGCTGGCCAGAGCAAGATTGTGGAATCGTCTGGGTTGCATTGCCCTAAGCAATCTCGTTGAGCTCGCAGGAAGCTACAGCCCGCTAAACAAAATCTAGCAGTTACAACACTGCTTCGCTCTCTTCTCCCTGATTCAGTCCCCCCTTTTCTACAGTTAGTAAATTCTTTTTCTAATACATAAATTCTTTTTCTAATAATCTTTTACGATAAGCATCTCTTAATGCTTTCCCATGTGAATTGGACAAAGTAGTTAAAACTGATAACTTCTTTAGTACTCTATAGTTCCAAACAAGCAACATAATAGACAACACAAGGCAAGCACTCACCAAAATTAATAAAACAATAATGGGGGAACATAGCGTATTCAGAATGCCAGTTGCGGTAGGTGACCACCTGAAAAGCACGTCCCACCAGTTATGACTTTCATCTTGTTTTACTCTTTGCAAGATTTTGCTTATTTCTTGTGTGTCATGATGGATGGTGACTAAGGTCTTTTTCCCATTCTTTTGGATTTCTTCTAAAATCTCAATTAGGTCCTGATGTTTCACTAATTGCTTTACTAATGTGAGGTCCATCCCAATAGGTGTGGATAGCAATTTATGGTATATGGTGTAGTTAGACCTTCTCAATTGATGAGACACAACAGGTGTTAAATACGAAAAGTCACACCCAACAATCTTGGTAAAATTACAAATACAAAAATTAGAGTGATTCCTGGCAGCTACATTTATATTACTGTCATCTATCATCATAAAAGTGCAGATAGTTCTTAAGCACACACAGCCTTGACCAATATATACAAGTACAGTTTTTGGTGAAGTGTCTGGATGGACCTCAAAGTGACAAATGCCTTGTTCTGCATCAAGACATGTCTTTGGCATCAAGTGTATTACTTTCACAGATAAATCCTTGTTGTTCCTGTGTGATGCAAGATTCTAAATTTACTGTTTGCCATTTTTCTCCTACCATCCGAGTCCATACTCTATGTTCAGAGGGGTAAAAACCTTTTCCTTCATAGTTGTCTTGGGGTGACTTTATGATGTGTATCCCATATCTCTGCCCTATGCCCAGAAATTAATTTTTGTGCCTTTCTATGCCTTTAAACTGATCCTGAGAGAGGGGAGGAAAAACTGAACAAAACTTTTTCAAAGCAGTTTGTTTTCATGTTCCAAGGTCACACAGAGATAGAGACTTTTTTTTTTCAGCTGCGGCAGGAGAGTGAGAGGGAAGGGAAGCACCCTTGCTTTTTTTTCCAGCCACCTTTCTGCAGGTTTTTTTTCTTCTCAGCAGTTTTTTCCGCTGGAGAGTTGAACGTTTGTTTTCCTGGGACTTTGTTTTTTTTTTCCTTTTCTCTCTGCTGGACTGTTTCAGCATCAGAATACATTGGGAGGACTTTCAACTGAGGCCTTGGCCCTGGAGGTGGGCCTACCATGCCGTCCCAGCTCCAAGGAGGGAGAGAGAGATCTACGAAAGGACTCTGAATTTTCCCCAGGTTTCTCTCAGCAGAGTGGGAGGTTTTATTATTTAGCATTATTATCCTTTTCCTGTGTATGTGTTAAATAAATAGTTTTTATCTCTTTCATTTTCCTTCGAGGAAAATTTATTTTTCCCGAACCTGGTGGGGGAGGGGTGGTTGTAGCCTGCCTTCTCTCAGAGGATATATTTCTAAATTTGGCCAAACCGGAACAACAGTTTAGTCCCAAAGCAACAATAGGATGAATTACATAAACTGTGGCATGACATATAGTAAGCACAAAGGCAGTAGCTATGTTAGTCATTGGGTCATAAGTGAAATTTACCAAGGTCTACCAGGATTGGAGCTTTCTTTCTAACTTAGTAGCATTATTCCAAACAGCTTCTCGGATTTCAATAGGGAAAACACCTTCATTTCCTTCTTATAATTAAGGAAGCTGTGGACTGCATCCATAATTGGGCTTGTATGCAGCTAAGGGCTAATGATACATTGTCTTGAGCTACACCAAGTGTGTTTAACATCAGTGTGTGGTCCTGGTCCCTGGCCTTTGTGAAATCTGCAAGTATTTTTGAGACTTGCCACTAGCCGTTTCTTAATGCTAATAGGGAGGATTGTAGGGGCTGTTTTAATTTAGTGTAGTGGTTTGGTCCAAAATATTCATTACTGTTTACCTTCTGTGAGATAAGAATTAGGAGAAAAGGAAAGCAGGCACAAAACTTGAAAGAATATAAAGAAGTTTATTAATAGACCTAAAAGAAGAAGAAAAAAAAATCATACCACACCTTCAGAACTCTTCTCCTCCCCCCACCTTTCTCCCTTCTCCAAGTGACAATGTAAAAAGACAACCCTTGAGATGTTCAGTCTGTTTACCACTTCCATAATAACCTTGTTCAGTTCATTTAGGAAGAGGAGTCTCTCTTGCTCATACTATGGAGACATTATCACAATGAGATAGCCGCCTGGGTTGGTTCTCTGCTCGCTTCAGAATTGCGAGACAGCCGCCCGGGTTGGTTCTCTGCTCGCATCATGTGAGAGTCCCCTCCCACGACTTGCAGCTTTTCCCACAACTGCTTTCGAGGGTCCAATCTTGAGCTACTGGGGTACAATTTTAAGGTTGAGCCATTCAGAAACAAAAGTTCTCTTCACCCATCTCTGGGTGGATTTCCATCACTGAGAATAGAGGCCCTCCTCCTTTCCTGGGAGAAATAAAAAAGCATCTTCATCTTTACGACCATCTCTGGGACCATCTCTAGGAACAGAGGTTTTCTTCCAATTGGAGCAAGAGTCCTCATCGCTTCCATCTCTCCCTGTTCAAACTTCTCATCCAATTACAGCTGCTTCAGCATTTGCTTATTCCAGCACAGGTGCCTTTGCTCACAAGTACAGTTTGAACGCTCCACCCCCCATGCTTTCATGAAATTACAACGGGTACTCTGATATATCATAGTCTATCACCACCATAGCTTTACAACAGAATTTCAGCTTTAGGCATCTCCTCTTTCTCCTCCCTCAGGTTTTCAGCTCTTCACAGCAGTAAAAGTGTTAATCTCACCTGGGCCTCGCAGCTGGAATTTTGCTTATTGCTGCTCATCACATGATCTTTGCGGGGCAGCTTCAGCTGAATCTTCATCTTCAGCCGCACTGGAGAGGGGGACCGGCCCATCTGCACGTAGCAGGGCTGGGGGGGCCGCAGGTGGAACAGGGCTGCACGGCCCCAGGATGGCTGTGGCCTGGCTCGGCCTGAGCAGGGCCTGGCCCAGGCCCTGCGGGTCCTGTACAGGCCCGGCAGATACATGTCCCAGCACCGGAAATGAGACAGAGAGTTTCCCAGGGTTTGTCCATTCTTAAATGTGGACCACAGAGGCGGTCAAAATTCTAAGTGGCTTAAAAAATTGTCCATATTCAAACTAGCCAGCTGATAGGTTCTGTCAGGTCACAGAGGAAGCTGTAAGCACCTCTTCGCAAGAAAATCACTTCTGGGACTATGCTTGCTAACCCATGACATTCGGTCAGGTCACTGGTTGCCATGGCCAATTTATTCATCAGTATCTCTGAATCAATTCCATTTATGACTCCCAGTCCTCTTCCCAGTCTGCCAGTCAGATGTCTCGGCATTCTGCCTTTGAGGGGTGTTTGCTTTTGCAGCCAGGCTATCCACCCTTCAAAGGATGTTTGTATTAAAGGGGAGCAGGCTGGTTGGCTCTCAGAAATATTAATCTACATAAGTAGTTCTATACGCTTAAGAGACCACTCTGGATTAAACAGCAATAATTGCTGGCCTGTGTTCCTCACTACATAGGGGCCAATCTCATAAATCTTTGGTTCAGGCTTAAGTGGTGCGACCTGGGTTTGGATTTGATTGCTGGCATAGGTTGTAGTAGGCCTAGCCATGGTATTTATCTAGAATTTGAATGAGGTCTCATTACTGTCCTGGGCCCAAAGACAAACTACTTCAACGGTCTGTACTAATGTAAAATTATACCAACAATCTACTTCACTTGAATGATTAAAGATTTCATTATGTTTGTCTGTAGGAGTAGTTGAAACACTAATTTGGGTTGCTTTTTTATGAGTAGTTCCGTTAATCATTCGTAATCCTCTTTTGATTTCTTCTGCTACAGTTGTTTGAAGTTGCCAAATTTTTTGTTTTTCTCATTCTAGCTTTGTATACACTTGGTTTCCGTGCGTGACTACAGTCAGTAGGTTTAAATCTTTTATATCAGAATATTTCTCTGAGCCCAGTAAACGTCATTGTTGGGGTTTTAGGAGTTCTCCTGCTTTTTTTTTATTAAAGGAATTTTCCCCATATGCGTTGCTAGGGTGACAAATTGCTGGGTACTTAAGAAAAACAAAAGACCGACCCACTGCAGGAGGGCTGCATCTGGCTACTTATTTGTTTCACCTGATTATGCGGAGAGTCAGTCCCCGGCGTTTGGACAGAGGAGGAGGCTGCTTTCTTTGGCTGCTTTTCCTTCTGCCAGAGAAACCCCGGGATCCCAAACCCGCCTTCCCTGCCCCGCTGGGAGCCGAGCTGCGGCCGCCCTGTCCCCACCGTTGCTTCGAGCCTTTGCTATGTTTTAGCCCTGCTCGCCCTTCCTGCTCAGACCTCCGGGGGGTTCCCACTGCAGCTCTGCAGTTTGGATACATCTCGTCTGCCCCCCGGGATTTGTGCCGTTCCAGCCTGCTGTTCCTGAGCGTCCGGCTCGACACCGGGATCGGCTGCCCAGGGGTTTGTGAAGCCTTTGTTCCATCCCTCCCCAGAATCCCAGGACACCAGTGCCACGTGCTCCCCAAGCTCGCTCTGGAGCGCCCCCTGCAGCCGCGGGGAAACCATCGCACCTGCCCTGCTCACTGGGAGCCGCCAGCGCCCCTGCCGGCTGCAACCTGAACTGGGTTTGTGATTGTTTGCTGTTACTGCCATAGTTATTGTTGTTTGTTTGACTGGTTATACACATATAGATATATAATAGTAAAGAACTGTTATTCCTATTTCCCACATCTTTGCCTAAAAGCCCCTTGATTTCAAAATTATAATAACTCGGAGGGAAGGGGGGTCGAAACTGCCATTCCAAGGGAGGCTCCTGCCTTCCTTAGCAGACACCTGTCTTTCAAACCAAGACAGATCTTGACGCCCAACGTGTGACCTGAGGGCATTAAGAGAAAGGAGTGAAAAAGGAATAACAGTTCCTGGATAACTTAATTTTGTGTGCTGGATATAGGAACCTTGTTAGGCAGCACTATGTGGTCTAGTTTACCCTGGTTCGGGTGGCATGTGGCCGTGGCTATATTCTTCCCCTTTGCAGCTCCTTACCTAAACATGGGTCTTCTGACTAATGCTGCCATTGCTGTTATCCAGCTTGCGCTATGGGTCAAGAAGGTGAGGAATTCATGGGTTTTTAACTTCCTCCGGAATGTGGGTGCATGGATAAACGGCTATCACACACTAAGTGCATGTTTTTGGGGTTATGTTAAAAATGGTACCTTCTGTGAGGAAATGACACCAGGGGAAGTTTTCTCCCAACCCCTCAACCAGTTCTTTGGGCCCACCCCACCAATTTTCGAAGGGTTTAGATTTCCTCTGGGTACTAACCAGCTGGTGCTGATAGGCCTACTCTATTTAGCACTCGGGTAAGTTGAGATTGGCTTGGATAATTACCCAGACACCAGCCCCAGAGACTAGAGATCCTACCCCAGAGCCTGATCCAGCCCCACAGCCTTATACTGCCCAACAGCCCACCTCAGAAATGGACTACCCGAACTGGGTGGGGGTACTGGTGAAAGGGATGCAGGAGATGCACCAGGACATATGCCAGGTGCTAAGGGAATACACCTCCTCAGCTAGTGAAAAACCCTCTCCCTGCCCCAAAGAGGGTGAGTCCGATGGTGCAGCAGTGGAACCCACGGATGTTACAACTGTCCAGGTTTCAGCTGTACCACAAGGACAATCACAGCCAGCAGCAGTCGCCCTTGTGCAAAGGAGGAAGTATAAGACCAAATCAGTACGACCAGTTAATGATGATGGGGAACCAGAGCCCTCCCAACCAGCAGGAGAGTCAGAGCCAGAAATCATCACTGAGTCCCTGTGGTACGACAGTCTCCGTGCTATGCGAAAAGACATTGTGCGAAGGGGGCGCGAGCCATATACAACCTGGCTGCTTCGGGTTTGGGACCTTATAGGCACAGGTGTGCAACTGGATAGTGGTGAGGCAAGGTATCTGGGATCGTTGACCCAGGACCCAGGTGTGGACCAGATATCTGTGAGGGAGCCAGGGCCCCTTTCTCTCTGGTAGTGGTTCTTAATGAGTGTGAGAGAAAGGTTCATTCACAAAGAAAGAATGCAGGAGTACCATCATAGAATGCAGTGGAAGACACGCGAGGAAGGGATCCAGCACCTAAGAGAGGTGGCAGTATTAGAGGTACTCTTTGGGAAGGATGGACAGCATGATAATGACCCCGATAAGGTCAGGTGCACAGGACAGGTGATGTGGAACCTGGCAAAGCTAGGGCCACAGCAATACACCACCTTCATTGCAACAATTGATACTGATAATAACCGAGAAACAGTGGGCTCTGTCACCAACAAGCTCAGGAATTATGACAGTATGGTCAATGGTCCGCTGAAAGCTCATTTCTCTGCTGTGGTCCAGGACTTCAAAGAAGAGATGAAGGAGGTGAGGAAGGAAATGAGGGAGGAGATGAGGAAGATGTGGGGCACCAGTGCGAGTCACAGGCCCCCAAGTCAGAGCCTGTTGTCCCCCAGCTAGAGAGAGGGTACACCCCACGAGCTGAGCTGTGGTTTTTTCTGTGCGAGCATGGCGAAGACATGAGAAGGTGGGATGGGAAACCCACTTCTGTCCTGGCAGCGTGGGTACGTGAACTGAAGGAGGGAGGCACTTACCAAGGGGGTTCTGCTAAGGTGAAAGTAGCCTCAGCCTCCTGTGACCGAGCTGCCAGGTATTACAGAAGGGAGGATGATATGTTAGATCCCCTTCAAGGGACCTCGAGCATGTACGCCCAGGGAAAGAATGATAACCAGGGCTAGAGGGGCCCTGCCTCTAGCCAGGAAGAGGCACGGGAGAACCGGGTTTTCTGGACGGTGTGGATTCGTTGACCTGGTACATCAGAACCACAAAAATATGATGCCTTGGTTGATACTGGGTCACAGTTTACTTTAATGCCATCGGGACATGTCGGCGCAGAACCTGTCTCCATCGCTGGGGTGACTGGAGGATCACAGCAGTTGACCCTTTTGGAAGCTGAGGAGAGCCTGACTGGGAAGGAGTGGCAAAAGAATCTGATTGTACCTGGCCCAGAGGCCCCGTGTATTCTGGGCATAGATTTCCTCCGGAATGGCTATTACAAAGACCCGAAAGGACTCAGGCGGGCATTTGGGATTGCTGTTGTGGAGGCAGAGGGCATTAAGCAATTGAAAACCCTGCCTGGACAATCAGAAAACCCTTCTGCAGTTGGGCTCCTGAAAGTGGAAGAGCAACAAGTGCCAATTGCCACCTCGACAGTGCACCGCCGGCAGTATCAGACAAATCGGGATGCTGTGATTCCCATCCACAAGATGATCCACGAGCTAGAGAGCCAAGGGGTGGTCAGCAAGACCAACTCACCCTTCAACAGCCCCATCTGGCCTGTGCGCAAGTCTGACGGGGAATGGAGATTGACTGTGGACTATCGTGCCTTGAATGAAGTGACTCCACCATTGAGCGCTGCTGTGCCGGACATGTTGGAGCTCCAGTACGAGCTGGAGTCCAAAGCAGAGAAGTGGTACGCCACTATTGACATTGCTAATGCATTTTTCTCCATTCCTCTGGCAGCAGAGTGCAGGCCTCAGTTTGCCTTCACCTGGAGGGGCATGCAGTACACCTGGAACCGACTGCCCCAGGGGTGGAAGCACAGTCCCACCATCTGTCATGGACTGATCCAGAATGCACTAGAAAAGGGCGAGGCCCCAGAACATTTGCAGTACATTGATGACATCATTATGTGGGGGAACACGGCATCGGAGGTATTTGAGAAAGGAGAGAAAATCATCCAAATTCTCCTGGAAGCTGTTTTTGCCATCAGGAAGAGCAAAGTCAAGGGACCTGCCTGAGAGATCCAGTTCCTGGGAGTAAAGTGGCAGGATGGATGGCGTCAGATTCCCACTGAGGTCATCAATAAGATCACAGCAATGTCCCCACCGACCAACAAGAAGGAAACACAAGCTTTCCTAGGTGCCATAGGTTTCTGGAGAATGCACATTCCCGAGTACAGCCAGATCGTGAGTCCTCTCTACCTGGTTACCCGCAAGAAGAACGATTTCCACTGGGGCCCTGAACAGCAGCAAGCCTTCGCCCAGATCAAGCAGGAAATTGCTCACGCCGTAGCCCTTGGCCCAGTCAGGACAGGACCAGAGGTGAAGAACATGCTCTACTCTGCAGCCGGGAGCCATGGTCTGTCCTGGAGCCTCTGGCAGAAGGTGCCTGGTGAGACTCGGGGCCGACCACTGGGATTCTGGAGCCGAAGCTATAGAGGATCTGAAGCCAACTACACTCCCACAGAGAAAGAAATCTTGGCAGCTTATGAAGGAGTCCAAGCTGCCTCAGAAGTAATCGGCACAGAGGCACAACTCCTCCTGGCACCCCGACTACCGGTGCTGGGGTGGATGTTCAAAGGAAAGGTTCCTTCTATGCATCACACCACCGACGCTACTAGGACCAAATTGATCGCCCTCATCACGCAGCACGCCCGAATTGGAAACCCAAGCCGCCCTGGGATCTTGGAAATAATTACGAACTGGCCGGAAGGTGAGACTTTTGGGTTATCTTCAGAAGAAGAAGAGTAGCAGGTGGCACGTGCCGAAGAAGCCCCACCATATAATGAGCTACCAGAGAGTGAAAGACAATACGCCCTCTTCACTGATGGCTCCTGTCGAATTGTAGGTACTAGCCGGAGATGGAAACCCGCTGTATGGAGCCCCACATGACAAGTTTCACAGGCTACTGAAGGAGAAGGTGGATCGAGCCAATTTGCTGAACTCAAAGCTGTTCAATTAGCTCTGGACATAGCTGAAAGAGAGAAGTGGTCAAAGCTCTACCTCTGCACTGATTCATGGATGGTAGCCAATGCTCTGTGGGGTTGGCTGGAAAGGTGGAAGAAGGCAAACTGGAAATCTAGGCTGCTGAGGAGTGGAAAGGCATTGCCACTCGGGTAGAGAAGCTATCCGTGAAGGTCCGTCATGTAGATGCCCATGTCCCCAAGAGCCGGGCTAATGAAGAACATCGTAACAATAAGCAGGTAGATCAGGCTGCGAAAATAGAGGTGTCCCAGATAGATTTGGATTGGCAACATAAGGGAGAGTTGTTCCTAGCTCGATGCGCCCATGATGCCTCAGGCCATCAGGGCAGAGATGCCACCTATAAGTGGGCACGAGACGGAGGGGTGGATCTAACCATGGACAGTATCTCCCAGGTTATCCATGACTGTGAGACATGCGCTGCGATCAAGCAGGCCAAGCTGGTGAAGCCCCTGTGGTATGGTGGGCAGTGGTCCAAGTACAAGTATGGAGAGGCCTGGCAGATTGATTGCATCACACTGCCTCAAACCCGCCAAGGCAAGCGCTATGTGCTCACAATGGTAGAAGCCACCACAGGATGGCTGGAGATCTACCCTGTGCCTCACGCTACTGCCCGGAACACCATCCTGGGCCTTGAAAAGCAAGTCCATTGGAGGCATGGCACCCCTGAGAGAATTGAGTCTGACAATGGGACTCATTTTAAGAACAGCCTTATAAACACCTGGGCTAGGGAACATGGCATTGAATGGGTGTACCACATCCCTTACCATGCACCAGCAGCTGGGAAGGTTGAGCGGTGTAATGGACTGCTTAAAACCACCTTGAAGGCACTGGGTGGGGGGACTTTCAAAAACTGGGAGGTGCATTTAGCAAGAGCCACCTGGTTAGTTAACACCCGAGGCTCCACCAGCCGAGCAGGCCCTGCCCAATCTGAACCCCTACAAACAACAGACGGAGATAAGGTTCCAGTGGTGCACATGAGAGGTATGCTTGGAAAAACTGTTTTGGTTAATTCTGCCTCGAGCAAAGACAGACCCATCCGTGGGATTGTCTTCGCTCAGGGACCAGGTTGCTCCTGGTGGGTGATGCAAAGGGATGGTGAGACCCGCTGCATACCTCAAGGGGACCTTGTTTTAGGGTGAACTACCCATGGCTCTGTACTTGTATCGGTATCCGCATGTATATATGAATATAATTCCGGTGATGCATGTATTTATATGGTTAAAATGGGTTACGTTTCATGTAACATGTTAGTATCGGAAAAGTTCAGGGTGGATAATGTTGGGGTTTTAGGAGTTCTCCTGGGTTTTTTTTTCTGTTAAAGGAATTTTCCCCATACGTGTTGCTAGGGTGAGAAATTGCTGGGTACTCAAGAAAAACAAAGTCCTACTCACTGAGGGTGGGGTGCATCTGTCTAGTCTTTTGTTTCACCTGGGTGTGGGGAGAGTTGGTCTCCGGCGTTTGGACAGAGAGAGAGGCTGCTCTCTGTGGCTGCTTTTCCTTCTGCTGGAAAAGCCCCGAGATCCCAAGGCCACCTTTCCCTGCCCTGCTGGGAGCCAGCCGTGGCCGCCCTCCCCCGCTGTTGCTTTGAGCCTTCACTGCGTTGTAGCCCTGCTCGCCCTGCCTGCCCAGACCTCCGGAGGGTTTCCTGTTTGGGTACATCTCATCTGCCACCCGGGATTTGTGCTCGTCCCTGGCGTTCCAGCCTGCTGTTCCTGAGGGTCCAGCCGGACACTGGGATCAGCTGCCCATGGGTTTGTGAAACCTTTGTTCCATCCTCCCCGAGATCCCAGGCCATCCGTGCCACGTGCTCCCCAAGCTCGCTCCGAAGCGCCCCCTGCAGCCGCAGGGGAGCCATCGCACCTGCCCTGCTCACAAGGAGCTGCCAGTGCCCCTGCCAGCTGCGACCGGAACTGCACCAGAGGGGAAAGGGCCTGACAGCCGAGAAGGCTGGCACTGGGTTTGTGGTTTTGTTTGCTCTTACTGTGTCTTGGTTTGAAAGACAGGTGTCTGCTAAGGAAGGCAGGAGCCCCCCTTGGAATGGCAGATGCAACCCCTCTTCCCTCCGAGTTATTATAATTTTGAAATCAAGGGGCTTTTAGGCAAAGATGTGGGAAATAGGAATAACAGTTCTTTACTATTATATATCTATATGTGTATAACCAGTCAAACAAACAACAATAACTATGGCAGTAACAGCAATCACAAACCCAGTGCCAGCCTTCTCGGCTGTCAGGCCCTTTCCCCTCGGGTGCAGTTCTGGTCACAGCCAGCAGGGGCGCTGGCGGCTCATGGTTAGCAGGGCAGGTGCGATGGTTCCCCTGCTGCTGCAGGGGGCTCTCCGGAGCGAGCTGGGGAGCACAGGGCACTGGTGGCCTGGGATCCCGGGAAGGGATGGAACAAAGGTTTCACAAACCCCTGGGCAGCTGATCCCGTTGTCCGGCCAGACCCTCAGGAACAGCAGGCTGGAACAGCAGGCTGGAACGGCAGGCTGGAACGGCAGGCTGGAACGGCAGGGAGGAGCCCAAACCCCGGGTGGCAAACGAGAAGTATCCAAACTGTGGACCTGCGGTGGGAACATCCCAGAGGTCTGGGCAGGCAGGGCAAGCATGGCTACAATGTAGTGAAGGCTCGAAGCAACGGTGGGGGCAGGGCGGCCACGGCCCGGCTCCCAGCGGGGCAGGGAAGTCGTGCTTGGGATCCCGGGGTTTCTCTGGCACATGGAAAAGGAGCCGAAGAAGCAGCGTCTCTCTCTGTCCAAATGCCGGGCACTGAATGTCCACACACCCAGGTGAAACAAAAGTGTAGCCAGATGCACCCCACTCTAGTGGCTAGGTCTTTTGTTTTTCTTAAATATCCAGCAATTTGTCCCCCTAGCAACACATTTCAGGAAAATTCCTTTAACAGAAAAAAAACCCAGGAGAACTCCTAAAGCCCCAACAACAGGAAAGGCCATTGTCGCCTGGAGGGATGAGCCTGGGTGGCAGACACTGGAAGGCCATGAATCAGGCTCTGCCCAGCTTGTTGAATTAAGAGCTGTGGCCATGGCATTTCAGCAATTTTCTCATGTACCATTGAATCTTGTTACTGATAGTGCTTATGTTGCAGACATTACACAACACCTTGATTGCTCACTTTTAAAGGAAGTTAATAATGCTGTTCTTTTTTCATTGTTGAAGACCTTGTGGTGTTCAATTCAGAATCGAACTCATCCTTATTACATTTTGCGTATAAGGAGCCACACCAATTTACCAGGATTTATAGTGGAAGGTAATGCCAGAGCTGATAAATTAGCCAACCCTGCGTGGATGGCACCTCAGCCTGATAAAATAGCTCAAGCCAAAGCCTGGCACAACTTTTTCCATCAGAGTGCTCGTACTTTACAAAAGCAATTTCTGCTAATGCCTACCGAGGCTCGCAACATTGTTAATTCCTGTTCTGATTGTCAGGGGTTTGCCACACCTTTACCAGCCGGTGTTAACCCCAGAGGCCTACAAGCCTTGCAAATTTGGCAGACAGATGTCACCCATGTTGCTGAATTTGGCCGTCTCAAGTACATGCATGTTTCTATTGATACCTTTTCCTCTGCTATGTGGGCATCTGCTCATGCAGGAGAAAAGAGTAGTGATACTATTGCTCATTGGTGACTGGCTTTTGCTGTTTTAGGCATGCCTTCCTCTGTGAAAACTGATAACGGCCCTGCCTACGTCTCACAGAAGATGTGGCAGTTTTTACAATTATGGGGCGTGACACACAAGCTTGGTATTCCACATTCTCCCACTGGTCAAGCTATTATCGAATGTGCTCTCGGTTATTCAAAACAAGTTTTGGAAAAACAAAAAGGGGGAATGACTGGAGAAACTCCACAGAGCAGACTGGCAAAGGTTGCATATACAATAAATCATCTTACAGTGCCTCCAAATTCTAATAATCCTGGTCTTTTGAACCATTTCTTCTCGTTGCAGTCTACAGGCAAAACACACCTACCCCGAGCGAAAGTATGGGTATGAGATTTACTCTAACAAGTGGGAAGGCCAGTGGGACCTTATCACTTGGGGGCGCAGGTATGCTTGTGTTTCCACAGATACTGGTGTGCGGTGGATACCTGCGAGGTGTGTTTGCCCTGATTTGCGACATCAAAAACGTCATGAGACCAACAGGCAACCTTCCAAAGATGATGACAGTGTGGGCCATCAGTTGGATGGTCCTGCTTCAGGTTGAGATGGAGCAAGGACTTAACATGCTACCCCCGATGCCAAAAGAAAATGTGTGGATAACCCTTGTCAATGCCCTGAACCAATCGTCTTTGTGCATGTCTCTTGCAACACCACAATCGCCTTTTCACATGTTTGGTCGGAGCACCGGTCGAACCTTCTTTAATAGTTCGGGAAACCTTCAGCCAGGCTCCTAAAATTGCTTGTAGTACTGATCTGAAAAAGTGCCTTCATGACTTTGAGGTATGAGATCACACACTCCCTGTGGGCCTTGAGCCACAAGAAATAGATATTTCGGGGTCAATAAGGGCTCCAGCGTGTGTCTTCTTTAATTACTCACGGACGTGGTGCTGGGAAAACACATGTTGTCCCAGTGCTCAAGATGTATCACCCGGAAATCCTGCATTTCAAAATGCTTCAGCTTGGTGTAATTGGATGGTTTTAAATCAGGATGGTGTTACATACTACCAAGCTGCTTCAGACCACTCTCCATGCAAATTACCTCGAGGGATATGTTTCATTTGTGGAGACCAAGTGTGGCCTGCAATACCTTCACGCGCTGTTGGCAGACCATGCACTATTGGCTGTCTGACTATGCTTGCTCCAAATTTAACTATGCTTTTAAATCACACGCATGCAACTCGTGACAAACGGTCCTTGCATTCTTTTGCAAGAGACTGCGATAACACTCTTGATTTTTGGAATCTGGAGAAACGTGTTTTAACTTCTCCTTTTGTTCCAGGAGTAGCGGCTGGAAAAGCATTGGGACTGTTAAACAAGCTAGGTTGTTGGCTTGCTAAACAGACTAATGCCTCTTCGCTTGCTTTGTCAGGATTGTGAACTGATGTTGATTCTATTAGACAAGCTACGCTGCAAAATCTAGCAGCCATTGACTTCTTGCTGCTGGCACAGGGACACGGCTGCGAAGAATTTGATGGCATGTGCTGCATGAATCTTTCTGACCACTCTAAGTCAGTCTTTGCTAGTATCAAAGAACTGCAAATAGGTCTTTCAAAATTAAGAGAAGAAAATGTGTCTGTGTCATGGGTTAGCAAGCATAGTCCCGGAAGTGATGTTCTTGCAAAGAGGTGCTTACATCTTCCTCTATGACCTAACAGAACCTATCAGATGGCCAGTTTGAATATGGACAATTCTTTAAGCCACTTAAAGTTGTGACCGCCTCTGTGATACACACTTAAGAATCAGAAACTCTGAGGCAGAGTCTCTCTGTCTCGTTTCCGGTGCTGGGACAGGTGGCTGCAGGCCCCGTGCGGGGGCCAGCAGGCCTGGCCCGAGCCCAGCTCGGGCCAGGCTGGGCTGGGCCACAGCCATCCTGGAGCCGATGGGCCCTGTTCCACCTGTGGAAGCCCCCCCTCCCCCCCCCCCCCCCCCAGCAGGGCTGTGGGCAGCCGGAGCGGCTCAGCTCCCCCCCTCTCCGGCCAACATTCAGCTAAAGCTGCACTGCTGTCCAGCAGAGGTCATGTGACCAACAGCGATAAGCCACATTCCAGCTGCAAGGCCTAGGTGAGATTAACCCTTTTAGTGCTATGAAGAGCTGAAAACCTGAGGGAAGAGAAAGAGGAGATGCTTAAAGCTGAAATTCTGTTGTAAAGCTATGATATATCAGAGTACCCGTTGTAATTTCATGAAGATATGGGGGGTGGAGTGCTCAACTCGTACTTGTGATCTCAGCACCTGTGCTGAGATAGGCAGATGCTGACGCAGCTGTAATTTCATGAGAAGTTTGGACAGGGAGAGATGGAAGCGATGAGGACTTTTGCTCCAAATGGGAAAGGAGAAAACCTCAGTTCCTAGAGATGCTCCCAGAGATAGTCCTAAAGGCGAAGATGAGGAAGACCCTTTGCTCCCAGGGAAGGAGAAGGGCCTCTGTTCTCAGAGATGAAATGCTCCCAGAGATGGGTGAAGAGAACTTTTGTTTCTGAACGGCTCAACCTTAAAATTGTACCCCAAAAAAACCTTCAAGAGTGGACCCTCGAAAGCAGTTGTGGGAAAAGCTGCAAGTTGGGGGAAGGGACTCACATGCGAGCAGAGAGACTCCTCTTCCTAAATGGACTGAACAAAGTTATTTGGAAGTGAGCGGCTGTCTCGTTGTGATAATGTGTTCATAGCATGAGCAAGAGAGACTCCTCTTCCTAAACGGACTGAACAAGGTTATTATGGAAGTGGTAAACAGACTGAACATCTCAAGGGTTGTCTTTTTACATTGTCAGTGGGAGAAAGGTGGGGGGAGGAGAAGAGTTCTGAAGGTGTGGTATGATTTTTTTTTTCTTCTTTTAGATCTGTGTCTTGAGGTGACCTTATGATGTGTATCCCATATCGCTGCCTATGCCCAGAAATGAATTTATTTTTTCCCGAACCTGGTGGAGGGAGGGGTGGTTGCGCCTTCTCTCAGAGTATATATTTCTAAATTTGGCCAAACCGGAACACTGTTAATAAACTTCTTTATATTCTTTCAAGATTGGTGCCTGCTTTGCATTTCTCCTAATTCTTATCTCACAGAAGGTAAACAGTAATGAGTATCTTGGACCAAACCACTACACTAAATTGGTGTTTCTGCCCGGTTACAAACCCAACCCGCTACAGTCCGGTTCGTTTAATGATCTGTTTGGGAACTGGTGAATTGCTAAATGGATCAAAGACCGCATAAAAATGGGAGGACTAATTATAATTGTTATCCTTATTTTCCTCCTTGTGCCATGTTTGTTTTCCTTTCTGCAAAGGGCGCTGCAGAGGACGGCAAACGCTGCATTTCTGGTTCAAAAACAAAAAGAGGGAACTGTGGAAACTGACAGCTGGTCAGAAAGTTTCAGAGACATTGATTTGAGCACAATTACTCTGTAACCCTGAGAATTCGGCTTGTACCTGTGAGAACCTTAACATCAACAGAAGCAAGAAACCAAAACAAGGAGAAGAAAACATGCAGCTGTTCAAGGGATGTTGTTTTTAGCTTAGATTTGTTTTCTAATGGGTGGTGGTTGCAAACTACCAATAATTTTTAAGAGGTGTTAATGTAGAAGCCTATGAGGACACAGCACGAGTGCCAAGAGACTATATAAATGGAGACTTTGTAGAATAAAATGTCTTTTGTCTTTTTGTTCTTTTGCCTTCTGAACGGAGTTGGTGTGTGTTGTGGAGGATGAAAGTTTGGTAAGAAAGTTTCACAGATATGTAGGCTTGGCAGAAAGATCTCTGAATGTAGAAACTGAGGATGAGGTAGAAATGGAAGCAAGTTTTGATATAGAGTAAAAGATGCTTTGCTGAAACAGTGATCGATGAGTAACTGAGAAAGCAAAGGCTGGAGATGAGTTGGAAGGAGATTTTTAGGAATAGGACAAAGGTATGTGACTACATACAAAGACATGTTTTTCACCAAGTAAATAAGTCTCAAGAAGAGCATAAGTAAATAGAAAACATGTCTTTACCAAAAAGAGAGATATGGCAGGCAAACAAGAAATGTCGAAGTAGGAAGAAAAAGAGAGGTCTAAGAATTTTCCATTGTCAGCTTAAATTGTAACTTACTTACTCTTGTGATTGGATAATAATGACTATAATATGGTGATGGTAGTAGTTATGATAGGCTATAGGCAAATGTAAAGGTATTGTGTATGGTGCTTATTGGTTGTTATGTATTAAGATACTCTGCAAAGAAAAGTATATAATGCTTTGTAACTTGAACAGAAAGGGGCTTCAGGTATGCCTACAGCTGGAGCTGGCAGCTGTAGGGCTGGCTCTGGATACCCACTCCCTGAAATGCTGTAACTTTGCCTATGCAATAAACAGCTTTCAAGAGAGCCGCCTGAAGTCCAGACATTCTTCGTGAGACTTTCTCCTATAGTGTGCATGATTCGTGAGTGTCACGTCCATCCGTCTCAACTGTGACAAGGACCTATTTGTCTGTTTCAGGAGTCAAACTGTCTGGGTTCTGTAACAAACCTGGGGCTTGAAGTTGGTAGAGACATTTAGACCCATTTCAAAGATGTTAGCATCCATACCCTCACCCATGGAATTGTTTGTAAAGACATTGGCACACATCTTTCCTATCAATCCCTCCTCTTCCTATTTCTCAATTTGTCTTTACAAACCTTAGCTATGTGATAGATAAATGTTATAATATTGGCTTTCTGCAAATGTTAAAATGAGTGATGTTAAAGTAGCTTTGTTATTGTAATAGATACATATTATAATAGTGGCTTTCTACAAATAGGTGCTATATGTAAAAATAGCTCTGTTATAGATAGATGCTATATGTATAATACTAAAGTAGCTTTGTTATAAAGACATAATAGTGAAATAGCTAATATAGTTATGCTTGTGGTAATTGAACTGTCTGCTTGTGTTATGAATATATTGTGATGTTGGCTTTTTGCATGTTACTTAATGTTAGAAAAACTTTACCTAGATAATATAGAATGTCTATTGTTTCTGTAGTCAATTTAGAAAAGATAGGCAGAGAAAGTCTTCACATTCCTGGAGTATCTTATCAGAGAAGAAGAAAAACAGAAACCAGAGAGAAGAATTTATGGAGGGAGCAGAGACATAGGAGGAAGATAAGGCTGATGGGATGATATACAGAAACGCCAAAGAATTTATGAATCATGCATGATTGTCATGAATGTGCAATAAGAGATGTACTATTAAAGACGATCCTTTGGATGTAGAGGTGTGCCTTTGGCTCTCTGCCAAAGCACCCGGCCGTAATGCTCTTTTTGCTGTTGCCTCCTAATTGTCCATTTTATTAAACTTTTTTTAATTTTTACAAAGAGTGAACCTCGTTTTTCACAATTGGTGGCCCGTACGGAGAAAAAGACCTCGCCTCTGAGATCTCCCGGGGAACCCAGAGCAGAGGGGCTCCCCCGCCCGCATTTGGCGGCCTTGCTTTGCGTTTCCCCACGTGGGTCGGGGGGGCTTTGCAGGTCAAACACCAGGAGGACAAGAGAGGAGACAATAAGACAAAAAGAAAGGGAAGAAAAAGGCTCCCTAAGATACCGCGATATCTAGCCATGTAAAAATCTTGTGCACGAAGACTCAGAGAAAGGTGAGTGCTAGGGACCGAGTCCAGAGAGCTGGCCGGATAAATGACACGTACGCCGATACGATTAAGCACTGTTCTCCGTTTATTGTTCAACTATGCCAACTTATATCTACTTTTGCAAAGATTTACGCCAAGTCCCTCTAGACGGCCTCTAATCAGCGGGGGAGATGGTCAGTGTATAACTTGCCAAGGACTCTCAGGGCTGCCTGCAGCCAGGGGCCTGTTCAGGGGCTTTTCCTCAGCAACCCTGGGTTGTCCAATCTTTCCAGGGGTATCATATGCCCCTGTTCCATAAGGAATCCCTCTACAGGTGAGTATTTTCTTTTCTCATTTTCTTGGGGGGGGAGCGGATACGGGGGATGAAAGTGTGTGTATGAGACACGAGCGGGTTACCCCCAGACCTGTGAAGGGAGTGAGGAGCTTCTGAGGCTGCATTTCTGCTCTCCCACGAGGGAAGCAGTCAGTAAAGAGGCAAAGCGAAAGATAAAAGGAGTGAAAGAACCCCTGGTTTAACTGGGACTGGGTTTCAGGGGAGGGATTGGATCCCTTGAAGAAAGGGAGCCAAGAGTTTCCTAGTGCAAACCACGAGGAAACGAGACAAAACGTAAGACGCCCCGAAAGACTTGCCAGGTTGAGGATTGAATCTAAGATATTTAGGTTTTAAGACTGCCGAATTGAGGATTGAATCCAAGAAATTTGGGCTTAATTTTGCTAAGTTGAGGATTAATCCAAGAAACCTGGAACATTGGGCCCACGCTTGTATATTAGCCAATGATTTGAAATTAAAAGGGACCTTAATCTTGTGTGGTTGTAACTGATAGTGCTTGAGAAAGAGATATTGGAACAATAAAAAGGAGTGAGTGAGAATGAATGAAAATGTATGTAATAGAAATGTTAAACCCTGAAGTATAACTTTATTTTCTGGAGGGAGGCATATTGTATTAAGAGGAGGGAACTTCTGTGTTCTAGGTGAGGAAAGGGGAATAGGAAGATGGGGTCCGGATTGGTTAAAAAAAAAGTGGGAAACAAAGGCCTGGGAAGGGTAGATAAGATTCTGAGAAAATGGGACATAAAACCAGTATGCAAGAATCAGGAAATAAAAAAAGGAATAGAGGCGTGCCAGCAGAGATACCCCAGGAAAGCCCTCTGGGAGTTATGTTAGCTAACCTGAATACTAACCCAAGTACAAAGAAAAAAAAAAGCCAAGTCAAAATGATACCGTTTTGTATGTTTGATTGGGCCGAGAAGGAAATAAGATCTGACCATGTTTACTGGCCCAGATATGGCTCTTTTGAAGTTTGGATCTGTCAGGCTTTACAAGTATTTGTAAATTCAAAAGAAGCCTTTAACACAGAAGAAGGCAAGTATGCTTCATACTGAGTGGGAAACATAGAGCCTAAGGGGATAAGAATTTTTAAGTTGTCAGAGACCCCAGAAAAGGAGAAAAGGGAAAACAAGAAAGAGAAGGGCTGGGACCCCCTGGAAGCATTGCCCCCTCCATTCCCGCCTGCCCCGCCCCAAGCCCAGGGTCCTGTTGAGCCACTTGCAGCTGCACTGCCGGTCATGGGGCCCAAGGTCCCGCCCGTCCTGGCTCATGGCACCACCCGCGGCTCCACCACTTGTCCCAGCGGTGGCGGCTCCGCCAGTGGCCCCGGTGTTCCCGTCGCCCCCTTCAGCCCCTGCGGGTCCTGTGGCGGCCCAGCCCACCGGTTTTGGGGTTCCCCCCGCCCCTACCCCTGCCCCAGCCCCGGTGGTGGCCCCGGTCCCGGCTCCGGCCCGGGTTCCGATGCCTGCGGCCGTTCCACCAGCCCCTGCCCCCGCTGTGCTGTCCGCCACGGCTCCACCGGTGGCCCTGGCGTTCCCGCCTCCCCCTCCAGCCCCTGTGGGTCCAGTAGCAGCCCAGCCTGCCACCTTTGGTGTCCCGCCCGTCCCTGGTCCAGGTATCTGTTCCACGGCAGCCCAGCCTGCTGCTTTTGGCGTTCCCCCTGCCCCTGTCCCGGCCCCAGTGGCTGCCCAGGTTGTGGCTTGGGCCCCGGTTCCGATGTCCGCGGCCATTCCACCAGCCCCTGCCCCCACTGCATTTTCTGCCACGGCTCCATTGAACCCGGCTTCAGCCGCGCTGGGTTTGCTGGCAGCACAGAGTCCTGCCTCCATGACTGCTATGAACCACGTGCAGAGAGTCCACGCTAAAATCTGGTATCTGCCGGAAGAACTTGTCCTCTTGGCGGTTCCGGTGGCAGTCCCCCCCATGCCCCCCCACTCCTGGAGGAATCAGCTTCAGAGAGCACTCCTACCCGCTATCCCCACCCCCTCGCCTGCGTCACCGTTCCCCTGGCAACGACCGCTTCTGCTGTTCCTCTTAGGGAGGAAGCAAAACATACCAAAGTACGGGGAGCTCAGTTACAGAACAGCCCTCTCCTGACACCCCCCAAAACAGGAAAGAAGTATCATAAGAGAAAAAGGACACAAGAATTGGGACGGGGAGGTCCATTTGTTCCCTTTAAGGGAAGTTCCAATGGGAGCTGGGGGAACAGGATTTGTAAACTTCCCACTCACTTCTTCAGAAGTTAGAAATTTTAAAAAAGAGATCAAAGGATTATTGGACGATCCTATAGGTACAGCTGAACAATTAGATCAATTTTTAGGTCCAAACATTTTCACTTGGGAAGAGATGCAAGGAATAATAAAAATATTATTTTCTCAAGAGGAATGAGAAATGATTAGAGTTGCGGGTATGAGAATTTGGGAAAGAGAAAACCAGCAGGGACCACCAGGGGACCAGAAGATGCCACTGACACCCCCTGCTTGGAATCACAATGAAGAGGCTGGGCGAAGGAATATGAATGGTTACCGTAATTTAATAATCAAAGGAATAAAAGAGGCAGCACCTCGAGGGCAGAATTTAAAAAGGGCTTTTGAAGGGCAACAGGGAAAGGAAGAGTCTCCAACTGAATGGTTAGAGAGACTTAGGAGAAATATGAAACAATTTTCTGGGATAGATCCTGAGACAGTAGCTGGGCAGGCTCTACTAAGAGTCAATTTTGTCACTCATGCTTGGCCAGATATTAGGAAGAAACTAGAAAAATTGGAAGACTGTCATGAAAGATCATTAAATGATTTATTAAAAGAGCGTCCAAAAGTTTATGTCAGGAGAGATGAAGAAAAAGCCAAAGTAGAAGCTAAAATTATGGTAGCCACTATGAGAGAAAGTAACTTTCAAAGGAATCTGAAGTCCCCAGATACCACTCCTAGAAATTCAGGCTTTAGAAAAGGGAAAAGGAAAAAACAAGACCCCAGTACAAACAAAAACCAAAGAGCATTCTAAAACTGCTTGCTATTACTGTGGAGAGGAAGGGCATTTTAGAAGAGAATGCCCTCACTTAAGGAAGGACGTGAAAATCTTCCAAGAAATAGGCCCAGACGAGGAATAGGGATATCACCGGCTCTATTTTCTGGGGGACAAATACCATCTAGAGCCTGTGATAACTTTAAAAGTCGGTCCCCAGGAGGAGGAGTTAGAATTTGTGGTTGATACAGGGGCCAAAAGAACCTGCCTAGTGAATACTCCAAAAGGTTGGAGTATAAGTAAAGATACCGTATAGATAACAGGGGCAAAAGGAGAAAGTTTTACAGTCCCTGTCATAAAAGACATGGCACTTGAAGGGGAAACCAGAATTTGGATGGGGGATGTTTTATTAGTCCCTGGGGCAGGTAGCAATTTATTAGGGAGGGATTTACAGGTGGAGTTGGGAATAGGAGTTATACCAGAAGAAGGGAAAATGGCGGCTAAAATTTTAAAACTTGGTCAATAAGATGAAAAGAAAATTAACAAGGAGGTTTGGGCTGGAGAAGTGAATAGGGGAGGACTGGACATTGACCCCATAAGGGTCACGATTGAGAAAGAAGAATGTCCCATATGTGTACGTCAGTACCTTATCTCCTTAGAAGGACGAGAAGGCTTGAAACCAGTAATAGAGGGACTAATAAAGGATGGGACATTAGAACCTTGTATGTCTCCTCATAATACCCTTATTCTACCAGTAAAAAAGCCTGATGGGACTTATAGATTAGTGCAAGACTTACGGGAAGTTAATAAGAGGACTCGGGCTCGTTATCCTGTGGTACCCAATCCCTATACTCTCCTGAGTAAAGTCCCATCCCAGCATCAGTGGTTTAGTGTAGTGGATTTAAAATATGCCTTCTGGACCTGCCCACTGGCTGAAGAAAGCTGAGATATTTTCGCCTTTGAATGGGAGGATCCAAATACCGGGAGAAAGCAGCAACTAAGATGGACAAGATTACCACAGGGATTTACAGAATCTCCAAACCTATTTGGACAAGCTTTAGAAACAATATTACAAGCTTTCCCTACTCCACCAGGAATACAAATCATCCAGTATGTGGATGACCTCTTATTATCTGGGGAAGCTGAAGTCAGAGAAGCAATGATAAAAATTCTGAATTTTCTTGGAGAAAAGGAGTTAAGAGTATCAAAAGGGAAACTGTAATTTGTAGAATCAGAAGTAAAATATCTTGGTCACTTAATAAGCAAGGGAAGTCGAAAATTAAACCCCGAGAGAATCAAAGGGATTCTATCCCTTCCCCCTCCCTCTTCAAGGAGAGAAATTAGAAAGCTACTTGGATTATTGGGATATTGTAGACTATGGATCGAAGGATATACACAAGCTGTAAAATTTCTGTATGAAAAGTTGACAGAAAGGGATGATATAAAACCAAGTTGACTCTTAAGCAGGAACTGGGTGATAATGCACTGGGAAGACCCAAATGATCCAAGGAATGTACCAAGAATCACACCTGATTGGGAAATAAGGCCAAGCTTATATCAGTAGTTTCAAGTGTTGCCTGGACAAGTCCTGAGACACCTCCAATACCCTCCTTGGGGAGGAATACTTCCACTCCAAACAGGAGGATGAGGACTATTTCGGTCTGAGAGTTCTCATATTCTGGCCTTAGCCTGTGACTTATTTAAAAAGGAGGAGGAATTGCCACTTCCAACAGTGCCATACGATATACACTGTCTGATTTATTCCAATACTGGACATGCTAGCTGGGTTAAATGTAAATGTCTAGACTGTAGAAAATATTGGTATTGTAGTTCACTAAAACGACACTCTCATTGCATGGTGTCGAATGCCAAATCTATTCCCCATCCAGGTAGAGCAAAGAACAGCTGAAATAGTAACCCTGCTTGGTGGATGGGAATTACTAGTGCCTGTTGAATGGGAGATACCTGAGGAATGGTGGGAAGCCACAATTAAGAAGTGTCAAAAGCGATTTGCCTGGAAATTAGCGAAAAGGTAGTGACAAAGAAATAGAGGACAAGACCGAATTGACCACTGTACTTGCCACCAAGAAGATCATATACCCCTGCTGTGGGTAGCAACCCCATAGGCATGGGAGGTGGAGGTATAAGCCTTATCGGACCTCTGTTATTCCTTTATCTGTCACTCCTTTTTTGTCTCTTCCCTCTGGGGATACTGACAAAGCCATGCCATAGTGTTGGGGTCCCTCTCCCCCCTGCCATGTG
Organism: Corvus moneduloides; assembly: GCF_009650955.1. NCBI lineage: Eukaryota > Metazoa > Chordata > Aves > Passeriformes > Corvidae > Corvus > Corvus moneduloides. The sequence goes on along the minus strand of NC_045510.1, from coordinate 9,038,472 downwards.
GTCCTGGGAGAGGGGCCCTGGGGGGGAGACACGGGGTTTCCCTACCCCCTGGTCAACTTCATTCCCCATGGGTTTTTTTGTGTTCCCCTGTGCAGGCAAGGACCCTCGGGTCCCGTGATTGCCACAGTTTCCTCGGCATCCTCAGCCATACAGCTAGTGAAATAAACATCTCTGAAAATATCTATCAAGAATTGGTCCATATATTCTTTTCCACGGGCCTCGTTGTCTGCTACACGTTGCAACAATCCCCACTGCAACATTTAGTCAGAGAATGCGAGCAGAACGATTCCTTGGAGACAGCGCCTATAAAATAACAGAAATTCTGAAGATCCCTGAAAATTCATGAGTAAAAACCACTCTAGATAACTCTCTTCTCACCTTCTTTTGGATATTCTCTCTAGACTATGGAAGAATCGTGGGAAATGAGGCTCTTTGAGCCTATACCAGTTTGGCCAAATTTAGAAATATATCCTCTGAGAGAAGGCAGGTTACCACCCCTCCCCCACCAGGTTCGGGGAAAATAAATTTTCCTCAAAGGAAAGTGAAAGTGATAAAAACTATTTATTTAACAAACACATGGGCAAAGGAAAATAATGCTAAATAATAAAATCTCTCGCTGTGGAGGAAAAACCTGGGAAAGTGTTAGAGTCCTCCCTTTGGTCTCCTCGGAGCTGGAGCTTGGCCCAGGGCCAGGCCCTCTGTGCTCGGTGGAAAGTCCTCCTGATGTGTTCTAATACTGAAGCAGTCCAGTGGAAAAGGGAGAAAATCTGAAATTCCAGGGAAGGGAAAAAAATTCAACTCTCAGTCTCTCTCCAGAGAAAAAGAAGCTGAACAACTGGACAAAAAACTGACTCTGGAAACAGCAAGCCAGGTGCTTCCACCCTCCCCTGCCGCAGCTGGGGGAAAAAAAGTTGCTATCTCTGTGTGACCTTGAGCAAGCTGCAAACTGCTTTGAAAAAGTTTTGCTCAGTTTTTCCTTCCCCCTCTCAGGCTCAGTTTAGAGGCATAGAAAGGCACAAAGTTAATTTCTGGGCATAGGGCAGTGATATGGGATACACATCATAAAGTCACCCCAAGACATTCTACCCCTTATCCCATATTGTTGGCTCAATGCCCAAACTAATATATTCTAATTCTATACATACACATTTATATATATATATATATATATATACACAGAGCTATATAAGAACAGTGACAGTGACACTCAGCAAGCAGTGGTATACAGGCATTTCACATTACAGGGGGTTTTCACCCAACAATCAGATCCCCCTGTGGTACACAAGGTGTTGTTCCATCTTTCTGCATTAACCATGTCCTGGGTTGCAGTGTATTCTATTACCATCCTCATGAGCTGTTGAAATCAGGTGGGGCAGTGTTTCCTTGCCTCCTCCCCCCAGACTATCTTTCTGTTAATTGCCCATCATTGTCCTGCCACATGACTCAGAGATAACTCCCTCTGGACTATCTTCTGTTAATGAGCCTGATCAACACTTGGCCTCATGACTCATTACCCCATTGTGAGATGCTCCACCCAGAGGGAGGAACCAAGCATCCCATCGTGGATATAATCTGAGATGCTGAACACCAGAGACAACCCTTCCACTGGATTTCCAGAGGACAGGAGCTACACAGCCACCACCGGACCTTCTGAGGAAGAGCAGACCCTTTTTCTACAGGACCACCACTTCAGAGGGCTGCAGCCACCATTCTACCAGACTGCTACCACCACCCTGACAAACAGGGTGTCAGGTTGTATCTTGACTGTCAGTCTGAACCAGTGTTTTATTTTTTTCCTTTTCTTTGATTTGCCCATTAAATTGTTATTCTGACTTGGTGCCTCCCACTGGTTTGTTTTCAAACTAGTACAACCCACCATGTGCAACCAGGTCCCTGAGCAAAGACAACCCCATGGATGGGTTTGTCTGTACTCGAGGCAGAATTAATCCACACAGTCTTTGCTTACAGACCTCTGACATGCACTACTGAGACCTTATCTCCATCTATTGTATGCAGGGATTCAGATTGGGCTGGACCAGCTCTATTGGTGGAACCTCGGGTGTTAACTAACCAGGTGGCCTTTGCTAGATGCTGTTCCCAATTTTTGAAAGTTCCCCCACCTAGTGCCTTCAGGGTGGTTTTCAACAATCCATTGCACCATTCCACTTTGCCTGCAGGTGGTGCATGGTAAGGGATATGGTACACCCACTCAATGCCATGTTCTCTAGCCCAGGTGTTAATAAGGCTATTCTTAAAATGAGTCCCATTGTCAGATTCAATTCTCTCAGGGGTGCCATGCCTCCAAAGGACTTGCTTTTCAAGGCCCAGGATGGTATTTCGGGCTGTAACGTGAGGCACAGGGTAGGTCTCCAACCACCCAGTGGTGGCTTCTACCATTGTGAGCACATAGCGCTTGCCTTGGCGGGTTTGAGGCAGTGTGATGTAATCAATCTGCCAGGCCTCTCCATACTTGTATTTGGACCATCGCCCACCATACCACAGGGGCTTCACCAGCTTGGCCTGCTGGATTGCAGCACATGTCTCACAATCATGGATCACCTGGGAGATACTGTCCATGGTTAGATCCACCCCTCGGTCTCATGCCCACCTATAGGTGGCATCTCTGCCTTGATGACCTGAGGCATCATGGGCCCATCGAGCTAGGAACAACTCTCCTTTATGTTTCCAATCTAAGTCTCTGTGACACTTCTATCTTTGTAGCCTGATCTCCCTGCTGGTTGTTTTGGTGTTCCTCATTAGCCCTACTCTTGGGGACTTGGGCATCTACATGGCAGACTCTCACAACCAGCTTTCTTACTTGGGCAGCAATGTCTTTCCACTCCTCAGCAGCCCAGATTGGTTTTCCCCTACGCTGCCAATTAGCTTTTTCCCACTTTTCCAGCCGTCCCCACAGAGCATTGGCTACCATCCATGAATCAGTGTAGAGGTAAAGCTTTGGCCACTTCTCTCTTTCAGCACTGTCCAGGGCTAGTTGAACAGCTTTGAGTTCAGCGAGTTGGCTTGATCCACCTTCTCCTTCAGTAGCTTCTGCAAACCGTTGCGTGGGACTCCATACGGCTGCTTTCCACTTCCGTTTCAACCCTACGATGCGACAAGAACCGTCAGTAAAAAGAGTGTAGCGTGTGTCTTCTGATGGTAATTGATTGTATGGTGGAGCTTCTTCAGCACGTGTCACTGGTTCTTGTTCCCCTTCATTAGTGTAACCAAAGTTTTCACCTTCAGGCCAATTTGTGATTATTTCAAAAATCACAGGGCAATTCAGTTTTCCGATACAGGCGCGCTGTGTGATGAGAGCAATCCATTTGCTCCATGTGGCATTGGTGGCATGGTGGATAGAGGGAACCTCTGCTTTGAACATCTGCCCCAGCACTGGTAGTCGGGGGTGCCAGGAGGAGCTGTGCTTCAGTGCCGATTACCTCTGTAGCAGCTTGGATTCCTTCATAGCTGCCAAGATTTCCGTTTCTGCTGGGGTGTAATTGGCTTCAGACCCTCTGTAGCTTCTGCTACAGAATCCCAGTGGTCGACCTCGAGTCTCACCAGGCACCTTCTGCCAGAGGCTCCAGGACAGACCATGGCTCCTGGCTGCAGAGTAGAGCACGTTCTTAACTTCGGGTCCTGTCCTGACTGGGCCAAGGGCTACGGCATGAGCGATTTCCTGCTTGATTTGGGCAAAAGCTTGTTGCTGTTCAGGACCCCAGTGGAAATCGTTCTTCTTTCGGGTAACCAGGTAGAGAGGACTCATGATCTGGCTATACTCAGGAATATGCATCCTCCAAAAGCCTATGGTGTAGGTTTCGAGCGGGACGGATGGACGGTGACGGAGAGATCTCTATAGGCAGGTCTTGGGACACAGTCGGTTTATTGTAAAGGGCTTGGGTATAGGGGCACTGCTCAGAGCTGCCGGACTCAGCTCTGAGCAGGCCCGAGAGAGTAAGCAGGTGAGAGAGAGAGAGAGAGTGTAAGAGCAAGAGTAGAAGTGGAAGTAGAAGTAAGGAAAGGAATGGAAGAGAAGTAGAAGTGAGGAAGGAATGGAATGAAAGTCTCTGAAGTCCTGGTTACAATACAATAAATCATCTTCTGTACTGAATATTCTAATTGTCACTAACCAATCTAATACAAGATACAAATCCTATAGCATTTACATACAGCCTATAAGAGTTCTTATATTACCATAGAGTGTTACATCTTAACTTCTAAAAACTACTCTTTGGACCCCTTCTGCTGAGCTGGTACGGTCTGCTCTGACCCTTGGACCTGTTTGCAAGCAGAGGGTATTGTTCCATCAAGAGGGGATTATCTTCAGTCGGCCATACCATTGTTTTCTAGTTGTTCAGTAACTAAGACTTGGTATTTCAAAAGTGGCTTTCATTTCGATGTTGCCTGTAGTTTTCATATTCCCAAAATCTTTTGTCAGGCAATCATATCTACAAGGCTTTCCTGTTTCACCTTCCCCAACACTATGGCACCTAGGAAAGCTTGCATCTCCTTCTTGTTGGTTGGTGGAGACATTGCTGTGATCTTATTGATGACCTCAGCGGGAATCTGACGCCTTCCATCTTGCCATTTCACTCCCAGGAACTGGATCTCTTGAGCAGGTCCCTTGACTTTGTTCTTCTTGATGGCAAAACCAGCTTCCAGGAGAATCCAGATAATTTTCTCTCCTTTCTCAAACACTTCTGTTGCGGTGTTCCCCCACACAATGATGTCATCAATGTACTGCAGATGTTCTGGAGCCTCACCCTTTTCTAGTGCAGCCTGGATCAGTCCATGGCAAATGGTGGGACTGTGCTTCCACCCCTGGGGCAGTCGGTTCCAGGTGTACTGCACACCCCTCCAGGTGAAAGCAAACTGAGGCCTGCACTCTGCTGCCAGAGGAATGGAGAAAAATGCATTGGCAATGTCAATAGTGGCGTACCACTTGGCTGCTTTGGACTCCAGCTTGTACTGGAGCTCCAACATGTCCGGCACAGCAGCGCTCAATGGTGGAGTCACTTCATTCAAGGCACGATAGTCCACAGTCAATCTCCATTCTCCTTCTGATTTGCGCACAGGCCAGATGGGACTATTGAAGGGTGAGTGGGTCTTGCTGACCACCCCTTGGCTCTCCAGCTCACGGATCATCTTGTGGATGGCAATCACAGCATCCCGAGTTGTCCAGTACGGTCGGTGATGCACTGTCGAGGTAGCAATTGGTACTCTTTGTTCTTCCACCTTCAGAAGGCCTGCTGCAGATGGGTTCTCTGATAGTCCAGGCAGGGTATTCAATTGCTTAATGCCCTCTGTCTCCACAGCAGCTATTCCAAAAGCCCACCTGAGTCCCTTTGGGTCTCTGAAATACCCGCTTCGGAGGAAGTCTATCCCCAAAATGCACAGGCCCTGTGGACCAGTCACAATGAGATGTTTCTTCCACTCATTTCCAGTCAGGCTCACCTCAGCTTCCACCAGGGTCAAATCTTGTGATCCACCTGTTACACCTGAAATAGAAACAGATTCTACCCCCACATGCTGCGATGGAATTATTGTACACTGCGCACCAGTGTCAACCAAGGCATCATATTTTTGTGGTTCTGATGTACCAGGCCAATGAATCCACACAGTCCAAAAAACATGGTTTTCCCTGACCTCTACCTGGCTAGAGGCAGGCCCCCTCTATGCCTGGTTATCCTTCTTTCCCTGGGCCTGCATCTTAGATGTTCCTTCATGGGAATCGGACATATCATCATCTTTTCCATCATTTTTGGCAGTTTGGCTACAGGCAACTGGAGCTACTTCTTTTTTGGTAGATCTTCCTTTCTGAGACTTGCGCTCCTTCAATTCACGCACTCGTGCTGCCAGAGCAGAGGTGGGTTTTCCACTCCACCTCTTCATGCCTTCCCCACTGCCACACAGGAATTTCCACAGCTCACTTTGTGGGATGTTCCTTCTCTCTGGGGAACATCCGCAGAGGAGGCACTTTTTAATCTCCTGGTGATTCTTCTCTATCTTATCTTCCATTTTCTGCATACGTGTTTCCACAGCTGCTATTCTTGCATGTGTTGGGCCATGCACAGAGTCTGCATATGCTCGGAGCTTCACTGCCATATCCCCCACAGTCTCATTCTCACCATAGTTCAGTTTCATTATTGCTAAAGCAGAAGCATATTCTGGTGGCCCAAGATGTATGAGTTTTCGCCTCATCACTGGATTAACTCTGGCCCGGTCTGGACTCCTCAATCCTGGGTCATTTGTGAAGACAACCTCTACCACCCCTAGTTCTCTCAGGCACTGGATCCCTTGTTCTATGGTCTTCCACGGGGTTTGCTGCATGTAGAGATCATCTCCGCACATATATCTTTCCATCATGCCTGTCAAGACCCATCTCCAGAGACTGGCAGAGTCAGCCTCCCTTTTCATCTCTTGATCGATCACTGGATCATGTGACAGGGATCCCAAATGCCTCGCTTCAGCACCGTCCAGCATCACATCATCACCTGCAGCATCCCAAATACGGACCATCCAACTTATTATGGATTCATCAGACCATTGGGTGTAATCCTTTCTTAGGCTGTGAAGGTGCTTTATGGACATGGACACAGTAATGGTTTCTGTGCCTGAGTCAGTTGGTGGTTTTGAGGTTCCTTCCCCTGCATCATCATCATCTTTCACTGGGCGATCAGTTTTGGTTGTGTGTTTTTTCCTTGTGACAGGAGCCACTGTCAGCGGCTTAGACTCTCCATCTGGTTTGGAGTTGCTGTCTGGTTTGGCTGCAGCCTGAGTGACTGGGGTGCCTGCAGGCTTTGCTGATTGATCTTCCTGCCCCTCTACCTTTACCTGCTGCAGTGTGCGATAGGCATATGCCAAAGCCCAACATATTGCAAGGATCTATTTTTCAGAATTTTCATTGTATTTCTCTTTCAGATATTTGCCCACCTCAGCTGGTTTCTGAATTTGTTCAGATGGGAAGACCCAAACTATCGGGTCAGAGAATTTCTTCAGGATTTGGCCAATGTCCTCCCATTCCCCACACCACTCAGGATTTTCCACCTCTGGGTCAGGTGTCTCATCAGTCACCCTGGAAATCAGAGCTCTCATTCTAGACAAGCTGCAAACCACATAGAGGAAGATTACCAGATTAAATACCAGGAGGGTGGTCTCTTTAACATCCAGGGGATACTGAACATTCTCAAAAGATAACCTATCAAATTTAAAGGGAAGGGAAACCCCATCTCCTCCTCCTCTAACAATCTGGGTGCAATTACTAATAAATTCCCAAAACAGGCTACTGAAGCTAGGACTGGGGTTAGGACGGAGAAACCACATATCATACACACTTCGAACAGCTGCCTGTACCTCTGGTAACTTCTTATAAATCATTATCACCTATTACCGCAGGCCTGGTTCCTACGGTATAGCACTGTGTCCCGCAGCCATAGGGAGGAGGAGGAGAGAAGATCCAGCAGGCAGGAATTGTGCAGCAAGATTGATTTATTTAATTATTTTACAAACTCTTTATAGACTTTTCTCTTCATAGTCTAATTGGACAAAGGACCAGCCACCCCTTGGGGGTGATTGGCCAAAATCCTAAAACATCCATTGTCAAAATATTTTTCTACTATACCATAAACAAGACTTTTCAAGGTTGCAGGTGGCTTGGTTGTTTACATTCCCTGCTACCTCTTCTGTGAGAGAGAAAAATCTCTCATGGACTTAGAAAATAACAAGAAAATCCTCGCTAACAGCATTTTTGTACCTACAATCACTGAGCACAGCAAGATAGAAATCCTGATTCGTCTCCCTTCTCTGTAAAATTTACATATCAGGGACAAGATTGGAGCAAGTTGTGGATAGGCAAACAACCCTAGGGACCAAAAAAGCACTAGTACCTCAATGAAGCCTAAGGACCAGAAAGACATGAGTACATCAAGCCAGAGAGACATTATGAACTCAACCAGCATGGTGACTACTTTACCCCAACAGAATAAGTTAATTCAAACGAAAATGTAATTACTACAGGTTTTTTCACTTTCCTTCAAGCCACGCAGTTGGGTGCCACTAAATTTGTACCGGTTTAGCCAAATTTAGAAATATATCCTCTGAGAGAAGGCAGGTTACCACCCCTCCCCCACCATGATGCCTTTTCCTAGTCTTAAAATCAAGAGGCATACACGGTTAGAAGGGGAAAAGGGATTTTACCTTGGTATTTATTCTTAAGGATCCTTAGGTGTACACGTCCAGGTCATATGCATCGAGATGTACCCCACCGAGTCTTTCCCTGTGTCTCTGTCTTTCTCCTCCCGTGTGTGTGTTCCCCCCAACATTGGGTATAACATTATAGGCTTTACTAATTAGCATATCTATCAAAGATTCCCCAATGAGAGGTTCAAGTGAGCCCCCCCTCCCCAAGGAACCTTCCCCTGGATGGTTCTATCTTGGTTTACAGAATATGTTCTGGAGAGGACCTTGGGGTCCGGGGCACACTGATCCCTAGCTACGAAGCTTCTAAGATGTTTAGTCTCTTAGCTTGACAAACAAGTCCAAGAATGTAGGCAAAAAGCACTAGGAATACAGAAGCTGTAAAAAGGTATAACGGGTATAAAAGAAAAGGCAAAAATCTTCATGGCATCAACCAGGTTCGGGGAAAATAAATTTTCCTCAAAGGAAAGTGAAAAAGATAAAAACTATTTATTTAACAAGCACACAGGAAAAGGAAAATAATGCTAAATAATAAAATCTCTTGCTATGGAGAAAAAACCTGGGAAAGTGTTAGAGTCCTCCCTTTGGTCTCCTCAAAGCTGGAGCTTGGCCCAGGGCCAGGCCCTCTGCACTCGATGGAAAGTCCTCCTGATGTGTCCTAATATTGAAGCAGTCCAGTGGAAAAGGGAGAAAATCCGAAATTCCAGGGAAGGGAAAAAAATTCAACTCTCAGTCTCTCTCCGGAGAAAAAGAAGCTGAACAACTGGACAAAAAACTGACTCTGGAAACAGCAAGCCAGGTGCTTCCATCCTCCCCTGCTGCAGCTGGGGAACAAAAAGTTGCTATCTCTGTGTGACCTTGAGCAAGCTGCAAACTGCTTTGAAAAAGTTTTGCTCAGTTTTTCCTTCCCCCTCTCAGGCTCAGTTTAGAGGCATAGAAAGGCACAAAGTTAATTTCTGGGCATAGGGCAGCGATATGGGATACACATCATAAAGTCACCCCAAGACAGAGCTGCAGAAAGAAATGTATCTAGAAGTTAAAGTAATCCTGGCACAACAAAAAAGGAAATTTGTTCTGGGAGATCTAGAACATTTTTTTAACTGGCTTTTCAAAAATTTCTTTTATATTTCTCAATACTTACTTTTTGATATTGACCCTCCTGGAACTAGTCACAGGAGTTTTTGGTCCGAGATCTTATGTGAGATAAAGGATCAAACAGAACATGCATTAGTTATAGAACCTCTCCGTACATCCTTTGTAATCACTGAAGCCCTTGAGAAGCATGTGCATGGTCCCATTGCCTCTATGGCAGAGGATGGCCGTCATCCCATGGCCGAGACCGCGTGGTAGCCATCCCAGGAGCGCGTGACTGCAGCTGTGCTGGCGGAGGTGCGTGCACTGGATGCGCTCTGCCCCCTCGGGAGCCCGTGCCAAATCGCGGACCCCATCCCTGTCTCGGGGTCCCCTGCTGCTCGACGGCGAGTGAGGGAGCGACGCCGCAGGTGCCGCGGGTGCCGTGGGCCACATGCAGCAGAGAGGCTGCCCCCATGAGCAGCCCGGAAACAGGGGTCGGCGTGGAAACCCGCTCTGAGCACACAGCTCGGAGAGCTCTGTAGAGCTAAAAGCAGTGGTTGCCATAGCGACACGAGAAGCTGCGCAGCGCTGAGCTGAAACAAGGCTGCTTTCAAAGCAGCGTGGAGTTGGCAGAACAGAACCGCTTGGAGGGCACGGGATCGGCAGCGACGGCAACGCGGGGCCACGCAGAGCCCAGACACGTGCCAAAGCAGTGCCGCTCGGAGGGCGCGGAGCAGCCGCAACGCGGGGGCCCGGTCGAGACATTGGAGTCGGCGAGGCGGCAGCCACGCAGGACCAGCAGCCACGACAAACACGCAAGCACGTGATAGGAGAAGTTGTAGCAACAAAAATCACAGGAACTCTGAAATGGTACAATGTCAAAAACAACTATGGATTTATAACACAAGATGATACAGGGGAAGATTTATTCATCCATAGAACTCCCATTAAAAGGAATAACCCTAAAAATTACCTGCAAAGTGTAGGAGATAGGGAAGTTGTACAATTTGATATAGTTCAAGGAAAGAAGGGTTTACAAGCAGCAAATGTTACTGGGCCTGGAGGTATTCCAATCAAAGGTGGCCGTTATACACAAAATTATAAACAATATCCATCCCAGCAACTTCCTTACCCACAGCCTACTTTCCCCTTTTACCCTATACCCAATATGAACCCTTTCCTAAGTTTACCCCATCCCCAATTTATCCCTAATCCGTTTTTCACCCCATGGCTTCCCTATACAGTTCCCTTCCCCTACAACTCCTCTCCGATGCTGAGGGGGGGATGAAGAGGGGGAGGGAAGAAATTGACTATTTTGTTTAGGGTTCCAACAGGTACAAATGGAAGAAACCCTCTCCTGCCTCAGTTTCCCCACAAAGCATGCTCAGAGAGGCCTTTCTCCCTTCTGTCATCCTTAAGATGTTCCAGAGGAAAAAAAAAATCCGTTTGGACATTTAAAGACTCAGGAGGATGGCTTGTTTGGTTTTGAAACTGTCCGTGTTATCTCATGTTTATCCAGTTGTTTTCAATGTTAAGTTTTAAATCTCTTTTGTTAAAAATAAACGGGTGAAGTGTTGGCGTCCCTCCCCCCCCTTGCCATGTGGTCCTGGGACAGGGGCCCTGGGGGGGAGACACGGGGTTTCCCTACCCCCTGGTCAACCTCGTTCCCTATTGGTTGTTTTGTGTTTCCCTGCGCGGGCAAGGACGCTCGGGTCCCGTGATTGCCGCAGTTTCCTCGGCATCCTCAGCCATGTGGCTAGGAAAATAAACATCTCTGAAAATATCTATCAAGAATTGGTCCATATATTCTTTTCCATGGGCCTCATTGTCTGATACACGTTGCAACAATCCCCACTGCAACACCATAGGTGTTACCGAAAGCTGTATATGGGAAAGCACCGAGGTTCCTTTTTCATTGCCCATACCCATGTCAACTGTCACTGTTATAACCCATCCAAATTAGGAAACTGTATGCAAAATGGGAAAAAATACTGGACTGTAGAAAATTTAGGAACAAGTGGTAGCAGGTTGGGAAGTAAATGTCCAAAAGGGGAACGATGGATTTGTTTCACATATATTGTTGGGAGTAAAGTCTCAGGCTTAGTAAAAGAACAACTGGTAAACAAAAAGGCAAAGCCAGCACAGCAATCTAACTCAATATCAACCCCAATTCAAGACATGTATGTGAAACTCAAACAACAAATAGAAAATGAAAAGGATATCTCAAAATTTGGAAAAAACCTGTTTGTGGAATTAGGGGAAAGGATAGGTAAGGAGCTTAATGTAACCAACTGTTGGGTCTGTGGAGGGCCTCTGATGACAGAGGAATGGCCATAGAAAGGCAGTAGCTTAAGCCCAATGGAACTCCTTAAGTGGAATCGGACAAGGATAAGGGGAGAAAATAACTAGAAGGGTGGGTACTGAGTTCAACAGTGATAGGAGAGGAGTGTCTCTGGCGTTCTGGGAACAATTTCCTTAGCGAAGTAGGAAATACTCCCTGTAAGAGATAAAGGTCAGTAATGGAACTTTTACATGGCAGGTCCCCAAGAAACCAGCTCTGTATTGGACTCAGAGAAAAACAAAGGAAAAGAATTGTAAGTACAATAATAAGGTCAAATTCTTTCAATGCAATGATGCAAACAAAAATCCTTATTTTGGGATCCCTGACATCAAAATTTTGGGAGAATATAAATCAACAAACATTTGATTACTGGAAGGCACCAGATGGCCTATTTTGGATATGTGGAAAAAGGGCATATGCAAAGCTCCACTCTCGGTGGAAAGGGAGTTGTACTCTGGGAATCATACACCCAGGATTCTTTCTTTTGCCAGAGCCAGACGGAGATCAACTAGGAATCCCAGTGTATGAGGATCTAAAAAAAAATAAAGGAGAATTGATTGGAGGATCTCAAAAATGGGGAGACGAGGAATGGCCCGCTGAGTGCATAATTGAAATGTATGGGCCAGCCACTTGGGCACAAGATGGGAGTTGGGGGTATCGAACCCCAATTTACATGCTGAATCGGATTATAAGATTCCAAGCAGTTGTAGAAATAATAATGAACTAAACTGGTCAGGCATTGGAATTACTAGCTAGCCAACAAAGCCAAACAAGAGCTGCAGTGTATCAGAATAGGTTGGCTTTAGACTATCTATTGGCTGAAAAAGGAGGTGTTTGTGGAAAATTTAATACATCAGATTGTTGTTTGAAGATAGATGACCATGGGGATGCCGTCCTAGATATAGCCAAATGTTGGGGAGGATGAAAGTTTGGAAAGAAAGTTTCACAGGTATGTAGGCTTGGCAGAAAGATCTCTGAATGTAGAAACTGAGGATGAGGTAGAAATGGAAGCAAGTTTTGATATAGAATAAAAGATGTTTTGCTGAAACAGTGATCGCTGAGTAACTGAGAAGGCAAAGGTTGGAGATGAGTTGGAAGGAGATTTTTAGGAATAGGACAAAGGTATATGACTACAAACAAAGACATGTTTTTCACCAAGTAAATAAGTCTCAAGAAGAGCATAAGTAAATAGAAAACATGTCTTTACCAAAAAGAGAGATATGGCAGGCAAACAAGAAATGTTGATGTAGCAAGAAGAAGAAAGGTCTGAGAATTTTCCATTGTCAGCTTAAATTGTAACTTACTTACTCTTGTGATTGGATAATAATGACTATAATATGGTGATGGTAGTAGTTATGATAGGCTATAGGCAAATGTAAAGATATTGTGTATGGTGCTTATTGGTTGTTATGTATTAAGATACTCTGCAAAGAAAAGTATATAATGCTTTGTAACTTGAACAGAAAGGGGCTTCAGGTATGCCTACAGCTGGAGCTGGCAGCTGTAGGGCTGGCTCTGGATACCCACTCCCTGAAATGCTGTAACTTTGCCTATGCAATAAACAGCTTTCAAGAGAGCCACCTGAAGTCCAGACATCCTTCGTGAAACTTTCTCCTATAGCCAAAAATATCTGAAAAATAGCCCATGTACCAGTCCAAAAGTGGGAATCTGCACTAAAACTTAGCTGGTGGGATAATGTATTGGGAATTGAATGGTGGAAGAAGCTAGGTTTCTTCCTTTTATGTGCCACCGTAGGCCTGTGGAACCAAAATTGGCCATATCTGGAACAGCACAAAAGATCATGGCGTTGAAGAAGCAAAATGATATCAAAGACCCCTTTGAAGAAGCAAGATTGATTTGTGAAAAAAATGAGCAAATAATAAAGGCTAGAAAACAAGGGATACTGCTTAAGCCAAATGATCTGTAAAAAAAAGGAAAAGTGAGGTATTGTTATGAATATATTGTGATGTTGGCTTTTCGCATGTTACATGATGTTAGAAAAACTTTACCTAGGTTCTGTAATGTAATACATGATATAGAATGTCTATTGTTTCTGTAGTCAATTTAGAAAAGATAGGCAGAGAAAGTCTTCGCATTCCTGGAGTATCTTATCAGAGAAGAAGAAAACCAGAAACCAGAGAGAAGAATTTATGGAGGAAGCAGAGACATAGTGGAGCCAAGGAGGAAGATAAGGCTGATGGGATGTGTTCCGGTTTGGCCAAATTTAGAAATATATCCTCTGAGAGAAGGCACAACCACCCCTCCCCCACCAGGTTTGGGAAAAAATAAATTTTCCTCGAAGGAAAGTGAAGGAGATAAAACTATTTATTTAACAAACACACGGGAAAGGAAAATAATGCTAAATAATAAAATCTTTCACTGTGGAGGAAAAACCTGGCAAAGTGTTAGAGTCCTCCCTTTGGTCTCCTCGGAGCTGGGGCTTGGGCCAGGGCCAGGCCCTCTGTGCCCAGTGGAAAGTCCTCCCAATGTGCTCTGATGTTAAAGCAATCAAGCAGTCCAGTGGAAAAGGGAGAAAATCCGAAATTCCAGGGAAGGAAAAATTCAACTCTCAGTCTCTCTCCGGAGAACAAAGCAGCTGAACTACTGGCCAAAAAAAAACTTTCCTGGGCGCAGCAAGCCGGGTGTTTCCTCCCTCCCCTGCCGCAGCTGGGGAACAAATTGCTATCTGTGTGTGACCTTGAACAAGCTGCAAACTGCTTTGAAAAAGTTTTGCTCAGTTTTTTTCCTTCCCCCTCTCAGGCTCAGTTTAGAGGCATAGAAAGGCACAAAGTTAATTTCTGGGCATAGGGCAGCGATATGGGATACACATCATAAGGTCACCCCAAGACAGGATGATACACAGAAATGCCAAAGAGTTTATGAATCATGCATGATTGTGATGAATATGCAATAAGAGATGTACTTTTAAAGACGATCTTTTGGATGTAGAGGTGTGCCTTTGGCTCTCTGCCAAAGCACCCGGCCATAATACCTTTTTTGCTGTTGTCTCCTAATTGTCCCTTTTATTAAACTTTTTTTAAATTTTACAAAAAGTGAACCTCGTTTTTCACACTTGGTTGGATAATATCCAACCAACGTGTGTTGAAGACCCCTGCCACTGACACGCCAACTATCAGCAACTACCATCTGCAGAAACCATGGACCAAAGCCCACTCTGAGGATGATAATAAAAACTGACTAAAACCACAACCAAGAAATGCGCATGCTCTAAAAAGGCAGACCTAAGGAGGAGCCATGCTAAACAGTTCCTGGAACATGTAAACTAGTTTAAGGAAAAGTTTGAATCTGCATAATTGATTATAAATATGCACTAGGCTGATGCAATAGGACAGGTATGTAAAGGGTGTCTCCGAAATAACAGGTGTGCTCTTGGCTAAGTGCCAAGGCACCGGCACCATGAATTTCAATTTATTATCTTTGTCCCTTATTGTCCTTTATTAAACTTTTAAATCCCAACAGGAAAGTGAACCTCGTTTTTCACAGTTATAATTAATTTTTTAACCACCTGGCATGGTATAAAAATTTACATTTGAAACACCCCCTCCCAACTTTTCCACATCTGGCCCCTGCACCAGGTGCTACAAGTAAATACAGAGAAACAATTTAGCATAAAGTAGATAGTGACAGTTTATATTAGCCCACTAATCACTAGAGGTCCTTGTAGATGATCCGTGTGTGGCTACTGATAGCCAAGGTCTCCTGTTGCAGTGGGGATACTGTAACACGCATAACAAACAAGAAGTCCTGTGGAAAAGAAATATATATGGACAGATTCTTGATAGACGTTTCAGAGATGTTTATTTCTCCAGTCACGTGGCCAGAGCTCTGCCGAGGAACTCTGTCTAGTCATGGGGCCGAGGGTCCTTGCCCGTGCAGTGAAACCCAAAACAACCAATGGGGAACGAGGCTGACCAGGGGCTCGGGAAACCCCGTGCCTCCCCTCAGGGCCCCTCTCCCAGGGCTACATGGCAGGGGGGGAGGGACCCCGACATTTCACCCGATTATTTTTAATAAAAGAAGATGTAAAACTTAACATTGAAAACAACAAGGACAGTTTCAAAACCAAACAAGCTACCCTCCTGAGTCTTTAAATGTCCAAACAGATTCTCTGGAACATCTTAAGGCTGACAGAAGGGAGACAGAATTCTCTGAGCATGCTTTGTGGGGAAACTGAGGCAGGAGAGGGTTTAATTTCTTCTCTCCCCCTTTTCATCCCCCCCTCGGCATTGGAGAGGAGTTGTAGGGAAAGGGAACTGTATAGGGAAGCCATGGGGTGAAAAAAGGATTAGGAATAAACTGGGGATGGGGTAAACTTAGGAAAGGGTTCATATTGGGTATAGGGTAAAAGGGGAAAGTAGGCTGTGGGTAAGGAAGTTGCTGGGATGGATATTGTTTATAATTTTGTGTATAACGGCCGCCTTTGACGGGAATACCTCCAGGCCCAGTAACATTCACTGCTTGTAAACCCTTCTTTCCTTGTACTATATCAAACTGTACAACTTCCCTATCTCCTACACTTTGCAGGTAATTTTTAGGGTTATTCCTTTTAATGGGAGTTCTATGGATGAATAAATCTTCCCCTGTATCATCTTGTGTTATAAATCCATAGTTGTTTTTGACATTGTACCATTTCAGAGTTCCTGTGATTTTCATTGCTATAACTTCTCCTATCACGTGCTTGCGTGTTTGTCGTGGCTGCTGGTCCCACGTGGCTGCCACCTCGCCGACTCCAACGTCTCGACTGGGGCCCCGCGTTGCAGCTGCTCCACGCCCTCCGAGCGGTGCTGCTCCGGTGCGTGTCTGGGCTCTGTGTGGCCCCGCGTTGCTGTCGCCGCCAGCCCCACGCCCTCTGAGCGGTTCTGCTCTGAGAACTCCACGCTGCTTTGAGTGCGGCCTCGTTTCGGCTCCATGCTGCGCAGCTTCTCGTGTCGCTATGGAAACTGCCGCTTCTCCCTCCACAGAGCTCTCCGAGCTGTGTGCTCAGAGTGGGCTTACACGCCGACCCCCGGTTCCTGGCTGCTCTTGGCCTGCGGCGCCTGCAACGTCGCTCCCTCACTCGCAGTCGTGTGGCCGCAGGGGACCCCGAGACAGGGATGGGGTCCGCAATAAGGCGCACGCTCCCGAGGGGGCCGGGCTCATCCAGCGCAGGCACCTCCGCTGGCACGGCTGCAGTCACGCGCTCCTGGGATGGCTGCCATGCGGTCTCGGCCACGGGATTATGGCCATCCTCTGCTCTAGGGGTAATAGGACCATACAAATGCTCCTCAAGAGCTTCAGTGATTACAAGGCATCCGCAGAGGGTTTCAATCACTAATGCATGTTCTGTTTGATCCTTCATCTCACACAATATCTCGTGCCAAAAACTCCCGTGATAAACTCCAGGAATTCCAGGAGGATAAATATCAAAAAGTAAGTCTCGAGAAATATAGAAGAAATTTTTGAAAAGCCAGTTAAAAAAATGTTCTAGATCTCCCGGAACAAATACTTTCTTGTTTTGTTGTTCAAGGATTCCTTTAACTTCTAGATACATTTCTTTCTGTGGCTCAGAGAGCCACATTTCCCACGATTCTTCCATAGTCCAGAAAGAATATCCAAACCAAGGTGAGAAGAGAGAGATCTAGAGTGGTTTTTACTCACGAATTTTCTGTCCTTAGGGATCGGTGTCTTATCAGCAATTCTCCACCATTATGTTGCAGTGGGGATTACTGTAACACGCATATCAAACAAGGAGTCCTGTGGAAAAGAAATATATATGGACAGATTCTTGATAGATGTTTCAGAGATGTTTATTTCTCCAGTCACGTGGCCGGAGCTCTGCCGAGGAACTCTGTCTAGTCACGGGGCTGAGGGTCCTTGCCCGCGCAGTGAAACCCAAAACCACCAATGGGGAACGAGGCTGACCAGGGGCTCGGGAAACCCCGTGCCTCCCCTCAGGGCCCCTCTCCCAGGGTTACATGGCGGGGGGGGGGGAGGGACCCCGACAGTCTCCCATCCTTGTCCTCCTGCTGAGAAGTCCAAATCTCTGGCATTTTAGAGACCTTGACTCGAGTATGATGGGTACACCTGTGTTCAGCTGTCCTGACTGCTATTCCTGCGGTCCTGGTTGGATGTCATGAACAGCAAAGTCCAAAGGCAGGGTCTGTGTTAACTGGGCTTCCTGTCACAGAGATTTCAGGAGACACAGTATTCTGGCCACATACTGGTTCAAATACACATCTTCACCTCCCCATCACACTGAAAATTAACGGGGTAAGAATAACTGATCCAATAGTTGCTGAAGTGACCAGAAAGGCCTCTGGCCACCCTGCCAGCTGGCATACCACTACCAGAAGATATTTAAGCCCCCTCGCCTGGGGCATCTCAGCAAAATACACCTGGCATCGTTTGAAAGGACATATAGCTCAGGGCTGCTCCCCCACCTTGCAATCTCCTTTTTAGTCCAGCTATTAGCACAAACCAGGTACCCCTCAATAGCTCATTTTACTAAAACAAAAAGACCCAAAACAGTACATCTTGAGGAAGGTCTCTGCCAATCCTCGAGAGCCCAAATGACTCCCTCCATGGAGTTGTTTTAATGTTTGCAGGGTCAAAGCTCCTGGCATCCACTGTTTACTGTCCTTTGTAAATCAGTTCTCCCCTCTTTCTTCTGCCCCACCACTTTTAATTATCTCCAAGTCCTCTGGCAGAAAAGACAGCACCACCACTACTCCCCCCTCACCCCCAGAAATGGCTGAGCCACAGGGAGCAAAGGAAGGATCACAGACACCTCTGGCAAAAGTGCTGCTTTCTGAACCTCTCCATTAGCCATTTGATTACCTATTGTCTCTTCTGACTACCCTGCCTGATGTCCCCTAACATGTATTATTTCTACCTCTTTTGGTAAATTCACCACCTCCAACAGGCGAGTAAGTAAGCTCTCATGAGCAAATGTTTTTTCCCCTGCAGGTTAATAAATCTCTTTCCTCACAGTTTTCCAAACGCATGTACCACCCCACATGCATACTTGGAATCTGTAAATATATTCACCACTTTTCCTTGATACAATTTTCAGGTTTTTATTAAGGCATACAATTCTGTCATTTTGCTGACCATGTGCATGGTAGCTTCCCCTCTTCTTGCAATTCCCTTCCTTTTACTATAGCAGATCTTGTAACTCGTTTTCCTCCTATTACTCTTGAAGATCCATCAATAAACACCTTTTTGCCATTTGGCCAAGGGGTATTCCGTTAATCTTCCCTACCTCGGGTCTGGAGATCTGTTACCTGGATACAGTCACGAGTTTTCTTTAGATGTCCTTCCTCGGGACCAGTTAAACAGGAGGCTGGGTGAAACCCTTCCCCACTTCTCAATTCTAAATAGACCTGTTCCATTAAACAGGTTTCATACTGTAACAACCTAGTGCTGGTCAATCATTTAGAACTTGATGCCAGACTTTAACAATCCTGCCGTCAGTTACCATTATTAAAGCCGTGGCTGCACGATTCTGCAGACAACCGAGCATCAGTTACTGTTAGAGCAAACAATGGGACCACCCCCTTGCCAATGGGTCAAACATTTTAGCATTAGAATTCCTTTGGCACAGCCCTGTTTAACATCCACATACAATTCCAATTCCTTTTCTGAGTCTGGCTGAAGTTTTGCTGTCTTTCTCGTGTGCATACCACAACATTGGGGGTATCTGGATTTAAAAAGTCACAGAATAAAAAGTCCTTAATACAGGTCCTGCAATACCCTATTAATCCTAAAAATTGTCACATCTCCCCTTCAGTCCCTGGCAACGGCACCTCCAAGATTCCCTGGACCCCCTCTGGGCCAATACACCACAAGCCTTCAGTCAAAATATGCCCCAAACATTCGCCCTTTCTCTCCATCACCTGTGCCCTCCCTTCAGACACTCCAAGCCCCCGTCCAGCCAGAAAATTAGGCAATTTCACAGTGGCTTCCCCTACCACCTCCTCTTGTTCTCCTGATAGGAGCAAGTCCTTCACATGCTGCAATAACCTAATTCCTAGGGATGGAGTAAATTCTTTTAATATCTTGCCCAAATAAGACTAGTGCTTCTGTGTATCCCTGTGGAAGGACCATCCATGTCTTTACTATTTTCCCTTCTCTCTCTTGTTCCCACTCAAAGGCAAAATACTGTTTACTATGCTCTGTAAATGGGCATCCCCAGAAAGCATCTTTTAAATCAGATACTGAATAGTAGCAGTGTGAGGAGGCAACCTGGTTCAAGATGGTATAAGGATCTGGGACCATGGGGTGCCTGGGTTTAATAAGCTCATAACTGGCAGGATAGGAGTGTTATAGGGAGACATACACAGCTCCAAAAATCTGCCTTTAACAGGAACTCAGCAACAGGCTGTAACCCCTTCTTTCCCTCCCTTGAAAGAGGGTAGTGCTTTTTAGACATCACTTGTCCTGGTAGCCTCAGAGTAATTTGCATGGGCTCCATATCCAGTTTTCCATATTTCCCTGGGATTACCCATACTTCTGAGTTCACTTTAGCATAAGCTTTATCAGATAATTTACACAGTGTCACAATGGCGCTAGACTCCCCATCACCCCTCACAACACTAACCTGCATTCCCAATTTAGCCATCAAATCCCCTTCTAGCAAACCACAATCACAACTAGGAAAAAACAGAAACTCATGCATTTCAAACCCATCCCCCACATTCACCAGTAGTGGTTGTGATGCCTTAGGTTTTAACTTTTATATTTTTCAAATCACAGTTTCAAAAGAAAACAAGCCACCTTCCTGAGTCTCTCAATGTCCAAACAGATTTTTTCTCTGGAACATCTTAGGGCTGGCAGAAGGGAGACAGGACTCTCTGAGAATGCTTTGTCAGGAAACTGAGTCAGGAGAGGGTTTCTTCCATTTGTACCTGTTGGAACTTTAAACAACAATAGTTAATTCTTCCTTCCCCCCCCTTTGTCACCACCCACTCTGCATTGGAAAGGGATTTTGGGGAGAACAATTGGTAAAGGCATGGTTTTGTGAGGGAAACCATGGGTGGAAAAACGGATAACAGGATATGGGATAAAAGGGAAAGGTAGGATCCGGAAAGGGAGACTGTATGGGTTGCTTCTAATGGGGATATTGTCTGGGATGACTACGATTTGCAGCGTATATACTGCCTTTCACAGAAACACCACCAGGCCCGGTAACATTTGCTGCTTGCAGGCCTTTCCTTCCTTGTATAATCTTAAACTCTACCACTTCTCCATCTCCTAGGGTTGGGATATATTTTTTGGGGTTATTCTTCATAATGTCAGTACGATGAACGAATATGTCTTCCTTGTTGTCACATCTTGCCATAAAACCATAATTTTGTTTGACATTATACCATTTTACTATTCCTAAAACCTTAGCTATGATAATCTTTTCTTTTTTCCGTGTCGGTGCTCTTTTTTGTCTTGCTGTGTTCTTGCTTTCACTTTCTCTTTCGCTCACACCCGCGTTGGAGCTGCCAGAGCTGCCAGGGCTGCCGGTGCCTGTGCGCTCTCGCCATGTGGTCTCGACTTCTCGGGGTCGCATTCAGGGCCACGCAGGCGGGGCTGGACCACGCCGCTCAGCTCCCCGCAGCCTCTAGTTCTGGTCACAGTTGCGCTGCCACTGCCTGGCGCCACGCTCGCGTCTCAGCCAGGCCCCTGCGCAGCAGCCCCACCACGCCTTGCAAATGACTCCATTCCGGTGCGTGCCTGGGCTTCTCACTGCTCCGCTTCACTGCCATCGCCGCCGGCCACTGCCTGTGTGCTGCCCCTCTCGGCCAGGCATTCACGGGGCTTGCTCCACCACGCGCTGCGCAGGGCCAGGCAGGCACTGCCAGGTCGCGCCACTCTCGCCGTGCCTAGCTCCGCTGCCGACACCACGGCTCTCGCTGCTGCTTGCAGAGCACTCGGCGCATGTCGCCGTGGTCGCACGGTCCCTGAGGCACGTTTCCCTTCGCAAGGACACAGCTGATATTGTTCAACAGTCTCCGTAATTAGATAACATTCACGGAAATATTCTTCCATTTGCATATATTTTGACTCAGAAATTAGCTGTGTCCAAACATTCTTCCAAAAGTCTTTGGTAAGAATCAAGTCCCAAGAAACGTAGAAAAAGTTTTTAAACAACCATGCCAGGAAGTGTCTCAGTTCTTTTTGAGCCAAAATTAAGCTAAAATTTACATATCGTTGTTCAAGAATCTTTTCAAGTTTAAGATAAATGTCCCTATGCGGCTTGGAGAGCCACGAGTCTGTCCACAGTTCCTCCATAGTTTATGGAACAGCAAAATAAAAGCAAGAAGAGAGATCCAGAGAGTTTCTTTACTCACAAATTTTTTGGGATCTTCAAAATCTTGATTGTTTCACAGTCGCTGACTCCAGGGAATCATTATGTTGCCCGCATTTGATGCCTTTTCTTGGTCTTAAAATCAAGAGTCATACACGGTTAGAAGGGGAAAAGGGATTTTACCTTGGTATTTATTTTAAGGATCCTTAGGCATACACGTCCAGGTCATATGCATCGAGATGCACCCCGCCGAGTCTATCTCTGTGTCTGTCTGCCCCCCCCAACATTGGGTATAACATTATAGGTTTTACTAATTAGCATATCTATCAAAGATTCCCCAATGAGAGGCTCAAGTGAGCCCCCCTCCCCAAGGAACCTTCCCCTGGATGGTTCTATCTTGGTTTACAGAATATGTTCTGGAGAGGACCTTGGGGTCTGGGGCACACTGATCCCTAGCTACAAAGCTTCTAAAATGTTTAGTCTCTTAGCTTAACAAACAAGTCTAAGAATGTAGGCAAAAAGCACTAGGAATACAGAAGTTGAAAAAAGGTATAACGGGGGTATAAAAGAAAAGGCAAAAATCTTCATGGCATCACATTCACCATTTGTTGCAGTGGGGATTTCTGCAACATGTATAGACAGCGAGGCCTGTGGAAAAGAAATGGGGACCGATTCTTGGTAGATGTTTCAGAGATCTTTATTCAGCAGCCGCATGGC
Source organism: Corvus moneduloides (assembly GCF_009650955.1). Taxonomy (NCBI): domain Eukaryota; kingdom Metazoa; phylum Chordata; class Aves; order Passeriformes; family Corvidae; genus Corvus; species Corvus moneduloides. The sequence continues at coordinate 9,015,850 of NC_045510.1, read as the reverse complement.
CGGGGTAGCGCCGAAGAACTGAACAATCACGGGACAAGCAGGGCCCTTCTCCGGGCAGGGGAACACAAAACAACCAATGGGGAACGAGGTTGACCAGGGAGTAGGGAAACCCCATAGGCCGTGCCTCTACTCCAGGGTCCCCTCCCCCCAGACCTCATGGCAGAGGGGTCCACCTTGGCAATAGCCTCTGGCCCCCCAGGGGGTACCTTTGAAGGCCCTTCAAATAAATACCTACCTTATTCCCTTACTCCTGTCTAGTCTCTGCTTCTAGGAGGCCTCTTAAGGCATCGGTGGAATAAAACGAACCTGTTCATCTTTCCCACTTACTCCCTGAATATTCAAACAAACATTTCGACCATTGTCCCCCCTTTCGCATAAAATTCACAGTAGACTGAGAGGCTCCCACGTCTACCAGGAAACATACTTCTTGGTCCAGTGATGCCTTAGGTAGTCCAGTGAAAAAGGCAGCAATAGGAAAGGGAATGACAGATATTGTACAAACAGTAGTAAGCAAGTGTGAAATCTGCTGTAAAAACAATCCTGATACGAGGAAAAGAGTTGTGTTAGGAGTAACAAAGGCAGGGGATCTTCCTGGAGATTACTGGCAAATAGACTTTGCTTAGTTACCACACAAAGAAGGATACAGGTACATACTGGTATTGGTTGACACCTTCAGTGGATGGCCTGAAGCTTACCCCTGTTGCACTAACACAGACAAGGAGGTGGTGAAAGTTTTGCTTAATCATATAATACCAAGGTTTGGGGTTCCTTTGACTATGTCTTCGGATAGGGGACCACATTTTGTTGCAAATGTGATTCAAGAAGTTAGCCGAATTTTGGGAATTGCTTGGGATCTGCACACACCTTACAGACCCCAAGCAAGCGGTAAGGTGGAACGCATGAATGGGACCCCTAAGGCACAAATTAGCAAAATTTGTCAAGAGAAATCCATGACGTGGGTTCAGGCCTTGCCTATAGCTTTACTGAGGATCTGCATAAAACCAAGGCGGAGGGATAGCATCAGTCCCTATGAAACATTGTATGGCAGGCCATAACAAATTCCACATGTTCCAGGTGAAATTCACATGAGGGGAAAACTTGATTTGCAGAGATATCTAACGGCTTTAGGTTTTACTTTGCAGAAGCTCCAGAATTACATCATGTTATCCAGACCCACAGGACTGGACACCCTGGCACATCCCTTCCAGCCTGGAGACTGGGTCTATGTCAAGTGGTGGGACAGTGATCCTCTACAGGCCAAGTGAAGAGGACCATTCCAGATTTTGCTGACCACCCTCACTGTTGCTGCCTGTTCTGAGCTTCCCCTCCCCCTCCCCAAGACACTTGCCTCTGCCATGTGCTCTGAGCTCCTTTGTTCTAAGAGCGGGCAAAACCAAATGTAACTCAAACTCTTTAGCAGTGTTTGATTGGCCGGTCACCCCGGGTCCGCCCCTAGTCCTCCCCTTTCCCCTTCTCCGAATAAAAGAGATGATCAAGGGAGGCCCGGCCTCTCTTGGCTCTGCTACACTTTCAGCGAAGATATCTTGTTGTCTGTTTCTTTTGAAAGCTTCTAACTGCAGGAAATTGAGCGAGCAGAGAGCTATATTTCTCCCTCTTGGCTTCTGCTGATGGTATTTGCTTTGCAGCTGATACAGGTACTGAATTTTGAGCTACTAAAGTGCTAGATCGCCCGTGCTACCTCTCTGGGTTGCTTGAGGCTTTCTAAGGCATTGAACTACAAGCACTAGCCGGTAAAAAGCTGAGAAGATACCTCCTCATTTGGCGCCCAGCATGCTATCTCGGAACCCCAGTTCTGAGAGACTTTTAGGGTGTCCCAGCAGCTGCACATCTGCTGGAGTTAGCTCTGCACATCCTGCTGTGCCAGCTCTGTGTAGCAAGCTGTTACTTTTTGTGTAACAGTGAGCCCAGAGTCTCAGCCTGTACCCTCCCCCACACCATGTGGTGAGGGAACGGCTGGTAAGTAGAAGACCCTTTTCGCTTGTTTTTTTTAACCAGACGTGCTTTCCTGTGATAAATCCAGAATTCTGGTGAGTATTTCCCTGCTGGTTTTGGGGCTCCTGTCTTAAGCTGGTGCCGGTGCAAACTTTCTCTTTTTTTTTTTTCTTTTCTTTTTTTTTTTTTGTTTTGTTTTTTTTTTTTTCCTCCCCTCCTTTTTGCGATTAGGGGTTGAGGTTTGTGGTGTTGCTTTCATAATGGGATCTGAGGTTTTTGCACACCATAGAGAAATATACTACCAAGTTCGAAGCTACCTTTCTTGTACTGGGCATAAAACCCCTAAAAATCTAGTTCAATCTTTTGTACGATGGCTTTTTCAGTACTTTCCTAATCTGACCTCCGAGGACATAAGATCTTCTGAATTTTGGGATAAGGTGGGGAGAAAACTCTCCTCTCTTAGGCGTGCAGGAGATGAAACAGTTTCAAAATTCTTTCCTCTCCTGTTACTAAGTTATACTTTGCCGGAGAAAAAAGCAGTACATGAAAAGCCTCTGCAAAAACAACCTATTAATTCCCTTATACCCTCTTCCAAGCCCTGTGTCCCTGTATGTCTGGGTCTCCTCCTCCTGCCATGTAGCCCTAGGAGAGGGGCCCTGAGGGGACAGAGACGGGGTTTCTCGAGCCCCTGATCAGCCTCGTTCCTGATTGGTTGTTCTGTGTTCCCCTGCGCAGGCAAGGACCCTCGGTCCCGTGATTGTGAGAGTTCCTTGGCAGACCCCCAACCATGTGACTGGAGAAATAAACATCTCTGAAACATCTACCAAGGATCTGTCCATATATATTTCTTTTCCACGGCCTCCTGGTTTGATACACCGTGTTGCATTATCCCCACTGCAACACCTGTACCCTCTTCCCCTACGCTGGAAAACACAGCTAGAGCAGACTGCTTCTCAGCACAGGAGAGCTATCGTCCTCCTGGCTCACCCGTGTTTCCTCAGCACCCTGCCTTGGATGGGAATCCGGAGCCCATCCCAGGACCTTCCCAACCCCTTTTCTCCACTCCCTTTTCCCCAGTTTCTAGCCCTCATGTTTCAAGCGCGCGTAAAAACCCCTTCTCCCCTGATCTCTTTGTTCCCAGGGACGGCCATTGCCACGTGCTCGCAGCCCGGGAAAAAAACCCTCCCCCCAACCGCTTTTCTCCGAGTTTGTTTGTCTCTAGTAATGGCGGACGCAATGTTCCTTCCTCTCCAAACTACACCTCCCACAATCCCTTTCTCCCCCATCCCACAAATCCCTTCTTGTCCCCATCCCCTCCCACTCCTGTGTTACAACCTGACCCCGACCCCGCCCCCACAGCGTCGTGTTTCACCCCTCCCTCTGTTCCCGCCCATGACTCAAGTACCGCCCCTGCCTCCCACAACCCCGCCCCCAACCCCTCCCTTCCTCTGGCCGCATCCCCGCCTCCACTCCCCACCCCTGTCCCTCCACTCCCCGCCCCTGCCCCTACACTCCCCACCCCTGCTTCCCATTGTCCCACCCCAGGTTCCCACAATCATGTGACTACCTCTCTAAATCTGGGAACCCCTGCCTACCAGGAAGTAACTCCAACTGCTTCTACTACACTCTCTCGTACTGGCAATGGAGCAAACCCTGGCTGGACACCCTTTCCTTATTCTAATATTAAGGATTTGTGCAAGGCAATTAAGGAGTTTGGAATGCATAGTAATTATTTCAAGAGCCTTTTAAGTGCTACTTTTGCAACTCACTTACTTGTACCTCATGATTTACTTACATTAATGCAAACTCTTCTCACACCTGGTGATTTTGTGATGTGGAAAAAGCAATGGAAAATTATTTTATCTGATTTATTAAAAATTTTGTGGCAAACTCCAGATAATTACCTGGACTTTGACAACAATTATATCACATTAGACCTTTTATCTGGTGACAATAATATGGCAAATCCTCAAAAACAAGCAATGCTTATCCCTCGTCCAGTTCTTACTGAAATCACACGTGCTGCTGAAAAGGCCTTAACATTACTACCATCTCAAACTCCTAATTCTCATTATACCACCATCAAGCAATTGCCAAATGAAAATATTATTCACTTTTATAACCGTTTGTGCGAAGCTGTCTTTTCCCAGGTCCCTAATCCTGACCTCCAACAAGCGCTCCTACTCGAACTTCTCCAAGTTAATATGAATGATGCTTGCAAACAAGTCATCCTCACTCTCCCTTTGCATCCCCCTCCGACTGCTGAATCCATCCTCGAAGTCTGTACAAAGAAGGTGCAGCTGAACACAGCTGTTCCCTTTTTGAAAAAAGTGGGGATGGTTGGGGAAGTTGTGAAGAATGCTATGGGTACAGGGGAAACTCAGTCCCGAGGTAACTTTATATGCTATCGTCAGAAAAAGGGACATGTAGCTCGCAATTGCAGAACGATTATAACTGCTGATAAAAACTCTCCAAAGACTGTTTCCCCAGGTCAACAGCAGGAAAACTAGCAACTCAACACGTCCTAACAGCTCCGCGTTCAGACATAACTAGGGCTGCAGACAAAGCAACTTGGACTTCTGGACTCAGGTTTAAGGTAACCTGTGATGAAACACACCATTTCAACAACAACAAACAGACTGCGATACCCATCTCATTCCAGAATGTGGACCACATGCCAGAATTTACATACCTTTTTGTTATTGGGGACACTCGGGAAACACCTGCTGGGATAGAGGTTACACCCACACTCATGAAAGTGGATTAGAACGGGTGTTCTAACCTAATTGTACAATGTATATATCCACCGTACTTTATGCCAAAGGGTCAAGTCATTGCACAGGCCATTCCACTGCCCAAATACCTGCCCACAGATGGTCATATCCCAGCCATCTGTTGGACTGAGGGTTTGGGAAACGACAAACCTGTAATAGAATGTAAGCTCCGTCACAAATCACATAATATCAGTATAATGGGAATGATAGACACAGGTGCTGATGTGTCTGTCATTCCATTTGATAAGTGACCTGTGCAATGGGAATTGCAATCACAGGGCATCATACAAGGGATTGGAGGTACCCAAATTTCAAAGCAGTCCAAATACACCATCCAAATTGAAGGTCCTGAAGGACAAATAGCGACACTTTGTCCATATGTCCTAGACACCAAATTAACCCTGTGGGGAAGGGATGCCATGTCTCAGTGGGGAACAAAAATTGATATGACCCCTAGACATCAAAATTTTCCCTTGCAGCCACTGGAGCAGAGTGCCATCCACAGAAATTAACTTGGAAAACAGATGAACCCGTGTGGGTTCACCAGTGGTCGTTAAAAAAAGAAAACTTAGAGGCACTCAAAACATTAGTAGCTGAACAATTGGCTAAAGGAAATATAGTTCCAACTAACAGCCCATGGAACACACCTGTGTTTGTAATACAAAAACCGGGAAAGAACAAATATAGGCTACTCCAAGAACTTAGAGAAATTAATAAGGTTATTGAAGACATGGGACCCCTTCAACCAGGTATGCCATCACCTTCAATGCTCCCACAACATTGGCATTTAGCTGTTCTTGACATTAAAGATTGCTTCTTTCATATTCCACTCCACCCTGCAGATGCCCCTCGATTTGCATTTTCTGTGCCCTCTATTAATCATGAAACTCCCATGGAACGTTACCATTGGCTTGTGCTTCCCCAAGGTATTAAAAATTCCCTAACTCTCTGCCAAGAGCATATTGCTAAAATTCTATCTCCCATCCGTGCCAAAGCAGAGAAAGCCATCATCCTACATTACATGGATGACGTGCTGGTGTGTGCTCCCAATAATCAGTATCTCGAGCAGACACTTAACATGGTGATTGAGGCCCTAGAGGCCAAGGGCTTTGAATTACAACCTGAAAAAATGCAGAGAACAAGCCCTTGGAAATACCTCGGACTCAAAATCACAGAAACCTCTATCACCCCAACACCTGTCACCATTAATAATAACCCAAAAACATTAGAGGAAGTGCAACAGATCTGTGGGACACTGAATTATTTAAGACCCCTGTTAGGACTCACCACAGAGGCTGTAGCTCCTATTGCAAACCTAGTAAAAGGGGAAGGCGGTCCAGCATCCCCTAGATCCCTGACAGAAGAGGCAAGGCAGTGTCTCAAAAAGATACAAGAGCTCATTTCCACCAGACACGCGCACAGGTATCAGCCCTCCCTACCCTTTAAGCTTGTCATTCTAGGGAAGGTACCACGCTTTCACGGCCTCATATTCCAGTGGGACAAAGAGCAGAAGGAGCCCCTCATCATAATTGAATGAGTATTCCTTCCACTCCAACCTCCTAAAACCATCACACAGCCACAAGAACTAATGGCAAAAATTATCATGAAGGGTAGAGCAAGGCTCCGCACCCTGGCAGGATGTGACTTTGCATGCATCTACTTACCGGTAACAACTGACACATTAGATCACCTACTTCAAAATAATATAAATTTACAATTTGCATTAGATAGATACTCAGGCCAAATCTCCAATCATTACCCAAAACATGGCATGTTTAATCTGGCATTCTCTTTCATCCCTCGAGAGATTCAAAGTAGAAAACTCCTCGATGCGATTACCATTTTTTACCGATGCTTCAGGAAAAAGTAAAAAGTCCGTAATTACATGGAAAAACCCAAAAATGCAAAAATGGGGATCTGACATCAAGGTAATCCAGGGGTTACCACAAGTAGCTGAACTAGCAGCTGTCGTTAGAGCATTTGAGAGGTTCAAAGAACCCTTTAATTTGGTCACAGACTCAGCATATGTAGCTGGAGTAACTGTTAGAGCTGAGCATGCTCTCCTAAAAGAAATCTCAAACAAAAAAATTTATGATTTGCTCTCAAAGCTAATTTATCTGGTTTCCCACAGAGAGCATCCCTATTTTGTCATGCATGTGAGGTCACATACAAACCTGCCAGGATTCATTGCAGAGGGTAATCATAGAGCTGATGCTCTGGCTATGCCAGCAGACATAGTTCTATCAGCCGACTTACCAAAGCTCCCCCAAGTTTTTGAACAAGCAAAATTGAGCCATGCCATGTACCATCAAAATATTCCTGCTCTTATCTGCATGTTCCATCTGTCACGGACACAGGCAAAAGCAATAGTGGCAACATGTCCCAACTGCCAGAAGCTTCAGCTTCCATCACTGGGCATGGGAGTCAATCCCAGAGGCATTAATAGCGGTGAAGTGTGGCAGATGGACGTCACACATTTCCCTGAATTTGGGAGATTAAAATACGTTCATGTTTCCATTGATACCTTCTCTGGTGCTATGTATGCCTCAGCCCATGCAGGTGAAAAGGCTAAGGACGTTGAAAAACATCTTGTCCAAGCTTTCGCTGTGCTCGGTATACCTGAAGAGATAAAAACTGATAATGGACCTGCCTACACCTCTCAGGAGTTTAAAAGCTTTCGTCAGCAGTGGGGATTTCGACATGTTACAGGTATTCCTCACTCTCCAACTGGACAAGGCATTGTTGAACGTGCCCATCAAACCCTCAAGCGAATGCTGCTACAACAGTCAGGGACCACTAAACTCAACTCACCTGTCCTCAGACTCAGCAAAGCACTGTTTACCATAAACTTCCTGAATGGCTCCTTTGAGGATCCGAACCCTCCCATCTATCGTCATTTCCAGAACACCGGGAAACAGAAACTGAAGGAAAATCCAGAAGTCCTGATCCGGGACCCAGAGACTCAAAAAATCCAAGGACCATACAAACTTGTAACTTGGAGACGTGGGTATGCCAGTGTATCTACCCCTCAAGGACTGAGGTGGATCCCAGGGAAATGGGTAAAACCTTATGTCACTTCCTCAAAAGTTAAGGAGGTTAAAATTGCCTCCTGGAGGAGATGCCATAAAAAAGACCGTGGTTTTGCACCCTCATGTAAACCCCCTACTGCAGATTTTGATGTTAATCCCTTAAGTTAAATTGCACTGTTTTGCACTCACATTTTGCACTGTAGTTTGTAAATCTTCGTCCTGATACCCCATACCATAGATGTTCTGACTAACCCCCTGAGTTTTGACTGGGGAACTAGTTTAAAGACATCCTAGGTACTGTCGAGTTGTAGGGACGATAGATTCCAATTATGTTTTGCACTGTTGTTTTGTTACTGTTCTATGCACTTTTAAGTTACTAAGAGTTACAACCCAGCTTTAAAGAAAAAAAAAATAGGGAATTGTTGCTGCCTGTTCTGAGCTTCCCCTCCCCCCTCCCCAAGACACTTGCCTCTGCCATGTGCTCTGAGCTCCTTTGTTCTAAGCGCAGGCAAAACCAAATGTAACTCAAACTATTTAGCAGTGTCTGATTGGCCGGTCACCCCGGGTACGCCCCCAGTCCTCCCCTTTCCCCTTCTCTGAATAAAAGAGACCATCAAGGGAGGCCCTGCCTCTCTTGGCTCTGCTACCCTTTCTGCGAAGATCTCTTGTCATCTGTTTCTTTTTGAAAGCTTCTAACTGCAAGAAATTGAGCAAGCAGGGAGCTATATTTCTCCCTCTTTGCTTCTGCTGATGGTATTTGCTCTGCAGCTGATACAGGTACCGATTTTAGAGCTACTAAAGTGCTAGATTGCCCGTGCTACCTCTCTGGGTTGCTTGAGGCTTTCTAAGGCATTGAACTACAAGCACTAGCCGGTAAAAAGCTGAAAAGATACCTTCCTCACCTCACCACAGTCAAAGTTGCTGACAAAGGACCCTGGATTCACTACTCCAGAGTTAAGAAGGCTTCTGCTCCTGAAACAACTGAGAAAACAGAGACTGATACAAATGAAGATGATGTAGTTTAAATGATTTTTTCCTGTGCTTATTATCTACACAGTGTGTAATCCTGACTCAGGTTTGGAACCAAATTTTGCATATGATTCTAGTCAAAAATATATCCAAAGACATTCATTTGGATACAAAACTAATAATTGACATGTAAACTGAAGTGAAAGAGCAACAAAATTTGTTTACAAATTGAGAATTAACTTAGATCTTACATTGGATAACATTCAAAGCTGATTGTATCTTCCATACCCTGGTTTCATGGTTACCAAACTGATCCTGAATTAAAGATTGTTTAAAATGATTGTAATTATAATTCTTGTTTATAGATACATACTGCTGTTAGACACATATTATTAGTAGATATTTAGAATATTTGGAATAGAGTCTTGACAAGACAGAGGCCTTGTCAAGCTTCTAAAGGGGGGGAAATGATGCCTTAGGTTTTAACTTTTATATTTTTCAAATTCTGTACTGCTTGGTGTGTGACTCTGAAGTTTCTTGTAGCCTGTTAATTTCTGCTCTCTCATGCTAGGTAGACATAACAAAGCCTCTCCGGCCCTGCTTTCCAAGGACACCAAGACTATCCTAGGCCAAAAGTATAAACCAAAGAGCCGCTAAGGGGGGGTAAGCTGTGGGGAAAACTGAAGCTTTAATTGGAGAATTAACCCTGCTATGCAAATGAACCAAAGCTATAAAAGAGTGAAGAACTCGTGACTTGGGGTCCATCTTGGGGTCCATTTTGAGAATAGCTTCAGGCTCCCTAGGGTGTACCTTTGAAGGCCTTTCAAATAAATACCTATTTTAATCCTGTCTAGTCTCTATTTCTAGGAGGTCTCTTAAGGCATCTCCAGACCCACCCTGCATGTTATCAAGGGCTTTAGTGTGGTGAGCCCCTGGTATAATACACCCTTAAAAATCCATTTCTAATGTTCTCTCTTTTTTACAAATGCCACATTAATTCCTTCTCAATCACTATCTTGGCTGACCCCCTCCCACTGGGGAAGACATATTCCTGTTAAATCCTGGTGGCCACCCCCTTCCCTTTGGTCCTGGGGCTCCCTGCACTTTTTTTCTTCCTGTCGGGGGTTGTAAAAACTGCCATTATTCTTGCCCTTACCTTTATCTTTTCCTCATCCCCTCTTAATATACCTCATGTGCCTTTTTAACCAACTCTTCCATGGGCCCACTCTGCCACCTCTCCAGCCTCTGGTCCCGCTGCCTGTGGGCTCTCACCCTCACACAGCTGCCGAACTTTCTGCAAAATCACTCGCCTTTCCCGTGACCCAAACAAAATCCCTTCTTATATGAGGCCAGGCTTTGGTGACAGATTGCACCTTATACCGTATACCCTGTATCTTACACCGTACACCAAAACGGGTCGTCGTCCCGCCGCAGTGTCCAGATGCACTGCCCAGCACACACATCCAGGCCCCCGGGCTGTTCTCCCAGCACCACAAGCTCTGTAAAGCACCAGGTGCTGGCTCAGCTCTGGGGGTGGGCACAGCTGACCGTGCCCCAGGGATGGGTGGGCGGATGGGGCATTCTGCAGCCTCATGGGGGCTGGGGGACCACTCGACTCCTGCTTTGTCTCGCCTCTTGCTCTTTGTCTCACCCCCTGCCAGACGCGGCCCGCCCGTCTCTCCCAAGGCCCCATGCCAACCAAAGCCATTCTCCATGGCGACACTCTGAATCCCCATACCTCCCCCTTTTCTGTTCAACAATTAAAACCTTCAAAAACACTAAGTCTACGTGGGTCTAATGTGATAGGGGAGGTGAAACCATCACTCCAGGGACATCAAAGCTCGTGTATGATGCCTTCATGTTCGTTGTCCTCGCGTTGGTCGCTCTCAGGTGGTGTTGGTCCTTTCTCTCTGTATGGGTGAATGTTCTTTGCAGGGATCCACTTAGGTCCTGTATCTGTGGAAATACCAGCATAACCTCTCCCCCATGTAATAAGAGGGAAAGGTCCAAGTACTTTGCCTGATTCCAAGTCCTTTACTAGGACCGGGGCTTTAATTTCAGTGGCTGCTGCACTTTGTCAAAAATGCCACATTATGGGCAGAGTTTTGCTATCTGAATAACAATTAAAAAAATTAAAAACATATAAGGCTTTTTGTAATCTATCTTGCAGCGTTACATTCTGCATTCCCCCTCTCTGTTGTCTCAATAAGCGTTTCAGTGTACTGTGAGCTCCTTCAATGAGGGCTTGTCCTGTGGGGGAGTGAGGAATTCCTGTGATATGCTGTAATTCCCCACGAGGCAAAAAAGGTAGCTAAAGAATGGGAAATGTACACAGGGCCATTATCTGTTTTAACTTGTTGTGGCAAACCTAAAAAGGCAAAAACAGCTAAGAAATGGCTTTGAGCATCCTTTGCCGCTTCCCTTGCATGGCAAGATGCAAATAGGGCTCCTGAAAAGGTGTCAATGGAGGAATGGATATATTTTAAGCGACTAAATTCAGAAAAATGTGTAACATCTGTTTGTCACAATTGGAGGCTCTGCAAACCTCGAGGGTTAATTCCATGCAAGCCGGGGGTAAAATTATAGCGCTGGCAGTCAGGGCATGCAGAAATAATGTCTTTAGCTTGTTGATGTGTGAGTGAAAAGGATGGTCGCAAGGCAGCAGCATTTTGATGGAAAAAGGAGTGGCTTAATTTGGCTTGGGCAAACAGATTAGGTAACACTTCTACTGGCAACGTCAAAAGGTCTGCTTGTTGGTTACCTTCTGCAATAAAACCTGGGAGAGTTGTGTGTGAGCGAACATGCATAACAAAGTAAGGATTTTTGAGGTTATCTAAAAGAAAAACAAGCTTCTGTAGATAAGAAAAAAGTAATGGGTTAGTAATCTCTTGCAAAACTGTGGATTCGGCTCTTTCAACAATTCCTGCAACATAAAAGGAATCTGTGATAAGACTAAAGGGAGTATCCCACTTTTCAAAAGCACACACAACAGCTGCCAGTTCTGCAATTTGAGGGGAACCTGAAACAATAGCAACATCCGATGTCCACTGATGGGTGTCTGGGTCCATCCACAGAAGCACAGATTTATGTGTTAGTCCTGACCCATCGGTAAAGACTGTCAGGGCTTGCAAAGGAACTTCAGATCATTTCCGTGCGGCTAATAAGTTGAATGAAGCAGTTAGCAAGCGGTGTGCATGCGGATGTGAAGTAAGCTGACCTGTAAAATCACATAAAGCCATTTGTAAAGCATCTGAATTTTGTAGCAACCACTGCAAGTAAGGTGAAACCACAGGCAAACATATCTGCATAAAATCTTGTCCTGCTAGAGCAAAAAGGCAGTTCCGAGCCCTGATAATCAACATGGCAAACATTTCATGCTGTGTGGTAATAGTTTTTGTCATTTGATGTGGTAAAAAGACCCATTCAATAATTAGCAGAGGATCTGGCGCAGAAGGATCCCATTGGTAAATTAAGGCATATGGCTGTTTTGCTGGATTCAAAAGGATTAGGCAAAAAGGTAGTTCTGGGGCATATCGAGATGACTGCCTTTTCTGCAAAGCATCAGTGACCTTCTGCAGGGCCTCAGCAGCCTCTTGTGTCACTGTGTGGGGTGACAACAAATTAGGATCCCCTTTCAACAAGGCAAAAAGAGGGGCAAGTTCTGCATTTGAAATACCTAATAGAGGACTCAGTTAATAGTCCCTAATATTTTTTGTGCATCATGAAGTGTAGAAATTTTTGACTGCAATTTCAAGGCTTGAGGATGAATGGTCTGGGACCTGATGCACCAGCCCAAATATTGACAAGGGCATTGCTTCTGAATTTTTTCTGGGGCTATACACAGTCCCACTTGGTTTATAGCATCTGTGGTAAGGGCTAGGGCTTTCTTCATGAGTTGAGGGCACTCAGCTGCAATTAAAAGATCATCCATGTGTCAGGAAAATTAATCCACAAACACCAGAGGTTTATGTCCAAAAAGGAGACAGAGGAGTCCTGTTACTTTATTCGAATAAAGGGAGAGGCCATGGGGCATTCCCCTGGGATCTCTCAAATTTTTGGAGGGTGCAGCCTCCTTTTTATCCTAATTTTCCGGCCGTATTTCCCTCTCTCTTTCCCCATTGGCTGAGGTACTCGAGAGGTACAGACTTCCTGGAATGCCTAATACCTAAGGTTCCCTTCTAATGTATAATCCCCCTTTATTTTTAGTTCTTATGGAATTTATGGTTTTCCCATTGTTTCTTTCATCTCTCTATATCCAATTTCATTTATCAGCAGACCAGCAGACCTACAGTTTGTTTGTAGAGACAAATCTCTTTCCATTCATCAATCAGTGGAACCCTTCTCATTGTTTCTTTTATCTCTCAGTGCTAATTTAATCAACCAGCAGGCCCAGAGCTTGTTTGTAAAGACAAGTCTCTCATTCCTTTCACATGTAATGGTAAATCAACACATCTGGTACTTGTTGACTTACTGGACTCAAAACATGTGCTACAAATTGCTGACAAATAGTTGGGCTATTTTCCATTCCTTGGGGTAGTACTACCCAGTGAAATCTTTTCAAGGGGGCTTGCATGTTTGTGCTAGTTACCAAAAAGGCAAATTTAGGGGCATCAGTGGGATGGAAAGGAATAGTGAAAAACCAATCTTTTGAATCAATGACTGTCAAAGCCCAATTTCGTGGTATCATTGTGGGGGAAGGGAGTCCTGGCTGTAAAGCTCCCATATCCTCCATGGCATCATTAATTTTTCTCAAATTATGGAGTAAGAGCCACTTACCTGTTGTTTTTGTATTACAAAAATAGGAGAATTCGAGGGACTGGTGGAGGGAACAAAATGCTTTTTTTGTAATTGGTCTTCTACTAATTCTTCTAATGCATGCAGCTTCTTTTCAGGCAGGGACCATTGATCCACACAGATAGCTTTAGTTGTTTTCCATGTCAATTGTGGTGTGGTGCTCGCCACAATGGCCCCTGTTAAAAATCAGATTGCAATCTCAGACCGAGCTGAGAGAGATCTTGTCCCCATGATGCCTTTTCCTGGTCTTAAAATCAAGAATCTAACATGGTTAGAAGGGAAAAAGGGGTTTTACCTCAGTATTTATTTAAGGATCCGTAGGTGCACCATGTCCAGGCGGAATGCGCCGAAAAGTACACTGCAACGCACACCCACGATATGTCGCTGCTGTCCGCAGGGACGGTGAGAAAAATGACACAGAATCCAAGTCCAGGATAAATTGGATTATTTAATTAATTACAGACTCGTTTATATAGCTTTGTTCGCAAGAGTGGTATAACATCATTGGGTGCTTGACCATCTACCTCCCAGAGTGATTGGCTGAATGCTACGACACAGATTTCAAAATATTTTTCCCAGTGTGGAAAACAAGACTGTGCATAATAAGTTTGCACCTGTGAGATAAATTCTTGGTTTACAAAAACCTCTACACTGTTTTCAGCTAGCTTGTGTGAGAAAGGAGACTTTTACAAGTGGCTGTAAAAATGGGAAAATTTCTCTGCCAGCTATTTTAGCATCTACGATTCCCCCTTTTTGTTTTAAAGACCAAAAAGGTAGCGTTTGTAATCCTCTGCGGGATCCCTTGCAGCAAGGAGAACAAACACAGCATAAAGGATCCGTTTGGTAATGGCTGTTACCAAACTAAATCCAAATCAGATACTAATTTAGAGTAGGCAGAGAGATTCTCTAGCAATGCCATGGGAAATACATCTAGCGAATCCAGCTATATGTCCAGTCATTAGTTCTGAATAGCCTTAAGGGCTCCACATCAGTTACTAATTCTGAATGGCCTTAAGGGCTCTAACATTCTGCATAACATTCTGACTCCATAACACAAGAAACTTGAAGTTCAGTCTCTGAAATTCAATCTCTGCTTGTAGAAGGACCAGGCTGATGGTTGACATCTTGGTCATCATCAGAGGGATCATTCGATGAATGATCTGCATTCTGGTCATCATTTGAAGGTTGCCTTGGAGGTTGCCTGTTCTGCTTCTGGTGCCGCAGGTCAGGGCGAACGCATCTTGCAGGTAGCCATCGTACCCCAGTATCTGTGGAAATGCAAGTATACCCACGACCCTAAGCAATGAGCTCATGTGGGCCTTCCCACTTCTTAGTGAGCAGGTCCCATACCCAGACTTTCGCTCGAGGCAGGTGTGTCTCGCCTGCAGACTGCAATGAAAGAAAATGATTCAAAATAACAGGATTGTTTGAATTTGGTGGCACTGTAAGATGATTAATTGTATATAACCCCTTTTCTAGTCAGCTCTGTGGGGTTTCTCCATGCATTCCCCCTTTTTGTTTCTCCAGAACACCCTTCAAAGTACCGTGAGCGTGCTCAACAATGGCTTGGCCAGTAGGACAATGTGGAATACCCAAAGTATGATCTACACCCCATAAGTGCAAAAACTGCCACGTCTTCTGAGAGACATAGGCAGGGCCATTATCGGTTTTCACAGAAGAAGGTACGCCCAAAATCGCGAAAGCGAGTTTCCAATGGGCGATGACATCACGACCTTTCTCCCCAGTATGAGCAGACGCCCACATAGCTGAGGAGAACGTGTCAATAGACACACGCACATACTTAAATCTGCCAAATTCAGGAATGTGTGTTACATCCGTCTGCCAAAGCTGCAAGGCTTGTAGGCCTCTGGGGTTTACCCCCAATGGCAGAGGTGCAGCGAGTCCGTGACAGTCAGCACAAGCACTGACAATGTCCCGAGCCTCAGTTAGCGTCAAATGAAACTTCTTCTATAGGGTACGCGCACTTTGATGGAAGAAATTGTGCGATGCTTTGGCTTGTGCAATTTTGTCAGGCTGAGGCGCTACCCATGCAGGTTAGCTAGCCTGTCAGCCCTAGCATTGCCTTCTGTTATGAAACCTGGCAAATTAGTGTGGCTTCAAATATGCAAAATGCAATATGGATGCACTCGAGCTTGAATTGCACTCTACAAGGCCTTCAATAGTGAAAACAGAGCTGCATTATTCACTTCCTTCAAAAGCGAACAATCTAAGCGCTGAGTTATGTCTGCTACGTAGGCAGAATCAGTGACCAAATTCAAAGGAACCTGAGAAAACCGCTGAAAAGCCATGGCCACAGCCCTCAGTTCAACCAGCTGGGCAGAGCCTGACTCGTGGCCTTTCAGCACCTGCCACTCAGATTCTTCCTTCCAGGTAACAATAGCTTTCCCAGTTTTCCCAGACCCATCTGTGAAGACGGTGGGCCCTTTCACTGGCACCCGACTATTTTTTGGTTGTAAGGTGAAGCTTGTAGATTTTGCCATTTGCAGTAATTTATGGCTGGGCAGATGATAAGCAATCTGTCCCGAAAAGTTTTGCAGCGCATTTTGCAAAGGAGCACTGTTCATTAAGGCTCCACTCAAAGTGTTCCTGCTGTATCGGAAGAACAATTGTTGCAGGATCCGCTGCCATTAATTGCAAACACCGATGACGTCATTTGATTATTAGACAAGCAATCAATTCAAACAATGTGGGTGCTGTCTTTTTTGGCTGATGTGGCAAGAAGACCCATTTCAGGATATGCAAAGGTTCAGGCCACTGTTTATTCCATTGGCCAATGATACCTGTAGGATGAAGGTCTGGAGTGGTAATGAAAACAGTGATATCAATGGAGGGATCAACTTGATAAACCTGAAGAGCAGAAACAGCCTGTTGCACCTCCTCCAGCGCTTGTGGCGCTTCAGGAGTCAGTTTCCGAGGTGAATTCAATGCGGGGTCCCCCTTTAAAATATTAAAAAGCGGGGAAAGCTGTGCCGTGGTTAGCCCTAAATACGGACTTAACCAATTGATGACACCCAGCAATTTCTGAGCATTATAAAAAGTCTTAATAGAATCCGAGAATTGCACCTCCTGATGTTGTATGGTCTGATCCAGAATTTTGACTCCTAAGTATTTCCAAGGAGGTTGCTGTTGAACTTTCTCCGAAGCCACTTGCAATCTATAAGAATGCAGAGCAGCGAGCAGCAGAGGCCGAATCCTCAGCAGCTCATCCTGGGTAGATGCTGCCACCAGGATATCATCCATATAATGGTAGTGATGCCTTTAGAGGCCTCCTAGACACAGAGACTGGACAGGAGTAAAAGAATAAAATAGGTATTTATTTGAAAGGCCTTCAAAGGTACACCCTGGGATCCACATGCTATTGCCAAAAATGGACTCCAAGATGGACAACAGGTAATGAGTTCTTCGCACCTTTATAGGTTTGGTTCATTTGCATATCAGGGTTAATTCTCCAATTAAAGCTTCAGTTCATTGATGTAATTTCCCCTCCGCTTTCCCCCCTTAGAAGCTCTTTGGATTATACTTTTTGGGCCTAGGATGGTCTGGGCGACCTTGGAGAGCAGGCCTGGAGAGGCTTTGTTATGTCTACCTAGCACAAGTGAGCAGAAATTAGCAAGCTACAAGAAACCTCAGAGTTACACTCTAAGCAGTAAAGAATCAGAAAAATATAAAAGTTAAAACCTCAGGCATCAGTAGCAGTAGGCCTCAGGAAACTGCTCACGGACTCTGGACAAAGCCTGAGCGACATACCATTGGCAGATAGTCGGGCTGTTCTTCATGCCCTGAAGTAGAACCTTCCATTGATACCTCTGCGCAGGTTCAGCATTGTTAACTGCAGGCACAGTAGAAGCAAATTTTGGCTTATCATTAGGATGTAAAGGAATAGTGAAAAAACAATGCTTCAAATCAATGATCAGGATTTCCCACCCTGTTGGGATCATGGTGGGTGAGGGCATACCAGGTTGTGTGGAAGGTATCTTTTCAGCTTTATACCGGCTAGCGCTCGTATTTCAATGCCTTAGAAAGCCTCGAGCAGCCTTGAGAGGTAGCACGGGCGATCTAGCACTTTAGTAGCTCTAAAATCGGTACCTGAATCAGCTGCAGAGCAAATACCATCAGCAGAAGCAAAGAGGGAGAAATATAGCTCCCTGCTCGCTCAATTCCCTGCAGTTAGAAGCTTTCAAATGAGATAGACGACCAGAGATGTTTACAGGAAAGTAGCTGAGCTGAGAGAGGGCGTTTGCCTCCCCTCGACCATCTTTATTAGGAGAAGGGGAAAGGGGAGGACTGGGGGCGGACCCGGGGTGAGCGGCCAATCAGACACTGCTGAAGAGTCTGAGTTACATTTGGCTTTGCCCGCGCTTGGAACAAAGGAGCTCAGAGCACATGTCTTTGGGAGGGGGGAGGGGAAGCTCAAAACAGGCAGCAACAATTCCCTATTTTTTTTTTCTTTAAAGCTGGGTTGTAACTCTTAGTAACTTAAAAGTGCATAGAACAGTAACAAAACAACAGTGCAAAATATAATTGTAATCTATCGTCCCTACAACTCGACAGTACCTAGGATGCCTTTAAACTAGTTCCCCAGTCAAAACTCAGGGGTTTAGTCAGGACATCTATGGTATGGAGTATCAGGACAAAGGTTTACAAAATACAGTGCAAAAACCTGAGTGCAAAACAGTGCAATTTAACTTAAGGGATTAACATAAAGATCTGCAGTAGGGGGTTTACATGAAGGTGCAAAATCAGGATTCTTTTTACGGCGTCTCTTCCAGGAGGCAATTTTAACCTCCTTAACTTTTGAGGAAGTGACATAAGGTTTTACCCACTTGCCTGGGATCCATCTCAGTCCTTGAGGGGTAGATACACTGGCATACCCACGTCCCCAAATTACAAGTTTGTACGGTCCTTGGATTTTTTGAGTCTCTGGGTCCCGGATCAAGACTTCTGGATTTTCCTGCAGTTTCTGTTTCCCGGTGTTCTGGAAATGACAATAGATGGGAGGGTTCGGATCCTCAAAGGAGCCATTCAGGAAGTTTATGGTAAACAGTGCTTTGCTGAGTCTGAGGATAGGTGAGTTGAGTTTAGTGGTCCCTGACTGTTGTAGCAGCATTCGCTAGAGGGTTTGATGGGCACGTTCAACAATGCCTTGTCCAGTTGGGGAGTGAGGAATACCTGTAACATGTCGAAATCCCCACTGCTGACGAAGGTTTTTAAACTCCTGGGAGGTGTAGGCAGGTCCATTATCAGTTTTTATCTCCTCAGGTATACCGAGCACAGCAAAAGCTTGGACAAGATGTTTTTCAACATCCTTAGCCTTTTCACCTGCATGTGCAGAGGCATACATAGCACCAGAGAAGGTATCAATAGAAACATGAACGTATTTTAATCTCCCAAATTCAGGGAAATGTGTGATGTCCATTTGCCACACTTCACCGCTATTAATGCCTCTGGGATTGACTCCCATGCCCAGTGATGGAAGCTGAAGCTTCTGGCAGTTGGGACATGTTGCCACTATTGCTTTTGCCTGTGTCCGTGACAGATGGAACATGCGGATAAGAGCAGGAATATTTTGATGGTACATGGCATGGCTCAATTTTGCTTGTTCAAAAACTTGGGGGAGCTTTGGTAAGTCGGCTGATAGAACTATGTCTGCTGGCATAACCAGGGCATCAGCTCTATGATTACCCTCTGCAATGAATCCTGGCAGGTTTGTATGTGACCTCACATGCATGACAAAATAGGGATGCTCTCTGTGGGAAACCAGATAAATTAGCTTTGAGAGCAAATCATAATTTTTTTTGTTTGAGATTTCTTTTAGGAGAGCATGCTCAGCTCTAACAGTTACTCCAGCTACATATGCTGAGTCTGTGACCAAATTAAAGGGTTCTTTGAACCTCTCAAATGCTCTAACGACAGCTGCTAGTTCAGCTACTTGTGGTAACCCCTGGATTACCTTGATGTCAGATCCCCATTTTTGCATTTTTGGGTTTTTCCATGTAATTACGGACTTTTTACTTTTTCCTGAAGCATCGGTAAAAAATGGTAATCGCATCGAGGAGTTTTCTACTTTGAATCTCTCGAGGGATGAAAGAGAATGCCAGATTAAACATGCCATGTTTTGGGTAATGATTGGAGATTTGGCCTGAGTATCTATCTAATGCAAATTGTAAATTTATATTATTTTGAAGTAGGTGATCTAATGTGTCAGTTGTTACCGGTAAGTAGATGCATGCAAAGTCACATCCTGCCAGGGTGCGGAGCCTTGCTCTACCCTTCATGATAATTTTTGCCATTAGTTCTTGTGGCTGTGTGATGGTTTTAGGAGGTTGGAGTGGAAGGAATACCCATTCAATTATGATGAGGGGTCCCTTCTGCTCTTTGTCCCACTGAAATATGAGGCTGTGAAAGCGTGGTACCTTCCCTAGAATGACAAGCTTAAAGGGTAGGGAGGGCTGATACCTGTGCGCGTGTCTGGTGGAAATGAGCTCTTGTATCTTTTTGAGACACTGCCTTGCCTCTTCTGTCAGGGATCTAGGGGATGCTGGACCGCCTTCCCCTTTTACTAGGTTTGCAATAGGAGCTACAGCCTCTGTGGTGAGTCCTAACACGGGTCTTAAATACTTCAGTGTCCCACAGGTCTGTTGCACTTCCTCTAGTGTTTTTGGGTTATTATTAATGGTGACAGGTGTTGGGGTGATAGAGGTTTCTGTGATTTTGAGTCCGAGGTATTTCCAAGGGCTTGTTCTCTGCATTTTTTCAGGTTGTAATTCAAAGCCCTTGGCCTCGAGGGCCTCAATCACCATGTTAAGTGTCTGCTCGAGATACTGATTATTGGGAGCACACACCAGCACATCATCCATGTAATGCAGGATGATGGCTTTCTCTGCTTTGGCACGGATGGGAGATAGAATTTTAGCAATATACTCTTGTCAGAGAGTTGGGGAATTTTTCATACCTTGGGGAAGCACAAGCCAATGATAACGTTCCATGGGAGTTTCACGATTAAGAGATGGTACAGAAAATGCAAATCGAGGGGCATCTGCAGGGTGGAGTGGAATATGAAATAAGCAATCTTTAATGTCAAGAACAGCTAAATGCCAATGTTGTGGGAGCATTGAAGGTGATGGCATACCTGGTTGAAGGGGTCCCATGTCTTCAATAACCTTATTAACTTCTCTAAGATCTTAGAGTAGCCTATATTTGTTCTTTCCCGGTTTTTGTATTACAAACACAGGTGTGTTCCATGGGCTGTTAGTTGGAACTATATTTCCTTTAGCCAATTGTTCAGCTACTAATGTTTTGAGTGCCTCTAAGTTTTCTTTTTTTAACGACCACTGGTTAACCCACACTGGTCCATCTGTTTTCCAAGTTAATTTATGTGGATGGCACTCTGCTTCAGTGGCCTGCAAGGGAAAATTTTGAAGTCTAGGGGTGATATCAATTTTTGTTCCCCACTGAGACATGGCATCCCTTCCCCACAGGGTGAATTTGGTGTCTAGGTCATACGGACGAAGTGTCGCTATTTGTCCTTCAGGACCTTCAATTTGGATGGTGTGTTTGGACTGCTTTGCAATTTGGGTACCTCCAATCCCTTGTATGATGCCCTGAGATTGCAATTCCCATTGCGTAGGCCACTTATCAAATGGAATGACAGACACATCAGCACCTGTGTCTATCATTCCCATTATACTGATTTTATGTGATTTGTAACGGAGCTTACATTCTATTACAGGTTTGTCGTTTCCCAAACCCTCAGTCCAACAGATGGCTGGGATATGACCATCTGTGGGCAGGTATTTAGGCAGTGAAAAGGCCTGTGCAATGACTTGACCCTTTGGCATAAAGTACGGTGGATATATACATTGTACAATTAGGTTAGAACACCCGTTCTGATCCATTTTCATGAGTGTGGGTGTAACCTCTATCCCAGCAGGTGTTTCCCGAGTGTCCCCAATAACAAAAAGGTATGTAAATTCTGGCATGTGGTCCACATTCTGGAATGAAATGGGTATTACAGTCTGTTTGTTGTTGTTGAAATGGTGTGCTTTATCACAGGTTACCTTAAACCTGAGTCCAGAAGTCCAAGTTGCTTTGTCTGCAGCCCTATTTATGTCTGAACGCGGAGCTGTTAGGACGCATTGAGTCGCTAGTTTCCCTGCTGTTGACCTGGGGAAACAGTCTTTGGAGAGTTTTTATCAGCAGTTATAATTGCTCTGCAATTGCGAGCTACATGTCCCTTTTTCTGACAACGATAGCATACAAAGTCACCGCACGATTGAGTTTCTCCTGTACCTGTAACATTCTCCACAACCTCCCCAACCATCCCCACTTTTTTCAAAAAGGGAGCAGCTGTGTTCAGCTGCACCTTCTTCGTACAGACTTCAAGGATGGATTCAACAGTAGGAGGAGGATACAGCGGGAGAGTGAGAATGACTTGTTTGCAAGCATCATTCATATTAACTTGGAGAAGTTCGAGTAGGAGCGCTTGTTGGAGGTCAGGATTAGGGACCTGGGAAGAGACAGCTGCATACAAACGGTTATAAAAGTGAATAATATTTTCATTTCGCGATTGCTTGATGGTGGTATAATGAGAATTAGGAGTTTGAGATGGTAATAATGTTAAGGCCTTTTCAGCAGCACGTGTGATTTCAGTAAGAACTGGACGAGGGATAAGCATTGCTTGTTTTTGAGGATTTGCCATATTATTGTCACCAGATAAAAGGTCTAATGTGATATAATTGTTGTCAAAGTCCAGGTAATTATCTGGAGTTTGCCACAAAATTTTTAATAAATCAGATAAAATTATTTTCCATTGCTTTTTCCATACCATAAAATCACCAGGTGTGAGAAGAGTTTGCATTAATGTAAGTAAATCATGAGGTACAAGTAAGTGAGTTGCAAAAGTAGCACTTAAAAGGCTCTTAAAATAATTACTATGCATTCCAAACTCCTTAATTGCCTTGCACAAATCCTTAATATCAGAATAAGAAAGGGGTTTCCAGTCGGGGTTAGCTCCATTGCTAGTACAAGAGAGTGTAGTAGAAGCAGTTGGAGTTACTTCCTGGTAGGCAGGGGTTCCCGGATTCAGAGGGGCAGTCACAGGACTGTGGGAACCTGGGGTGGGACAATGGGAAGCAGGGGCGGGGAGTGTAGGGGCAGGGGCGGGGAGTGGATGTGGGGACACGGCCGGAGGAGGGGAGGGGTTGGGGGCGGGGTTGTGGGAGGCAGGGGCGGTACTTGAGCCATGGGCGGGAACAGAGGGAGGGGTGAAACACGACGCTGTGGGGGCGGGGTCGGGGTCAGGTTGTAACACAGGAGTGGGAGGGGATGGGGACAAGAAGGGATTTGTGGGATGGGGGAGAAAGGGATTGTGGGAGGTGTAGTTTGGAGATGAAGAAACATTGCGTCCGCCATTATTGGAGACAAACAAACTCGGAGAAAAGCGGTTGGGGGGAGGGGTTTTTTCCCGGGCTGCGAGCACGTGGCAATGGCCGTCCCTGGGAACAAAGAGATCAGGGGAGAAGGGGTTTTTACGCGCGCTTGAAACATGAGGGCTAGAAACTGGGGAAAAGGGAGTGGAGAAAAGGGGTTGGGAAGGTCCTGGGATGGGCTCCGGATTCCCATCCAAGGCAGGGTGCTGAGGAAACACGGGTGAGCCAGGAGGACGATAGCTCTCCTGTGCTGAGAAGCAGTCTGCTCTAGCTGTGTTTTCCAGCGTAGGGGAAGAGGGGTCCGGGACACAGGGGTTGGAAGAGGGTATAAGGGAATTAACAGGGGGGTTTTGCAGCGGCTTTTCATGTACTGCCTTTTTCTCCGGCAAAGTATAACTTAGTAACAGGAGAGGAAAGAATTTTGAAACTGTTTCATCTCCTGCACGCCTCAGAGAGGAGAGTTTTCTCCCCACCTTATCCCAAAATTCAGCAGATCTTATGTCTTCGGAGGTCAGATTAGGAAAGTACTGAAAAAGCCATTGTACAAAAGATTGAACTAGATTTTTAGGGTATTTATGCCCAGTTAAAGAAAGGTAGCTTTGAACTTGGTGGTATATTTCTCTATGGTGTGCAGAAACTTCAGATCCCATTATGAATGCACACCAAACCTCAACCCCTTACTCACCAAAAAGGAGGAAAAAAAAAAAGAGAAAGTTTACACTGGCACCAGCTTAAGACAGGAGCCCCTAAACCAACAGGGAAATACTCACCAGAATTCTGGATTTATCACAGGAAAGCAGGTCCGGAGAAAAAAAAACGCGAGAAGGGTCTTCTGCTTTCCAGCCGTTCCCTCGCCACGTGGCGTGGGGGAGGGTACAGGCTGAGGCTCTGGGCTCGATGTTACACAAAAAGTAACACCTCGCCACACAGAGCTGGCACAGCCGGACGTGCAGAGCTAACTCCAGCAGACACACAGCTGCCGGGACACCCTGAAAGTCTCTCAGAACCGGAGTTCAGAGATAGCACGTTGGGTGCCAAATGTGGAAGGTATCTTTTCAGCTTTATACCGGCTAGTGCTCGTATTTCAATGCCTTAGAAAGCCTCGAGCAGCCTTGAGAGGTAGCACGGGCAATCTAGCACTTTAGTAGCTCTAAAATCGGTACCTGAATCAGCTGCAGAGCAAATACCATCAGCAGAAGCAAAGAGGGAGAAATATAGCTCCCTGCTCGCTCAATTCCCTGCAGTTAGAAGCTTTCAAATGAGATAGACGACCAGAGATGTTTACAGGAAAGTAGCTGAGCTGAGAGAGGGCGTTTGCCTCCCCTCGACCATCTTTATTAGGAGAAGGGGAAAGGGGAGGACTGGGGGCGGACCCGGGGTGAGCGGCCAATCAGACACTGCTGAAGAGTCTGAGTTACATTTGGCTTTGCCCGCGCTTGGAACAAAGGAGCTCAGAGCACATGTCTTTGGGAGGGGGGAGGGGAAGCTCAAAACAGGCAGCAACAAGGTTGCAATGCCCCTATACTTTCCATCACTGCATTGACTTGTCAGAGATCCTGTAACAATCTCCATTTCCCTCATTTTTTCTTGATTACAGAAACAGGAGCGTTCCAGGGACTAGTAGAAGGCTCAAGATGTTCCTGCTGTAATTGTTCCTGGACTAACTGGCGAAAGGCGACTAATTTCTCTTTTGGTAGGGGCCACTGTGGAATCCAGATAGATTTGCTTACTAGCCACCGTAAAGGCAGCGTAGGATACTCTGCACCCTTCAGCACAGTGGCCCCCATCAAAAATTTGTCCCAATCCGCACCCCCTAAGCTGCCAACACATCCCACCCCCAGAGGTTAAGCAGAGCTGCAGTGATGTAGGGCTGAACTGTAGCTGTTTGCCCCTCTGCATTTTTCACCAGCACAGGTCGCTCGCTTAAGTAGCTTTTTGTGGTTCCTCCCAACCCTGCAATGGCTGATCCCGCAGGGGCCAGAGGCCACATGGGAGGCCATGCAGAGAAGGAGATAATTGTCACGTCAGCGCCCATGTCGATCAAACCTTGGAGCTGGATCTTGGGCGGCTGGGCATTTGGCAGGATTAGGGTACATGTCATCTGCGGCTTCTGGCTGGAGATGTCTGCAGTCCAGAAGACCTGCGGAAGCCCCGTAGATCCAAAGCCACCATCTCTGTGACTGCATTGTTCTGCCCTAGGAACACACGACTTAAAAGGCACAAGTTGAGCAATTCAAGTCTTTTCAGGAATAGTAATGAGGGGGTGGGTGTGGAAACCATAGCACAAATCTGGCCTGTAAATCCAGCATCAATAACTCCTGGGTGTACAAAGATTCCCTGAATGGTAACACTAGATCTACCCACAAGCAATGTGCTGAAGCCATGACCTAGGGGTCCATAAGCATCCAAGGGAACCTTATAAACATGACTGGAGTCTAAGACAACTGTTGATGCGGTGTACACATCCACCCCAGCTGATCCCTGGGTGCTGGCTGCAAGCTGGCAGAGTAGGCCTGTGTTGGAGGAGCCTGGGGAAACATTTGTAGCTGGGTGCAATTTCCCTGTGCGTCCCTCAGCCCATTTTTTCCCAGGCGTATCAGGGATCGACCATTGACATGGTAGATAGATTGACAGTAGTCTGAAGAATGACCTGGCCTACCACATCTTTTGCATTGAGCAACTCCCCTGTTCTCCTTATTTTTCTTCTTTCGTTTAACCTGTTTCTGTTTTTCTTCAACCTTAGGTTCCTTTTTTGATCCACCAGAATTTAATTGAAGAGGTCCTAGAACTGCTGCTAAAGCAGATTTATGGTCTTCAGATCCTACCTTAGCACAGGCGTCAACTATTTGTGTTATTGTGGGTTCTCCAGGCAGAGCATCTATGATCCTTCTGCACTCATCATTAGCATTATCTCTTGCTAGCTGTCTGCACAACAGCTGCCTCATGGTCTCATCTTCAACCTGTTTTTCCAAGGCTGCAGCAATCTTTCTGCCCCTGAGATATTTTCACATATCGTGTCTTAGGAGCAGCTGTATCTAAACTTTTAATCAGAGCTGCCATGCCAACCTTCTGAATCTGTTCCAGGATTTGAGGATGCCAGGTAGCCTGAACATCAGGGTCCCAATAGTTATTAATTCCCATGAAAGCATCCACAGGAACTAGACGCCTGGGATCAGTTTGAGGCAATTGCATATTCCCAGCTACAGCCTTTTCAGCCATCCTTCTCCAATTGGCTTCAAAAACTGAATATTATATAGGTTGAAATAACATCTGACCTAAATGCTTAATATCAAATGGAGAAAGCAGGTCAGTATTCAGCACTCTAATAATCTGCATGACCTCAAGAGAACTTAATCCATACTGAGCAACCTTAGTTTGCAAGTCCTGAATCACTTTCCAAGCGAAACACTCATGTTTGTCAGTCTGACCAGAGTTAGGAAGGACTTTCTGCACAGGGAAAGCCTGGACAATTCCATCTGTATCATCACTACTTTGCTGCATTGTTACATCGCTTTGATCTGCCTGCCCACTACTCTGGGACAAGGTAGCAGGCAGCTCAGGCGCCATTCGCCCGCCAGGCATCCCAATTCTTTCTAGCAACTCCCAGTCCCCATCCTGCAATGCACAACTTTTAACCTCTTCCCAGAACTGTTTCGGATTTCTAGGATGGACAGTCACTTTACAGTCCGGGAGGGTCCAAGGACAATTGCGGACTCGGCGCGTTGCCCGCTGTTGGCGCCTGAGCGCCACCCCGGATTCCCGCCGCGGAGCAGGCGTTTCCATGGCCACGCTACTTACATCATCATCCAAGGGTGTGCTGGATTATCTCCTAGGAGACTGGCGTACCGACTCTGAGCCAGTGGGCGGAGTAGTGAGGTCAGCGGCTAGGGCTGCAGAGGGTGGAGCAGCGGAGACTGGAATGGCGTCTAAGGCAGCGGGGGGTGGAGCCGCAGGAGCTGAAGCAGCGTCGGTCGCCGTGGCCGTTAAGGCCGGAGCGACAGTGGCCATACCCGGCACCTGGAACGTTGCGGGTCGAATCGGCGCCGACTTTCGGGCGGGCGTGGATTTTCGCGCCCAGCTCCGCAGACGAACCCAGCCCCAGCGGTGCGACTGGTTCCGGCGGCGCCGCCCATTCCTGTGGCCCTGCCGCCGGCCCCGCAGTCCGCTCCGCGGCCGGAACGGCCGGCGCTGCCCGCAGCTCCGTGACCGCTGTCGCCGCTTCTGGCGGGGATCCAGCCGCTACAATCTGTTGCAACACTTCCTGCTGCGCAGCGAGTTGTTGCTTTATCTCGTGCAAAGCTGCCAAGATTTGTTCCCCGAGACAGTCAGATATCGGGGAGCATGGCCGCTGCTGCTTCCTCCCCTGAGGCGAAAAATCCCCAACTGCTGGAACGTGTATGCTACCCAAGCGCCACAGGTCCTGGAGGGGAACAATAGGGCACCGAACACGCGGGCGACCAAGGTTGCTGCACCAAGCCCGGGTACAGGGCTGACGGCGCGGGCGCCGCTTGTGGTGCCAGCAGGGCCGATTGCGCAATCCCAGGCATCGACGCCGCGGTGGCAGCCGCCATGACCCTCCCCGCCCCTCCCACGGACAACAACGGCAGAGCCGCGGGGAGGGCAGATCCCACTGCGGTAACCAAAGTAGGGGCAAAAGACGGGAGGCACCCCGAACCTCCTGCCGGTGAGGGGTGGATACATTTCCGGGGGCAGGGGTAGAAACCCTTCGTCTTTCCCCGAGAGGGTATCGGGAGCTGGATGACCGAACTTCCCACGCTACTGGGGGTCCCGCCACCATCAGAGAACTCATCATCCCCATCCGAGCTAGGAAAGCCCCCAGTCTCAGATTCATCCGATCCTGGGTTGACTTTTCCGTCTCTGCCTTTTGTCCATTTTTGCATTACTTCGTGTAAAGTCCCCCAGGTACGTATCAAATCGGCTACCTCCGCGTCGCTAGCTGAAAATGTATGGATTAATGCATCCCCCAGTCCTCTCCAGACGTCTGGGTTCAAAACATTATCAAAGTCTGTAAAATATCCATGTCCGATAGACCAGGTAGATAACGCAGTGAGCTCCCCATCGCTTATATTAGCTCCTGCGATCTGTATCACAGACTTGAAGGCAGAAAATACCGTGCTTTCTTTTGAGGATTTATGCTCCATGTCTCCGTCTAGTTCCGTGCGGCCCTGGGGGGGAGGGGCCAGTCGCGGTCTCGCACGTACCTTCATAGAGGCTGCGGTTGCAGTACACATCGGGTGGTCACCAGATGTCACTGCTGTCCGCAGGGACGGCGAGAAAAACAACACAGAATCCAAGTCCAGGATAAATGGGATTGTTTAATTAATTACAGACTTGTTTATATAGCTTTGTTCGCAAGAGTGGTATAACATCATTGGGTGCTTGACCATCTACCTCCCAGAGTGATTGGCTGAATGCTATGACACAGATTTCAAAATATTTTTCCCACTGTGGAAAGCAAGACTGTGCATAACAAGTTTGCACCTGTGAGATAAATTCTTGGTTTACAAAAACTTCTACACTGTTTTCAGCTAGCTTGCGTGAGAGGCTTTTACAAGTGGCTGTAAAAATGGGAAAAATTCTCTTCCAGCTTTTTTAGCATCTGTTGGGGTCCCTCCCCTGCCATGTAGCCCTGGGAGAGGGGCCCTGAGGGCACAGACACGGGGCTTCCCTGCCCCTGCTCAGCCTCGTTCCCATTGGTTGGTTTGTGTTCCCTGCGCGGGCAGAAGGACCCTTGGTCCCGTGACTGGAACAGTTCCTCCGCTGAGCCCCGGCCATGCGGCTGGAGAAATAAACACCTCTGAAACATCTAGCAAGAATTTGTCTGTCCATATATATTTCCTTTCCACGGGACTCCTGGTTTGATATATGCGTGTTGCAGTATCCCCACTGCAACAAATGGTGGAGAATTGAGAGCAGAACGATCCCCGATCCCTAAGCGACTGATTTGTGTGAGTAAACCCTGGAAACTTTGGATTCCTCTTCTTGGTTTTGCTTTGCTATTCCATATCTAAACTATGGAGGAACCGTGGGAAGACTCTTGGCTCTCAGAGCCGCATATGGACATTTATCTTAAACTTAAAATGATTCTTGAACAACAATTTGTAAATTTTAGCTTGATTCAAGCTCAAAAAGAACTGAAACACTTCCTGGCATGGTTGTTTAAGAACTTTTTCTATGTTTCTTGGGATTTAATTCTTACGAAGGGCTTCTGGAAAACCGTTTGGACACAGTTAATACTGGAGTCAAAATATATGCCGATGGAAGAATATTTTCGTGAATATTATTTAGTTACCGAGACTGTTGAGCAATGTCAGCTGTGTCCTGGCGAAGGGAAGCCTGGCGCAGGGACCGTGCGGCCCAGGCCACGTGCACCGAGCGCTCTGCGAGCCGCAGTGTCGGTGGCGGAGCGAGGAGCGGCGGGACCCGGCGGTGCCCGCCCGGTCCTGTGCAGTGAGTGGTGGAGCGAGCCCCGTGAACGCCGGACCGAGAGGGGCGGCGCGCCGGCGGCGGCTGGCGGCAGCGGCGGTGGAGCGGAGCCACGCCCAGCCGAGATGCGCGCTGGAGCAGGGCACGGGGGGGTCATCGCTCGGGGGCCCGGCCGAGACGTGGGTGCAGCGCCAGGCAGCAGCAGCGAAACTGCGACCAGAGGAGGCAACGCACGGAGAACTGAGCGGCGCGGCCCGGCCCGGCCCGCGCAGCCCCGAACGCGACCGCGGGAAGAGCGCGCAGGCACCAGCAGCCCCGACAATTCCAACACGGGAGCGACCGAAGGAGAGAGCAAAGACGCAGCGAGACAGAAAACAGCAGCCACTCGGAAAACGGAAAAGATCATAGTAACTAAGACCTTAGGGATAGTAAAATGGTATAATGTTAAGCAAAATTATGGTTTTATAACAAGGTGTGACAACCAGCAAGACATATTCGTGCATAGAACTGCTATTAAAAAGAATAACCCTGAAAAATGCATCCCAAGCTTGGGAGATGGAGAGGTGGTGCAATTCAAAATTATACGAGGTAGAAAAGGGTTACAAGCATCGCAGGTCACTGGGCCTGATGGTGTTCCTGTAAAAGGCAGTATATATGCAAAAAATCGTAGTCACGTTAGACAATATCTCCATTGTAAGCCCCCCCTACAGTTTCCCTTTCCTAATCCCACCTTTCCCTTTTACCCTATGTCCTATTACCCCCAGTGTATTCCCAATCCGTTTTTTCATCCATGGTTTCCCTCACAAAACCATGCTTTTGCCAATTGTTTCCCCAAAAATCCCTTTCCAATGCCGAGTGGGGGATGAAAAGGGGGAGGGAAGAAGTTAAACCCTCTCCTGCCTCAGTTTCCCCACAAAGCATGCTCAGAGTTCTGTCTCCCTTCTGTCAGCCCTAAGATGTTCCACAGAATCTGTTTGGACATTTAAAGACTCAGGAGGGTGGCTTGTTTTGTCTTAAAACTGTTCTTGTTATGTTTATCCAGTTGTTTTCATTCTCCTTTTATTAAAATAAAACGGGTGAGGTGTTGGGGTCCCTCCCCTGCCATGTAGCCCTGGGAGAGGGGCCCTGAGGGCACAGACACGGGGCTTCCCTGCCCCTGCTCAGCCTCGTTCCCATTGGTTGGTTTGTGTTCCCTGCGCGGGCAGAAGGACCCTTGGTCCCGTGACTGGAACAGTTCCTCCGCTGAGCCCCGGCCATGCGGCTGGAGAAATAAACACCTCTGAAACATCTAGCAAGAATTTGTCTGTCCATATATATTTCCTTTCCACGGGACTCCTGGTTTGATATATGCGTGTTGCAGTATCCCCACTGCAACAAGCATCTACAACAATAGATCGGGTATAACATTATAGGTCTTACTAATTAGCATATCTATCAAAGATTCCCCAATGAGAGGCTCGAGTGAGCCCCCCTCCCCGAGGAATCTTCGCCCTGGATGGTCCTATCTCAGTTTACAAAATGTGTTCTGGAGAGGACCTTGGTGTCTGGGGCTTCTAAGATGTTTAGTCTCCTAACTTAACAAAATAAGAATGTAGGCTAAAAAACACTAAGAATACAAAAAGCTATAAAAGGTATATTAAAAGGGTATAAAAGAAAAGGCAAAAAATCTTCATGGCATCATTTCCCCCCTTTTTATAGACTAACAAAACTCTACCTTGTCTAGTCTCTACTTTACCCACAGAACCAGTTCACACAACCAGCTGCTCCACAGGCTATTACATAGATAATAACTACAATTACAGCTATTATAAATGCTTCTTTTACCCAGGCCCAATTTGGTAACCATGAAGCGAGGGTGTCAAAAATAGGATCAAATTTTAAGGTGTTATTTCTGGAAGCTACTTCATGTAGAATATGAGTTCCCTTCCAAATTTCATCCAAATAGTTCTTCATTCTCCCACTTTGGTCCACATAAGAACAACAAGTGGTATTGACAATAGCACATACACCTCCTTGTGCAGCAAGTATGAAATTGAGAGCTATCCTGTTTTGCATAACTGCACGGGACAGACTGTCAACTTCCTCCTGTAAGGCTGAAATTGTATCTGCAGTATGCTGCTCAATACGTTCAATGACAGCTGAGATGTTTACAATTGCTCTCTCCAGTTCAACCACTTCATAAGAGGGTACGAGGGCTCTGATTA
Source organism: Corvus moneduloides (assembly GCF_009650955.1). Classification (NCBI taxonomy): domain Eukaryota; kingdom Metazoa; phylum Chordata; class Aves; order Passeriformes; family Corvidae; genus Corvus; species Corvus moneduloides. Next base: position 8,984,231 of record NC_045510.1, on the reverse strand, counting down.
TGCTATGAAAAAGTGTGGGACGTTCAATGAGGGGATTAAGAGATCTTTTTCTCCTCTCATTTGGTTTTTCAAGATGGTCAAATATTGTTATATTTGAGACCACAGCCCCAATGGCACAAGCCTGGTCTTTGTTCATGGGCATAACTTTCCAGGCCTTATCACCACATATCCAATACAACCCTGTCCCAAATGGCTGAGCCAGTCTCCACCCTGTCAATTTCATCTTTGCTGCAATTCTTGGGTCTATTATTTCCCTGAAATGGGTCTTAGGAAAATATGAAGGAAGAATGGCCTTTCCTGTGGCGTTTACAATCGCACAAGGAACTTTATAGTTTGCATGCTCTACCAGGCCGCTCAGGGGTATGGGGGGCAGAAGGGTGCTATTAATTGGTTCCCACGTTTCAGTACAGTTCTCTTCCATTAAAATGCCAATCAATGGCCAGTGACCCTTCCCATCCAGGTGTGGTAACTGGGTACAGATCCAGCAACCGCTCTTATTAAGAACCTTGGACACATTTCGGACTACAGTCCTATGCAAATCATGGGGCGAACCCTGAACCATGGTTACCAGTTGGGCAAACAGAAAACATGTAAAAAACAGTTTAAACTGCATCCTTCTGATTTGTATCAGTCCCTGTCTTCTTGGTGGTTTTGGGAGCAGAAGCTTTCTTCACCCCGGAGTAGTGAATCCACAGTCTCTTGCCAGCAACCTTGACCGCAGTGAGAGTGGTCAGCAAAACTTGGAACGGTCCCTTCCACTTGGCTTGCAAGGGGTCACTGTCCCACCACTTGATGTAGGTAGACTCAATCTCCAGGCTGGAAGGGATGAGCAGGTGTGTCCAATCCTATTGGTTTGGATAACACAACACATCTCTGGAGCTTCTGCAAAGTGGAACTCAGAGCCATTAAATACTTTTGCAAATCATTTTTACCTCTCATATGAATTTCCCCTGGGATGTGTGGAACCTGGTATGGCCTGCCATATAATATTTCGTAGGGACTGTTACAATCCTGTTTAAACCCAGAAAAGCAAAGAAAGCTAAGTCTCTGTGCATAAACTGGAAAGAAGGTTCTATGGGGAATTATAAGAGAGAATTGGATTGTGAGCTGTAAAATTTGCCTGCAGAGGCACATAGCAGCACAAAAGAGCACATGGTGGCACAGAGAGGCTTGTCTCTACTGGACCCTGGGGTGACGAGGTGTCACACAGCAGACCTCTATATGGAGAGGAGCCTGCCGGGAGCCGACGGACGGGTGAACAGCGAGTGATCACCCCATAAAAGGACATTGAGAAAGTGTGTTGCTGATGTGGCAACATGGGATCGGTCACATAGTGAAGATTACCATATAAGGAAATACTGTGCTTTAGAAAAGTGTATAAAACCAACTCATTCTTTTGAATAAACGATTCAGATTCCCTGCCAGTCTGGGTCCGTGATTCAATCGCCGACAAATGGTGTCCCTGTGTGAGGAATTTATTATACGCCTAACTGTGCGTCCATCGGTGAGCCCCGTGGGACTTGAAACGCTGTTGAAAGAAGCAGGAAGGCTGGCCAGTGATTAATCCCTACAAGTTGTAGGCGAGCTACAGGGAACGATGGGGGATGGTATATCTCAGGAACAGAATGTCCCAGAGACGTTAAAACGGATTTTAAAGAAACATGGCAGGAAAGTTGAGTCTAGATATTTGAACAGACTCTTGTTCTGGGCAACAAACTGTGGCTCAACTTTAGATAGCACCAATATTTTTGATCCTTGGAGATGGGACGCTTTAGAAGCATTGTGGAACCGAGCTACACGCGGTGACGCAGCACTGACAAAGCTTTTGTGTCTGTGGAAGACAGTGTGCAAGGCGCTCATAGGGCATGTGGCACCCAGAGACCGGACAAAGAAAGATGCTTGTGCCACCGAGGCAGCTGTGCCGAGCCCTTCTGTGCCCCCAGCGAGCGACTGTAAGTCTGTCTGGGCTGTGAGAGAAGAAGCAGAAGATGGTCCCTTGTCCCCCAACCCGTTTGACCCTGGAGGGAAGCCAGACAGTACCATAGAAAAGCATGCACCACCCCGTGCCATGTGGCATCAGCTGGAGCCGGGGGGTCTCGTCCTGGTAGCATGTTCCCTCTCCGTTTGCCTTCTGCAAGAGTGCAGCAGCGGCAGATGCGGCGGGGGGGAAAGCGAGTGCGCGGCGCCGAGGAGCACATGGCAGAGCCGGAAAGCAGCGGTTAGCACATGGCAAAGCTGCGCGGCGCCAGCAAGCACATAGTGGCAAGCACATGGCGGCGAGCACATGGCAAAGCTGCGCAGCGCCAGCAAGCATATAGCTGTGAGCACACGGCAGCAAGCACATGGAAAAGCCGCACTGTGGCAGCGCCTGGCGGCAGCCCCCAAGCTGAAGACAGGCGGGATCAGTGCCACTCAGAGCTGGCGGGACCCACGCGAGCCGGCAGGACCCGCATGGCTGCCCGACCCACTACAGCCAAACTCCCATTCTTTGCAGACCCTCAGGAGCAGATACTGTGCTGGAAAAAGGACTAAGTGGACCGATGGCCCCTTCCTTAGGGGTGGGGAGGCTGCAGCATTCAGCATTTTACACCAGCTTGTGCAAGCTAAGCATATCCTTCCTGCAGCTGGTCCATAGAACTCTTCTGTTTTCATTATTTAAAATATTGCCACAATCCTAGACCCTATCTCAAAGATTGCTTTTTTTACCACACCACCTTGTGACCCCCCTGCATTGTTCTGATTGCTTTTTGTGATGAATAATAATTATAATTTGTAAGCTATCTTTTTAAGCAGGAATTAAGCTTGTTACCTTTTGAAACCTTTTGAAAACACTTTAAGAGTTAATGTTGTTATAATTGTTATGTCCAAAGCCTAGATTTATATACATTCTGTAAAATAGTAAAGTATTTAAGCAGTTGATGATACTACCTTGCTTATTTTTGCTCAGTGAGTGCTTGTTGTTCTGTTAGATGTATTATTTTACTGTTCATAGTAAGAAAACTGCATGTTATGTTACATATTTTCTTGAATTTGATAAGTTAAAAGAGGTTAGTGTTACATATTATTAGAACAGAAAAGGGGGGGGGGTACAGGGATGGGGTGTGCCCCCATCAAAAGACTGTAAAGAAGTTTATATGTTCTTAATTTTTCAATCGTATTCAGAATGATCACAGCATATTAATAAAGTTTTTAAGCAATTTTGTAAGTATTTTAGAAAAACCCTCTCAGTCAAAGCTTAAGGCTTTGGCCAAGCCCTAGCTCTGGCTGACTGGGGATTGTACCATCAGACCCAGGTGTTTCTGCTCTAAAAGTGTAATCAAGTCATTTTGACGTGCTAATTTGATTTTATAAAAGCTGGACCCTCTTTCAAAGTAAACTTGAAAGTCTTGTCTAGGAAATGTAGGTACAAAAATGCTGTTAGTGAGGATCTTCTTGTTATTTTTCTAAGTCCGTGAGAGACTTTTCTCTCTCACAGAAGAGGTAGCAGGGAATGTAAACAACCAGGCCACCTGCAACCTTGGAAAGTCTTGTTTATGGTATAGTAGAAAATATTTTGATAATGGATGTTTTAGGATTTTGGCCAATCACCCCCAAGGGGTGGCTGGTCCTTTGTCCAATTAGACTATGAAGAAAAAAGTCTATAAAAGAGTTTGTAAAATAATTAAATAAATCAATCTTGCTGCACAATTCCTGCCTGCTGGATCTTCTTCTCCTCCTCCTCCCTATAGCTGCGGGACACGGTGATATACCCTAGGGCCCAGGCCTGTGGTAATAAGGAAAGACTCTCTAAGTCTTCACTGTGAAACAGAACCTTCCAGCAGTTGCAGACTCTGAGTGATGGTAAAAGTTTTAGACAACTTTATGTTGTTTCTCAAAGTTCTACATGTTCAATCACTGCCATAATTATTATTTGTATAAAACAAAAAAAGGGGGAATTATGAGGAATTATAAGAGAATTGGGTTGTGAGCTGTAAAACTTGCCTGCAGAGGCACATAGCAGCACAAAAGAGCACATGGCGGCACAGAGAGGCTTGTCTCTACTGGACCCTGGGGAGAGGAGGTATCACACGGCAGACCTCTATACAGAGAGGAGCCTGCCAGGAGCTGATGGATGGGTGAACAGCGAGTGATCATCCCATAAAAGGACATTGAGAAAGTGTGTTGCTGATGTGGCAACACGGGATAGGTCACATAGTGAAGATTACCATATAAGGAAATACTGTGCCTTAGAAAAGTGTATAAAACCAACTCATTCTTTTGAATAAACGATTCAGATTCCCTGCCAGTCTGGGTCCATGATTCAATCGCCGACAGGTTAAAAATATTCCCAGAAATGAGATTAAAACCAAATGAGGTTAGATGTTGATGCCAAAAAATTGTTATATTTTATTTAATAGTAGAGAGGCAAAGAGAAGGAAAGATAAAAGAAAGAAAGAAATAGAAAACGAAGTGTGCTTGGGGGGTGGGGGAACAGGGAGAGGTGACAGGGGTTAGGTGGAAGCATATCACCCATCTGAGGGTCCCAACGACGTCTCGTTGCTCCCCTCCATCTGGTCTGCTGGTGGCGAGGGTCCCCCATCGCCGCCGTGGACACGCTGCCACACGCTGCGCCATACACCGCCACATGCCGAAGAGTACAGAATCCCATGGATTAATATACGCTTTGGGCCAGGTGGGAACGCCCACGTCTCCCTTGCAGGGGCTGACACACTGTCCCTTGCAACACTGAGAGTCTGTAGTCTGTTGCATCATCTCTGGTGCTCTGGTGCAGGGTTTGGGGACCCCTTTGAGGGAGGCCCCTTTTATGGGCCATGTCACCCCGTCTTGCTGTGGATAAGCTTCCCCCTCCCCCCCCCCCGCCCCCATGAGAACCCCTCAGTTGGTCTCCTCTGCACAGTGGAGGATGGGCAGTCACTGCACCTCTGACCACAGGCTTTTCCAAGGTACCCAAAGCCTCTCCTCCCCCCATCCTTTGGTGTGAGGGTCTGTGCAAGCCTGACAGCTGATAGCCCTGGGGCTGTGGTCTTCACCTTGGAGGTGTTAAGCCTGTGCTTTGTGAATGACCCCAGCCCTGAGTTGTTAGTTTATCTTATCTTCATCAGTGAGCCGTGTAAGGCCTCAGTCAGGGCCCCATTCCAGGTTCGGTAGTCTTCTCTGCAGCTTTTCTAATACAGTTTTAAAAGTCCTTCATGAAAATGTTTAAGTCATAAATTATAATATTTCAGTCTCTGACAGGGACTTATATTGTCCCTTCACCTTGGCTGTATGCAGACTCTCAGCAAGGCTATAGGCAGGGCTTGAACCCATGTCATGGATGTTTCTTGACAAATCTTGCAAATCTGGGTTTTGAGGGTCCCATTCATGTATTCAACTTTACCACTTGCCTGGGGCCTGTATGGTGTGTGCAGGTCCCAGGTAAGTCCTAGAATCCTGCTAAGTTCCCCAACCACCATCGCAACAAAATATGGTCCCCTATCTGATGACATTCCCAAAGGAACTCCAAACCTTGGTATTATATGATTGAGCAAAGCTTTCACTACTTCTTTTGCTGTGTTGGTGCGACAGGGAAACGCCTCAGGCCATCCACTGAAGGTGTCAACCAGTACCAGTATATACCTGCATCCCTTTTTGCGTGGCATCTCAGCAAAATCTATTTGCCAATAATCTCCCAGGAGATTTCCTGTTTTTGTCACTCCTTACACAACTCTCTTGCTCGTGTCAGGGTTGTTTTTACAGCAGGTTTCACAGTTGCTTGTTACAGATTGTACAATATCAGTCATCCGTCTCCCTATCACTACTTTCCTCAGATGTTTTAAAAGATTTTCTGTTCTCCAATGGGTACTTTCATGCTCTCGCTGGGCTATTTCCCAGAGGAGCAGGGGTGGAACTACAACTTGTCTTACCGGGGTAACAGCCCACCCATCTTCTTTGATTTCAGCCTTAAGGAACTTAATTTGTGATCCCTCTGATCGTATTTTGGGGTAAATGATGACAAATCTATCTCTTTCTGTGGTACCACTGCAAAAATGCCTTTTTCTGCAATTCTCCTGGCTGTTTCGTCAGCAAAACAATTTCCCAGTTCGGGGCTGTTTTCCCCTTTTGATGACCCTTGCAATGCATGATAGCCACTTCCATAGGCTTCCAAATGCTCTGTAAAAGTGCAAGAATTTGTTTAGCATGCTTAACCTCATTACCTTGAGCAGTCAGCAGGCCACGTTCCTTCCAAATAGCTCCGTGGGCATGAACAACACTGAAGGCATATTTGGAATTGGTCCATACTTTCACCTTCTTCCCCTCACTCAGTTCTAGAGCTCTCATTAGTGCAATGAGTTCAGCTTTCTGTGATGATACATCTGGAGGCAAGGCTTTTGCCTCAATGATTTTATCTGAGGTGGTTATGGCGTAACCGGTCATCCTCCTACCGTTTCTCATGAATCTGTTCCCATCAGTGTACAATTCCCAGTCTGGATCTTTCAAAGGAACATCTTTCAGGTCTGGTCTGCTGGAATAAGTTTCCTCTATTGTCTGCAAACAATCATGCTCAGGCACACTGTCAAGTAACATGGATGATAAAAACATCGCAGGGTTTACCACAGAAGTTGTCTTTAGAGTAACATCATCCTGTTCTAACAACACAGATTGATATTTGAGCATTCTGCTAGGGGATAGCCAGTGTCCCCCCTTTTGCTCCAGCACATTTATCACTGCATGGGGTACATACACGACAATGTGCTGCCCAAGGGTGAATTTACAGGCCCCCTGTATTAGAAGGACTGCTGCTGCCACAGCTTTCAAGCATCCTGGCCAACTCTGGGCTACATTGTCTAGTTGTTTTGAGAAATAGGCCACAGCTCTTCGCTGGTCTCCAAGATGCTGTGCCAGTACCCCCAGAGCAACATTCAGTCGCTCATGTGTAAAGAGTTCAAAAGGTTTAGTCAAGTCCGGCAGCCCCAGAGCTGGGGCTGACATCAAGGAATGTTTCAGCTGTTTAAATGCAGCCCTGGCATTCTCTGTCCACATGATTGTCCCCTTTTCGGATGCTTTTAGGACCTCATACAGAGGTCTTACCAATAATCCATAGTTTGATATCCATAGGTGACACAGAATGTCATAGGTTAGCAAGCATAGTCCCGGAAGGGACGTCCTTGCTAAGGGGTGCTTACAGTTTCCTCTGGGAACTGATAGAACCTATCAGCTGGCCAGTTTGAATATGGACAATTCTCTAAGCCACTTAAAGTTGTGATCACCTCTGTGATCCACATTTAAGAATAGGCAAACTCCCCCTCCAAGCTCTCTCTCCTTTCCGGCGCTGGGACAGGTGGCTGCAGGCCCCGAGTGGGGGCCAGCGGGCGCGGCCAGGCCCGGCTTGGGCCAGGCCGGGCCGGGCCACAGCCATCCTGAAGCCATGGACCTGTTCCAGCCATGGAACCCCCCCCCCCTCCACTGCCTTGCCGTGGGCAGCCGGAGCGGCTCGGCTCTCCCCCCTCTCCACTGCGATAAGAAACATTCAACATTCCAGCTGTAAAGCTGCAAGGCCGAGGTGAGAGTAACCCTTTTATTGCTGTGAAGAGCTGAAAACCTGAGGGAAGAGAGAGAGGAGATGCTTAAAGCTGAAATTCTGTTGTGAAGCTATGATATATCAGAGTATCCTGTTGTAATTTCATGAAGATATGGGGGGTGGAGTGTTCAACTTGTAAGCAAAAGCACCTGCGCTGAGATAGGCAGATGCTGACGCAGCTGTAATTTCATGAGAAGTTTGGACAGGGAGAGATGAACCAGATGAGGACTTTTGCTCCAAACGGGAAAGGAGAAAACCTCAGTCCCTAGAGATGCTCCCAGAGATAGTCCTAAAGATGAAGATGATGAAGACCCTTTGCTCCCAGGGAAGGAGAAGGGCCTCTGTTTTTGTTTCTGAACGGCTCAACCTTAAAATTGTACCCCAAAAAACTTCAAGAGTGGACCCTCGAAAGCAGTTGCGGGAAAAGCTGCAAGTCGGGGGAAAGGACTCACACGCAGGCAGAGAGACTCCTCTTCCTAAATGGACTGAACAATATTTGGAAGTGGGCGGCTGTCTCGTTGTGATAATGTTTTCATAGCATGAGCAAGAAGAGACTTCTCTTTCTAAATGGACTGAACAAGGTTATTATGGAAGTGGTAAACAGACTGAACATCTTAAGGGTTGTCTTTTTACATTGTCAGTGGGAGAAGGGAGGAAGGTGGGGGGAAGGAGAGTTCTGAAGGTGGTATAATTTTTTTTCTTCTTTTAGGTCTGTTAATAAACTTCTTTATATTCTTTCAAGTTTGGTGCCTGCTTTGCATTTCTCCTAATTCTTATCTCACAGCAGATAAACAGTAATGAGTATTTTGGACCAAACCACTACACCAACCTACCATCCCCAGGAAGGCCTGCATCTCCCTTACGGTATGGGGCTCTGGAAGTCGACAGATGGCTTCTTTCTGTTCTCTGCTGAGTTGTCAATGTCCATGGAAAATTTCCAGGCCCAGGTATATTACTGTGTCCCACAGCCATAGGGAGGAGAGGAGAGAAGATTCAGCAGGCAGAAATTGTTCAGCAATATTGATTTATTTAATTGTTTTACAAACTCTTTTATAGACTTTTTTCTTCGTAGTCTAATTGGACAAAGGATCAGCCCCCCCCCCCCCGAGTTGATTGGCTAGAAATCCGAAACATCCATTGTCAAAATATTTTTCTACTGTACCATAAACAAAGCTCTGCAAAGTCTCAGGTGTTCATAGTTTATAGAACTCTACTACTATCTTCCGTGAGAGAGAAAAGTATCCCACGGCTTAGAAAGAAGCAGGAAATTTCCTTGCTAACAGCATTTTTGTATCCACACAGGTAAACTACTGTTTCCCTGGCAACCTGTGCCTTCTCTTTCGCGACCCGATATCCACTTTGGCCTAAAAAGTTCAATAGACTTACAGTGAGCTGGATGCAGTCATCTCACATCTTGGCTGCTATCAAGATGTCATCAACATATTGGAGAACGGCTCCTCCTGGTTCTTGTTTCCTCCAGTCCTCCAGCTCCTTTGCCAGCTGGTTTCCAAATGTGGTCGGACTGTTTCTGAATCCTTGTGGTAAAACTGTCCAGGTGAGCTGGGTCTTCCTTCCTGTTTCTGGATTCTCCCACTCAAAAGCAAAGAGTTCCTGGCTATTCTTATGCACAGGAATGCAGAAAAAGGCATCCTTGAGATCTAAAACAGTGAACCATCCTAGTAGCAACTGCCCCCACCAGGTGCCGGCAGAGGGGGGGAAGCTGAGCTGGATCTTTCTGAGTCCCAGAGGATTTTCAGAAGCCTTGTTGTCCCATCTGGGGTGCCAAAGAACTGATGCCTTAAGAGGCCTCCTAGAAACAGATACTAGACAGGAGTAAAGGAATAAAAGTAGGTATTTATTTGAAAGGCCTTCAAAGGTACCCCTTAGGGAGCCACAGGCTATTGCCAAGATGGACCCCAATATGGACGACAGGTCACAAGTTCTTCAAACTTTTACAAGTTTGGTTCACTTGCATATCTGACACTTTACCGTGCATAAATTTTCCAATTAAAGCTTCAGTTTAATGATATAGTTTCCCCTCTGCTTGCTCCCCTTAGAGGTTCTTTGGTTTATACTTTTTGGACCTAGGATGGTCTGGGTGTCCTTGAAGAGCAGGCCTGGAGAGGCTTTGTTATGTCTACCTAGCACGAGAGAGCAGAAATTAACAGGCTACAAGAAACTTCAGAGTTACACACTAAGCAGTACAGAATTTGAAAAATATAAAAGTTAAAACCTCAGGCATCACTGCCTTATCAGATGGACCTTTCATAGCTGCAAATGCAGCTGCCATATTTTCGTCGGCTATGTCAAAAAGTCCTTCCTTCAACGCCTCCTGTCTAAGGTTAGCCCAATGATCATGGGGATTTGGAGGAAACAAATCGGGCTCCTGAGTAGGGTAAATAGGTTGAGGATCATCTTCCGAATCTACCAACAACTCATGAGGGGGTTTAAGAGTGACCTTTGTAGCAGGCGGGTTAGAGGGATCGGGTCACGCGGGAGCGGAGGGTACAGGGGCAGTTGGAGAAAGCGCAGTGTCAGCCGCCATCCCCTCCTTCAAAGGGGATCTGCTTTCAGAAGTGGTTTTCTCTTTGTTAGTCTTTTCTCGCGCTTTAATAGCCTCCATTATTGCCCTCCAGGCAGGCAGCGTTTGAGCAGCCGCCTCATCTCCTCTTGTAGCGTGATCCCATAATATATCTCCCACCTCGTCCCACACCTCCGATGAACAGGCAGCGCTTGGGTTTAGCACTGGCACTTTGGAAGCCACCCAATGCAGCATAATTTTAAGGGATTGGGGAGGCACAGACTTTCCATGTTTTTCAAGTAAACTAGACATGTTTGAAAACATGGCTGTCTGATGAGGACTGTCCAGCCCCCATGTCCCCCGTGGCTCACCTACAACTGCAGAGATTGATCGCTGGCCAGCTTTCCTGCTTCTTTCAGCAGCACTTCAAGTTCCACAGGGCTCACCAACGGACGTGCAGTTAGGCGTATAATAAGCTCCTCACACGGAGAACCATTTGTCAGTGATTGAACACGGACTTCGCCGGGTGCATGCAAAGCCAAATTTTATTGTACAAGGCACATCTTTATATACTGTTACAAACCAACAGTTCAGCAGCTACAAACTTCAGCTTCTAGGGTTACATGTTTTACATCTCCAACAACTACGGATTACAATCTCCTCGCCCAATCTCCCATTAACTATCCTACTCTTTGTCTCGCCTCTTGCTCTTTGTCTCTCCTCTTGCTCTTTGTCTCACCCCCTGCCAGACGTGGCCCGCCCGTGTCTCCCAAGGCCCCATGCCAACCATTCTCCTTGCCGACACTCTGAATCCCCATAAATCCTCACTGTTTCTCTTTTCTTTCCCTATCACAGTCTCCCACTGCTATTTGCCTTAACCATATTCCTCCACACTTCCCTTCAACCAATCCTTTCTCAAACCAACACCATCCATCCCCTGTTGCTGAGACCCTTTCTCGGCTCCTCTTATTGCCCCCTCTGGGTGTGGATTTCGGAGACCCCTTCTTGACTCCCCTTACTGCTGAGACCCCTTCTCAACTCCCCTTATTGCCCTCTCTGGGCATGGATTGCCTAGACTCTTTCTTGACTTTTCCTTACTGCCCCCTCTGGGAGTCCATGTCCTTAACTACCTCTGGGAGAATGTGCAAACCATCTCATCATTCTCCCAAGGGACCCTTCAGAGATATTTCAGGATCCTCATCCCTAGAGTCGAGACCCTTTCTCAACTTTTCTTTACTGCCCCCTCTGGTCATCCTGCCACCTTTAACTCCCCAAAGTTCCCATTGTACTCACTGGTGAGATTTCCAGTGGTCCTTTCCTGTGGACTCTTCACGGACCCCCCTGGTCCACTTCTATGGAGAGGCAGTTGGGAAGCCGAGTGGAAAGTACCGCAGGTGTGGATATCTTGACCTTAGTGGGCCAGAAGCCATGGGAGCGGCAGACAGGTATTTGAAGGATTGAGTAGAAGGAACGTTATGTATTACATTGTGCTTTTCATCAGAGAAATCATGCAAGATGGTAGTTAATTAATGTTGCTAGGAAACATGAATGTTGCAGCTTTTTGCTAAGGTAGTGGAAAGTTTTGTTTGAAGGCTGTAAGAGTATATAAGCCATGCTGTAGAAACAATAAACGGCTTTTGCTTGCATCAAGCTGCGTCCCGTCTCTCAATCGCTGACACACCTCTCATCTGTCTCCTGGAGTCTCAGAAACCCAATCAATCACCCGGTGCTGGCCAGTGTCGAAAGGAGCTGGTCACCCATAAACTGAGTGAGGCGCGCCTTCAGCTCCTCTTGCCGTGTGGTGGCCCCAGATGGTGGAAGGATCCCGGATGTACCCTCGTGTGGAAAAAGCCATGCTGTGAAAACCCAGTGTCCATAAAGGAGACGGAGGAGTCCTGCAACTTTATTAGAATAAAGGGAGAGAGAGTCCATTGGGGCATACGCCTGTGGGGTTTTCTCTCTCGAGGTTTTGGAGGACACAGCCTCCTTTTAAACTCCTGACCGCATGTTGCCCTCTTCCTTTCCCCATTGACTGAGGTACTAGGAAGGTACAGCCTTCCCGAACTGCCTACCACATATTGTCCTCCCTTAAACATGTAATTTTCCCCCAAGGTTTAGAAACTCAGGTTTGTGAGGACCCATTTGTCTATTTCAGGAGTCAAACTGTCTGGGTTCTGTAACAAACCTGCTGGCTTGAAGTTGGTAGAGACATTAAGACCCATTTCAAAGACGTTAACACCCATACCCTCACGAATGGAATTGTTTGCAAAGACATTAGCACACATCTTTCCTATCAAGGGCAATGCCTCTGCCACATCCTTGTGACCAGCCCAGGCCCGGCAGTCCTGGGGACCTCCTTGTACCCTGTGGTTTATCCTTCAGCAGCTGTAGAAACTCTGACATCACCTTTGCCTTTGCCTTTTCCTTCTCTCTTCTTACATACACTTGCTCTGTCTTTCTAACCAATTCATCCAGGGGCTTTTTTTCCTCCAGCCCTCCCCCACTACTGTCTGTGGGTGCTCATTCATCCACAGCTCAAAATCCCTCATTTCTCCAGTGACCCAAACAAAATCCTTAAAAGAAAATTCTAATCCTTCCATGTACAATCCGCATTTCCCAGATATTCCTTCCTTCTCCTCCTTGTGCTTGTGCTCCTCACCATACACCGTATACCAGAGCCGATGCCCATCCTGCCTCAGTATCCAAACGTGGTTTCCCCCCCAGCACACCTGGCAGGCACAGCCAGCAGCACCACAGGTGGCCGGGGCATCCCACAGCCTCATGGGGGCCAGGGGGCCACTGCCACCCCTGCATGGGGGGTGGCGGGATCAGGTACCGCCCGACGCTGAGCCTGTGGCTGCCCCACAGCCCTAGCCTGGCCTCGTGCCTCCCCACAGGCTCCCAGTTCCCTGTCCTGCACTTCCCTGCCCAGTCCTGCCACTTGCCATCATAGAGAAATACCTTTAATTCCTAATTTCCTTGTTTTCCCTGTCCTGGAAGCTGGGGATACAAAGAACCTGCAGCCAGCCCTGGATCAGCTGGCAAATTTTGATGATGCCTCCTGGTGCTACCATATTCCTTCACACTCCCCTTCAACCAATCCTTTCCCAACATACCAACACCTTCTGTCCCCTGTTGCCAAGATCCCTTCTCCACTCCCCTTATTGCCCCCCCGGGCATGGATTGTTTAGACTCATTCTCGACTCCCCTTATTGTCTCTGGGAAAATGTACGAACTACCTCAATATTCTCCTAAGGGATTCTTCAGAGATATTTCAGGATCATCATTCCTTTTACCAGAACCCCTTCCCGTCCTTACCTTTGCTACCCTCCATGGGTGCCCTGGTTTACCTGTGCTACCCTCCATGGGTGCCCTCTCAGGCTTATTCCCCAAAGATCCCATTGTACTCAGCAGTGAGATTTTCAGTCGTCCTTCCTTGCGGACTCTTCATGGACCCCCCTGGTCTGTTACCCATCTGTCTCCTGGACAGTCTCAGGAACCCAATCAATCGCCCGGTGCTGGCCACCACCAAAGGGAGCTGATCACTAAAAAAAATAAGTGAGGCATGCTTTCAGCTGTACTCTTAACTCGTTGCCTGCTGCCCCCAGACAATGGAAGTATCCCGGACAAGATCCCCCATTTGTCTGGAAAAAATCCACGATGCCAGAGGTTTATGTCCAAAAAGGAGACAGAGAAGTCCTGCAACTTTATTCAAATAAAGGGAGAGGCCATGGTGCATTTCCCATGGGCTCTCTCAAGTTGTTGGAGACTGATGCCCAAAACTTGGCAAGAAAATAAAACTCTATAGTCGACGCGGCTACAGAGCAGGTATTTGTTTATTCGGCGCTGGGAGTGAGGGGGATCTCTCCTCCACAAAACTCACTCAATATCCTTTAGCCTTCAGTTACATTTTAAAAGTCCTTCCACGCAACGTCACAATTACAACATAGCATTAGCATACTCATATTTGCATAAGGCTGTGTCATGGTTTTATAACAGCGTTGCTTTCGTGCATGCATCAGTTTCTTCTGTGGTGGTCGCCAGTCTTCTGGTGGTCTTTTGATGAAGACTTCTGTAGTCTTCCTGATGTTTGAACTTTTTACCTCTGTCTTCAATGCATGCTCTGTGCTTCTTGTTTTTCAGTCTAACTTGTTTTTAGCTAATTTTGCAGTTTGCAAGTTCCGTTAAAACTTGCTATCTTGCTTTTGCTTGCACATGTTATCTCACTTGCTCTGCTATCTTGCTTGCTCTGCTGGCTTGCTTGCTTTACCTGCACATCTTGTTACAATATTACTTGTGGTTAACCTTTTGTTACATACCACTTAGGTTTCAGGACACAGCCTCCTTTTAATCCTATTTTCCTCACCACATCACCCTGTCTCTTTCCCTATTGGCTGAGGTACATGAGAGGTACAGACCTCCTGATTCACCTAATACGTATCCCCTTCTAATATGCACCCCCTTTTTCTTTGTATTTTTTCTTTTTCTCCAAGTCCAGGGATTTAACACAGCCTTGGATAAGCAACAGTCTGTGTCAATTAGTAGCATTCCTCTGAAATTTATGGTTCGTCACATTGCTTCTTTTGTTGTTATGGTTTAAAAGACAGGTGTCTGCCAAGGAAAGGTGGGAACCTTCCTGGAATGGAAAATATGACCCCTTTCTCTCCAAATTATTATAACTTTGAAATTTCAGGGCTTTGAGGCAAAGATATGGGAAAGGAACAACAGTTATTTACTAGAATATATATAACAAGACAAACAAACAACAACGGCATCATCAACAAACAAAACCAGAAACCAAATAACAGCCTTTTCCCCCCATCAAGCAACTTCCCCCTTGGTGTAGTTATGACCCCAGCTGGCAGAGGGCACTGTTGGCTCCCGGCAAGGCAGGGCAGGTGCAATGATTCCCCCATGGCTGCAGAGGGCGCTGTGGCAAGAGCTCAGCCTCTCCTCATGGCAATGGCAGCTCGTGCGAAGGGGTAGAGGGGACATGGCTCCCCTTGCAAAACTCACAGGGAGCAGCAGGTCTCAGTACCCCTCCGGGTGGTGAGCTGGACTGTAGCAGTAGCCTTGGCACAGCAGGCTGGAACAGCAGAGATGAGCATACTCGAGGTGGCAAACAAAGTGTAGCAACATCCCAGAGAGGTGGCAGGAACAGCAGGGGGCTGGACGAATCCCCGGGAGGAGAGAAGGTGGGGAGGGGTGTTTCGGGTTTTTTTCTCTGGCTCTCACATGTCCCATGTGATGTCTTGGTGATGGCAGCAGCAGCCGGGCTCCTGCAAGCAGCCGTGCCTTGGGGTGATTTTATGATAATACTGTATTTCCCTATCGTCTACTTTATGCCCAGAAATGGGTCCCATAGCTTTAAGATGGGTCCAGGAGATGGGGGAGACAAGCCAGGCGAATTCTTCAGCGTGGTTTGTGTTCAAGGACTCACACACACTCCCCCATGTTCTCACTGCTGCAGAGCCGAGGGACCACCTTCCTGCTTTTGGCTGGCCTGTTGGCTGAGGCAAGAGGTTTTCCCATGCTGACATGCCGAGATCCTCCAGTGGCTTCTTCTTCCTCTTCTGGAACTGTTTGGCCTGTCTGTGATCTGAGAACCAGATCATCGGACCCCGTGGACCAGCAGGGAGGCTGTGGGGATGCCGTGTCCTGGCCTGGGACCTCGGGAAGGGCCTGCTGCAGGAGGAGCTCTGGATCCTCCAGCTTTCTCGAGGAGGTTTGATGTTTTAACAGTTATTCTTTTTTTTACTGTGCCATGTGGGCACTTTGTTAAATTGTTTTTTTCACTTTCCTCCAAGAAATTCCTTTTGTATCGGTGGGGGAGGGAGTGCTGAAACCTGCCTTCTGTGGAGGAGACGTTCCTTCCAGAGCATTTCCCCATAACTTGTCTCAAACCGAGACAAGCCAGGAGGTGCTTCCTCTGGAGAGAGGGAGGGCGTGGGGGTCCCAGGATTCCCCCACAGTAAGGAGAAGCAGTGAAGGATGAAACTCTGCAGTAGCAGTGAATTCTTTCCACAGCAGCAGTCCAACACCAAAACCACAACTGGCTCCCCTCTGATCGCTAAGAGAGAGAAGGGCTGAGCCCAGACCCTGACCCCCAGCCAAGTCTTGGTTAGCCGCCCCCACCTCTTGCAGTATCTCTGCA
Source organism: Corvus moneduloides (assembly GCF_009650955.1). Lineage (NCBI taxonomy): Eukaryota > Metazoa > Chordata > Aves > Passeriformes > Corvidae > Corvus > Corvus moneduloides. The sequence goes on along the minus strand of NC_045510.1, from coordinate 8,967,998 downwards.
CATCCCAAGAGAAACGCCCCCCCAGCCAGAGCTCACTCCCCAGCTAAGAGACTGCAGCAACTGCCCCCCTTCCCCCCTCCTCCCCAGCCTGGCTACATCTTTTGTCTCTTAAGTACCATCATTCATAATTTCTTAGGCAACAAATGGGAGAAAAATTTCCTGAGAAAAAGAAAAGAAAAAAAAAAAGCCTAACCTCCAACATTCAGCAACCAGTATCTGGCTTTATCTACAGGCAGACTCACAGTTTGTAAAGAGACATTCCTCCCATTCATTTCACCTGCAACCCCAGTGGCACAGGGAGACAGGGAATGGGGGTTATGGTCAATTCATCACCCATTGTTTCTCCAACTGCTCAGGGAGAGGAGTTGTCCCCCTGCTCCACTGTGGGGTACCTTCCACTGAATCGGGGGGGATGGGGAAGCAGAGGTTAAATGATTTGCTAAGAAGTTTTTTGTTAAAAGCAATGCATACAGCTGGCTCAACACTTATTGAGCCCACCAAAGCAGGATGAGAAGATAGAAGACTATTGATAAAGGGAAGGAATCTTGACCAAAGATCCTGTTTTTAACCTAAAACTAACTCAAACCAGCCTTGAAGTTTGGACTTAGGCCAGGGATATAAAGAGCATGCGCAGGGAAGAAAGGTGAAAAGTTCAGAAGGAGGAAGACCCTTTACTTCATCTGAGGAAGACTCTTATTTCATCTCGGAGACCCCTGCCCACGACCACCAGACAACACTGCGCAAGCGCAACGTGACTGTAAATGACTTTTGGGCTCATTGTAATACGAGGCAAGGCTAGGCGGGGCTAGGTAATAAATATGTATAGGCGTATTGGGAAATTTAATGAATATGGAATTTGTAACCTGATATATACCAAGCTGAATGCAGCTGTCGGCATGCATGACTTTGGAGGAGCTATCCCCTGTAGAGGGATTCCTTGTGGAATATAGGATACCCCAGGAGAGCTTGGGCATCCCAGGGCTGTTGCAGAAGTACCCCTGACGGGGCCTCAGGCTGAAAACAGGCTTGCAAGGCACCTGCTAGCTGGCAGCCTTGAACAGCCTTGGGAAAGGGTATACACTGGTCAGCTCCCCCGCTGCTTAGAGGCTTTCTCATGGGAAAGGGGCGTGAACTTTGGGAAAAAGTATAACTTGGTGTAACCGAATAATAAAACGGGAGCACGATGCTCAAATCGTATCGGTGTTCGTATCATGACTCTGGCTGGATTCCCCTGCTCCCGGGACCCCCCCCGCTACACGTGGCGCTTGAACAGCAGGGACCCGAGTGAGTTTTGCTTCAGGCAGGTTCGCTTCAATGCGGTAAGACTCCGAATTTCATCGTATCGGTGTGGCGGAGCCAGGGGAACCAGAGCGGGTGGCCCCAAAGCCGAGTAAAGCCGGGGGCCCGGTCTCAAAGCAGAATAGAAAGCTGGAGGATAAGTCCCGAAGCCGAGTAAAGCCGGGGGCTAAACCTCAGAGCTGAGTGGCCGGAGACCATATTTTCGCGCGGCCGAGCGAATACCCACAGCACAGAAGCTATGGACTACGGGGTGGGGACTCGACTCCTAGCTAGCCTCCTCTCTAGGAGAGGTGAGATTGTGAAAAATCGAGATCTGAATGCCCTCATTACGTGGGCCTGGGAACATGGGTGTGTGGAATACACTTCACGTTTGTTCTCAGTCGAAGCGTGGGGGGAAGTTGGAAACGAACTGTGGCTGTCCACGATTGAGAGTGGAAAGGAAGCTAAAGAAGCTAAAGCCCTCGGCTTAACCTGGAGGGCAGTGACTAGCACTCTTGCTGAGATGAACACAGAGAGGACAGTGGCTGCGGCTGCCATAGAGGCTTTAGAGAGTAGCAGCTCTGGGAAAGGAACAGACGGGGGTCTTATGGAGCGGCGGCCAGAGACCAGAGCAGAGTCCAGGGTAGCACGGTTCTTCGGGCTGGCTGCGAAAAGACCGATTAAAGGCACAGCAGCACCCGTCCGCTCACTGCGGGAGTTGCTGGACTCGGCAGAGCAGGATGTTATCCCTCCAATGGCCGAGAGAGAAATGGCTGCGAAAGTAGGAGCAGAGCTGCCCGACTCAGGGGGCGGGGCGCAGGCGGGTCAAGGAGACACAGGCAGTCCTGGTGCCTGACTGAAAGCGGCAGAGCAACCCAGAGGTCCTAAATCCCAGCCGAAAGCGGCAGAGCGTAACCCCCCTCTGCCGAACAGTGGAGCAACGTCCAGCAGCGAAGCAGCTTCTGCGGTTTCATCACCTGCAGAGCCAGAGCCAGCCAGGGCTGCTGGGGGTCAGCCCCAAGAGGGGGAGAAGCACCAAGAAATGATGCAAGAAGTAATCAAGAAGCTTGCTGACTTATCTACACGGCAAGACGCGCTACAGTCCAAAGCTTGTGATGTTATGCCATCAGCACCGTGGCGTCCTGTGGCCCCACCGGTCAAGTTAGCACTCAAACCTCCTACGTTCCCATCAGGAGAATCAAGCACAGTGCCTACAGCCCCTCCCTCCTCGCGAGGGGAGGTGCAGCCGTCGTTTCCATCAGCCCCGACGGAGAGGACTGACCCATTGCAAAGGAGATGGAATGGAGTTATCCGTGATGCAATCATTGAGGGTGATTGGCAAGCAGTGGATGCCCTCGCTTGCCCTGTACAGATACAAGGGGACACTGCAAAGTGGGAACCCCATGACTGGAAGATCTTGCAGCAAGCCAAGCAAACAGTCACCACGCATGGTTTGCGGTCTGAAGCTACACGAAGCATTCTGCAGTTTATCTTTACAGCAGATGTCCTGTGTCCTAATGATTGCATCAGCATCGCACAATTGTTGTTAACCCCTTCTCAGTTCCTGCTCTGGGAGCGAACGTGGAAACAGCTAGCACAAGAAGAAGCTGGCAAACATCAAGGTGACACACAAGACCCACTGTATGCGCTCCAAGCTGACATGCTAACTGGGAGCGGAGCTTATGGGGCGACAGTAACACAGCTGACCATGCCCGTAGTCATTCATCAGTTGTCACAGACTCTTGCCCACAAAGCCTTGTTGTCAGTACCTGAAAAGAAGAAGTGTCCCCCGTATGCAGCAGTCCAACAGGGGCTGTCAGAGCCATATGGTCAGTTCATCGACCGTTTGTCAGCAGCCTTAAAGGATGCAACTGAGCTCTCTGAAGAGCTCCAAGAGCAAATGTTCCAAACACTTGCCTTTGAAAATGCTAATAGGCAAACTAAGACAATTCTTGCCACGCTGCCCCAAGGAGCAGGTGTAGACGAGATGCTCATACGTGCTACCCATGCGGAACAGTCATCTCAAACAGCTGCCTTTACTGCAACACTGCAGAATGTGCTGCAACAACAGGGACAATTCATCGCCGCAGCACTGACCAGAGGGATGCCCAGCAAGTGGTGCCGTGCTACACATACAGGACCCCGAAGCGAGAAGGCGCAGTCAGCATCAGCTCCTGAGGAAAGTGATGCCACTACCATAACAGCTGGAATTCTGGGACCTCTGTCCTGAGAAGCCTTGGGAGAGGCTGCAGACGTGGCTGAGTGAAGGAGCTGAGGACTTGCCAGATCCACCACTCTCCGTAGCAGGAGAAATAGCAAGACCCTGGGGCGAATCTAACAGCTTCCCTTGGTGGTTGCTAGTGACTTGTGGTGGGTGTCAGGGAACCCTCTCCAAAGGCAAAACCAAGAAGGAGAGTTGCATAGATTTTTGGGTATAGCACCAGACACAGAGGTAGAGTGAGAAATTGTTTTTTGACTGTCTTGAGACAGGAGCATTAGTGGACATTTTCAATCAGCTGTCCGCCCATTTAGATCGAGTGAAGGCAGTCAATTTGGCTAGCATCTATGTTTTTACCTGGTGTTTAAGCAGCCAGGGCTCATGCTATTTTGCATAAACTTGCTTGCTGGGAGAGGGATAAGTTAAACATAACTTCGCAGATGCTTGACGAGCTAAGCGTAGATGTTACTAGTGTTAGACATACAATATTACAAAATCGAGCAGCCATTGATTTTCTACTACTAGCTCACGGCCTACACATCTTTCAGGAGACAGACGACCCTATTGGAGATTGGCTTAAAGGTCTGGGTATCGCCAGATGGCTGTGTACCTTGGTAGTAGAAGGCTGCCGATTGCTATTTGTAGTTATATTAGGTTTAATAATACTTGGGTGTATATTTTTGCCTTAAAGCAAGGCTGCGAAAAATCATCAACCAGACCTGGGTTGCCCAAAAAGAAAACGGGGGATGTGTAGAGGGATTCCTTGTGGAATATAGGATACCCCAGGAGAGCTTGGGCATCCCAGGGCTGTTGCAGAAGTACCCCTGATGGGGCCTCAGGCTGAAAACAGGCTTGCAAGGCACCTGCTAGCCGGCGGCCTTGAACAGCCTTGGGAAAAGGTATACACTGGTCAGCTCCCCCGCTGCTTAGAGGCTTTCTCATGGGAAAGGGGCGTGAACTTCGGAAAAAGTATAACTTGGTGTAACCGGTTAATAAAACTGGAGCACGATGCTCAAATCGTATCGGTGTTCGTATCGTGACTCTGGCTGGATTCCCCTGCTCCCGGGACCCCCCCCGCTACAATCCCCCATGCGTCCCAGCGCTGGAATAAACATACCTACTTTACTACTTATTCCAGTAGTGGAGTCTTTTCCACGTATCATTTTGGCAAAGCAGGCGGGAGAAACTGTCTAGCTGCAGGATCAGCTGAGGAGCGGACGTCCTAGGCATGCACCAGGGCTTTTTCTGGAGGAACTCCATCTCTCAGCTCGCTCACTGTGGGGGCAGACAACAACCTACTGGGACTGAAGATAAAACAGTATGTTCTGGATTTAGGGTGCCTGAAAGTCGTACGCGTGGCCAGGGCTGCTGGTAAGCCATGCAGAGACGTCCCGTGTACAGGGTAGTCCCTGTGTGGGTAAAGTTGGAGCTTGCAAGCAGCTGGCTACAGGAGCCGGCAGGGGCAGCCAGCTATGGAAGCCAGCAAGGGGAATTGCCAACCGATAGAGCGGCTGCTAGCGATCCTGAAAGCAGATTGGGTGATTCCGGGGGGGTTTCTGCCAGAACTTGTTGATGATTGTATTGGGGAAAATATAAGCCGGACCCTGAAGTTATTACAAGTGAGTGTTATGAATATTTTGGCTACTAGTAGCTGGTTTGAGTGTTGTTGTGTTGCTTATATGTCTGTGTGGATATTGGTTGTTTTTGGACTGCTTTTATGTGTATGTGGCTGTGGATTAGTTCACCTATTTGTTTGTAGATCGGAGATGTGCATGTTGCTGTGTGTTGTTTGAGTGTGTAGTATTGAAGCATTTGTTTGGAGCGGTGCTAGATTATTGATTTTTGTGCTAATAGAATTAGAACCATGGCTAGGTGAGAGGTTAGAATAACACCTCCCCCTCAGTGGTTTGGTCTTGATTCTTGGGAATTTGTAAATCCAATAGAATATTGGATAGAGAGAAGAGGCGAACGAGTTCCTTTAGAGGGAATATATAGAACCTCCGCAGGAAGATTAGTAGCTTTAGATTGAGAACAACCAGCGGCAGAGGATTTAGGTTATGAAAGAATACATGGAATAACTTGTTTTTGTGGATGCATTAGAATTTTTCATTCGGCGAGAAGGTGGCATGTTGCGTGGGTACTAATACAGTGTAAAATTTGTAAGAAAAGGTGGCACTGTTCTTCTGCCAGGTAGCAGAGTTTATGCTCTCAGGGTTATCGGAGGCAGTCTAGAGAAGTTGGTTTTGAGCCTGAGATTTTAAATTTTGTGTGTGGGACGTGGCATTTGGCACCTGAGGTTTGGGAGGTTCGGGAAGAAAACTGGGAAAGAACTGTGAGAGAGTGTGAAGAAAGGTTGGGGTGGAAGCGAGATAAAACTAGGAGAAGGAGATAGAAATAACAGTGGCTAAGCAGGGAGGGAGGTCGTTGCCCCTCTCTATCCCTCAGCAGTTATATGGTAGGAGTATAGCCCCCGACTCTTTCCGTTCTTTTGTCCTACCTGCACGAGTGATAGAAGGGATTCCTTGCTTTGTGTGTGGGTATAAGAAGACTTCAGCCCCACACCGGCTGTGGGTTTTAGCTTGTTGCAATTATTAAAGGATCCGGGCCATGGATCATTGATAGAATTATGGGATCAATAAAAGAACTGTACAAGCAATAGGCCTGGAAGCAAAGGGCCTGTGTGTGAGAAAAAACTCTCCATGAGAAAGTTCTTGTGTGAAGAAAACAAGCAGGGCTGGGAACAAAGAGGGAGTTTTGAAACGATGCAGCTGTCCTGATAAGCTGTGCTAACCGGGAGAAAAGGGGGGTGAACTTTGAATTCTTTTAATCATAACATAACTGTAGATGCTTGCCAATGTAAGTCCAATTAGGTAGAAGTAGAAATGTGCTTTGATAAGCTTTAAGCCACTTAAGAGTTAACAAGCTGGTATACTATATAAGTGCCTTTGGCTTGCTAATAAACGGAGTTTTGCTCTTATCAACCATATTGGCTGGTCTGCATATACTCCCCCCGCCGGGACCGCCGGGCCTCTCGTCTTTTTACAATTCCAACATTAGCTCAGTGCGGATTTTGTGGAAGTTGGAGATATAATGATTCTATTTATTTAGCAGAGATCCGTACCCGGAGTGCTGGGAAAGCAAGGACCATTTTGTTTTAAAACTTTTGTGTGGCAAAGAGCATCACATTCCTGAAAATAGTAGTGATCTAGAAAAGGATTGGGAGAAAGTAATTAAGGCTTTTGAAGAAGGTTTTAAGTGGCAGCAAAGCAGGCCTGGTAGAAAGCATAAGAGAATTTATAAAGAGTGGCTTATACACTATACGGGTGGCCCGGCGTGGGTGGCACAGTATTTGAGTGAACTCAAACTCTGAACAGGATGGGAACCGGACAGAGCAAGGAAATCTCCAGAGCAAGCCCGCTTGGCTGTGTTTTGGCACATTGGAAAGAGATAGTAGGAACTGGAGGCACAGAAAATAAAAGAACTCTTATAAAATATTGCACCCAATGGTGGCCACTGTATAAATTAGAAGATGGAGCAAAGTGGCCACCTAATGGAACTTTAGATGATAATACCTTGCTACAGTTAATGCTGTCTTTGAGACCGGAAGGCAAATGGGAACAAGTTTCCTACACTGATGCATTTTTCTCTCTCCGAAATCACCCTGAATGGCAGAGAGATTGTGGAATCAAACCCCCCAGTGATCCTATGGTGTTAGCTCTAGAAAAAGAAAATAAAAAAGGCCGAGGAAGAATTAAGAGGTGTTGTTCATTGTGCAGTATAGGTCAGAGATGTACAAGGTCAGACAAAGTCTATCAAGCAGCAGCTCAGGGACAAGATGATGATGAACTAACTGATTTGCTTAAGCCTCCCCTTAGGAGACGGGAAGACGATGCGGACTCAGAAGGAACACCAACTCACACTCCTTCTCCCCTGGGCAGTCCTGTCTCGTCCCGGACCAGGAAGCAGGTATTGATGGCGCCCCTGAGAGAGGCAGTGGCACCTGATGGGAATACAATGTTGATTAGAGTACCTTTCTCTACTGCTGACCTAGATGCATGGTATAATATTGCCAAAAATTACCGAAGTGATCCAGAGGGTACTGCTGAACGCTTGCGACTCATAATCAAACAGCATAATCCAGATTGGGCTGATATAAAATTACTATTGGATGGACTAACAGACACAGAGAAACAGTTAGTTTTGAAAACTGCAAGAGACTTGGCAGAGGACTATTACAAAACGCAACAATTAAATGTAAAAGATTACGTCCCACTCCAGGAACCACACTGGAGTCCGAATAGAACAGATGAATTAGAGAAATTAAAAGGTTATCAAGAATGGATAGCAAAAGGGGTGGGAAGGGCCTTCCCAAGACCCTAAATTGGTTAGCTTTGTATGCAGTGAAACAGGGTCCTTCTGAGTCACCATCCGAATTCCTGGTTGGAGAACAACTTGCAAAAGACGTAGAGTCCTGGGAAGCTCCACCAGGTGAAGAGAAGCTATTGCAGAACGTGGATAACCTTTTAATAGCCACCTGAACAGAGGAAGCTTGCGTAGCCTGGACGGTAAGCCTCTTAAACTTTCTGGGACTCCAAGGGTACAGGGTATCTAAGAAAAAGGCTCAGGTAGTGAAACAGAAAGTGATCGACCTGGGCTATGAAGTCAGTGCCGAGCAATGAAATTTAGGGCAAGGTCACAAAGAAGCGATATGCCAAACCCCGAAACCCCAGTCAGTTAAAGAGTTACGGACTTTTCTGGTGATGACAGGATGGTGCAGATTATGGATTTATAATTACGGGCTGCTCATGAAACCGCTATACAAGCTCATTACGGAAGAAAGCAGAGATCTTCAGTGGACAAAGGAGGCCACGCAGGCCTTCAATCAGCTAAAGAATGCCCTCATGTCAGCTCCTGCTCTAGGACTTCCAGACCTGAGTAAGCCATTCTTTCTATTTTCCCATGAGAAACAAGGGATTGCCTTGGGAATACTAGCATAGGACCTGGGCCCATACCAACCGTCAGTTGCTTATTTCTCTAAGCAGCTAGATGCAGCAGCCAAAGGATGGCCTGGGTGCCTCAGAGCCATTGCAGCAGTTGCGCTAAATATCCAAGAAGCACGCAAATTCACCTTGGGTCAGAAAATGACTGTGCTGGTATCTCACACAGTGTCCGCGATGCTGGAAGTGAAAGGTGGGCACTGGCTCTCCCCACAAAGGTTCCTGAAATATCAAGCCATCATGGTGGAAGAAGATGATGTAGAAATAGTGGTAACTAACATTGTCAACCCAGCTTCTTTTCTCAGTGGAAATCAAGGGGAACTGGTACGCCATGATTGCCTGTAGACTATCGAAGCCACCTACTCCAGCCACCCGGATCTAAAGAATACCCCTTTAAAAGATGCAGAAACCTGGTTTACTTATGGAAGCACTTATGTCATCAGTGGAAAGCGGCATGCTGGGTATGCAGTTACCACCTGCCGGGAGGTGATAGAATCCAGACCCCTGCCAACAAACACCTCTGCACAAAAGGATGAAATAATCGCCCTAACCCGTGTTTTAGAGATAGCAAAAGAAAAGAAAATAAACATCTATACAGACTCAAGGTATGCATTTGGAGTTGTACACGCACACAGGGCCATTTGGAAAGAAAGAGGACTGTTAAATTCACAGGGAAAGAACATCAAACATGCACAAGAGATAATGCGACTGTTGGAAGCAGTCCAGCTACCTGAGAAGGTAGCAATCATGCACATAAGGGCACATCAAAAAGTGAGCTCAGAATTGGAAGAAGGAAATGATCTGACGGACAGAGAGGCAAAAGAAGCAGCAAAAGGTGGGGTAACACCAACTGGAGCATTGACCCCAGATGGCCAACTTTCCCTAGAAGGTGAGCCAACATATAACAAAAAGGACAAGAAATTGATTAAAGATGAAGGGGGAACATTCAACCAAGAGGGATGGGCTATCACTGCAGAAGGAAAATTGGTTATTCCCTCTCATTTGTTATGGTCACTAGTAAGAGAGGAGCACCGGAAAACGTATTGGGGAACAAATGCCTTATATAACTACTTTATTGGGAAAATTATCGCTAGAAACTCATGGTGGGGGGTCAGTAGCTCTGACCGAGTAAGCTGTGACCGGTCCGGAGAGATGTTCCTGAGAGAGTTCGCCTTCCCGGGGCCCAGTGTCTTCCCTCAGCTTCTAGCTAGAGTGCCCATGCAGAGGCTGTCAGCTCTTTAATGATTGTCAGCTCGTGATTTCAGCTCAGCTCTGCAGGGCAGCCTCCAGGCCAGACCAGGGAGAGAGAGATGAGAGGCCCGTGTAGCTCTTCCGCACGAGGTGGCTTTATTAGTCTGTACTCCTGCGAAGAGGAGCCAGGGACGAGCATCTCTCTGCCCTCACAGGGGCAGGGGGCTAGCTCTTATAGGGATACAGGGGATGGGTGTCAGAGGGTAAAGGCCAATTGGTTACAAAGGATCTGCATAGGGTCTCCCAGTGGATTCTGGTTCTGTCTTCTTCTCGCCGAAACTGAAAAGTGTCTGCCTTTCCAGGGGGAGTCCTGCTGGGAGGTTAAGCACTCTCCTTATCTCAGCAGACGTCCGTCCAGGGCAGGGGCTGGGCATACCCCACAACTCCCCCTTCTTTATTTATTAAAAAGGCATTTCCAGCAGCCTTTCTGCAGCAATGTAGGAGGCATGAGAACATAAGTAACATGATAAGAATTACAATGAATACCCACAAAGCTCCCTTAATCAAAGATGCAATCCATCCTGTTATTCCCCCTCGTCCGAAAAGTTCATTGACTCAGTCTAGGCTCTTATCTACTTTTAAATCTTTTACTAGTCCTTGTAGTTTCTGGATATTTGCCTGGATGGATGTTGAGTGCGAAGAAAAATTGAAGCAGCACATGCCTTCAAGGTCTTGGCAGCCATGTCCGTGGGCAAGCAGTAGGTAGTCTATTGCTGCTCCATTTTGTAGGGTTGCGTGTCTGGTAGTCTCCTCATCTTTTAAAAGATCGCTTAAAGCAGCAGATGTCGCATTGGCTTGCTTGCTTAGCCAACACCCTAGGTGATTTATATCCCCAAGGGCTTTGAGTGCAGCTAACCAAGGAGTGAACACAGAAACTGCGACTTGTTCAGCCTTATTCAAATTGTAAATGCGGCTGTCACAGCTTTCATCAAACTCAGGAAAAGATCTCTTTTGATGTGTTGATATGTTTGTTTGTCTCCAATTATGTAATAATGTGATATTTGGGGTGAGGGTAGAAAGCTTGCCAAGGCTACAGGGGCCTCCTTGGAGACGTGAGGGGATTCCGGCCCATACTCAGTCACCACAGACAAGAAAGACTCCCCGGGGTAACACTTTTGGGTGGAGAGTGGACACAGAGAGTACATGACTGGTGTAATTGCACCGATCCTGACTATTATAGGCTTTGTTAAATGGTGATATGTCTTTTCTGTATGTGTTTTTTGCCTGGTCAATTCCTGGCCAGCGTTGGCTTTGCTGTCTAAAATAAAATTTGACACAATATGTTGCTTTGGAGGACCCCAGCAGGTTCAAGTCTTGGGGTTCATCTCGAGCATTTGGCAGAATCTTTGTCCACTCATCCCAAGTGTCTACCGGGTTGGGCCACTTACCTGTGGTGCGGAGGAGCTCTGAGTTAGTGATGGGCCAATCATCTGCTACTAAAGGAATTCCTACCAGACACGTAGAGAGTGGGTTGTCTACCCTGCCCATGGACAAGCACAGATTGTCTTGATTGAGTGTCTTTGCTAGGGTCACCCAAATATTATGGCTAGGCTGTGGGACAAGCCAGCTGAAGGCATGTGGCACAACGAAGAGCATTCAGGCAGTGATGAGGACAGCATCAACGTAGATAAATTTCATCTTTGGACAGGGTTGGGGCTTCTGAGAGGGAATATAAGCAAGATTTGTTAGCTTTGCGGTGAGAGGGGAGGTTTTAAGGTTTAGGGAGGTTTGACAAAGGAAGGAGATATTTTGGGGTAAAAAGTGGGGTGGTAACATATAAACTAAGGATCAATTTTTTCAGGCTGTGTCTGGCCTACGGCTTGACTTTTGCTGTACCATCTTGTTCAGCTTTCTGTTTTGTCTGCTGCCGTGTGGTGGAACGGTCTTTTCTCTGGTTGGCGGTCATTCGGCGACATCTCCGTCTCCATGCAGAACTGGTCTGGTTTTGGGGAGGTCCTGTATTTGACTCAGGAGAGTTCTTGGTGTTTGTGGAAGCAGTGTTTGTAGGGCCTAGGTATGATTTTATATTTTTTCCTGGGAACCGCTTCGGGCCAGATGGTAGCTGGACACAGGCGTAGCCTCTCCCCCAGGTAATCAATTGGAAAGGCCCAGAGACCTGGTGTGATTCTGGGTCCTTCATCAGTACTGGTGGTTTCTCTGTGAGCTTAGCTTGGGTCAAATTTGAGAAGTGGCGGAGTATTGGGGGATCAGGCTCTTATGAGGTACCATTTAGGAAGTTCATGACATAGAGAGCCTTACAGAGTCTTTCAACAGGAGACAAGATTTCTGTTTCTCTCCGTTGCTGATTGAGGACTCTTTTGAGGGTTTGGTGGGTCCTTTCTACGATGGATTGTCCTGTGGGATTGCCAGGTATGCCTGTCTTGTGTTTTATCCCCCATTGGTTGAAGAAATCTTCTAACTTACGAGAGGTGTAGGCAGGCCCATTATCTGTTTTGATTTCTTCAGGGACTCCCAGGGTGGCGAAGGCAAGGAGAAAATGCTTGATGACGTGGACGGCATTTACCCCTGCATGGGCTCACGCAAACACTGCCCCAGAAAACGTGTCAACTGACACGTCCACTGTCCTGGGTTGCAGTGTATTCCATTACCATCCTCATGAGCTGTTGAAATCAGGTGGGGCAGTGTTTCCTTGCCTCCTCCCCCTAGACTATCTTTCTGTTAATGGCCCATCATTGTCCTGCCACATGACTCATAGATAACTCCCTCGGGACTATCTTCTGTTAATGAGCCTGATCAACACTTGGCCTCATTACCCCATTGTGAGATGCTCCACCCAGAGGGAGGAACCAAGCATCCCATCGTGGATATAATCTGTGACTCTGAACACCAGAGACAACCCTTTCCACTGGATTTCCAGAGGACAGGAGCTACACAGCCACCACTGGACTTTCTGAGGAAGAGCAGACTCTTTTACTACAGGATCACTGCTTCAGAGGACTGCAGCCACCATTCTACCAGACTGCTACCACCACCCTGCCTAACAGGGACTCAGGTTGTATCTTGACTCTGTTAGTTTGAACCACTGTTTTCTTTTACTTTTTTTCCTTTTCTTTAATTTCCATTAAATTGTTATTCTGACTTGGTGCCTCCCACTGGTTTGTTTTCAAACTAGTACATAATTTGGAGCCCAATGTGGGGCCTGCTCTGAGAAAAAGTCAGAATTACAATTTTGTATAAACAGAAACCTATTCACCATGGTGCTCAGCTTGTCTGCATGGGTACTGTATCATGCTCTCTATATTTTTCCTCACATGGGCAACTACCTGCCTGTTGTATTACTCCTGTTAAAACCAGGGAATGGTATGAGAATTGCTTTATTGGTTTATTATGTCTATAGCATAATAACCTGCGAGGCGATGAATACCATTCGGAATATATACTCAATTTTGTTTGGCTGTCCTAGTCTGGGCTCCTATGTCTGGGACCTCTTCAACAATCACACCCATCCCCTAGTGGGAGGAGTAGAGAGTGGTTTCTTCCAGCCTCTCAGGCCAGGCACAGCATTTTTTGAAAATATTGAGTTCCCTCTGGATGTTAAGGATGGTATAATCTTCTTGTCAGTTCCCTTCTCTTTTTTCTCTATGGCCCTCATTGTGTACACCATGCTTAGAAACAAAACACTACTTAGTGTGGTGCAACGTCTGCTTGAGGAGGAGGTAAAAAGGAGAAAAGCAGCAAATACCATGTCTACAAAGACTGTCACACAGAAAGGAACCAAAAGCAAAGCAACCGCATCCATCTCTACGCAGACTGTCACAGAGGAGAAAGAAACCAAACAGAAAGCAACAGTGTCCATCTCTACGCAGACTGACACAGAGGAGAAAGAAACCAAACGGAAAGCAACAGTGTCCATCTCTACACAGACTGTCACAGAGGAGAAAGAAACCAAAGAGAAAGCAACAGTGTCCATCTCTACGCAGACTGTCACAGAGGAGAAAGAAACCAAACAGAAAGCAACAGTGTCCATCTCTACACAGACTGTCACAGAGGAGAAAGAAACCAAAGAGAAAGCAACAGTGTCCATCTCTACACAGACTGTCACAGAGGAGAAAGGAACCAAATGCAAAACAACAGCGTCCATGTCTACGCAGACTGACTCAGAGGAGAAAGGAACCAAAAGCACTGTCAGTGTCCCCATGCAAACCATCATTGAACCAGAACAGCCCAAACCGATTGCAGTTGCCTCCGTTCAGAAGAAGAAATCAAAAAGCAAATCAGTCCATATAGTGACTGACAAGGATGCAGCAGGACCTTCGCACCCAGCAGAAGAGGCAGAGCCAGAGATCATCACTCCGTCGCTATCCCTGGGTGAGCTGCATGACCTGCGGAGGGAATTCACCTGCCAGACGAACGAGTCTATCCTGACCTGGCTGCTCCGCATCTGGGATGCTGCAGCCAATGACACCATTCTGGACGGAAGTGAGGCCAGGCAACTGGGATCTCTGTCCCGGGATGTGGTCATTGACCAGGGGATCGGGAGAACCTAAGAAACCCTCAGCCTCTGGCGGCGACTGCTTACAAGTGTAAGGGACAGGTACCTTTGTAAAGAAGACCTCCAGGTGCACCAAGGAAAATGGAGCACAATGGAACAAGGTATTTGGTGCCTGAGGGAATTGGCTGTGCTGGAGATCATTTCCTCAGAAGACGAGAGATTTCCTAAGAGCCCAGATGGTGTCCAGTGCACGTCACAGATGTGGTTGAGGTTTGCACGGCTTGGACCAGAGATATACTCCCGTAGTTGCCTGGCAACGCTGCAATGGAGGGAAGGCGAGGACAGGGTGGGCGTCTTGGTGAACAAACTGAGGATTTACGAGGACACTGTCACAGCCCCGTTTCGCACCCATGTCTCATCCGTGGAAACAAGTCTTTCGGCTGAGCAAGTCCGGAGCTTGATTGAAGAAGGCCATCAGAAATTGAAAAAGGAACTTAAGGAAGAGATTTACCACATCTTGACAGAACCAACAAGACTCTCTGCCATTAGGAGCCAGCGTCCCCCAACCAGGGAGAGAGGATACACCCCACGAGGTAACCTCTGGTTTTTCCTTCAGGAACATGGAGAAGACATGAGTAAGTGGGATGGAAAACCCACCTCCTCCTTAGCAGCCTGGGTACGTGAACTAAAAAGAGGGACAACTACCACAAGAAGCACATCTAGAGTCAACATTGCTCCGGTCTCTCGCATATTCCAGACGGTATAGGAATGATAATATGACCGATCCTCTTGAAGGGACCTCAGGAACGTATTCACCGGAAGGGAGCAACATGCAACATGACCAGGAATAGAGGGGCCCTGCCTCTAGCCAGGTAGAGGAAAGGGAGAATCGGGTCTTTTGGACTGTGTGGGTCCGATGGCCTGGCACATCTGACCCACAAAAATACACTGCTTTGGTTGACACCGGTGCTCAATGTACTTTGATGCCATCAAGGTATGTGGGAGCAGAACCCATTTCTATTTCTGGGGTGACAGGACGATCCCAGCAGCTGACTGTACTGGAAACTGAAGTGAGTTTAACTGGGAATGAGTGGCAGAAACACCCCATCGTGACTGGCCCGGAGGCCCCATGCATTCTCGGCATAGACTATCTCAGAAATGGGTATTTCAAGGACCCAAAAGGACATCGTTGGGCTTTTGGGATAGCTGCTGTGGAGACAGAAGATATCAGACAACTGAGTACATTGCCTGGCCTCTCAGATGACCCCTCTGCCGTGGGACTGCTGAGAGTTGAAGAACAACAGGTGCCAATCGCCACAGCAACAGTGCACCGTCGGCAATACCGCACCGACAGAGACTCTGTGGTTCCCATCCATGAGATGATTCGCAAACTGGAGAGCCAAGGGGTGGTCAGCAAGGCCCATTCACCTTTCAACAGCCCTATATGGCCAGTGCGTAAGTCCAGTGGAGAATGGAGGCTGACGGTGGACTACCGTGGCCTGAATGAGGTCACGCCACCACTGAGCGCTGCTGTGCCGGACATGTTGGAACTTCAGTATGAGCTGGAGTCCAAAGCAGCGAAGTGGTACTCCGCGACTGACATTGCCAATGCCTTCTTCTCCATTCCTTTGGCAGCAGAATGCAGGCCCCAGTTTGCTTTCACCTGGAAGGGTGTGCAATACACCTGGAACCGACTGCCCCAGGGATGGAAGCACAGTCCCACCATTTGCCACAGATTGATCCAGGCTGCACTGGAAAAGGGTGAGGCCCCAGAACATCTGCAATACATCGATGACATCATCGTGTGGGGAAGCACAGCAAAGGAAGTGTTTGAGAAAGGAGAGAAAATAATCCAGATTCTCCTGGAAGCTGGCTTTGCCATCAAAAGGAGCAAAGTCAAGGGACCTGCCCGAGAGATCCAGTTCCTGGGAGTAAAGTGGCAAGATGGACAACGTCAGATTCCCACTGAGGTCATCAATAAGATCACTGCAATGTCTCCGCCAACCAACAAGAAGGAAACACAAGCTTTCCTAGGTGCCATAGGTTTTTGGAGAATGCACATTCCTGAGTACAGCCAGATCGTGAGCCCTCTCTACCTGGTTACCCGCAAGAAGAACGATTTCCACTGGGGCCCCGAACAGCAGCAAGCCTTCTCCCAGATCAAGCAGGAAATTACTCATGCGGTAGCCCTTGGCCCAGTCAGGACAGGACCAGAGGTGAAGAATGTGCTCTACTCTGCAGCCGGGAACAATGGTCTGTCCTGGAGCCTCATGCAGAAGGTGCCTGGTGAGACTCGGAGCCGACCACTGGGATTCTGGAGCCGAAGCTACAGAGGGTCTGAAGCTAACTATACTCCCACAGAGAAGGAAATCTTGGCAGCCTATGAAGGAGTCCAAGCTGCCTCAGAGGTAATCGGCACTGAAGCACAGTTGCTTCTGGCACCCCGACTACCGGTGCTGGGTTGGATGTTCAAGGGAAAGGTTCCTTCCACGCATCACGCCACCGACACCACATGGAGCAAATGGATTGCTCTCATCACACAGCGTGCCCATATTGGAAACCCGAATCGCCCTGGGATTCTGGAAATTATAACAAACTGGCCTGAAGGTGATACTTTTGGATTATCTTCTGAAGAAGAGGAAGAGCAAGTGACACATGCACCAGTGGCCTGGGGTCCCGGGTAAGGATGGAACAAAGGCTTCACAAACCCCTGGGCAGCTGGCCCTGGTGTCTGGCCGGACCCTCGGGAACAGCAGGCTGGAACGGCAGGCTGGAGCGGCAGGCTGGAGCGGCAGGGACGAGCACAAATCCCGGGTGGCAGACGCGATATATCCAAGTGGGGAACCCCCCGGAGGTCTGGGCAGGCAGGGTGAGCACGGCTACAACGTAGCGAAGGCTCGAAGCAGTGGCAGGGCAGGGCGGCCACAGCCCAGCCTCCAGTGGGGCAGGGAAGGCAGCTTTGGGATCCCGGGGCTTTCCAGCACAAGGAAAAGCAGCCGAAGCAAGCCGACTCCTCTCTCTCAGAACGCTGGAGACCCAACTGACCACACACCCAGGTGAAACAAAAGGAGCAGCCAGGTCTTTTGTGTCTCTTAAGCACCCAGCGATTTGTCGTCTTAGTAACAGTATGGGGGAAAAAATTCCTTTAACAGAAAAAAAACCTAGACCTCCTAAAACCCCAATATTATCCACCCCGAATTTTTTCCCATACTAACATGCTACATGAAACTTAACCCTTTTAACTATATAAATACATGCATTTCCCGAATTATATACATATATACATGCTGATACTGATACAAGTACAGAGCCACGGGTAGTTCACCCTACAACAAGGTCCCCTTGCGGTATGCATCGGGTGTCTCCATCCCTTTGCATCACCCACCAGGTGCAACCTGGTCCCTGTGCAAAAACAACCCCATGGATGGGTCTGTCTTTGCTCAGGGCAGAATTAACCCAAACAATTTTTCCAAGCATACCTCTCATGTGCACCACTGGAACCTTATCTCCGTCTGTTGTTTGTAGGGGTTCAGATTGGGCAGGGCCTGCTCGGCTGGTGGAGCCTCGGGTGTTAACTAACCAGGTGGCTCTTGCTAAATGCACCTCCCAGTTTTTGAAAGTCCCCCCACCCAGTGCGTTCAAGGTGGTTTTAAGCAGTCCATTACACCGCTCAACCTTCCCAGCTCCTGGTGCATGGTAAGGGATGTGGTACACGAACTCAATGCCATGTTCTCTAGCCCAGGTGTTTATAAGGCTGTTCTTGAAATGAGTCCCATTGTCAGACTCGATTCTCTCAGGGGTACCATGCCTCCAAAGGACTTGCTTTTCAAGGCCCAGGATGGTGTTACAGGCAGTAGCGTGAGGCACAGGGTAGGTCTCCAGCCATCCTGTGGTGGCTTCTACCATTGTGAGCACATAGCGCTTGCCTTGGCGGGTTTGAGGCAGTGTGATGTAATCAATCAGCCAGGCATCCCCATACTTGTACTTGGACCATCATCCACCATACCACAGGGGCTTCACCCGCTTGGCCTGCTTGATCGCACCGCATGTCTCACAATCATGGATAACCTGGGAGATACTGTCCATGGTTAGATCCACCCCTCGATTTCGTGCCCACTTATAGGTGGCATCTCTGCCCTGATGGCCTGAGGCATCATGGGCCCATCGAGCTAGGAACAACTCTCCTTTATGTTGCCAATCCAAGTCTATCTGGGACACCTCAATTTTCGCAGCCTGATCTACCTGCTTGTTGTTACGATGTTCTTCATTAGCCCAGCACTTAGTGACGTGAGCATCTACATGACAGACCTTCACGGATAGCTTCTCTACCCGAGTGGCAATGCCTTTCCACTCCTCAGCAGCCCAGATTGGTTTTCCTCTATGCTGCCAGTTTGCCTTATTCCACCTTTCCAGCCAACCCCACAGAGCATTGGCTACCATCCATGAATCAGTGTAGAGGTAGAGCTTTGGCCACTTCTCTCTTTCAGCTATGTCCAGAGCTAATGGAACAGCTTTGAGTTTAGCAAATTGGCTCGATCCACCTTCTCCTTCAGTAGCCTGTGCAACTTGTTGTGTGGGGCTCCATACAGCGGCTTTCCATCTCCGGCTAGCCCCTACAATTCAGCAGGAACCATCAGTGAAGAGGGGGTATTGTCTTTCACTCTCTAGTAGCTCATTATATGGTGGGGCTTCTTCGGCACGCGTCACGTGCTCCTCTTTTTCTTCAGAAGATAACCCAAAAGTCTCACCTTCCGGCCAGTTTGTTATTATTTCCAAGATCCCAGGGCGACTTGGGTTTCAAAATCGGGCGTGCTGCGTGATGAGGGCGATCCATTTGCTACAAGTAGCGTCGGTGGCGATGCGTGGAAGGAACCTTTCCTTTGAACATCCACCCCAGCACCGGTAGTCGGGGTACCAGGAGGAGTTGTGCCTCTGTGCCGATTACTTCTGAGGCAGCTTGGACTCCTTCATAAGCTGCCAAGATTTCTTTCTCTGTGGGAGTGTAGTTAGCTTCAGACCCTCTGTAGCTTCGGCTCCAAAATCCCAGTGGTCGGCCCCGAGTCTCACCAGGCACCTTCTGCCAGAGGCTCCAGGACAGACCATGGCTCCCAGCTGCAGAGTAGAGCATGTTCTTCACCTCTGGTCCTGTCCTGACTGGGCCAAGGGCTACGGCGTGAGTGATTTCCTGCTTGATCTGGGAGAAGGCTTGCTGCTCTTCAGGGCCCCAGTAAAAATCATTCTTCTTGCGGGTAACCAGGTAGAGACAGCTCACAATCTGGCTGTACTCGGGAATGTGCATTCTCCAGAAACCTATGGCGCCTAGGAAAGCTTGTGTTTCCTTCTTGCTGGTTGGTGAAGACATTGCTGTGATCTTATTGATGACCTCAGTGGCAATCTGATGTCGTCCATCTTGCCACTTTACTCCCAGGAACTGGATCTCTTGGGCAGGTCCCTTGACTTTGCTCTTCTTGATGGCAAAACCAGCTTCCAGGAGAATTTGGATTATTCTCTCTCCTTTCTCAAATACCTCCGATGCCGTGTTCCTCCACACAATGATGTCATCAATGTACTGCAGATGTTCTGGGGCCTCACCCTTTTCCAGTGCAGCCTGGATCAGTCCATGGCAGATGGTGGGACTGTGCTTCCACCCCTCGGGCAATCAATTCCAGGTATACTGCATGCCCCTCCAGGTGAAGGCAAACTGAGGCCTGCACTCTGCTGCCAGAGGAATGGAGAAAAATGCATTAGCAATGTCAATAGTGGTGTACCACTTCACTGCTTTGGACTCCAGCTCGTACTGGAGCTCCAACATGTCCGGCACGGCAGTGTTCAGCAGTGGAGTCACTTCATTCAAGGCACGATAGTCCACAGTCAATCTCCATTCCCCGTCAGACTTGAGGACAGGCCAGATGGGGCTGTTGAAGGGTGAGTGGGTCTTGCTGACCACCCCTTGGGTCTCCAGCTCGCAGATCATCTTGTGGATGGGGATCACAGCATCTTGATTTGTCCTATACTGCCGGCGGTGCCCTGTCGAGGTGGCAATTGGCACTCGTTGCTCTTCCACTTTCAGGAGCCCAACTGCAGAAGGATTTTCTGATAGTCCAGGCAGGGTGTTCAATTGCCTAATGCCCTCTGCCTCCACAGCAGCAATCCCAAATGCCCACCTGAGTCCTTTTGGGTCTTTGTAATAGCCATTCCAGAGGAAGTCTATGCCCAGAATAAACAGGGCCTCTGGGCCAGTCACAATCAGATGCTTTTGTGACTCCTTCCCAGTCAGGCTCACCTCAGCTTCCAACAGGGTCAACTGCTGTGATCCCCCAGTCACCCCAGCGATGGATACAGGTTCTGCCCCCACATGTCCCGATGGCATTAAAGTACACTGTGCCCCAGTATCAACCAATGCATCATATTTTTGTGGCTCTGATGTGCCAGGCCATCGAATCCACACTGTCCAGAAAACCCGGTTCTCCCGTGCCTCTTCCTGGCTATAGGCAGGGCCCCTCTAGCCCTGGTTATCATTCTTTCCCTGGGCGTACATGCTCGAGGTCCCTTCAAGGGGATCTGACATATCATCCTCCCTTTTGTAATACCTGGCAGCTCGGTCACAGGAGGCTGAGGCTACTTTCATCTTAGCGGAACCCCCTCGGTTAGTGCCTCCCTCCTTGAGTTCATGCACCCGCACTGCCAGGACAGCGGTGGGTTTCCCATCCCACCTTCTCATGTTTTCCCCATGGTCGCACAGAAAAAACCACAGCTCAGCTCATGGGGTGTACCCTCTCTCTCTCTAGCGGGGGGACGACGGGCTCTGACTTTGGGGCCTGTGACTCGCACTGGTGCCACACTGACCTTCCTCATCTCCTCCCTCATCTCCTCCCTCATCTCCTCCCGCATTTCCTTCCTCACTCCTTCATCTCCTCTTTGAGGTCCTGGACCACAGCAGAGACATGAGCTCTCAGCGGACCATTGACCATACTGTCATAATTCCTGAGCTTGTTGGCAACAGAGCCCACTGTTTCTCGGTTATTGTCAGCATCAATCGTTGCAATGAAGGTGGTGTATTGCGATGGCCCTAGCTTTGCCAGGTTCCACATCATCTGTCCTGTGCACCTGACCTTATTGGGGTCATTATCATGCTGTCCATCCCTCCCAAAGAGTACCTCTAATACTGCCACCTCTCTTAGGTGCTGGATCCCTTCCTCGAGTGTCTTCCACTGCATTCTATGATGATACTCCTGCATTCTGTCTTTTTGAACAAGCCTTTCTCTCACATTCATTAAGAGCTGCTCCCAGAGAGAAAGGGGTCCTGGGTCCCTTACAAATATCTGGTCCACACCTGGGTCCTGGATCAACGATCCCAGATACCTTGCCTCACCACTATCCAGTTGCACACTTGTGCCCATAAAGTCCCAAACCCGAAGCAGCCAGGTTGTATAAGGCTCATGCCCCCTTCGCACAATGTCTTTTCGCATACTACGGAGACTGTCGTACGACAGGGACTCAGTGATGATTTCTGGCTCTGGCTCTCCTGCTGGTTGTGAGGGCCCTGGTTCCCCATCATCATTAACTGGTCGTACTGATTTGGTCTTATACTTCCTCCTTTGCACAGGGGCGACTGCTGCTGGCTGTGGTTGTCCTTGTGCTTCAGCTGAAACCTGGACGGTTGTAACATCCGTGGGTTCCACTGCTGCACCATTGGACTCACCCTCTTTGGGGCAGGGAGAGGGTTTTTCACTAGCTGAGGAGGTGTATTCCCTTAGCACTTGGCATATCCCCTGGCACACCTGGCCCATCTCCTGGCATATCTCCTGCATCCCTTTCACCAGTACCCCCACCCAGTTTGGGTAGTCCATTTCTGAGGTGGGCTGTTGGGCGGCATCAGGCTGTGGGGCAGGGTCTCTAGTGTCTGGGGCCGTGTCAGGTTCTGGGGCAGGATCAGGCTCTGGGGTAGGATCTCTAGTCTCTGGGGGCGGTGTCTGGGTAGTTATCCAAGCCAATCTCAACTTATCCCTGAGTGCTAAATAGAGTAGGCCTACCAGCAGCAGTTGGTCAGTACTCAGAGGGAATCTAAACCCTTTGAAAATTGGTGGGGTGGGCCCAAAGAACTGGTTGAGGGCTTGAGAGAAAACTTCCCCTGGTGTCATTTCCTCACAGAAGGTACCATTTTTAACATAACCCCAAAAACATGCACTTAGTGTGTGATAGCCCGTTATCCATGTACCCACATTCTGGAGGAAGTTAAAAACCCATGAATTCCTCACCTTCTCAACCCATAGCGCAAACTGGATAACAGGCTCAGTCAGTAGAGCATGAGACTCTTAATCTCAGGGTCGTGGGTTCGAGCCCCACGGTTGGGCGCCAAGATCTGTCTTGGTTTGAAAGACAGGTGTCTGCTAAGGAAGGCAGAAGCCTCCCTTGGAATGGCAGATGCAACCCTCTTTCCTCCAAGATATTATAATTTTGAAATCAAGGGCTTTTAGGCAAAGATGTGGGAAATAGGAATAGCAGTTCTTTACTATTATATATATAACCAGTCAAACAAACAACAATATCTATGGCAGTAACAGCAAACAATCACAAACCCAGTCCCAGCCTTCTCGGCTGTTGGGCCCTTTTTTCCCTTGGGTGCAGTTCTGCTTGCAGCTGGCAGGGGCGCTGGCTGCTCTGGGTGAGCAGGGCAGGTGCGATGGTTCCCCCGCGGCTGCAGGGGGAGCTCCGGAGCGAGCTCGGGGAGCACGCAGCGCCAGTGGCCTGGGATCACGGGGAAGGATGGAACAAAGGCTTCACAAACCCCTGGGCTGCTGGCCCCGGTGCCTGGCCGGACCCTCAGGAACAGCAGGCTGGAATGGCAGGCTGGAGCGGCAGGGACGAGCACAAATCCCGGGTGGCAGACGCGATATATCCAAGTGGGGAACCCCCCGGAGGTCTGGGCAGGCAGGGTGAGCACGGCTACAACGTAGCGAAGTCTCGAATCAGCGGCAGGGCAGGGCGGCCACAGCCCGGCCTCCAGTGGGGCAGGGAAGGCAGCTTTGGGATCCCGGGGCTTTCCAGCACAAGGAAAAGCAGCCGAAGCAAGCCGACTCCTCTCTCTCAGAACGCTGGAGACCCAACTGACCACACACCCAGGTGAAACAAAAGGAGCAGCCAGGTCTTTTGTCTCTCTTAAGCACCCAGCGATTTGTTTTCTTTGCAACAGTATGGGGGAAAAAATTCCTTTAACAGAAAAAAACCCCTAGACCTCTTAAAACCCCAACAGGTTGTTTTCTGTGGGTGATTAAATGAATTAATGTAGAAACCAATTGGTATAATTTTTGATTAGAGACCTTTTTGAGAAAAGCATGTTCAGCCCTCATAGCTATGCCAGCAACATAAGCTGAATCTGTGACTAGATTAAAAGGTTCATCTTTGAATTTCTCAAAGGCTCTGACAACAGCTGCTAACTTGGCAATCTGTGGTGATCCTTCTACTATTTGGATATCAGACTCCCATTTTTGAGTCTTGGGATGCCTCTAAGTCATGACAGACCAATGGGACGAGCCAGAGCCATTGGTAAAGACGGTCAGAGCTTTGAGAGGTTTTCTACTTTGGATTAATTTTGGAATCAATTTAAAGGCTGCATCACGATTGAAAAGTCTATGTTTTGGCATGTGGATGGAAATTTGGCCTGTGTAGCTATCTAGGGTGAACTGGAGGCTCTCATTGGTCTGGAGCAAATGCTTCCGATATCCAGTGGTCAATGGCAAGTATATGCATGTAAACTCACACCCTGCAAGAGAGCGGAGGCGAGTTCTGGCCTTTTTTATTAAATGTGCCATTACTTCTTGGAAGGTGGTTATTGTCTTTGTAGGTTGATTGCTTGTGAAAACCCATTCAAGTATCAGCAAAGGGTCTCTGAGTTGAGGATCCCATTGGAAGATCAGTCCATGGAAACAGGAAGCGTTACCCAGGACTGCAAACTGGAGAGGCAGGCTGGGTTCAACACGATGGGCTTGGCGTGAGGACAGGGCTTCCTGGACTTTGGTGATGGTATCTCGGGCTTCTGGCGTGAGGGCACGTGGAGCATCCAAGTCTTTGCTGCCGTGGAGGAGGTTGAAGAGGGGAGTGAGGTCTTCTGTTGTGACTCCTAGTAAGGGGCGTATCCAATTTATGGATCCGCACAAGCTGTGCAAATCGCTTAGGGTCTTTGGATCATCTTTGATGGTGAGTTGCTGGGGTATGATGGTTCTCTCACGGATCTGGAGGCCAAGGTAAGTCCATGGGCTGGAGTGTTGCACTTTGTCCTCACGAATCTCGAACCCTGCTTCTTCTATGGCTTCAATTGTCTTTTTAACAGTTCTGTCCAAATAAGTTTTTTCTGATGCACAGATCAGGATGTCATCCATATAATGGTGGATGATTGCCTCTGGGAACAGGCTTCTGATGGGGGACAGAATGTGGGCAACGTACCACTGGCAGATGGTCGGGCTGTTCTTCATGCCTTGTGGGAGGACGAGCCAGTGGTATCTTCTGAGTAGGGCTTGTTCATTAAGAGAGGGGATGGAGAAGGCAAACCATCGTGCGTCCTGGAGATGGAGCGGGATGTTAAAAAAGCAGTCTTTTACGTCTATGATGGCAAGCATCCAGTCTCGGGGCAGCATCAATGGTGATGGCAGGCTGGGTTGGAGGGGGCCCATGTCTTCAATGACCTCATTGATCTTCCATAGGTCATGGAGTAGTCTCCACTTGTCTTTGCGAGGCTTTTTCAGCAGAAAGACAGGGGAATTCCAGGGGCTCGTGGTCTCGGTGATGTGACCTTTGGCGAGTTGCTCTTCCACCAGGGTTTCCAATGCGCAGAGTTTTTCTTCTTCAAGGGGCCACTGTCTTGTCCATTTTGGGTTGTCAGTCTTCCAGGTGAGCGGGGAAGTAGATGGTAGCACACGTTTCTCAGTGGCCTCAGTCAGAAATCCTGGCTGGGAATGGTGAGGGTGGCCCCCCACTGGGATAGAAGGTCTCTGCCCCATAGGGTGATGGGGGCCCTTACCATGAATGGTCGGGTGGTCTCTATCTTGCTCTCGGGTCCTTCGATGACGACATTTCGTTTGCTTCTCATGGATACTGCAACTCCACCAATCCCGGAGATCATACTTGCCACGGGCTCCAGTTCTCAATTCCCTGGCCACTCGGAGCGGGCAATGATGGTCACATCTGCTCCAGTGTCCAGCATCCCTGGACGGTAGATCCTCTCTCCTTTACAGAACAAGCTGCACTCAATGGTCGGTTTGTTTGAGCCTGCAGTCTCTATCCACATTGCTGTTGGATTGAGAGGAATCTGTTCTGGGCGGTTCTGTGGGAGCAAAAAGGCTTGTGCAATTTTGTGCAATTGGTGTTCCCTGTGGGAGAGAGAAAGGTGTGTCCGTGCAACAAAGCTGGACAAGAATCTCTTGTCCAGGGTGCACTGTTTGTATCTCTGTGTCATAGGTTAGCAAGCATAGTCCTGGAAGGGATGTCCTTGCTGAGGGGTGCTTACAGTTTCCTCTGGGACCTGATAGAACCTATCAGCTGGCCAGTTTGAATATGGACAATTCTTTAAGCCACTTAAAGTTGTGACCGCCTCTGTGATACACACTTAAGAATAGAAAAACTCCCCCCCCAAGTGCTCTCTCATTTCCAGCGCTGGGACAGGTGGCTGCGGGCCCCGTGTGGGGGCCAGCGGGCCCGGCCAGGCCCTGCTTGGGCCAGGCCGGGCCGGGCCACAACCATCCTGGAGCCGATGGACCTGTCCCATCCGTGGAACCCCCCCCACTGCCTTGCCGTGGGCAGCCGGAGTGGCTTGGCTCTCCCCCCTCTCCACTGCGATAAGAAAAATTCAACATTCCAGCTGCAAAGCTGCAAGGCCGAGGTGAGATTAACCCTTTTATTGCTGTGAAGAGCTGAAAACCTGAGGGAAGATAGAGAGGAGATGCTTAAAGCTGAAATTCTGTTGTGAAGCTATGATATATCAGAGTATCCCGTTGTCATTTCATGAAGATATGGGGGGTGGAGTGTTCAACTCGTGAGCAAAAGCACCTGCGCTGAGATAGGCAGATGCTGACGCAGCTGTAATTTCATGAGAAGTTTGGAGAGGGAGAGATGGACCAGATGAGGACTTTTGCTCCAAACGGGAAAGGAGAAAACCTCAGTCCCTAGAGATGGACCAGATGAGGACTTTTGCTCCAAATGGGAAAGGAGAAACCTCAGTTCCTAGAGATGCTCCCAGAGATAGTCCTAAAGATGAAGATGATGAAGACCCTTTGCTCCCAGGGAAGGAGAAGGGCCTCTGTTTTTGTTTCTGAACGGCTCAACCTTAAAATTGTACCCCAAAAAAACTTCAAGAGTGGACCCTCGAAAGCAGTTGCAGGAAAAGCTGCAAGTTGGGGGAAGGGACTCACAGGTAGAGAGACCTCTTCCTAAATGGACTGAACAATATTTGGAAGTGGGCGGCTGTCTCGTTGTGATAATGTTTTCATAGCATGAACAAGAAGAGACTTCTCTTTCTAAATGGACTGAACAAGGTTATTATGGAAGTGGTAAACAGACTGAACATCTTAAGGGTTGTCTTTTTACATTGTCAGTGGGAGAAGGGAGGAAGGTGGGGGGAGGAGGAGAGCTCTGAAGGTGGTATAATTTTTTTTTTTTCCTCTTTTAGGTCTGTTAATAAACTTCTTTATATTCTTTCGTTTGGTGCCTGCTTTGCATTCCTCCTAATTCTTATCTCACAGAAGATAAACAGTAATGAGTATTTTAGACCAAACCACTACACTCTGGTAATACAAAGATTTGTTCTGGACCATGTAGAGTATCTCTTAGGATAAGAATGTCCCATGGGCCATTCTGTGGTCTGTACTTTCCTGTGGGGATATGATAAAAACGCTTGTGAACAAAGTTAAGTGACAGTGACGTTACCAGTTGACGCCTGGTTCCCATCCGTAGCTCTCCGTGTGTTGGATCCTTCTCATGTGTTCTGGGATCGCCTGGGATGATGGTGCTGGGTGAGGTCCAGTTGTCTGCTCTCGGTGATCCGATGTGGAGTTCGCAGGCGGGGCGGGGTAGTATGGCCTTTGATTTGTTATCTGAGCGCGGGGCCTTGATACTGCACTCTGATGGAAGTTTTTTGAATGCTGCTGGTGCTGTTGCTGTCTCTGGTGCTTTTGGTAGGTGGCACGATAGTCCTGGGTGGGTGACCTTTGTGGGCAGTCCTTTATAAAGTGTCCAAGTTCACCACAGTAGAAACAGCGGACATTCTCCTTTGAGACTGCTGCAGCAAATGCACCGGGAACTCCCTCTGTGATGCCCTTTATAACTGCTTGGGTCATTGTGTTCTCTGTGGATGTGTGTCTGGTACAGCTTTCTATCATTTGTTCTATTGTTGGTTCTGTGTCCATGGGTAGGGCCCTCAAGATATTCTTACATTGTTCGTTAGCATTTGCCATGGCAAGTTTACCCAAAAGTTCTTTTCGTCCATCCAGACTCTCTAACTGTTTCTCTAAGCTCGTTTTTAAACTATCAATGAACTTAATGAAATTTTCATTTATTGACTGTTTGATGTTAGAGAAATATTGTGTAGGAACAGAATCATCAGGAGTAAGGAGCAGCGATGTCTTTGCTGCAATAGCTATGTCTTGTAATGCTACTTCAGATAAGGTTGTAGCTTGGTCTGTGGGGTTTCTGGAGGTCACCTTCTCCAGCCAGTTGTTCTATTGTCCAATCTGTCTGGTTTTCATCTTTAGCATAAGTGTCAGACAGTGTTTTTAAATGTCTTTTCCAATGCCTTTCCCATAACATATATTCGGCAGGGGAAAGGATGCAGTTAATAATGTTTTTAATATCATGTGGTTCTAATGTATAGGCGGACAAGGTGGCTTCCAATAAGTTTCTAAA
The DNA here is from genome assembly GCF_009650955.1 of Corvus moneduloides. Classification (NCBI taxonomy): domain Eukaryota; kingdom Metazoa; phylum Chordata; class Aves; order Passeriformes; family Corvidae; genus Corvus; species Corvus moneduloides. The sequence continues at coordinate 8,939,908 of NC_045510.1, read as the reverse complement.
GAAATGTGACCCTCTCCCATGTTCTTTTGCTGCCTTGCAAAGCTCTTTGACTTCTTTGTATGGGATAGGTTCCCATGTTTTTGTAGTTGATGGTCCACCCCTCCTTCCTTTCCCTGACTGGGAAGGCTGAGATTTTTTGGGCTAGCTCCCAATCTCCCTCCCGGTTAGCCTCCCTGCGTGTATACGCCCAGTGGTCCTCAGATTCAGAATCAGAGCTGCTGCTACTGTCTTCTGAAAATGAGGAATCAGCTGTGGCAGGGTGGGGCTGGGCTACAGGGGGCGTAGCGCAGCATTTTTGAAATGCCGGCTTTGCTTTAGGCAGGGCGGGAATGGCGGGAGGTCGGGGGTGTTTTGAGGAATGGGAAGGGGGTATATTGTGGCAGCATGGGGATGGAGAGGCTGTGCAGCAGCTGCTCGTTTTGGGGGGGCTGGGGTTGCCACTGGTGCCGGATTTGCAACTGTGTGTGGAGTCGGCGTAGGCTGTAAGAGGGTGTGGGGGGACGGCGGTCTTTAGGGCAGGAGCGGAGGAAGTGGGGATTGCGCAAGAATCCGTGGTAGGGGGAGGGGGGGGGAGTCTGCCGCTGTTTGCCAGGGTGGTGGAGCCATTGGCGGGGGGGGGGGGGGGGGGAGGGAGATTCTGCTCCATGCGCGGCAGCCTGGGGCAGTGGTGCGGATACTTTTTTGCACAATAGCTGCGTCCCGCCAGCGGCGAGAGGGGCAGACGCCGGCGGGAGGCATGGTGTTTGCTCTATGCCCCACAGTGCGGGTGTGGGATCGAGTGGGGCTGGTGGCGCGTTGTACAATGCCTGCTCCGTGGGTGCGGGGAGGGGCGGGGGTGACAGGGTGGCTTGCTGGGATGGGGCCGCGGCGGGGAGCAGGGACGCAGCAGCGGCGGGCTGGAGCAGGGACGCTGCGGCGGCAGAGTGGGGGGGGGGGGAATCAGAGGCACCGCGAGTCGGTGCAAGAGAAGGGAGGGTGGTGTCGCGCGCAGAGGATTGCGAAATACCAGGGTCCCAGGGAGATTGGGCTGGGGGGGGGCTCAGAGGCATCCATCCCGGGGAGGGGGGATGGGTTTGGGGTGGGTCCCGCATGCGCTGCCTGGGGGGTGGCAGCGGGACCGAGGGGGCTAGCAGGGGGGTTTGGGTATGGGAGAACTGCTGGGAATAGGGGATCAGGATAGGGTAGTGAGGTGGCCGGTGCCCCAGCCTGGCCAGGGCTGGGGGGGTAGGCGGCCTCCGCGCTCTGGCTGGCCATTGCCGGAGGCGGAGAAGGTGAATGGAAGGGGGGAAGGGCAGAGGACGGGTTTGGCTGAGGGGTTTTCGCTGCGCGACACGTATTAACCATTAAATGAAATAAAGGAAAGAATCTGGAAACAGAGAGGTTTCCCATTGCCTGAAAGGAATAGAGTATCTTCCCCACTTTGTCCCAGAACAGATCAGAAAGGACAGAGTCTCTGGTGGCATCAGGAAAATTTCGAGATATCCAATTAGTGAAAGATTTAAAATTTTTCTTAGAAAGAATACCTTTGGAGAATTTAAAGTCGGTTTTTAAGAGAAGGGTTAGAAGAAAGGGGTATAGGTCTCTCTCAGATTGGGAAAGGCTGGGTTTAGCTTGCCTATTTCCCATTTGAGTTCAGTTCCTCCCTCAGCAGAAAAAAGAGAAAAAAAACCAAAAAGGACTTAAAAAGTATTGCGTGCGAGAAAGAGAAGAGACCCTCGATTTTAAACTTACAAATCCTGTCTTCTGGTGAGGCTGGCTTCTGGTGAAGTCCAAAGAAAACATCTGCTGGGGGGAGGTCTGGCAGTTCGATCCTCAGGGTTTTCTATCCCAGATGAGAGAGGAGGGTCTCGAACTGTCCCCTTCCAAAAGGCCCTGCTACAATGTAGGTACTTTTTTCAGAGGATCAGCACACGAACGGCTGTCTCTGTCTTGGCGTGGGCAAGACGCAGCTCAAGCCAGGAGTCCGTTGGAAGTCTGGCGTCTAATGGCTGTTCGGGCGCCAGAATATCGCAGCTGGTGGGGGGTCAGTAGCTCTGACCGAGGAAGCTGTGACCCGTCCGGAGAGATGGTCCCGAGAGAGATCGTCTTTCCGGGGCCCAGTGTCTTCCCTCAGCTGCTAGCTAGGAGTGCCCATGCAGAGGCTGTCAGCTCTTTAGTGATTGTCAGCTCGTGATTTCAGCTCAGCTCTGCAGGGCAGCCTCCAGGCCAGACCAGGGAGAGAGAGAGATGAGAAGCCCGTGTAGCTCTTCCGCACGAGGTAGCTTTATTAGTCCGTACTCCTGTGAAGGGGAGCCAGGGACGAGCATCTCTTTGCCCTCGCAGGGGCAGGGGGCTAGCTCTTATAGGGATACAGGGGATGGGTGTCAGAGGGTAAAGGCCAATGGGTTACAAAGGATCTGCATAGGGTCTCCCAGAGGATTCTGGTTCTGTCTTCTTCTCGCCGAAACTGAAAAGTGGCTGCCTTTCCAGGGGGAGTCCTGCTGGGAGGTTAAGTATAGGAGAAAGTTTCACGAAGGATGTCTGGACTTCAGGCGGCTCTCTTGAAAGCTGTTTATTGCATAGGCAAAGTTACAGCATTTCAGGGAGTGGATATCCAGAGCCAGCCCTACAGCTGCCAGCTCCAGCTGTAGGCATACCTGAAGCCACTTTCTGTTCAAGTTACAAAGCATTATATACTTTTATTTGCTGAGTATCTTAACACATAACAACCAATAAGCACCATACACAATACCTTTACATTTGCCTATAGCCTATCATAGCTACTACCATCACCATATTATAGTCATAATTATCCAATCACAAGAGTAAGTAAGTTACAATTGAAGCTTACAGTGGAAAATTCTTAGACCTTTCTTCTTCTTGCTACATCAACATTTCTTGTTTGCCTGCCATATCTTTCTTTTTGGTAAAGACATGTTTTCTATTTACTTATGCTCTTCTTGAGACTTATTTACTTGGTGAAAAACATGTCTTTGTTTGCAATCACATATGTTTGTCCTGCTCCTAAAAATCTCCTTCCAACTCATCTCAAGACAATGTATCATTAGCCCTTAGCTGCATATCAGCCCAATTATGTGTCGGGGTTTGTCCCCCCCGCCATGTAGCCCTGGGAAAGGGGCCCTGGGCAGGGGAGACGGGGTTTCCCGAGCCCCTGGTCAGCCTCCTTCCCCATTGGTTGTTTTGTGTTTCCCTGCGCGGGCAAGGACCCTCTGGTCCCGTGATTGAGGAGTTCCTCGGCAGATCCCAGCCATGCGGCTGGAGAAATAAACATGTCTGAAACATCTATCAAGAATCTGTCCATATATATTTCTTTTCCATGGCCTCCGTGTTTGGTACACGCGTGTTACAGAATCCCCACTGTAACATAATGGTGGTGAATGCAGGCAGAACAATCCATTATGGATGCAGTCAACAGCTTCCTTAATTATAAGAGAAGGAAATGAAGGTGTTTTCCCTATTGAAATCTGAGGGGCTGTTTGGAATAATGCTACTAAGATAGAAAGAAAGCTCCAATCCTGGTGGACCTTGGTAAATTTCACTTATGACCCAATGACTAACATAGCTACTGCCTTTGTGCTTACTATATGTAATGCCACAGTTTATGTAATTCATCCTATTGTTGCATTGGGACTAAACTATGAAGGGACAGTTTTTTACCCCTCTGAACGTAGAATATGGGCTCAGATAGTAGAAGAAAAATGGCAAATGGTAAATTTAGAATCTTGCATCACACGGGAACAACAAAGATTTATCTGTGCAAGTAATACACTTGATGCTAAAGACATATGTCTTGACATAGAACAAGGCATTTGTCACTTCGAGGTCCACTCAGACACTACACCAAAAACTGCACTTGTATATATTGGTCAAGGCTGTGTGTGCTTAAGAACTATCTGAACTTTTATGATGATAGATGACAGTAATATATTGTTACAGCGGGGATTACCGTAACAAGCATATATCAAACCAGGAGTCCCATGGAAAGGAAGTATATATGGACGGATTCATGGTTGATGTTTCAGAGGTCTTTATTTCTCCAGCCGCATGGCCGGGGCTCTGCTCAGGAACTCCGCAGTCACGGGACCCCAGGGTCCTTGGCCACACCAGGGAACACAAACCAACCAATCGGGAAATGAGGCTGACCAGGGGCAGGGAAACCCTGTGTCTCCCCCCCAGGGCCCATCTCCCAGAGCTCCATGGCAGGGGGGGAGACCTCAACATCTCACCTGTTTTATTTTAATAAAAGGAGAATGAAAACAACTGGATAAACATAACAAGAACAGTTTCAAGACAAAACAAGCCATCCTCCTGAGTCTTTAAATGTCCAAACAGATTCTGTGGAACATCTTAGGGCTGACAGAAGGGAGACTGAACTCTCTGGGCATGCTTTGTGGGGAAACTGAGGCAGGAGAGGGTTTAATTTCTTCCCTTCCCCTTTTCATCCCCCCCTCGGCATCGGAGAGGAATTGTAGGGAAATGGAATTGTATAGGGAAGCCATGGGGTGAAAAACGGATTAGGAATAAACTGGGGATAGGGTAAACTTAGGAAAGGGTTCATATTGAGTATAGGGTAAAAGGGGAAAGTAGGCTGTGGGTAGGGAAATTGCTGGGATGGATATTGTTTATAATTTTGCGCATAACGGCTGCCTTTGATGGGAATACCTCCAGGCCCAGTAACATTCACTGCTTGTAAACCCTTCTTTCCTTGTACTATATCAAATTGTACAACTTCCCCATCTCCTACACTTTGCAGGTAATTTTTAGGGTTATTCCTTTTAATGGCAGTTCTATGGATGAATAGGTCTTCCCCTGTATCATCTCGTGTTATAAATCCATAGTTGTTTTTTACATTGTACCATTTCACAGTTCCTGTGACTTTCGTGGCTACAACTCCTCCTATCATGTGCTTGCGTGTTCATCGTGGCTGCTGGTCCCGCGTGGCCGCCACCTCGCCAACTCCAATGTCTCGGCCGGGCCCCTGCGTTGCGGCTGCTCCGCACTCTCCGAGCGGCGCTGCTCCGGCGCGCGTCTGGGCTCTGCGCGGCCCCACGTTGCCATCGCCGCTGGCTCCGCGCCCTGTGAGTGGTTCCGCTCCGCAAACTCCATGCTGCTTTGAGCGTGGCCCCGTTTCGGCTCGGCGCTGCGCTGCGCGACTTCTCGTGTCGCTGTGGAAACCGCCGCTTCTCCCTCCGCAGGGCTCTCCGAGCCAGTCACTCAGAGCAGCCTGCCACGCCGATGCCCGGTTCATGGCTGCTCGTGGCCCATGACACCCGCAGCACCTGCGGCATCGCTCCCTCACTCGCGGCCGCGTGGCCGGGGACCCCGAGACAGGGATGGGATCCGCGATAAGGCCCGCGCTCCTGAGGGGGCCGGGCTCATTCAGCACAGGCACCTCCGCCGGCATGGCTGCAGTCACGCGCTCCCGGGATGGCGGCCGCGCGGCCTCGGCCACAGGATAAGCATGATCCTCTGCTTTCGGGGTAATGGGACGATACAAATGCTCCTCAAGAGCTTCCCTGATTATAAGGTATGCACGGAAAGCTTCTCTTTGATCCCTTACTTTATCCCACATCTCGTCCCAGAAACACCCCTCACAAGATTCAGGAGGTTTGATATCAAAAAGTAAGTCTTGAGAAATATAGGAGAACCTTTTGAAAAGCCAGATGAAAAAATGTTCTAGATCTCCCGGTTCCAATACTTTTTTGTTTTGTTGTTCAAGGATTCCTTTTACTTCTAGATACATTTTTTTCTGTGGCTCAGAGAGCCCCATTTCCCACGATTCTTCCATAGTCCAGAGAGAATATCCAAACCAAGATGAGAAGAGAGAGGTCTAGAGTGGTTTTTTACTCACGAATTTCCTCAGGGATCGGTGTCTTGCCCGCATTCCTCCACCAGTTTGTTACAGCGGGGATTACTGTAACAAGCATATATCAAACCAGGAGTCCCGTGGAAAGGAAGTATATATGGACAGATTCGTGGTAGATGTTTCAGAGGTCTTTATTTCTCCAGCCGCATGTCCGGGGCTCTGCTCAGGAACTCTGCAGTCACGGGACCCCAGGGTCCTTGGCCACACCAGGGAACACAAACCAACCAATCGGGAAATGAGGCTGACCGGGGGCAGGGAAACCCCGTGTCTCCCCCCCAGGGCCCATCTCCCAGAGCTCCATGGCAGGGGGGGAGACCCCAATAATATATAATTGTAGATGCCAGGAATCACTCTAATTTTTGTATTTGTAATTTTACCAAGATTGTTGGGTGTGACTTTTCGTATTTAGCACCTGTTGTGTCTCATCAATTGATGAGGTCTAACTACACCATATGCCATAAATTGCTACCCACACCTATTGGGATGGACCTCACTTTAGTAAAGCAATTAGTGAAACATCAGGACCTAATTGAGATTTTAGAAGAAATCTGAAGAAACGCGAAAACGACCTTAGTCACCATCCATCATGACACACAAGAAATAAGCAGAATCTTGCAGAGTAAAACAAGATGCAAGTCATAACTGGTGGGACGTGCTTTTCAGGTGGTCACCTGTTGCAGGGGGGGGTCCCGGGAGCAGGGGAATCCAGCCAGAGTCACGATACGAACACCGATACGATTTGAGCATCGTGCTCCAGTTTTATTATTCGGTTACACCAAGTTATACATTTTTTCCAAGTTCACGCCCCTTTCCCATGAGAAAGCCTCTAAGCAGCGGGGGAGCTGACCAGTATATACCTTTTCCCAAGGCTGTTCAAGGCTGCCGGCTAGCAGGTGCCTTGCAAGCCTGTTTTCAGCCTGAGGCCCCATCAGGGGTACTTCTGCAACAGCCCTGGGATGCCCAAGCCCTCCTGGGGTATCCTATATTCCACAAGGAATCCCTCTACAGTCACCTACTGCAACTGGCATTCTAAATACGTTATGTGACCCCATAATTGTCTTATTAATCTTGGTTAGTGCCTGCCTTGTGTTGTCTATTATGTTGCTTGTTTGGAACTATAGAGTACTAAAGAAGTTATCCGTTTTAACTACTTTGTCAAACGCACATGGAAAAGCATTAAGGGATGCTCACTGTAACAAATTATTAGAAAAAGAATTTATGTATTAGTAAAAGAATTTACTAACTCTGTAGAAAAGGGGGACTGAATCGGGGGGGATGGGGAAGCAGAGGTTAAATGATTTGCTAAGAAGCTGTTTGTTAAAAACAATGCATACGGCTTGCTCAACACTTATTGTGCCTACCAAAGCAGGATGAGAAGACAGAAGACTATTGATAAAGGGAAGTAATCTTGACCAAAGATCCTGTTTTTGAACCTAAAACTAACTCAAACCAGCCTTGAAGTTTGGACTTGGGCCAGGGACATAAAGAGCATGCACAGAGAAGCAAGGTGAAAAGTTCAGAAGGAGGAAGACCCTTTATTTCATCTGAGGAAGACCCTTACCCCATCTCAGCGACCTCTGCCCATGACCACCAGACAACACTGCGCAAGCGCAACGTGACTGTAAATGACTTTTGGGCTCATTGTAATACGAGGCGAGGCTAGGCAGGGCTAGGTAATGAATATGTATAGGCATATTGGGAAATTTAATGAATATGGGGCTTGTAACCTGATATATACCAAGCTGAATGCAGCTGTCGGCATGCATGACTTTGGAGGAGCTATCCCCCATGAGTCCCAGCGCTGGAATAAACATACCTACTTTACTACTTATTCCAGTAGTGGAGTCTTTTCCATATATCATCACGGGCGTGTGCCCAGTGGACTTTGTCCCTTTACTCAAATAATGTTTAAGTGATGCCTTAGGTTTTAACTTTCATATTTTTCAAATCCTGTACTGCCTAGTGTGTGACTCTGAAGTTTCTTGTAGCCTGTTAATTTCTGCTCTCTCATGCTAGGTAGACATAACAAAGCCTCTCCAGGCCTGCTCTCCAAGGACACTCAGATCACCCTAGGCCCAAAATGTAAACCAAAGCCTCTGAAAAGGGGGGCAAGCTTGGGGAAACTACATCATTAACTGAAGCTTTAAATGGAGAATTTATGCTGATATGCAAATGAACCAAACTTTTAAAAGTTTGAAGAACTCGTGACCTGTCGTCCGTCTTGGGGTCCATCTTGGCAGTAACCTCTGGCTCCCCAGGGGGTACCTTTGAAGGCCCTTCAAATAAATACCTACTTTATTCCCTTATTCTTGTCTAGTCTGTTTTTAGGTGGCCTCTCAAGGCGTCAGAAGGACTCATCTGTCTCCTTTTTGGACATAACCCTTTGGTGTTTGCGGATTTTCCTGATACTTCTGACTACTCTCAGTCTGCGTAGATGTTAAGCTCATCTGGCCTCACCTGGTGAACAGAGTATTTTGAAGAGAAACTTCAATTCCCCTCCCCCTGGGCAAAGGTGAACAAACCCCTGACAAAAGTTAATTAAAAAAAATTAGAAGTTGTATCATTTCCAACAATGGGGTCACAGTCTCCTCTTAGGCATCCACCTGCTCTAGCATGGGGCTCCTCCAGGGGCTGCAGGTGGATCTCTGCATCCCCATGGACCTCCATGGACTGCAGGGGGACAGCCTGCTTAACCATGGTCTTCACCATGGTCTGCAGAGAAATACCAGCTCCTGTGCCCAGAGTACCTCCTCCCCCTCCTCCCTCTTTCTCCACCGACCCTGGTGTCTGCATAGTTGTTCCTCTCACATATTTTTATCCCGCTCTTCTCTGGCCACAATTACAACTGTGCAATAACACTTTTTTTCTTTCTTCCTGAATATGTTATCACAGAGGTGTTACCACCATTTCTAATTGGCCCAGCCTTGTCCAGGGGCACATCCATCTTTGGAGACGCCAGGGATCACCTCTGCTGGACATGGAGGAAGCTTCTGGCATCTTCTCACGGAAGCCACTCCTGTAGCCTCTTCGCTACCAAAGCTTGGCCATGCAAACCCAATACAATTTGTCATTGCATTTCTTGGTTCTTGCTGTTTGCTTTTAGTAAATTGTTTTTTTTTTTTTTTAACTTATCTCTCTTCGTATTTGTCTCTCCTTATTGGTAGAGTGGAGAGGTGGAAAACTAAGGGGAGGTAACTTATTTCAGAGTATCTGCCCCATAAAATTGTTTTAAACTAAGACATATTTGTCACCCAACTAAAAGGGGCTCGAGAGGAGACAGAATGTGAAAAAACAATTTTGACCAAAACATTTGTATATTGGGTACAGAACTGCCTGGTCACCATGTTGCTCAGTCTAGTCATGGGACTGTGGCACTAAGCTTTGTATCTATGTCCATATATGTGGAACATATGTTCTTTTTCAGATGAGACGGAGGAACCAAGACTGCTTTGTTGATACACTGTGATATCAGTTTATGGAATGATAACATCTAAGGAAACGAAGATCATTTGGGATGTGTATTCATTGTCGTTTGCCTGTCCTGGTCTGGGCTGCTACTTCTGAGGGTTTATTAATAGTCACATCCAGCCTGTTGGGGGAAAAGGAGAGGATGATTTTTCCCAGCCTTTTACCTCCTTCTCCCTCTTCAGGTCTAACACATCACTTTTTGAGAATGTTGACTTCCCTCCAGTTGTTAAAGGCACTGGAGTCTTGTTGCTAGTTCTGCTATGTCTCCTCTGTACGGTCTACAACACATTTAGAATCAGGGCTGATATTTCTAGGGAGGTTGCCCAGAGACCTGCCCCAGGGGTGGAAAATCCTGAGTGGCATGGAATGTGGGAGGAAATGGGCCAGATTTTGAAGAAGTATTCTGCTCCAACGGTTTGGTCTGAACAAATACAGAACCCTGATAAGGTAGCATAATATTTGAAAGAAAATTGCAATGACAGCTCCAAAGAGGGGCAGCTTATTGCATTGTGCTGGGCCCTGGCTAATGCTAATGCTTATTGCATGCTGCATTACTGTACAGCAGCACCTACAGCCAGAAAGGAAGGGGAACAAATCGGCAGACACCATGGTAGCTCAGGCTGCAGTTAAACCAGACAGACAGCCTAAGCCAATAGAAGTCGCCCCTGTCCAAAGAAGGAAATACAAGACCAAATCTGTTCACCTGGTGGAAGACAATGGGGAGGCACTTAGGATCCTTGTCCTGGGATGTGAGTATTGACCAGGGGATCACGAGGAAGCCAGAATCTCTCAGCCTCTGCACGCGAATCTTAGCAAGTGTGAAGGAGTGATACTTTTGCCAAGATCTCCAGCTGCAGCAAGGCCCTTGGAAGACCAAAGAGGAAGGAATCCAACATGTGCGAGAACTGGCTGTGATAAATATCCTTTTTTCAAACCAAACCACTTAGAGTCCAGACCTGGTAAAATGTACAACACTGATGTGGTTGAAACTCACAGGACTCAGGCCACAAATGTATTCCGACTTCTTAGCAATGCTGCAACGGAATGAGGAACATGAGACAATTGGACCTATGACGTGAAAACTCCAGACATATGGAGACAGCGTCCACGCCCTGCTATGAGCCCAAGTCTCAGCTGTGGAAACAGACCTTGCTGAGAAAATCCAGAAATTGGAAGAGAGAATTGAAGATGACCATAAGAAACTCAGAAATAAGCCTGGGGAGGACATTCTCCATGTTCTCGCAATACAAACCAGTTTCCCTGCTATTGGGAGCCAGCAGCCCCCTGCTAGGGAGAGGGGGTACACCCCACGAGGCCATCTGTGGTTCTGTTGGAGGTAAGAATTTTTTTCCTTTTTTTTTCTCTCAGGGAATGTTCTCCCATTTATAGGAGAAAGTTTCACGAAGGATGTCTGGACTTCAGGCGGCTCTCTTGAAAGCTGTTTATTGCATAGGCGAAGTTACAGCATTTCAGGGAGTGGGTATCCAGAGCCAGCCCTACAGCTGCCAGCTCCAGCTGTAGACATACCTGAAGCCACTTTCTGTTCAAGTTACAAAGCATTATATACTTTTCTTTGCAGAGTATCTTAACACATAACAACCAATAAGCACCATACACAATACCTTTACATTTGCCTATAGCCTATCATAGCTACTACCATCACCATATTATAGTCATAATTATCCAATCACAAGAGTAAGTAAGTTACAATTGAAGCTTACAGTGGAAAATTCTTAGACCTTTCTTCTTCTTGCTACATCAACATTTCTTGTTTGCCTGCCATATCTTTCTTTTTGGTAAAGACATGTTTTCTATTTACTTATGCTCTTCTTGAGACTTATTTACTTGGTGAAAAACATGTCTTTGTTTGCAATCACATATGTTTGTCCTGCTCCTAAAAATCTCCTTCCAACTCATCTCCAACCTTTGCCTTCTCAGTTACTCAGCGATCACTGTTTCAGCAAAACATCTTTTATTCTATATCAAAACTTGCTTTCATTTCTACCTCATCCCCAGCTTCTACACTCACAGACCTTTCTGCCAAGCCTACATACCTTACCAAACTTTCATCCTCCCCAACATCTCCCTCTTTCTGTTGAACTACTAAAACATTAGAAATTGTCTTATTCATTATTTTCTGCATGCATTGAAGTACACAGGGTACTACTACTATAACCACAATTACTACTATCAAAATAATTAAGCCTATTTTACAAAGTTCCTTCAGCCAAGGTGCAAAGCTCCAACCATCAAACTGTCTAGCCAAGATGGTTCATCTGCTGTAATTTGGTTAGCTAGATTTCTTAAGTTCTGCAGCTGCTTATGAATAGAAGCAGAATGATCAGATAAGTTCATACAACACAACCCTTCAAAATCTTCACAGCCATGCCCATGTACTAGTAAAAGATAGTCAAGGGCACCTCTGTTTTGTAAAGTGACATGTTTGACAGCTTCTTCATCTGTCAGCAAGTCACTGATCATAGAAGAAGTGGCACTTACTTCTTTACTGTGCCTAAAATTTCTAATTTTTGAAGGTCAAATTTATCAACTTTAAAATTATCAATATAAGTTTGGTGTCTCGGGCTGGGAGTTGGAGAAATGTGATGATTATCATATGGCCAATATTTATCAAAAGTAACATTACCAAAACCTTCTGGGAAAGGCACTCAATAAGTTGAGAAAGGTTTGTCAGGGCTTGTGTTGGATAAACAGATGGTGTCGGAGCCTGCGGACTTGGCTAAAAGCAACCCAAACATTTGTCTTTGGTTGATTTACAGGTAAAGCTTCACTGCAAAAACAAAAACAAAAGGTTAAAAGCAACATGCATCTGCACAAATAATACTAAAACTTCATTCTTTTCTTGAGCCGTATCTGGTAGATGATCTTCTCTCAGTGGTTCTGCCTAGTTCACATTTGGGTGCTGCTTCTCGGCTTCCACTCGCGGGGTCACTGCCTGAAGTGGAACCGACAAGGGGCTTTGATGTGTGGTACGGCTTCACATTCTTTGCTGGAATCCACTTGATTCCTTCACCTGTGGAGAGACATGCAAATCCCTTTCCCCACGTTATAAGATCATATGGTCTTTCTATTTTTCCTGATTCCAAATTCTTAAAAACTGGGGGGTGTTCTTTCAATTTTGCTTTTTTGTTGTTCAAGAAATATCTGAAAATGGGGAGGTCAGGCTCTTCTGCAGAGCTGTTCAAGAAATTATAAACATACAAGGCTTTATTCAACCTTATTTGAGGTGTAGCCTGGGCTTCTCTCCCTTTCTGTTGATTTAAAATGCGTTTTAAAGTTTGATGTGTTCCTTTTAGGGTACTTTTTAGCAGTTGTTTAAGATACAGTGAGCAAATGCCACTGTATCTTACAGCCCTTCTTAGTTCTTTAATTTCGAGAGTGGGGATGGGAACCCACGTTTTAGGACTGCTAGGCTGTTGGCTAGCTATCACAGGCTTAGCTAATAGACTGAGACTTTCATCTTTACAGATTTGGCGTCTTATTTCATGCAAATCTGTTAATTGAGAATAATCTGAGCACTTTGGAGGACTTTTTGATTCAGAAAGTAGCGCTGACAAACTCTCAGAACTCGTTTTCTCTTTCTGGTTTGCAAGATCCCCGCCGCTCACTGGCGGAACTCTGGGGCTCATTGCAAACAAATCTGGCTGCTTTTCAGGGTTTCCTTGTGTTAGATTTAAAGCATCAGCTCTGGCAGAGCGGCTCTCCATCTCCCCTGCCACTGGAGCTGCACCATTGCCCTCCGTTCCCCCCCTGTTTGCGGCTTGTGAGGCGAGGCTGCGCTGCGCGGAGGGATACGGCTGCACGGTGGCGGGGGACCCCGGCGGGGGCAGCTGCGGCGCGGGGATGGTGCCCGTCGGGGGCGGCGATGGCACGGCCGATCTCCGTGGTGGCGGGCGAGGAGGCGGCGGGGCCGCGGGGGACTGGCTCCGTGGCTGCGGCGCGGCCGATCTCCGTGGCGGCGGGCGAGGGGGCGGGGCGGAGCTGCGCGGCGGTGGGGGGTGCGCGGCGAATATTTCTACTAACGCTGCACAAGTCGGGATGAGTTTTGCGGTTCTCTTGTCCCGGTGTGATATGGCATTAAATAATTTGATTTCCACTGTGTTGCCTCTCAGAAGGCGTAGCGACCTGGTTCAGGAACGGTACGACGACCACCTCAGGTCGTTCGGGCCATCAGCTCACAAGCACCAATGTGGTGGACGGCAAATGGCGTTTATTCATGGGTTACATAGGGTTAAATAACCTGGGTTTACCGCGTCACTTCCTTCTGGTCAGGTATTACCTGTAGAGGGGAGGGGTTTTACCTGTCCCGCACAACGCGATATCTTCCAAACGCCTGTCCCTAATCTCCTACATTTCCCCCCCCCATCCTGAATTATCCACATTTCCCCCCCCCCCCATGATTGATTAAAAAACACGCAAAGTATAAATGGTATAAAATTTCAAGAACTAGTAAAAACCTACATAACAAGTTATAAAAAGTGATATAACATTCAGAAAATAAATGCACTCTAGAGCAATTGCTGGTGGTCAACAAACAGAATGTTAACCTTTTCTAACCGGCTTTTAACAAATGACACCAATTTGTTTAGTATGCAAGGCCTGAAAATCAGCGTTAGGAGTTGTTACTCCTATGTTTAGTGAGGGGGCCTATTAGAGTGGAAACAAGGGTGGTCAGCCATGGAGACTGGTTAAACCATGACTCGAACCATCCTTGTTGGGCTTCTCTTTCTCTTTTTCTCTGGGCTAGTCTTTCTCTTAGTTCAGTCATTGAGTCCCGTACAACTCCGGTGTGGTCTGCATAAAAGCAGCATTCCTCTTTCAAGGCTGCACACAGGCCTCCTTGTTGCATGAGCAAGAGGTCCAGTCCTCGCCTGTTCTGCAGGACAACTTCTGAGAGAGAGGAGACAGATTTCTCTAGAAAGGAGATGGATTTTTCAATCCTTTGTAAGTCCTCATCAATAGTCATCTGCAGCAGAGAAAGTCCCTGGTGTTGGGTAACGAGGGCTGAAACACCTGTGGCCGCGCCGGTGGCTCCAAGGCCGAGCAGCATTGCGATGGTTATGCCTGTTATTATTTCTCTCTTGTGGAGCCGGCTAGGTTCTTCAAAAAGGTGGTACATTTCTTCTTCCTGGGGATACAGGACTCTAGGAACAATTAGAACTTGGACACAAAAATCAGAAATTTTTCACCCTGACTTTCAGTAGGGCAAGGGCATCCCTCCCCAACAAGGGTGGACATTTTGGCATAACATATGGGAAAAGGGTGATAGTTTTCTCTGGTCCTCTTTCAGTGCGGAGCGTTATCGCTATCAGTTGGGTGCTTTTTTGGGCCCGACATAGTCCCCCAACTCCGCCCACCATGGGGGCCTCCTCCAGTTCCCAATGTATAGGCCAGTACGTTTCTGGGACAACGGTAACATCTGATCCCGTATCAATCAAAAAGAGGAGACGAATAGCAGAGTCCCCTGGGTTGTTATGGAGACAGCAAACTCCCCACACGATCGGTGGGTGGCTGCCCACTTTCATGGCCAAAGCCACCCAGGGGTCTCGCTCCCAGGAGTTTGTTCCTGCTGTGCCTGGAGCACAGACAGGTTCAACTGAGCCATCGGTTGAGCTGTGGAATTGGTCATTTCCCAGGGGGGCAGTGGGTGCGGGAGCTCCATGGCCCATTGAGGATTGTCATAGCTGGGCTGCTTCACGTCCTGAGTGGGAGGGAGCTGTGTGCGGCCCGGATGCCCCCTCCCCCTCCCGTTTCCCTGGAGCTTGGATCTGCATTCTCTGGCAAAATGTCCCTTTTTCCCACATGCCCAGCATGGCCCTCTAGGTCGGGTCTGGCGTGGGGGAACTGCTGTTGATGGAGGCTCTAATTGGAGGCAATTCATTACAACGTGGCCTGCCTGGCCACACTTAAAGCATGCCATTACACTGGTTATTGCAGTGCGGACAGCTGCCTGGATTGGGGCCAGATGTTCTTCTTTTGCGACATGCTTAATCATATCTGCAATACTGGACCCAGCTGGTAATGACCGTAAAATGTCCTTGGTGGCAGAATTGCATTGTTGCCGCAAGCATTCTGCCACCACAGGGCCCTTTGCTTCTGGGGGCAAAGCAGAGGAATCGACTGCTGCTTGGAGGCGGTCCACAAACTGTGTGAAACTTTCGCTCTCGCTCTGCTTTATTGTGGACCATGGCGATGGTCTCGCAATAACTCTGGAAGCAGAGCGGATAGCTTCTCTGGTGGCGCGGGTAGTTGCCATGACTTCGTGGGCCCGTAGGCCCTCGGCCTGTGCCTGGGGGGTGATCATGGTTGGGTCCGTGCCCATTAGCCGCTGTAGGCTGGAGCCGTGGAGGGGGTGGTCTGCCCCAGCTACTAGGGCTAGTTGCTTTGCGCAATTGTCTTCCCACTCTTGTTTGAAAACAATCATCCCTGCCCCATCAAAAATTAATCTGCAGGTTTGTTTGATGTCAAATGGGAGCATGTCATCCCCTCCAAAAAGGCTGTCGATGAGGGTGGAAACCATAGCCGAATTAATCCCTCTGTCTGCAATTGCTTTAACAATTGCTTGTATATCTTTAGGATTTATCGGTGAGTAAGTCCTCTGGTTTCCGCCTTGCCCTCCTACCCGGACCGGGAAAGCTAGCGTGGCTGAAGGGGCCCATTCAGCACAGGCTGTTTTTATCTTTCTCCAGTCTGTAAGCGGAGTACATTCTTTTTCAAATTTCCCCTTGGCCCAAGTAGGAGCGCGGTGGTTATAGCTTTTATCTATTCTTAAATAATCTTGGTCGGAGTCGGAGTCGGTTACGGACCATTCGTCAGGCCACTCGCTCCAGCTGTAGTCCGACTCGGAGCCGGAAGTCGACTGACTGGATACTTCCGGGCTCCGGAGCTTTTTCACCGGGCTCCTACCCTGCCCCCTTCTCTTAGGATTGGGCCGTTCCTTCCCCCTGGGCTCGCCCCGCCTCCTGTTGAGGGAGGCTCTTGCTATATATGGGCATGTTTCCGGGTGAGCGCTCTGGTTGGCCTTGGTCCCTCCTCTGGGATTCCCCCCCCCTTTTCCGTTCACGCGTGTCTGCGTTATCTGGCGGCCCTTCTTTGATCCTGCCGGCCGCGTCTGCGTTACCTGGCGCACCTCCCCCGCTCCCGCCGGCTGCCTGTTTGTCTCCCTGCACACCTCCCCCGCTTCTGCCGGCCGCATGTGTGTCTCCCGGCGCACCTCCCCCGCTTCTGCCGGCCGCGTGTGCGCCCCCCCCATCCCCTCCGGGGTCGGCGCCATTCTGCGGGGCATAGGGCGGGGGTCTGGCCCACGCCGTTTTGGACTCCGCTTTAACGGCAGCCCCCCATGCCTCCTCCACCAGCCCGCCCCAGAATGACTGTGCCCGCTCCTTTCCCTCTGTAGGTAGGGTTGGGCTGGGGGGCTGTGGAGAGGGTCCCTGCTCCTGCAAGCCTGTACGCTCAGCAGAGCTGCTTTCATCTGCCGTTTGTGTAGCCGCCCCGACTCCCAGCCAAGGTGTGGCTAGCAAACAGTTCCGTGCGGCTTTCCAGGTCTCCTGCTCTTGCAGAGCCTTACGCAAAGCCTGCACGACTTTTCCCCATAGTTTAAGGTATTTCCCCAAACCTGAGGACATTGTTTCATCGGCTAGAGCCTTGGTACATTTGTCCCATACTTCTGGGTGGAGTATATCCACCGGTCGGTCTATGACCCCAATTTCCAAAAGCCTCGCAACAGCAAGAGTAAAATCTTTTGGCTTGCAATCAATGCCCCATTGCTTATGAATCTGAGATACGACCTTCGCGAGAGCTTCCATCCTCCACGCTGGTCCGGGAGCGTCCTCCCCGCTGGGCTGGACCCGCCGCGCCGGCCACCGTTCACCCGTCCAGGCGAATTCCCCATTCCGATTCTGGATCCCGGGCTTTCGGCACCACTTGTTGCTTCTCTGAAGGCGTGGCGACCTGGTTCAGGAACGGTACGACGACCACCTCAGGTCGTTCGGGCCATCAGCTCGCAAGCACCAATTTGGTGGATGGCAAATGGCGTTTATTCATGGGTTACATAGGGTTAAATAACCTGGGTTTACCGCGTCACTTCCTTCTGGTCAGGTATTACCTGTAGAGGGGAGGGGTTTTACCTGTCCCGCACAACGCGATATCTTCCGAACGCCTGTCCCTAATCTCCTACATTTCCCCCCCCCCATCCTGAATTATCCACACCACTGAGTCCCAAAAGTCTCTGGTGTAGACTGCTTTAGAGTCAGCGATTGGGACATGGGTCACAGTCCATGCTATGAGATCTTTCAGTTCTTTCTTTGCCAATTTAGTTGGACTGGACTTAATTAGAGGTTTTAGGTGCTGATAGACATCCTTCTGTTGGGCAGACACGTGCTGACCCATGACTGGATTACTCGGTGCTCACCTTTGCCAACCCGTCGCGGCAGGTGTCTCTCGTCGAGGTCCGGTCCAGACTCTGACCCGTCGCAGCGTCCGGCCGGCCTCCCTCGTTGAGGTCCTGGTCCAGGCTCTGACCCGTCGCAGCACCCGTCTGGCCTCCCTCGTTGAGGTCTGGTCCAGGCTCTGACCCGTCGCAGCGCCCGTCCGGCCTCCACACGCCTTCGTTTCAGGCGTCTCCTCTCGTTAGCAGCTGCACACGCTTTCCTTTCAAGCGTCTCATTTGCAGCTACTCAGATCACTGAATGTCAGCGACCGACTACACGTTCACCGAGAAGTCTCCTATATGCGGAAAAAAATCCCTTTTTGCCCCTCTAAAACGCTGAGCGCCAATTTATAGGAGAAAGTTTCACGAAGGATGTCTGGACTTCAGGCGGCTCTCTTGAAAGCTGTTTATTGCATAGGCAAAGTTACAGCATTTCAGGGAGTGGATATCCAGAGCCAGCCCTGCAGCTGCCAGCTCCAGCTGTAGACATACCTGAAGCCACTTTCTGTTCAAGTTACAAAGCATTATATACTTTTCTTTGCAGAGTATCTTAACACATAACAACCAATAAGCACCATACACAATACCTTTACATTTGCCTATAGCCTATCATAGCTACTACCATCACCATATTATAGTCATAATTATCCAATCACAAGAGTAAGTAAGTTACAATTGAAGCTTACAGTGGAAAATTCTTAGACCTTTCTTCTTCTTGCTACATCAACATTTCTTGTTTGCCTGCCATATCTTTCTTTTTGGTAAAGACATGTTTTCTATTTACTTATGCTCTTCTTGAGACTTATTTACTTGGTGAAAAACATGTCTTTGTTTGCAATCACATATGTTTGTCCTGCTCCTAAAAATCTCCTTCCAACTCATCTCCAACCTTTGCCTTCTCAGTTACTCAGCGATCACTGTTTCAGCAAAACATCTTTTATTCTATATCAAAACTTGCTTTCAATTCTACCTCATCCCCAGCTTCTACATTCACAGACCTTTCTGCCAAGCCTACATACCTTACCAAACTTTCATCCTCCCCAACACC
Organism: Corvus moneduloides; assembly: GCF_009650955.1. Taxonomy (NCBI): domain Eukaryota; kingdom Metazoa; phylum Chordata; class Aves; order Passeriformes; family Corvidae; genus Corvus; species Corvus moneduloides. The sequence goes on along the minus strand of NC_045510.1, from coordinate 8,921,080 downwards.
ATTCGTTCCCTAAGAGATGATAACGACGATACTTAAGAGAGACAAAATATGTGGCTGAGAGGAGGAGAAAGGGGAAGGGTGCAGTTGGCTGCAGTCTCTTAGCTGAAGGGCTTTCTCTTGGGAAGTGCAGAGATACCCTGAGATTTTGGCTGTGGGGTGAGGGGCTGGGCTCAGCTCCTCGCTCTCTCTCTCACTCTCGGATCAGAGGGGAGATGGCCAGGCTGCGGTTGCTGTGGGAAGATTCGCCGCCACCTCAGCGTTCCGTCTTTTACTGTTTCTCCTATAATGAGTGAGGCTTTGCTCATAAGACCAGCTATTGAACTGGGATCTTATCAACACCCGATCTTACTGGAAAGGACCCTCACCATCTACTCAGGTGCCTCAGGGGAAAACCTGGGACCCTGACCCCCCATCCCCAGCTGTTTGCGGGAGCCCAGTTGCCACTGCCCATCCCCACTGTTTTTCTGCCAGTGCTTCAAGTTTCTCGCTACACTTTAACCCGACATCCTGTGTCCGCCCAACCCCCATGGCTCCTGCTATGGCTGCGGAATTTCTGCTACATTTTGTTTGCCACCCCGGGTGGGCCCCCCTCTGCTGTTCCAGCCTGCTGCTCTGAGGTTCCTGCTACAGCCCATTTCACGACCTGGAGGGGCAATGAGACAGGCTGCCCCCCCCATGAGCTTGCAAAGGAAAGCCCCTTTTCTATCTCTTTCCCCTGCCAGCTGAGCCACCATTAACCACGTGCAGACAGGTGACTGAGCTCGTGCCACAGCACCCCCTGCAGCCATGGGGGAATCATCACACCTTCCCTGCCTAGCCGGGAGCCAACAGCACCCTGCTGGCTTTGACCATAACTACACCAAAGGGGAAAATATTTGACAGCTGAGAAAAGGCTGTTGTTTGGTCTCTGTTTTTTCCTGTTTGTTGTTGCTGCTGTTGTTGTTTGTTTGCCCTGTTATACATATATATATACTAGTAAAGAACTGTTATTCCTTTTCCCATATATTTGCCTAAAAGCCCCATAATTTAAAAGTTATAATAATTTGGAAGGAAGGGGGTCATATTTTCCATTCAATGGGAGATTCCTGCCTTCCTTGGCAGACATCTGTCTTTGAAATCAAGACAGGTTCTTCCTGTGCGAGCATGGGGAAAACATGAGGAGGTAGGAATGAAAACCCACCTCTGTCCTAGCAGCACAGGTATGTAAGCTAAAAGAAGAAACTACTAACAAAGGAAATTTGGCAAGGATGAATGTAGCTCCAGTTTCCCATGACTGAGCTCCTAGGCATAACAGAATGGAGAATGATATGTCTGATCCCCTTGAAGGGTCCTCCAGAATGTATGCCCAGGGAAGGAACAATATCCAGAACTAGAGCGGCCCTGGCTCTAGCCACGTAGAGGCCAGTGAAAATTGGGTCTATTGGACTGTGTGGATGCCATGGCCTGGCACACCAGAACCACAAAAATACAAAGCTTTAGTTGACACGGGTGCTCAATGTACTCTGATGCCACTGGGATGTGGGGGCAGAACCTGTTTCCATTGTTGGGGTGACAGGGGGGTCTCAACAGTTGACTCTGTTGGAAGCTGAGGTGAGTTTGACCGGGAAGGAGTGGAAAAAATACCCCATTGACAATGGTCCAGAGGCCCCATGTATTTTTGGCATAGATTACCTCAGGAACAGGTATTTCAAAGACCCAAAAGGACATTGGTGGACTTTTGGAATACCTGCTGTGGAGATAGAAGGTATTAGAGAGTTGAACACCTCCCCTGATCTCTCAGAGGATGCTTCTGCAGTAGGCCTGGTGAGAGTTGAAGAACAAAAGGTACCGATTGCCACCACAACAGTGCATCGTCAGCAATACTGCACTGAGACTCCGTGATCCCCATCCATAAGATGATCTGTGAACTGGAGAACCAGGGAATGGTCACTAAGACTCACTCCCCCTTCAATAGCCCTATATAGCCTGTGCATAAGTCTGATGGAGAATGGAGAATGACAGTGGATTATCGTGGCCTTAATGAAGTCACACCATCACTGACTGCTGCTGTGCCAGACATGCTGGAATTTCAGCATGAACTGGAGTCCAAGGCAGCAAAATGGTGCCACTATTGACATTGCCAATGTGTTTTTCTCCATTCCTCCAGCAGCAGAGTGCAGGCCATAGTTTGCTTTCACCTGGAGGGGCATCCAGTACACCTGAAACTGACTTCCCCAGGGATGGAAACACAGCCCCATGTTGGGGTTCCTCCCCCCTGCCGTGGGGTCCTGGGAGAGGGGACCCTGGGGTAGAGGCATGGCCTAGGCACGGGGTCTCCCTCGTCCCTGGTCACATGTCCCCTAATCCTGTTCCCCATTGGTTATTTTGTGTTCCCCTGCCTGGGGAGGACCCTGGTTGTCCTGTGATTGCTCAGTTCTTCGGCAGTCCCTTGGCCATGTGGCTGGAAAATAAAGATCTCTGAAACTTCTATCAAGAATCGGTCCCTATTTCTTTCCATGGGCCTCGCTGTCTAATGCATGTTGCAGGAGACCCCACTGCAACAGCCCCACTATTTGCCATGGACTGATCCAGACTGCACTGGAAAAGGGTGAGACTCCAGAACACTTGCAATACATTGATGACATCGTCGTATGGGGGAACATGGCACAGGAGTTTTTTGAGAAAGAGGAGAAGATAATCCCTATCCTCCTGAAGGCCAGTTTTGCCATAAACCAATGTAAGGTCAAGGGACCTGCTCAGGAAATTCAGCTTTTAGGAGCAAAATGGCAAGATGGACATCATCAGATTCCAATGGACATGGTCAACAAAAAAGCAGCTATGTCCCCACCAAGCAGCAAGAAGGAAACACAGGCTTTCCTAGGCACCGTGGGTTTTTGGAGCATGCATGTTCCAGGCTAATGTCAGATTGTAAGCCCTCTCTATCATGTGACATGGAAGAATTATTTCAAGTGGGATCCTTAACAGCAACAAGCTTTTGAACAAATTAAACAGGAGATTGTTCATGCAGTTGCCCTTGGGCCAGTCAGAACAGTATAGGATGTGAAAAATGTGCTCTACACCACAGCCAAGGAGAATGGTCTTTCCTGGAGCCTCTGGCAAAAATTACCCTAGGACACCCAAGGACGATCCCTTGAGTTCTGGAGTAGGGGATACAAAGGATTCAAGACCTTTTACACCCCAACTGAAAAAGAGATACTGGCAGATTATGAAGGGGTTTGAGCTGCTTCAGAAGTGATTGGCACTGAAGCACAGCTCCTCCTGTGACCCCAACTTCCAGTGCTGGGCTGGATGTTCAAAGGGGAAGTCCCTGCCACACATCATGCCACTGTTGCTACTTGAAGTAAGAGGATCGCACTGATCACGCAGTGAGCTCAGATAGGAAACTGCAATTGCCCAGGGATCTTGGAAGTCATCATAAACTGGCCTGAAGGCAAAGATTTCAGACTATCATCATCAGAGCAGGAAAAGGTGACGTGCTAAGAAGGCCCCACCATATAATCAGCTACCAGAAAATGAGGAGGGATACACTCTCTTCACTAATGGTTCCTGCTGTATTGTAGAGATAAATCAAAAATGGAAACCAGCCATATGGAGTCCTACGTAGCGAGTCACAGAAGCAGCCGAGGGACAAGGTGGATCAAGTCAGAGTGCAGATCTGAAAGTCATCCAGCTGGCTTTAGATATCGCTGAATGAGAGAAATGGCTATCACTCTGCCTCTACACTGACTCGTAGGTGGTAGCAAATGCTTTGTGGGGGTGGATGGACTGATGGAAAAAAGACCAATTGGCAGGACAGAGGGAAACTCATCTGGTCTGCTGAATTGTGGCAAGACATGGCTGCCTGGGTAGAGAAGTTGGGTCTAAAAGTACATCATGTAGATGCGCACCTACCCAAAAGTCAGGCTACTGAAGAACATCACAACAACAGACAGGTGGATCAAGCTGCCAAGATTAAAGTGTCTCAGGTGGATCTGGACTGACAACATAAGGGTGAATTATTTCTGACTCGATGGGCACATGATGCCTCGGGTCATCAGGGAAGAGATCCAACTAACAGATGGGCTCGTGATCAAGAGGTAGACTTAGCCATGGACACTACGTCCCATATTATTCGTAACTGTGAAACATGCTGCAATCAAGCAGGTCAAGCAGGTAAAGCCTCTGTGGTGTGGGGGACGATGGTCAAAATATAAATATGGAGAGGCCTGGCAGATGCATTACATCACACTGTCACAAAGCCTCGAAGGCAAGCACTACATGCTGACAATGGTGGAGACAACCAATTGATGGCTGTAGACATACTCTGTGCCTCACACCACTGCCCGGAACACCCTCTTGGGCCTTGAAAAGCAAGTCCTGAGGTGACATGGCACCCCAGAAAGAATTGAGTTGGACAATGGGACTCATTTCAAAAATAGCCTTATAGACACCTGGACGGGAGAGCTCGGGATTGAGTGGGTGTATCATATTCCATATCATGCACCAGCCTCTGGGAAAATTGAACTGTACAATGAACTGGTAAAAACCACATTGAAAGCAATGGGGGGGGGGGATATTCAAACATTGGGATCTACATTTAGCAAAGGCCACCTGGTTAATTAACACTAGAGGCTCTACCAATCAAGCTGGCCCTGCCCAATCAAAACCTTCACATACCATAGAAGGAGATAAAGCCCCTGTGGTGCATATGAGAAATGTGTTAGGTGTCCTGGGTTGCAGTGTATTCTATCACCATCCTCATGAGCCGTTGAAACCAGGTGGGGCAGTGTTTCCTTGCCTCCTCCCCCCAGACTATCTTGCTGTTAATGGCCCATCATTGTCCTGCCACATGACTCATAGATAACTCCCTCTGGACTATCTTCTGTTAATGAGCCTAATCAACACTTGGCCTCATGACTCATTACCCCATTGTGAGATGCTCCACCCAGAGGGAGGAACCAAGCATCCCATCGTGGATATAAGCTGAGGCTGAACACCAGAGACAACGCCTTTCCACTGGATTTCCAGAGGACAGGAGCTACACAGCCACCACTGGACCTTCTGAGGAAGAGCAGACCCTTTTTTCTACAGGATCACCGCTTCAGAGGACTGCAGCCACCATTCTACCAGACTGCTACCACCACCCTGCCTAACAGGGACTCAGGTTGTATCTTGACTCTGTCAGTTTGAACCAGTGTTTTCTTTTAGTTTTTTTTTTTTTCTTTCCTTTTCTTTAACTTTCCCATTAAATTGTTATTCTGACTTGGTGCCTCCCACTGGTTTGTTTTCAAACTAGTACATTAGGGAAGACAGTTTGGATTAGTCATGCCTCAAGGAAAGGCAAACCCATCTGAGGGATTGTTTTTGCTCAAGAACCTGGGTGTGCTTGGTGGGTAATGCAGAGGGATGGGGAAAGGCGATGTGTACTTCAAGGGGATTTGATTTTTGGGTGAGAACCGCCTATAATATTGTATAATATTGTATAATATTGGTTGCTGAATGACACTGCCACTGTGTGCCATAACTACCATGGACAATGAGGATCAATTGCTTCAGATACACCAGTCATGAGCTCCTGATGCAGCTTGCAACCAGCCAACAGCACACCAGCCCTCCTCCTCTGGAAGGCATCCAGGACAGATAGAACCCACAGTCATGGACTAAATGAACTCAACAGACATCTTGGAGGGATGGCCATTAACTATGGAAATGATACCTGTGCTTGTATGTATGTGTAGTTTTATATATATATATATGTGTGTGTGTGTGTGTGTGTGTGTATGTGTGTGTATGTATAGTTGAAGGTATAGGATCTGGACATGAACTAGATGGTATAGAATAAGGGATGGCTAATGTCCTGGTACCAGCCAGGACAGGGTTAATTTTTGCAGTAGCCAGGAGGGGGCATGGGCAAGACCCAGAGGTTATTCTACACCACCTCAAGTTATTGCCAGGGGCAGGGGGAAAGGAGTCTCTTCTGCAGAGAAGGGGTTCCTTCTGGTCGAGTAAGTGTGGCGCTGGTTCCGAGCCAGAAGGAGTGATCAAAGTGGTGTGGCTGCAGTCAGGTCAAGTTCTGTTGGGGTTCCTCCCCCCTGGCGTGGGGTCCGGGGGGAGGGGGACCCTGGGGTGGAGGCACGGGGTTTCCCTACTCCCTGGTCAACCTCGTTCCCCATTGGTTGTTTCGTGTTCCCCTGCCTGGGAGGACCCTGGTTGTCCTGTGATTGCTACAGTTCCTCGGCAGTCCCCGGCCATGCGGCTGGAAAATAAACACCTCTGAAAACATCTACCAAGAATCGGTCCATATTTCTTTTCCACGGGCCTCGTTGTCTATACAAGTTGCAGTAATTTCCTGCTGCAAAATGGTGGACAATGTGGGCAAAACGATCCCTTGGAGACAGCGCCTGTGAAATAACTGAAATTCTGAAGACCCCTGAAAATTCGTGAGTAAAGGACACTCTGGGTCTCTCTCTTCTTGCCTTGGTTTGGCTGTTCTCTCTGGACTATGGAGAAATCGTGGGAAGTGTGGCTGTCTAAGCCGCAGGAAGAAATGTATCTAGAAGTTAAAGGAATCCTGGCACAGCAAAACAGGAAACTTGCTCTGGAAGATCTAGAACATTTTTTTGACCGGCTTTTCAAAAATTTCTTTTATATTTCTTGAGACTTACTTTTTGATATTAATCCTCCTGGAATTGGTACCTTGGATTTTTGGTCCGAGATCTTGGGTGAGAGATTGGCTCAATCAAAACATGGACTACTGATGGAACTTCTCCGTGCATCTCCTGTAATCAGTGAAGCTCTTCAGGAGCATTTGCATGGCCCCATTATCTCTGTGGCGGAAGATGACCATCATCACATGGCTGGGACCCTGTGGCGGCCATCCCAGGGGCGCATGACTGCAGCCACAGGGTCTCCTCTACCCATGCTGGTGGACGTGCCTGCGCTGGATACACCCAGCCCCCTTGGGAGCCCTTGCCTTATCGCGGACCCCATCCCTGTCTTGGGGTCCCCTGCTGCACGACCGCGAGTGAGAGAGAGAGAGACGCCGCAGGCGCTGCGGATGCCGTGAGTCACGTGCAGCAGAGGGGCGACCCTCGCGAGCAGCCAGAGACCGGGGGTCAGAGTGGAAACCCGCTCCGAGCACACGGCTCAGAGAGCTTTGTAGAGTGAGAAGCGGATGTTTCCATAGCGACACGAGAAGCCGTGCAGCGCAGCACAGAGCCGAAGCAGCGCCGCTCAGAGGGCGCGGAGCAGCAGCAACGCGGGCGCCTGACTGAGACGTTGGAGTCGGTGAGGCAGCAGCCTCGCAGGACCAGCAGCCACGACACAGACACAAGTAAATAATAGGAGAAGTTCTAGCAACGAAAATCACAAGAATTGTGAAATGGTACAATGTCAAAAACAACTATGGTTTTATAACGAGATGTGACAACCAGGAAGATGTATTCATCCATAGAACTGCCATTAAAAGGAATAACCCTGAAAAATACCTCCAAAATGTAGGAGATGGAGAAGTTGTACAATTTGATATAGTGCAAGGAAGAAAAGGCCCACAGGCAGCCCATGTGACAGGGCCTAGGGGTATTCCAGTCAAAGGCAGCCATTATGCACAAAATTATAAACAATATCCATCCCAGCAACTTCCCTACCCGCAGCCTACTTTCCCCTTCTACCCTATACCCAATATAAACCCTTTCCTAAGTTTACCCCATCCCCAATTTATCCCTAATCCGTTTTTCACCCCATGGCTCCCCTATACAATTCCCTTTCCCTACAACCCCTCTCCGATGCCAAGGGGGGGATGAAAAAGGGGAGGGAAGAAATTAACTATTTTTGTTTGAAGTTCCAACAGGTACAAATGGAAGAAACCCTCTCCTGCCTCAGTTTCCCCACAAAGTATGCTCAGAGAGTCCTGTCTAAGCTGTTCCAGAGAAAAAATCTGTTTGGACATTGAGAGACTCAGGAGGGTGGCTTGTTTTCTTTTGAAACTGTTCTTGTTATCTTATGTTTATCCAGTTGTTTCCAATGTTAAGTTTTAAATCTCTTTTAGTTAAAACAAAAGGGTGAAGTGTTGGGGCTCCTCCCCCCTGGCGTGGGGTCCGGGGGGAGGGGGACCCTGGGGTGGAGGCACGGGGTTTCCCTACTCCCTGGTCAACCTCTTTCCCCATTGGTTGTTTCGTGTTCCCCTGCCCAGGAGGACCCTGGTTGTCCCGTGATTGCTACAGTTCCTCGGCAGTCCCCGGCCATGCGGCTGGAAAATAAACACCTCTGAAAACATCTACCAAGAATCAGTCCATATTTCTTTTCAACGGGCCCCGTTGTCTTATACATGTTGCAAGAATCCCCACTGCAACAAAGTTCTGGGGTGAGCATTTTTGCATGTGAATCACTCTGTTTTGTACACTTTTGTTATTAATATTTTTGCTGTTGCTGCTACTGTTTTTCTTATCTCATTGCTGTTTCCAGTAAATTGTTCTTATCGCAACCAGTGATCTTTGCCTTTTGTGCCTCTAGTTCTCCTCTCCAGCTGCCTCAGGGGAGAGGGAGCATGGGAGTGAGCGAGTGGCACATGATTTCAGTGGGAGCACTTCATTGGAGAATATCATTCCTAAACCACAACACACGGGTTTAGAGAAAAGGAAGAGTAAAAGAGAGAAAACTTGGAGTTTTACATAAAAATTATTTAAGAAGCAAAGAAAAAGTAGAAAAAAATAAAAGTGATACAAAGGCATCACCACCTTCCACAGGTAGACCAATGCCCAGACGGTTCCAAGGCAAAAGATGAATAACCTCCCTAAATCTCCTCTTTTCCCTTTTTATTGCTGAGCATGATGTTTTAAGGCATGGAATATCCCTTTGGTTACTTTGGGTCATCTGCTTTGTTGTGTTCACTCCCAATCTCTTGCACAAATCCGTAATCTATTCACTGAGGGGACAGAGTGAGAAGCAGAGAAGGCCTTGATGCTTTGCAAACACCATTCAGCTATAGCTAAATCATTAGTGTGTTTTAGTCACAAATCTAAAACAAAGCACCATATGAGCTGCTCTGAAGAAAATTCACTCTATGCCAGACAAACCCAGTACCTGCACATACTTCCTTTCTTTAGTGCTTGCCCCCTCCCGTGCTAGCTTAGCTTTATCTCTCTCTCTTTCATGTGCTCTCTTGCATGTGTTTTCTCTTGCATGCTCTTCCTTGCCTGTCTCTTATGTGTTCTCTCACATGCATTCTCACATGCTCTCTCATGCTCTCTTGCATGTGTGCTCTTTCTCAAACGTACTGTTCTGCATAGTCTCTCATGTTCCCTCTTCACACACATGCTTCCTTGCATGTGCTGTGTTCCATCTTTCTTCCTCTTTCCCCTACCTTGCATGTGCTAGCTCTCTTGCATGAGTTTCTGCTCTCTCACATGCTCTCTCCTGCATGCTCTCTACCCTGTTTGCTCTCATGTGCTCTCTCTCATGTGCTCTTGCATGTCTCCCATTCTGTTCATGGCTGTGACAGCAACAAACTCCCCTTGTGAGAGATGATGCTGTTTTGGTTTTTGCTTTTTTTCTTTTATATGTTCTCTGTATTCTTCGCACATATATTTGTAGCTCTGTAGCCTATTGTATTAGTGGCTAGTTTTCCCAGTAATTTTCCATGACCTTTCCCTAGGCAGAAAGACAAAACAAATTCCAGAGCTCCAAGCCCCGGGGGGTACAAGGCCCCTATGCTATCTTGGTTCTTCCTGGCTACCAAGGTTAACTCTTCAAGATACCTTTTCAGGGACAAAGTACAGCTAGTGCTGAGGAGGGGGTTCCAGAGAAGGGGCTTTGACACTTTATTGTGTCATAAATTGAGTCTCTCCTGATGGGAGAGAATTTGCTGAAAGTCCTTGCAAGGCGTTTAAAAGATAAAGCGAGACGTCTTCTGTAGTTTCAATGCTTCCAGATAGTTGTTTATTAAGTCTTATCAGAGGAACTGAGCCACTAGCGTGACCCAGGTACAGCATGGAAGGAGGAAAAGTAGGAGTGAGAGCGAGAAAGACCAATTATCAAGATTTACACAGCCTTTTAAAGACATTTTAACCAATAGTTACTAAAAATATACATTATTTTTACTTTCTTACCAATTATTCAGTAACACAACTAGGAACTGCGGAATTTTCTATCCAATCAATCCAAACTACTTTTACTGCAAAATATGGAGTAATAGAAGAAGGAGAAGAAGATCTAGAGAACAACAACAATCCTCCATTTTGATATTTTTTACTCTTATCTATTTACTATAAAGAGAAGCCTAAAACCTCTAAATTTTTCACCATATGACAATCTTATATAGTAGTCTATCACCTAATTCACACCACTGTATTTTCTAGTTGTTGTCTGACTGTTGGTAATTTTTTCCAAGGTTTGAAGCTAAAACAGTGTTGTTCAGGGGGGTAAAAGCCCTTAAAAACAGGCAGAGAAATATTCTCGGCACTCTGGGTTCCTACAGGGCTTGACCTGGGGGGGGATTGCATCACCACTTGTCCTCCTAATTGATGCCTTTTATTAATTATGCTGATTTGCTGAACTTATAAAAACTGTATTCACCCCGTGTGAGTGGGCTTTTGTGGACATTCTCCATAACTTCCCCTGGAGGCTGCCAAATAAAGATCCACTTTTATATTACCTGCTATACTAAAATTATCTCGAGTTTCATTTCTAGGTTGAAAAAGGCAACAGGGACATCACATAGTAGGAGTCAAAGGTGCACAAGGGAAATAGCAAATTTGTAGGTTAGATTTGATGAACTTCAATTCCTCACTAGTGTGTGATTGATATGTTTTCCCCTCCTCTGTTATTTTTTTTCTTTTGGTAGCTAAAGGAATACATTCAGGTGTTGGATCAGGAAGATACATGTATGTGGAGTTACAGAGGAAGCCACCACTGCATTGCATGCCTGGACGGAAGGCCACGGGGGCAAGAATGCTGAGAAGCGTGGAAGAATGTTGACCACACAAGATTCGAAAACAGGAAAGGCATCCTGTTTCCTAGCCGATGGTCCTGAGAAAAGAATAACAAACTGTCAAGATGACAGATTTATTAGGGAACTGTAACCGGCTTTAGGAGGGCAACTAAAAACAGCTTTGTCACAGTTGAGACGAACGCGACACTCACGAATCACACACACCAACTCCGTTCAGAAGGCAAAAAACATCTTTAATTCTACAGAGCCTCTTTTATACAGTTTCTTGGCACTCGTGCTGTGTCCCCATTGGCTTCTACGTTAACACCCTACAAAACTACTGGTTACTTGCAACTAACACCCATCTAAAACAATCTAAAGCAAATAACAGCCTCCCTAGAGCAAGTTGTGCTTTCTATATCTGTTGTTTTGGATTCTTGCTTCTGTTGATGTTAAAACTTCTCACGGGTACAAGCCAAATTCTCAAGGGTATAGAGTAATTGTGCTCAAATCAATGTCTGTGAAACTTTCTGAGCAGCTTGTCGGTTTCCACACAGCTTCTCAAGCTAAAAAGTATAAATGCTGTCTAACTTTACAATAAACCAGATTCACTTGCTTCAGCTTGTGTCTCTCACTTTCGTATGCCACAAATGATGCCCGAACAACAGGGACTTCATTACTGCTGACATGATCCAGTCTGGTGGCGTACCCTGACCGAACCAATGGTGGGTGTGTTCAGCTGATCACCAAGGAGCTCCTTTCATCACTGGCTATAAAACAGGTTAGCCTTTGCGAGCGGTTGGGAAGCATTTCTTATAATGGGGCAAAGTGCAACGAAAGACCAAAAACTGCATAAAGACTGTCTGTTGTGTATTACCAGGGAACAAGGATATAAACTCCAACCCCAAAGACTTATACAGCTACTCATATGGGTCAGACAATTTTGTCCCTGGTACCCATCAGATGGCTCCTATGACCTTACTCACTGGCAAAAGGTCCTTGAATGTTTACAAACCCACCAAATTACTCATCACAATGTCTACCCTGATGATATTATTACTTGGCATATGGTATACTCTGCTTTGCAACAGTTTAAGGAAGTGGATTGTGTCCTTGCAGATGGTCCTCCTGCACCCCCATCAGATATTGTCGTTTTTGTTAATGAGACTTCACCTGAGAAGAATGATCCTGAGAGAGAAGATCCTTTTGATCCTGGCCCAGTTGACCCTGAACAAGAACCAGATTTATATCCTCCTCTAGCTCCAGCATGTGCTATGGCAGCAGCTTCTCCTAGAGTGGAAGAAATATTACAAATAGCAGGCAAAAAAGCTGTGGCAAATATTTCACAAACTCAACCACCTTATGCCACCTCTTATTCCTCTAGCGACTATGATGAGGAAACAATGCTACCTATAGGACCTGAATCAGAAAGATTTATACAGAAATGCTGACTACGGGCTTTGGAGGAGGGTGATACTGAATTTTTTCAAGCAATGCCTGTCATATATTGCAATCAAAACACATCACGGACAATTGTCATATGAAATGGAAAAGGAACTGAGGAAATCGGTGAAGGAAGATGTGTGGTGATCTGTTTACCCACTGCTTTTCTGATCCCATATTGTTCCCCCCACTTTCCCCTGCCCCTAGCCCTGGCCACTCCCTCGGGCTCTCCCTATTGGTTCCTGTACCCCAACTCCACCCATGTACCGCCCGTGAGCCCCTGAGAAAAAGCTCCTGCGCCCGGATCATGAGGTGTCTCTGACTCTGGGGATCACCGGGAAAAGATGTAACTATTAAAGGTCCTCTGAAACCCTTATGGAGAGACCCTTCTCGCCTCCTTGGCCATCACTGTGTTGTAGAGCTGATAGCTGCCGGAGCAAAACTGCAGAGCCGTCCAAAATGGACTACAGGAGGACAGAATGGCTGTCCTGTCCTAAGAAGTCCCGCTGAGCTCCCATATTACCGCAGGCCTGGGTCCTAGGGTATATCACCATGTCCCGCAGCCATAGGGAGGAGGAGGAGAGAAGATCCAGCAGGCAGGAATTGTGCAGCAAGATTGATTTATTTAATCATTTTACAAACTCTTTTATAGACTTTTTCTTCATAGTCTAATTGGACAAAGGATCAGCCACCCCTTGGGGGTGATTGGCTAAAATCCTAAAACATCCATTGTCAAAATATTTTTCTACTATACTGTAAACAAGACTTTTCAAGGTTGCAGGTGGCTTGGTTGTTTACATTCCCTGCTACCTCTTCTGCGTGAGAGAAAAGTCTCTCACGGACTTAGAAAATAGCAAGAAAATCCTTGCTAGCAGCATTTTTGTATCTACACTCCCAGGGAAAGCTGCAGCTTGCTAAACTAAATCTAGCACCACAACAAAGATGGTTTACAATCCTCCTTTACTATGAATTTATTAGATACAATTGTGGAATCACATACTATGTTACCAGTGGATTGGAAATCTCTTTTTAAAACAATATTAACAGGAGGGCGATACTCTGTCTGGTGGATGGAATTTGTAGATTTGGCTCAAATTCAGGTGTTGAATAATGGTAATCAACAACCACCAATCAATATAATGGCCCCCCAACTTTCTGGTACAGGCATGTATGCTACTGCCCGTGCACAATTGCAAATTCTCCCACAGGCATAGGAACAAGCTACTGTTATCGCTCTGCGTGCACTACGAAAGGTACCTGATACAAAAAAATTAGACTCCAATTTTGCTGCTGTTCGGCAGGGTCCTCAGGAACCATATATTACCTTTATTGATTGATTGCAATCAGCTGTTAGGCGGCAAATTGATATTCTGGGGGCAGCTGGTGCTGTTTAAAAATCTCTTGCTCATGGGAATGCTAACAATGACTGTAAAAAAGCCCTGGACCTGATACGGAACTGTGCTGATGTTGAGCTTTCTGATTATATCAAGGCATGTGCTAATATCGGCTCGGAACAATTTAAAGCAGAACCGATTGCTACTGCAATAGCCCAACAATTACAGGTTGCCAGAGCAGCTGTTAAGTGCTCTGAATGTGGGGAAGAGGGCCACATTAGAAAACAATGTCCGAAAGGACAAAAAGGCAATAAAAAGCCCAAAAACCTTGTCCTCAGTGCCAAAAAGGGTTTCATTGGAGCAATCAATGCCAGTCTAAATATGACAAAGACGGCAACCCTCTCCCAAAGCAGGGAAACTCGAAAGGGGGCACACGGTGCAGTGCCCCCCAATCCAATGGGACCCCACTCAATCAGATGCCAATACAAGCACAAACCTTGCAAGGGGCACCCCCAGGAGTGCTGGCTTGGACCTGGCTGTCAGCGCTACAACAGTCCTAAATGATACCTCTGTTCATCTGCTGCCCACCTCTGTGTATGGGCCATTGCCATTTCAAAAACATGCTTTACTCCTGGGACGCTCCTCTACCACCTGCAGAGGACTCATTGAATCCCAGGAATCATTGATGCCAACTATAAAGGGGAAATTAAAATCATGGCTTGGACTCCCAATCCTCCCTGTACAATGGCACAGGGAGGCCGATTGGGACAATTAATACTGCTGCCAGCAATTCCCTGTTCAGCACAGATCTTACAGCAACAACACAATGCAGAAGGATTTGGGAGCACAGGTACTCCACAAATATATTGGTCAAAAATCATAGGGGTACAACAACCATTACTCACTTGTCAAATAGAATCTAAGTCTTTTACAGGTTTAGTCGACACTGGTGAAGATGTTTCCATCATAGCCCGAAAGGAGTCGCCTCCTGAGTGGCCTCTGGCACCTTCAACTGTGATGGTAGCAGGAGTCGGTGGACAACAAATTCCCTGGCAATCAGCAAAAGAACTGCAGATCATCGGACCAGAGGGCAAGACTGCCACCTTGTGGCCATATGTACTCCCAAGCCCAGACCCTTTGTGGGGGCAAGACCTAATGACGCAATGGGGTTTGATCATTTCAACACATTTTTTATAGGGGCTGCTGCTCAAACTAACTTGGCTCACAAGTAAACCTGTTTGGGTAGATCAGTCACCCCTCAAAGGTGAGCAGCTTCATCAAGTCCAAATCCTCATACAAGAACAATTTCTTTTGGGTCACATAGTCCCTTCCACCAGCCCATGGAATACACCTATTTTCGTTATTCCTAAGAAATTGGGAAAGTGGAGGCTTTTACAGGATCTCAGGGCAGTCAATGCAATCATGTTACCTATGGGGGCATTACAACCAGGAATACCTAACCCCACAATGATTCCAGAACATTGGGAACTAGTGATAATTGACTTAAAAGACTGCTTTTTTACAATTCCTTTGCATCCTGACAACACACCTTAATTTGCCTTTTCTTTACCATCTGTCAATCATGAGACCCCTATGGAACGATACCACTGGGTTGTGCTACCTCAGGGTATGAAAAACAGTCCTACTATCTGTCAATTCATCATTCACTCAGTGATACAACCAGTATGGCAAAAAATACCCATCTGTTTTGATGTATCACTACATGGACGATATTTTAATTGCTTCTGACTGCTCTTCATTCTTACATGATTGCCTCGCTGCTTTAAAAATAATGCTTACCAGCAGAGGCTTGTGCACAGCCACAGAAAAAATCCAAACAGAACCTCCTTGGAAATACCTGGGCTCTAAATTATTAGAAGCAACAATCACCCCACAGCCAGTAACTTTAAAAACCCACATACGCACATTGACTGTTTTGAAAAAGCTATTAGACACCATTAATTGGATTCACCCTTTATTAGGAATCACCACAGAAGAATTATCCCCTCTATTTCAATTGTTAAAAGCTGACCCACATTCTTCTTCCCCTAGGCAGTTAACAAAGACTGCCTGAGAGGCTTTGGCTGTAGCGGGTTGAGTTCGAAACCAGGCAGAAACACTAATTAAATGTAGTGGTTTTGGTTCAAAATATTCATTACTTACTTATTTTCCTTCTGTGAGATAAGAATTAGGAGAAAAGCAAAGCAGGCACAAACCTTAAACAGTTGCAGTACAATGAAAGAGTTTTATTACTAATAGAATTAAAAGTAAAGAGAAAATAACAAAACAAAATTAAAGCAAATCCCCCCCCCCAGCACTTCTCTCCTTTTACCCAGCTCACACAGGGGATAACAGAACATGGGATGTTAGTCAGTGTTCCAGTTCTTGAAAAGTCTCTCTCTTATGCTTAAGGAAAAAAGGGTTTTCCTTCAGTTGCACGTGGTTCCCAAACTGCCACTAACAGCAGATCCGCCCGGAAACAAACAATCTGCTGTGTGTAAAACATCTCTCCCATGAAAAATCTCACAGTTCCTTCACACTACAAAACATGGGCCATCACATGGGGTTATTCATCTTTTTAAGGATAAGTTATTTTGGCCTGCACACAAAGGCTTTTCTTCACCACAAGTCTCTAACAGCCTCTTACTACTTCTATATAGCCTGGCATAGGCATTCTTCACAATCTTCACAGGCACACGAAGATACTCCATCCCCCCATGTTCTTCAAATGGATTAAAGAGACAAACAGTTTGTGGTATTACAGTTTCTTACCACGGCAGGCAAGAAGGTTTCTTTTAAGCTGCGCGCCAGAATCGCGGCACCGCCCTCTTTTCTCCCGTCGCCATGCTCAGCTCCTTCCCACGTGACTCACTTCTCTTTCTCTCTGACTCTGAAGCCGCCATGTTGAAGAGTGTTCTTGTTCAGGCTTTACGGTGGGGAAAACCTCGCTCCCTCTGTGCTGTTGGCTGTGTGGTGTCCTCTTCAGTTCAGCACGAAGTGTGCTGGCTGCAGACAGGAGGCTCTGCCGGCTCCCATTGACTCCGCCGGCTCCGCATGGAGAGGAGAGGGACCCGCCTGTCCCCAGAAGCCGCGCTGGATGGGTTTAGCTGTGAGCAGTCCATGGCTGGTTTTAGCTGCCTGCGGCTCTGGGACAGTCTCCCCCAGCCACCCAGGGTCCGTGCCACAGTGTTGGGAAAGGGGGGAAGGGGCAGTGGTCCCGGCCCGGCCCGGCGGGGCCGGGAGGCTCGGAGCCCCCCCACCTCCCAGCAGGCGACCTCCGACAAAAGGGGAAGTCCCGCCTTTCCGTGCAGTTTAAATATGTAAATTGTGAGAAGCATAATTGGTCTTAAAGACTGTCCATCAACTCAGGGTCAACCCAATACATTGGCACATGTAAGTGACAAAATTATTAAAACCTTTGCCACACGTCGGAACCCGAATTTGCCTTTGCGGTTGCTCCTAATTCTACAATCCTTTCAATCTTATGCTCTTATTGGTCAATGTGATGTACAGGAACATCGTCTCTGACTATTAGAATGAATTTTTCTGCCACACACTTTTGCAAAAACTATAGCCACTCAACTTGAGACACTTATTCAACTGCTGTCGATGGGACTACTCTGATGTCAGAGCCTGACAGGACACGATCCAGCAGTAATACATCTTCTTATTGCAGCAACAGAATTAGAGAATCTATTCAGGGATTCACTGTCATTTCAAATTGCCCTTGCTGACTATGATGGACAGTTTATCCACTCGATGCCTTGACATGCACTGTTGTGCAATCCTTCAAAGAACTTCCCTTCCAACTGCCTATCCCTGATGCAAAAACTGTTTTCACTGATGGATCAGGAAAAACACACAAAGCTGTGACCCTGTGGAAAAATGATATGGGACAGTGGGAACATTCGATAACCTTTCAACCTGGATCTACCCAATTAGTCTAACTGGTGGCTGTGGTAGAAGCATTTTGCCTTTTTTCACAGGAACCTAATAACATTCTTTGTGATTCTCTTTATGTTACAGGAATCGGTGAGAGAATTGAGCATTCATTTCTGAAGGAAGTCTCTAACAAATATCTTTTTGTGTTATTAACCACTTTATACAGCCTTTTACTTCACAGGTCTCACAAATATTACATTCTGCACCCTAGGTCACATATCACTCTGCCTGGACCTATAAGTGGAGGGTAATGCGAGAGTGGATGCTCTCACCATGACAGTCACTATGCCACAAAAGTTAGGGCAGGCAAAAATTTCTCATGATTTCTATTATCAAAATGCCCAAGCACTGGCAAAACAATTTGGTTTAACTTTGTCACAAGCATGGGATGTAGTGAATACTTGCTCACAGTGTCAACAGACTCTTTGCCACAGACGTTAGGTACAAACCCATGAGGGCTGAAACCTAATGACATTTGGCAAACAGATGTAGCACACATATAGAGCTTTGGGACTTTTAAATATGTCCATGTTTTCATTGATACCTTTTCAGGATTCATAGTAGCAACAACAAACAAGGGTGAGAAATCGAGAGATGCCACCTGACATTGGCTACATGCTTTTACTATGATGGGAATCCCTCAACAGATAAAAACAGATAACAGACCCACATATACATCTCATAAAACACAAGAATTTTTCCACACTTGGGGTATCAAAGATGTTACAGGTATTGCCCATTCTCCAACAGGCCAAGCGATAGTGGAAAGGGCACATTATACATTGAAAAACATGCTACAGAAACAAAAAACGGGGAACCCGATAGGTATGCTCCCTCAAGAGCAGCTTGACAAAGCAACCTTTTAATTTTTTTGAATCTCTCCACTAGAGATGACCTAACAGCACATCAGAGACTCCTAGGTCAGACCGCTGATAGAGAAGGAGTTCACACAGAAGTTACATTCAAAGATGTACACAGCAGTCAGTGGAAAGGTCCAGTTTCACTGTTAGCTTGGGGGAGAGCTTACAGATGTGTTTCTCTACCCACAGGACCATATTGGCTCCCAGCGAGATACATCAAACCCAGCCAAGGACAACCATGAATTGTGTTGTCTTTCTACTGCTATACTGCCATCAAGTGGTGGAAGGAGGAATCTACTGGGCACATATTCTTGAGCCATCACTGTTCTGCCCTCTGACCTGGTAGGATCCAGAGCCTCCCCTCAGCAACAATGGAACAGAATGGGTAAGAGGAACTTGGCTTCCTTCCCTAGATCAGGATATTGTAGATACGTATATTAGCAATGCTACTTATGTTACTGATTTACCACCTATATGCTTAATGTGAAATCAAACAAGTACCTCTTTACTTTGTGTGAGTGACCGAGACAGGGGACCCAGACCAGCAGGGAATCCGAATTGTTTATTCAAAAGAAACGAGCTGGTTTTAGACACTTTTTCAAGGCACAGTATTTCCTTACATAGTAATTCTCACTATGTGACCTATCCCATGTTGCCACGTCACCAACACGCTTTCTAAATGTCCTTCTATGGGGTGATCACGCAGCGTTCACCCATCTGTCATCTTCCAGCAGGCTTCTCTCCGTAGGGGTCTGCTGCGTGACACCTCCTCCCCCCAGGGTCTGGCGGAGACAAGCCTCTCTGTGCTGCCATGTGTTCCTTTGTACTGCCATGTGCTTCTTTGTGCTGCCATGTGCTTCTGCAGCTCAATTCTATCTTCTCTCTCCGCACAACCTTGTGCTAATTCTTCTATGCAATTTCATTTAATATATATACACTCGGAGAATGCAAGAAAATTGACTGCTATTATATTGCCAGCCATTCTATCTCCAACAAATCTGTGGATGCCACTCCACCTCATTTCCCCAAATGTCATTTTATACCCATTTCCAATATACAGCATTTGGAATGGACATCATGTATAGGACAACGGCCACAAAATCAATTCTTACAGTATGGGAGGGTAATTGATTTGGAACCAGATGGTATCCTTAGAGAAAATGGGACCAAAAGGCAAACTGCAGTATTGTTTGGCATGATGGTGGGATGGCCGGACCATTAATTCAATGTTATTTAGGTAATAATCAATCCCATGTGTATAAACATTTGTGGAAAATGTTGTTACCTGCTTTTGGCAATAGGATGTACCAAGTAAAATTGAATGGGAATGTTACAGTTGCCAATTTAATGTTGCTGAAGGACCACTAATGACTTGTACTTCACACCTGTCTGTTTTTGCTTTAGCTAATGATTTTTTGATATAGAAATAGTTTGTATTTTTAGCCGATAATTCTTTTGTTTTCAAATCGTGTAACTTATGAGGATATGCGTAACTATTCTGTCCTTCTTCCATTTAAAAGAAGACCTGAAATTTGGGTACCTGTAAATCTGACTTGGACTTGGGAAGGACAAGATGGTCTTTCACAATTGGCTCGACTATTCCAAGAGGAAATCCAAATGAGTAAGAAACGGG
The DNA here is from genome assembly GCF_009650955.1 of Corvus moneduloides. Taxonomy (NCBI): domain Eukaryota; kingdom Metazoa; phylum Chordata; class Aves; order Passeriformes; family Corvidae; genus Corvus; species Corvus moneduloides. The sequence continues at coordinate 8,900,962 of NC_045510.1, read as the reverse complement.
TTTGCAAATTTCTGGGTTGGCTAATGTTGGGGTTTTAGGAGTTCTCCTTCTGTTTTTTTTTCTCTTAAAGAGTTTTCCCCATACATGTTGCTAGGAGACAATAACAATTGGATACCTAAGAGAGACAAAAGACCTGGCCACAGCTTGGGGGAGGGGTCCAGCTGGCTACTTTCTTTTGCCTGGGGTTTTCTCGTGTAAGGCAGAGAGGCCGCGAGATCTGGACTGGGAAAACGGGTTGGGTGGAGCCCCTAGCTCTCTTGTTCTCTTGGCGTTTGGAGGGGAGAATTCATCACCACTGCAGGGTTCTGCCTTCTGCTGCCTTTCTTTTACCACAAGTGGAGCTTGCTCGCTGGAGCAGCTGTTGCATTGGGACCCTATTTAACACCCTACCTCACTAAAAGAGGGACTTTTTCACCGTCTGCTCGGGTCCCTCAGGGGAAAAACCCTGGGATCCTGAGCCTGCTTTTCCCTACCATGCTGGGAGCTGGGCTGCGTCTGCCCTGCCCTTGCCGTTCCTTTTCCACTGCTCTGAGTCTTCGCTACACTGTAGCTCCTCACCTCCTGCCTGCCGAGACATCCTGGGCTTTCCACTACAGCTGTGGAGTTTGATACATCTCGTCTACCACCTGGGATTTTGTGCTCATTCCTGCTGTTCCAGTTTGCTGCTCCCAAGAGTCCTACTGAGGCACCGGGATTGGCTGCCCCAGGGGGGTTTGTGAAGCCAGCCTTTCTTCCATCCCTTCCCAGCTCGCCCAAGCCGCCATTTCCGTGTGCTCCCCTAGCTCACACCAGAGCGCCCGCTGCAGCTGCAGGGGAATCATCGCACCTGCCCTGCCCACTGGGAGCCACCGGCGCCCCTGCAGGCTGCGACCATCACTACACCCAAGGGGAAAGTGCCTGACAGCCGAGAAGGCTGTCACTGGGTTTCTGGTTTTGTTTGTTGTTACTGCCATAGTTATTGTTGTTTGCTTGCCTTATTTTATATATCTGCCTTAGAAAGTGCTCTTTTATGGGTAGGCAAAAGAGTTGAGGCCCAAAAAACTCTTCTATCCCTACGCTGTGATTTGGAACATATCCATAATTCTTTATGTGTCACTCCTCTTCCGTGGAATGACACGGAACAAAATTGGCAGACACTTAAAAACCACCTCCAGGGGGCCTTTGATAAAACTTTACTACAAGATATTCAATCATTTCACACTCAATTAAAGGATCAACTCAGAACTTTACAAACTCTGGAGGAACAAAAAGTGTTGACAGATCTAAAAAATGATCTCTCTTGGCTAAATCAAAAAAATTGGTTTTCTGGAATAAATTTATGAGTTTGGGTTTTCATTGGATTGGGTTGTTTGGCAGTGATATCCTTTTTAATCTTCTATCTTGTTCTTTTCAACACAGAGCTGTTAAAAACACACAAAAAACAAGTCATGGTTACCTTAGCCTTATCTATGACCTCAATAAAAACAGAGGGGGGAGGTGTGGAGTTACAGAGGAAACTGCCGCTGCATCACATGCCTGGACAGAAGGCTGCAGCAGCAAGAATGCTGAGAAGTGTGGAAGAATGCTGACCACACAAGATCTGAAAATAGAAAAGGCATCCTGTTTGCTAGCCTGTGGTCCTGAGAAAAAAACAACAAACTGTCAAGAAGATGGATTTATTAGGGAACTGTAACTGGCTTTATGCAGGCAACTAAAAACAGCTTTTCAGGCTAAAAAGTTTAAATGCTGTCTAACTTTACAATAAACCAGATTCACTTGCTTCAGCTTGTGTCTCTCGTTTTCCTACACTACACACACTCCTTTCTGGCAAAGCAAATTAACTCATGTAAAATGAGCAGAAAGACAACAGTAGAGATTCCCTTGATAATGACAAAATTAAAAAAAAATTTTTTTAAAAGAGTCATGATTCAAAAACTGCTATTAAACTCTTGAAGAAAAGAGAAATATATAACTGTATTATATAACAAGTTGACACATGTGACAGACAGGATGCCATCCAAAGGGACCTGGACAAACTCGAAAAGTGGGCCCATCAGAACCTCGTGCAATTTAACAAGGCCAAGTGTAAAGTGCTGCACCTGGGTTGGGGCAAACACTGCTATCAGTACAGGCTGGGCAGAGAATGGATTGAAAGCAGCCCTGCCAAGAAGGACTTGGGGGTGCTGGTGGATGAGAGTCTGGACATAACCCAGCAATGTGTGCTGGCAGCCCAGAAAGCCAATCATGTCCTGGGGTGCATCAAAAGCAGTGTGGCAAGGAGGTGGAGGGAGGGGATTCTGCCCCTCTACTCTGCTCTTGTGAGACCCCCACCAGGAGTACTGTGTCCAGCTCTAGGGTCTCCATCACAAGAAGGACATAAACCCATCAGAGTGAGACCAGAGGAGTACCATGAAGATGATCAGAAGGGTGGAGCACCTCCCCTATGAGGAAAGTTGGGATTGTTCAGCCTGGAAAAGAGAAGGCTTCAGGATGATCTTATAGAAGCCTTCCAGTACCTGAAGGGGGCCTACAAGAAGGCTTGAGAAGGACTTTTTACAAGGACATGGTGAGAGGACAAGGAGGAATGGCTTTAAAATGAAACAGGGTAGGTTTAGATTAGATATTGGGAAGAAATTCTTTACTGTGAGGGTGCTGAGGCACTGGAACAGGTTGCTGAGAGAAGTTGTGGATGCCCCATCCCTGGAAGTGTTCAAGGCCAGGTTGGACAGGGCTTTGAGCAACCTGGTCTAGTGGAAGGTGTCCCTGCCCATGGTGGGTTGGGGGGTGGGGTGAGACACTGAAATATTAAAAGTTAATGACTCAAACTATCAGCCATTTGCAAAAGCAGTAGGTGCTTTGCTAAGGCCAGGTTTGCACCCCCTAACTGAAGGGGAGGAGGAGAGATTTTGGGTGTGGTGGCGAAACCTCTGATCTGCACAACAGCCCAGGTGCAGAGGGAGTTTGCACCCAGCACAGGAGGATGACCTTTGTTTAGCAACAAGCTGTTTTTTGAGCCACATGGGGGAGAAGGCTGATAAGAAGCAGATCCTTTGAGGTGGGATAATGCTTTTTATCATGCCAATGTCTTCCCTTACACAACTGGCTCAGGTGTAAAACTCTACCCCCAGGGGAGGTATCTGGACATTCCCACATAGGCCTGAAGGTATTAATCCCTTCTGAGATTATATGACTGGCTCAAGTACGCTGGTGTGAGAAACAGCTGTCATGTCTTAGAAGGTGTCATAAACCATCAAAGACCTCCTTAGTGCCCCCACACTCATTTCTGGGGCCTTCCACCAGAGGACTGCGCATGATTCACAGTGTTACATCAGCCAGGTTAAAACTCCCCCATCAGGGGAGGTATCTGGGCCTTCTTACTTGAACCCATTGAACTTTATATTGTGTGGGCTTCCCCCACCCTGACAGATCAAGACCGCAACCATCACTTCAACCAACAGGCATCTAAATTTTGGACAATGCTGTCAGGCACATGGTGTGATTCTTTGGGTGTCCTGTGCCGGGCCAGGAGTTAGACTCAATAATCTTGATGAGTCCCTTCCAACACAAACCATCCTATGATCCTATGAACTTTTCCAAACATTAATTTTAAAGATAATCTCAGAATTAAAGCCAACTGCCAGTTCCCCCAGTCAATCTTATGGACTGTCATGGTAAAAAACAAAGAAACAAAAAACTAAAACCAAACAAAAACCCCGAACACTACCTTCCAGAATCATTCAGTTACCATCCACCTCCACCCAATTTGCAACCAGTCTTGTATCTTCTGTGAATTAACACTCATGGGAGTTTTCATCAACATTTCTTCACTCCACTTGTAACATATGCTTTATTCCTCAAAACATACGAGCACCTTTGTGGCCCCCAGTGCAAGGGCTTGTTCAGAGCCCTGATTAACACTTGTATTCATTTTAAACTTTAAACAAAGAATTGCAAGACAAATTAAGACAAGAGAACTACATTTTTTTTAAAAAGAGACTAGATGTGCATTACCTGACTCATGTTAAACTGCCTCTGTATGCATTGCTAATTTACAAGAAATGAAAGGTAAGTTTTAAGAAATTCTGAGCAAATTAAATCACTTTTTTTTGTGTGTGTGTAAAATAAGGACTAGCACATGTTTAAAAATAAATATAGGAATTGCTAAGAATCTCATTTTTTCCTTCCAACCCTAGATGCTAAAGGATTCTGTTTGGCAATTTCAAGACATGTATGATAGTCAATATATCACCTAGTCACATAGCTACAGACCATACCCTGAACACTTTATGATATGCTGACAGGTAGGTGATAAAGCACATTCTTGTCAATGTGAAAAAATACAAAGAAAAAAGTTTGTCATTACATTTTATTTTGGTTGCATTGGAAATGTTGATTTAGGCAAGAAATGCAATTTTCACAATGCAAATAACATCCTTATCTGTTCCAACTCTTGTATTTGGTCTTGAAATTCTCTGGATCTTGCTAATCTTTTTTGATAGCAGCTTTCAGTGATGAAAATATCACTGTGCTCCCTGTAACTGCCAGGTTATTAACCTCAGCAATTAAAAGTTTTGGTTTAATTTTCTCTTGTAGTTCTGTCTATAATATGTGCAAGTCCCTCTGATGCCATGATGATTTTTTGCCTTTTCTTTTATACCCCTTTATACCTTTTTACAACTTCTGTACTCTTAGTGCTTTTTGCCTACATTCTTGGACTTGTTTGTCAAGCTAGGAGACTAAACATTTTAGAAGCTTCGTAGTTATGGATCAGTATGCCCCAGACCCCAAGGTCCTCTCCAGAACACATTCTGTAAACTAAGATAGAACTATCCAGGTGAAGGTTCCTTGGGGAGGGGGGGCTCATTCGAGCCTCTCATTGGGGAATTTTTGATAGATATGCTAATTAGTAAGACCTGTAATGTTATACCAGATCTTTTGTGTTGTGTGCATTGCGGTGTGCATTGAGGTGTATTTGACCTGGACTTAGTGCACCTAAGGATCCTTAAAATAAATACCAAGGTAAAATCCCTTTTTCCCTTCTAACTGTATTTGACTCTTGACTTTAAGACCAGGGAAAGGCATCACCTCCCTCCTACACAGGAGGCTGTAAATTATAGGCTGTTCAATGCCAAGGTTAAGAGGATGAGATACTTAAGGGGAAGAGGGATAAAGGAGACAATTGAGGGGATAGGGTGATACCAGATAAGAAGCTCTTCACAGTTACTGAGTCTGATCTAAGAGCAATGTAGCCCTGTACACATACCACCTGAGCCAATAAGCCCCACTGCAACTACTCCAAAAGCCCTACTTTGTGTCTTGTGGGACTCTATGATGTGCTGTGGAGAGTACTAGGCATGTCTTGAGCTGGCAGTGTGCCATGCTGCATTATAAAGTGTGGAAATGCAATCCCCTTGCACTGAAACAGAGGCCTTCTTCACTCATTTGACCTGTTCCACACTGTTTAAGGAAGCACTTCGAAAGACCTTTCCAGAAATTCAAGCATTTTGGCAGAAGGGTTTTGATACCTGTGTAGATCACTGACAATTAAAACAGAAATCATGACACTGAATTTAGTATTTAGCCTAAATATCTGAAAGCATGACATCTGCTAGAGAAACAACACAGCAAAGCACAAACAGTCCAGGAAGTTCCTGAAAAGCATTGACGACAACTTCCTGTCAGAGGTGGTGGAGGAACCAATGAGGAATAGTATGCTGCTTGACCTTATACTAAGAAAGAGGGAAGGCCTTATTTGAGATGTGAAGGTTGGGGGCAGCCTTGGCTGCAGTGACCACGAGATTGTGGAGTTCAGTATCGGGCAAGGAGGAAGCAGGGCAGCACATAAGATAGCAAACACGGACTTCAGGAGAGCTGACTTTAGCCTCCTCAGGATCTTCTTGGAAGAATCCCATGGGAACGGACATGGCAGGGAAGGGAGGTCTAAGAGAGCTGGTCACTATTCAAGCACCACGTCCTCCAGAATCAAGAACAACACATCTCAATGAGCAAGAAATCAGGCACAGGGGGCAAGAGACCTGCGTGGATGAATAAAGAACTCCTGTCACTACTCAAGCATAAGCAGGAAACACACAGGAGATAGAAGCAGGGTCAGGCCACTTGGAATGAATATAGAGAGGTTGTCAGAGTAAGTAGAAATGAGACGAGGAAGGCCAAGGCCTATCTGGAATTAAATCTGGCCAAGGATGTTAAGGACAACAAGAAGAGCTCCTTCAAATACAACAATAACAAAAGGAAAACTAAGGATAATGTGGACGAGTTACTAAATCCAGGGGGGGAGACCGGAGACAGAGGATGCAGAGAAGGCAGAGTTACTGAACGCCATCTTTGCATCAGTCTGCACTGACAAGAACAGCCCTCAGGGATCTCTGACCCAGGAGACCAGGGTAAAGGAATGGTGGGAGGAAGACATTCCCTTGGTCAAGGAGGATTGGGTCAGAGAACACCTAGGCAAGCTTGACATCCACAAGTCCATGGGCCCTGATGGGATGCATCCAGGAGTGCTGAGAGAGCTGGCGGACACCATAGCGAGGCCACTCACGATCATCTTTTAAAGATCATGGAGATCAGGAGAGGTGCCTGAGGACTGGAAGAAAGCAAATGTCACCCCGGTCCTCAAAAAGGGAAAAATGGAAGACCCAGTGTAGCGGGTTGGGTTTGTAACTGGGCAGAAATACCAATTTAATGTAGTGGTTTGGTCCAAAATACTCATTACTGTTTATCTTCTGTGAGATAAGAATTAGGAGAAATGCAAAGCAGGCACCAAACTTGAAAGAAAATAAAGAAGTTTATTAACAGACCTAAAAGAAGAAGAAAAAAAATCATACAACACCTTCAGAACTCTTCTCCTCCCCCACCTTCCTCCCTTCTCCAAGTGACAATGTAAAAAGACAACCCTTGAGATGTTCAGTCTGTTTACCACTTCCATAATAACCTTGTTCAGTCCATTTAGGAAGAGGAGTCTCTCTTGCCCATGCTATGAACACATTATCACAACGAGACAGCCGCCCACTTCCAAATAACTTTGTTCAGTCCATTTAGGAAGAGGAGTCTCTCTGCTCGCATGTGAGTCCCTTCCCCCAACTTGCAACTTTTCCCACAACTGCTTTCGAGGGTCCACTCTTTTGAAGTTTTTTGGGGTACAATTTTAAGGTTGAGCCGTTCAGAAACAAAAGTTCTCTTCACCCATCTCTGAGAGCATTTCATCTCTAAGAAATGTCTGGGAGCATCTCTAGGAACTGAGGTTTTCTCCTGTCCCATTTGGAGCAAAAGTCCTCATCGCTTCCATCTCTCCCTGTCCAAACTTCTCTTGAAATTACAGCTGCGTCAGCATCTGCCTTTCTCAGCGCAGGTGCTTTTGCTTACAAGTTGAATTGAACACTCCACCCCCCATATCTTCATGAAATTACAACGAATACTCTGGTATATCATAGCTTTACAACAGAATTTCAGCTTTAAGCATCTCCTCTTTCTCTTCCCTCAGGTTTTCAGCTCTTCACAGCACTAAAAGGGTTAATCTCACCTAGGCCTTGCAGCTGGAATGTTGCATATCACTGTCAGTCACATGACCTCTGCCAGACAGTGGTGCTGCTTTTGCTGAAATCTTGGTCGCAGTGGAGAGGGGGGGGGAAGCCGAGCCACTCTGGCTGCCCACAGCCCTGCTGGGGGGGGGGGTCCACGGGTGGAACAGGGCCACACGGCTCCAGGATGGCCGTGGCCCGGCCCGGCCTGGCCCAAGCAGGGCCTGGGCCAGGCCCGCTGGCCCCCCCACGAGGCTCGCAGCCACCTGTCCCAGCACCGGAAACGAGACAGAGAGGCTCTGCCTCGGAGTTTCCTATTCTTAATTGTGGATCACAGAGGCGGTCACAACTTTATGTTCCTTAAAGAATTGTCCATATTCAAACTGGCCAGCTGATAGGTTCTGTCAGGTCATAGAGGAAGATGTAAGCACCTCTTTGCAAGAACATCACTTCCGGGACTATGCTTTGCTAGCCTATGACACCCAGGGAGCTACAGGCCAGTCAGCCTCACCCCAGTCCCTGGAAAGGTGATGGAGCCCTCATTCTGGAGGCCATCTCTACCCACATGGAGGACAAGAAGGTGATCTGGAGCAGTCAGCATAGATTCACTAAAAGGTAATCATGCTTGACCAACCTGATTGCCTTCTACAATAAAACAACTACATGGATGGATGAGGGGAGAGCAGTGGATATTGTCTACCTGGTCTTCATCAAGGCTTTTGACACTGTCTCTCACAACATCTTCATGGGCAAGCTCTGGAAGTGTGGACTGGATGAGAGGACAGTGAGGTGGGTTGAGAACTGGCTGAATGGCAGATCCCAGAGGGTTGTGATCAGTGGCACAGGGTCTAGTTGGAGGCCTGTCACTAGTGGTGTCCCCCAGGGTTCAATACTGGGCCCAGTATTGTTTAACTTATTCATCAATGACTTGGCTAAAGGGGCAGATGCCTCCTCAGCAAGTTTGCTGACAACACAAAGCTGGGAGGAGTGGCCGATACTCCAGAATGTTGTGCAGCCCTTCCGAAGAACCTCAACAGGTTGGAGACATGAAATTCAACAAAGGGAAGTGCAGGATCCTGCACCTGGGGAGGAATAACCCCATGCACCAGCACAGGCTGGGGGCCAACCTGCTGGAAAGCAGCTCTATGGAGAAGGACCTGGGGGTCCTGGTGGACAATAAGTTGTCCATGAGCCAGCTGTGTGCCCTTTTGGCCAAGAAGGCCAATGGGATCCTGGGATGCATTAGGAAGAGCACTGCCAGCAGGTCAAGGGAGGTGATCCTGCCCCTCTACTCAGCCCTGGTGAGGCACATCTGGAGTTCTGTGTCCAGTTCTAGGCTCCCCAGTACAAGAAAGACATGGAGCTTCTGGAGCAGGTCCAGCAGAGCACTACAAAGATGATTAGGGGACTGGAGCATCTCTCTTACGAGGATAGGCTGAGGGAGCTGGGCTTGTTCTGAAGTGTGCTAGTTTGTTCTGAAGACACTGTTATTTATCTGTAAACATGACATCTTCTAAAGCCAGTCTCATTTGCAGGATCAAAGAGCTGAAGAAAGGGATTAAATGTTCTACCCTGTCACAAACAGGTATTGGACAGCTGGAAATGTATCTCCAAAATGTGTCCAAAACATTCCCTCTTTGCCACCTGGGAAAAAGAGTTCTCCAAAGAAATTGAAGCTAGGCCTCCAGCATCCCTCAAATGCTACAAAGGCATGTCCTGCAATACTCCAGCCACTGTGTTCCTTTTACCTCTATCCCCAGGAGAATCAACAAAGAACATGTCTACAGAGGAAATCCCAGCTCATCATAGTTCCAACACACTAGCCCTACAGCTAGCACATCCCCTGAAGAAGAAAACTGATGATCTGTCTCCCCACTCTGAAAAGAACCCCATTGCAAAGGATTTCATCATCAAAAATGCTGCCATGGCAGAAACAAAAGAGAGTGGCCAGAGGTACAAGTATACACAAGACAGATCACCTGTCCAGTGCCTGAAAGTCCAGACAGTGCAACCTGTTCAGAAACAGCTTGTTTCTAAGAGATGATATTTCCTTTGGAGATGGAAATCTGCCTTCTGACAGCACACAGGAATGGGGAAATGCCTTTGTTAAACAGTGTGTTGAAACCTGGACAAATCTGCCTCCATTTCAGAAGGAAAGGGAAGAGCATTTATGTCCTTATCACCAGCAGTTTCAGCAGACACCTACTCTACAGCAAAAATTGAACTATCAAACTCTTAAAAGGTTTTTAATGCAATACAAGTCCAAGGAGATTCAAGCGAAGCAGGAGCTGAACCTTACTCCCACAGAAGTACAGAGCAAAGAGGGGATGCAGCTGGAAGATCTGGATGACTGATTTCAGTGAAAATTCTTTCTCACCTGCCTGCAGTCAAAAGAGTGTGAAAGGAAGAAACACCAACAAATGCAGTTAACATTAATTTTTTCCTTCATCAACAAGAACAAGGAAATGAGGAAAAGCAAAAAGGCCAAAATCAAGGGGATTTATTTTTAAAATATGCAATACCCATTCAAGAACATGAACTAGATGACAGCTGGGATTGTAGTGAGGGCAGCCCAAAGACAGGGGAATCCATTAAAAATGCAGGCTGCAGCAAAACTCCATCAGACTGGAGCTATGACTTAGCTATTGAGTCCTCTCCAAGCAATACTGCAGAAAAACCTTACTGCCTGCAAGATCCTGCTTGTAACTGGAAAAATGGCAAATATTTCCTAGCTGATCACAAACAGTACAAATCCAAACACAGATGTCTCATTTATTCCAGTGAAGTCACTTTGACTCCAGAAAAGGATGCTTCAAACCTATATGTTTCTCCTGTACCGAAATCAGGAACTCCAGAGGGCAGATATACCTCCAGCATGAAGAGAAGGAAGAATCCACTTTGGATAGACAAGCTGCCCTTGCAGGAGATGTAAAATGGAAAGCTTGAAAAAACTGAGTTAACCATTCCAGACTATCCAGTTGTTCCTCAGAATCCACTTCTGAGCTAATGGCCCCTCTCATGGTGTCCCTTCTTGACTACGAGGAAACAACTGATACAGAGAAAATGTCTTCTAAACAAGAGAAGCTGACCTGTGGACAAGAACATACATGGTTCCCAGAAAAGGTTTGAGGAAGAGAACTGGCAGTGTATGAGAAGCAGAGCTCTGCTGGACAGCATGCTGTACCTGGGGGAATAAATGCATTGTGGAGGAACACACTGCACCCTTCTGCATTTCCCACAAACAGGGGTCAAGTGGCTTTCACCCACTTGCTGTGATGTGAAGCTATGCTGCTGCCTTCTGGGCTTGGGTTCATCAAAGTAAGGAGTCGTTCACAGTCCATTTGTTGGACATGACCTGACAGAAATACCTGCAGCTGAATCCACGGGCTTCAGGTGTGCTGGTTTTGACTGAGATAATTTTCTTCCCAGTGGCTGGTATGGGGCTGTGTTTTGGATTTGTGCTGAACACAAGGTTGATAATATAGAGATGTTTTTGCTATTGCTGAGCGCCACTTGCACAGAGCCAAGGCCTTTTCTGCTTCTCTTACTGCCACGCTGGTGAGGAGGCTGGGGGTGCATGGGAATTTGGGAAGAGACACAGCCCAGACACATGACCCCAACTGACCAAAGGGATGTTCCAGACCATATGACATCATGCTCAGTATATAAGCTGGGGGGAAGAAGAAGGAAGGAGATGTTCCAAGTTATGGCATTTGTGTTCCCAAGTAAACATTACACATGATGAAGCCCTGCTCCACTGGCGATGGCTGAACACCTGCTTGCCCATGGGAAGTAGTGAATGAATTCCTTGCTTTGCTTGTGTGTATGGCTTTTGCTTTCCCTGTTAAACTGTATCTCAACCTATGAGTTTTTTTGCTTTTACCCTTCAGATTCTCTCCCCCATCCCACTGGGGGGGAGTGAGGGAGCAGCTGCGTGGGGCTTGGTTGACAGCTGGGGTTAAACCATGACACCAGGGAAGAGAGAGAGGGTGGTTTGTTTCTCAGTAAGTCAACATGCAAAGAATACTGAGGTGGCAGAGAGTGTGATGCTGATCTTAAAGATAGTACTGGTAATTGAAACAAAGAACTTTAAATCCAACAACAAAAGGTTGGTGGACCGAACATTCCTAATAACAACATTGGCCAAGGTTGGGGACGCATGGGAATTTATTTGCCAAAATATGTGTGATGAGAGATGACTTCCAGAGGTTTAAATACACTACAACACCCAGAAACACACTCCCCCCCAGCCTCCAAATACTGCCTTATTACCGCAGGCCTGGTTCCTACGGTATATCACCGTGTCCCGCAGCCATAGGGAGGAGGAGGAGGAGGAGAAGATCCAGCAGGCAGGAATTGTGCAGCAAGATTGATTTATTTAATTATTTTACAAACACTTTTATAGACTTGTTTCTTCATAGTCTAATTGGACAAGGGACCAGCCACCCCTTGGGGGTGATTGGCTAAAATCCTAAAACATCCATTATCAAAATATTTTCTACTATACCATAAACAAGACTTTCCAAGGTTGCAGGTGGCTTGGTTGTTTACATTCCCTGCTACCTCTTCTGTGAGAGAGAAAAGTCTCTCACGGACTTAGAAAATAACAAGAAAATCCTCACTAACAGCATTTTTTCACCTACAATTCCCCCTTTTTGTTTTATAAGATAACAACCCTACTATTAATCCTAAATAGAAATCTACATCAGTTATTAATTCTAAATATGTCCTTAAGGCTTTAACTATCTGACTCCATAACAAGAAATTTAAAATTCAGTCTCTGCTTGTAGAAGGACCATCCCAGTCTCTGCTTGTAGAAGGACCATCCGCCTGATGGTTGATATCCTGGTCATCATCAGAAGAGTCATTAGGTTGATGATCTACATTCTGGTCGCCAATTGGATGGTTGGCATTCTGGTCATCATTTGGAGGTTGCCTGTTCTGCCTCTGGTGCCGTAGGTCAGGGCGAACGCATTTTGAAGGTAGCCACCGTACTCCAGTATCTGTGGAAACGCAAGCATACCCACGACCCCAAACGATAAGCTCATGCGGGCCTTCCCACTGGGTTAGTGAGTAAATTCCGTACCCAGACTTTTGCCCGGGGCAGTTGTATGTCGCCTGCAGACTGCAATGAGAGAAAATGAATCAGAATAACAGGATTATTTGAATTTTGTGGTACTGCAAGGTGATTAATTGTATAAAAAGCTTTTGCTAGTCGGCTCTGTGGGGTTTCTCCATGCATTCCCCTTTTCTGTTTGTCCAAAACACGCTTCAAGATACCATGAGCGCGTTCAACAATGGCTTGGCCAGTAGGAGAATGTGGGATACCAAAGGTATGATCTACACCCCATAGGTGTAAAAACTGCCGCGTCTTCTCCGAGGCATAGGCAGGACCATTATCGGTTTTCACAGAAGCTGGCACGCCCAGGACTGAGAAAGCCAATTTCCAATGGGCAATGACATCACGGCCCTTCTCTCCAGTGTGAGCAGTAGCCCACATACCCGAGGAGAAAGTGTCAATAGACACGTGCACATATTTCAGCCAACCAAATTCTGGGATGTGAGTTACATCCGTTTGCCAAAGCTGCAAGGCTTTTAGCCCTCTGGGGTTTACCCCCACTGGCAAAGGCGCAGCGAGTCCGTGACAGTCAGCACAAGCGCTGACAATGTCACGCGCCTCAGTTGGCATTAAATGAAACTGCTTCTGCAGGGTATGTGCACTTTGATGGAAGAAACCATGCGATGCCTTGGCTTGTGCAATTTTGTCAGGCGGAGGCCCTACCCACGCAGGGTTGGCCAGCATGTCAGCCCTGGAGTTGCCTTCTGTTAGAAAACCTGGTAAATTGGTGTGGCTTTGAATGTGCAGAATGTAATACGGATGCACTTGAGCTTGAACTGAAGACCACAAGGTTTGCAACAGCGAAAACAGAGCCGCATTGTTCACCTCCTTCAGAAGTGAACAATCTAAGCGTTGGGTGATATCTGCTACATAAGCAGAGTCAGTAACCAAATTCAAAGGTTCCTGTGAGAATCGCTGAAAAGCCATGGTAACAGCCCTTAATTCAACTAACTGAGCAGAGCCTGACTCGTGTTCCTTCAGCACCTGCCATTCCGATCCCTCCTTCCAGGTAACAATGGCTTTCCCAGTTTTCCCTGAACCATCCGGAAAGACGGTGGGTCCTTGCACCGGCACTCGGCTATTTCTCAGCTGCAAGGTAAGTACGGTCGATTTTGCCAGCTGCAGTAATTTATGGCTGGGCAGATGGTAAGTGATCTGCCCTGAAAAGTTTTGCAGCGTGCTTTGCAAAGGAGCACTATGGATAAGGCTCCACTCAAAGTATTCCTTTGAGATCGGAATGACAATTACTGCAGGATCCGCAGCCATCAGTTGCAAACACCGTTGACGGCATTTGATTATCAGAGAAGCGACCAATTCAAACACCATGGTCACAGTCCTTTTTGGCTGGTGAGGCAAAAAGACCCATTCTAGGATATGCAAAGGATCAGGCCATTGTGCATTCCACTGGCCAATGATACCTGTAGGATGGAGGTCTGGAATAGTAATGAAAACAGTGATAGCAATGGAGGGATCCACTCGATAAACCTGACGAGCAGAAACAGCCCGTTGGACCTCCTGCAGCGCTTGCCGCGCTTCCGGAGTCAACTCCTGAGGTGAATTCAGATCAGGGTCCCCTTTTAATGTATTAAAAAGAGGGGAAAGCTGCTTTGCAGTTAGACCTAAATAAGGTCGTAACCAATTGATGACACCCAGCAGTTTCTGAGCATCATTCAAGGTTTTAATCGAATCCGGGAATTGCACCTCTTGGAGTTGGATAGTTTGGTCCAAAATTTTCACTCCTAAATATTTCCAAGGAGGATGCTGTTGAACTTTCTCCGGAGCTACCTCTAATCCATAGGCATGCAGAGCAGCGAGCAGCTGAGGCTGTATTCTCAGCAGCTCGTCCCGTGTGGACGCTGCCACCAGGATATCATCCATGTAGTGGTAGCAGCGTGCATCAGGAAACTGCTTGCGAACTCCAGCTAAAGCTTGGGTGACATACCACTGACAGATAATTGGGCTGTTCCTCATCCCTTGAGGGAGGACCTTCCATTGGTATCTCTTAGCAGGTTCAGCATTGTTAATGGCAGGCACAGTAAAGGCAAATTTTGGTTTGTCAACAGGATGCAAAGGAATTGTGAAAAAACAATCCTTTAAATCAATGATCAGGATTTCCCACCCCGTAGGAATCATGGTGGGAGAGGGCATGCCAGGTTGCAATGCCCCCATACCTTCCATTACTGCATTAACTTTCCCGAGGTCCTGCAATAATCTCCATTTCCCTGATTTCTTCTTAATTACAAAAACAGGAGTGTTCCAGGGGCTAGTAGAAGGTTCAAGGTGCCCCTGTTGTAACTGTTCCTGAACCAGCTGATGAAGGGCGTCTAACTTCTCTTTTGGTAGGGGCCACTGCGGCTCAAAGACTGGTGTGTTAGTCAGCCACCGCAAAGGCAGTGTAGGATGCTGTGCGCCCTTACGCACAGTGACCCCTGCTAAAAATTTGTCCCAATCCATACGCCCCAAGCTGCCAACATGTCCCATCCCCAAAGGTTAAGGGAAGTGGTAGCAACATAAGGCCTAATTGTAGCTGTGTGCCCCTCTGAGTCCTTCACCATCACAGGCTGTTCGCTTAAATAGCTCTGTGTGGTTCCTCCTAATCCTGCGATGGCCGATCCCACCGGGGCTAAAGGCCATGCGGGAGGCCATGCAGAGAAGGAGATGACCGTTACATCAGCACCCGTATCAATTAAACCTCGAAGCTGAGTCCGGGGCAGACGGGCGTTCGGCAGGATCAGGGTACATGTCATCTGTGGCCTTTGGTCAGAGATGTCTGCAGTCCAGAAGGCCTGCGGAAGTCCCGTAGATCCACTGCCGTTATCTTCGTGAGTTTGTTGCTCTATCCTGGGGACACAAGACTTAAAAGGCACTAATTTAGCAAGGCAGGTCTTTTCAGGAATAGTTACAGGGGGTTTTTGCGTGGAGACCATAGCGCAAATCTGACCTTTAAAGTCAGCATCAATAACTCCTGAGTGCACTAAGATTCCTTGATGGGCAACATCAGGTTTTCCCACCAGCATCGCACTGGATCCCTGGGCTAAGGGTCCATATGCATCCAAGGGAACCTTATAAATACCGCTAGAGTCTAAGACGACTGCGGCTGCAGTGTGGACGTCAAACCCGTCTGATCCGTGGGTGCCATCTGATCCCTGGGCGCCGTCACTGGGGTGGCTGAGTAGGACTGTGCCTGTACCTGTGCCACTCTCTGGGGGAGCGACTGCATCGGAGAGCAATTCCCCCTCCTTGCACCCCGGCGGAAGTTTCCCGGCAACAGCTGACCATCAGCATGAGTCCGGGATCTACAGTAGCCCATGCAATGCCCTGGTCTGCCACACCTTTTGCACTGGGGGATCAGTGTGTTCTCTTTTTGGCTCGGCTTAGGCCGCTTCCCTTTCTTCACCTGTCTTGGTTGCTTTGGTTCACGACCAGAAGATGTGTGAACAGGCTGCAGGAACGCAGCCAAAGCAGACCTTCTCTGGTTCCTAGATCCCACCTTGGCACAGGCTTCGACCATGTCTGTTACTTCAGGATCCCCTGGTAAGGCATCTATGATTTTTCTGCACTCCTCGTTTGCGTTATCGCTCACTAACTGCCTTAACAACAACTGTCTTAACCCGTCATCCTCAACCTGCTTCTCAAGAGAAGCAGTGACTTTCTCCACAAAAGAGAGGAATGACTCTAATTTGCCTTGAACTATTTCAGTATATCGCTTTCTGGGTGCTGACAACTCTATGGTTTTCAACAGGGCAGCCATGCCGACCTGTTGAGCTTGCTGCAGGACGCTAGAGGACAAGTTACCCTGTAGACTGGAATCAGAGAAGGGACCAGTCCCCATCAAAGCATCCACTCCTGCTGTCTGTCTAGGATCAGCAGCAGGGAGCTGCAAATTTGCTAATGCAGTCTTGCCGGCCAGCTTTCTCCAGGTTTTCTCAAAAACTGTAAATTGTACAGGTTGAAACAGAATCTTACCTAAGTGCCTGATATCAAATGGAGAAAGCAAATCTGTATTTATCACCCTTATTATTTGCGTAACCTCAGCAGAACCTAGCCCATATTGTGCCACCTTGGATTGGAGGTCCTGGGCAACTTTCCAAGCAATTACCTCATGCTTGTCATGCTCCCCTGAATCTGGGAGAGCCTTATACACTGGGAAAGCTTGGATCTCTCTGGGGAAGCAGTACCATCCTGAACTTCTGGCACAGCCTGCGGATGGAGTGTAACAGCTCCCCGGTTACCCCCAGAATCCTCAGATCTATTTGGCATTCCAAGGATTTCTAACCTCCAGTCACCCTCCCCCAATGCTTGCATCTTAAGAGACTCTAGGAAGCGATTATAATGCGTCGGACGTACAGTTACCGTGCAGTCCGGAAAAGTCCAGGGGCGAGACCGGCCCAGCCTTTTTCTTCGCCGCGCGGCTACAGCCGCCTGACGACCTGGGGCCAGAACCTCATCTGCCTCACTGCCTGATGAGGAATCATCAGGCAAAGGCAACTTTGGGGTGCTGGGAGTAAACAGAAATGTACGGGGGGGTGGGGCACTTTGGCTAAGTTCGCCAGAGCCAGAACAGACAGGACAGACTGCAGCTGGCTGTGTGGCAGTTTTTACAGCAGTTTCTTTACGGGAGGCCGTCTTGGCCAGGTCTGACCGAGTCGGTACTGAAGCTGCAGCCGACTCTGGAGCTACGGCTGCGCTCGGCGCCGCGGCCGACGCCGCAGCCGTCTCTCGCACAGCAGCCGCGTTTGGCGCGGTCGCCGCGTCCGCTGCTGTTTCGCGCTCCCCGGGCGCGCTCGGCGCTGCCGTCTCTGGCCGGCGCTCCGCGGACGCGCCCAGCGCCGCTGCTGGCCCGCGCTCTGCGGATGCTCCCGGCGCCGCCGCCTCTGCCCGCCGCTCAGCAGCCGCCGCCGCTTCTGGGTTTCCCCGCGGCAGCGCTGTTTCCGTTTTTGCCGCCGGCCGCGCCGTTTCTCGGCTCGGAGCTGCGTCTCCCGCTTCTGGTGGGAGGGGGCGCGGGCGGCGTGGGCGGTGCGGGCGGCGCTGCCGGCGCGGGCTCAGGCATTCGCCGCTCTAACAGGCTGAGCAAGTCCTCCATCCTACGGGATAGGTTTCGTAGCTCTGACAGAAAGGGCAGATGCTGCATAAAAAAGTCCATGGCTCGGTTCTGCGACTGCGCAGAACAGTCCAGCGCCAGGGAGGGCAGTGGACCATAGCCAGGCAGTCCCGGGGGGGGCACGCCCGGCGCTACGCCCGCTAAGTTAGATCCAGGTGCATACGGAACCGAACTAGGAGGCTCTCTGGGCGTCCAAGTTGCTAAGCCGCTGATCTGCGGCCCTGGATAAGACATGGCTGCCGTCCAGCCAAACGGCAAGGCAGGCTGTGCGCCCTGCCTCTGCCCTGACCCCCCCGCCTCTGGCGGCACGGGGTTCCTGGGGGCTGTGGAGTCCTGCGACTGTGCAGGGTGAGCCAGCGTAGGCTCTGCCTGTGGAGCCGGGGGGGTTATTCCAAATCCACCATCACTTGCCCCGGAAGCCCAGTCAGCGAGGCCCCCCTCGGACATTCCTCCGTCACTCATCACCGAGATAGGCGAGCCAGCCCTGCTATCACAGTCAAGGGCTGTCAGCAGGATAAATAACGACTGCCAGGTTTTGTATAATTCTAACGCTGCCGGCTCCCCTGTCGGGAGTTAGTGTCGGACAGTGCATCCGAGCTCTTACCTCAAGGAAAAGTCCAGGGCAGTATCTCTGTCCATGGAAATCCCTTTTAAAGTAGCCCAGTCTAATAATTCCCGAACTGAGTTTTCAGGAATGGAGGTGCGCAATATGCTAAACACACCTTTCCAGACCAGTACGACAGCGTCATTCTGTGAGCCGCTGTTCGCCATTTCTCAGTCCTGTCGGACCTCCCGGTCCTGGGGGAAGGGGAACAGCGTACCTCTAGAGGAATTCGGCTTGGCTCGCAGCAGCAGGACACGTCAGAGAGTGCAAATCACGTTGGGCAGCACCAAATATTACCGCAGGCCTGGTTCCTACGGTATATCACCGTGTCCCGCAGCCATAGGGAGGAGGAGGAGGAGAAGATCCAGCAGGCAGGAATTGTGCAGCAAGATTGATTTATTTAATTATTTTACAAACTCTTTTATAGACTTTTTTCTTCATAGTCTAATTGGACAAAGGACCAGCCACCCCTTGGGGGTGATTGGCCAAAATCCTAAAACATCCATTATCAAAATATTTTCTACTATACCATAAACAAGACTTTCCAAGGTTGCAGGTGGCTTGGTTGTTTACATTCCCTGCTACCTCTTCTGTGAGAGAGAAAAGTCTCTCACGGACTTAGAAAATAACAAGAAGATCCTCACTAACAGCATTTTTGTACCTACAATGGTAACGTCAGCACCTGTGTCGAAAAGCAGCTGTATGTTGATGGCTTCTGCCCCCTTTCACAGGATCACTTGCCACTGAGGTCTCTGGGCCAAGTTCAATGTCCAAAACACGTCAAACCCAGAGGACCCAAAACCGTGGTCTCCGCGGACATTGTTGTTGCTGGTCCCCCCGTTGGTCATTAGGCGAATGGGGATGATTTGGGCAATGTGACTGCCCTGCGGGATAATCACAGGTGGTTGCAGCGCGTAGGCCATGATCTTAATTTCACCGGTGTAGTCGGCGTCGATGACTCCAGGGAGAACCACTACTCCCTGCCGGCTGGTTGATGACCGCCCCACGAGTAGGCCACCCAGACAAGGGCCGTCTGATGACAGGGGGCCCTTGGCTGTGGTTGGGATCAGGGTGACCTGGCGGTCCGTCAGTGTGACTTCTATTGAGGTTGCCACGTCCACTCCGAGGCTCCCTCGGGTGGCTGGCTGGTTCTGGTGAAGGAAACCACCGGGGTTGCACTCGACTCGTGGCTCTTTGGGGCACTCATTTGTGTCCTGGTGTGAGACCCCACCGCGCTGCGCTGGCCGTTTCCCGCACGATGGCTTGCTATGGTGGCATGGGTGCCGGAATTGCAGTTGTGGCACCACACCGGTTTCTGGCAAGTGCGCCTCAGGTGCCCCTCTTCACCGCATCGGAAACAGGTTACTCTGCCCGTCTGGGGACCAGGAGGTGGGCCAGCAGCCTTCGCCCCCTTTTTTCTTTGCGCCCCTTTGGTCAGTGCTGAGGCGATGACTTGTCCCTGTTGTTGCAGGACATTCTGCAGTGTTGCAGTAAAAGCAGCTGTTTGAGATGACTGTTCTGCACGGGTAGCACGCACAAGCATCTCGTCTACTCCTGCTCCCTGGGGCAGCGTAGCAAGAATTGTCTTAGTTTGCCTATTAGCATTTTCAAAGGCAAGTGTTCAGAGCATTTACTCTTGGAGCTCTTCAGAGAGCTCAGTTGCATCCTTTAAGGCTCCTGACAAACGGTCGATGAACTGACCGTATGGCTCTGACAGCCCCTGTCGGACTGCTGTATATGGGGGAGACTTCTTCTTTTCGGGTACTGACAACAAGGCTTTGTGGGCAAGAGTTTGTGACAACTGATGAATGACTATGGGCAGGGTCAGTTGCATCACTGTCGCTCCATAAGCCCCGCTCCCAGTTAGCATGTCAGCTTGGAGTGCATACAGTGGGTTTTGTGTGTCACCTTGGTGTTTGCCAGCTTCTTCTTGTGCTAGCTGCTTCCACGTTCGCTCCCAGAGCAGGAACTGTGATGGGGTTAATAACAATTGTGCGATGCTGATGCAATCATTCGGACACAGGACATCTGCTGTAAAGATAAACTGCAGAATGCTTCGTGCAGCTTCAGACCGCAAACCATGCGTGGTGACTGTTTGCTTGGCTTGCTGCAAGATCTTCCAGTCATGGGGTTCCCACTTTGCAGTGTCCCCTTGTATCTGTACAGGGCAAGCGAGGGCATCCACTGCTTGCCAATCACCCTCAATGATTGCATCACGGATAACTCCATTCCATCTCCTTCGCAATGGGTCAGTCCTCCCTGTCGGGGCTGATGGAAACGATGGCTGCACCTCCCCTTGCGGGAAGGGAGGGGCTGTAGGCACTGTGCCTGATTCTCCCGACGGGAACGTAGGAGCTCTGTGTGCTAACTTG
Source organism: Corvus moneduloides (assembly GCF_009650955.1). Classification (NCBI taxonomy): domain Eukaryota; kingdom Metazoa; phylum Chordata; class Aves; order Passeriformes; family Corvidae; genus Corvus; species Corvus moneduloides. The sequence goes on along the minus strand of NC_045510.1, from coordinate 8,880,249 downwards.
ACCGGTGGGGCCACGGGACGCCACGGTGCTGATGGTGTAATATCACAAGCTTTGGACTCCAGCGCGTCCTGCCGTGTAGATAATTCAGCAAGCCTTTTGATTACTTCTTGCATCATCTCTCGGTGGTTCTCCCCCTCTTGGGGCTGACCCCCGGCAGCCCTGGCTGGATCCGGCTCTGCAGGCGACGAAACCACAGGAGCCGCTTCGCTGCCGGATGTTGCTCCGCTGTCTGGCAGAGGGGGATTGCGTGCCGCTGCTTTCGGCTGGGCATTAGGACCTCTGGTTTGCGCTGCCGCTTTCGGCCGGGCACTAGGACCGCCTGTTTCTCCTTCGCCCGCCTGTGTCCCGCCCCCTGAGTTGGGCGGCTCTGCTTCTGACTTCGCAGCCATTTCTCTCTCAGACGTCGGAGGGGTAACTTCCTTCCCCGCTGAGTCCAGCAACTCCCGCAGTGAGCGGATGGGTGCTGCTGTGCCTTTAATCGGTTTTCTCGCGGCCATCCCGAAGAACCGTGCTACCCTAGACTCCGCCCTGGTCTCTGGCCGCCGCTCCGTAAGACCCCCGTCTGTTCCCTTCCCGGAACCACCACACCTGGAGCTGCCACTCTCTAAAGCCTCCATGGTGACCGCGGCCATTGTCCTCTCTGCTTTCATCTCTGCGAGAGTGCCAGTTACTGCCCTCCAGGTTAAGATGAGAGCTTTAGCTTCTTTAGCTTCCTTTCCACCCTCAGTCATGGACAGCCACAATTTGTTCCCTACTTCCCACCACGCTTAGGTTGAGAACAAAAGCGAAGTGTATTTCACACACCCATGTTCCCGGGCCCACGTAATGAGGGCATTGAGATCTTGGTCTTTCACGATCTCGCCTCTCTTAGAGAGGATGCTTTCTAGGAGTCGAGTTCCCGCCTCGTAATCCATAGCTGCTTTGCTGCGGGTACTCGCTTAGCCACGCGAAATTGCGGTCTCTGGCCACTCGGCTTTGAGGTTTAGCCCCCGGCTTTACTCGGCTTTGCGGCTTATCCTCCGGCCTTCTATTCTGCTTCGAGACCGGGCCCCCGGCTTTACTCGGCTTTGGGGCTTATCCTCTGGCCTTCTATTCGGCTTTGAGACCGGGCCCCCGGCTTTACTTGGCTTTGGGGCCACCCGCTCTGATTTCCCCAGGCTCCAGCACCGATAATACGATGATTCGGAGTCTTACCACCTTTAAGCGAACCTGCATGTAGCAAAACTCACTCGGGTCCCTGCCGTTCGGGTGCCAGGTATAGCGGGGGGGAGGTCCCGGGTGCAGGGGAACCAGCTGGAGACACGACACGAACACCGATATGATTTGAGCATCGTGCTTCAGTTTTATTGTTTACTTACACCAAGTTATACTTTGCAAAGTTCACGCCCCTTTCCCACAAGAAAGCCTCTAAGCAGCGGGGGAGCTGACTAGTGTATACTTTTTCCCAAGGCTGTTCAAGGCTGCTGGCTAGCAGGTGCCTTGCAAGCCTATCTTCAGCCTGAGGCTCCGTCAGGGGTACTTCTGCAACAACCCTGGGGTGCCCAAGCTCTCCTGGGGTATCATATGCTCCCGTTCCACAAGGAATTCCTCTACAGTAGACAGGACCATTATTGGTTTTCACAGAAGAAGGTACGCCCAAGATCGCGAAAGCCAGTTTTCAATGGGCAATGACATCGTGGCCTTTCTCCCCAGCATGAGCAGAAGCCCACACAGCTGAGGAGAAAGTGTCAATAGACACACGCACATACTTAAACCGGCCAAATTCAGGAATGTGTGTTAAATCCGTTTGCCAAAGCTGCAAGGCTTTAAGGCCTCTGGGGTTTACCCCTGATGGCAGAGGTGCAGCGAGTCCGTGACAGTCAGCACAAGCACTGACAATGTCCCGAACCTCAGTTGGTGTCAAATGAAACTGCTTCTGCAGGGTATGTGCACTTTGATGGAAGAAACCATGCGATGCCTTGGCTTGTGCAATTTTGTCAGGCTGAGGCGCTACCCAGGCAGGGTTAGCTAGCATGTCAGCCCTGGCATTACCTTCTGTTATGAAACCTGGCAAATTGGTGTGACTTCAAATATGCAGAATGTAATATGGATGCACTCGAGCCTGGATTGCAGACCACAAAGTTTTCAATAATGAAAACAGAGCCGCATTATTGACTTCTTTCAAGAGTGAACAATCTAAGTGTTGGGTTATATCTGCTACATAAGCAGAATCAGTGACCAAGTTCAAAGGTACCTGAGAGAACCGCTGAAAAGCCATGGCAACAGCCCTCAGTTCAACCAGCTGGGCTGAGCCTGACTCGTGGCCTTCCAGCACCTGCCACTCAGATTCCTCCTTCCAGGTAACAATGGCCTTCCCAGTTTTCCCTGAACCCATCGGTGAAGACGGTGAGTCCTTGCACTAGCACCCAACTATTTTTTGGCCGCAAGGTGAAGCTTGTCGATTTTGCCATTTGCAGTAATTTATGGCTGGGCAGATGATAAGCAATCTGCCCCGAAAAGTTTTGCAGCGCACTTTGCAAAGGAGTCCTGTTAGTAAGGTTCCACTCAAAGTGTTCCTGCTGTACTGGAAGAACAATTGTTGCAGGATCCGCTGCCATTCATTGCAAACACCGTTGGCGGCATTTGATTATCAAACAAGCGATCAATTCAAACAACGTGGGTGCTGTCATTTTTGGCTGATGAGGCAAAAAGACGCATTCCAGGATATGCAAAGGGTCGGGCCATTGTTTATTCCATTGGCCAATGACACTTGTAGGATGAAAATCTGAAGTGGTAATGAAAACAGTGATATCGATGGAGGGATCCACTCGATAAACCTGACGAACAGAAACAGCCTGTTGAACCTCCTCCAGCGCTCGTCGCACTTCAGGAGTCAATTTCCGAGGTGAATTCAACTTGGGGTCCCCCTTTAAAATATTAAAAAGCAGGGAAAGTTGTGTCATGGTTAGCCCTAAGTAAGGATGTAACCAATTAATGATATCCAGCAATTTCTGAGCATCAGTCAGGGTCTTAATAGAATCTGAGAATTGCACCTCTTGGTGTTGTATAGTTTGATCCAAAATTTTGACTCTTAAATATTTCCAAGGAGGATGCTGTTGAACTTTCTCCAGAGCCACTTGCAATTCATAAGAATGCATAGCAGTGAGCAGCAGAGGCTGTATCCTCAGCAGCTCATCCTGGGTGGATGCTGCCACCAGGATATCATCCATATAATGGTAGCAGTATGTTGGGGTTTTAGTTTAGTCCTAGTTTTTTTCCTGTTAAAGGAATTTTTTTCCCATATGCATGTTGCTAGGGGACAAATGGCTGTACTTAAGAAAGACAAAAAGAGCTGACCATTGGGGGTGGGGTGGGCCTGGCTACTCTTTTGTTTTCACCTGGGTGTGGGGTCAGTTCGCTCTCGGCGTTCGGAGAGAGAAGCTGCAGAGAAAGGAGCTGCTGGTTCTTCTTCTTCGGCCGTTTTTCTTTTCTGCTGGAAACAACGCCAGGATACCAAAGCTGTTTTCCCTGCCCTGCTGGAGGCTGGGCTGTGGCCACCCTGCCCCGCTGCTGCTTCGAGCCTTCGCTACGCTGTAGCCGTGCTTGCCCTGCCTGCCCGACCTCCGGGGGTTCCCCGTTTGGATACATCTCGTCTGTCCTCTGGGATCTGTGCTCGTCCCTGCCGCTCCAGCCCGCCGTTCCAGCCCGCCGTTCCAGCCTACTGTTCCCGAGAGTCTGGCCGGACACCGGGATCGGCTCCCCAGGGGTTTGTGAAGCCTTTGTTCCATCCTTCCCCGGGATCCCAGGCCACCGGTGCCGCGTGCTCCCCGAGCTCGCTCCGGAGCGCCCCCTGCAGCCGCGGGGGAACCATTGCACCTGCCCTGCTCACCGGGAGCCGCCAGCGCCCCTGCCGGCTGCGAGTGGAACTGCACCCGAGGGGAAAAGGCCTGACAGCCGAGAAGGCTGGGACTGGGTTTGTGATTGTTTGCTGTTACTGCCATAGTTATTGTTGTTTTGTTTGACTGGTTATATATATAATAGTAAAGAACTGTTATTCCTATTTTTCCCACATCTTTGCCTAAAAGCCCTTGATTTCAAAATTATAATAACTCGGAGGGAAAGGGGTTACATCTGCCATTCCAAGGGAGGCTTCTGCCTTCCTTAGCAGACACCTGTCTTTCAAACCAAGACACAGTATGCCTCAGGAAACTGCTCACGGACTCCGGACAAAGCTTGAGTGACATACCATTGGCAGATAGTTGGGCTGTTCTTCATGCCCTGAGGTAGAACCTTCCATTGGTATCTCTTCACAGGTTCGGCATTGTTAACTGCAGGCACAGTAAAAGCAAATTTTGACTTGTCATCAGGATGCAAAGGAATTGTGAAAAAGCAATCCTTCAAATCAATGATCAGGATTTCCCACCCTGTTGGGATCATGGTGGGAGAGGGCATACCAGGCTGCAATGACCCCATACTTTCCATCACTGCATTGACTTTTTGGAGATCCTGCAACAGTCTCCACTTCCCTGATTTTTTCTTAATGACAAAAACAGGAGTGTTCCAGGGACTAGTAGAAGGCTCAATGTGTCCCTGTTGTAATTGTTCCTGAACCAACTTATGAAGGGTGACTAATTTCTCTTTTGGTAGGGGCCACTGGGATTCCCAGATGGGTTTGTTTACTAGCCACTGCAAAGGCAGCGTAGGATACTGTGTGCCCTTCAGCACAGTGACCCCCCTTAAAAAATGTGTCCTGATCCATACCCCCCAGGCTGCCAATACATCCCACCCCCAGAGTTTAGCGAAGCTGCAGTGACATAGGCCCGAACTGTAGCTGTTTGTCCCTCTGCATTTTTTACCACTACAGGCCGATCGCTTAAATAACTCTGTGTGGTTCCTCCCAACCCTGCGATGGCTGACCCCACAGGGGCTAAAGGCCATGTAGGAGGCCATGCAGAGAAGGAGATGATTGTCATGTCAGCACCCGTGTCGATCAAACCTCAGAGCTGGATCTGGAGCGGATGGGCATTTGGCAGGATTAGGGTACATGTCATCTGTGGCTTTTGGCTAGAGATGTCTGCATTCCAGAAGATCTGCGGAAGTCCCGTAGATCCAAAGCTTCCATCTCTGTGACTTCGTTCTGTCCTGGGAACACATGACTTAAAAGGCACAAGTTGAGCAATGCGAGTCTATTCAGGGATAGTGACAGGGGGGTGGGTGTGGAAACCATAGCACAAATCTGGCCTGTAAAGTCAGCATCAATGACTCCTGGGTGTACAAAGATCCCTTGAAGGGTGACACTTGATCTTCCCAGAAGCAGTGCACTGAATCCCTGACCTAAGGTCCAAATGCATCCAAGGGAACCTTATAAACACGACAGGATTCTAAGATGACTGTTGCTGCAGTGTGCACATCCACCCCGGCTGATCCCTGGGTGCTGCCTCTAAGCTGGCTGAGTAGGCCTGTGTCAGTGCCATGCCCTGGGGAAGTATTTGTGTCTGAGCGCAATTCCCCCTTCCGCTCCTGTTCATGTTTCCCGAGTGCATCAAAAGCCGACCGTTGGCATGGTACATAGATTCACAGTATTTTGCATAATGACCTGGCCTATCGCATTTCTCGCAGTGGGAACTTCCCTTGTTCTCTTTCCACTTCTGTCTAGCCTGTTTCTGCTTGCTCTTAACCTTAGGCTTCCTTTTTCCACTATCAGAATTTACTTGAATAGGCCGCAGAACTGCAGCCAAAGCAGATTTATGATCCCCAGACCCCACCTTAGAGCAGGCTTCAACCATCTCTACTAGTGTAGGGTCCCCTGGGAAAGCATCTATGATCTTTCTACACTCATCATTGGCATTCTCTCTTGCTAATTGTTTGCACAACATCTGCCTTAACATATCATCTTCAACCTGCTTCTCGAGGGCCACAGCAATTTTTTCCATGAATGATAAAAATTGCTCTTTCTGCCCCTGAGATATTTTCACATATCGTGTTTTAGGAGCAGCCATGTCTATGCTTTTTAATAGAGCTCCCATACCAATCCTTTGAGCCTGTTCAAGGACCTGAGGATGCCAGGTAGCTTGGAGATCGGGATTAGAAAAAAAATTAGTTCCCATAAGAGCATCTACTGGAACTCCATGTCTGGGATCAGTTGGAGGCAACTGCACATTCTGAGCTGCAGCTTTTTCAGCCATCCTACTCCAATCGCTCTCAAAAACTGTAAATTGCACAGGTTGAAATATCACCTGACCTAAATGCTTAATATCAAACAGTGAAAGCAGATCAGAACCCAACATTCTAATAACCTGCATGACTTCAGGAGAACCGAGCCCATACTGTGCCACTTTGGATTGTAAATCTTGGACTACCCTCCAAGCAATAACCTCATGCTTGTCAGGCTGACCCATGTTTGGAAGAGCCTTCTGCACAGGAAAGGCTTGGATAACCCCCTGTGAGGGTTCACTATCGCCTTGATCTACTGTTACACCTTCTTGAGGTACTGTAGTAACCTGCTGTAAGAGACGGTCCGAAGATCCCTCATCTGCCTCACGATCATCACCAAGGACAGAGACTGAACACAGGAGTCCTGGCCTGGCTGAGGTGGGATGTCTGCCAAGCGTTGCCTGCAGGTGTGCCCACTGGGAACTGGTACGCATTCCTGAGGAAAATTAGTGCAGGTCACGGTGGACTGTGCCGTTCTTGCTGCCCAGGCGGGAAAGACTGCGCTGAAGTGGTATCTGTTCTGTACACCTGTCCTGTACCCGTTTCCCAAAGCAACGGGCCTCATAACAATAGCTGTAGATTTCCCCACCTCTTAGCCAGTTGCCCCTCGCTTCTGAAAAGGACTATAAAGGGACTTTCTAAAATAACTGAGACGAGATCTCCCCATGGAAAGAAGACGAATCTATTGGCAGAAGACCACGAGGACTTCGTCTCATCCGTTGGTAGCTATTACCCCCTTTTCTTCCTCTCTACTCTTTTACTTTGTTTTCTTTATCTCTCTCTTTCTCTCCTCTATCTCATTACTGTGTTGTGGGCATTTAATAAAGGTGCACTGTTCTGATTAAAACTGAAATCCCTTGTGTCCTTTTGCACTCTGAGATCTATAAACGAACCATCACGACCCTCATTTGTATTAGCAGATCGTGACATTAAACTGGCGTCATGGACAGAATTTCTCACAGACAGAAGGGGTTGCAAGGTTGTGTGTAGTCCGTAATAGGGGAAGGACGTTTCGCTCCAGCCGCACCTAGTCCGACACCCTGAAAAGGGTGAGCAGTGTCTAGAACGCAAGGGTTGGTGACTCGAATTTCCCGCAAACTGCACACGCCGAGGTGAAAAGCACCCCATACTCAGCTGAGGGCTCTGTCTTCAGATTTTCACAAAAGATCTCTTAGTGTAAAAGGGGGAACTGTGTTTTTTGCTGTGTATGTGTGAATTTGGACTGCTTGGTGTAGCGAAGAGACAACCATAAGTAACTTAAGGAGTACCTCCCAGGCAGTTTTTGGTCTCTTCACCCACCCAGGGAAGCGAAGGGAGACACAGCGAAGCTGTGTGTGTCGCAGTGTGTAATTAAGTTTTACCTCCCTGTAGTGGTTTTGATCCCTTCATAAAATGACTGAAAACCCTAGTTCAAAAGATAAAGCTGCATTTTATGCTCTGCTAGCAAAACATAATGCCCGGCCCTCTCCGGGAGGGGAAGAATGGGCTCAAAATAACTGGTTTAATTTGGAGAGTGTGACTGATAGAGTATGTTCTTTACAACATGAGACAAAATTTAAATTTGGCCGAGATAAAGCCATAATCTGCTCTGTTTTAGGAGCATGCCTTACAACAGCTATAGATCACCGCTTTAAGCGATGTCGTGAAGAGAAAGCAATCATAGATTCCCTTCAAAACCTAGTGGAGATTTTACAGAAACAATTAGATGAAGAAAGGAATGAAAATCATTTGCTGTGGGCTGCTTTAAAAGAGGAATATTTTAAGAATCCAAAGAATGCTGACTCACCAAAAGAGACAGAGGAAAAGGAAACTCCTCACATTAACCAAATATACCCCCAGAAAGAACTAGTGCTAGTGAAAAATTGCAGGGAAAACTGCTGCACTCATATGAGACCTCTAATTAAAACAGAATATAATTATATCAATGATGAAGATTTTGAACCGCATATCACCACTAAACAAATACCATACACTGCTACTGAATTGGCTAAGTTAAAAAAGGAGTACAGGCGGCTCCCCCATGAATCTGAGATGGAATATGTCTTCCGAGTGTCTCTCACTGGAGGAGACCAAATTCTATTAACTGAACAGGAGGCCAGTGGATACTGGGGACATGGAGTTTTCTTAACAACAGGAGACAAACGTAACACATGATCCCTGACTCAGCGCGCAGCTTTCTGGGCCAGGGGACTCAATCCTTTAGAAAGGGGAGATCCTTTAGCTATAGTTGGTACCCCTGAACAACTTCTAGAAAGCGTCCACAAAGCCGCCTGCTTGCAAATGATACATGAAAGGAAATTGACTCCTGGATATGAATCCCTGATGCAATTACCTGTGAAGCCCAAACTGATGATCCCTTTAATTCGAGGCCTTCCAGAATCACTCAAACCTACAGCAATTGTCCTTCAAAAAACCATAGCAGCTGTAGGTCCTGTAGAGAGGTTGGATAGATTCCTTGGAAACCCGAGCGACCAAACCGGATCTACCGATCCTGGGTTTACTCCATATTCAACCCCCTCTCAGCCACCAGGTTCACAATCGAATTCACCTGCCGGTGATCGCAAAGTTTGGACATGGAGTGAGGTTGCAGAAGATCTGATTAATTACAGTAGAAAATATGGACCTATAAAAACCCCAGAAGAAAAATCAGAAAAAACAAAAGGTGTCAGGTACATTAGGGCTCCTCATAGCGAAAAGCCAGAGAATGTAAAACAGATCTCTAACCATCAGCATTGGTGGTTATTAGGTATCAAAAAGGGGGTCCCCAGAGATGTGATGGATGGCTTACCCCTTGATAAATTGAGTAAGGTAGTGTCTAACTGGCACTGCCGAAAACCCAATCTACCGACTCCGTCAGTTCAACCCAGTGCACCCCTCCTCCCTCAGAATCTGGGCAGTGAGTCAGAGCAACCTCTCCCTCAGAATCTGGGCAGTGAGTCAAAGCAACTTCTTCCTCAAAACCAGGGAAACTAGACCCTCCGTCTCTTGTCAGTGGGCGAAGAGACGGAGCATGGGTATACCTGAGAATGCTCACTAAAAATAAAACAGGAGATATAATGATCACAGCTATTACAGGCCCTAAACAGGCACTTGTAACTTTTCTGATCGACACTGGGGCACAAATTTCTGCGTTGACAAAGAAAGATGCCCAGAGGTGTGGAACTGTTTCAACAAAAAACCGATATTGTGTTTTAAATGCCTTGGGAATGACAGAATCTATGAATGTGGCCTTAGTCAAGCTCACTTTGCCTGGAGAGGAAAACCAACTCTCTATTAATATGGTGATTGGAGCTATTCCAACCAATTTATTAGGGATGAATGCCCTTGCTGGGAGACAGTGGGAGGACTCAGAGGGTCTCCTGTGGTCTTTTGGCTCACCACATTTTAACATCAGACTGCTCCAAGCTGCACCCTCCCTACCATTCAGCAAAGTAACTAATGCGAAACAATACCCCCTCCCCCTGGGTGCCAAAGAGGGTATCAAACCAGTGATACAGGAGCTGCGAGAACAAGGAGTAATAGTTAATGCTCATTCTCCTTTCAATTCTCCAGTGTGGCCAGTGTGAAAGCCTAATGGGAAGTGGAGGCTGACAATAGATTTTCACAGGCTAAATGCCAACACAGACCCTCTCACAGCAGCAGTCCCAAATCTAGCAGAATGAATTACCTTGATTCAAGAAAAGGCTCATTCAATCATGGCAACTATAGATGTCAAAGACATGTTTTTTATGATACCTTTACAGCCAGAAGATATGGACCGTTTTGCTTTCACATGGGAAGGACAGCAATACACTTTCACTAGGCTTCCCCAAGGGTACAAACATTCTCCTACCCTGGCTCATCACTCTTTAGCCCAAGAGTTAGAAAAAATACCCAAAGCTGACAATGTGGCTGTTTATCAATACATTGATGATATCCTTGTGGGAGGAGATGAAATAGAAGTGAGAGATACCCAACAGAAAATAATCTCCCACTTAGAAAGCCTTGATTTGCAAATTCCCTCAGAAAAAATCCAAAACCCTTCACAGGAAGTGAAATTTTTGGGAATTTGGTGGAAGGGAGGTATGACATGTATCCCACCTGATACCCTAACCTCTTTAGATCAGATTAAAATGCCTGAATCCAAAAAAGATCTCCAACATGCTTTAGGATTATTAGTGTTCTGGAGAAAACACATCCCAGATTTTTCCATAATTGCCAGACTTCTTTATAACTTGTTGAGAAAAGGAATAAAATGGGAATGGACTGCTTCTCAGGAAGAAGCATTGCAATTGTTGGTTTTTGAAGCAACAGCTCACCAAGCCCTAGGCCCTATTCATCCTACAGATCCTTTCCAGGTGGAATGGGGATTTGCCTCCTCAGGGTTGGCAGTACCACTAGTGCTAAAAACCCCTCTGAATAAATATGCATGGGTAGCCTCTGATGCCCTAGGGAGAGAGCATCGGATACATACACGCTGGATAATTCCATCATTCTAATTTTCTGCCTTTTAGTGGCAGACTCTGTTGTGTTTACTTTTCACAGAGGAACTCCAAGGGACATGAAGACCACATAAACCATGATAAAACTAGTGATACTTTTCTGCATCCTACCACAACAACATGGCCAAAAACCAGCTGAGTGGCCATGGTCTGAAGCTACCATTAGGTACACTGGTGCTCTAGGATCCTATCCCAGAGATCGTCGCCCAAACCTAGCCACTGTAGTACTGCACGACTCTGAGGTATACCGTCCAAGTGAATGGGCATGGGACTGAAAGGATTGGGCTAGAATCCTAAATGGAACAATTGGTAAAGAAATTAAGGTAGGATGCAGAAAAGTAGAAGGATCTCTTTACGAGAAAGTTTCCACCATTGCAATAGCTGGAAATTTTCTAAAACCAAATGGGAAAAGCGATTTGCACCCTAACATTACGGCCAAACTCTGCCCTACAACAGAGTGGATATGCGACAAACAAACCCCCTTTGTCCTGTGTTGTCGTCAGAAGAATGTCGGTAACTACACCTTAGACCCCAGTACCAACAATGCTGAAATCATGAAGCTTTGCAAAAATGACCTGACTGCTGGTATAACTTTACTTTAACCAAACCAACCTATGTAACATGCAATTGGCAAAATAACCTGTCAGATCAGCCAAGTCTGAAAGGTTCAACTTATAAATTCAAAATAAATGCCGTAGCAAAGCCCATACTGAGTGCAGTAGTCACATACCATGGTATAAGCACCCCCCTTGTGTTAGATGACAAGAATAATGTTTTCCCTCCCTTTATGGTAACCCAAGGTGATGATGTTACAATACGGTGTAGATTAATTGCTGAATTTTTTACTGAATCTATACACAGTTATAGCATTGGACCTCACGGCTGTGTTTTGTTTTGTGAAATTCAAAATCAAGATTGTTGGCTAAACTTAACTGCTGTACAATTTTCCCATAAAGTCATGTGTGGTAAAAACAATACAAAATACTGGGGGGAACGCGACGTCGATGTTGTAATACCTACCACCCAACCACCGGTTATGCTAAGCCCGAGAATTTTTGAAATTGGACCATATATAATCAGGAAAACAGGCCAACAACAAATATTGTTTAATCCGGCATGGTCCCTTAAACAAGTCAAATTGCTGATGCAAAACAATGTCTCAGAAATTCAGCCAGCTTGTTCACCTTTTCTGCAAACTTCCTTCGAGGAGTGGACAACCTGGTTGCGAAAGCGGAACCCTTCTAAGAAACAAACGCAAAGAGATAACCAGTGCTGTGGGAACAGGATTGGGAATTTTAAATAGCATTTATTCAGAAGTACTAATGAATAAATTGGCTGCCACAACTAGAGATCTGAGTAAATTACAACCACTGCAGTCCTCCTTATTAGCCTTGGGAACCCATCAGTGGTTGTTATCAAACATATTACCAAATTGGGAAAAGGTAAATGTGAATGACCACAAACTGATAATTGACGCACTCGGTGCTACACAAAACAACATTTCTTTAGCTCTCAGCTGCATCCAGGCTCAATTGTGGATGCAGTCAGTTGCTGCCTCAATTATAAGAGAAGGTGAAGAAGGCACTTTTCCTACTGAAATTCAGAAAATAATCTGGGACAGTGCCACTGATTTTGAAAGAGAATTCCAATCCTGGTGAAACTTAGTGAATTTTACCTACAATCCCATCACAAACACAGCCACAGCCTTTGTATTAACCATACGTAATGCTTCAGTGCATTCGATATTCCCAATCATTGCATTAGGGCTGAACCATGATGGAGCTATTCTCTATCCTTTCGAGCATAGAGAATGGGCCCGTCAAATTGGTAAGAAGTGGCAAACTGTTAATTTGGAAACTTGTATTGTCCGAAAACAACAAGGGTTTATCTGTGAAAGTAATGCAATTAGAGCTCAAGACATTTGTTTGGACACAGAACAAAATATCTGTCATTTTGAAATTCATCCGAACAAGATTCCTGAAACAGTGCTTGTGTATACAGGCAACGGATGTGCATGCTTAAGAACTGCTTGCGATAAGGTATTTATAGAAAATTTAGTAGTAGACACTAAAAATCATTCAAATTTTTGTGTTTGCAACTTTACTAAAATCACAGGATGTGATTTCTCTTATTTAGCCCCAGTTACTTCTTATCACCTTTTACAGCCCAATTACACACTCATCCACCAACTGTTGCCTACCCCCATTGGGATGAACCTTACTTTGGTAAAGCAATTGTTGCTTCACCAAGATTTAATTGAAATTTTGGAAAAGATCAAGAAAAATGGACAGAAAACCTTGGTAACTGTTCATCACAATGTGAAAGAAATACATCGTGTTCTAGAAAGGGTAAAGAAAGATGCTGAACACGGGTAGTGGGATACTCTTTTTGGGTGGTCACCTACTGCTACAGGTGTCCTGAACAAATTGTGTCATTCCATCATTGTTCTCTTGATCTTAGTTTTGATTGGTTTTGTTTTATCAGCAATCTTATACATCATGAATTGGAGAATGATGAAACAGTTAACACAATTGACCTCTATAATAGATGTACACAATTTGGTCAATATCCCATCCACTGTGGACACCCCTAAGGTTATTGACACAAGACGAACTACACGAGTATTAAAATGTGATTAGAAATTAGATGTATATTTTGATTTAAAAATACTTATTCCTTCTTTTTCCTTCTTTTTTTTTCTTTTCTTTCCTTTCTCTTTTCTTCTTTTCTCTATCCTTTTCCGGGATATGCTACCAACATTGACAAGTCCTGAAGACTTCGCAACAACACTATGAAATCGTGCTGATAGAGCTCTCTTGACGACAATCGTGAGTCACAGGGTGGTGTAAGAGACAGTCCGAAGATCCCTCATCTGCCTCGCGATCATCACCAAGGACAGAGACTGAACACAGGAGTCCTGGCCTGGTGGGATGCCTGCCAAGTGTTGCCTGCAGGTGTGCCCACTGGGAACTGGTACGCATTCCTGAGGAAAATTAGTGCAGGTCGCAATGGACTGCGCCGTTCTTGCTGCCCAGGCAGGAAGGACTGCGCTGAAGCGGAAAGGAATGACCTGTCCTGTACACCTGTCCTGTACACCTGTCCTGTACCTGTTTCCCAAAGCAATGGGCCTCATAAAAATGGCTGTAGATTTCCCCACCTCTTAGCCAGTTGCCCCTCGCTTCTGAAAAGGACTATAAAGGGACTTTCTAAAATAACTGAGACGAGATCTCCCCATGGAAAGAAGACGAATCTATTGGCAGAAGACCACGAGGACTTCGTCTCATCCGTTGGTAGCTATTACCCCCCTATTCTTCTTCTCTACCCTTTTACTTTGTTTTCTTTATCTCTCTCTCTCTTTCTCTCCTCTATTGCATTACCATGTTGTGGGCACTTAATAAAGGTGCACTGTTCTGATTAAAACTGAAATCCCTTGTGTCCTTTTGCACTCTGAGATCTATAAACTGTCTTGGGGTGACTTGATATTGTATCCCCTATCGCTGCACTATGCCCAAAAAATTAGTATATATGCCTTTCTATGCTTTTAAACTGAGCCTGAGAGGGGGGAGGAAAAACTGAGCAAAACTTTTTCAAAGCAGTTTGCAGCTTGTTCAAGGTCACATAGAGATAGAGACTTTTTTTTCAGCTGCGGCAGGAGAGTGAGAGTGGGGAAAGCACCCGGCTTGCTTTTGGCCAGTTTTTCAGCACTTTTTTCTTTCTCCAGAGAGAGACGGAAAGTTGAACATTTGTTTTCCTGGGACTTTGTTTTTTCCTTTTTTTCCTCTGCTGGACTGTTTCAACATCAGAATACATCAGGAGGAATTTCCACCGAAGCCTTGGGCCTGGAGGTGGGTCCACCACCCCGTCCCAGCTCCAAGGAGTGAGAGAGAGAGACTACGGAAGGACTCTGAAATTTTCCCAGGTTTCTCTCAGCAGAGTGGGAGGTTTTATCATTTAGCATTATTATCCTTTTCCTGTGTGTTTGTTAAATAAATAGTTTTTATCTCTTTCACTTTCCTTTGAGGAAAATTTATTTTTTCCCCAACCTGGTGGGGGAGGGTGGCTGTAGCCTGCCTTCTCTCAGAGGATGTATTTCTAAATTTGGCCAAACTGCAACATAAATGAACCATCACGACCCTCGCTTGTATTAGCGGATCGTGACACCTGCTCAGGTCCCCCTGCATCTTCAGGCATCCCTACTTTCTCTACTAAATCCCAGTCTCCTGCCTCCAGAGCCAGCAGTTTGACCGCCTCCCAAAAACGCCTTGAATTTTTTGGACGCAGTCACCTTACACTCTGGAAGTGTCCAAAGGCGGTTCTGGGGCAGCCGTCTTACTGGTTGCCGGCGTCTGGCCACCACCAGTCTCCTGCTGTGGAACAGGTGTTTCCTCTGTATTACTGCTTGCTTTGTCAGGTAGGAGTACTTTGGATGGCTCCAATGCGGATGAAGAAGGCTGGCAGGGTACAGGCGCCGGGCCAGCGGACGGCGTAGCGGCGGAATCTGTAGACAGTTGCGTGGAGGGTAGCGATGTAGCTACTCGCGGCAGTGCAGCTTGGGGCGTTGTCGCTTGTGGCGGCACCGCTATCCGTGCAGGCGCCGCCGCCGGGGCTGCTGCCGGGCCGGTCTGCATAGCCAGCCCAGGTCGCCCTGGCGCGGGTCTGACAGCGGCTACCTGCAGCAACATCTCCGACAGTGCTACCAGCTGCTGTGCTACCTCCCGCAGGACCGCCATCTGCTGTACCAAGAGGTCCGCCATTGGCGGCTATTCTGTCTGCGCCTGCGCAGGAAAATACCCGGATGCGGGCGCATGCACATAAGGCCACCCAGATACGGGCGCATGCGCAGAGTAACAGGGTGTCGCGGATGCGTTCGCGGAAGAAAAACCATATACCGTATGGCCGAGCGGCCGCGCCATTATGCCGGCTATTGAATGCGGCTGTGGGCTGGTTGCGGAGGGGCTGTAGGAATGACAGTTCCTGCTACACTAGCTGAAGGCAGCGGCGCGGAGGAGGGAGGGGCCGCTGGGGCGAAGGGTGGGGGACGCTCCAACTCTTTCTGTTGTTCGGTTATCTTTGCGAGTTGTTCCACAGGTGAGGGGTATTTCGGCATCATGAATTCACGTGGAGAGGGATATATAGGGGGCACATAATCATGTGGTGAGGGATAGGATCTTTGAGCAGTCTTCGCGACTCTCTCAGGCTTTGGCGGTACCGGCGATGCGGCGACTGCGCTGCCCGTGCTGTCCTGAGTCGCTCCGCCCTCAGATAGCTCATCGTCCCCTTCAGAACCTTTACCCTCAGAGTCTGGTAATTCTTTTCCTTCTCCTTCCACCATCCATTGTTGCATTATATCAAATAGAGAACCCCAGGTACGGAGCAACTCGACTACGCTCTTGTCCCCGTACACGGTCTCATGAATTAACTTATCTCCTAACTGCTGCCAAGCCTCTAGGCTAAATGCAGCGTCAGGGTCTGCTGAAAACTCATGCTCTGCCGCCCATTGCAACAGTTCACACAGAGCATCCTCGGATATCTTAGCCCCCATGAGCATTAACACAGATTTCCAGGCAGAAAGTACCGTTCTTTCTTTTGAGGATTTATCCCCCATCTTTTCAGTTTAGGGTTCCGTCCCCGCAGCCCCGGGGGGCGAGGGGGGGTGTGCACGTACCTCCGAGAAAGTTCAGTTGCGGTTGTAGTATGCGTCGCGGGTTACCAGATGTCGCTGTTGTACCGGGGACGGCGAGAATAACAACACAAGTTCAGTCCAGGAAGAAATGGAATTATTTAATAAATTACAAACTCGTTTATATATCTTGGTTCGCTTGACTGTTATAAGGCCATTGGTCCCTTGACCATCCACCTCCCAGAGTGATTGGTTAAGACCCTATAACACCCACTTCGAAATATTTTCCTCAGTCAGTATCAACAGACTGTGCATAACAAGCTGCAGGTGCAGATAAAGTCTTGGTTTACAAAAACCTCAAACTGTTTTCAGCTAGCCTGCATGAGAAAGCAAAACTTTCACAGGATGCTGGCAGAAAGCTGGAGAGTTTCTCTGCTTTAAGCTTTTCAGCATCCATACGCATGCATCCCAGGAAGACTGTTATCAAAAGTCACACATCCCAAGGAAACTGTCAGCTACAAATTAGATTGGAGACTGGGGAGGCATCGGAGAGAGGGTGCATGTCTTCAATTCTGAAGCTATCCAGAGGACCGAAGCGGCGGCGTGCTGGCGGAAGGGGGCAGAGACCAGAGAAGGGGGAAAAGTTGAGTGAAGTGTAAATTACTTTCTGGGCTTAATGAATATGTAACAGTTTAGGAGAGTACTTAAGTCCACAGTAAAATGAATGGAGCGCGCCTCTGGCGATATTGCTAAGCGCCCCAGCGCTGTGATATGCCTTTGTTCTACTAATAAATGTTCAATAGTATACTGCTAAAAATTCAGCTCTTGAATTCATTTTTCCCAGGATTGATGCTGCTATAGTTGAAATCTGTGTTCTCTGATCATGGACTTCATCTCAGGATATTCTTGTGCAATACTCAACAGTGCAACCCATAAGTTTGGTCTGGGCAACAAAAATACATTTGTAGTAATTCCATTTGTTCGGGACTTTTTTTGCTTGTTTTAAAGTATATTTAAATACTTTGGGGTTTGTTTTTTTTTTTGGGGGGGGGGGGTTGATTTTTGTCAACTGTAAATTCAGGCAGCTGAAAACTACTTCACCCTTCAAGGAAACGAGGAGTTTTAGCGTAGAGCAAAGCTTTCAGTGAGTCTTAGAGCAATTCATGCCTGTGTCCTGACAGAAAGACTTACCGGAGTGTCTTAATATAGTTTGAATTATATATATTTGTTATTAAGGACAAGACAGAGTTTTCCCCCAAGTTTGCATTAGCTCTGCATAGCCGCTGTCAAAAGAAAAATCCGCTTTGGTCTGTCTTATGATTCAGGAAAACAGTAACTGTTAACTCTGTAGCATCATGCAGGGGTGAAGGCCCCATTCTATGTATTCACTACCATAAGTAAATTTTTTTCATGTATACTATATCTCTTTCTATCAGACCACAGTAAGTGGAGAAGAGGCAAATTAGCAAAAACTCCTCTAAGATATAACTTCATTTTATACATGTCCAATGTCAATACTTTAAAAGTCATTGGAAAAAACATGTACAGAAACGTACTTGAATTTGCAGGCATGCTGAGACATTGTCCTGGAAAATTGAATTGCTCATTTATTTTATATTTTAATTATTCTAATGCTGCTTCACTGCATATAGAACCAATTTATGAGTGAATATAAGTAGTCACAGCAATATGCACAGACCAATACAGAAGGAACGAGTGTTAGAGATTTGTGTCACATATCTTAAATGCTTTTTTTAGAGGACAGAAATCAAGATAAGCTTGTCTGAGTCCTATTCAAGTAATTCCAGCCCATCAAAGAAATGGGCTAGAGGAATTCAAGTGCTGTATTAGTTTTTTAAATCTCCATTCTCACTGATTCAGTAACAGTGTAGATATGATCTTTAGAGCAGGTTCTATTGCAAAGCCTGTCTCTTAACATTCCCCCCCTGCCCAGTTGATGCAATTTCAACTCACATGTGCTACCTGACAAGACACATCATTTACAAGGCTTAGTAAAAAGTTGCTGAAATCTAACTGCCTCTGTCCTTCCTGTCCTCTTTGATACCCCATAAACCACATCCTGCTTGTGGCTCTAGGCTTGCATGGATGAATAGTAGGGAAGCAACTGTTTCTCATGTAGGATGCCTCAATCTTCAGCGGCTTTTTAAAAAGTAAGATTTCTCTAGAAAGCTGCTGCCTTCTATTTCATTGGGTTTTCTTCTTTTAGCTGTGATGGAAGACATTCTTAAATGTTCAGAAAGATGTGTGGTGTTTCTTTTAAGATCTGTTGTAAAACTTGTCAGGATAGTCCTCTGGGGAGCTTGGTCCTATATGACAAATTTGTACAGAACAGTTAGTTCCAGAAGTAAATATTCATTCTGAAATCAGAGGCCTTTTGAAAAGTGTAACTCAGATGTGTTTACAAAATCAAACCCTTCCCAAAGTGGAAAAGAACTTTCATAGAAGTAAATTCTCATTTGTAATTCATTTAATAGCTTAATTTATTAAACACAGTATGTAAAATCTACATTGTTGTTTCATTTTAAATGTTTACACAGGGGAGGATTTTTAACCACAAAGCAACAAGAGCTTCCCATACCCTACCTTCCTATGGGAGATACAAATATTAAATGCTACAAGAATTCCTGGCTCATTAAACTTTCTTTTCATTGCCTTCCCTTTATTTCCCTCCAGGCCTGGCACAAACAAACAGGCTTGAATTACAAAAGTAATTTTTAAACAGTTCCAAGGGAAAGCGTGCTGATATGAACTCCTGGAAATGGGGAGAACTCGTAGAGAGGTCTACAATCCTTCATTTGACAAGAAGTTCTTACACAAAAGGTTAATCTTTTTTGGATACTGACTTGCAAAAATAATTCGAGTGCCACCACCTAAAAAGTGCTGATACCTATGGGGCCATTTGTGAGAATTCAGGTACTTATTGGATTTCTATTAGTACTAGGTAGAGTTATTGTGCAAATCCTCAAATGATGCAATTTCACCTCACTTTTCAGATGCTGGCAATGTACAAAGGGAAAAGTAGGTATTAGCTACTTTTTTTTAAAGAATCAGAGCTACTTAAACTATCTGCAAACTACAGTTAATGCACATGTAAGCTCATCATGTATCAAAAGCCAAAATTTAACAATATGTGGAAGGCCAATATGTATTTCTTTAGCTGGATCCCTGAATTTTGACAGCCTATCCATATGCAGAGGTCAGATGGTACCTTTATTCTGACAGCATTATCACACCATACCACACACTGTATATCTATCTGTATTATTCTAAGACAACTCTCCTCAGTACTTAAACATTACCCTTTTTTATACATCCACCAACGTATTTTTTTGCTTTTTTTTTACTTTTTTTTTGTGTTTTATTTTTTAATTACAGAGAAAATGCTATAATTATATAACTATTCTTTATGGTATTCAAATAAACCTAAATATCAGATTTTTTACAAGCAGGATGGAATGTCCAGCTGTATGTTCACTCTAACAGCTCTTGCAGTTCCTGTTTGAAGGATATGGCACATGCTATGAAATGCACTAGCCACCAAAGAAAAAGTCTCAAAACACATTAAAAATATACCACACTAAAAGCAATTTATATTGACAAATATGAATGTTTTTCATTAAGGCTGTGCTTCAGAAAGAGGATGTTTAGGGTTAAGTAGCCTTCATCAAGGCACAGAATGGGACGAAGTAAGCACAGCTGTCTGTAGAAGATAAATTATGTAAAACCACTAGTGAGGTACGCATGCAGCAAACATAATTTAAAACTGCACAACTGGTCTTTATAACAAAACTGAACATAGTTAAAAGGAAATACTGTGACTTTTCAATTGTCACAGATCTACTTCATTATTAAAAACATGGCAAATTTTCCAAGCATAAAATTTACAAATTGAATAAATGAAATATTTTAAACAAAGTGCTTCACAGATCTGAACCCTGCATGGTTGTATTGTCTGGTCTAGAAGCATTTTGTAGACATCATAGGAGCATTTCACACAAAACTGAAAATATAATTCAGATGAATAATAAACAGGACATTTCTAATATTTTTACACTTTCAAGTAGTTGAGCTCTTCCGACCACTGGGTTTTGTAACAAATGTGTCCTATAGCAGTACAGGTTCATAGATTCCTTTAGCAGCAGAGGCCCCCTTTCAAAGGGCATGTGGTCTTTTTGGGTTGATCTGTTTACTGGCCTGTTCCTCCTCTTGTAGAGCTGCCCGGAAAGATTTCACTTTATCTTTAATGAAAAAGAGAGAATGAGTACTAATGTGCCTATGCTCAACACAGATCCTGAAACTAAGGCCTGATGCCCCACATACTGGCCCTAATGCAAAACAAAGAACATTCCTCCACAAAAATAGCTGAAGATACAAACTACAAGAGGATTGAGATAAGCTTAAATTTAATACTTACCATACAAACAAGTTGCTTAGTAACTTAGTCCCTTCTTAGATGCTACCCCTGTCTCTTCTTAGGAAGAAATTATTCCCTGTGAGGGTGGTGAGATACTGGCACAGGTTGACCAGAGAAGCTGTGGCTGCCCCATCCATCCCTGGAAGTGTTCAAGGCCAGGTCGGACAGGGCTTGGAGCAACCTGGTCTAGTGGAAGTTGTCCCTGCCCATGGCAGGGAGGGGAATGAGATGATCTTTAAGGTCCCTTCCAACCCAAACCATTATGTGATTCTATGATAAAAACTTTTCTTTGAATGTGAAAAGCATTTGTGATTAAATTTTTGAAGTAAACAGAAATGTATCAATAATTTTTTTCATCATAGCTAGCATGAGAATAGGAGAAACCCTAGAAAAGAAGTGCTATCATTTCCTATTTATAGTCCTCCTCCACTTCCATTCCACAGTAATATGCCCAAGAATGGGAAGAAGGAAACAAAACTGACAGCATAAAAACGTCAGTCCCAAAGTGACAGGACTAAAAGCTGAAATATTTGGTGACTATTATGTGCCATGAGCAAAACAGAAAAGTTACTGGGAGAAAGAAGCTTTAACAGTTCTTCCCTGCTGTAAAGCTATATATGTATCATGCTGTTTGTAAAGATGCAAAGATCTTTTAGATATCCTTTATCTCTAGTATCTTGTTTCAAAAGCAGTATCTAATGAGTTATGGAAGAACAGGGAGTCACCTAAACTGTTTTTTCACTGCAGTTGTCTGGATGCCTTAGAATTTTAGCTTTTATATTTTTCATATATTTGTAATTCTGCAATTCTTTAGTGTATAACTCTAAACTCCATATAGAGTGTTAGCTACTGTTTTCCCATTTTGGTCAGACAAAACAGTTCCTCTTTAGGCCTGGGAATCAAGGACACCTTACTGTCTCAGGCCCCAAGAAATGTAAACAAAAGTGAGTTGGGGGGGAGCAAACTTGGGGTAAATGACTTCATTACTTGAAGCTGTAATTGGAAGATTAACCCCCAATATGCAAATGGACCAAACTTATAAAAGTATGAAAACCCGTGACCCGTCCTCCATTTTTGTGTGTAGCCCCTGGGGGGGCTTCATCTGCCCTAAATGTACCTGAAGGCCCTTCAATAAATATATCCACTTTTTATTCTCTTAATTTTGTCTGGCTTCTGTTTTTAGGTAGTCCCAAAAAGGCATCAGTCTCAAATTGTCTTTCCCTGAAGAGGAAGCCATCATCCATAAGAAGCAAAGGAATGTACATCTAATTCTTTGCTAAAGTATACTGGTACCAATACATGCATACAAAGCAAGCAGGCCTCATCTGATTTGCTTGATGTATTCTAACTTACGGCAGATACTCAGACTGAGTAAAATGTAAGATTTTATCTTATAAAGAGTTTTCTAACACAGATAAAAAAACTCCAAAATAAACCAGTATAGCATGTTTGCTGGAATGCAGATACATAGAGAAACTAAAATGAAAAATTAATCTCCATGAGGTACCAAGCTGACATGCTGATTTTAGAAGACAAATGGAAGAGTCAATTTTGGTAACTAAAAATTATCTGCAGTTGGTTTTTCAACAGAGAGGCTGACAAAATTTTGACAGAAAGGCTGCTAAGGAAAAAAGTAGGATAAAAGCCATGCTACTCAGAACTTGACATTACTCTTAAGCACAGACTGAAAAACAACAGCAGGCTTTCTTTTTCTTTCCTTTATTCTTTTGGAACAAAGAAAAGAAACAACCCAAAGTTGCAGGATCAAGTTTATACTTTCTGGAGGTAAAGCAGACTCTCCCATTAAATTAGGATGGATTGAATACAGATGTGAACTTGTTCTTGAATAAATGTTCCTTTCTCAGAACATTACAGGACAGCATAAGGTGAAAAAAGACCCCAAAACATAACCACACTCTTTTTCTACTCATTATTACTGCAAGTGTTCATGGCATATGAAAATGCACACAAAAGTGATTAAAAGCAATCTACCTCTAAGTTCGGTCAGAATATCAATTTTTTGCTCTAGAATTGCTTCAAGTTGGGTAGCATAAGAATCCACATCATAGTCTACTTCTTCTGTCATCTCAAGAAGAGCTTTTTCATCTTCCAGCCATCTAATAGATTCCTAGGTAAAAGTTAAAAAAACCTCAGCTAAATACATTAACAAAGTTTCAAGGCAAGTTTCAAGACAATTAATGAGCTGAATTATTCCTTTTCTCAAGATGACCACACTTTTACTGTCTAGTCACCTCACTATGTTTCAATCCTAAAATGAATCCTTATTCCTAATTTAGCAAAATTGTATGTTTTCTACATAGTTTCTTTACTCCAATGGTCATAACAGCAACAGATAAACCCCAGCTACCCCAGTTCTTTTCAAATTCAGAACTTTAGATGGTTGTAAAACTAAGAAATTAAGAACTTCATGGTTATGTACCCTTAGGTAGGTATCAAACTTTGAAGCCAGACTTCAATTTTAAGTATGGGCTGGTTGCCACTGACAATAATCATTATTGTGTCATTATTACAGTCAAGGAGCCAAAATAATTCTGTCCATACTCAAAACCAGTTTTGAGAGAAACTGTATAAAAGAAGAGCTAACTATCCAGACAGATAAGAGTACTGTAAAAGATGGTTAAAGCAGATCTTGGGCATCTTTGCACTCTGAATATTACAAATTAAAGAAAAAAAAGAGGGGAAAAAAAAAAGAAAATGTCTTGCAGCAAAGAAGAATGTAACCAGGAGCTTAAAGCTTACAGAATCATGCAAAGCTGTGATTAGAAGAACTGATCTCGTTGGAAATGCTTTGATTAAAAATAGAGTAAGTAGATGACAGTTCTATGCATGCTGAGCCTGAAATACTAAAATTAAGTCTTTCCCTCTCTGCTCAGTAGTTCAAGTAATATTGAAAGCACAGTCCAAACCCTGTATATGTTTTGTTGGCTTTCAGGACAGATGGAGCTCTCACATTGGGATAGGATTCATGTCATCTAATGTGAACTTCAAGAAATAAAGGAAGATCAAGATGTCTAGAGTATAATTAATTAAGTTAATCTATTTTAGAGATTTTTGTTAGGATAGGATGTTTTGTATCCCAAAATCAAGAGCTTCCAGGAAAAAGCTGACAGAAGACAACTTCTGCATGTTATAGCTCGTAGATTTTGTATTCATGCAACCCATCTTCACCCATGACATAAATAACAAGTAATGCTGCAAATGAAAGTAGCTGAGCCTCAGACACATTTTCTTCTAATGACTGCTGTGAGGAGCAGTAATCTCCAGCATAAGGCCAGATGAACACACAGAGGCAGTAGCATCTTAATGCAGTTTGTCTCTCCAGAAGATGCAAGTATTAGGACACAGCTATGGCATAAGGCATGACTTTCACACTTCTGCATGCTTTACTTCAGGGCTAATGTTTCAAAATAACTAAATATCTACATCTGTTGTTAAATGTGTTATTTAGCATCCTTACTGTATTACATGAACACATCGATATTCCACTGTTAGATACTGTTTGGCACAGCCTGGTTTTAGGTAGCAGGGGAGCCACAAAGATGGCTCCTGTGAGGAAGCTGCTGGAAGCTTCCCAGCATGTCCAGCAGAGCCAATGGCTGATGGCTCTGAAGATGGACATGCTGCTGGCCAAAACTGGGCCAATGAAAGAGGTTGGTAATGCCTCTGTGATAACATATTTAAGAAGAAAATCAAAGCAAAGTCACGAGATTTTGGATTCTAGTCAGAGAAGAGGAAGAGGTGAGAACATGTGAGGGAAAACAACTGAATCATGCCGAAACTGGGCCAGGAGACACTTCAGAGACAGAGTCAGAGAAGTGGGTATTTGCTTTATTTGGCGCGCCGGGTGTGTGGGGATCGCTCCTCCAAACACACACACCGGTGCTCCCTACAACACAGTATTATGGGTTAAATTATGAATATTCATCACATTCCTTGGGACAGGCGTGTTTATACAAATTATTTCTCGGAAGTCATTAATATCATTAGCATATGGGCCACGCATGCGCTGTGTGTTCTGGTGGCCGTGCTGAGGAAGGCCTCTCCTCTTCCTCGGGGGTCTTTCTGATGAAGGCCAGTAGTCTTCTTCACAGTGCACTTTTTACCTTTCTCCCTGGGCATGTGTAGTCCTGTGAGGAATGATTCAGCGGTCTCTGAGATGGTCTTTGTCCCTTCTATCTTGACAAGATTAAGGCGAATTTGGTTTCTTAGGTTTTGTAATTAAGACCTGCTGTCTGAACTAACATTTGCTGTCTCCCAATAGTTAACTGTGCTTACATGAGTTAGCTATTGACTGCCCCATCTTCAACACCAAGGTCAGTGAAGAAGGAAGGGGAGGAGGTGCTCCAAGCGCTGGAGACGAGATTCCTCTTGTTGGGGTTTTAGGAGCTCTCCTGGTTTTTTTTCTCTGTTAAAGGAATTTTCCCCATACATGTTGCTAGGGGAACAAATGGCTGGGTATTTAAGAAAAACAAAAGAGCTGGCTACTTTTTTGTTTCACTTGGGTGTGTGGTCAGTCCGGCATTCGGACAGAGAGGGAGGCTGCCTTTTTGGCTGTTTTCCTTCTGCTGGACAAGCCCCGGGACCCCAAAGCCTACCTTCCCCACCCCACTGGGAGTCAGGCCGTGGCTGCCCTGCCGCCGCCGTTGCTTCGAGCCTTCGCTATGTTGTAGCCATGCTCACCCTGCCTGCCCAGACCTCCGGGGGGTTCCCCGTCTGGATACACCTCGCCTGCCACCTGGGATTTGTGCTCGTCCCTGCCATTCCAGCCTGCTGCTCCCGAGGGTCCGGCCAGACACTGGGATCAGCTGCCCAGGGGTTTGTGAAGCTTCTTTGTCCCATCCCTTCCCGGGATCCCAGGTCACCAGTGCTGCGTGCTCCCCGAGCTCACTCCGGAGCGCCCCCTTCAGCTGCGGGGGAACCATCACCCCTGCCCTGCTCACCCGGAGCCGCCAGCGCCCCTGCTGGCTGTGACCGGAACTGCACCCGAGGGGAAAGGGCCTGACAGCCAAGAAGGCTGGCACTGGGTTTGTGATTGTTTGCTGTTACTGCCATAGTTATTGTTGTTTGTTTGACTGGTTATACACATATAGATATATAATAGTAAAGAACTGTTATTCCTATTTTCCATATCTTTGCCTAAAAGCCCCTTGATTTCAAAATTATAATAACTCGGAGGGAAAGGGGTTACATCTGCCATTCCAAGGGGGGCTTCTGCCTTCCTTAGCAGACACCTGTCTTTCAAACCAAGACGTCTTGGCGCCCAACTGTGGGGCCTGAGGGCATTAAGAGAGAGAGGTGAAAAAGGAATAACAGTTCCTGGATAACTTAATTTTGTGTGCTGGATATTGGAACCTTGTTAGGCAGCACTATGTGGTCTAGTTTACCCTGGTTCGGGTGGCAGGTGGTCGTGGCTATATTCTTCCCCTTTGCAGCTCCTTACCTAAACATGGGTCCTCTGACTAAGGCTACCATTGCTGTTATCCAGTTTGCACTATGGGTCGAGAGGGTGAGGAATTCATGGGCTTTTAACTTCCTCCAGAATGTGGGTACATGGATAAAGGGCTATCACACACTGAGTGCATGTTTTTGGGGTTATGTTAACAATGGTACCTTCTGTGAGGAAATGACACCAGGAGAAGTTTTCTCCCAACCCCTCAACCAGTTCTTTGGGCCCACCCCACCAATTTTCGAAGGGTTTAGATTCCCTCTGAGCACTAACCAACTGCTGCCGGTAGGCCTACTCTATTTAGCACTCAGGGATAAGTTGAGACTGGCTTGGATAACTACCCAGACACTGTCCCCAGAGACTAGAGATCCTACCCCAGAGCCTGATCCTGCCCCAGAGCCTGACACAGCCCCAGACACCAGAGATCCTGCCCCACGGCCTGATCCTGCCCCGCAGCCTGATACCACCCAACAGCCCACCTCAGAAATGGACTACCCAAACTGGGTGGGAGTACTAGTGAAGGGGATGCAGGAGATTTGCCAGGAGATGGGCCAGGTGTGCCAGGAGATGTGCCAGGAGATGGGCCAGGTGCACCAGGAGATATGCCAGGAGATGGGCCAGGTGCGACAGGGGATATGCCAAGTGCTAAGGGAATACACCTCCTCAGCTAGTGAAAAACCCTCTCCCTGCCCCAAAGAGGGTGAGTCCGATGGTGCAGCAGTGGAACCCACGGATGTTACAACCGTCCAGGTTTCAGCTGAACCACAAGGACAACCACAGCCAGCAGCAGTCGCCCCTGTGCAAAGGAGGAAGTATAAGACCAAATCAGTACGACCAGTTAATGATGATGGGGAACCAGGGCCCTCACAACCAGCAGGAGAGCCAGAGCCAGAAATCATCACTGAGTCCCTGTCGTATGACAGTCTCCGTAGTATGCAAAAAGACATTGTGCGAAGGGGGCATGAGCCTTATACAACCTGGCTGCTTCGGGTTTGGGACCTTATGGGCACAGGTGTGCAACTGGATAGTGGTGAGGCAAGGTATCTGGGATCGTTGACCCAGGACCCAGGTGTGGACCAGATATCTGTGAGGGAGCCAGGGCCCCTTTCTCTCTGGGAGCGGCTCTTAATGAGTGTGAGAGAAAGGTTCATTCACAAAGAAAGAATGCAGGAGTACCACCATAGAATGCAGTGGAAGACACTTGAGGAAGGGATCCAGCAGCTAAGAGAGGTGGCAGTATTAGAGGTACTCTTTGGGAGGGATGGACAGCATGATAATGACCCCGATAAGGTCAGGTGCACAGGACAGACGATGTGGAACCTGGCAAAGCTAAGGCCATCACAATACACCACCTTCATTGCAACAACTGATACTGACAATACCCAAGAAACAGTGGGCTCTGTCGCCAACAAGCTCAGGAATTATGACAGTATGGTCAATGGTCCGCTGAAAGCTCATGTCTCTGCTGTGGTCAAAGACCTCAAAGAGGAGATGAAGGAGTGAGGAAGGAAATGAGGAAGATCAGTGTGGCACCAGTGCAAGTCACAGGTCCCCAAGTCAGAGCCTGACCTCCCCCGGCTAGAGAGAGAGGGTACACCCCACGAGCTGAGCTGTGGTTTTTCCTGTGTGAGCATGGGGAAGACATGAGGAGGTGGGATGGGAAACCCACCTCTGTCCTGGCAGCACAGGTGCGTGAACTGAAGGAGGGAGGCACTAACCGAGGGGGTTCCGCTAAGGTGAAAGTAGCCTCAGCCTCCCGAGACTGAGCTGCCAGGTATTACAGAAAGGAGGATGATATGTCAGATCCCCTTGAAGGGACCTCGAGCATGCATGCCCAGGGAAAGAATGATAACCAGGGCTAGAGGGGCCCTGCCTCTAGCCAGGAAGAGGCACGGGAGAACCAGGTTTTCTGGACGGTGTGGATCTGATGGCCTGGTACATCAGAACCACAAAAATATGATGCATTGGTTGATACTGGGGCACAGTGTACTTTAATGCCATCGGGACATGTGGGGGCAGAACCTGTATCCATCGCTGGGGTGACTGGGGGATCACAGCAGTTGACCCTGTTGGAAGCTGAGGTGAGCCTGACTGGGAAGGAGTGGCAAAAACATCCAATTGTGACTGGCCCAGAGGCCCCGTGTATTCTGGGCATAGACTTCCTCCAGAACGGCTATTACAAAGACCTGAAAGGACTCAGGTGGGCATTTGGGATTGCTGCTGTGGAGGCAGAGGGCATTAGGCAATTGAACACCCTGCCTGGACTATCAGAGAATCCTTTTGCAGTTGGGTTCCTCAAAGTGGAAGAGCAACGAGTGCCAATTGCCACCTCGACAGTGCACCGCCGGCAGTATCGGACAAATCGAGATGCTGTGATCCCCATCCACAAGATGATCTGTGAGCTGGAGAGCTAAGGGGTGGTCAGCAACACCCACTCACCCTTCAACACCCTCTCTGGCCTGTGCGCAAATCGGAAGGAGAATGGAGATTGACTGTGGACTATCGTGCCTTGAATGAAGTGACTCCACCATTGAGCGCTGCTGTGCCGGACATGTTGGAGATCCAGTACGAGCTGGAGTCCAAAGCAGCAAAGTGGTACGCCACTATTGACATTGCTAATGCATTTTTCTCCATTCCTCTGGCAGCAGAGTGCAGGCCTCAGTTTGCCTTCACCTGGAGGGGCATGCAGTACACCTGGAACTGACTGCCCCAGAGGTGGAAGCACAGTCCCACCATCTGCCATGGACTGATCCAGACTGCACTAGAAAAGGGTGAGGCCCCAGAACATCTGCAGTACATTGATGACATCATTGTATAGGGGAATACAGCATCGGAGGTATTTGAGAAAGGAGAGAGAATCATCCAAATTCTCCTGGAAGCTGGTTTCGCCATCAAGAAGAGCAAAGTCAAGGGACCTGTCTGAGAGATCCAGTTCCTAGGAGTAAAGTGACAAGATGGACGACCTCAGATTCCCACCGAGGTCATCAATAAGATCACAGCAATGTCTCCGCCAACCAACAAGAAGGAAACACAAGGTTTCCTAGGTGCCATAGGTTTCTGGAGAATGCACATTCCTGAATATAGCCAGATCATGAGTCCTCTCTACCTAGTTACCCGAAAGAAGAATGATTTCCACTGGGGCCCTGAACAGCAGCAAGCCTTCTCCCAGATCAAGCAGGAAATCGCTCACACCGTAGCCCTTGGCCCAGTCAGGACAGGACCAGAGGTGAAGAACATGCTCTACTCTGCAGCCGGGAACAATGGTCTGTCCTGGAGCCTCTGGCAGAAGGTGCCTGGTGAGACTCGGGGCTGACCACTGGGATTCTGGAGCCAAAGCTACAGAGGATCTGAAGCCAACTACACTCCCACAGAGAAAGAAATCTTGGCAGCTTATGAAGGAGTCCAAGCTGCCTCAGAAGTAATTGGCACAGAGGCATAACTCCTCCTGGCACCCCAACTACCGGTGCTGGGGTGGATGTTCAAAGGAAAGGTTCCTTCCATGCATCACACCACCGACGCTACTTGGAGCAAATGGATCGCCCTCATCACACAGCGCGCCCGAATTGGAAACCCACGTCGCCCTGGGATCTTGGAAATAATCACAAACTGGCCGGAAGGTGAGACTTTTGGGTTATCTTCTGAAGAAGAAGAGGAGCAGGTGATGCGTGCCGAAGAAGCCCCACCATATAACGAGCTACCAGAAAGACAATAAGCCCTCAGCACTGATGGCTCTTGCCGAATTGTAGGCGCTAGCTGGAAATGGAAAGCTGCTGTATGGAGCCCCACACAACAAGTTCCACAGTCTACTGAAGGAGAAGGTGGATTGAGCCAATTTGCTGAACTCAAAGCCGTCCAATTAGCTCTGGACATTGCTGAAAGAGAGAGGTGGCCAAAGCTCTACCTCTACACTGATTCATGGATGGTAGCCAATGCTCTGTGGGGTTGGCTGGAAAGGTGGAAGAAGGCAAACTGGCAGCGCAGAGGAAAACCAATATGGGCTGCTGAGGAGTGGAAAGGCATTGCCACTCGAGTAGAGAAGCTATCCGTGAAGGTCCGTCATGTAGATGCTCACATCCCCAAGAGCCGGGCTAATGAAGAACGTCATAACAACAAGCAGGTAGATCAGGCTGCGAAAATAGAGGTGTCCCAGATAGACTTGGATTGGCAACATAGAGTTGTTCCTAGCTCGATGGGCCCATGATGCCTCAGGCCATCAGGGCAGAGATGCCACCTATAAGTGGGCACGAAATCGAGGGGTGGATCTAACCATGGACAGTATCTCCCAGGTCATCCATGATTGTGAGACATGCGCTGCAATCAAGCAGGCCAAGCGGGTGAAGCCCCTGTGGTATGGCGGGCGATGGTCCAAATACAAGTATGAGGAGGCCTGGCAGATTGATTACATCACACTGCCTCAAACCCGCCAAGGCAAGCGCTATGTGCTCACAATGGTAGAAGCCACCACAGGATGGCTGGAGACCTACCCTGTGCCCCACGCTACGGCCCGGAACACCATCCTGGGCCTGGAAAAGCAAGTCCTTTGGAGGCATGGTACCCCTGAGAGAATCAAGTCTGATAATGGGACTCATTTCAAGAACGGCCTTATAAACACCTGGGCTAGAGAACATGGCATTGAGTGGGTGTACCACATCCCTTACCATGCACCAGCAGCTGGGAAGGTTGAGCAATGTAATGGATTGCTTAAAACCACCTTGAAGGCACTGGGTGGGGGGACTTTCAAAAACTGGGAGGTGCATTTAGCAAGAACCACCTGGTTAGTTAACACTCGAGGCTCCACCAGCCGAGCAGGCCCTGCCCAATCCGAACCCCTACAAACAAGAGACGGGGATAAGGTTCCAGTGGTGCACATGAGAGGTATGCTTGGAAAAATTGTTTGGGTTAAGTCTGCCTTGAGCAAAGACAAACCCATCCGTGGGGTTGTTTTTGCTCAGGGACCAGGTTGCACCTGGTGGGTGATGCAAAGGGATGGAGAGACCCGATGCATACCTCAAGGGGACCTTGTTTTAGGGTGAACTACCCGTGGCTCTGTACTTGTATCAGTATCAGCATGTATATATGTATATAATTCGTGTGATGCATGTATGTATGTTGTTAAAAAGGTTAAGTTTCATGTAACATGTTAGTATGGGAAAAATTCAGGGTGGATAATGTTGGGGTTTTAGGAGCTCTCCTGGTTTTTGTCTAAAGGAATTTTGCCCATACATGTTGCTAGGGGAGCAAATGGCTGGGTACTTAAGAAAAACAAAAGAGCTGGCTACAGAATGGGGCGCATCTGGCTACTCTTTTGTTTTCACCTGAATGTGTGGGGGCAGTCGGTCTCGGCGTTCGGACAGAGAGGGAAGCTGCTTTCTTCGGCCGCTTTTTTCCTTCTGCTGAAGAAGCCCCGGGATCCCAAGCCCACCTTCCCTGCCCCACTGGGAGCTGGGCTGTGGCCGCCCTGCCCCGCCGCTGCTTCGAGCCTTTGCTATGTTGTAGCCCTGCTCGCCCTGCCTGCCCAGACCTCCGGGGGGTTCCCCATTTGGATACACCTCGTCTGCCACCCGGGATTTGTGCTCGTCCCTGCCGTTCCAGCCTGCTGCTCCCGAGGGTCCGGCCGGACACTGGGTTCGGCTGCCCAGGGGTTTGTGAAGCTTCTTTGTCCCATCCCTTCCCGGGATCCCAGGTCACCAGTGCCGCGTGCTCCCCAAGCTCACTCCGGAGCGCCCCCTGCAGCCGCAGGGGAACCATCGCACCTGCCCTGCTCACCCAGAGCCGCCAGCGCCCCTGTTGGCTGTGACCGGAATTGCACCCGAGGGGAAAGGGGGGCCTGACAGCCGAGAAGGCTGGGACTAGGTTTGTGATTGTTTGCTGTTACTGCCATAGTTATTGTTGTTTGTTTGACTGGTTATACACATATAGATATATAATAGTAAAGAACTGTTATTCCTATTTCCCACATCTTTGCCTAAAAGCCCCTTGATTTCAAAATTATAATAACTCGGAGGGAAGGGGGTTGCATCTGCCATTCCAAGGGAGGCTTCTGCCTTCCTTAGCAGACAACTGTCTTTCAAACCAAGACAATAGTAAATAGTTGAAATAGTAAAACAAAAATAGCAACTTTTCTTACAATGAAGACAGTCTGTTTAGGAAATCTCTGAAAGCAACAGAATGACCAGATGATATCCTACATCTTCCTGAGTATGCCCTTTCATTGGCAAAACTTGAATTCTTGGATTAGGATAAAACTAAGTAGGCTCCATCTTTTACCTGGAAGACAGCCCTGTGGTCTTCTACTACTTGCTCTTCCATTTCCACCATTTGTGACACAGCTTCATGGAAAGTAAACAACTGTGGAGAAACTTCCTCTTCCTAAAAACAATAGTTAAGCTTGTTAGTCTCAAAAGAACTGTGGCTACAGGAAATATATTGAATATAATCACAGAACATGAAAAGAAATATGCAGAAAGCAGAACCTGTCAAAAATAATACTTTCTAACAAGAAAATGTCCAGAAATGAGTGGACAGAGCAATAAATTTAAACTGTTCAGAGAGTTACATTTAATTCTTATTCATGAAAAATTTCCAGCCACTAACCCTAATGGATACTGGAAAACAGACTATTCTGCATTTAAAAAACCCCAAGTTAAAATAATGGGAGGAAGAATTCATAAGGGACGAATGTTAATTTCTAGTAGGTTTTAATAAGAAAACTTGTTTTCCTTTGGGGCTTTTTGTTGTGCCAGTTTTCAATAAAGAGAACAGCAATTACATTCAATACATTTCAGGAAATCAAAATTAAATTAACCCTTAAAAAAAAAAAGTGGAATAAATGTAAAGTAAAAAATCTAAAAGTATGTTGTGATGAATACATTAGAGGAATGCACAACACAGATTTACAAACTGGGACAAACAGGACTTCTTTAAACATAAATAGTTAATCACAATGAAAAGGGAAAGCACTAGGTAGGCTGCAATTAATGTTTTAGCAAGACGGTACGGTTCCTTATACCATGCCTTTAAAATCTTTTTTACAACACATTGAAAAGCTTAATTGAATTCCACATGAACAAGGAAAAAGTATGATATGAAAGGATATCTTGCTGTAAGGACTGTCCAGTGGGAAGCTCTAGGAATCACTAGCATGTTCTTATAAAATAGAGTCCTGGAAGATGAGACAGTTATTAAAATGAGAAATACAGCAAACACCATATAGAGGTGCTTGAAAAGGCAGAGAGTCTGGAGAAAAATAATTCAGGGTAGTAAGGATTTTTCTTTTGTACCTTTCATCAGTATTTTCACAAACCAACTTGAACATTTAAGGAACCAGGACTAGAGCTGATAATCAGTAGTGAGGGGAAAAATGCCCTTTTTAAGATGCCTCTCAGTCCCAGCTCTCCACTCATGCAGCCCAAGGAGACATCCTGGGAACATGATGTGGCTTTCTCCCAAACATTGCTCTGGGGTTTCACTCCATGAAAATCAGGATGTTGGGAAGAGGAATGATGGGTAGCCAGATTTCTAAACACAGAGAAAGACAAACTTGCTCGAAACAGGGTTCCATGCAGGAAAAATAATGGTCAAAACCACAGGAGTGTTAAATAAAATGGATGCACTTCCCAGGCTACTTCTAACTATCTAATAAGAGATGTAGCTATACTGGGAAAATGCACACTAAAAATGTGAGAGCCTAGAGCAGACCCTGCCTAGATTAAAAGCCCTAATCAACAAGGAAGATAAAGAAAAGTAAAATGTTCTCCTCTCACCATTCAAGAAACCTTTTTGTGTATATGGGAATGAACATAATAGCATAAAGTGAAAAGGTGAAAAGTCATGCTGTATCTACTTAATGATATTGCTAACAGGCTATAAATACACATTACTCTGGATTTGTTTTGCCACTGTATTTATTATCTCTTTCTGTGTAATGCTGTAAACCACTCACATTTTGTTCACAAAGCAGTTTGAGATCGTCTCTCTGAGGAGAGCTCCCCACACCCCACTGTGTCTCTAAGTCATCGATCTGATTGGGAGCATGGTGTATAATAGGACAGATATCTCCTGCAGCACTAGGATCAACCATCAATTCCTTCACCCTACATTCAGAAAATATTTAGTAAATTAGTAACTTCCTGTTCAAAACTCACAACCAAAAATAAAGCTCATTTATGCACAATTTAATTCATTTAATAAGGATGCTGATTTCAGTTTCACAAATTTAATGTACTTTCAGTGACAAAAAGATGTTAGTTCAACTCCTAAAAAGCAGACTTTCAACTACTTGCAGATGGATTGCAGTCCATCTTCTAGCAAGAGGCATTTTTTGATTGAAATCTTAGTACTCATTAACTGTTAAGAGGGCAAAAATCTCCAGACCCTCAATATTAACTCCTCAATAAGGAATAATATTTGAAAGAAAAGTTCATTCAGCATCCTAAACTTGACCATAATTTTTATGTGCACACAATTGTGCTTTTAAAAAGTCAGTCAGTACCCTACTAGCTGTTATAAGCAAATCCACCAAGAATTCTGAAGAAAATAATAATTTGCAGCCATCTATCTCAGAGAATGGATAGATCATTTAATTAAAATAATTTAAAAGGTGAAAATATCTTATTAAAATCTAAGGTTCTTGCAGCATGAAAATAGTTTAAAAGATTGATAATGATTCTATCCAAAAAAAGCCCATTTAAAAGAACGCTTATGAAACAGAGATATCAAACTCTGCAAGTATAGCAAGTTTTAGAACAAATTCTTAATTTTTTAAGGGGAATTTCTTTTTGAAGTAGCACATATTTACTACAATGGAAACTATTTCATTCATCTTTGGAATGATTAAAAGTTTAAAAATTTTTTTTCATTTTAAATTAGATATATTCAAATTACCCTAAACACAGGCTTGTCAGATTTGGTCCATTAAATGTATGAAGGTGACATCACTTTTTTTTTAATGTATGAAGGAAACTAGCAAGCCTGGATCCAGAGTGTGGTTGTTGAGAACAAAATAATGGGAAGATGATTGCAGATCATGCAGAACCATGACCTGACAAACAAAATAAACACAAAGTATGTGTGACTCAAGGCAAGGGGCTTAATGAAAGGTTTGTCTGTAAAATTACATTGCCAAAAAGAAAAGTCAAAAATAAACATTTCATATATAGAATGAAGTAGACCTGGTGATTGAAGGAGAAAAGTCGTCATACTCATAGGAAGGAGAGAGATCAGAGCGACTGCCACTACCCTGTGAGAAGGGAATGTCTGAAGGACTAATTCCAAATTCCTTTACTCTGCAGCAGCAAAATACAGCAGCAAATTAAAAGAAAATGTTCTCATAAACACAGTTAAAATGATAACTCTGTTTAGCATTCTTAAATAGTTTAACAATAAAATCATTTTTACATTAAAAAATAAGACTGTTGAGATATTTAAATCTTCTGCAAATAGTTACAGATCACTAACAAAATTGAACAAAATCAGTGCTGGTAATTTGCAGGAGAGTATAATAGCAATGTTTTCAGAAGAGTAATTCCAGATTTCAGTTTGTGCAGTTAATAAAAGTTGCTCTACATTCAGTATTTCATTAAACTGCTCCTTTTAACATACCAAACCACTACAATGCCTTAAATTTTATACTGCCCCATCTTACACTGTGCAGACACTGGTGTTCAGCACTCAAAAACTACTTGTACTATGAGAATTATATATTGGTAGAAAAAATTAAAATATTACACAAAACACATGAAGCAACTTTACAGTGATGGGCATAAAAAATTAACTCTACCCCAGCCAAAACCAGCACAACCCCATAACAACACATAAATTTAACAGCAAGGGGAAGAAACAGTTTCAGCACAACAATTTAGCATACTAGAAATACGTATTTAATTTGTTTTTCAGTGTCCATTTCTGAAGTCGCTTCAGCAATACGTATTCTATAAGGGATAGAAAGATCCAACGAGTTTCAATTAATGTGACACGTCCTTCATTATGTTACTGTAAGCAGGGGACTAGATGCCCCCTTCTCACCAGGAAGGAAATCACATAGACTGGTCCAAGCCAAGTAGATTTGCTACTAACTTGATCCAAAGAGAAAGACATTAGGATACTGAGAGGAATGGACGGTAAATTACCCTAGCAGTCCTCTGTGCCCAATTAGCAACTGGCTGCAGGGAGGGGGCAGGGGAAGCAAAGCAGGAGAGGATGTGGTTCTGCCCTTTCACTGGGGCAAGCAGACCACTAGGTGGTAGCTTCTTCTGGCAAAACCAGGCTTTCTGATGGCCCAGAAACTTGTTTGCCTCCTTTGTTCTTTGCAGCAAAGTGGTGGGTGGGTCTCTGGGGTGCAGGGTCTGATTGCATGCACATGCAGGACCCCATCTCCCCAAACATTAATAATAGAACTGCAGCTGTGAAAGGCTCACACTGACTGAAGAGACAAACACTTTCAGAGAGCAGTACAGGTCTCAGAGAGGATGCATCATGCTCTGGAGAGACTAACTTCACTGATTATGTCACCGTTGGATTAGCTGACTGTATTTAGGAGTCTCAGATATTTGCCTGAAGTTGGGAAATATAAAATTTAGGCCACAGCAACTGCCGAATTTTCATAAGAATAAGCTAGTTGAGATAGATCTATATATGATATGATATATATATAAAAGAAACATGCTGGCAACTGAATGCAATTCCACCAAGAGGATGAAAAATCACATTGCAGAAAGGTATTTCAGCTAACACCCCAGGGAATCATCATGAAAACTGCCTAACCCTAATGCAAGAGGTGATACCTCCAGAGCAGGGACAAAACTAAGAGAGTCGTCTCCCAAATTCCTTGCAATCCCCACTATATCCATTTCTGGATAATGGCTTAAATGCAGTTTCTATTGATTCTCTTGTAATGGTTGTAAAAAGTTACAAATTAAATTAAATGCAATCCTGAATCAGTAATCAGTATTTTGGGTTTAATCTTATTAAGAAATGCAAGTACACTAAAATTATTCAAGTAGTTAAAATAATTATACATCATGGAACAACAGTATTCCAAATATCAGTGATCAACAGCCAATATATCTATAAGCAATAACATTTTCCATACCTATTTGCATATCTCAATGTATTTAGAGTATTTTCACATGATGCTATCCCTGGAGAAATTGTAGCGATCTGGAGAAAACAAGCCACGGATTAATAAATCACTTTGTACAGATGAAACAGTAGATGAATTTAAATTATCTCCACTTTGATTTGAGATGTTCTACAAAAACTGTCTACTATGTACAGCTGTCCTAATGCTGGAAATGATACAAAGTTTAAAATTTTTTTGTAACTTTAGTCAGTCTTGTTCGCCTTTGCCCCGGGGAAAGGGAATTGAAGTTTCTTTTCAAAGGACTGTTTCATCACTCAAGGCGTGATGAGTTTAACAACAGACTGGGAGTAGCACAGAAGATACATAAAAGATAACAACCATTAATGACCATTAACGACCACCATCTCCAAACATCACCCCTAGCATGGTCGGAGACACCTGGCCCGGAAAAGACTGATAAGAGAACCAAGGAATGAGGACTAAATTAGCATCAGAGGCGAAGAAATCCATAACCGATAAGAAATCAAATACTAAGAAGTGTGTAACTTGGGACCAATGAACATTGAACCAATTAATTTCTATGGGTTTGGACTTTATAAGTATCTGAAAAATCTAGTAAAGAGTCATGTGTCATGGAATGATTTTCTCTGCACACCCGGGCAATGTGTGAATGAAATTATTTTGTTGCACATGCTGGCCAGAACAACATCCTGGCCAGAACAACATCCTGGCCAGAATAAAGTAATGCCTTGATTCTCTAACACTAAAAATGTCTCACAGTCTTCCTAAATAAATGCAAAACTCTAATTAAAAAAATAAGACTCCTCAAGGAGGGAAATATGCAACTCAGTAGAAAGTAAGTCTAATGTATCCTGCAAAAAATTACCAGATTTTTATCTATATCTATATCTATATCTATATTTGTAGTCTGTTCAAGCAAACTGTATACTTATTTGAGAGACCTATTTTGGCCACAGTCTACAACTGTACTTAATGATATTAAAGATAAGCATGTTTATTTCCCTAAGTTGAGATTTATATTTTTTCTGAACTGAATATTATCTGTAAATAATACTTAATAGCTCACTTATTATCAAACATCTGGAATCTATGTCTTTCCTTTTCCAGTTAAATAAAATACCCTAAAGATCTCACCTTCTTTTCAGCATTCAGCAAAAATAACTGTGATCAGGCAACAGTGGCATCATTATTTGCATTAGCTTCTCTCAGTAGTCCAATTTTCTCATCTGTGCTCCTTTCAGGAGAGCCATAAAGGCTCTACCCAGGACAAACACCTCTATGATTCTACACACTAACTTTTTTTTTTTAGCAGCACAGCATCAGGAGACTGAAACTGATGAATATTAGATAGTCCTGGTGTTGGGGGTTAGGTTTCTTAAGGGAATTTTTTTCCCATTTGTTGTCATGGAAATGACAAATGGACCTCATTAAGAGACAAAAGGTGTAGCCAGGGCCTTGGCATACCGTTGGAATGGTTCTAGGGGAGCGGGGGAAGCAGTGTGGATTTTTGGCATTCTTAGCTGGGTGTGGTGCAGTCTTTGCCCGGCTTGGAGGGTGGACGGCTGTGGGTTTTGGTGCTGGACTTCTGCCCAGGGGACTTGCTGCTACTGCTGAACCTTCCTTGCTGTTTCTCCTTACCGCTGGTAAGCCACTGCTCACAGGAGCGACCGTTGGACTGGGACTTTTAGGCACCCGCCCTTGCTGGGAGAGACCCTCACCATCTGCATGGGTGCCTCAGGGTAAAACCGGGCCCCCACCTCCTTCCTCTCTCCGGAGGGAGAACCTCCCGGCTGCTTACTGGAGCCTCGGCTGCTGCTGCCATCGCCAGGACACTGCACGGGACACGTAAGAGCCAGGGGAAAACCCAAACACTCCCCACCCTCCACCTTCTCTCCCCGGGGCCACCATTACCCCCTAGGGAGGCTCAGACAGCTTCAGAGGGCGGCTGAAGCAAGCTCTGAGCCAACAGCGCCCCTTGGACCCGCAGGGCGTCACTGCAGCCTCTCTGCCTCAACGCGAGCCATCAGCGCCCCCTGCCGGTTGTGATCGTAACTACACCAAAGGGGAAATTGCTTGACGGGCAGAAAAAAGGCTGTTATTGGGATTTTTTTTCTGTTTTGTTGTTGTTGCTGTTGTAATTGTTGTTTTTCTGCCTTGTTCTATATATATATATTCTAGTAAAGAACTGTTATTCTGTTTCCCATATTTTTGCCTGAAAGCCCTGTAATTTCAAAGTTATAATAGTAAGGAGGGAGGGGGTCATATTTTTCCATTCCAGGAAGGTTCCTGCCTTCCTTGGCAGCCACCTGTCTTTTAAACCAAGACACCTGGTCTTTTCATTCATCCTGCTGCTGCTATTACTGTACAAAAGTAATCCTGAGAAGAATGTCTCCTACTGGGAGGAAAGGAAAAATATGAGGTGGGAGTGGGTTAGAAAGTCTAAAGACCCTGCTACCACATAGACATAAGTTTAAACCTCTAATACTGTTATGCATCAGTTGTGTGATAAACAGCTATTATAGCATTGGCTTTCACGGGTAGTGAAATGTAAGAAATATTATGTATTGGAATATGTTAGGAAAAATTATGTGCATGTTAAGAATAACTGCTATGCAGATATTTACTAGTTAACATTATAATTAGGGTTAAAGTTACAAGATGATTATATAGCTTGAGTTATAAGATACCTATATAATTTGAATTATAACTTTTTTATACAATGTAATAGCCAGTAAATGGTTAACTAATTGCTTAATGCTTAAATAAATGGAAAGCCAGGTGGATAATCTCAAAAGTAGACAAGATAAGAGAAGCAGCAGGATGTGCTAATGAGACTGGAATTCAAACCAATTAGACCCAGAAAGACTTAGGAACACCATAACTGCACATGCTCCAAAGACAAAAAGTTGAAAAGTTCAAGATATGAGGAAGACCTGAGCCTTCATCAGAGAAGACCCCCGAAGACCCTCACATCATAATACACATGCTCTAAGAGGCAGACCGGGGGAGGAACTATGTTAATCCCGTCTAAAAAAAAAAAAAGTAAATTAATTCAGAGAAAAACTATGCCTATGCATTGTAGTTTATTAATATGCATGATGTTAAAGCATATAACCGGGAAGTTTGTGTAAGTGTGTGTGCTTCTGGCTTTGAGCCAAGCACCCAGCGCTGTCCTTTGCTTTAAATGACCTTTGTCCCCTGTTGTCCCTTATTAAATTTATAAAACCCCAAAAACAAAAGGAGTGGGCTTAGTTTCTCACACTCTCAAGTACCTCAGCCAATGGGGAAAGAGAGAGGGAAATGTGGCCGGGAAATTAGGATAAAAAGGAGGCTGCGTCCTCCTAACAATTTGAGAGACCCCATGGGAAATGCCCCATGGCCTCTCCCTTTATTCGAATAAAGTTACAGGACTCCTCTGTGTCCTTTTTGGACATAAACCTCTAACATTATGGATTAATTTTCCTGACGAAGGCTAGGTTGGATGGAGCTCTGAGCAACCTGGTCTAGTGAAAGGTGTTCCTGCCCATGGCAGTGGGATTGGAACTTGATGATCTTTAAGGTCCCTTCCAACCCAGGACAATCTATGACCTCTCCCTGTCCTTATCTCAACCCATGAGCCTTTAATTATATTTTCTCTCCCTTGTCCAGCTCAGGAGGGCAGTGATAGAACAGCTTTGGTGGGCTCCTGTCAGCCAGCCAAGGTCAAACCACCACAACAGTATTCCTTAAAATTTCTTCTATGCTTTAATTTACTTCACATAAACACTCTTCTAGAGAACATAGCAGTGATGTCTACAGTCAACTGCAGAAACCTGAAATTAAGCTACTCATTATTAAACTATATTTGAATTAATTTTTAGAAGTTTGAAGCACCCCAGTTAATTACATAGCTCTGCTGCAAACAAGCAGTCAGTGTACCTGCAGGATAAGTACTCTTTTAATTTAATAAAATACTGTTCAACTTTAGCTATTATAAACCATAATGATATGCCTTTTTCTTTACCTGTATATTTCATCAGTAAAATTTTGCCAGTGTATCATATAAAACCTAAACATGAACATACTTTAAAACTAGGCCCTCCTGCCGAAGAACCAAATGCAAATACCACACTGGAAGGCTGAATGCATTTTCTTGGTAAAAAAGGCAAAGGAAGACCCAGAAGCTGCAGATCATTGTCCACTCTTCTCACCACTTGGCCACTGGAGTGCAAATCTCCTCTCCTCTTTCCAGGGAACTGGGGAGGACTGGAGGTAGATCCAGGCTAAGGTATCTCCTACACCTCCCTCAATTCAATATATGTTGTTCAGAAACCTGTCAGAGCTCTAGACAGGCAGATTGTTTCTGCATCCATCTAGTTATCACAGGAACGGGTGCTGCAAATGCAAGAACTCAATTCAAACAACCGTAAAGATGCACTGTAGGTTTCTTTTCTTTCTCTCCTTCCTTTTAACTGTAATTCAGAGTAAGTCATAACCACACAAGTGCTACTCTTCCTACATCAGTATCTTAAGAAAAAACATTGCTGATTAAATTCTGGATAAAAATAACATGCAAACAAACACCAAATCCAGAATGTTACAAATGGTCCTAGTACTGAGAAACTACATGGAATAGTAAGAAGAATGAGTTTGAAAGTAGTGTCTCATCATGAAAGAGTTTTCTTATTCTTAAAGTGACTGCAGTTATGTGAATAAAAAAATAATTCAAACATATTTTCACTCACTTTCAGAGAAGATTTTTTTCCTTAATTTAGAACTATATTGAATATAAAAGGAATGAATGCAAGCTTTATCAGAA
Source organism: Corvus moneduloides (assembly GCF_009650955.1). Classification (NCBI taxonomy): domain Eukaryota; kingdom Metazoa; phylum Chordata; class Aves; order Passeriformes; family Corvidae; genus Corvus; species Corvus moneduloides. The sequence goes on along the minus strand of NC_045510.1, from coordinate 8,838,155 downwards.
ATTAAACACCCATAGATCACAGATTATTCTCAATGGCATTTTCATGCATTTAAACAGGAAATATGTTACGTTAGCTCTATGAAAAGAGTAATAATTAAATAAAAAAGCTTCGACAAAATGAAGACAGCTTGTTAGCACTTTAAGGAGTGGTAAAGGTGATGGTGAGAACTTCACAAAACATTCACAAATGTTACTCCTTCTATGTACAGAGAGGAATTCCCAACAGGTTAACTTTCCAAAACTTCTTCAGCAGTGAGGATACATTGCCTAGAGATGCACGGTTTAGCTTTCTGATCTTGAATATGATTTATGAAGTTATGTCCCAGTGGAAAGAAAACCAAAGAAAAAAGATTAATCATAAATGCTATTTTACCACCCATTTCATATTAGAACCATACCTAACATCCAAAGATGATGTTAGGCTGCCCTAACATCATGGTTTTCATGTGGTCTGCAGATTTCTGTGACCTCTAGACTAATTCCAAGGGGCCTGTGGAAAGTAACCAAAACAAATGTATTGGGTCTGGCTGAGCTGGAGTTCATTCTCCCATAGCAGCCCTCCCAGTGCTGTGCTTTGCATTGGGAGCTGGAAAGGTGTTGAGAACACACCAGTGTTTTGGCTACTGCTGAGCAGCTCTGCCACAGCATCAATGCTGTCTCTCAACATTCTGCCCCCTCACCCCCCGAAGGCCAGTAGGCTGGGTGTGGGCAAGATCCTAGGAGGGAACATAGCTAGGCCAGCTGACCCAAAGCATATTCCATACCATATGATGTCTGCTGAGATGTAAAAGCTAAGAAAAAGGAGGAGGAAGGGGGACATTCATTTTTATGACATTTGTCTTCCAGAGCAACTGCTACACATGGTGAAGCCCTGCCTCCCAGGAAGTGGCTGGACATTGTGTGCTGAGGGGAAGTAGAGAATAAAACTCTTTGGATTTCCTTTGCTTCTGCATGCAGCCTTTGCTTTTGCTTTATTTAACTGCCTTTATCTTGGCCCATGACTTCTTTTCCATCTTATTTTTCCCCCCACTGTTCTGCTGAGAAGGGGAATGATAAAGTGGCTTGGTGGGCACCTGGCAGCCAGCCAAGATCTACCCACCATAGCAAACAAGCTGAACAGCCAGTGTCCACTGCAGAGAATTTACATTTCCATAAGGAGAAATACTAAGGATGCACAAATAAAACCACTGGACATCTGTGCTTTTATCTGTTCTTTCCCCCATCTGACAGAAGAATTCTGTTTTTTCAGATTGATGCAAATGCACTTTTATACAGTACACAACTATTAATCTCATCTGTCCCAACCACTTCTCCCCTTAACAGCCTAGAGCATATTCTAATGCCTTTGATACCAATTCTAAACTTGCCTTTGCCATTTAAAGATCATAACTCACCACTATACTTCCAGTGTACACCACCTTTTCTAAAATTTTGATTCAACAAACAATATTATCATATAATTAAGACATTATTAAAAACAAACAATCAAACAAAAACCCCCTCAAGCTAAAGTGCTTCTAGCTATTTGTCTAGCTAAAAAACAAGAACAAGCAATAAGAAAGGTCAATAAAAAGTGAGAAAGTTATCTGAAATGCTTCTGCTGAAAGACTAACTCCAAATATAGTCTTAGTTAATGTATAACCTCAATTAATTGTTAAAACATACAGTTAACTAAACAAACTTACCATACAGGTACGGGAGTTTTCTCCTATGAATGAATCTCTTAGCACCTGAGTAAGTTTACTTGCTCTGAATGGCGTATGAGGTTTATTTCGGCCTAAGGCTCTAATGCACTCCTGAAAGAATAAACAGGTTTATATTTCATAAAATCAGAGTAAAACCTCATATATATACAATCCACATTAAAGAAAAATATATGATACAAATGCAATTCAAAATCAGAAAATATATGCCTTAGTTATGTTGCTGAAGTTATGTAAGATTGAATTCAAGAAGTGTTAGACTTTCATTAAGCTCAGTAGAGAGGTTGGAACTTAAAAAGGACTTAGGAGCCTAAAAACTTTCTGAATCTCATCTAAAACATTTACATATATTGTATTCAATAAGAACAAAAAAATTCATTGTTGATGTTAAATCTCCAGACTAACGACTATTTCTGATTATGATCTGCAAAAGCCTGAATGATCTACAGCCTCTGGCAGCAGAAGCAGCATGGACCATGACTGGCATTAACTCTATCAGTTAAAAGCAGTAGCTTTGATTCCGGCTTCACCACTGACTTTCTTTACAGCTCAGAAGAAAACACTGGTGCCCAAACTTTCTGAAAGCTTCCACAGGTCACAAACCTAGTAAGTATAAGCTCTGTATTGATGTACTCAGTATTGGAAAACACTTGAAAATGTAAGTCACTCCCTGTTTTAAAACATTCTTCATGAAAACAGGGATAACATTTACCTCCCCTTTCAGTCGCAAGAATGGTATGGGACTAAACTAATATCTGTAATTGGTTGAAGAGTTCCAGAGAGAAATACTGTACAGAATTTTAAGAAATTACTATAGAAGTTACAGCAGTAACTAAGTACAATAGCGCAAACCAAGATTGCACTAATCTAGACATCACTTCTGCCCACTCAAAGTTCTAACAGCAGCTAATAAATTACCTCTTATAGAAAGGAAGTTCAAATTTAAATTTGTTTTGCTGTTGTTGTCATACTTGGATTATTCATTCCAGTTTCTGGCTTTGCCTTAATGCTTTGTGTACAGTCATCTCTTCAGATTCAGGGCTTTCCTGGCACAGTTTTAACATGTTTACACACAGAACTTCTTCAAACAACTGTACATCAAAATCTTTTCATATTATAGCTTTGCTTTTAGCAAGACTAACAAATGGAATGGATTTTGTGTTACATTAATAGTTCTACAGTAGTTCAGCTAATCCTCAAGCTGCATCCATATTCTTGTGGCCTACTGAAATTTCCTAGAAACAGTTTCTTCCAAAAGCCAGGCTATAAACTCTGGGACAACAATCCAAGAAAGCACTGACACAGTGAAACAGCATAAAACAACTAAATGGGTTTAGAATACAAATGTCCCTATTTAGACCTGATGCCTTGAGAGGCCTCCTAGAAACAGAGACTAGACAGGAGTAAAGGATTAAAAGAGGTATTTATTTGAAAGGCCTTCAAAGGTACACCCTGGGGACCCTGAAGCTATTCTCAAAATGGACCCCAAGATGGATGACAGGTCACAAGTTCTTCCCCCTTTTATAGGTTTGGTTCATTTGCATAGCAGGGTTAATTCTCCAATTAAAGCTTCAGTTTTCCCCACAGCTTACCCCCCCTTAGCGGCTCTTTGGTTTATACTTTTGGCCTAGGACAGTCTTGCTGTCCTTGGAAAGCAAGCCCGGAGAGGCTTTGTTATGTCTACCTAGCATGAGAGAGTAGAAATTAACAGGCTACAAGAAACTTTCAGAGTTACACACTAAGCAGTACAGAATCTGAAAAATATAGCAGTTAAAACCTAAGGCATCACACTGAATGCCTTTTGAGCATTATAAAACAAATAATAAAAGCATTTGATTATTTAAATAATATTTCTTGGTTTCTTGATGTCTTCTTGAATAATGTATGAAAAACTGCAGTGATTTCAAGGCCTCGCCTTGAATATTGTAAGCAGTTTGGGGCATCACAATATAAGAAAGATAAGAAACTATTAGAGAGTGTCCAAAGGAGGGCAACAAAGATGGTAAAGGGCCTTGAGGGGAAGCCATATGAGGAGTGGCTGAGGACACTTGGTCTGTTTAGCCTGGAAAAGAGGAGAGTGAGGGGGACTTCATTGCAATCTACAACTTCCTAGTGAGGGGAAGAAGGGCAGACATTGATCTCTTCTCTGTGGTGTCCTGTGGAGGGCTGTGAGCCCCTGGCACAAGAGCCCTCTGCACTCCCTTGGAGGAGAGAAGCCTGAGGGCAAAAAGACTCTCCCCAGAGATAAGCAACCTTCCTCTGGGTCATGGTGACAAAGTGAACCACCCCCAGCATGCCTTGTTTCTATATGGTAGTAGCCTGTACCCAGTTGGCTAATTGGTTTCTTACACACCCCCTGCCTTTCCCATAAAAAGCCCCTGTTTCTGCCCCTGACCAGGGAGTCTTTGCCCCTGGCCTTCCCTTCACAGGGGCTGCTGGACAATAAAAGCTACCTCTGTGGAATTGCCAAATGAGGCTCCTGTCTCTCTGTCCCCGAGTTCGCATTGGGTGATTTCACAAAGAGCTGAATCACTAGAGCTGATATCACTTGTAGCAGAGAAGTTGCTACACTTGCTGAAATCACCTGCTGCCCAGGGAGGCCTGCCATCACCCCTGGAAGAGTTGTTCTTTGCAGGACGCTCTCTCTAGGAAGGTCGCAGCATACCGGTGCTGACCAGCATTGGACCCCCTGCGATAGTGTCCAGTGACAGGACCTGAGGGAATGGCCTCAAGTTGTGTCAGGGGAGGGTTAGGTTGGATATGGGAAAAAGGTTCTTCACCCACAGGATGGTTGGGCACTGGAACAGGCTCCACAGAGAAGTGGTCACAGCACCAAGCCTGACAGAGTTCAAGAAGCATTTGTTGTTATGACCCACCCCTGAAGGTGAGGGCAACCCAGGTTCTTTTTACTAGATCCCTTGGGGTGGATTAGTGTGAAACAACATTGAATGATCAGTGTTTGTAAATATATATATGTAGAGTTTATTTTATAACAAATTGGTTGCAATGGAAAGCAGGTATTGATACCTAAAGATTTTTGCTTTTTATGTATTTTTCATATATTCATAGCTCTGTATACTTCTATTACATAGTTAAATAGCTACTAGTATTTTTCCTACCCTTTCTCGTAGATTTTAGAATAATAAGCTAACCTTCTAACACATTCCTGAAATACTGTTTAGTCTTATTTTCAAGAAGAGAAGCCTGACAAGGATATTTTTTTTCCAACCAGAATCTGAGAAGACACAAGAAGAAATGGGGTAAAGAAGCCCCTGGACCAATTCCAATGGAGCAGTACCTGAGGAAAAATTACCTAACTGCTCTTCTAATTGGACAATATTAGTTAGATATGCTAATTTGTTAAACTTATAAAAATTGTAGAAATCTGATGCTGGGTGTGCCCATGACTATCGGGACACCTGGAAACTTCCAAATACAGGTCTGCTTTTTATTTTACTATTTTAACACTGTTGAAAGATTTTCTCTATTGATATTAGGCAACAGTATGTAGCTGTTTTGGTTATCATTATCTCTAGTGATATGGGAGTATAAAAGCATAAAAATATCACTCACTTGAAAAAATGCATAAGGGAAAAGAATGGAAGAAAGAGAAAGAAAGGGTAAGAGTAGTGTCAGGTTACAATGTAAGATGTAACCAAAAGTATGTATTCTATCACCATCTTCATAAGCTGTTAAAAACAGGTGGGGCAGTGTTCTTTATCTCTTCCATGACACATCCCTGATAACTCCCTCCAGGAGATATCTTCTGTTAATGGGCCATCAAGTCTCACTGCATAACTCATAAAATTATATCATCCAATTGTGAGATGCTCTGCCCAGGGGGAGGAACCAAGCATTCCTACCTGTATATAATCTGAGGTTTGGAATACCACGGGCAGCCCTTTCCTACTGGATTCCCAGAGGGCAAGAGCTACATAACCACCACTGGAACTTCAGAGGAAGACCAGACTCTTCTACAGGATCACTGCTTCAGAGGACTGCAACCACCATTCTACCAGACTGTTACCACCACCCTGCCTAACAGGGACTCAGGTTCTATCTTGACTCTGTCAGTTTGAACCAGTGTTTTCTTTTAGTCTTTTTCTTTTTCCTTTTCTTAAATTTTCCCCATTAAATTGTTATTCTGACTTGGTGTCTCCCACTGGTTTGTTTTCAAACTACCACAGTGATGATTAAAGGTCTTGATCTGTTGGCAGTGGGGGGAAAAGCCCACAAAATACAAAGTCCAGTGGGTTAATATATGCTTAGGTTCAGATGGGAATGCCCAAGCACCTCCCCTGGGGGGGGAGTTTTACACTATCTTTTGATCATGTGCAGTCCTCTTGTGGAAGGCCTCAGAAATGAGTCTGGAGGCACTTTGGAGGTCTTTGATGGTTTATGACTCCTTCTAAGACATGACAGCTGCCTCTCACATGTGAATGTGACCTTCCCTGGGGAGGGTGTGTGTGTGTGTAAGGGAGGACAAATTGGCATGATAAAAATCACCATCCTGTCTCCACAGGGTCTGCCTCTTATCAGCCTCAAAGCTCAGTTTGTAGCCTCTGGCAGTGATAAGTTCACCCCTTCCGTCTTATGTGGACCAGAGGTTTGCCATTACACAACCAAAAACTCACTTCTTTCTCCTTGGGGGATGCAAACCTGGCCTCAGCAAACCACCCTGTTGCCTCCACAAATGGACGAGTGGTTTGAGTCATAGTCCAGTCTCTCACAATTGTATCAGATGATTTGCTATAAAGACCACTCAAAATGGAGCAGAGTTTCAGATGTTTTTACTGTAAAATATTGTAATGAGACAAGAGTCCTCAAATCCTCATTTAGGCAAAGTCTCTCAGTATTGGCACAAGTTTCTTTGGGAGAGAAAGACTTAATCAAAAGTGTTCTCAAGCCCTGGCACAGGGTGCCCAGGGCAGTGGTGGAGTCATCATTCCTGGAGGGATTTAAATGACATGTAGATGTGGCACTTGGGGACATGGGTTAGTGGTGGGCTTGGAAGTTCTGGGTTAATGACTGGACTTGGTGATCTTAAAGGTATTTTCCTACCTAAATGATTCCATGATTCTATTCCTACTTTTAAGGATTATTATAGTTTATTCGTTAATTCTTTCTGGATGTAGTGCTGTTGTGTTGTTTTCTTCTTCAGTTAATTAATTAACAGTGGTAAATAAATCTGTCATAAAGGTGTTCTGGTTTCATCTGGGATAGAATTAATTTTGTTCTTAGTAGCTGGCACGGTGCTGTGTTTTGGGTTCAGTATGAGAATAATGCTGATAACACACGGAGTCAAGGGCCTTTCAGTGTCTCATGCTTTGCCAGGGAGGAGCTCCACAAGAAGCTGGGAGGGAGCACAGCTGGGACAGCTGATCTGAACTGGCCAAAGGAATATTCCATACTATACAATGTCATGCCCAGTATATAAACTGGGAAGTTTATATACAGTTTATAAACTGGGAGTTACCTGGAAGGGGGGAGGCCGATCACTGCTTGGGGACAGGTTGAGCATCAGTCAGCAGGTGGTGAGGAATTGTATCGTGCATTACTTGTCATTTTTGGGTTTCATTACCCTCTCTCTCTCCTTTTCATTACTATTATTATTAGTAGTATTTTTTACTTTGTTTCAATTATTAAGCTGTTTTTATCTAAACCCACAAGTTTTACTTTATTTTCCTGATTCTTCTTCCCATCCCACTGGATGGGGAATGGGGAATGAGCAAACGGCTGCATGGTTCTTAGTTGCCAACTAGAGTTAAACTACAACAGTCGCTTTTGGTCCCCAACATGGGGTACAAAGAGTTAAGATAATGACAGATCTGACCAGTGTGTTAAAACAAATTTGTTATGGGCATTCATTGTTTTGGTTTAATTGTCACGGGTCACAATGTTGATTTATTTGCTCTCAGAATTGTCACACTTGTTCTCAGGATTGTGGTATGTAATACCTTACTTCCTGCATGTGTTCTCTGTGGTGATGTTTATCCTCCATGGGGCCTGGGCTAAAATTATCATTTTGTTGTACTTTGCAGTATTGGCTTATGATAGGATAGCATAGCTGGTATGTGTACTCAGCACTGCAGTCACCTCTGTACTTCAGGAGTCATCTATTGGGATCTTTGAATAATTACACTTTTTGTCTTTTCTCCTTGAAGAGCCAACCTATAGAGGAGACTGACTTCCTTCCTTCCGTCCTTCCTTCCGTCCTTCCTTCTGTCCTTCTCATCCAGGATGATTACAGTAGCATTTGAGAATTTTAAAGATTTTTAATATCCTTTGAATACTCTTGAAACCAACTTGGCCCTTTTGCTAAGAACCAGCATGTTGTTGGATGTGGTTCAGGTCTTGTTTAAACAGCTATTTAAGAATATCACCCAGAGATCTGCCCCAAGGCTGGATAGTTATGAGTGGCAGGGTGTGTGGGATAGTATGGGCAAGTGCCTAGGACAGGGGGCACCTCCAGTGTTTTTGAACCTCACCCCCGAGCAAGTGCAGAATATGGAAAAACTAGTAAAAGATTTGGAAAAAGTATGCTGTTGCCTTAGTAATTCCAGAGACACACAAATCACTGCAACGTGCTGGAGCCTGGCCCAGGCCTATCGAGCCCTGTTCAACACTGCTCAGTACCCTCGGGGAAAAGAAAGTCTCTGGAACTGGCAACAAAACAACAGGCCGTACGGCTACTCCAACGCCAGTGACAGGCACTGCAGCTACTCCCTTGTCTCATCTGTGGAAAAATTCTCCCAGAGGTATAAAAAATTGTTCCAGGAGTTCCATCAACAAAAAGAGGTTCTACTCCCCACCTGTATGGACCTGCATCTCAGCTATTAACAGTAAGAGTTCTTTTTCTCAAAAGGGAGGATATAGAAAATATACACCACGGGGTACCCTGTGGTTTTACTTGAAGGACGAAGGAAAGGACATGAGGGAGTGGGATGGAAAACCTACCTTGACCCTAGAGGCACAGGTACATGAGTTGCAGGGAAAAACAATCAGAAATGGGGGTTCTTCCAGGAAAGTTGCTGTTCCGGTCTCCAGTGGACAGTTTCCCAGGCAGAGTGGAAGGGCTGATTTTACTTCTGAGTCTATGGAAAGGAATTCTAATCCATTTCTACAAGTAAGTGGATAATCCTATGACCAGGACTAGAGGGGCCCTGCCTCCAGCCAGGCTGAGGAGAGGGACAACCAGGTTTACTGGGTAGTGTGAATCTGATGGTCTGGCACAGCAGCCCCACAGGAGTACAAGGCTTTAGTAGACACTGGTGCACAGTGTACCCTAATGCCATCAAGCTATGCAGGGGCAGAATCCATCTGTATTTCTGAAGTGACAGGGGGATCCCAACAGCTGACTGTATTGGAGGCTGAGATTAGCCTGACTGGGAATGAGTGGTAAAAACACCCCATTGTGACTGGCCCAGAGGCTCTGTGCATCCTTGGCACAGACTATCTCAGGAGAGTGTATTTCAAGGACCCGAAAAGGGGTAGGCTTTTGATATAGCTGTCTTGAAGATGGAGAAAGTTAAACAGTTGTCTACCTTGCCTGGTCTTTTGGAGGACCCTTCTGCTGTGGGGTTGCTGAAGGTTGAAGAACAGCAGGTGCCAATTGCTACCGCAGTGGTGCACCAACAGCAATATTGCACCAACCAAGACTCCCTGATTCCAATCCATAAGATGATTCATCAACTGGAGAGCCAAGGAGTGATCAGCAGGACCCACTCTCCCTTTAATAGCCCCATAAGGCCAGTGTGAAAGTCTAACAGAGAATGGAGATTAACAGTAGATTATCGTGGACTGAATGAAGTCACACCATCACTGAGTGCTGCCATACTAGACATGCTGGAACTTCAATAGGAACTGGAGTCAAAGGCAGCCCAGCGCTGCCACGATAATGTTAATGTGTTTTTCTCAATCCCTCTGGTGGCAGAGTACAGGCCACAGTTTGTTTTCACTTGGAGGGGCATCCAGTACATCTGGAATCAACTGCTCAGGGGTGGAAACACAGCCCAACCATCTGCCATGGACTGATCCAGACTGTACTGGAACAGGGTGAAGCTCCAGAACTCCTGCAATATATTGATGATATCATTGTGTGGGGAAATATAGCAGAAGAAGTTTCTGAGAGGGAAGAAAATAGTCCAAATCCTTCTGAAGGATGGTTTTACTATAAAACAAAGTAAGGTCAATGGACCTGCACAGGAGATCCAGGTTTTAGGAATAAAATGGCAAGGTGAATGTTCTCAATAGCAATGTCTCCACCAACTAGTAAGAAAGAAACAAGCTTTCTTAGGTGTTGTGGGATTTTGGAGAATGCACATTCAAAATTACAGTCTGATTGTCAGCCCTTGCTATGAAGTGACCCGGAAGAAAAATTATTTCAAATGAGGCCCTGAGCAACAACAGGCTTTTGAACAAATCAATCAGGAGACAGTTCATGCTGTAGCCCTTGGGCCGGTTCAAATAGAGCAAGATGTAAAAAATGTGCTCTATACTGAAGGTGGGGAGAATGGTCCTACCTGGAGCCTCTGGCAGAAAGCACCAGGGGACACTCGAGGTCGACCTCTAGGTTTTTGGAGTTGGGCATACAGAGTGTCGCTGTTATCCCCAGAGAGACGGCAAAATCACAACATATGTCCAGATCAGATGATATGGCCGAAGTGACCTCGTTTAATCACCCATACCTTTTATAGCATGGTTCGCATAAGAGAAATTACATGATTGGCCTATTGACCCACCACCTCTCAAGGTGATAGGTTGAGCAGAAAGACACCCATTTCCAAAAATTAAAGAAGGAAAATAATTTTCACAGTTTTCGTAACAACCTGCAGGTATAGAAATGGTTTACATTCTCTCAAACTGTTGTCTATCCAGTTCGCATGAGAACGAAAGCTTTCACAGAGAAGCTGTGAGAAGCTGGATTTGTCTAACTGCCCTCTCATGAGAAAGAAAAGTTTCACAGGAAAATTCCTCTGCTAGCCCTTGCTAGCATCCACATACAGAGGATCTGAAGTCTGCTATACTTCAACTGAAAAGAACATACTGGCAGCTTATGAAGGGGTTCAAGCTGCTTCTGAGGTGATAAGTACTGAAGCAAAGCTCCTCCTGGCACCCCGGTTACCCATGTTGGGTTGGATGTTCAAAGGCAGGGTCTCCTCTGCACATCATGAAACAGATGCTACATAGAATAAGTGGGTCACACTGATCACATGATGAGCTCTGATAGGAAACCCCAGTCATCCAGGAATCTTGGAAATGATCATGGACTGGCCAGAAGGCAAAGATTTCAGAATGTCACTAGAGGAGGAGGTGACATGCTGAAGAGGCCCCACTGTATAATGAAGTGCCAGAACATGAGAAGTAATATGCCTTGTTTACTGATGGGTCCTGCTGTCTTGTGGGAAAGTATTGGAGATGGAAAGCAGCTGTATGGAGTCCCCTACAACAAGTCACAGAAACTGCTGAAGGAGAAGGTGAATTGAGTCAGTTTGAAGAGGTAAAAGCCATCCAGTTGGCCTTAGACTGATGCCTTAGGTTTTAACTTTTATATTTTTCAAATTCTGTACTTAGTGTACTTCAGTAACTCTGAAGTTTCTTGTAGCCTGTTAACTACTGTTCTCTCATGCTAGTTAGACATAACAAGCCTCTCCAAGCTTGCTCTCCAAGGACAGCCAGATTATCCTAGGCCCAAAAGGTGTAAACCAAGAAGAGGGCAAACTTGGGGTAGTTACATCATTAACTGAAGTTTTAATTAGAGAATTAACCCTGATATACAAATGAACCAAACTTATAAAAGTGTGAAGAACTTGTGACCTGGCGTCCATCTTGGGAGTAGCCTCTAGACTCCCCAGGGTGTACCTTTGAACGCCCTTCAAATAAATACCTAGCTTTATTTCCTTATTCCTGTCTAGTCTCTGTTTTTTAAGTGGCCACTTCAGGCATCAAGACATTGCTGAACGAGAGAAATGGCCAATACTTTATCTTCATACTGATTCATAGATAGTGGCAAATGCCCTGTGGGGGTGGTTGAAGCAATGGAAGCAGAAAAACTGGCAGCACAGAGATAAACCTGCCCAGGTGGAGAACCTGGTTGGGAAGGTACATCATGTGGATGTTCCTGAGCCCAAGACTCAGGCCACTGAATAACATCAGAACAACCACCAGGTGGATCAGGCTGCTAGGATTGAAGTGGCTCAGGTGGATTTGGATTGGCAACATAAGGGTGAATTATTTCTGGCTTGGTGGGTCCATGACACCTTGGGACATCAAGGAAGAGATGCAATATCTAGGTGGGCTCGTAATTGAGGGGTGGACTTAACCATGGACACTATTGCACAGGTTATCCTGGAATGTGAAATGTGCTGCAATCAAGCAGGCCTCTGTGGTATGGGGGACAATGGCTGAAATATAAGTATGGGGAGGCCTGGCAGATTGACTATATCACACTCCCCCAAACCCATGACAGCAAGCGCTGTGGGCTTACTATGGTGGAAACAACCACCAGATGGCTGGAAACATATCCTGTGCCCCATGGCACTGCCTGGAACAGTATCCTGGGCCTTGGAAAGGAAGTCTTATGGTGACATGGTACTCCAGAAAGAATTGAGTTGGACAATGGAAGCCATTTTCGAAACAACCTCATAGACACTTGTGCCAAACAACATGGCACCGAGTGAGGGTATCATATTCCCTATTATGCACCAGCCTCTGGAAAAATAGAACAATGTAATGGACTGTTAGACTACACTGAGAGGAATTTGTGGTGGAACCTTCAAACAATGGGATATACATTTAGCAAAGGCCACCTGGCTAGTCAACACCAGAGGATCTGCCAATCAGGCTGGCCCTGCCCAATCAACACTGTTAAGTACTTTAAAAGGGGATAGAATTCCTGTGAACATTAAAAATATGCTGGGGAAAACAGTCTGGGTTATTCCTGCCTCAGACAAAGGCAAACCCATATGTGGGATTGCTTTTGTTCAAGGACCTGGGTGCACTTGGTGGGTAATGCAGGAGGATGGGCAAGTCCGGTGTGTGCCTCAAGGGGATTTGATTTTGGGTAAGAATAGCCAATGAATTTAATTGTATTATATTAATAACTATCCAGCACTGTGTATTACCACTTCTATGGTGGCTATACATCTGTCATTGCAAGTCTCTGCCACTCCAGATTTGGGGCTCTGAACCTAGCTCCCTTTCGATTGTCACATTAACGAAGAATGAACTTTAAAAAAGCTGAACAAGTGCAGAAGTGATGGAATCAGATCTGGCTTCAACTGTAACAATCCAATACCACACACCATCTTTCCTGTCCTGAAGGACTGTTATGACAGATGGAGCCCAAGGTCATGGACTAAATGAACTCAACAGACTTTTATAGGGATGGTCCATAGACTAAGGGAATGATATCTGTGTATATATCTATCAAAAAATAGGAAAGGTGATGGGGTATTGGAAAGTGTGGGACCTGGCATGATGTAAATGGTATGGAATAAGGGGTGGAGACTGTCCTGGTTTTGGCTAAGATAAATTCATTTTCTTCTTAGTAGCTTGTAGTGCTGTGTTTTGGATTCAATGTGAGAATAATGCTGATAACACACTGATGTTTTAGTTGTTGTTCAGCAGTGCTTATCTTGAGTCAAGGGCTTTTCAGTGTCTCATGCTCTGTCAGGAAGGAGCTGCACAAGAAGCTGTGAGGGAGCGTGGGCAGGACAGCTGACCGGAACTGGCCAAAGGGATATTCCATACCATACAATATCATTCCCAGTATATAAACTGGGGGAAGTTGGTCAGGAGGGGCTGATAGCTGCTGGGGGATGGGCTGGGCATCAGTCAGTGTGGTGAGGAACTGTAGTGTGCATCACTTGTTTCTCTTGGGGTTTATTTCTCTCTCTCTCTCTCTCCTTATCAATACAATTATTATTATTGTTATTATCTTTTACTCTATTTCAATTATTAAGCTATTCTTATCTAAACCCATGGGTTTTACCTTATTTCAAATTCACCTTCCCATCCCACTGGGGAAGGGGTGAGGGGATTGAGTGAGCAGCTGCATGGTACTTAGTTTCTAGCTAGGGTTAAACCACTACAAAAGGTATCTTTTCTTAATTAAAAAAACCCCCTGAGATCAGTAAGTATATTTCCAGTTAGTATTTCAGACTTTGAGTACAAAAGTAAGTTATCTCTCCCCCCATTTTAGGTGTATATATAAAAAAAAGTGTTCAAATTCAACTACTAGGGATTTCGTTGGGGTTTTTTTAAACTACATGAAAATTGATAGCACAATGTTTCTGCAATGTTTCTACTTGGTAATTAACAAGGTTTTTTCAGGTATTTAAAGGAAAAACAAGATTATATTTTATATGTCACATCAGTAGACAACGTAGAGAAGCAAAGCCTGCAAAAACACTCATTTCAGTAGTCATTGCTATTATATGTGGAAGGCTTTCACCTACTCAAAGGCAATGGAAACATTTCAGTTACCTTGAGTGCTAAAAGGCTCTTGTTAATTTCCGCACCTTCCAGTCGAGTCTGCCTATCTGCACTAGAAGTATCTGCTCCTCTTTCATTGCCAGCCAAATCAATCAGAGAAAATTTACCATGCAATTTCCCTTTCCTTCTGAGAATAATCTGAAACACTGCATGGCTTCGAGATGAGTGTGCATTTGCAGATGTCTGGCCAGATGTCCTTTAACAAAAGGAAAGAAAGGAAGGACATATGAACAGGCAAAGGACCATATATGTTAAACACATTACCCTCAGAACATTAGTTTTTTCAGGGCAGAGTCCTGTGTTTACCTTAATAATTTGATGCACATAGTATAATTATACCTATTTTTCCAATTCTTCAAACAGGAATGGAAGATTAGTAGCATTTTACTACCCTCTTAAAAGCAAGAATAAGCAGATCTCCAAAGATTTCAGACTATCAGAGTTTATATGCAAAATGCCGCATGTGGTACTTTAATCAGGCAGCAATCTATCACAAGGCTAATTTTAAAAACAATAAAGCTGGATCGTAACAAAACCTCAACTTTTATACTTTTGTCACTACATATCAAGGCCTTTTAGAACTGAAGAATCTGGCAGCATTCCAGATTACAAGTGATGTGAATTTAAGTCAGTAAACTGGTTATATAATGCATGCAATTCACATCCTGTAGAAAAATCAGTTCATACTTCTCTCTGGCTGAGAAACTCCAAACTATCTTTATGCAAAAGATAGGCAGATTCCTTACTTGCAGCCAACATTACCAAAAATACCACTGTATATTAAAAAGCCATCACTATGAAGAGACACCAAAAAAAATCTTGTTCCAATTCTTTAATTTACAATGAAAAATTGGTGAAAGCTATAGGAGATACCTGCAGCTGTTGCCTATTTCAATAAGCTTAAGAACATCTTCAACACATTTGACTTCCCGTTCCTGTAATCCCACCACCTGGACTTGCTGTTTACCATCTTCTAACACTCTTAATTTTGTCTTCCTGTTCAACAAGTCAAAAACCTTGGGGAGGGGGGGGAACAGAACAGTTAAAGAGGAGCTTTAAAAGACATTTTTGCTTCAAATCTCATATCAAAATATGCAAAGCATTCCATGCACAATCCTGCTTGAGCAGGGACGTTGGGCCAGATAACCTACTGTGGTCCCTTCCAACCTGTAATTGAAAGGGAAGTGTAAAGAATTATTTGAAATAAAGCTTTTAGTACAAAAAGGAAAAAAATCTTTTGTAACAAACTCACAATCTTGTTTGTGAAAGAGAAATTCCACCTTCCTCACAAAAAATCAGGTACTTACCTTACCACTATAGATCTCAAAAAATGTTGCATATACTTGAAGTTCTAACTTCTTATAATTTGGCTTCTTTAGCATTAAAAAGACATCTCTAGCTGTGAATACATTTAAAAAATAAAAAGAAATGTAGTTATGTATTTTCATTTAGTGAAGACTCATTAATACATAGCAGTCTATTTTACAGCATGTCTCATACTTTGCAAGTGTAGCAGTCAATCAATTAAGAAACACTGCAGTTTAAACTGCCACATCACATTGGAAGATGCAAAAGACTCCAAAACTGTAAACTTAATTAATCATCATTTATAATTCTTACATTTCTTAAGTTATCTATAAATATTTACCTTACTGTGTAAAAACTACAGTCCTAGGAACTAATTTTTATGTTACCAAAGCTCCATTGTAATGCAAGATATGTAGACCCTTATGTTTGTACAACAGGAAGTAGAAATGTATTGACCTCAACTAATTTGCAAAAAGCCAACAGAACAATAAAGTCTCACCTGCAAGCGCATATATTCCTTTAGAACAATCTTGGTTTTTTCCTGAAAAGTCACCACCCATAGTCTAAATTAAAAAACAAAGACCAAATATACACTATAAAGATCACAGAATTGTAACTTACATATTTGTTACTTATTAGAATTTATTGGAGTGTATAATACACAAAAAGTGTATTGCTGACATGTAGAGGAAATACTCACATGGGTTTTTCCACTGCCTGTTTGTCCATATGCAAAGCAAGTGGCCATTCCCCTTTCAAATATGGTCTCTACTAATGGTCGAGCTGTAAACCTTAAATGTAAAAAACAACAGTATTTAAGAAATTTAAAATCTCACACTACCACAAGGACACTATAAATTTTAATGCCAGAAGTGATAAAACTGGTTCTGAACTTTGAGAGGCCAAAGGACATCTCCACATTAATTACTGAACTAAAGAGGCTACCAGCTCTAAGGCATTCAAATATCCTGAATAATTGGAGAAAAGCTACAAGGTGTTTCCCATTTATTTTACAAAAATATTAACTTTCGTCAAACCCTGAGAAAAAGAATTTTCTTGTTTTAGTGATGCAACATGACACAGTTTACTACATGGAGTTTGGAGCTCCCTAAAGAAGGCACCATTATAAGATACAGAAGTAGGACAGTGCAGCAGTTAAATGCTTAGATTTTGCCAATACAAAAAATCCACTATAGTTTTTGCTCCCTAAATCAGCTTGCAAGATTAAGTTTAGAAGACAAGTGGTCAAAAACATTGCATATCTTAATATTTTGAGAACATAGTTATGCTGAGACAAGGCTCAATAAAATGTGTACCCAAGATCATCAGAATGGAAAAATCCAGTTATCCCTTAAGCATTATTTGATGTGTCAAAAATATTTTTCAAAGTATAATTTTTCTATTTTAGAGAATTAATTTTTACTTAAATAAATGTAGCTATTACTCCTAATTCAGCTGCTTATCACCATTACTTCATGAAAACCTCCAAAAGGAAAGGGTAACCTTATGGAGGGCTACCTCCACCACATGACTGAGGCAAGAGTCTCTCTTTCTAAACTTTTTCCAGGTGTTTACAAATAAAGTATGTTTAGTGACAGAAACAAGAATGATTGTTAACAGAAACACTGAGGTGTTACAACCTCCTTTCATTCCACTTTGGAACAAACACATCACTTACAAAAACAATATGGGTAAGATTGAACCATTCAGCAACAGAGGGTTATGAAAAAATCTAAGTTTAACCAAATCATCAATTTTCATCAAAAATGTACCAGATGATTCCTGATCAGCCTTAGTCTTTCTTTTTTGCATCCTCCAATTATATACCTTTTTTGTCCTCAAGAGGATATTCCCAATCAATTTCAGGAAACCTATCCACCTAAGAAGCACATTCCATTATCTCTGCTTAATTGAGTTTGAAATTATTTATTTTGCTGATTTATAAAAAATTGACTTAATTATATGTGTTTTAAAATAAGGCAAAATACAAACATGTCTAGAAAATTTTTGTAAAGCATTATACAACTTCAAATGGCACCATGTCAAAACAGTCAAGCTTTCCTTCTAGTAGAACCTTTATTTGCAATCTTGATCCTTTGGAAATATAAACCCTGATTCTCCTTTAAAATTCAAAAGGGATTTAAGTTTTTTAATACTAAAGAAAACTTGCAACTCAGTGTTGCGGCTCATGGATTCAAAAATACTTAAAATACAGCTTAAGTAAAATAATAAGAAAATAAAGAGTAGTACATTTCTTGAGAATATTTTTCAGTATAGAAATATGAGTAATTTTAGCATATTGAAGAAAACTGAAGGAACTTGTCATACTTTTTTTCCCCCATTGTGACCCTGGTAGTTCTGGTTAGAGCAGAACATGATACCTATCTTCTTCGCAATTGTATTACTACAGGAGGCCTTGAAGTAGATTATCCTTCATGTAATAATCATTATTGTGCCATATGAGAGAGAGAAAAAAAAAAAGCCTGTACTGCTATACAGACTAGAGGTTTTTGTTTCAATATGAATACAAGCATATTTCAATATTCTCCCATATTACTATTAATTTATTATGCAAGTAATAAAAATTTTGCTGAAGATACTCAGTACAAAAACATAATAACGTATGTCAAAAACAGCCCTCACATTTAAACACTATGCTCACAAAGACAACATGAAAGAGGGAGATTACAGGAACTGGTTGTTAAGGGGGAGGAAAACTATTGCAAGAGGCTATAAGGAAAAGGCTAGACAGAAAAGCACAACTTGAGACAAAGGAAGGACATGGGGTGTAGGCCCCTTTGAGCCCTTCTGAGAAATGTCTCAAATACTCATAAATGAAGCAACTGGAAATAGCCAGGTGTTCCATGACATATGCCATATGTGTCCAAGGGATTTCCATGGGCATGATGGCCTGCTAATGGGGTAATAAGTTATCAGGTAAAGGCTCTCTCTCTCTCCTCCAGCCTCCAGTGTTGTTTCACTGCATCTCTAGCCAAGTATTCTTGAAACTGTGTCACTTTCCTCCCCCTCTTGTGTTGGAAAGTCCTAAGGGATACTGACTCTCTACCCAATAGGAGAGCCAGGACAGGTTCGAGCAGTGCCAAGGCAACAGATGTCTGGGAAAGGCCATAGCTCAACTGCAACCCTATTTGAAGATGTTATCTCCATGTGACAGAGGCACACCTCACCAGCTAGATCACTCTCCCACAGCTCTTTAATATCAAGAAAGAAAAGATACTACCAGTAGACAATCATTAGAGACAGAAATTTCCGAGGGCATAGCTTTGTGGTTTAGTTTTTTCATTAGTGTAAACTAACAGACTAAAAAGTTTTAACTTTTGCTACACTTCTCCTTTTACTTATATCAAGCATAAGACACAAGTTTTCATTTTCAAGGCCTTTTAATAATTCTCTTATCCACTGACAGGATGTTAGCATCTAACATCAGTCAGGATATGATGCCAACTTTGACTTCCTAATTGTTGGATTAAAACCAAGAATTAAGATAATTCTCTGTCCCTACTCCTTAAGGCTATGGGAAGCACTTTCTAAGCATAAGGAAAATTATCTTAATCAAATTCCTTTCTAATATCAATATTCTTTGCAAAAATATTTACAATACTTAGCGTACCAAGATTATGACCTGTTATGGTGTCTAACCTTGCCTGCTACTGTATCTAATCCATTTAGCAACTTGTACAAGGTAAACAGCTACTTCTAAACAAGTTTTTTAAAGTGTTGTGTACATTATTCTGTTTCAACTGTGGAAGCAAAACAGAAGAATAAAGGAGAAAATGAAGATCCAAATACTATGGGGTCTCTCTGTGCTCTTTCCCCACCCTCTCCTGATTTGTTTGCTTCCTGAGGAGGCAATACACACTAGAGCCTGGAAAGGTCTTGGAGGAGAACTGAGAGCAGGATTCAGGATAAACAGAGCTAAACCAAAAGTAAATAGGCAAAATAATGAAGTTAGCAATATACATATCTGATAACAGAGAGAATAGAAGTCCATGACCAAGGTAAGCCCACAGTTATTGACATCAAAGATATATGAGAAAAAAGATTCCCAAAAACCCCCATATACACATACCTGTAAACCATTTCATTAGGAGCCATGTCATCAAAGGCATAATCAAAACGAAAAGTTTGGTTTTCTAGGTACCTTGTTAAATCCACCTTTTGTTTTGGCTCATGTACCATCACAACATCTTTACTAGGAATTGTTATTACATCAAGGTCTTTCATTAAAGTTTCTATAAAATAAATGAAATATATATATTTAAGTAGCAACACATCACTATTTTTTACATATTTTCATTGTTTACACTCTAATAATGTCTCAGATAACACAGCTCCTCCAAGTAACAACACTGCAATGGACTTGGGCTTCTGATACCTAGATAGTAATATGCTAAGTAAGAGATTTCATTTTTGAAGTCTAGTTGTCCTATCTTACCAGGTGCTAGAAGGTAAAGAAAGGTTGTACAAAGTTGATTAGAAAAACTAAGAAAATTAATGATAGAACTATCATTATAGCTTCATTTTAAAATTGTCTTTTTATTTTTTCTAAATCCATAAAGTTACAGTCATATGTTCACAGCTTTCAAAAAGAAAAAAATTGTTTTCATTCTAAACAGACAGTTTCATTTTTGTATTCCTCCTGGAATCTCAAGTCTTTAATATAGAATTTCTCTAAAGTAAAATGCTTTCCTTAAATTATCTTGTAAGCAGAAAAAGCTGAACATGCTAATGATGTTTCCTATCACTAGGAATGAACAAAAGCCATCTAGATGCAATTTCAATAGTGAGTCCTCAGGTTATAATTACTACATAGCACTACAATTTATTGCTAATTGTTGTATGAGATATGACTCAGCAAAACAGAGAACCCAGTGATCCACGATATGCACAAAAATAATGATCCTTTCTGTGTACAGTCAGAATCACTAATGTGTCCTACTTGCATTTCTATGTAAAATTTCTTAAGACATGCAGTTCAAGAATTTGATGTAGCTCTATACAATCAGATAGACATCTTTTCATCAGTTAAAATGCTGATCAAACAGCACAATGGTTATTATTGCATGACATTACACACCAACAGAAATATGCATTCAAGTCACTATATAACCAATTTTTCAACTGCACTGCAATAAAATAAAATGCAATTATTCTGCAGCAATCACAGAGAATAAATAAGGAATAATGGTGAAAAGATCTATATAAAGGTAATTTTTTTTCAGAAAAAACTTTAGTTAAAGCAGTCAAAAGCTGTTTTTTCTTAAACAATTGTTTGGAGTAAGACATTTACCTGCTTCCAGCTATTTGTTATGACAATCTGTATTCCTTGCTGATGAAAATTTGAAATAGTGTCTCTGAAATCCACCACACAATTATATAATTTCTCAATCGTAAATATATGTCACTGAAATAAAATCTTAAAATGTCAGTCTGAAGACCTATGTCCTGCAAAGTCAATCCACAAAATGATTGGTGCTGAGAACACCTAAAGACTTTGGTGATAATTCTGTGTTTGTGAGACTAACAGAAATTGATTTATACACTTGGTTTCTATTAAATTATTTTAACATCTTACAGCATTTCAAAATACAGAACATGAAAGAGGAAAGATAATATTTTTGACATGTTATTGCAATAATAAAGGAAAAACTAATTATATTTTTCTCTTCAGGGTATTACACACTAACATCTATTTCTTTATATAATTTTATATAATTTTAAAATGTAGCAAGACAAATATTTTTTCTTATGAACTTTCAAAATTAAATTGAATGTTCTCAGAATACTGCATTATGTGGGTACAAGATTATCTTTATGGTTCCTCCCCAGCATAGATTATTTAATTAATATCTTTTTATTATAGTTTATTCTTTAAAATGCAAAATAACTTTAATGCGAACCTCATTTTTACTTAGACACTCATCTTCCTACCAACAACTCAGAGCTCTTTTTAATAGCTCCAAACCACTAATATCCAAGATATGCAATTTGCACAGAATCTAATTTATGCCTCATGACTGTTAATTGCTGTCAATTACTGTATTTTCACTTTCTCCACCTTCAGTGCAGGTTGAAGGTAACATTCCCCCCCAAATGTATCACATTTCTAAGTTATATTTTATTAAAGATAACCTCCAGTGCTAAAACAGAAACTGTTACCAGACTTGTATATTGAATGCCCTTATGACATAGGTTGTGAAAAATAGTTTCAATCAATCAGGTTTTGAGATTATGCATTCCTTTCAGATCAATTAAAAAAAATACAGGGAATAAGAAAACAGTAAAAGTAATAAACAAAAAAGGGAGGGAAAGCAGCAACATGGAGGGGAAAAAAATAAGACAAAAGAAAACTAACTATATACTAATATATGTTCTCCCTTTCCTATACAATTCTCCCATGTTCCTCTGGATATCCTCCAGATAACTCTCAATGTGTAGTTGGCAGTACAAAAATAATAAATGCATCCCATGTTTCAGAGTCAGAGTGATGTTCTTTGAGTCCTTAAGCTAAAAAAAACAAAGAGAAGGAAAGAAACATCTTTCAAAATGAAAATCAGCTTACTTTAGTGTTGGAGTCTGTTGGGGTTTTAGTTTAGTCTGTTTTTTTCTCTGTTAAAGGAATTTTCTCCCATATGCATGTTGCTAGGGGACAAATAGCTGTACTTAAGAAAGACAAAAGGGGAGTGGGGCGGACCTGGCTACTCCTTTGTCTACACCTGGGTGTGGGGTCAGTTCGCTCTGAGCGTCCGGAGAGAGAAGCTGCAGAGAAAGGAGCTGCTGCTTCTTTCTTTTTGGCCGTTCTTTCTTCCTGCTGGAAACAACGCCGGGACCCCAAAAGCCGCTTTTCCCTGCCCTGCTGGAGACCGAGCTGTGGCTGCCCTGCTCCGCTGCTGCTTCGAGCTTTCGCTACGCTGTAGCCCTGCTCGCCCTGCCTGCCTGGGCCTCCGTGGGTTTTTCCCATCTGGATACATCTCGTCTGCCACCCGGGATTTGCGTTCGTCCCTGCCGCTCCAGCCTGCCGTTCCAGCCTGCTGTTCCTGAGAGTCCGGGATCGGCTGCCCAGGGGTTTGTGAAGTCTTTGTTCCATCCCTTCCCGGGATCCCAGGGCACCGGTGCCGCGTGTGTCCCGAGCTCGCTCCGGAGCGCCCCCTGCAGGCGCGGGGGAACCATCGCACCTGCCCTGCTCACCGGGAGCCGCCAGCGCCCCTGCCGGCTGCGAGCGGAACTGCACCCGAGGGGAAATAGCCTGACAGCCGAGAAGGCTGGCACTGGGTTTGTGATTGCTGTTACTGCCATAGTTGTTGTTGTTTTGTTTGACTGGTTATATACATATATATATATATATAGTAAAGAACTGTTATTCCTATTTCCCACATCTTCGCCTAAAGGCTCTTGATTTCAAAATATAATAACTTGGAGGGAAAAGGGGTTATATCTGCCACTTCAAGGGGGGGCCTCTGCCTTCCTTAGCAGACACCTGTCTTTCAAAACCGAGACAGAGTCATACAGGCTTCAATCCAGATGCATTTGCAGTTCTTAATTTCCCATGAAAGTAAAGAACTTTCATAGAAAGATTGGGATTTAACTGGAGTTGAAAACCTAAATTTTTTTGAGGGGGGATATAGACTCCAGTCTGATCATCAGGCAGTAACAAAAAAAAGTTGTAAAGCGAATCATACATGAAAAGAAGTCACTAGGGAGTGATTCCAGTACCTAAAAATAATTGTTTAGTGACATTTCATATGCCCTAAGGTATCCTGCCCAGCCCCGAGCAGCAATTCCAGGCAGTACATGTCTCCAGTTTGTCTATAACCTGCTAGCCCTGCAAGGATATCTTGGACACCCTTGAGCACCTTAAATGTTAGAAGACACCAACATTCAGGCATCTGAATTGCACCCTTGATGTCTGATTGAAGACTTGAAAGCACAAATATACATGTATAAAAAAAAAGTGTAGGAAAGTTTTCATTTAGTTGCTCACTGATCAGGAGATCACTTAAAGATAGTTTAAAAGAATGGTGATCCTAACACAATATAAAAATACTGAAGAAATTACAATAAAATTAATTCCCAGATCAATTAAATGCATCCTAGATAACCTTGGGGAAAAATTACACACCATAAAATGGTGACAGTTAAACTACTTTTTTCCCCCGTCTTTACTTAGGTTATGATAAGTTTATAAATCTTCTGGGTGCCTCACACATATTGTCTAGTATAACAGTTTCACCTTTGATCAGTATTTCTAGATCTCTTTAATATAAATAATATTACTATTGGAAGCAGCTTTTCAGAGAAAAAAATTCCACAAAATCTTAAATGGCCATACCTTTTTTATTGAGTGGTCGTTTTCGTACACAAACACATATCCTGTGCTCATCAATCTACAAAGGAAACAATCTTTCAGTGAAATATACCCCAATTGCAGTTATACAATATTTTACTTCTATTCTTGAATAACAATATCATTTAAACAAATATAAATTTACAAGACAGTGAGTCATCTGAATGTGTAAAAGCCCCTCATGTCTGCACAGTAACCTAGAACTCAAAAGGGAGAACAATACATTAATAAAACTCCCCATACAGTGATCTGACTCTGCAGAGTAACAGGTATGTCTTGGAACATAGCAAGCAAATCCAGGTGTAACAGGGTAGAAATGCTATTGACAGAAATTGTCACAATATCTTTGATCATGCCCAGGTAGAATTCTCAGTCTTGAGGAGTACAGAAGAGTTAAAAAGCAGAATCAGGACCCTAAACCTCAGAAAGGCAAACTTTCAGTGCTAGTGTATGGGATCCCTGGGGAAACTGTTCTCAGAAGTAAAGGAGCAAATGGGAGCTGGGAGATATTTAAAAGACATTTTTTCTTAGGGTGCAAGAGCTCTCAATCCCAACACGCAAGAAATTGGGCAGAGGATGCAGGAGGCCAACTTGACTAGGTCAAAACCTCTTAGCCAAACTAAAACACAAAACCAAAAGGCATATGCAGTGGAGGCAGACGCATCCTGGGGAGATTAGAGGAATATGGGCTGGGAGTGCAGGGAGGGGATCAGGAAAACCAAGGCACAGCTGGAGTTGAACTTGGCTATTGAGAAGGGGGTTTATCAATAGTTAATATTGAGACAGCAAATGTTAATCACAAAACCTAAGCAGCAGGATTCGCCTTAATCTTGTCAAGATAAGAGCAAGATAAGAGGAACAAGATCTTTTGAAAACCAGCACAGAAACCGCTGAATCACCCAACGAAGGACTGCCCATGCTCCAGAAAGAAAGGTGAAAAGTGCATTGTGATGAAGACTACTGATCTTCATCAGAAAGACCCCTGAGGAAGAAGAGGAGCCTTCCTCAGTTCGACCACCAGGGTACACAGCGCACGCGTGGCATGTATGCTAATGATACTAATGACTTCCGAGAAGTAATTTGTATAACCACTCCTATCCCAAGGAATGTGATGAATATTCATAAATTTTACCCATAATACTGGGCTGTATGGAGTGCTGTGTGTGTGTTAGGAGGAGCGATCCCCCACGCACCCGGCGCCGAATAAAGCAAATACCCACTTCTCTGAAGTCTCTCTTGGCCCGGTTTGGGGCGATTCACTATGGACATGAAAAATAACAAGAAGGGTTTCTTCAGGCACATAGGACAAGAAAGGAAGATGAAAGAAACTATAACTCCGCCCCAAAGAGTAAAACAGGAAACCTGGCTACTTGAGCCATGGAGAAAGTTTATGTACTCGATGAGTTTTTTGCCTTGGTCTTAACTGCCAGGTGCTCCAGTCACACTGCCCAACTCACAGAATCCAAAGGCAGGGACTGAGAAAATGAAGTACCACCCACCATAGGAGAAGATCAGATTTGAGACCAAGGAACCTGAAGGTGCACAGTTCCCTGGGACCTGATGAGATACATCCATAGGTCCTGAGGGAACTGGCTGAGAAAGTGGTGCTGGAGGTTAGGATTTTTCTTTTTTTTTTTCTTTCTCTTAGGGAATTTTCTCCCATTTGTTGCTAAGAGACAATAACTACCGATACTTAAGAGAACAAAAGATGTGGCTGGGAAGAGGAGAGGGAAGGGTGCAGCTGGCTACTCTCTTACCTGGGGAGTTTTCTCTTGGGAAGGGCAGAGATACCTCGAGATTTTGGCCGGGGGGTGAGGGGCTGGGCTCGGCTCCTCTCGCTTTCTCACTCTCGGCATCAGAGGAGGACGGTCGAGCTGTTGCTCACCGCGGGGAGAATCCACTGCCACCGCAGAGCCCAGCCCTGAACTGCTTCTTCCTTACCGTGGCTGAGCCTTTGCTCGCAAGAACAGCCGTTGCACTGGGACCTTATTAACACCCGACCTGACTGGAAAGGACCCTCACCATCTACTTGGGTGCCTCAGGGGAAAACCTGGGACCCGGACCCACTTCCCCTTCCGGGAGGGCGCATCTCCCGGCTGTGTTCGGGAGCCTGGCTGCCACTGCCCAGCTCCACCGGTTTTTATGCCACTGCTCCGGGTTCTTCACTACACTGTAACCAGCACCCTGTGTCTGCTGGGACACCCCGCAGCTCCTGCTACAGCTGCAGAGTTTTTGTTATATTTTGTTTGCCACTCCAGGGTCTGCTCATCCCTGCTGTTCCAGCTTGCTGCTTCTGAGGTTCCTGCTACAGCTCATGTCGCTATCCGGAGGGACAGGGGGACCGACTGCCCCCCAACCCCCCCCCCCCCCCGGTGAGTTTGTAAAGGAAGCCCCTTTTCCATATCTTCCACTGCCTGCGCCTGCCATTACCAGGTGAGAAAGATGTGTCTGAACTCGCGCCACAGCGCTCCTTGCAGCTGCAGGGGAATCAGCTCACCTGCCCTGCCCGGCTGGGAGCCAACAGCGCCCCTGCCGGCTGTGACTGTAACTACACCAAAGGGGAAAGTGCCTGTCAGCCAAGAGAAGGCTGTTATTGGGTTTTTGGTTTTGTTTGTTGTTGCTGCCATCGTTGTTGTTTGTTTGCCTTGTTATACATATACATACTTGTAAAGAACTGTTATTCCTTTTCCCATGTCTTTTCCTGAAAGCCCCTTAATTTCAAAGTTATAATAATTTGGAGGGAAGGGGGTCATATTTTCCATTCCAAGGGAGGTTCCCACCTTCCTTGGCAGACACCTGTCTTTCAAACCAAGACAAGTGGCTAAGCCACTGTCCATCATATTTGAGAAATTGTGGCAGTCTGGTGATGTTCCTATGACTGGAAAAGGGGAAACATAACCCTGATGTTTAAAAAGGGAAATAAGGAAGACCAGGGAACTACATACCAATCAGTGTCATCTCAGTGCCCTGCCAAGGCAGGGCCACCCAGAGCAGGTTACACAGGAACATGTCCAGGTGGGTTTTGAATGTCTCCAGAGAGGGAGACTCCATGCCCTCCCTGGGCAGCTTGTTCCAGTGCTCTGCCACCCTCAGTGTAAAGAAGTTCTTCATGATGAGGTGAAACTTCTGCATTTTAGTTTATGGCCATTGCTCCTCATCCTGTCACATGGCACCACTGAAAAGAGTCTTGCACCTTTCTCTCGGCACCTGCCTTTGAGATATTTATATGCATTAATGAGATCCCCACTCAGTCTTCTCTAGACTAAACAGGCCCAGCTCCCACAGTCTCTCTCCATAAGAGATGCTCCAGTCCCCTAATCATCTTTGTGGCCTTCCGCTGGACCCTGTGCCTGACAAACTTAGTGGCCTTCTACAATGGGGTTACAACATTGGTGGATGAGGGAGAAGCGACTGTCATCATCTACCTGGACTAGTGTAAAGCATTTGATGCTATCCCGAACAATATCGTGGTCTCTAAACTGGAGAGAGATTGATTTGACAGATGGACCACTTGGTGGATAAGGAATTGGCTGGACGGTTGCACTCAAAGAGTTACAGTCAATGGCTCGATGTCCAAGTGGAGACCAGTGATGAGTCATGTTCCTCAGGGGTTGGTATTGGGACCAGCGCTGTTTAACATCTTTGTTGGTGACATGGACAGTCGGATTGAGTGCACCCTCAGCAATTTTGCTGACGACACCAAGCTGTGTGGTATGGTTGACATGTTGGAGGGAAGGAATGCCATCCAGAGGGACCTGGACAGGCTTCAGAGTTGGGCCCATGTGAAGTTCATGAAGTCCAACAAGGCCAAGTGCAAGGTCCTGCACCTGGGTTAGGGCAATCCCAAACATGGATACTGTCTGGGCAATGAGTAGATTGAAAGCAGCCCTGCCAAGAAGGACTTGGAGGTATAGGTGGATGAGAAACTGAATATGAGCTGGCAATGTGTGCTCACAGACCAGAAAGTGAATCACATCCTAGACTGCATCAAAATCAGCGTGACCAGCAGGTCATTCTCCCCTTCTACTCTGTTCTTGGCAGACCGTATCTGGAGTACCGCATCCAGCTCTGGGGCTTCCATCATAAGGTCGTGAACCTGTTGGAGTGAGTCCAGAGGAGGCCATGAAGATGATCAGGGGGCTGGAGCACCTCTGTTATAGAGACAGGCTGGGAGAGCTGAGTATGTTCAACCTGGAGAAGAGAAGGCTCTGGGGAGGCCTTATAGCAGCCTTCCAGTACCTAAAGGAGGCCCACAGGAAAGATGAGGAGGGACTCTAGCAGGGAGTATAGTCATGAGGGGGAATGGTTTTAAACTAAAAGAGGAGAAATTTATATTAGATGTTAGGAAGAAATTCTTTACTGTGAGGGTGGTGAGGCACAGATTGCCCAGAGAACTTGTGGATGCTCCCGCTGTAGAAGTGTTCAAGGCCAGGTACATACATCAAAAAAATTGGAGACGCAGAGCAAAATTCAGAAGAGTAAAAATTTTCCACATCACTTGGATACTTACAGGATCTGCAGTTGTCAGTGGTCTATAATCCAAACTTCCCCTGAAATCTCTTATCATACACATAATTTCATAATTTGGGTTTGTAGCATCAACATCCTAGGAAAATAAGCAACAGAATTTCTTATATACTTTTTTCCTGAAATTAACTAATTTCAATAACTTCTAACTTTATTTGTAAAAAAAATACACATTAACTGAAATGTTAATTTTTCTCCAAAACACCATAAATGTCTCAACTTCAAGTTTAATGCCATTTTCTATTCTGATGGGGCTAATTTACTGGTCATAAAGCAAAACAATTATATACTTTCTATTTCATATTTTTGGTTGGCATGTATTAGAAAATACTTTTGAATTGAGGAGTCATTAAAATTCTGTTCAACAAAGAAACGACTACTGCTTTTTGCCAGAATCTTCACATTAAAGAAACACAGCTGAACAATTGCACAATAGATAACATACACAGTCAGTGCTTCTTAATCTGAGAAAAAAATTCGTCCAACAGAGAAATGGATACACTCTATTACACAGGTACAAAACACACTGCAGAGTACAGTGCAGGTGCCCCAGCCACTCTAAACACAATCCTGCTGCATCCAAGTTGGTTAAAGGAGGTTGATCCTACTTGCTGGTCCTGAGTTAGCTCCTACAGTTACTTGGATGCATTGGAAACTGTTCTAACACTCCTAGACCCCCCCAAAAAAGCAGAATCAATCCAAATGATACACAGAAGGCTATATTCAGGCACACAAGATCTCCTGTCCCTAAACCTGGAACCATGAGTATCTGAGTGAATGGAAATATAAGAGGCCATGCACAGAGCCCCTCTAAACCTTGCAAAGCCTGAGCTACTGAGCCTACTGTGGGCTGTGCTGGTTCACTGCAGAATCACGCAAATGTTCTTCCTGTCAGTTTTCCCTGCAACTATTCGTTTTTACCCCATTTCTGGACATGCTGCTGATGCCATGCATAGCCAGCTTTGGTGCTCAGACCTTACTGAACTTTGCATGGTTTCCCACAAATGAGCTAAAACTCCTTCTGGATCATATCTGATGACAGGCACTTTCAGAAAGTACTGCATTGGGGTTAATAAGCTGAAATGGAGCCAGCTCATGTAACCTGTAACACAGCTGATCCACACTTCAGACAAAACTGTGCCCTGGTAATCAGAAGTTGACTGTACCTTTAGGTACTGACTACAGTGAACTAAAAACTACTTATAGTAAGTCAATAATAAATGTATTCCTGCTGAAACATTTCCTTCTAACATTCAGAAAGGGGTATTGATTATTATGGAAAAGGTATTTGCCTAATGTTCTTCAAACTGTTTAAAGGTCTTGCCAACCAGAAGCCAGTGCCTGGCTAATTTTTGATGCATTTCACAACCACAACAGAATACACAAAGCAACAAAAAGCACAGATACATAGAAGTCACCAAGAAAACCAGAACTTGTTAATACAGAAATTTAAGACTTGGATGAAAAGGGTTGTCACAGAAGTGATAAAAAGAAAATTTAGGGTGTATTTAGCATTCAAAGATAACACACTGAGCTTTGATTATATCTTCCACACCCTGATTTCATGGTTACCAAACTGGCCCTGGATTAAAGAATTGTTCATAGTAGTTGTAATTATAATTCTTGTATATATATACTGTTGTTAGATGTATACTGCTGTTAAACACATATTATTAATAGATAATTAGAATATTTAGAATAGAGTCTCGACAAGGTAGAGGCCTTGTCAAGCCTCTAAAGGGGGGGAATGATGCCTTAGGTTTTAACTTTTATATTTTTCAAATCCTGTACTGCCTAGTGTGTAACTCTGAAGTTTAGTGTGGCCTGTTAGCTGCTGTTCTCATGCTGGTTAGACATAACAAGCCTCTCTAGGTTTGGTCTTCAAGGACACCAGGCCCCAAAATATGTAAACTAAAGCCTCTAAAGGGGGGGCAAACTTGGGGTAATTACATCATTAACTGAGGTTATAGTTGGAGAATTAACCCTGATATGCAAATGGACCAAACTTATAAAAGTGTGAAGAAGCCGTGACCTGTCGTCCATCTTGGGTGTAGCCTTTTGACTGCCCAGGGTGTACCTTTGAAGGCCCTTCAAATAAATACCTACTTTTATTCCCTTATTCTTGTCTAGTCTCTGTTTTTAGGTGGCCACCTCAAGTCATCAATACCACATCAAAGAATTTTAACATATGAAACAAATTATTTGCTCCAATTATTTGCTCTTCACACATAAAGCCATAGTAATGCTTTGCATTTGTTAAAGTGGATGGAAATTAGAGAACAAGATTTCAAAATAAGTGATTTTAGGTCAACTTAGAAAAATCATTAAACCATGAAGTAAATTGCCTGAATTGGTGATGGTATTTCCCATGTCACTAGCAGATTGGTAGTTGTATCGGGTTTGCATGTCCAGGTTTTAGGTAGAGGGAGGGCTACAGAGGTACCTTCTGTGAGAAGCTGCAAGAAGCTTCCCCTATGTCCAATGGAGCCAATGCCAGCCAGCTCCAAGACTTGCCACTGGCAAAGGCTGAACCCATCAGCGATGGTGGTAATGTCTCTGTAATAACATATTTTAAAAGGGGGAAAAATTATTGCGTGGAAGTACTTGGGGCCAGAGAAGAGTGGAGTAAGAATATGTGAGAGGAACAACTCTGCAGACACCAAGGTTAGTGGAGAAAGAGAGGGAGGAGGTGCTCCAGGTGCCAGAGCTGAGATTCCCCTGCAGCCTGTGGTGAAGACCATGGTGAGACATCTGTGCCCCTGCAGCCCATAGAGGAGACCCACTATGGAGCAGGTGGATGCCCAAAGGAGGCTGTGACCCTGTCTGAAGTCCATGTTGGAGTTGGCTCCTGGCAGGACCTGTGGCCCTGTGGAGAGAGAAGTCCATGCTGCAGCAGGTTTGCTGACAGGACTTGTGACCCTGTGGGGGATTCATGCTGGAGCAGTCTGTTCCTGAAGGACTGCACCCCGTGGAAAGGGACCCACATTGGAGCAGTTTGTGAAGGACTGTAGCCTGTGGGAAGGACTTACGTTGGAGAAGTTTGTGGACTGTCTCACATAGGAGGGACCCCATGCTGGAGTAGGGGAAGGAGTCCTGTCCCTGAGAAGGAAGCAGAAGCAGAAACAACATGTGATGAACTGACCATAACTCCCAATTCCTGTCTCCCTGTGTCACTAGGGGAAGGAGGTAGAGAATCAGAAATAAAGTTGAGCCTGGGAATGAGCGAGGGGTGGGGGGAAGGGGTTTTTAGGATTTGTTTTGTTTCTCATTATCCTACTCTGAGTGGTAATAAATTCAATTAATATCCCCAAGTCGAGTCTGTTTTGCTCATGATGGTAATCAGTGAGTGATCTCTCCCCACCCTTATCTCAACCCATGAGCCTTTTGTTATATTTTCCCTCCCCTGTCCAGCTGAGGAGGGGAGTGATAGAGCAGCTTTGGTGGGCACCTGGCATCTGGCCAGTCAGCCCACCACAGGAGTATCTCTTTGGAGAGACTAATACACACATACAGGCTGCCAACAAGATTACACTAGTAGTTTTGCTAAAGCTTTTACACTTCTACGACAGCAAGTCATTTAATATTAATAGATTTTCTCAAAGGATTAATGTAGTGGGTTGACTCTGGCTGGATGCCAGGCACCCACCAAAGCTGCTCTATCACTCCCCTCCACAGCTGGAGAGGGGAAAGAAAATATAATGAAGGGTTCATGGACTGAGATAAGGACTGGGAGAGATCACTCATCAAATACCGTCATGGGCAAAACAGGCTCGAATTAGAGGTATTGAATTTATTACTAACAAAATCACAGCAGAAGAAAAATAAGACCTTAAAAACACCTTCCCCCCACCCCTCCCTCCTTTCCAGCTCTACCTCCTTCCCCCAGTGGCGCATGGAGACAGGGAATGGGGGTTATGGTCAGTTAATCATACTTTGTTTCTGCGGCTGCTCAATGGGAGGAGTCCTTCCTCTGCTCCACCGTGGGCTCCCTCCCATGGGAGACAGTTCTCCACGAACTTCTCCAACATGAGTCCGCCTCATGGACAACAGTTCTCTGTGAACTGCTGCAACGCGAGTCCATCCCATGGGCAACAGTCCTCCCCAAATTGCTGCAGCATGGATCACTGTTCCACAGGGTGCAGTCCTTCAGGGACAGGCTGCTACAGCATGGGTCCCCAGTGGGGTCACAAGTCCTACCAGGAGCCTGCTCCAACACAGGCTTCCCACGGGTTCACAGCCTCCTCCCAGGCATCCACCTCCTCCAGCGTGGATCTTCTCCACGGGCTGCAGGTGGATCTCTTCATCCTCATGGACCTCCATGGGCTGCAGGGGCCTAGCCTCCTTCACCATGGTCACCACGGGCTGCAGAAGAATCTCAGCTCCGGTGCCCAGAGCAGCTCCTCCCCCTCCTTCTCCATTGACCTTGGTGTCTGCAGAGTTGTTCCTCTCACATGTTCTCACCCCGCTCTTTTCTGGCTGCAATTGCAACTGTGCAATACTTTTTTTTTTTCTTTCTTCTTAAATCTGTTATCGCAGAGGCATTACCACCATTTCTAATTGGCCCAGCCTTGGCTAGCAGCACATTCATCTTTGGAGCTGCCGGGAATTGGCTCTGCCAGACATGGAGGAAGCTTCTAACAGCTTCTCTCAGAAGCCACCCTTGTAGTCCCCCTGCTACCAAAACCTGGCCGTACAAACCAAATAAAACTAACAACTTCATTTCTTTCACATAAGTTTATAACAACTTACTGGCAAACTGTTTGCATTATGCAAAGCTAATTTATAAATGCATAGACAGGTATAAAGGAAAAAGAAAAAATCACTGTTTAAACATGAGTTTCAAAGAGATCTATAAAACACCATACATCATAAAGAACAATTTATCATAATGCTGTAATTACGCCATGTAGCAGGGGGTTAGGCTTGGGGAAGAGTGGCTAGAAAGCTGCCCAGTGGAAATGTTATGCTAACAAACAGGGAAGGCCTTGTTGGAGATGCAAAGGTTGGGGGTAGCCTTTGCTCTAGTGACCATGAGATTGTGGAGTTCAGTATCGGGCAAGGAGGAAGCAGGGCAGCATGTAAGATTACAACCCTGGACTTCAGGAGAGCTCTTTAGCCTCTTCATGGATCTTCTTTGGAGAATCCCATGGAAACAGACTCTGCAGGGAAGAGAGGTCCAAGAGAGTTGGTTGATATTCAAGGATTGCTTCCTCCAGGCTCAAGAACAATGCATCCCGACGATAAGCAAGAAATCGGGCACAAGGGGCAAGAGACCTGCCTGGATGAATAACGAACTCCTGTTATTACTCATGCAAAAGCAGGAAACACACAGGAGGTGGAAGCAGGATCAGGCCACTTGGAATGAATAGGGAGAGGTTGTCAGAGTAAGTAGAAATGAGATGAGGAAGGCCAAGGCCCATCTGGAATTAAGTCTGGCCAAGGATGTCAAGAATAACAAAAAGTTTTTTTTCAAATACATCAATAACAGAAGGAAAACAAAGGATAATGTGGGCCTGTTCCTTAATGGACAGGTGTCGCGTGTTCGGTTTGTAACCCGCGACAAAATGGTGGAGAATGCGGGCACTTGATGAGAACTGTGAGATAATGATTAATTAGGAGGAATACTGGGCAAAGCAAGTATTAAGTCATAAGTTAAGTAGCATGATAGTGAGAAACTTATATTGCAATTGTATTGAACTATCTAGGGGTGGAATATGGTAGAAGTTGAATGTAATTTTGATAATAATTCTTAAATGTGTCTTCACAGAGGTGAGGGGTGGAGAATGTCATAGGTTAGCAAGCATAGTCCCGGAAGGGATGTCCTTGCTAAGAGGTGCTTACAGTTTCCTCTGGGAACTGATAGAACCTATCAGCTGGCCAGTTTGAATATGGACAATTCTCTAAGCCACTTAAAGTTGTGATCACCTCTGTTATCCACATTTAAGAATAGGCAAACTCCCCCTCCAAGCTCTCTCTCGTTTCCGGCGCTGGGACAGGTGGCTGCGGGCCCCGTGTGGGGGCCAGCGGGCCCGGCCAGGCCCTGCTTGGGCCAGGCTGGGCTGGGCCAGGCCATCCTGAAGCCGATGGACCTGTTCCAGCCGTGGAACCCCCCCCACTGCCTTGCCGTGGGCAGCCGGAGCGGCTCGGCTCTCCCCCCTCTCCACTGCGATAAGAAACATTCAACATTCCAGCTGCAAAGCTGCAAGGCTGAGGTGAGATTAACCCTTTTATTGCTGTGAAGAGCTGAAACCCTGAGGGAAGAGAGAGAGGAGATGCTTAAAGCTGGAATTCTGTTGTGAAGCTATGATATATCAGAGTATCCCGTTGTAATTTCATGAAGATATGGGGGGTGGAGTGTTCAACTCGTAAGCCAAAGCACCTGCGCTGAGATAGGCAGATGCTGACGCAGCTGTAATTTCATGAGAAGTTTGGACAGGGAGAGATGAACCAGATGAGGACTTTTGCTCCAAACGGGAAAGGAGAAAACCTCAGTCCCTAGAGATGCTCCCAGAGATAGTCCTAAAGATGAAGATGATGAAGACCCTTTGCTCCCAGGGAAGGAGAAGGGCCTCTGTTTTTTGTTTCTGAACGGCTCAACCTTAAAATTGTACCCCAAAAAACTTCAAGAGTGGACCCTCGAAAGCAGTTGCGGGAAAAGCTGCAAGTCGGGGGAAAGGACTCACACGCAGGCAGAGAGACTCCTCTTCCTAAATGGACTGAACAATATTTGGAAGTGGGCGGCTGTCTCGTTGTGAAAATGTTTTCATAGCATGAGCAAGAAGAGACTTCTCTTTCTAAATGGACTGAACAAGGTTATTATGGAAGTGGTAAACAGACTGAACATCTTAAGGGTTGTCTTTGAACATTGTCAGTGGGTGAAGGGAGGAAGGTGGGGGGAGGAGGAGAGTTCTGAAGGTGGTATAATTTTTTTTTTCTTCTTTTAGGTCTGTTAATAAACTTCTTTATATTCTTTCAAGTTTGGTGCCTGTTTTGCATTTCTCCTAATTCTTATCTCACAGCAGATAAACAGTAATGAGTATTTTGGGCCAAACCACTACAACAGGGGACCCTAGTAACAGCAGACACAGAGAAAGCAGAGGTACTGAATGCCTTTTTTGCATCAGTCTTCACCAATAAGACCAGCCCTCAGGGATCTCTGACCCAGGAGACCAGGGTAAAGGAATGGTTGGGAAGAAGACACTCCCTTGGTCAAGAAGGATTGGGTTAGAGAACACCTAGGCAAACTGGACATCCAGAAGTCTGTGGGCCCTGAGGGGATGCATCCAGGAGTGCTGAAAGCGCTGGCGGACATCATAGCGAGGACCCTCATGATCATCTTTGAAAGGTTGTGGAGATCAGGAGAGGTGCCTGAGGACTGGAAGAAAGCAAATGTCACCCTGGTCTTCAAAAAGGGCAAGAAGGAGGACCCAGGGAACTACCGGCCAGTCAGCCTCACCTCAATCCCTGGAAAGGGGATGGAGTGCCTCATTCTGGAGGTGTATTGGGTTGACCCTGAGTTGATGGACAGTCTTTAAGACCAATTACGCTTCTCACAATTTACATATTTAAACCGCACAGAAAGGCGGGACTTCCCCTTTTTGTCGGAGGTCGCCTGCTGGAAGGTGGGGGGGCTCCGAGCCTCCCGGCCCCGCCGGGCCGGGGCCACTGCCCCTTCCCCCTTTCCCAACGCTGCGGCACGGACCCTGGGTCGCTGCAGGGGGACGGTCCCAGAGCCGCAGGCAGCTAAAACCAGCCATGGACTGCTCACAGCTAAACCCATCCAGCGCGGCTTCTGGGGACAGGCGGGTCCCTCTCCTCTCCATGCGGAGCCGGCGGAGTCAATGGGAGCCGGCAGAGCCTCCTGTCTGCAGCCAGCACACTTCGTGCTGAACTGAAGAGGACACTACACAGCTAGCAGCACAAAGGGAGCGAGGCTTTCCCCACCGTAAAGCCTGAACAAGAACACCCTTCAACATGGCGGCTTCAGAGTCAGAGAGAAAGAGAAGTGAGTCACGTGGGACGGAGCTGGAAATGGCGACGGGAGAAAAGAGGGCGGTGCCGCGATTCTGGCGCGCAGCTTAAAAAAACCTTCTTACATGCCGTGGTAAGAAACTGTAATACCACAAACTGTTTGTCTCTTTAATCCATTTGAAGAACATGGGGGGATAGAGTATCCTCGTGTGCCTGTGAAGATTGTGAAGAGTGCCTATGCCAGGCTATATAGAAGTAGTAAGAGGCTGTTAGAGACTTGTGGTGAAGAAAAGCCTTTGTGTGCAGGCCAAAAGAACTTATCCTTAAAAAGATTAATAACCCCATGTGATGGCCTATGTTTTGCAGTGTGAAGGAACTGTGAGATTTTTCATGGGAGAGATGTTCTACACACAGCAGATTGTTTGTTTCCGGGCAGATCTGCTGTTAGTGGCAGTTTGGGAACCACGTGCAACTGAAGGAAAACCCTTTTTTCCTTAAGCATAAGAGAGAGACTTTTCAAGAACTGGAACACTGACTAACATCCCATGTTCTGTTATCCCTTGTGTGAGCTGGGTAAAAGGAGAGAAGTGCTGGGGGGGGGGGGGGGGGGATTTGCTTTAATTTTGTTTTGTTATTTTCTCTTTACTTTTAATTCTATTAGTAATAAAACTCTTTCATTGTACTGCAACTGTTTAAGGTTTGTGCCTGCTTTGCTTTTCTCCTAATTCTTATCTCACAGAAGGAAAATAAGTAAGTAATGAATATTTTGAACCAAACCCACTACATTTAATTGGTGTTTCCGCCCGGTTTCGAACTCAACCCGCTACAGGAGGCCATCTCTATCCACATGGAGAACAAGAAAGTGATAAGAAGCAGTCAGCATGGATTCACTAAAGGGAAATCATGTTTGACCAGCCTGATTACCTTCTAAGATGAAACAACTACCTGGATGGATGAGGGGACAGCAACGGATATTGTCTACCTGGACTTCAGCAAGCCTTTCAACGCTTTCTCACATCATCCTTATAGGCAAACTCAGGAAGTGTGAACTGAATGGACAGTGAAGTGGGTTGAGAACTGGCTCAACAGTAGATCCCGGAGGGTCATGATCAGTGGCACAGGGTCTAGTTGGAGGCCTCTCATTGGCAGTGTCCCCCAAGG
Source organism: Corvus moneduloides (assembly GCF_009650955.1). Taxonomy (NCBI): domain Eukaryota; kingdom Metazoa; phylum Chordata; class Aves; order Passeriformes; family Corvidae; genus Corvus; species Corvus moneduloides. Next base: position 8,800,625 of record NC_045510.1, on the reverse strand, counting down.
TTCAATACTGGGCCCAGTATTGTTTGCCTCCTCAGCAAGTTTACTGATGCCACAAAGCTGGGAGGAGTGGCCTATACCCTACAGTGCTGTGCAGCTCTTCAGAAGGACCTTGACAGGTTGGAGAGATGGGCAGAGAGAAACCATCTGAAATTCAACAAGGGCAAATGCAGGGTCCTGCACCTGGGGAGGAATAACCGTGGGCACCAGTACAGACTGTGGCCGACTTGCTGGAAAGCAGCTCTGCGGAGAAGGACCTGGGGGTCCTGGTGGACAACAAACTGTCCATAAGCCAGCAGTGCCCTTGTGGCCGAGAAGGTCAATGGTATCCTGGGGTGCATTGGGAAGAACATTTCCAGCAGGTCAAGGGAGTCTGCCTCTCTACTCATAGAATCATAAAATGGCATGGGTTGAAAGGGACCTTAAAGATCATCTAGTTCCAACCCTCCTGCCATGGATAGGGACACCTTTCACTAGACCAGATTGCTCAGAGCTCCATCCAGCTTGGCCTTGAACACTTCCAGATAGGGCATCCACAAGTCCTCTGGGCAACCTGTTCCAGTGCCTCACCACCCTCACAGTCAAGAATTTCTTCCTAATATCTAATCTAAACCTACTCTCAGTTTGAAGCCATTCCCCCTTGTCCTGTCACTCCATGCTCTTCTAAAAAGTCCTTCTCCATCTCTCTTGTACGCTCCCTTCAGGTACTGGAAGGCCACAATTAGGTCACTCCAGAGCCTTCTCCTCTCCAAGCTGAACAAACCCAATTCTCTCAGCCTTTCCTCATAAGAGAGGTGCTCCATTCTTCTAATCAACTTGGTGCCTTCCTCTGGACTTGCTTCAACAGGTCAATGTCCTTCCTGTCATGGGGACCCCAGAGTTGGATGCAGTACTCAAGGTGGGGTCTCACCAGAGCAGAGGGGCAGAATCACCTCCCTCAACCTGCTGGCCATGCTTCTGATGCAGCCCAGGACATGGTTGGCTTTCCAGGCTGCCAGCGCACATTGTTAGCTCGTGTCCAACCTCATCCACCAGCACGCCCAAGTCCTTCTCTCCAGAGCTGCTCTCAATCAGTTCATCCCCCAGCCTGGATTGATACTGGGGGTTGCCCCAACCCAGGTGCAGCACCTTGCACTTGGTCTTGTTAAACCTCATGAGGTTCCCATGCGCCCACTTCTCGAGCTTGTCCAGGTCCCTCTGGATGGCATCCAGTCCTTCAGGTGTACCAACCACAGCACTGAGCTTGCTGTCATCAGCCCTAATGAGGCCACATCTGGAGTGCTGTGTCCAGTTCTGGGCTCCTTGGTACAAGAGGGACATGGAGATCCTGGAGTGGGTCCATTGGAGGGAGACAAAGATGATTAAGGGACTGGAGCATCTCTTTTACAATGAAAGGCTGAGGGAGTTTGGCCTGTTCAGCCTCAAAAAGAGATGACTGAGACGGGACCCCATCAATGTATATAAATATCTAAAGGGTGGGTGCCAAGAGGCTCAAGTCAGGGTCTTCTCGGTGGTGCCAAGCAATAGGACAAGATGCAATGGGCAGAAACTGATGCACAGGAAGTTCCACCTGAATATAAGGAAGAACTTCTTTATTGTGCTGGTGACCATGCACAGGAACAGATTGCCCAGAGAGGTTGTGGAGTCTCCCTTAGTGGAGATATTCAAGAACCACCTGAATTCAATCCTGTGTAATGTGCTCTGGGATAACCTTGCTTGAGCAGGGAGGTTGGACCAGAAGACCCCATTGTGGTCCCTTCCAACCTTACCAATTCTGTGGAAAGGACCTGGGGGTGCTGGTCAACAGCAGCTGAACATGAGCCAGCATGTGCCCAGGTGGCCAAGAAGGCCAATGGCATCCTGGCTTGTGTCAGCAATAGTGTGGCCAGCAGGACCAGGGCAGTGACCGTCCCCCTGTACTCAGCACTGGTGAGGCTGCACTTGGAATCCTGTGTTCAGTTTTGGGCCCCTCACAGCAAAAAAGACATTGAGGTGCTGGAGTGCATCCAGAGAAGGGCAACAGAGATGGGGAAGGGTCTGGAGCACAAGTCTGATGAGGAGCAGCTGAGGGAGCTGGGGGGGAGCTCAGTGTGGAGAAAAGAAGGCTCAGGGGGACCTTATTGCTCTCTACAACTCCCTGACAGGAGGTTGTGGTGAGGTGGGCGTTGGCCTCTTCTCCCAAGTAACAAGTGACAGGACAAGAGGAAATGGCCTCAAAACATTTTTTCATGGAAAGAGTTGTCAAACATTGGAACATGCTGCCCAGGGAAGTGTTAGAATTACCATCTCTGGAAGTGTTCAAAAAACATGTGGATGTGGCACTTGAGGGCATGGTTTAGTGGTGAACACAGTGATGCTAGGTTGATGGTTAGACTTGGTAATCTTAGAGGCCTTTTCCAATCTTAACCATTCTATGATTCTATTAATACCTCCTGTAGAATAACAGCCATATCTAAATGCCAAATATTTGATTATTTTCATCAATATATTTTCCTTAAGTAATAGCTATCATCAGGACTTCATTTTTAAATAACACACAATGCTAAACAATTGTAAGCAATTATTTCTGTAGGAAAGAAAAGAGGGGGAAACTGACTAAAGAAATAGTTATCAAAGCAATGCAACCATGTACCAAAATACTTATCAAATCAGCATACAGGATGAAAGCATTTCATTTCAAGATGATTACAGTTCATAAAAATTGTTGAAGACTGAAAAAAAGTACATAATTTTGCAAACAACTTCTTTTCCTGATATACATTTTCCATCTGAGCTAAAAATACTAACCTGAGCTCTTTTTTCTCTAAGTTCCTGCTGCTGTAACCGTCTTTTTTCACGTTTCTCTTGCAGTTTTTCAACCTCTTTTACACAATTGGATTTTCTACGTGCTTAAAGAAAATATAATTTAAAAATATTTTAAATGTTGCATGAATTTAGTATTTATACTATAACATTTCAATGTTATTAATTTATGAATAATTAAAATGCTTTTATTTATAGCAATTCTTTTGAAGCATATCAGTATTAGTACAAAATAATTACAGCAATTTAATTTCTAAAATGTATATAATAAACGAATGCAAGAAAGCCATACTAATGGGACAATCATTACAGAACCAAAAATATAACAATGACCCTCAAAAATATTTGGACATGTGATGATATTTGGATACATGTGATCTCTTGGTGTGAATTAAAAGAAAGCCCAGGTAAATGAAAAAAAAAAACACTGTCATAGTTAAAAAGAGATAAAGGAAAAATAAATTTGACAGAAAGAGCCACTATGACAAAAGTGAACATTTGTTTAGCCACAGAACTCTGAAAAAGCTTCTTGAGGAAGCCTACAGGCAACTGCATATATAGAACATTTGTCATTTATGGACAACAACATAATTGAAAAAAATGTACATGCAATGCCCAGAATGAATGAATCCTTGATACACAGTTTACATACAAGGGGGTCCAAATTCCTTTTTTGCAGCTTGAACTGGAGATATATCTGAAACACTACCATTCTGTTGTGAGGAGGAAGACTGTTCAGGAAGCTGAGTAGGCCGTGTGCGTACAGAACCAACCACTGCAAATGAAAAGCACAAAGTTCATCTAGATATGGAAGAGTAACATTTCTATCTGATTCTGAAATGCTTTATGACAAGATAAAAAGAGGCCCCTTTCAAGACACAACAATTTATTGAGGGGAGGGAGGGGGGAATCCATACATGTAGAAAGTCTATTAATAAAGACATTCAGTATGCAGCTTCTTTTATCCTAGTGTTATACACCAACACAACATAATTAATAAGTACCAATGCTGCATGCGCATATTTTTAAATACTCTTTTACACAATTAATAGAATGTATTATGTGCATAAAATTAATTATGTACTTGGAGATATGCAGTTTTGAAGTTTAAAGTGTTGAAATTTTATTTATATTATAATTATACACAAAAACCCAGTAAAAAAGGACTCGCTGTTTCACATTCTCTACATGTTACAAAATGGTCCCACCCCATTGAACCTACAATGTGTGGATGAGTAGAGAGATAGAAATGAAAGGCAGCAAAATGCAGCTCAATCAGTAAGTGGAATAAACAAGCCCCTTTGACACTATTCTGGAAAGCTAAACATTGATTCTATGATATGTGATAATGGACTCTAATTTCTGAAGATGCAGGGTGATGTCTGTTCCCAGTGAATGCAGTGAGAGTGGCACACATGCAAGCTTCTTTGATAGAGCTGAATGTTTTGTTTTTCAGAGTTGCTTCAAGCAGCTCTGCTTGAGATGGCTATTCTCCTGTACATATTCCTAACAAGATCTGCCAGAAGAGTATGAAAGTGAAGGTAACACTTTTGATTAGTAGCCTAGAGATGACATTCCAAATGAAGACCATCACTCTGTGCAACATGGAGAAAACTATGGAAACAGGTATCAAATGGGATAGAGAAAACAAATCTCCAGATCATCCCAAATATGATAGAAGATCTAGCTTATAGCATGAATTAACTACACTAAACAAGACAGTGTGCAGAGAAAAGTTTAATTATAAGGCAAACAAAGAACAAATACTTAGGCCAACTGTGAATAGTAAGATGCACAGGACCTATTCAAATACAAGCTACAGGGTTATTCCATACAAAACAGGCCACTTACTACAAACGATGACATATATGGATGTGAGAAAAGCCCGTCAAGAAGATATCTCAAATTTAAACCATATTGGTTTGAAAAAAAATCCCCTTTTCATGAGATTTCTGATTTAACACCCTCAGAGGCAAATGGCAGAAAGCGATCCCAAACATCCACCAGAAAGAGTCTGAACACTTAAAAAGATGTACAAAACCATTTGTTTTTCAAGTTTAAACAGATGGAATGGAATCTAGCCTGAGTTAATGACAGTAGATTAACGTTTGGAAAAAGAATCATCACCATCATCAGTACGAGCTAACTTTAATGCAGGAAAGAAAATTAAAACAATAAGAAATAACTATTCTTTCTCCTGTTATTAGATGCATCTATATTCATCCAATATAAACTTTTCACTTATCCTCCTGTGATATTTGAGCATTTTTGTAGATTTTTCGCTATTAACTGTAAAGTGAGAAATAACCCATAGGGTTAGAATTAGAAATGCAGAACTATCAAGAAATGTTATATGAGCAGGAGATTAAAATGTTCCCATATTTTTTTACTTCCTTGAAAGGGAAAGAGATGACATTTACCTCTATTATCTCTGGCAGGAGTGTCATTCTTAATAGGTGCCATGGTTCGTCGACTCTGTAAAAGAAAGAAATCTCTGATATTTGATCACCTTATTATTGAAAAAGTAAACTGCAGCCCCACCTCTGCTTCTTTCCAGTGAGTAAAAATAACATGACATCAGCAATACAAAGAGGTGATTGCAGCCAAATCCTTCCCATAAGAGCCCAGGGTGAAGACTGCTTGAACTATGCATACTGTTTCAAAACAACCTCCAAAACATTTTCTATATTTTTCCTTGAGATATATTTAGTTATATAAATATTAGTCCCCAACTCCCTCTCTGCCAAACCTGTTCTTAGAAAATTGTTAGAAACCCCTATTCACCATAGGAAAAAGAAAGGAACACAGTTATCAAGTAGCTCCACAGACACAAAAGTTAGATTTAAAAATTCAAGCATAACAATATGTATAGGAGTACTGAAAGTTTAATATGAACATGTTGCATAGGTATTACCAACCTTCACAATTTTGTTTACTTTAGCTGCTGAAGTAGATGGTGGTGTCTCTGGACTAGGTTCAATATCTTCATCAGGTGCAAGATCTCGGTTAAGTGAAAATATGCTCTCCAAGTCAATCTGTGTAAAAGAATATAAAAAATACATTTATGATTCTTAGAACAATATTTGCCCTCTCCATTTCTCCTGATATTTTTGAGAATAAATGTCTTGGGGTGACTTTATGATGTGTATCCCCTATCGCTGCTCTATGCCCAGAAATTAATTTTGTGCCTTTCTGTGCCATTAAACTGAGCCTGAGAGGGGGGAGAGGAAAAAACCCGAGTGAACTCTTCAAAGCAGTTTGTTCAAGGACACAGAGATAGAGACTCCTCTGCTTCTGTGGCAGCAAGCAGCAAGAGTGGAGAAGCACCCTTTTTTTTCCAGCCAGTTTTTCAGCTCTTTTTTATCTGGAGGGAGACTGAGAGTTGAACTGTGTTTTCCTGGAACTTCGTGGGGGTTTTTTTCCCCTTCTTCTCTTCTGGACTGTTTCAACATCAGAACACCTTGGGACAATTTTCCAGTGAGGCCCTGGAGGTGGGCCCATGACCCAGCTCCAAGGAGGAAGAGAGAGACCACATCTACAGAAGGACTCTGAAATTTTCCCAGGTTTCTCTCCACAGCAAGAGGTATTATTATTTAGCATTATTATCCTTTTCCTGTGTGTTTGTTAAAGAAATAGTTTTTATCTCTTTCACTTTCCTCTGAGGAAAATTTCTTTTTTCCCGAACCTGGTGGGGGAAGGATGGTTGTAACCTGCCTTCTATCAGAGGATATTTTTCCTCCAAATTTGTCCAAACCGGCCCAATAAACAATAAATATATTTAGTGCTTTTACCCCACAATTTTTAAATTCTATAACCTGAATGATCTTATTTTATTTTCACTAAAAACAGTGTAAGCTTTGGTCTTCATGTAAGTTGAAAACACATCCTTCAGAAAAGAGATTAATTAAAAGTAACCAATTGTAGAAGCCTGGACAACAAGGAGTTAATGCACTGCTATGTCTCAAACACTGATAGCAGTGCAAGTGGGCAAGTTAGAACAGGATGTGGCTGGAGAGGAAGGCCATACAAAGGTAGGGCAGCACCTTTCTGGGGCCCACTTCCCTGTTCTGGTCCACGGTGACTTCACACCATAAAGGACAGTGCAAGCACAGAAGTGGGGTCAAGAAATGGGCATGAACTGTGGACAGAAGGTCAATCCAATAGAGGAGGATCAAGACCATCAAAGACCCTCAAAGTCCCCTGACCCATTTCCAGCAAGGCTTAGAAGAGCAGACTGTACATGCTACTTCATTGATATGGAGAGCAAGAAACCTAATCAATCCCAAGGCAAGGAAAACTTTTCTACAAAAAGGTACCCCACAAAGCCTGGATGGTGCCTCCAGGACCTTAAACACCCCATCAGCTGGATCGACACTGGAACCAGGACCGGTGATCTCCTTTCCTCTCCTACCTGATCTCTCTTTCACTCTCTCTCTATTCCTTCTTTTATTTCTCTTACTACTAGAAGATAAGGGCAAAACTTATACCAATTTCCACGCCAATTGTATGATTTGATAATAAAACTTTGTAAGCTTTTTCAGACCCTTCTAGCTTTTGCCGTTCCTTTTCAACCACGGGCATCTATGAATCTTGGGTGCTCCCTTCCTCTTAGGAGTGGGATGTGACACCAATAAGTATTCATAATTCTGTAAAGTGATTAAATTAAAACAGAAGTAGCTAGTGTTACTGTGGTAATTTGTCAGTTACTGCAGAATATGAAAGACATTTTGTAACATAAAAAGAAAGAGATCTCAATTATTTGAAATTTCCCAGACAGTGCAAAAGAAACAGATGAACTACAGCCACCCAAGAAATAATAGCAGAGTTGAAGCCACATCAAATTTATGGTGCTATTTTTTTCCTTGTAAGTGTTCCTCATTCAAAAAGCTGCAAAATGTAAGGGGGAAAAGACAGGAACTTAAAAATAACTGTCTTCAGATCTATTGAAACTCAGTTTCCTAAAAATCTTAAATAGCTTTGGTCTCTATAGACTTCTGTGTCCTTTGGTTCGGCCTTTCAAAGACCTCACTACTCTATGGATTCTGTGTCTAGCGGGATGAGTTCGGCTGATGAGATCACCAGGACATTCTCACAACCTTATTTTTCCTTTTTCCCATGTTTTGACAAAACTGGCGAAATGCAATTATTTCTGAGCTGCTTCTCCAAATCTCAGCTGAAACTGGCTAACATGGTCCAAAATTTACAGGAAGAGGGGACAGCAAAGCATAACTGAGACAGACACAGTGTTGGGGTTTTAGTTTAGTTTTAGTTTTTTCCTGTTAAAGGAATTTTCTCCCATATGCATGTTGCTAGGGGACAAATAGCTGTACTTAAGAAAGACAAAAAGGGGGGTGGGGTGGGCCTGGCTACTCCTTTGTTTACACCTGGGTGTGGGGTCAGTTCGCTCTCAGCGTCTGGAGAGAGAAGCTGCAAAGAAAGGAGCTGCGGGTCCTTTTTCTTCGGCCGTTTTTCTTTCTGCTGGAAACAACACCGGGATCCCAAAAGCCGTTTTCTCTGCCCTGCTGAAGGCCAGGCTGTGGCCACCCTGCCCCGCTGCTGCTTCGAGCTTTCGCTGCGCTGTAGCCGTGCTCTCCCTGCCTGCGTGGACCTCCGGGGGGTTCCCCTTTTGAATACATCTCGTCTGCCACCCGGGATTTGTGTTTGTGCCTGCCGCTCCAGCCTGCCACTCTAGCCTGCCGCTCCAGCCTGCCGTTCCAGCCTGCTGTTCCCGAGAGTCCGGGATCGGCTGCCCAGGGGTTTGTGAAGCCTTTGTTCCATCCTTGCCCAGGATCCCCGGGGCACCGGTGCCGCGTGCTCCCCGAGCTCGCTCCGTAGCGCCCCCTGCAGCCGCGGGGGAACCATTGCACCTGCCCTGCTCACAGGGAGCCGCCAGCGCCCCTGCCGGCTGCGAGCGGAACTGCACCCGAGGGGAAATAGCCTGACAGCCGAGAAGGGTGGGACTGGGTTTGTGTTTGCTGTTACTGCCATAGTTGTTGTTGTTTTGTTTGACTGGTTATATACATATATATATATATATATATAGTAAAGAACTGTTATTCTTATTTCCCACATCTTTGCCTAAAGGCCCTTGATTTCAAAATATAATAACTCAGAGGGAAAGGGGTTATATCTGCCACTTCAAGGGAGGCTTCTGCCTTCCTTAGCAGACACCTGTCTTTCAAAACCAAGACACACAGTTTCTTAAAGAAAGCAGGGCTGGAAAATTATTGCCTAAAACAAACAAACAAACTAGCAGTTCAATCCCTCAATAATACAAACAGAAAACGATTTTTAATCCAGCTCCCACTGTCTTCCTGTCTGAAATGCAAGTCATTCTCCCTCTTGAAAATTTGATTTTTCTACTTGCAAAAAGGGGTAACAAGTTCAGCCTTTGTAATGTTTCAAAATCAAAAGATGAAAAGCACTATATAAAAGCTTTAACGAAGAGCTCAGGAAGTCAAATTTAATACAACAGAAACCAGCATTTGCCTAATAACTCCCATTCAAAACAGTCTGTAACCAAAGAATCCTCTGATGCTGTTTTGGTTTTTGCCTTTTTTCCCCTTGTATATTCTCTGTATTCTTTACACATATATTGTAGCCTATTGTATTAGTGGCTAGTTTTCCCAGTACTTTTCCATGCCCTTTCCCTAGGTTTCTCTTTCTGACAAAACAAATTCCAGAGCTCCAAGCCCTGGGGGGTACAAGGCCCCTATGCTATCTTGCTTCTTCCTGGCTACCAAGATTGAGAACAACTCTTCGAGATAAACAGTACAACTAGTACTGAGGGGGGGAAGACTTAGAAGGGGCTTGACCGAGGGGGGGGGAATTGCCTCACCACTTGTGCTCCTAATTGGTGCTTTTTTGTCAATTACACTAATTTATTAAACCTATAAAACTGTATGCACCCCCTGTAGGGGTGGGCTTTTGTGGACATTCCCCATAACTGCCTCTGGAGGCCTCCAAATAAAGATCCACTTTTATATTACCTCCTATACTAAAACTATCTCAAGTTTCATTTCTAGGTTGAAAAAGGCAACAGTTAAGTAAATTAAGATTTTGTCATGGGTTAGCAAGCATAGTCCTGGAAGTGATGTTCTTGCAAAGGGGTGCTTACAGCTCCTCTATGACCTGGCAGAACCTATCAGCTGGCTAGTTTGAATATGGACAATTTTTTAAGCCACTTAGAATTTTGACTGCCTCTGTGGTCCACATTTAAGAATGGACAAACCCCGGGAAGCTCTCTCTCTTGCTTCTGGCTGGAGGACTGGTAACTGGGCTGGGTCCGTGCGGGCCCTGCCAGGACCTGCTCGGGCCGGGCCGGGCCGGGCCAGGCCACAGCCATCCTGGAGCCGTGTGGCCCTGTTCCACCCGTGCCCCCCCCCCCCCCCCCCCCCCCCCCCCCCATCGTGCAGATGGAGTGGCTCGGTTTCCCCCCCTCCCTCCAGTGCAGCTGAAGATGAAGATTCAGATGAAGCTGCCCGCTGCCTGGCAAAGATCATGTGGCCAACAGCGATAAGCTAAATTCCAGCTGCAAGACCCGGGTGAGATTAACCCTTTTAGTGCTGTGAAGAGCTGAAAACCTGAGGGAGGAGAAAGACGAGATGCTTAAAGCTGAAATTCTGTTGTAAAGCTATGGTGGTGATGGACTATGATATATTAGAGTACCCGTTGTAATTTCATGAAAGCATGGGGGGTGGAGCATTCAACTTGTGAGCAAAAGTACCTGTACTGAAACAAGCAAATGCTGAAGCAGCTGTGATTTTAAGAGAAATTTGAACAGGGAGAAATGGAAGCGATGAGGACTCTTGCTCCAATTGGAAGGAAAAGACCTCTGTTCCTAGGAATACTCCCAGAGATGGTCCTAGAGATGAAGATGATGAGGACCCTTTTCCTCCCAGGGAAGGGGAGGGCCTCTATTCTCAGAGATGGAAATGCTCCCAGAGATGGGTGAAGAGAACTTTTGTTTCTAAACGGCTCAACCTTAAAATTGTACCCCATTAGCTCAAGATTGGACCCTCGAAAGCAGTTGTGGGGAAAGCTGCAAGTCGTTGGAGGGGACTCTCACATACGAGCAGAGAACCAACCCGGGCAGCTGTCTCATTGTGATAATGTCTCCATAGCATGAGCAAGAGAGACTCCTCTTCCTAAATTAACTGGACAAGGTTATTACGGAAGTGGTAAACAGACTGAACATCTCAAGGGTTGTCTTTTTACATTGTCAGTGGGAGAAGGGAGAAAGGTGGGGGGAGGAGAAATGTTCTGAAGGTGTGGTATGATTTTATTTTTTTTTCCCTTCTTTTAGGTCTATTAATAAACTTCTATATATTCTTTCAAGTTTGGTGCCTGCTTTGCATTTCTCCTAATTCTTATCTCACAGAAGGTAAACAGTAATGAGTATTTTTGATCAAACCACTACAGATTTATATTTTCCCAATTTCCAGTGCAAATTCCAAAGCATAATTCATGTAGATGACCCATTTTTAAAAGAGAAAAGTTCTAAAATAATTAGGTTTACCTCTTTGCCTTTAGTATCTCCATTTTCAATCCATTCAACAGTTACGCTTTCATTATCTTCATTTAGAGATGTTACCATAGCTTGGTGAATTCGGCCTAGAAAGGAAACAAATGATGAATTAACAGATGAAAAATTTTTCCAAAAGTTATTTTAATCCCTGCTCTGAGAAATGCAGATAGAAGCAGAAAAAAAAGTGATAAATAGGAAACGATTCCTGGCCACACTGTAAAATGGCTCAGATTTGATCTAGCCAGAGGCTAGATCTAGCCAGAGGCTCTAATGGGACAGTCAGTGTACAAGTAAAACCTTAATGAACAAAAAACTGAGTGGGGTGTGATTTCGTGGGGCTTGGCACCTAGCCAGCTTCAAACCACAACAGGCAAGTAAATAAAATACCATGTGAAAGCCACACCACTTGGACTCTTTTCAGAGTCTCCCTTGGGTGGGAATGTTTCCTGAGGTGCACGTCACAAAGTCTTGTTTGTCTCCCTTCTAAGCTGATATAAAATTAAACATCCTGACATAGGAGGGAAGTCCCCTGAATCTATATTCTGATATCCACTTCTTGTGGGTATTCAATCAGCTGGTAATTCAACTAAAATTAAATTGTTTGCAATTTAATACAAATCATCATTTTAAAAACAATTATTAACACAGACTGTTAAGCTGAAGTTAAGGTGCCATTGCTATGACTTCTTCAGTGAAATATCCAAAGCCAGAAAGCCCCCATAAAGTACAATAAAACCAGTAAACTTTCAGTAGAAATAAGGATTTTCCTTCTCAAATACATAGTGTATTGCATTTTTTAAATGCCATCTGCCATACTTTATGTCCTACACATGGTAGCGAGAAGCAGTTGGAAAAGCAGAGCAGCCATGCACTGACACAAAGGTGCATGTCACATTGATTTCACACCTGTGTTTTGCCCTAAGAGTACCAAATACTGGAGTTTCTAAAGAATATGAGTCCAATGGGACTGCTCCTCTAACACCCTCCTTTAATGAGCCATAGCACAAACAAGCAACCCCTTATTCCATCTCATTTGAGAGGGAAACAGAGGTGATACAGTAAAAAAGGAAACTGCAGCAGGCAAGAAAAGTCCCATAGAATAAGTAGAAGGCCTTTGCTCACTTTGTTCACTCTTGCTCTCTGACAATTCATGAAAGGTACTCTGGGAAGTGTACAGGTGGCATGAAAGACAAAAAACAAGTTCTATAACCAGAAAACAAGTTATATAACCAGCTTGTGGACACCTTGTGTTTGGGGTGTTGATTGGTTAGGGGTACACATGAACACTGCGTGATCAGAAAGCTGATTGGGTAAGAGAACAGGTGAACAGCAATACCTGCAGTGGCAGGCAGCCAATGCATGTTTGTTTTTCTTCACAAGAATGTAAACAGATAAGAGCTTAGCATCTGAATGCAGCATTAAAAGGCCTGGTATTTTTGCAATAAACAATTTCTCTCTGCGATTGCCAAAGGGAATCCGTGAGTCGTCATTTATCATTGCTACAAGAAACCTAAATAATGTTTTGTTATCTCCCCAAAAGAAAAAAATTGACATGTAAAGTTTTATACACCCAGCAAGAAGTATTTTTATTGCAACTGTACTTAATCCTTCCATGAACCCTCTGAAAACCACAGAATTTTAACTTGTTTGTAGCTTGTAGCCTGCAGCCCACACACACCCACAGAGACACCCACAAGTGTCTCTACCAGACCGCCCTTGGTCCCACCAAGCTCACCTGGGCACATGCCCATGCACCAACACAGCTCCCCAGCAGCTCTGCAGGACAAATGCTGTCTGGTAATTCTCACATCCACACACTATAGTGTGCACTTCCTCTTGTAGCACAGTCAGGCAAATCCACTCCTCCAGTGTCAGCCAGTCCCATCTGTCTGCCACCCCTGAGTCACCCCCCAGAGACCACACTTCAGCACCCATCCTGAGCCACTCCCCAGGAGTCCAAGGGCCTCATGCAACTCCAAAAGCACAAGCTGATTGCCCTGGAGCAGTCTGTGCATATGCTGCTGCTGCTAGGCATCTGCTTAGCAGTGAAACACAGCATGGTCTTTACACATCTGCTCTTGTTCTCCACCTTGCATCTTCTCCTCTCCTTTCCTAAGTTTCCCAACCTCACAAATCCACTCCAGTTTTCTCCTCCACTGATGGTTTCAAACTTCCGTTTCAGCCATTTCAGTCACAATTTGACAATTTTCCAAAGTTAATGTTTTTATACAGTCTAAGACTCTTAGGGCCTGCTGAGGGACAAAAAGGAAGAAAAGCCTTAACTGGTATCCCAAATTATCTCACCTAACAGTGCTAGTAACAGATGTATATTGTTAATATATTTTTTATTGCAAAGGCTGCCTAAACATTCACATCTAGTTAAAATTAAGCAAAAAGAGAGGCTACAGGGAAACATCATGGAAGGTAACAGTAAATTTGTGTACTCAAATATAACATGCAGAGAAGGAGACTAACAAACTCAGGCAAAGCATAGCACATGGGGGAACTTGCAGACCTGTGAGCACCCCTGGGGCAGCACTGCTTTCACATGACCAGCAACAGTACATAATATACACATTTTTAACCTCCACACTTCTTTCCTAAAGCATAAGAATCAGTCCACCACTAAATAAAATAAAAAAAAAAAAACAACAAAAAACCAAATTTCTCCCTTTGTTTCACTTGGTTCATTTCCTCTAGCATTTGCTAGGTTTTATTTCCCTGACCTGTATTTTGTCTGAGTAGATCCTTCCATTTGTGCTTCCTGAGCATCATTTTCCCAGGTGGCTCAGCTGTGTGCACTGCAGGGATGATCTGTATTTCTCACTGAAACATTGCCAGCAGAAGATGTGCAGGAAGGGATCACAGCCATATGCCCTCCCCTCCATACACAAGTATTCCTCCATTTCCTTTCATCCAAATGACATTGGGCAGGCACACATCCAACCCTTGGGACCATGCACAAATTCTGCTGGGGGCTAGGCTGAAGCAGACTCACTCAGCATGACATTCTCAAGCCACATTTCCTTGGACAAGCATTTTTGTGTAAGTTTTCTTTGTGCAAGGTCCTCAATACACCCTTTCATTAATTTTTCTGCATTTAATAACCTCTTGTGGCTTCATTTGGTGCAAGAACACTGTCGTAGAACTGTTTCGATTAACTATCTGGTCTTTTAGTAAACTAGCAACAGAAGACACTTTCTTCCTGTAGCAGTGCCACTTCTACAAACAGCATGCAGAGATGCAAGGACACAAAAATTTTTAGCACTGTGAGAAGTGGAAGACTCCTCAAGCTTACAGTGATATTAGCTTCTGCTACTGTTTTGAGGCTTGGCCCAGCTGTCAATCCAGAATCAAGAGAAAACTGAAATATTAAAAATGTACATTTAGAGAAACATATGCTATACAATGCTATAATAATTTTTGTATTTGGTTTGCATGGCCAAGCTTTGATAGTGGGGGGGATACAGGGGTGGCTTCTATGAGAAGCTGCCAGAAGCTTCCCCCATGCCCAGCAGAGCCAGTCCCTGGCAGCTTCAAAGACGGACGTGCCGCTGGCCAAGGCTGGGCCACTCAGAAATGGTAGTAATGCCTCTGTGATAACATATTTAAGAAGAAGAAAAAAGTATTGGGCAGTTGTAATTGTGGCCAGAGCAGGGTGAGAATATGTGAGAAGAACAACTTTGCAGATACCAAGGTCAGCGGAGGAGGCGGAGGAGGTGCTCAAGGCACCAGAGCTGGGATTCCTCTGCAGCCCGTGGTGAAGACCATGGTGAGGCAGCTGAGACCCTGCAGCCCATGGAAGACCACAAGGATGCAGAGATCTACCTGCAGTCCGTGGAGGAGACCTATAGATGCTGAGAAAGGCTGGCAGAGAAAATTTTCCAGTTTTTACAGCCGCCTGTGAAAGTCTCCTTTCTCATGCAAACTAGCTGGGAAAATGGTTTGCTGTTTTGTAAACTATATTGCAGGTGCAAGCTGTTTGTGTCTTGTTTTCCACACTGGCAAAAATATTTTGGAAATGGGTGTTATACCGTTCAGCCAATCACTCTGGGAGGTGGATGGTCAAGCACCCAATGATGTTATACCACTATTGCAAACAAAGCTATATAAATGAGTCTGTAATTAATTAAATAATCCAAATTTATCCTGGATTTGGATTCTGTGTCGTTCTTCACGCCATCCCTGCGGACAACAGCAACAGAGACCCATACCAGAGCAGGTTTCCTGGTAGGACTTGTGACCCCCTGGGATCCCACGCTGGAGCAGCCTGTCCCTGAAGGACTGCATCCTGTGGAAGAGTGACCCATGTTGCAGCAGTTCATGGAGAACAATCTCCTGTGGGAGAGACCCCATGGTTGAGCAGGGGAACGACTCATCTCCCTGAGCAGCAGGAGAAACAACAGGTGATGAACTGACCATAAGCCCTGATGACTTAGGTTTTAACTTTCATATTTTTCAAATCACTGTACTGCCTAGTGTGTAACTCTGAAGTTTCTTGTAGCCTGTTAATTTCTGCTCTCTCATGCTAGATAGACATAACAAAGCCTCTCCAGGCCTGCTCTCCAAGGACACTCAGACCGTCCTATATGGAGAGACAGTTGGGAAGTCGAGCAGAAAGTTCTGCAGAGTTGGTAAGCGATGTGGACATTTTAACCTTAGTGGGCCACAAGCCCTGGGAACAGCAAACAAGAAGAAAGTAGAAGGAACGTTATGTATTACATTGTGTCTTGCTTAAGAGAAATCATGC
Organism: Corvus moneduloides; assembly: GCF_009650955.1. Classification (NCBI taxonomy): domain Eukaryota; kingdom Metazoa; phylum Chordata; class Aves; order Passeriformes; family Corvidae; genus Corvus; species Corvus moneduloides. The sequence goes on along the minus strand of NC_045510.1, from coordinate 8,784,549 downwards.
AAGACGGTAGTTAATCAATGTTGCTAGGAAACATGAATGTTGCGGTTTTTTACTAAGGTAGTAGAAAGAGTATATAAGCCATGCTGTAGAAACAATAAACGGCTTTTGCTTGCATCAAGCTGCGTCCCGTCTCTCAATTGCCGACAAATGGTGCTCCCGTGTGAGAAAGCGAAGATCCGCCTAATCTGAGTGGCTGACAGCATGCCCCACAGGATTTAAGTGCTGCTGAGAGGAAGCAGGAACTGGGCAGCAAAGAATCCCTCCAGGATAAGGAGGTGAGCTGTGGGGAACATGGGTTAACGGAATGTCTGCCCAAGAAAGAGACGTATTTGAACTAAATTACTAGATAAGCATGGCAAACTTCTGTCTTTGCATGACCTAAAAGTCATGCTGAAATGGACAGAAGCCAAGCTGCCCGGGGTTACCCCGTCTACAATTTTCACTAAAAAACTGTGCGACGAAGTGGGAGTCAAGTTATGGAATTGTGCTACAAAAGGGGATAAGGAGGTTGCAAATATGCTTCCCTCCTGGAGAGTGATTTATGAGACTATGATGGCTCAGGAGAAATCCCATGCCGAGGTTAAAGAGAATACATCTGGCTTTCCTTCTGCAGAGGATCCAGGATGCTTGATACAATCCTGTCGGGGTCTCCTCCCCCTGCCATGTAGTCCTGGGAGAGGGGCCCTGAGGGGAGGCACGGGGTTTCCCGAGCCCCTGGTCAGCCTCGTTCCCGATTGGTTGGTTTGTGTTTCCCTGCGCGGGCAAGGACCCTCGGTCCAGACTGTGAGAGTTCCTTGGCAGAGCCCCAGCCATGTGGCTGGAGAAATAAACATCTCTCTGAAACATCTACCAAGAATCTGTCTATATAATATTTCTTTTCCACGGCCTCCTGGTTTGGTGCATCGTGTTACAGTATCCCCGCTGTAACACAATCCGAGGGCAATGCACCTCCTCCTGCACAGCCCTCGACCCTCCCTCTTGTGGGCAAGCCAAAGGGGGGTCCCTTGCGATGTGTAAGGGCATTCGCCGTGGGGTACTGCCCTGATGACAGCAAGGAGGAGCAAGAAGATCCCTTTGATCCCAGATGACCCTGAGAGGGAACCGGACCTTTATTCCCCTGATCCCCATGACAATTGGGCTCATTTGAAATGGGAGGCATTGAAAGAAGGGGAACTGGACATTGCAGAGAAAATTGTGGCACCTGTCCTTTATCAGGGCAAAAACCAACAGAACCCGCAATGGGAGCCGATGTCTTTTTCGAGAATTAAAGAGCTCCGTTGGACCGTAACCGTGCGTGGTCTAAACTCTCCATACTTCGAGAGTTTGCTGTCTTCCATGTTTAATGCTTATGTTATGACCCCACATGATTTAAAATCGCTTGCTCAGCTCTTGCTAACCCCCACGCAATACTTTTTGTGGGAAACTGAGTGGTGAAAAGGATTACTAGCCCTCTGCTTTTTCAGCCTGTAAAGGCCCCTCCGGGGCCCTGGCAGTTTGCTTTGGCTGTGGCAAACCTGGTCACTTGAAAAAAGATTGCTTCGCCCTGAGTGGGACTAAACCTAAAACCCCTGCCGTGTGTCCCTGTTGTCATAAAGGCCGTCACTTTGCTAATCAATGTCATTCTAAGTATGATTTTGAAGGTTGCCCGATCCAGGGAAATCAGACCTGGAGCGCGGGACTGCTCCATGCGCAGACACAAATGCCTCAGCCGTCGCAGACACCCCAAGGAGGACTGCATCAAGTCTTCGCCCAGCAACTGCAGGCAGCGCCGGATTGGACCTGGCTACCTCAGTCACAGTAACGTTGTTAGACTCTATTTACTCCCTACAGGAATTTTTGGGCCCCCAGGACCCCAGAGAAGTGCCTTGCTGTTAGGGAGATCCTCAGCCACCCTTTCAGGACTTTTTGTTCTCCCCGGGGTTATTGACTCAGACTTTGTAGGAGAAATCAAAATCATGGCTTGGACCCCTTTCCCACCTTGTACAGTTCCTAAAGGAACCTGCATCGCACAGCTGATTCTTTTCCCACACCAATCGCAACCCCCTGTAGAGGAACACAAAGAAAGAGCAGGAGGATTTGGTTCCATGGGAACCCCGCAAATTTTATGGGTACAGGCCCTTTCGGACAGATGCCCTACGTGTAAATGTACCCTGTCGCTACGAGGACACCAAGTGATGCTTAGCAGTATTTTAGATACCAGGGCTGATGTGACTGTCATTTCTCAAGCCAAGTGGCCTCCTGCTTGGGCCCTCACAGAAGTACCCCAAGCCCTCACTGGGATTGGGGAAAGCAGTCATAGTTATCAAACTTGACCTCTAATTCAAGTGATGGGACCAGAGGGCCACACAGTTTCTATTAAACAGTTTGTTCTACCCATACCCATGGTGCTATGAGGCCGCAATTTACTTTCCCAATGGGGTCTAAAAATTCAGTCTGATTTTTGATGGGGACCATTGTGGTGTGCGACACCCTGAAATTAACCTGGAAAACCGAGAATCCTATTTGGGTGGATCAATGGTCCCTGTCACAAACCAAATTGCACACACTTACTGACCTTGTACAAGAACAGCTTCAAAAGGGGCACATTGTCCCTTCCACCAGTCCTTGGAATTCACCTGTGTTTGTTATTCAAAAACAAACTGGCAAGTGGTGCTTGCTCCATGACCTCCACAAAATTAATGCTGTTATGGAGGACATGGGAGCACTTCAACCTGGTCTCCCATCTCCTACCATGATCCCTCGAGACTGGCATTTGACAGTCATTGATTTAAAGGATTGCTTTTTTACCATTCCTTTGCATCCTGATGATGCTCCTAAATTTGCTTTTTCTGTCCCAAGCACTAACATGCAAGAACCCTTGCAAAGATATCATTGGGTTGTCCTACCACAGGGAATGAAGACTAGCCCTACTATTTGTCAGTGGTTTGTTGCAAGGGTCCTCAGTCCCATCTGCCAGAAAATGCCTGATGTTCTCCTGTATCATTACATGGATGACATTCTCATAGCAGCAGAGAAACAAGAGGTTATGGAGGAAGCCCTAGCCCTTGTCATTGATGCTGTAATTCAAGTGGGACTTTGTCTTGCTCCCAAAAAAATCCAGCCCCAACCCCTTTGGAAATACCTTGGCTGGCATATCAGGACCCAGACTATTGCCCCTCAACCTTTACAAATTCAATCAGATATTCGCACCTTACATGATGCCCAAAAACTTTTGGGAACCATTAATTGGGTTCGTCCTTTGTTAGGAATTTCCAATGTGGATTTGAGCTCTTTGTTTGCTTTGCTAAAAGGGGAACAAATCTTTTGTCACTTTGGCAACTTATATCCGAGGCTTCCCAAGCACTGCAACAAGTAGCTGATGCTATTTCAAACTGCCAAATGGCCCGATGGGCCCTTGAGTTACCTTTTTGCTTAATAATTCTTAACCCAGCTAAGCAACCCCATGCTTTGATTTATCAGTGGGATACTAATGCGCCAGACCCTTTGCTGATTATAGAATGGATTTTTTGTCACACCATATGTCTAAGACCATAAGCACTCAACATGAAATGATTGCTTTGTGCCACTGATCCGTGCCGTAAATCAAATCCCTCCTGATGGGAGAGAATATTTTAAAGTCCTTGCAAGGAGTTTCAAAAGAATAAACCCAGACTTTTCCTTGAGTTTCAATGCTGCCAGATAGTTGTTTATTAAGTCTTATCAGAGAAACAGAGCCACCAGCGTGACCCAGGTTCAACACAGAGCACAGAAAGCAGGAGAGAAGTCCCATTATCAAGATTTACACAGCCTTTTAAAGATAATTAAACCAATGGTTACTAGAAACGTACATTATTTTTACTTTTCTACCAATTATTCAGTAACACAGCCAGGAACTGCCGAATTCTTTGTCCAATCATCCCAAATTACTTTTACTGCAGAATATGAAGAAGAAGAAGAAGAAGAAGAAGAAGAAGAAGAAGAAGAAGGAGAAGGAGAAGGAGAAGGAGAAGGAGAAGGAGAAGGAGAAGGAGAAGGAGAAGGAGAAGGAGAAGGAGAAGAAGAAGAAGAAGAAGAAGGAGGAGGAGGAGGAGGAGGAGGAGGAGGAGGAGGAGGAGGTGGTTTAGAGAACAACAACAATCCTCCATTATGGTATTTTTTACTCTTATCTATATACTATAAAGAGAAGCCTAAAACCTCTAAATTTTTCACCCTGTGACAATCTTACATAGTAGTCTATCACCTAATTCACACCATTGTATTTCCTAGTTCTTGTCTGATTGTAGGCAGTTTTTTCCAAGGTTGGAGGTTAAAACAGTGTTGTTCAGGGGGGTAAAAACCCTTAAAAACAGGCAGAGAAATATTCTCGGCACTCTGGGTTCCTACAGCTTTGCTCATTGTAAAAGCCTGACAAAGATTAACCACACTTGCAGCTGTGGATTTTTGTTTGATCTGTTTACCTATTATTTCTGTTTATTTGCAGTGGTTGTTGCAGCACTCCAAAATGTTTCAAATGGCCCTGGCTGATTTTTCTGGACAACTTTCTACACATCCCCCAAAGCACAAGCTAGTGGCAGCCAGTTTTAATCTCCTAATGTGACCCAAAAGAAGCGAAATTCTCTTGCGTGCTTTAACTGTCTTTACAGACGGATCTGGCTGCATGCATAAATCAGTGATACTTTGGTGGGACACAGAATCCGACTGGTGGGATTCAGATGTTGCCACTGTTTCAGGTTCTCCTCAAACTGTTGAATTGGCAGCTGTTGTGCGAGCCTTTCAGCGATGGCCTATCCCTTTTAATTTAATTACAGATTCTGCTTATGTTGCAGGGATAGTTGAGAGGGCTGAAGCTGCGGTACTGAAGGAAGTGTCTAATGCAGAATTGTTTCAATGGTTACAACAACTTGTTTTCCTTTTAGATTCTAGGCAACAGCCTTACTTTGTAATGTATGTTCGTTCTCACACTACTTTGCACGGTTTTATCGCAGAAGGAAATTGCCAGGCAGACTTACTTACTTTACCTGTTCAAGTATTGCCTGACCGATTTGCCCAAGCAAACCTTAGCCATTCTTTTTTTCATCAGAATGCTGCCGTGCTGGCACAAGCTTTTGATTTGACTAATTGCCAAGCCTCCAGCATTGTTGCTGTATGCCCTGACTGCCAGAGGCACTCCTTTCCCTCTGTTGCAGGAGGTGTTAACCCTAGAGGACTCCAAAGCCTTCAATTATGGCCAATGAACGTCACTCATTTTTCAGAATTTGGTCGCCTCAAATACATCCACTCCTCCATAAACACCTTTTCAGGCACTTTATTTGCATCCTGTCATACAGGAGAAGCGGCAAAAGACGTTCGCCGCCATTTTGCGAGTGCTTTTGCAGTACTAGGCATTCCCTTGCAAGTCAAAACTGACAATGGCTCAGCATATACTTCCCGGAGTGTTGCAAATTTCCTTGCCCTATGGGGAGTAACGCATGTCATGGGGATTCCCTTTGCTCCAAGGGGCCAATCTATAATTGAAAGGGCCCATGCTTCACTTAAGCATCTTTTGCTACAACAGAAAGGGGGAATGGGGAATGCCACCTCAGCCGAGCAATTACAGAAGACATTGTATTTTTACTTTTCCCTGAAGCATCGGTAAAAATGGTTATCGCATCGAGGGGTTTTCTACTTTGAATCTCTCGAGGGATGAAAGAGAATGGCAGATTAAACGTGTTATCTTTTGGGTAATGATTGGAGATTTGGCCTAACTATCTAATGCAAATTGTAAATTTATGTTATTTTGGAGTAGGTGATCTAATGCGTCAGTTGTTACAGGTAAGTAGATGCATGCAAAGTCACATCCTGCCAGGGTGCGGAGCCTTGCTCTACCCTTCATGATAATTTTTGCCATTAGTTCTTGTGGCTGTGTGATGGTTTTAGGAGGTTGGAGTGGAAGGAATACCCATTCAATTATGATGAGGGGCTCCTTCTGCTCTTTGTCCCACTGAAATATGAGGCCATGAAAGCGTGGTACCTTCCCTAGAATGACAAGCTTAAAGGGTAGGGAGGGCTGATACCTGTGTGCTTGTCTGGTGGAAATGAGCTCTTGTATCTTTTTGAGAGACTGCCTTGCCTCTTCTGTCAGGGATCCAGGGAATGCTTGACTGCCTTCCCCTTTTAATAGGTTTGCAATAGGAGCTACAGCCTCTGTGGTGAGTCCTAACCAGGACCTTAAATGCTTCAGTGTCCCACAGATCTGTTGCACTTCCTCTAGTGTTTTTGGGTTATTATTAATGGTGACGGGTGTTGGGGTGATAGAGGTTTCTGTGATTTTGAGTCCGAGGTATTTCCAAGGGCTTGTTCTCTGCATTTTTTCAGGTTGTAATTCAAAGCCCTTGGCCTCTAGGGCCTCAATCACCATGTTAAGTGTCTGCTCGAGATACTGATTATTGGGAGCACACACCAGCACATCATCCATGTAATGCAGGATGATGGCTTTCTCTGCTTTGGCACGGATGGGAGATAGAATTTTAGCAACATACTCTTGGCAGAGAGTTGGGGAACTTTTCATACCTTGGGGAAGCACAAGCCAATGGTAACGTTCCATGGGAGTTTCACGATTAAGAGATGGTACAGAAAATGCAAATCGAGGGGCATCTGCAGGGTGGAGTGGAATATGAAAGAAACAATCTTTAATGTCAAGAACAGCTAAATGCCAGTGTTGTGGGAGCATTGAAGGTGATGGCATACCTGGTTGAAGGGGTCCCATGTCTTCAATAACCTTATTAATTTCCCTAAGATCTTGGAGTAGCCTATATTTGTTCTTTCCTGGTTTTTGTATTACAAACACAGGTGTGTTCCATGGGCTGTTAGTTGGAACTATATTTCCTTTAGCCAATTGTTCAGCTACTAATGTTTTGAGTGCCTCTAAGTTTTCTTTTTTTAACGACCACTGGTTAACCCACACTGGTCCATCTGTTTTCCAAGTTAATTTCTGTGGATGGCACTCTGCTCCAGCGGCCTGCAAGGGAAAATTTTGATGTCTAGGGGTGATATCAATTTTTGTTCCCCACTGAGACATGGCATCCCTTCCCCACAGGGTGAATTTGGTGTCTAGGACATATGGACGAAGTGTCGCTATTTGTCCTTCAGGACCTTCAATTTGGATGGTGTGTTTGGATTGCTTTGCAATTTGGGTACCTCCAATCCCTTGTATGATGCCCTGAGATTGCAATTCCCATTGCACAGGCCACTTATCAAATGGAATGACAGACACATCAGCACTTGTGTAGATCATTCCCATTATACTGATTTTATGTGATTTGTAACGGAGCTTACATTCTATTACAGGTTTGTCGTTTCCCAAAACTTCAGTCCAACAGATGGCTGGGATATGACCATCTGTGGGCAGGTATTTGGGCAGTGGAATGGCCTGTGCAATGACTTGACCCTTTGGCATAAAGTACGGTGGATATATACATTGTACAATTAGGTTAGAACACCCGTTCTGATCCACTTTCATAAGTGTAGGTGTAACCTCTATCCCAGCAGGTGTTTCCCGAGTGTCCCCAATAACAAAAAGGTATGTAAATTCTGGCATGTGGTCCACGTTCTGGAATGAGATGGGTATTACAGTCTGTTTGTTGTTGTTGAAATGGTGTGCGTTATCACAGGTTACCTTAAACCTGAGTCCAGAAGTCCAAGTTGCTTTGTCTGCAGCCCTATTTTTGTCTGAATGCGGAGCTGTTAGGACGCATTGAGTCGCTAGTTTCCCTGCTGTTGACCTGGGGAAACAGTCTTTGAAGAGTTTTTATCAGCAGTTATAATTGCTCTGCAATTGCGAGCTACATGTCCCTTTTCCTGACAATGATAGCATACAAAGTTACTACGCGATTGAGTTTCTCCTGTACCCATAACATTGTCTACAGTCTCCCCAGCCATCCCCACTTTTTTCAAAAAGGGAGCAGCTGTGTTCAGTTGCACCTTCTTTGTACAGACTTCGAGGATGGATTCAACGGTAGGAGGAGGATGTAGAGGGAGAGTGAGAATGACTTGTTTGCAAGTATCATTCGTATTAACTTGGAGAAGTTCGAGTAGGAGCGCTTGTTGGAGGTCAGGATTACGGACCTGGGAAGAGACAGCTTCATACTAATGGTTATAAAAGTGAATAATATTTTCATTTGGCAATTGCTTGAGGGTGGTATAATGAGAGTTAGGAGTTTGAGATGGTAGTAATGTTAAGGCCTTTTCAGCAGCACGTGTGATTTCAGTAAGAACTGGACGAGGGATAAGCATTGCTTGTTTTTGAGGATTTGCCATATTATTGTCACCAGATAAAAGGTCTAAAGTGATATAATTATTCTCTAAGTCCAGGTAATTATCTGGAGTTTGCCACAAAATTTTTAATAAATCAGATAAAATTATTTTCCATTGCTTTTTCCACATCATAAAATCACCAGGTGTGAGAAGGGTTTGCATCAATGTAAGTAAATCATGAGGTACAAGTAAGTGACTTGCAAAAGTAGCACTTAAAAGGCTCTTGAAATAATTACTCTGCATTCCAAACTCCTTAATTGCCTTGCACAAATCCTTAATATTATAATAAGGAAAGGGTTTCCAGTCAGGGTTCGCTCCATTGCTAGTACGAGAGAGTGTAGTAGAAGCAGTTGGAGTTACTTCCTGGTAGCAATGGGTTCCCGGATTCAGCGGGGCAGTCACAGGATTGTGGGAACCTGGGGCGGGACAATGGGAAGCAGGGGCGGGGAGTGGAGGGACAGGGGCGGGGAGTGGAGGCGGGGACATGGCCAGAGGAGGGGAGGGGTTGGGGGCGGGGTTGTGGAAGGCAGGGGCGGTACTTGAGCCATGGGCGGGAACAGAGGGAGGGGTGAAACACGACGCTGTGGGGGCGGGGTTAGGGTCGGGGTCAGGTTGTAACACAGGAGTGGGAGGGGATGGGGACAAGAAGGGATTTGTGGGGTGGGGGAGAAAGGGATTGTGGGAGGTGTAGTTTGGAGAGGAAGGAACATTGCGTCCGCCATTACTGGAGACAAACAAACTGGGAGAAAAGCGGTTGGGGGGAGGGGTTTTTTCCCAGGCTGCGTGCACATGGCAATGGCTGTCCCTGGGAACAAAGAGATCAGGGGAGAAGGGGTTTTTTCGCGCGCTTGAAACATGAGGGCTAGAAACTGGGGAAAAGGGAGTGGAGAAAAGGGGTTGGGAAGGTCCTGGGACAGGATCCGGATTCCCATCCAAGGCAGGGTGCTGAGGAAACACGGGTGAGCCAGGAGGACGATAGCTCTCCTGTGCTGAGAAGCAGTCTGCTCTAGCTGTGTTTTCCAGCGTAGGGGAAGAGGGGTCCGGGACACAGGGGTTGGAAGAGGGTATAAGGGAATTAACAGGGGGGTTTTGCAGTGGCTTTTCATGTACTGCTTTTTGTCCGGCAAAGTATAACTTAGTAACAGGAGAGGAAAGAATTTTGAAACTGTTTCGTCTCCTGCACGCCTAAGAGAGGAGAGTTTTCTCCCCACCTTATCCCAAAATTCAGCAGATCTTATGTCCTCGGAGGTCAGATTAGGAAAGTACTGAAAAAGCCATTGTACAAAAGATTGAACTAGATTTTTAGGGTATTTATGCCCAGTTAAAGAAAGGTAGCTTTGAACTTGGTGGTATATTTCTCTATGGTGTGCAGAAACTTCAGATCCCATTATGAATGCACCACCAAACCTCAACCCCTTACTCGCCAAAAAGGAGGAAAAAAAAGAGAAAGTTTACACCGGCACCAGCTTAAGACAGGAGCCCCTAAACCAGCAGGGAAATACTCACCAGAATTCTGGATTTATCACAGGAAAGCAGGTCCGGAGAAAAAACATGCGAGAAGGGTCTTCTGCTTTCCAGCCGTTCCCTCGCCACGTGGTGTGGGGGAGGGTACAGGCTGAGGCTCTGGGCTCACTGTTACACAAAAAGTAACAGCTCGCTACACAGAGCTGGCACAGCAGGACGTGCAGAGATAACTCCAGCAGACACACAGCTGCCGGGACACCCTGAAAGTCTTTCAGAACTGGAGAGATAGCACGTTGGGCGCCAAATGTGGAAGGTATCTTTTCAGCTTTATACCGGCTAGCGCTTGTATTTCAATGCCTTAGAAAGCCTCGAGCAGCCTTGAAAGGTAGCACTTTAGTAGCTTTAAAATCGGTACCTGAATCAGCTGCAGAGCAAATACCATCAGCAGAAGCAAAGAGGGAGAAATATAGCTCCCTGCCTGCTCAATTCCCTGCAGTTAGAAGCTTTCAAATGAGACAGACAACCAGAGATGTTCACAGGAAAGTAGCTGAGCTGAGAGAGAGGGCAGAGCCTCCCCTCGACCATCTTTTATTAGGAGAAGGGGAAAGGGGAGGACTGGGGGTGGACCCGGGGTGACCGGCCAATCAGACACTGCTAAAGAGTCTGAGTTACATTTGGTTTTGCCCGCGCTTAGAACAAAGGAGCTCGGAGCACATGGGCAGGAGCACGTGTCTTTTGGAGGGGGAGGGGAAGCTTAGAACCGGCAGCAACATTTTTAATTTTTTAAATTACTCATTAATGGATCCTAACCCTCCAATTGTAAGGCACTTTAGCAATAATTCTCAACTAGAAGTCAAGCAAGGCCCCAGTGCTTATTAAAGATCCAGAATCAGGTAAGGTTGTGGGACCATACCCCCTTGTCACATGGGGAAGAGGTTATGCTTGTGTCTCCACAGAGAACGGTCCGAGGTGGATCCCAGCAAAGAGTGTGAGACCATTCTGAGAATCCGTGAACATCTCTCCTACATCGGATCCTGACTACCCTCGCTTTGGCGCTTCATCCCTGGCTTTGCTTTTTTAGACCATCAAGCCCTCCAAAGCAGTGTCACTAAATTGAAAGTTGTTATCAATGGAGACTGGTTTGAGCAACTGTTTGGAGGGTGGGGACTTGCTGGCTGGCTTAAAAGCTTGTTTAAAAAAGGAATCTATGTTTTTGGTATGTTGTTGCTATTAATGATTTGCTTGCCGTGTATTTTGTAATGTGTTCAAAAATTGTTAGACAAGTCTATGAAAAGGATTTTAATAATAGAACAGAAAGGAGGAGATATGGAGAGACAGTTGGGAAGTCAAGCAGAAAGTTCTGCAGAGTTGATAAGCGATGTGGACATTTTAACCTTAGTGGGCCACAAGCCCTGGGAACAGCAAACAAGAACTTGAAGAAAGTAGAAGGAATGTTATGTATTACATTGTGTCTTGTTTAAGAGAAATCATGCAAAATGGCAGTTAATCAATGTTGCTAGGAAACATGAATGTTGCAGTTTTTTACTAAGGTAGTAGAAAGAGTATATAAGCCATGCTGTAGAAACAATAAACGGCTTTTGCTTGCATCAAGCTGCGTCCCGTCTCTCAATCGCTGACAGTCCTAGGCCCAAAATGTGTAAACCAAAGCCTCTAAAGGGGGGCCAAGCTTGTGGAAACTACATCATTAACTGAAGCTTTAATTGGAGAATTAACCCTGATGTGCAAATGAACCAAACTTATAAAAGTGTGAAGAACTTGTGACCTGTCGTCCATCTTGGGGTCCATCTTGGCAATAGCCTCTGGCTCCCCAAGGTGTACCTTTGAAGGCCTTTCAAATAAATACCTATCTTTATTCCCTTATTCTTGTCCAGTCTCTGTTTTTAGGTGGCGTCTTCAGGCATCAGTTCTTTGGCACCCCAGATGGGACAACGAGGCTTCTGAAAATCCTCTGGGACTCAGAAAGATCCAGCTCAGCTTCTCCCCCCCCACCTGCTGGCACCCGGGGGGGGGAGGGGGGTAGTTACTACAGTCCAGGAGGAAGAGGAGCCCTCAAGAGCCCAGAAAACTCTACAGATTCAGCACAGAGGCACGTAAGTGAATAAAGGTGGTATTCTGTTAGCACCTGTGTTGGGTGTTAAGCGATCTCTTACAGTTTGTTTAGGGACTCGGGAGAGTCCAAGGAGGGTTTCATTTGGTGTTTCCCCCTTTTGTTAGCTTGTCAGCTCGTAAGAGCTTGTCAGGGAACTCGTGAGAATTCCAGGGAAATTAGTTTGATTTTCTCTGTTAGTTTGTTGCTAGCTTATGTAAGCCAACACCCTTTGGCATACAGCCAGGTGGCACAGCAGCTTGGAGGCTTGGAACCTGCTTCCAGCCACAATTTGAAACCCTAGGGGTTGTGAGTTTGATCCTTACCTCTTCTAGTTTTCTTTCTTGGCTTATTAGTGTGTATTTAGATTGCTTTGCTTTATTTCTGTGAACTTCTCTGTTTATAAGCATAAAACCATGGGCTGTAATATTTCTCGTATGGGGAATGAAATACCACAGAACTCGCCTTTGAGTTTAGTATTAGAAAACTGGCAAAAATTGACTGGCAATGATAAAGCCCTTACAAAACTGGAATTATTTCGGTTTTCTAAATTAATATGGCCACCTTATGAATTAGACAATGTTCAGTCTTGGCCGGAATTTGGCAGCCTAGATAAAAAATTATTATAGAGTTTAATATCATATCTCCAAGAAGATCACTGTTTCTTAGAACTAGATTATGTGAAGCTCTTCTTGGTTGTATCCAAGTTACAAAGATCTAAAAGAGAACACATACTGCTTTTAAAGATAAAAGAGAAAAAGGATAGGAAGTCCACATTGTACCTGCTGGAGGGAGGTAGGGAGGAAGTAAAAATGGATTTGATAGCTCCTGCCTTGAGGCTGGGGCCCTCCGCAGCCCCAGTGCACCCTACTCTGCCTCCGCCTCCCCCTCCTCCTTTTCTTCCTTTTCCGCCCTTCCGGCCTCCTTCTCAGCTGTCCAGGGTCCCAGCGGTCACAGGGACGAGGGCAGCTGGGGGAGGGGAGGCAGCTTTAGATGGCTCCCTGCCAGTGAAAAAGGAGGAGGTGGAGGAAGCCCCACCCCCTCCTCCGCTGCCGCCGGCGGCCCCAGCCCTGGCCCCTCCACTGCCCGGGACCCCGGCGGCAGTTTCACTGCCGCCGATGGGGGGGGAGGGTGGCCCTGGCCATGGCAGTCCTGGTTAGTGCATGCATCCTCCTCAGTTCCCGGTTGGATGCCGCCCTTGTCTCTCTTCTCCCCCTTTCCTCCAGTCGCTCCTGGGTGGGAGGAACCGAGGGGAGGAGACAGCCAGTGTGTACAGCCCACAGAACCGCCCTTAGAGGTGGAGCTGGTGATGCCTTAGGTTTTAACTTTTATATTTTTCAAATCCTGTACTGCCCAGTGTGTAACTCTGAAGTTTCTTGTAGCCTGTTAATTTCTGCTCTCTTGTGCTAGGTAGACATAACAAAGCCTCTCCAGGCCTGCTCTTCAAGGACACCCAGACCGTCCTAGGCCCAAAAAGTATAAACCAAAAGGTCACTAAAGGGGGGCAAGTGGAGAGGAATTACATCATTAACTGAAGCTTTAATTGGAGAATTAACCCTGATATGCAAATGAAGCAAACTCATAAAAGTGTGAAGAACTCATGACCTGTCGTCCATCTTGGGGTCCATCTTGGCAGTAGTCTCTGGCTCCCCAGGGTGTACCTTTGAAGGCCTTTCAAATAAATACCTCCTTTATTCCCTTACTCCTGTCTAGTCTCTGTTTCTAGGAGGTCTCTCAAGGCATCACCAGGAGGCAGGGCTTTCCACCAGGGCAGGGAGGGAACCTCCCACGGGGGGTGGCGTTCCTCCCTATCCCAGGCCTCCGAGTCTCCATGACAATGTCGAGTGTTCTGAGTGGCTGGCTCAGAAGATGATGTCATCAAAGCCAGCCGGCCCAGGGACACTGTCCAACCCCTGCAACGAAGTAGGTCCCTGTCAATGACACCAGGTACCAGAACTGTCTGGGGCAGACCTGACACAGCTGATTCCAAGGAATCAGAGAGTTCTCACTCAAGTAGCTCCTCTGAAGGGGAAGATGAGATAGCTGCTTTAAGCAGGCGAAAGAGGAGAAAGATAACCAGAAAAGCTATAAGTGAGCAGAGCCCAATTGCTAAATGGACCAGATTGAAAAGGGAGACAGTTTTACAAGCCCCTCTGAGACAGGCTGTTGGTAATCAAGGGCCAATCTATGTGAAGGTTCCATACTCCCTCATAGAGTTAGAACAATGGAAGAGTAAAGTGGGAAAATATAAAGGAAATCCAGACAAAGTGGCTACTTTGGTTCAAAGAGCAATTAACACAGAACCCTGACTGGAGTGATTTGGCAGCTATGATGGACATATTGCTTGATCCCACTGAGATACAGATGGTTTATAAAGCTATTACAGACTCTGTGGAATCAAGCATAGATAACGGGACGCTACAAGGTACGGTCGCAGAAATTTTTCCAATTGATGATCCAGGGCAGGACCCAAATGTGCCAGCACAAATGCGAAGATTAAAATGGTATCAAGATCTCATAGTATATGGGTTAAAGCATGGTGTTCCTAAAGCTCTTAACTGGGCAAAGCTTCACAAAGTGAAGCAAGATTCTAATGAATCTCCTACTGATTTTTTGAATAGGTTAAGAGAAGCTGCTATCAAATACACAAATCTAGATCCTCATTCAACCGAGGGGAAAACACACCTAGTTTATTAGTTTGTAGGTCAGACTACAAATGATATAAGAAGAAAGCCCCAAAAGTTAGAAGGGACTCAGGACTTAAGTAAATTGTTAGAAGTAGCCTGGAAAGTGAACCAGAACAAAGACTGTCTTGGTTTGAAAGACAGGTGTCTGCTAAGGAAGGCAGGAGCCTCCCTTGGAATGGCAGATGCAACCCCTCTTCCCTCCAAATTATTATAATTTTGAAATCGGGGGCTTTCAGGCAAAGATATGGGAAATAGGAATAACAGTTATTTACTTATATATATATATATATAAATATATATACATAAAACAAGGCAGGAAAAAAAAAAGAACAAAACTGATTTAAACTGACAGTCAGATACGACCTGTTAGTCAGGGTAGCAGTAGCAGTCTGATAAGGTGGTGGCTGCAGTCCTCCTGAAAGATCTGGTCTTCCTCAGAAGGTCCAGTGGTAGGTATATAGCTCTTGTCCTCTGGAAAATCCAGTGGGAAAAGGCTGCTTGTGGTCTTCAAAAATCGCAGTCTATATCCAGGATGGGATGCTTGGTTTCTCCCTCTGGGTGGAGCATCTCACAGTGGAGTGATGAGTCATGAGATAAGGCACTGATGGGCCATTAACAGGACATAGTCTTGAGGGAGGAGGCAGGGAGCACTGCCCCACCTGGTTTTAACAGCTCATGAAGATGGTGATAGAATACATGCTTGTGGGCACATCTTACATTGCAACCTAGGACAAGACCCAAGTGACAAAGGTAAACACTGTCCTAGCAAGAAGGGTAGTCAGGAAAAGTCATCTAGGAAAGCTTCTTCCCCTATGGACAAGTATGTGTGCGCTTATTGCAAGAAGAAAGGACATTAGAAAGCAGACTGTCCAATGTTGAAGAAGAAACCCCCAGTTCCCCAACTCACAGTGGGACAAGACTCATATTCAGAATGATGGGGACCAAAGGCGTCTCCCCCAGCAGAGCCTTTGGTTATAGCCAAGCTGGGGAAAGATGATATAGAATTTCTGATAGACACCGGCGTGGCGTATTCTGTGTTAAATACTGTAGAAGGGAAACTGAGTCATGAAACTGTTCATGTGGTTGGGGCAACAGGGGTAACTGAAACATGACCTTTCTTCTAACCTTTGAAATTTAAACTGGGGAAGCACTGGGTAACTCATCAATTCCTTCATATGCCTAACTCCCCTAAAGCATTGCTGGGGAGGGATTTGTTGGAGAAGTTGGAAGCCGAAATTAAATTTAAGAAAGGGAAGGGCATACGAGTTATAATTCCATAAACTAAATTTGTTGAAGTTGCTGCACTTTTTATGCAGGGCAGATGTGGTGAAATCCCCATTGAAGTTTAAAATGCTGTCAATCCAGTTGTGTGGGCCAGTGATGTTCCAGGAAGATCCAAACAGGCAGAACCAGTGAGCATTGCACTCAAACCAGGAGCCACACCAGTAAGGCAAAAACAATATCCTTTAAAATTAGAAAGTTGCAAAGGACTGGCACCTATAATTGAAAAATTCCTCCACCATGGGTTATTAGTGCAATGTGAGTCCAGGTATAACATGCCCATCCTTTCAGTAAAGAAAGCTGATGGTAAGAGCTATCGGTTAGTCCACGATTTGAGGGCAATTAACAAAATTACAGAGGACATACACCCAGTGGTAGCAAACCCTTATACACTTTTGACCAAGCTGACAGATGAATTAGGGTGGTTTACTGTTGTAGAACTGAAAGATGCCTTTTTCTGCATTCCTGTGCATAAAAACAGCCAGGAGCTTTTTGCTTTTGAGTGGGAAAATCCCGAAACAGGGAGGAAAAGCCAGCTTACTTGGACAGTCCTACCCCAGGGTTTCAAGAATAGCCTGACAATATTTGGAAACCAGATAGCAAAGGAATTGGAAGATTGGAGGAGACAAGAGCCAGGAGGGGTTATTCTTCAATATGTTGATGACATCTTGTTTGCAGCTAAAACCAGAGATGATTATATCCAATTCAGTGTAAGCTTGTGTTGGGGTTTTAGTTTAGTCCTAGTTTTTTTTCCTGTTAAAGGAATTTTTTCCCATATGCATGTTGCTAGGGGGCAAATGGCTGTATTTAAGAAAGACAAAAGAGCTGCCCATTGGGGGTGGGTGGGCCTGGCTACTCCTTTGTTTTCACCTGGGTGTGGGGTCAGTTCGCTCTCAGAGTTCAGGGAGAGAAGCTGCAGAGAAAGGAGCTGCTGGTTCTTTTTTTTCGGTCGTTTTTCTTTCTGCGGGAAACAATGCCGGGATCCCAAAGCCACTTTCCCTGCCCTGCTGGAGGCCGGGCTGTGGCTGCCCTGCCCCGCTGCTGCTTCGAGCCTTCGCTACACTGTAGCTGTGCTTGACCTGCCTAGACCTCTGGGGGGTTCCCCATTTGGATACATCTCGTCTGTCCTCTGGGATTTGTGCTCATCCCTGCCGCTCCAGCCTGCCGCTCCAGCCTGCTGTTCCGGAGAGTCTGGCTGGACACCGGGGCCAGCTGCCCAGCGGTTTGTGAAGCTTTTGTTCGATCCTTCCCTGGGATCCTAGGCCACCGGTGCTGCGTGCTCCCCGAGCTCGCTCCGGAGCGCCCCCTGCAGCCGCGGGGGGACCATCGCACCTGCCCTGCTCACCGGGAGCCGCCAGCGCCCCTGCTGGCTGCGAGCAGAGCTGCACCCGAGGGGAAAGGACCTGACAGCCAAGAAGGCTGGGACTGGGTTTGTGATTGTTCGCTGTTACTGCCATAGTTATTGTTGTTTTGTTTGACTGGTTATATATATAATAGTAAAGAACTGTTATTCCTATTTTCCCACATCTTTGCCTAAAGGCCCTTGATTTCAAAATTATAATAACTCAGAGGGAAAGGGGTTACATCTGCCACTTCAAGGGAGGCTTCTGCCTTCCTTAGCAGACACCTGTCTTTCAAAACCAAGACAGCTTGTTAAAGTTTTTGGGACTGAGTGGATACAGTTTCCAAAGACAAAGCACAGATCACCAAGGAAGCAGTAGTTTACTTGGGACTTGAGATCTTCCGTGGATACCGACAGCTCAGCAAAGAACGGAAAAAAGCTATCTGCTGACTTCCGGAGCCACACACAAGAGAGATGCAAGCTTTCCTGGGAATGGTATGTTGGTGTTGTTTGTGGATAGCAAATTATGGACTGTTAGTAAAACCCCTATATAGGGCAATAAAAGAAGCCGAAAATGGCATTATAATTTGGACTGAAAGTACAAGGGCTGCATTTAAACAGCTGAAACACTCTCTAATGTCAGCTCCAGCACTGGGCTTACCAGACTTGACTAAGCCTTTTGAACTTTTTACACGAGAGACTCAGTGTGGCATTGGGAATACTAGCACAGCGCCTCAGAGACCAACGGAGGGCTGTGGCCTACTTTTCCAAACAGCTAGACAATGGTAGCCATGGGTGGCCTGTGTGTTTGAAGGCCATGGCAGCTACTGTCATCCTTATTCAAGAGGCCTGGAAACTCACCCTTGGACAACACACTGTAGTGTATGTGCCACATGCAGTAGCAGCAGTACTGGAACAGAAAGGAGGACATTGGCTGTCCGGCAACTGAATGCCTAAATATCAATCACTGCTGTTAGAACAGGATGATGTTACCCTGAAAACAACTTCTGTTGTTAACCCTGCCATGTTTCTGTCCTCTACCTTAACTGACGATGTGCCTGAGCATGACTGTTTGCAGACAATCAAGGAGGACTATTCCAGCAGACTAGACCTGAAGGACATGCCCCTAGAAAATCCAGACTGGGAGCTGTTTACAGATGGGAGCAGCTTCATGAGAAATGGTAAACGAATGACAGGTTATGCAGTAACCACCCAGGACAAGGTGATTGAGGCGAAGGCCCTGCCGGCAGATGTGTCATCGCAGAAAGCTGAACTGATTGCACTGACAAGGGCCCTAGACCTGAGTGAAGGAAAGGAGGTAAATATATGGACTGACTCTAAATATGCATTTAGTGTTGTCCACACCCATGGAGCCATCTGGAAGGAGAGAGGACTGTTGAACGCTCAAGGTAACCAGATCAAACACGCTGAACAAATCCTTGCCCTCTTGGAGAGCATCAGAAAACCCACAGAAGTAGCCATCATGCATTGTAGGGGTCACCAGAAAGGGAAAACCACTCCAGAATTAGGAAATCGCTTTGCTGATAAAACAGCAAGAGGGGCTGCAGAAAAAGGTATTCTTGCAGTAATTCCACAAAAAGAGATTGATTTGTCAGGGTTCACCCCAAAATATGATCAGGCTGACCACAAGTTAATTAAGTTTCTTAAGGCGGTGATCACAGAAGATGGATGGGCTGTTACACCTGCAAATCAGGTTGTAGTCCCATCTCTAATTCTTCGAGAGCTAGCTCAAAGAGAACATGAAAGCACACATTTGGGGGTTGAGAATCTTTTAAAACATCTAAAAAAGGTAGTAATAGGAAAGGGAATGACAGATCTTGTACAATCAGTAGTGAGCATGTGTGAAATCTGCTGCAAAAACAATCCTGATGCGAGGAAAAGAGTTGTGTTAGGAGTAACAAAGGCAAGGGATCTTCCTGGAGATTACTGGCAAATAGACTTTGCTGAGTTACCACGCAAAGAAGGATACAGGTACATACTGGTATTGGTTGACACCTTCAGTGGATGGCCTGAAGCTTACCCCTGTCGCACTAACACAGCCAAGGAGGTGGTGAAAGTTTTGCTTAATCATATAATACCAAGGTTTGGGGTTCCTTTGGGTATCCTTGGACAGGGGACCACATTTTGCTGCAAATGTGATTCAGGAAGTTAGCTGGATTTTGGGAATTGCTTGGGATCTGCACACACCTTACAGACCCCAAGCAAGCGGTAAGGTGGAACGCTGAATGGGACCCTTAAAGCACAAATTAGCAAAATTTGTCAAGAGACATCCATGACGTGGGTTCAGGCCTTGCCTATAGCTTTACTGAGGATCTGCATACAACCGAGGCGGAGGGATAGCATCAGTCCCTATGAAATATTGTATGGCAGGCCATATCAATTCCACATGTTCCAGGTGAAATTCACATGAGGGGGAAACTTGATTTGCAGAGCTATCTAATGGCTTTAGGTTTCACTTTGCAGAAGCTCCAGAATTACCAGAATTATCCAGACCCATAGGACTGGACACCCCTGCACATCCCTTCCAGCCTGGAGACTGGGTCTATGTCAAGTGGTGGGACAGTGACCCTCTACAGGCCAAGTGGAGAGGACCATTCCAGATTTTGCTGACCATCCTCACCGCAGTCCAAGTTGCTGGCAAAGGACCCTGGATTCACTACTCCAGAGTCAAGAGGGCTGCTGCTCCTGAAACAACTGAGAAAACAGAGACTGATACAAACGAAGATAATGTAGTTGAAATGATTCTTTTCCTGTGCTTATTATCTACACAGCTGGTAGCCCTGACTTGGGTTTGGAACCAAAATTCGCATATGATTCTAGTCCAAAGAGTATCCGAAGACATTCATTTGGATACAAAACTAATGATTGACATGTAAACTGAAGTGGAAAGATCTTACATTAGATAACATTCAAAGATAACACACTGAGTTTGGATTATATCTTCCACACCCTAATTTCATGGTTACCAAACTGACCCTAGATTAAAGAATTGTTCATAGTAGTTGTAATTATAATTCTTGTTTATATATATACTATTGTTAGATGTATACTGCTGTTAGACACATAGTATATATTTAGAATAGAGACTCGACAAGGTAGAGGCCTTGTCAAGACTCTAACGGGGGGAATGATGCCTTAGGTTTTAACTTTTATATTTTTCAAATCCTGTACTGCCCAGTGTGTAACTCTCAAGTTTCTTGTAGCCTGTTAATTTCTGCTCTCTCATGCTAGGTAGACATAACAAAGCCTCTCCAGGCCTGCTCTCCAAGGACACTCAGACCGTCCTAGGCCCAAAAAGTATAAACCAAAAGCCTTTGAGAGGGGGGCCAAGCCTGGGGAAACTACATCATTAACTGAAGCTTTAATTGGAGAATTAACCCTGATATGCAAATGGACCAAACTTATAAAAGTGTGAAGAACTTGTGACCTGTTGTCCATCTTGGGCTCCATCTTGGCAATAGCTATGGGTTCCCAGGGTGTACCTTTGAAGGCCTTTTAAATAAATACCTACCTTTATTCCCTTATTCTTGTCTAGTGTCTGTTTTTAGGTGGCCCCTTTCAGTCTGACATTCCCTGTCTCCATGTGCCACTGGGGGAAGGAGGTAGAGCTGGGAAGGAGGGAGGGGTGGGGGGGAATCTGTTAATAGATTTTATAAATTTTGAAAAAAGACCCTATTCACAGCCTGTGACACTATATTAGTCACACAGCCATCATATAAGGCCTATTACCTGCTCTGGTACTCTATTACTTTTGACAGAGAACAAATAATTTAAAAAAGGATTAATCTGCCATAACAAGTGAAAGGAGATCAAAGCAGGCTGATGAATGAAAATACTGAATCCTCTCACAAACACAGTAAACCAGCTTATTGTAACAAAAAAATCACAATAAATCTTCCATCTCTATGCCAGATTATATGTGCTCCCTGGTCAAAAAAGCAGTCATCATGGTGATACTCCAATTTTTCACCCAGTGTTTTTTAAATTTTTTTTCCTCTCCTCACATGGTTAGAATTCACATCACAGGCAAAACATTTTCTGGGAAGTTGATCTATTGTTATAGAACTCAAAGTAATGGAGAAGTTTGAAAAGGCTAATATTTCTGTAACTAAGTTCTGCCATACTGAATCCAAAACACAGCACTGTGCCAGCTACTAGGAAGAAATAAACTCTATCCTAGCTGAAACAAGGACAATCTACCAGTTATGTTTTATTTCTATTTTACTTTATCATATATAGTTGCTTCTTTGTT
Source organism: Corvus moneduloides (assembly GCF_009650955.1). Lineage (NCBI taxonomy): Eukaryota > Metazoa > Chordata > Aves > Passeriformes > Corvidae > Corvus > Corvus moneduloides. Next base: position 8,763,124 of record NC_045510.1, on the reverse strand, counting down.
TAATTTTTGCCATGCCACCCTTCGTTATTGTCTCGTCTCTTACCTTGGTTATAGTGTTATCACACTGTCAAATGGGTCACTAAACATACACCATACCTGCCATATTTCTGAAGCAAGTTCTTAAATACTTTTTAAAAATTCCATATAATTTTAATAAAGATATATTTTAATATTTTTGTGAATGATCCCTAGCTACCAACTAATTTAGGTTTATCCTCTAAATTATCACAGCAACACCCAAGTCCTTTGTTGGGGTTCGTCCCCCCTGCCATGTAGCCCTGGGAAAGGGGCCCTGGGCGGGAGAGACGGGGTTTCCCGAGCCCCTGGTCAGCCTCGTTCCCCATTGGTTGTTTTGTGTTCCCCTGCGCGGGTAAGGACCCTCGGGTCCCGTGATTGCCTCAGTTCCTCGGCAGATCCCTGTGGAGATACAGCTAGAAAGCAGAAGTGAGAGCACTGCTAAACTCATGTCAGAAGTAGACGCGCTAACGCTGCTAGGCCGCAAACCGTGGCAGGCAGTAAGGCCTATAATGAAACAGTCAGCATAAAAGGTATGCTTGGTATGTACCTGTGATAGTTAGTGCTAGCTTCTAATTTTGCAATGTTATTAAGAAACATAGATATGGTTGTTATAGTGATTGCTGCTTATATAACTGCTTATATAACTGCTAAAAAGGTATAAATACTCAACTCTGTATCAATAAAATCGGCTTATTGCATCCAAGCAATCTGCCCAGTCTCTTTCATCACCGACCATCTCGCGACAACTGGTGCCTCCGTGTGAGGACTGGGCTACCTCCTATGTGACAGTCGGCGACGCCCTGCAGAACTTCAGTAACTTCGACGAAGGTAAAGCCACAGGGGAAGCGGGAGCCTTCAGAACTGTGGCTAAGCCGCGGGGAGAAGCAGGAGCCACGCCGGCTGGCAACTGATCCTCTGAAAAAGAGGTGTGTCGCTGCAGGGAACTATGGGCCAGGGTCAGGGGATGACCACCCTAGAAAGAGACGTGCTTGCACTTATGTCAAAGCTGCTTGACAAGCAAGGCAAATCTTTGCCTGCGCATGATTTAAAAACTATACTTCGATGGACTGCTTCTAAACTAGAAGGACTAACTCAGTCCACGATTCTTACGGCAGATTTATGGGATAAAGTCGGAGTGGAACTTTGGAATGCTGTGGCTAACAGTGATAAAAATGCTGCACAAATGATTTCCTCCTGGAAAATAATTTTTGAAGCTTTAAAAGCTCATGAAAAATCTCTTGCTAAAGATAATGGGGATGCCCTTTGCTCCCCCTCCGCAGAAGCAGAGCCTCAGAACTCTTTACAATTTGAAGAGACTGTGCCTCCTTCACCAAAGGCTTCAGCCCCCCTTGCAACAGAAAGGGAGAAGGGCACCTCATGATCTATAAAAGCATTTACCACTGGCTATGGTCCAGCTGACAGCAGCGAGGATGAAAGAGAGGATCCCTTTGACCCCAGATCTACTGATCCTGAAAAAGAGCCAGATTTACTTCCCCCCGACCCTCACAAGACCTGGGTCCGCTTGAAACAACAAGCATTAAAAGAAGGGGACTTAGACTTTGCAGGCAAGATTGTGGCACCAGTCTTGTATACCGGACCGAGAAAACGGAATGCCCATTGGGAACAGATATCTTTCTCAGAGATCAAAGAGCTTTGGCAGGCAGCCACAGAGACTGGTATCAGTTCACTGTATTTTGTGACCTTGCTAGATTCTGTGCTTGCAGCTCATATTATGACACCATATGATTTAAAAACACTGGCATGGCTGCAGCTATCTTCCTCTCAAAACGCTTTATGGGAAAAGGAGTGGGAAAAAGGTCTACAGGATCTGCTTCTAACTTATGTGGGTCATGCTAATCAGACCCTGGCAGCCCTCACAATTAGACAGCTTATGGGAAGGGGACCATATATTGACCCTAATGTTCAAGCCCTAGAGATTCCTCAGGAACCTCTTGAGGGAGTCCGAAACGCGACTCGCCAAGCTTTCCTGAAGGTCCCTGATGCAAAAACGCCTCAGAAATCATTTACGATCCTTGTCCAGGGGCCCCAAGAATCCTATATGCAGTTTATCGACCATCTTAAGCAGGCGCTCGAACGCCAAATTGATAAATGCAGCAGCTCGTGAAATTTTGCTTTTGAAGCTTGTTGTTGAGAATGACAACGCAGACTGTAAAAAACTCCTTAAGCCTCTGCCTAACCAGAATCCGACTCTGGTCAAAATGACTGAAGCATGCAATCGTGTTGGCACCCTAGAATACCAGTATTCAGCCATGGCTGCAGCCCTTGCAGCCATGAGAGGGCCCCCTGCAACTTCAGGTGTAGATACAAAAATGCTGCTAGCAAGGATTTTCTTGCTATTTTCTAAGTCCGTGAGAGACTTTTCTCTCTCACAGAAGAGGTAGCAGGGAATGTAAACAACCAAGCCACCTGCAACCTTGAAAAGTCTTGTTTATGGTATAGTAGAAAAATATTTTGACAATGGATGTTTTAGGATTTTAGCCAACCACCCCCAAGGGGTGGCTGGTCCTTTGTCCAATTAGACTATGAAGAAAAAGTCTATAAAAGAGTTTGTAAAATAATTAAAGAAATCAATCTTGCTGCACAATTCCTGCCTGCTGGATCTTCTCTCCTCCTCCTCCCTATGGCTGCAGGACATAATGATATACCCTAGGGCCCAGGCCTGCGGTAATATTTGGTGCGGTAATATTTGGTGCTGCCCGACGTGATCTGCATGCTGTGACGTGCCCTGCTGCTGCTAGCCAAGCCGAATTTTTCTAGAGGTACGCTGTTCCCCTTCCCCCCTGGGACCGGGAGGTCCGACGGGACTGAGAAATGGCGAACAGAGGCTCACAAACCGACGCTGTGGTAATGGTCTGGAAAGGTGTGTTTAGCATACTGCACACATCCATTCCTGAAAACTCAGTTCGGGAATTATTAGATTGGGCTACCTTAAAAGAGATTTCCATGGACAGAGATACTGCCCTGGACTTTGCCTTACGGCACTAACTTGGCTGTGCTGTCTGACACTAACTCCCGTTTGGGGACCCATCAGTGTTAGAATTATACCTAACCTGGCGTTCATTATTTATGCTGCTGACAGACCTTGACTGTGGCAGCAGAGCTGGCTCGTCTATTTGGGTGATGAGTGACGGAGGAAAGTACAAGGGGGACCCCGCTGACCGGGCTTCCGGGGCAAATGACGGTGGATCCGGAAAACCCCCCCCCGGCTCCACAGGCAGAGCCTGCGCTGCCTCGTCCTGCACAGTCGCAGGACTCTGCGGCCCCCAGGGACCCCGCGCCAGCAGAGGCAGGGGTGTCAGGGTAGCGGGACAGCTTGCAGTATACCTTGCCGCTCGGCTCGGCGGCAGCCACGGCATATCCAGGGCCGTGAATTAGCGGCTTAGCGAATTGGACCCCCAGAGTGGCTCCTAGCCGATTTGCGTATGCACCAACAGAGCCAAAATCGCCTGGATCTAACTTCTTAGCCGGCGTAGCACCAGGCGTGTCTGCACTGAGACTGCCTGGGTGTGGTCCACTGCCCTCCTTGGCGCTGGACTGTTCTCCACCGCTGCAGAACCGAGACATCGACCTTTTAATACAGCATCTGCCTTTGCTGAGAGAGTTACCGAACATATCCCGGCAGCTGGGAGAATTGCTCAGCCTGCAAAAGCAGCTACTGCAGATAACAGAGGCATCCTGCCACCGCCAGCCGGGCCCGCGTCGCCCGCAGGAGACGCAGCTCCGAACCAAGGAGCGGCGCGGGCAGCGGAGAACCTGGAAGTAGCGCCGCCGCGGGAAAACCCGGAAGTGGCGGCGGCTGTAGAGCGGCGGCCAGGGGTAGCGGCGTCGGACGCGGCCGGGGAGCAGGCAACGAGTGTGGCGAGCTTGGCTGCAAAGCAAGGGCCAGCGACGGCGCTGAACGCTGCTGCGGAGCAAGAGACAAGCGCAGCACAGGGCACGGCTGTAGCTTCAGTACCAGTTCAGTTGGGACTGGCCAAGACGGCCTCCCGTAAAGAAGCTGCTGTTCAAACTGCAGCACAGCCAACTGCAGTCTGTGCTGTCTGTTCTGCCTCTAGCGAACGTAGCCAAAGTGCCCCTCTCCATCCACCTCTGTTCGCTCCCAGCACCTCAGAGTTTCCTTTGCCTGATGACTCGTCATCGGGAAGTGAGGCAGATGAGGTTCTGGCCCCAGGTCATAAGGCGGCTGTAGCCACACGACGAAGGAAAAGGCGGCACCGCTCTCGTCCCTGGACCTTTCAGGACTGCACGGTAACAGTGCGTCCGACCCACTACAATCACTTCTTAGAGTCTGTTAAAATGCGAGCATTGGAGGAGGGTGACTGGAGGTTATTGGAAACACTTGGAATGCCAAATAGATTTGAGGATTCTGGGGGTAACGGGGGAGCTGTTACACTCCATCCACAGGCTGTGCCAGAATGTCAGGATGGTAGTGACTCCCCAAAAGGGGAGATCCAAGCTTTCCCAGTGTATAAGGCTCTCCAAAATTCAGGCGAGCGTGATAAGCATGAGGTGATTGCCTGGAAGGTTGCCCAGGACCTGCAATCCAAGGTGGCACAATATGGGCTAGGTTCTGCTGAGGTTATGCAGATAATAAGGGTGATAAATACAGATTTACTTGCTCCATTTGATATCAGACACTTAGGTCAAATTCTATTTCAACCTGTACAATTTACAGTTTTTGAGAAAACCTGGAGAAAGCTGGCCGACAAGGCTGCATTAGGGAATATGCAGCTCCCTGCTGCCAATCCTAGACGGACAGCAGGAATGGATGCTTTGATGGGGACTGGTCCCTTCTCTGATCCCAGTCTACAGGGTACTTTGTCCTCTAGCGTCCTGCAGCAAGCTCAACAGGTCGGCATGGCTGCCCTGTTGAAAGCCATAGAGTTGTCTGCACCCAGAAAGCGATATACTGAAATAGTTCAAGGGAAATCAGTCATTCCTCTCTTTTGTAGAGAAAGTCGCTGCTTCTCTCAAGTAGCAGGTTGAGGATGACAGGTTAAGACAGTTGTTGTTAAGGCAGTTAGTGAGAGATAATGCAAATGAGGAGTGCAGAAAAATCATAGATGCCTTACAAGGGGATCCTGAGGTGACAGACATGGTCGAGGCCTGAGCTAAGGTGGGATCTGGAAACCAGAGAAGGTCTGCTTTGGCTGCGTTCCTGCAGCCTGTTCACACGTCTTCTGGTCGTGAACCAAAGCAACCCAAACAGGCAAAAAAACAGAAGCAGCCTAAGCCGAGCCAAAAAGAGAACACACCGATCCCCCAGTGCAAGAGGTGTGGCAGGCCAGGGCATTGCTCAGACTATTGTAGATCCCAGACTCATGCCGATGGTCGGCCTTTGTCGGGAAACTTCCGCCAGGGTGCAAGGAGGGGGAATTGCTCCCTGATGCAGTCGCACCCCCAGAGAGTGGCACAGGTACCGGCACAGGCCTACCCAGCCACCATAGAGACGGCACCCACGGATCAGACGGTTTTGACGTCCACACTGCAGCCGCAGTCAGACTCTAGTGGTATTTATAAGGTTCCCTTGGATGCATATGGACCCCTAGCCCAGGGATCCAGTGCAATGCTGGTGGGAAAACCTGATGTTGCCCATCAAGGAATCTTAGTGCACTCAGGAGTTATTGATGCTGACTTTAAAGGTCAGATTTGCGCTATGGTCTCCACGCAAAAACCCCCTGTAACTATTCCTGAAAAGACCTGCCTTGCTAAATTAGTGCCTTTTAAGTCTTGTGTCCCCAGGATAGAACAACAAACTCACGAAGATAACGGCAGTGGATCTACGGGACTTCCGCAGGCCTTCTGGACTGCAGACATCTCTGACCAAAGGCCACAGATGACATGTACCCTGATCCTGCCGAACACCCGTCCGCCCCGGACTCAGCTTCGAGGTTTGATTGATACGGGTGCTGATGTAACTGTCATCTCCTTCTCTGCATGGCCTCCCTCATGGCCTTTAGCCCCAGTGGGATCGGCCATCGCAGGATTAGGAGGAACCACACAGAGCTATTTAAGCGAACGGCCTGTGGTGGTGAAGGACTCAGAGGGGCACACAGCTACAATCAGGCCTTATGTTGCTACCACTTCCCTTAACCTTTGGGGACGGGATGTGTTGGCAGCTTGGGGCATACGGATTGGGACAAATTTTTAGCAGGGGTCACTGTGCTTAAGGGCCCACAGTATCCTACACTGCCTTTGTGGTGGTTGACTAACACACCAATCTTTGAGCCGCAGTGGCCCCTACCAAAAGAGAAGTTAAGATGCCCTTCATCAGCTGGTTCAGGAACAGTTACAACAGGCGCACCTTGAACCTTCTACTAGCCCCTGGAACACTCCTGTTTTCATAATTAAGAAGAAATCAGGGAAATGGAGACTGTTGCAGGACCTCCGGAAAGTTAATGCAATAATGGAAGGTATGGGGGCATTGCAGCCTGGCATGCCTTCTCCCACCATGATTCCTACGGGGTGGGACATCCTGATAATTGATTTAAAGGATTGTTTTTTCACAATTCCTTTGCATCCTGATGACAAACCAAAATTTGCCTTTACTGTGCCTGCCATTAACAATGCTGAACCTGCTAAGAGATACCAATGGAAGGTCCTCCCTCAAGGGATGAGGAACAGCCCAATTATCTGTCAGTGGTATGTTGCCCAAGCTTTAGCCAGAGTTTCCTGATGCACGCTGCTACCACTACATGGATGATATCCTGGTGGCAGCGTCCACTCGGGACGAGCTGCTGAGAATACAGCCTCAGCTGCTCGCTGCTCTGCATGCCTATGGATTAGAGGTAGCTCTGGAGAAAGTTCAACAGCATCTTCCTTGGAAATATTTAGGAGTGAAAATTTTGGACCAAACTATCCAACTCCAAGAGGTGCAATTCCCGGATTCGATTAAAACCTTGAATGATGCTCAGAAACTGCTGGGTGTCATCAATTGGTTACGACCTTATTTAGGTCTAACTGCAAAGCAACTTTCCCCTCTTTTTAATACATTAAAAGGGGATCCTGATCTGAATTCACCTCGGGAGTTGACTCCGGAAGCCTGACAAGCTCTGCAGGAGGTCCAACGGGCTGTTTCCACTCGTCAGGTTTATCGAGTGGATCCCTCCATTGCTATCACTGTTTACATTACTATTCCAGACCTCCATCCTACAGGTATCATTGGCCAGTGGAATGCACAATGGCCTGATCCTTTGCATATCCTAGAATGGGTCTTTTTGCCTCACCAGCCAAAAAGGACTGTGACCACGGTGTTTGAATTGGTCGCTTCTCTGATAGTCAAATGCTGTCAACAGTGTTTGCAACTGATGGCTGCGGATCCTGCAGTAATTGTCATTCCGATCTCAAAGGAATACTTTGAGTGGAGCCTTATCCATAGTGCTCCTTTGCAAAGCGCGCTGCAAAACTTTTCAGGGCAGATCACTTACCATCTGCCCAGCCATAAATTACTGCAGTTGCCAAAATCGACCGTACTTTCCTTGCGGCCGAGAAATAGTCGAGTGCCAGTGCAAGGACCCACCGTCTTTACGGATGGTTCAGGGAAAACTGGGAAAGCCATTGTTACCTGGAAGGAGGGATCGGAATGGCAGGTGCTGAAGGAACACGAGTCAGGCTCTGCTCAGTTAGTTGAATTAAGGGCTGTTACCATGGCTTTTCAACGATTCTCACAGGAACCTTTGAATTTGGTTACTGACTCTGCTCATGTAGCAGATATCACCCAACGCTTAGATTGTTCATTTCTGAAGGAGGTGAACAATGCGGCTCTGTTTTCACTGTTGCAAACCTTGTGGTCTGCAATTCAGGCTCGAGTGCATCCGTATTACATTCTGCACATTCAAAGCCACACCAATTTACCAGGTTTTCTAAAAGAAGGCAATGCCAGGGCTGACATGCTGGCCAACCCTGCGTGGGTAGGGCCTCAGCCTGACAAAATTGCACAAGCCAAGGCATCGCATGGTTTCTTCCATCAAAGTGCACATACCCTGCAGAAGCAGTTTCATTTAACGCCAACCGAGGCGCGCGACATTGTCAGCACTTGTGCTGACTGTCACGGATTCGCTGCGCCATTGCCACCGGGGGTAAACCCCAGAGGGCTAAAAGCCTTGCAGATTTGGCAAACGGATGTAACTCACATCCCTGAATTTGGTCGACTGAAATATGTGCATGTGTCTATTGACACTTTCTCCTCAGCTATGTGGGCTACTGCTCATACTGGAGAGAAAGGCCATGATGTCATTGCCCATTGGAAATTGCCTTTCTCAGTCCTGGGCGTGCCAGCTTCTGTGAAAACCGATAATGGTCCTGCCTATGCCTCGGAGAAGACGCGGCAGTTTTTACACCTATGGGGTGTAGACCATACCTTTGGTATCCCACATTCTCCTACTGGCCAAGCCATTGTCAAACGCGATCATGGTACCTTGAAGCGTGATTTGGACAAACAGAAAAGGGGAATGCATGGAGAAACCCCACAGAGCCAACTAGCAAAAGCTTTGTATACAATTAATCACCTTACAGTACCACAAAATTCAAATAATCCTGTTATTCTGAATCATTTTCTCTCATTGCAGTCTGCAGGTGAGACACAATTGCCCCGGGCAAAAGTCTGGGAACAGAATTTACTCACTAACCAGTGGGAAGGCCCTCATGAGCTTATCGTATGGGGTCATGGGTATGCTTGCGTTTCCACAGATACTGGGGTACGGTGGCTACCTTCAAAATGCGTTCGCCCTGACCTTTCTGCACCAGAGGCAGAACAGGCAACCTCCAAATGATGACCAGAACGCCAACCATCCAAATGGTAACCAGAATGTAGATCATCAGCCTAATGACTCTTCTGATGATGACCAAGATGTCGACCATGAGGCAGATGGTCCTTCTACAAGCAGAGACTGGGATGGTCCTTCCACAAGCAGAGATTGAACTTTAAATTTCTTGTTATGGAGTCAGATAGTTAAAGACTTAAAGACATATTTAGAATTAATAACTGATGTGAATTTCTATTTAGGATTAATAGTAGAGTTGTAATCTTATAAAACAAAAAGGGGGAATTGTAGATACAAAAATGCTGCTAGCAAGGATTTTCTTGCTATTTTCTAAGTCCATGAGAGACTTTTCCCTCTCACAGAAGAGGTAGCAGGGAATGTAAACGACCAAGCCACCTGCAACCTTGAAAAGTCTTGTTTATGGTATAATAGAAAAATATTTTTACAATGGATGTTTTAGGATTTTAGCCAATCATCCCCAAGGGGTGGCTGGTCCTTTTGATGCCATGAAGATTTTTGCCTTTTCTTTTATACCCCTGTTATACCTTTTACAACTTCTGCATTCCTAGTGCTTTTTGCCTACATTCTTGGACTTTTTTGTCCAGCTAAGAGACTAAACATTTTAGAAGCTTCGTAGCTAGGGATCAGTGTGCCCCAGACCCCAAGGTCCTCTCCAGAACATATTCTGTAAACCAAGATAGACCCATCCAGGGGAAGGTTCCTTGGGGAGAGGGAGCTCACTTGAGCCTCTCATTGGGGAATCTTTGATAGATATGCTAATTAGTAAAACCTATAATGTTATACCCAATGTTGAGGGGGGAGGAGGAAGAGAGACAGAAACACAGAGACACAGGGAAAGACTCGGTGGGGTGCATCTCGATGCATATGACCTGAACGTGTACACCTAAGGATCCTTAAAAATAAATACCAAGGTAAAATCCCTTTTCCCCTTCTAACCGTGTATGACTCTTGATTTTAAGACCAGGAAAAGGCATCACTTTGTCCAATTAGACTATGAAGAAAAAAGTCTATAACAGAGTTTTTAAAATAATTAAATAAATCAATCTTGCTGCACAATTCCTGCCTGCTGGATCTTCTCTCCTCCTCCTCCCTATGGCCGTGGGACACAGTGATATACGCTAGGGCCCAGGCCTGCGGTAATATTCGGGAGTCTGTTTCGGCTGCGGCAAACCCGGTCATTTGAGAAGGGACTGTTCTGCTCCAAAAAGAGATAAACCTAAAGCCACTCCTGTGTGCTCACGGTGCTGCAGAGGCCCACATTCTGCTAACCAATGTTGCTCTAAGTATGATTCCGAAGGTCGCCTGCTCCAAGGATACCAGGGAAACTTGAACCAGAGCGTGGATACTCTTTTGTATCATTATATGGATGACATTTTAATTGCTGCAGAAAAACAAGAAGTCATGGAGAAAGCCTTAGCCCTTGTCAGCAATGCTGTCACCCAAGCAGGACTTTGTGTTGCTCCTGAAAAAATTCAGTGTCAACCCCCTTGGAAATACCTGGGCTGGCGAATTAGGACCCAGAGTACTTCTCCTCAACCTTTACAAATTCAAACTAACATTTCTACTTTGCATGATGCTCAGAAACTTTTGGGAACAATTAATTGGGTTCGTCCCCTTTTAGGAATCTCAAACGCAGACTTGAGCCCTCTGTTTGCTCTGTTAAAAGGAGACCCTGATTTACTATCACCTCGGCAGCCTACACTGGAAGCTCGCCGAGCATTGCAAAAGGTAGCTGATGCTATCTCAAATCGCCAAGCAGCCTGTTGGGCTCCAGAGTTGCCCTTTAATCATTTTAAATCCAGCTAAACAGCCTTATGCTTTAATTTTTCAGTGGGACCCTAACTTGCCAGACCCTTTATTAATTATTGAATGGATTTTTCTGCCACACCACATGTCTAAAACTGTCAGTACCCAACATGAAATGTTTGCTTTGCTCTTTGTAAAAGCTAGAGACTTGTTACAGTTGCAGGTGTTGATTTCTGTTTGATTTGTTTGCCTGTTGCTGCTGTTTATTTACAGTGGCTTTATCAACAGTCCGAAGTGTTTCCGATGGCTCTTACCGATTTTTCTGGACAGCTTTCCACACACTCCCCGAAACAAGCTTGTGGCAGCAGGATTCAATCTTCTAACACGACCCAAAAGAAGCAAAGTTCCCTTGCAAACATTAACTGTTTTTACAGTTGAGTCTGGTCGCAGCCATAAATCTGTGATGCTGTGGTGGGATTCAAATCTCAACCGATGGGACTCGGATGTCACCACTGTTTCAAGATCTCCCCAAATTACTGAATTAGCAGCCGTTGTACGAGCCTTTGAACGCTGGTCTATTCCTTTTAACCTAATAACTGATTCTGCTTATGTTGCAGGACTTGTGGAAAGAGCTGAAGCTGCTGTGTTGAAAGATGTGCCTAATGCAGATTTGTTTTATTGGCTGCAACAACTTGTTTTTCTTTCAGATAATAGACAAGAATTGTATTTTGTAATGCATGTTAGATCTCACGCTACCTTACCTGGTTTCATTGCAGAAGGGAACCACCAAGCAGATCTACTTACGCTACCTGCGCAAGTAGTGCCTGATCGCTTTTCCCAAGCAAAAATCAGCCACTCATTTCTTCATCAAAATGCTGCTGCACTTGAGAGAACTTTTGCTTTGCCTTCTCGCCAAGCCTCTAACATTGTGGCTGTGTGCCCAGACTGTCAAAGACACTCCTTTCCTTCTCTAGCTGGAGGTGTTAACCCTAGAGAACTCCAGAGCCTTGAAATTTGGCAAACAGATGTTACTCATTTTCCTGAATTTAGCAGACTTAAATATATACACTCCTCTATAGACACCTTTTCAGGTGCTCTGTTTGCATCCTGTCATACAGGGGAATCGGCAAAAGGTTTGCCGTCATTTTGCGAGTGCCTTTGCAGTCTTGGGAATTCCTTCACAGATTAAAACTGATAATGGCCCAGCGTATATTTCCCAGAGAGTTGCCAATTTTCTTGCCCTTTGTGGAGTGATACACAAGACAGGGATTCCTCATTCCTCCACAAGCCAAGCTATTATTGAGCGAGCCCACTGTTCACTAAAATGTCTTTTATTACAACAGAAAGGGAGAATGGGGAATGCTACCCCAGCTGAATGCTTACAGAAAGCATTGTATGTGTTTAACTTTTTTAATTGTTCCCTGATGGATCCTAACCCTCCGATTGTAAGGCACTTCGGCAGTAACCGACAGTTAGAAGTCAAACAGAAGACCCCGGTCCTTGTTAAAGACCCAGAAACAGGTAAGATCCTGGGACCTTATCCCCTCATCACATGGGGAAGGGGTTTTGCCTGTGTTTCTACAGAGAATGGCCTGAGGTGGATCCCAGTCAAGAACATGAGACCCTTCAGAGAATCCTTAAAAGCTTCTCCTGAGGACTTTGAAGATTTCGATCACCCTGGCACACTATCAGCAGAGACCCCAGCCATCCCAGCCTCTGCCTCAGCTCCAGAGACCACAGAGGACACATCGCCCTGACCATCAGCTCAGCCAGCTTCTACTTGATTCCAGGGGACTTATTGACTTTACACCACTTTTTGATTTCCAGGGACGACCCACTCCAGCAGAAGTACAAAATATAATTGCAGGTCAAGTCTCTCTCCATGAGCAGTACTGGAAACAGTTTAAAGAGAAACTTGGATTTGAGAGCAGCCCTATTCCTTGTTTTATTTGCAAAAATTATTCTCATCAAGTCGAAAGTGTCAGAAGCGGTATCGCATCGCTGCCGTGGCCACTGTCCACAGCGAGATCCTTTGTACTATTCTTATTATAATTGTGTAGCACAAAGGATCACGCTGTGGAAAGAGTATGGCTGGCCTCCACAATGGTATCTTTGGGAGCCAGACCTGCCTTCTCAGACTAGTCCTCTTAGCAGGACTCCTTCTCGACGACGGAGAAGTGGCCGCAATGCCACCCCTCCCAGAACGCAATGTTTGGCTTACGCTGAATCCTTAAATGAGTCTACGCTGTGCCTGTCCATGACCTCCCCTGGTGACCCTTTCCAAATCTGTTTGGTGGCTATGCCCTTAGAGAAAAGTGAATGGGATTCCTTATTCAATTTAACAGTTCGAAAGGAGTGTACTGCTATGGGCTGAATTGAGCCAACCTGGTGGTGCCAGGAAAGTTGGCGAAAAAGGGCTGGTGAATCAGCCGGATGGTACTTTTCTAACGATAGGGCTTTAGGAGTAAATAAGGTCCTTAATTTTCCCCCTCTCCTTATGCAGCCCCAGGAATTGGGTATTTTTGGGTCCACGCAGTCTTTTGCATGTTTTTATTTAAACTATATGCCCTGGGTTGCAGTGTATTCTATTACCATCCTCATGAGCTGTTGAGATCCAGTGGGGCAGTGTTTCCTTGCCTCCTCCCCCCAGACTATCTTGCTGTTAATGGTCCATCAATGCCATGCCGCATGACTCAGAGATAACTCCCTCCGGACTATCTTCTGTTAATGAGCCTAATCAACACTTGGCCTCATGACTCATTACCCCATTGTGAGATGCTCCACCCAGAGGGAGGAACCAAGCATCCCATCGTGGATATAATCTGAGACTGAACACCAGAGACAACCCCTTTTCCACTGGATTTCCAGAGGACAGGAGCTACACAGCCACCACTGGACCTTCTGAGGAAGAGCAGACCCTTGTTTCTACAGGATCACTGCTTCAGAGGACTGCAGCCACCATTCTACCAGGCTGCTACCACCACCCTGCCTAACAGGGACTCAGGTTGTATCTTGACTCTGTCAGTTTGAACCAGTGTTTTCTTTTAGGTTTTTTTTCCTTTTCTTTAATTTCCCCATTAAATTGTTATTCTGACTTGGTGTCTCCCACTGGTTTGTTTTTCAAACTAGTACACTATACTAACCGCCCCAGCAGAAAATTTGGCTTAGATGTTTCAGGAACAGGAGTTTACACCAATGCTTCTGCCTGGTGTAATCATACTTTGCCCTAACCAATCACTCCTGGAAGTGATGCTATTGGACTGCTGGACAATATATTTTTGATATGTGGAAACAGAGCATGGAAAGGAATACCAGGCAAAGCTATAGGAGGTCCTTGCACTTTCGGGCGACTAACTATGTTTCACTCATTTCGGGGAAACTTGCCATCTCTGCATAAACTAGTGCGAGCAAAACGTAGCACACACACATATAGCCAAGATTGTGATGATAATGTTCAATCTTGGAACCTAGGAGCCCGAGTGTTTGCATCTATCATTCCATCTATCGGAACGGCACATGCCCTGAAAACTCTGAATAACCTTGGCTGCTGGCTTGCAAAACAGACTAATGCTACTAGCTCTGCTTTAACAGGCTTATTAACAGACGTAGATAGAGTGAGATATGCTACACTGCAGAACAGAGCTGCAATTGACTTTTTGCTTTTAGCGCATGGACACGGCTGTGATGAATTTGAAGGCTTATGCTGCATGAACCTATCTGACCACTCCCTGTCTATTCATGCTAACATACAAGCCCTTCGGGATAGTGTTAGCAAACTGAGAGTTGTAAATTATAACGACTGGCTTGGAAGCATACTTGGAGGATGGGGACTTACTGGCTGGCTTAAGCATTTAGCTAAAGCAGGAATTTATATTTTAGCCATGCTGCTGCTTAGGATGATTTGTCTGCCATGTGTTTTGCAATGTGTTCAGAGACTGATCGATAAGTCAACAAAGAAAATTTTACTCGTGGATAAGAAAGGAGGAGATGTGGAGATACAGCTAGAAAGCAGAAGTGAGAGCACTGCTAAACTCATGTCAGAAGTAGACGCACTAACGCTGCTAGGCGGCAAACCGTGGCAGGCGGTAAGGCCTATAATGAAACAGTCAGCATAAAAGGCATGCTTGGTATGTACCTGTGATAGTTCTAGCTTCTGGTTTTGCAATGTTATTAAGAAACATAGATATGGTTGTTATAGTGATTGCTGCTTATATAACTGCTTATATAACTGCTAAAAAGGTATAAATACTCAACTCTGTATCAATAAAATCGGCTTATTGCATCCAAGCAATCTGCCCCGTCTCTTTCATCGCTGACTGTCTCGCTGATCGTCTCCATGCGGCTGGAGAAATAAACATCTCTGAAACATCTATCAAGAATCGGTCCATATATATTTCTTTTCCACGGCCTCCTTGTTTGATACATCGTGTTACAGAATCCCCGCTGTAGCAAATGGTGGGGAAATGCTGGCAAGACACCGATGCCTAAGGATAGAAAATTCGTGAGTAAAAACCACTCCAGATCTCTCTCTTCTCACCTTGGTTTGGATATTCTCTCTGGACTATGGAAGAATCATGGGAAATGTGGCTCTCTGAACCACACAAAGAAATGTATCTAGAAGTTAAAGGAATCCTTGAACAGCAAAACAAGAAAGTATTATTTCCAGGAGATCTAGAACATTTTTTTAACTGGCTTTTCAAAAATTTCTTTTATATTTCTCGAGACTTACTTTTTGATATTAATCCTCGTGGAACTATTTACGGGTGTTTTTGGTCCGAAATCTTGTGTGAGATGAAGGATCAAACAGAACATGCATTAGTGATAGAACCTCTCCGAGGATGCCTTGTAATCAGTGAAGCTCTTCAGGAGCATTTGTATGGTCCCATTACCCCTAAAGCAGAGGGTGGCCTTAATCCTGTGGCCGAGACCGCGCGGCAGCCATCCCAGGAGGGTGTGACTGCAGCCGTGCCAACAGAGGTGCCTGTGCTGGATGTGCCCAGCCCCCCTGGGAGCCTTATCGCAGACCCCATCCCTGTCTTGGGGTCCCCTGCCATGCGACCGCGAGTGAGGGAGCGACGCTGCAGGCGTTGCGGGTGCCATGGGCCACGTGCAGCAGAGAGGCGGCGCCCATGAGCAGCCAGGAACCGGGGGTCGGCGTGGAAGCCCGCTCTGAGCACAAGGCTCGGACAGCCCTGTAGAGCGAGAAGCAGCAGTTTCCATAGCGACACGAGAAGCCGTGCAGCGCAGTGCCGAAACGAGGCCACTCTCAAAGCAGCGTGGAATTGGCGGAGCAGAAACGCTCAGAGGGCGCGGGGCTGGCGGCGATGGCAAGGTGGGGCCACGCAGAGCCCAGACACACGCGAGAGCAGAGCCGCTCGGAGGGCGCGCAGCAGCCGCAACGCGGGGGCCAGACCGAGACGTTAGAGTCAGCATGGCAGCGGCCACACGGGACCAGCACCCATGACAAACACGCAAGCACGTGATAGGAGGAGTTGTAGCAACGAAAATCACAGGAACTGTGAAATGGTACAATGTGAAAAACAACTATGGATTTATAACACGAGATGATACAGGGGAAGATTTATTCATCCATAGAACTGCCATTAAAAGGAATAACCCTAAAAATTACCTGCAAAGTGTAGGAGATGGGGAAGTTGTACAATTTGATATAGTACAAGGAAAGAAAGGTTTACAAGCAGCAAATGTTACTGGGCCTGGAGGTATTCCCGTCAAAGGCAGCCGTTATGCACAAAATTATAAACAATATCCATCCCAGCAACTTCCCTACCCACAACCTACTTTCCCCTTTTACCCTATACCCAATATGGACCCTTTCCTAAGTTTACCCCATCCCCAGTTTATTCCTAATCCGTTTTTCACCCCATGGCTTCCCTATACAATTCCCTTTCCCTACAACTCTTCTCCAATGCGGACGGGGGGATGAAAAGGGAGAGGGAAGAAATTAAACCCTCTCCTGCCTGTTTCCCCACAAAGCATGCCCCGAGAGTCCTGTCTCCCTTCTGTCAGCCTTAAGATGTTCCAGAGAATCTGTTTGGACATTTAAAGACTCAGGAGGGCCACTTGTTTTGTTTTGAAACTGTTCTTGTTATGTTTATCCAGTTGTTTTCAATGTTAAGTTTTAAATCTCTTTTTGTTAAAAATAAATGGGTGAAGTATTGGGGTTCATCCCCCCTGCCATGTAGCCCTGGGAAAGGGGCCCTGGGCGGGAGAGACGGGGTTTCCCGAGCCCCATGTCTGCCTTGTTCCCCATTGGTTGTTTTGTGTTCCCCTGCGCAGGCAAGGACCCTCGGGTCCCGTGATTGCCTCAGTTCCTCGGCAGATCTCGGCTATGCAGCTGGAGAAATAAACATCTCCAACATCTATCAAGAACTGGTCCATATATATTTCTTTTCCACGGCCTCCTTGTTTGATACATCGTGTTACAGAATCCCTGCTGTAACAGTCCTTCAAATGACAAGCCTATTACAACTGCATTTTATGATCTCCATAAACCTCTACAACGTAACATAGGAATTTTAAGAATAGAAACTAACATTCACCAAATCAAGTTTCCCATATCTGCCTGCATATTTCACTGTTTGAAATAAAATCCCACTTAATCTAGTCTTGCCCTGTTGGGGTCCCTCCCCTGCCATGGAGCCCTGGGAGAGGGGCCCTGAGGGCACAGACACGGGGTTTCCCTGCCCCTGCTCAGCCTCTTTCCCATTGGTTGGTTTGTGTTCCCTGCGCGGGCAGAAGGACCCTTGGTCCCGTGACTGGAACAGTTCCTCGGCAGAGCCCCGGCCATGCGGCTGGAGAAATAAACATCTCTGAAACAGCTATCAAGAATCTGTCTGTCCATATATATTTCCTTTCCACGGGACTCCTGGTTTGATATATGCGTGTTGCAGGATCCCCACTGCAACAAATGGTGGAGATTTGTGAGCAGAACGATCCCCGATCCCTAAGCGACTGATTTGTGTGAGTAAACCCTGGAAACTTTGGATTCCTCTTCTTGGTTTTGTTTTGCTATTCCATATCTAAACTATGGAGGAACCGTGGGAAGACTATTGGCTCTCAGACCCGCATATGGACATTTATCTTAAACTTAAAAAGATTCTTGAACAACAGTTTGTAAATTTTAGCTTGATTCAAGCTCAAAAAGAACTGAAACACTTCCTGGCATGGTTGTTTAAGAACTTTTTCTATGTTTCTTGGGATTTAATTCTTACCAAGGGCTTTTGGAAAACCGTTTGGACACAGTTAATATTGGAGTCAAAATATATGCCGATGGAAGAATATTTTCGTGAATATTATTTAGTTACCGAGACTGTTGAGCAATGTCAGCTGTGTCCTGGCGAAGGGAAGCCTGGTGCAGGGACCGTGCGGCCCAGGCCACGTGCACCGAGCGCTCTGCGAGCAGCAGCGAGGCAGTTCCCGCGTGCGGGCGGAGCCACGCGAGCCGCAGTGTCGGCGGCGAAGCGAGGCGCGGCGGGAGCGTCGGGACCCGGCGGTGCCCGCCCGGCCCCGCGCAGAGCGTGGTGGAGCGAGCCCCGTGAACGCCCGACTGAGAGGGGCGGCATGCGGGCGGCGGCTGGCGGCGGTGGCGGTGGAGCGGAGCCGCACCCAGCCGAGACGCGCGCTGGAGCAGGGCGCGGGGGGGTCGTCGCTCGGGGGCCCGGCCAAGACGTGGGTGCAGCACCTGGCAGCGGCAGCGAAGTTGTGACCAGAGGAGGCGACGCGCGGAGAACTGAGCGGTGCGGCCCGGCCCGGCCCGCGCAGCCCCGAACGCGACCCCGGGAAGAGCGTGCAGGCACCAGCAGCCCTGACAATTCCAACACGGGAGCGACCGAAAGAGAGAGCAAAGACGCAGCGAGACAGAAAACAGCAGCCACTCGGAAAAAGGAAAAGATCATAGTAACTAAGACCTTAGGGATAGTAAAATGGTATAATGTTAAGCAAAATTATGGTTTTATAACAAGGTGTGACAACCAGCAAGACATATTCGTGCATAGAACTGCTATTAAAAAGAATAACCCTGAAAAATGCATCCCAAGCTTGGGAGATGGAGAGGGAGTGGAATTCAAAATTATACGAGGTAGAAAAGGGTTACAAGCATTGCAGGTCACTGGGCCTGATGGTGTTCCTGTAAAAGGCAGTATATATGCAAAAAATCGTAGTCATGTTAGACAGTATCTCTATTGTAAGTCCCCCCTACAGTCTCCCTTTCCTAATCCCACCTTTCCCTTTTACCCTATGTCCTATTACCCCCAGTGTATTCCCAATCCGTTTTTTCATCCATGGTTTCCCTCACAAAACCATGCTTTTGCCAATTGTTTCCCCAGAAATCCCTTTCCAATGCCGAGTGGGGGATGAAAAGGGGGAGGGAAGAAGTTAAACCCTCTCCTGCCTCAGTTTCCCCACAAAGTATGCTCAGAGAGTCCTGTCTCCCTTCTGTCAGCCCTAAGATGTTCCACAGAATCTGATTGGACATTTAAAGACTCAGGAGGGTGGCTTGTTTTGTCTTAAAACTGTTCTTGTTATGTTTATCCAGTTTTTTTCATTCTCCTTTTATTAAAATAAAACGGGTGAGGTGTTGGGGTCCCTCCCCTGCCGTGTAGCCATGGGAGAGGGGCCCTGAGGGCACAGACACGGGGCTTCCCTGCCCCTGCTCAGCCTCGTTCCCATTGGTTGGTTTGTGTTCCCTGCGCGGGCAGAAGGACCCTTGGTCCCGTGACTGGAACAGTTCCTCTGCAGAGCTCCGGCCATGCGGCTGGAGAAATAAACATCTCTGAAACATCTAGCAAGAATCTGTCTGTCCATATATATTTCCTTTCCACGGGACTCCTGGTTTGATATATGAGTGTTGCAGTATCCCCACTGCAACATTGCCCTGTCCTGGGTAACCCGAAATTGCAAAACCCAATCAAACATAGTGCTTTAGAAAAACATTGATCTTATTGACAATCCACTAAAAAATGAAAGGAAAAAAAAAAGCACAGTCATGCCACTGAAGTGTGTATAATGTTTAGCTTCAAAATACAAAGAGCACATTTAATGTCCTTTGTACAGCAAACAACACAAGCAACTTTTTGGTGCTTCTTGCATTCAATAACAACATCGTCCACCCCCTGCCTGTACAATCATATCTAATACATACTACCATAAATACCCTATAAACTGAACTCATTTCACCTTTATCTTAGTGAGTGGTCAACTGTGGTGGCCGGTTAGCCTGTGGTACAAGGGCCAAAGAGAGTTCTCGGGTGAGACAGCCCCTGGTATCAGAGATCCTCTCCAGGTTAGGGTGAACAGAAAAGGCTTCCCCCAGCATGCATTGTTCTGGTATGTTAATCTACCCCAGTTCTGCATCCCTGGTTGGCCGTTGGCCGACCCGCCCCCTTGCTACTTTATATGTTCCATGCCATAGAAAGTTCTCCACTCCAGGTTCCCCCCATTGGCCTTTGCCCCTTGCCACTCCCCCAGAGCTTCCCCATTGGCTCCCATTCCTTAGTCCCACCTTTGTACCACCCCTGTGCCCTCAGATCATTGGTCTCTGGTGCTCGCCTCACTCCCGTACTTAAACCTGGACCCTCCATTGTCTCTTGTCTTCGCCTCTGGACTCCTTCACGGTGCAGCTCCAATAAACCTCTGTCCGTGGAACTCTATGCAGAGATCCTTCCTGCCTCTTTGCCATCGACCCATATTACTGAAGCTATCTGTGCATTTGTGCGTGCACGTGTGTGTGAGTGTGTGGCTGATCCTGCCGAGCAGCTTTGCTAGTGAGATACTCTTGGAAGATCGCAGCACCTTGCGCTCCAGCACAGAAGCCGCGGAGCCTGGGCTAGCAATAGTCAACCTCTGCTATTCACCCCAGAAAGTTGCACTAGCACCTTGCTGTCAACATATGCAAACATTTTTCCAGATTACATGTGTTCACAATCATTTAGTAGTCTGTGCTTTCTTTTATGGCTTGTATAAAGACATCTGTCCAAGAATGATGAGTTTATCTGTACCTGTTTCGGTCTGAGTGTTGCTTTTTCCAACACCGGCAACAAGGATGAGGTGCAGTATCCACACAGGCTCCAGACTACTTTCCACAGGAATACTCACTGCCAAATTACAGTAATTCTAAAATTGCACTTACTTTTTCCTTTGTCACTGTCTTGGTTTGAAAGACAGGTGTCTGCTAAGGAAGGCAGAAGCCTCCCTTGGAATGGCAGATGTAACCCCTTTCCCTCCGAGTTATTATAATTTTGAAATCAAGGGCTTTTAGGCAAAGATGTGGGAAATAGGAATAACAGTTCTTTACTATTATATATATAACCAGTCAAACAAAACAACAATAACTATGGTAGTAATAGCAATCACAAACCCAGTCCCAGCCTTCTTGGCTGACGGGCCCTTTTCCCCTCGGGTGCAGTCCTGCTTGCAGCCGACAGGGGCGCTGGCGGCTCCTGGTGAGCAGGGCAGGTGCGATGGTTTCCCCGCGGCTGCAGGGGGCGCTCCGGAGCGAACTCGGGGACCACGCGGCACCGGTGGCCTGGGATCCTGGGGAAGGATCGAACAAAGGCTTCACAAACCCCCGGACAGCTGGCCCCGGTGTCCGGCTGGAGCTTCGGGAACAGCAGGCTGGAGCGGCAGGCTGGAACGGCAGGCTGGAGCAGCAGGCTGGAGCGGCAGGGATGAGCACAAATCCCAGAGGACAGACGAGATGTATCCAAATGGAGAACCCCCCGGAGGTCTAGGCAGGCAGGGCAAGCACGGCTACAACGTAGCGAAGGCTCGAATCAGCGGCAGGGCAGGGCGGCCACAGCCCGGCCTCCAGCGGGGCAGGGAAGGTGGGCCGGAGATCCTGGGATCTTTCTCCGCAGAAAGAAAAGTGGCCGAAAAGAACCAGCAGCTTCTCTCTCCGAACACTGAGAGCGAACTGACCCCACACCCAGGTGAAACAAAAGAGTAGCCAGGCACACCCCACCCTCAGTGGGTAGCTCTTTTGTTTTCTTAAGTATCCAATGATCAGCGATTTGTTCCCTTAGTAACATGTATGGGGGGGGGGGGGAAATTCCTTTAACAGGAAAAAAACTAGGACTAAACTAAAACCCCAACAGTCACTTCACCCTGGTAGTCCACACTTATTTTGAGATTAACTAGAATTCAAGAATTATCTCCTGTCATTTAGAGTTTATGATCTCCCAATTTATAGCAAAAGCATATTTACTTTTTTTGGCATGTTTTACCACAGTCATTTAATTTCATATCTCCTAATCTTCCCGCATAATATAAATCTTCACAGAGATGATACTCCCACTCTAGCACAGTAATGAAGTTTCCTGAGAACAATGTTACTTTCTGTGTTATGACCAGGAATTAATAAATATAATGGATAGAAAAAACCAGCCATCCAGTCCCAAAACTGATCCCAGAAGGCACACTATTAGGTAGAAATTCTTAGGTACACTATCATCACCTCTCTTAAATACATTACTGTTCTTGTATTAAGCTTCATCAGAATAATTTTTAATGCTGTACAAAACAGCACTTAAAGGAAGCTTATAAAAAAAGAGAGAGAGAGACATTTTACACAAGCAGAAAGTGATAGGACAAGGGGGAATGGTTTTACACTAAAAAAAGGAGAGATTTAGATTAAATGTTAAGAAGAAGAAGGGTAGTGAGGCACTGGCACAGGTTGCCCAGAGAAGCTGTGGATGCCCCATCCCTGGAAGTGTTCAAGGTCAGGTTGGATGGGGCTCTCAGCCACCTGATCTAGTGGGTGTCATCCCTGCCTATGGAGGGGGGGTTGGAACTAGATGATCCTTATGGTCCCTTCTAACCTAAACCATTATGTGATTCTACGATTATTCCTCTTTCTCATTTACATTACAATTATAATTAGTACTACTATCATTATTATATTTTACTTTGTTTCAATTATTAAACTGTTCTCTCAGCCCCATGAGTTTTACTTTTTTCCTGATTCTCTTGGGGGGGGGGGAGTGAGTGAGCTGCTGTGCGCTGCTTAGTTGTCAGCTGGGGTCAAACCACAACATTTGCGCAGGTGTAATTTCCTACTGTGTTTTCATCTTTCCCTCAGCAGGGCAGGAATCTCAAGCATGTTCGATGGGGTGCTTTTAAGTCTATCATAAGCCTATATTATCTAAACACAGGTGTTCTATTTGTCAAACACACAAGGCTAAACAATAGCTGGTATGATATATGTGTTTTTCTACACCCCAGCTGCAAGTAACTTAAGCGTGTTTACGATCCTCCTTACCAATCTTCCCTTATTTTCCCACTGTCAGAAAGGTATTCAATAAATTCAGAGATAATAGATCTATAAATGGATAATGGATATTTATTAGGACTAGGCAGAGTTATACTTCTAATATCCTAAATATAATTCTGGATACTGGGGGAAGACAAAGGCATGAGACTGCAAACAGCAACAAGGCTGACCTGCTTTCTCTAGATAGCCTCTCCTACTGTAGGTGGGCAAGATGAATCATTGGTCTGATCCACTGGGGTACTTTTTATAGAAGTGGTGACCATACTTCTCCCAGTTGTTATCTCAATCCATGAACCCTTTGTTATATTTTCTCTCTCCTATCCAGCTGCAGAGGGGAGTGATAGAGAGGCTGTGGTGGGAACCTGGCATCCAGCCAAGGTTGACCCACTACAAAATGTTTTTAGTTTTTATACAACAGGATTTAAGATTGTGGTGGATTAAAATAGTGCCGTGAATACTCTCTGCTAAAAGACTGAAATGACTTAGCCAGTCTTCTCCCTTCCTTCCCCCTTTCTCATTTTGTTCTGATGCCTTAGGATTTACTTTTATATTTTTCACATCCTGTGGTGCTTTAGTTTGTAACTCTAAAACTCTATAGCCTGTTAGCTACTGTTCTCACATTCTGGTTAGACATAAGAAATCCTCTCTGGGCCTGGACTCAAGGACACCTTGTTGTCCCAGGCCCCAAAATATGTAAACTAAAGCCTCTGGGGAGGAGGAACAAACTTGGGGTAATTACATCATTACCTGAAATTGTAATTGGAGAATTAACTCTGATATGCAAATGGACCAAACTCATAAAAGTGTGAAGAACCCGTGACCCAGGGTCCATCTTGGGTGTAGCCTTTTGACTGCCCAGGGTGTACCTTTGAAGGCCCTTCAAATAAATGCCTACTTTTATTCTCTTATTCTTGTCTAGCCTCTGTGTTTTAGGTGACCACCTTAAGACATCAGTACCACAAAGAATTTTAACATATGAAACAAATTATTTGCTCCTCACACATAAAGCGATAGTAATGCTTTGCATTTGTCCATCTTGGGTGTAGCTCCTCAGAGGCTTTTTGACTCCCAAAGTGTTCCTATTGAAGGCCCTCAATAAATACCTGCTTTTATTCTCTTAATCTTGTCTAGCCTCTATTTTCAGGTAGCCACTTCAAGGCATCAGTTCACTGCTTGAATAAATGGAAGATACATCCTACCTCCTTCTCATAATTTACTTTGCTTTCTCTAAAGCTGACAGTACCTGCCTAGAAGCAATACCTTTTGCATCACATAGAAAAATTCTACCAGCCACTTTTAAAGATGTTTTGAACTGGTACCATTTGCCTTTTATGACCTAACCTGTCAAATAGGGGCTTTTTTTTGTTTGTTGTTTTGTTTGCTTGTTTTTTTTTTAAATTCCCCTTACTTTTAAATATTACATTTAGTAATAATATTAACCATTACTTATTTTATTACTGAGCTGCCAACTGTTGCACCTGGTTAAAAGTCAGAAGCCTTTAGTTCCATGCAAGTTTAAAGCCTGTATTTTTCCCTTATCTTAATAAGGTTCTAAAAGCTCAAGCTCAAATCAGTACATAAACTTTGAGCATTATTTTACTTCAAATCATAGAATATCTCAAGTTGGAAGGGACCCATAAGTATCATCAAGTTCAACTCCTTGTTCTTTGCAGGACTACCTAAAACTAAACCATGCAACCAAGAGCATCATCCAGATGATCCTTGAATTCTGGCAGGCTTGGTGCCATGACCACTTCTCTGGGGAGTCCATTCTAGTGACCGACCACCCTCTCAGTGAAGAACCTTTTCCTAATGTCCAATCTGAAATTCCCCCGATGCAGCTTCATTCCATTTCCTCATGTCTTACTGTTGGTCACCAGAGAGAGATCAACACCTTCCCCTCCACTGCTCCTCCTGAGGAAGTTGCAGACTGAGACAAGGTCCCCCCCTCAGCCTTCTCTTCTCTAAGCTGAACAAACCAAGTGTACTAGTTTGAAAAGAAACCTGTGGGAAGCACTAAGTCAGAATAACAATTTAATAGGGAAATTAAGAAAAAAAAAAAAAAGGCAGAAAACACTGGTTTAAACTGACAGAGTCAGGATACAACCTGACACCCTGATAGTCAGGGTGGTGGTAGCAGTCTGATAAAATGATGGCTGCAGTCCTCCTGAAGTGGTGGATATTGGTTCTGTTGAAGTGATGATCCTGTAGAAAGGTCTGCTCTTCCTTGGAAGGTCCAGTGGTGGCTATGTAGCTCTTGTCCTCTGGGAATCCAGTGGAAAAGGGGTGTCTGTGGTGTTCAGAATCTCAGATTATATCCAGGATGGAATGCTTGGTTCCTCTCTCTGGGTGGAGCATCTCACAATAGGATGATTAGTCATGAGGCAAGGCGTTGATGGGCTCATTAACAGAAGATAGTCCGGAGGGAGTTATCTATGAGTCATGCAGCAGGGCATTGATGGCCCATTAACAGAAAGATAGTCTGGAGGGAGGAGGCAAGGAAACACTGCCCCACCTGGTTTCAACAGCTCATGAGGATGGTAATAGAATACACTGCAACCCAGGACACCAAGTTACTTCAGCTGCTCCTCACAAGTCTTGCTCTTGAGACCTTTCACCATCTTGGTCGCCCTCCTCTGGACACACTCTGATAGTTTGATGTCCTTCTTGTATAGTGGTGCCCATAACTGCAAACAGTACTCAAGGTGAGGCTGCACCAGTGCAGAGTAGAATGGGACAGTCACCTCCCTTGACCAGCTGGCGATTCTGTGCCATATGCACCCCAGGACACAGTTGGGCCTTCTGGATTCCAGGGCACACTGTTGAGTCATATTCAACTTGCCATCATCCCAAATGCCGAGATCTTTCCACAGAGCTGCTCTCCTGCTTCTCATCCCTCAATTTGTATGTATAACCAGGATTACCCTGTCCCAGGTGCATAATCTTGTTCTTGTTAAATTCCATATGGTTGGTGATTGCCCAGCTCTCTAGTCTATCCAGATCTCTCTGTAAGGCCTCTCTACCCTCAAGGGAGTCCACAGAGCCTCTTAGTTTAGTATCATTGGCAAACTTACTGTACATTTGACTCCTGCATCCAAACCATTTACAAAAACATTAAAGAGCACTGGCCCTAAAATTGAGCCCTGGGGAACCCCACTGGTGGCTGGCCACCAGCCTGATGTAACCCCATTTACTATAACACTTCATGCCCAACTTGTCAGCCAATTGTTCACCCAATGTATTATGGACATGTCTAGCTGTGTGCTGGACATTTTGTGCAGAAGGATACCATACATGACAATATCAAAAACTTTGCTAAAATTGCAAAAACCCCATATCTACTGGTTTCCCTTGGTCCACTAGATGGGTGACCTTGTGTGTTGATTTGGCACGGCCTGGTTTTTTTGTAGCGGGGAGGGCCACAGAAGTGGCTCCTGTGAGAAGCTGCTAGAAGGTTCTACCATGCCCGACAATCTCTGATGGCTCTGAAGATGGACATGCTGCTGGCCCAATTAGAGAGGTTGTTAACCTCTGTGATGACATATTTAAGAAGAAAATCAAAATAGCACAGACACAGTTTTTTCCAGGGGTGGCAAGGCGCCAGCCTTGCCTGCCTGGCTGCCCCTAGCTAGCCACGGCATGGGCAAAAGGGCAGGGGTGGTGGCGGCAGCTTCTCCTTCCCAGCACCCCGCATGAAGAGAGGTGTTAAATAGAGCCAGCGCCGCCTGCATCATGACAGCAGGGCCGCCTGGCTGGCAGCGGAAACATGGCGAGCAACTCCCCGATGCGGAACCTAGATGAGATCAACCTCTTGGCGCTGAGGGATCCTGCAAGAATCTTTGAATTGGTGGAACTTGTTGGCAATGGTACCTATGGGCAGCAGTTTTTCTTCTAGTCAGAGAAGAGGAGGAAGTGAGGACATGTGAGGGAGAACAACATGGCAGCACTAAGGTCAGTGGAAAAAGAGGGAGAGGAGGTGCTCCAAGCGCCAGAGCCGAAATTCCTCTGCAGGCTGTGGTGAGGACCATGGTGAAGCAAGCTGTCCCCCTTCAGCCCATGAAGTCCACGGGGGATGCAGAGATCCACTCGGAGACCATAGGAGAAGTGGTCACGCCAGAGAGGGTAGATACCAGAGAAAGCTGTGATCCAGCAGGAGACCTGAATGGAGAGACAGGGCCCCTGCTTCCAGAGGTAAAGAGGGCCCTTGCTTCCAAACTAGAGCAGCCTATCCTTAGAAGACTGCATCCTGTGGACCAGTGACCCATGCCTCAGCAGTTTTGGGAGGACTGTTTGCCCATGGGAGGGACTCACGTTGCAGCAGTTTTGGGAGGACTGCTGCTCGTGAGATTAGAGCCACACTGGAGAAGTTCATGGAGAACTGTTTCCCGTGGGAAGGATCCCATGGCATAGCAGAGGAAAGACTCCTCTCCCTGAGCAAACAGAAGATCTCGAGTGACAAACTAACCAAATTCCCCACACCCTGTCTCCCTGCACTTTCGGTGGGAAGGAGGGAGGGGCTGGGGGAAAAAGGTGTTTTTAAGGGCTTATTTTACTTCTCATTATCCTCCTCTGACTCTGTTAGTAATATATTTACTTTATACCTTTAAATTTGAACTTGCTTTGCCCTTAGAGTGTTTTCTCCCAGTCCTCATCTCAACTCATGAGCCCTTCGTTAATTTTTTGTCCCTCTCCTCTGCCCAGCTGAGAGCAAAAGAGTGAGTGAATGGCTTTCGTGGGTACCTGGCATTTGGCCAGTGTCAAACCACAACGCCTTGTCATAAAAGGAAATGAAGTTGATTAAGCAGACTCTTCCCTCGTGAACCTGTGCTGGCTGTGACCAATGACTGAATTGTCTCTCAAGTGTTTTTCAATAACTCCCAGAATAACTTTACAATTTTACCAGGCACTGAGGTGAGACTGACAGGCCTGTAATTACCAAGGTCATCCTTCTTATCTTTCTTGAAAGTTGGGGCAACATTTACCAGCTTCCAGTTGACTGGGACCTCTCCAGACTCCCAGGACTGTTGAAAAATAATGGAGAGAGGTCCCATGATAACATTGACCAGCTCTTTCAGTACCCTGGGATGAATCCCATTGGGCCCAATAACTTATAGGGATCTAGAATGGAGCAGCAGATCCCACACAAGTTCAGAGTTGGCTGGGAGTTTATCATCCCCTCAGTTGTGGTCTTCCAACACAGGGCTCTGAGGATCCCAGGGCCCAACATCAGTATTAAAGACAGAGGCAAAGAAGGCATTAAATGTCTCTGCTTTGTCTATGTCCCCATTTGTGAGGTGACTGATCTCATCAAGTAACAGGCCAACGCTATCTCTGATCTTCCTTTCCTTTTTGTTATCCTTCACAGTGCTGACCAGCTTGAACTCTAATCAAGCTTTGTCCACACAATGGTGAACAGCATCTCTGTAGTCCTCACGTGTCACCTGTCCCTGCTTCCAATGCACTTTCCTTATCCACCTAAGTTTGAGGAGAAGATCCCCGCTCAGTCAAGACAGCTTTCTGCCCCACTTGCCTGACTTTAGACACTTTGGAATTTCCTGCTCCTGCATGTTTAAGAGATGGCTCTTAAAAAATGACCAGCATTCATCGACTCCCTGGCACAGTTTTAAACTGTTTCCTCTGGTCCTATCGCTTGGTGTTTTGGAGAAGGACCCCCACCTCACCACAACCTCCTTTCAGTTAGTTGTAGAGACTGAAAAGGTCCCCCTGAGCCTCCTTTTCTCCAGGCCAAACACCCCCAGCTCCCTCAGCCTCTCTCCTCATCAGACTTGTGCTCCAGGCCCTTCCCCAGCTCTGTTGCCCTTCTCTGGGCATGCTCCAGCCCCTCAATCTCCTTCTTGAAGTGAAGGACTCAGAACTGGACACAGCACTTGAGGTGCAGCCTCACCAATGCCAAGTACAGACAGACAATCACTTCCCTGGTCCTGCTGGCCACACTACTTCTGATACAAGCCAGGATGCCTTTGGCCTTCTTGGCCATCTGGGCACACCCTGGTTCATGTTCAGCCGCTGTCAACCAGCATCCCCACGGCCTTTTCCACTGGGCCACTTTCCAGCCACTCTGCCCTCAGCCTGCAGCGTTGCAGGGGGTTTGTGTGACAGAAGTGCAGGACTCGGCACTTGGCTTTGTTGAACCTCATACAACTGGCCTCAGCCCATCATCCAGCTTGTCCAGATCCCTCTGCAGAGCCTTCCTACCCTCCAGCAGAGCAACACAAACTTGGTGTCATCTGCAAACTTGCTGAGGGTGCACTTGATCCCCTCATCCAGATCATCAATAAAGATATTAAACAGGACTGGCCCCAATACTGAGCTCTGGGAAACACCACTAGTGAGCAGCCGCCAGCTGGATTTAACTCCATTCACCACCACTCTCTGGGCCCAGCCATCCAGACAATTTTTTACCCAGTGAAGAGTACACCCATCCAAGCCATAAACAGCCAGTTTCTCCAGGAGAATGCTGTGGAAAACAGTGTCAAAGCCTTTACCGAAGTCCAGGTAGACAACATCCACAGCCTTTCCCTCATTCACTGAGTCAACTAGCTTCTTCAGACAACCGGAAGTCTGCTCTTCCCATATCCAGGGACAAAGTTTCGCTGGCAGTTTATCTCCTATGGCAAACAATTTGAAACTCAACTACTTTCTGGTCACTGTGACCATTACAGCCATCAATTACCACCAGAGTTCTTCTCTATGGTTTGATGAAAGTTTATTGTAACATAAAAATCATCAAGGTTGTGATTTATATTTACCTCATTCATCACCATCTGAATTCCTATCCTATTAAAATGTCAAGATGACCTGGGAAGTTCAATTCATAAATGTAGTATAGAAGAACATGCAAACATAACCCAAAATTGAATCAGAAACCTGGAGTATTAGAATAAAATAGACTATTTCAGTTGGAAGGAACCTACAAGAATGTCAAAGGTTAGCAAGCATGGTCCCGGAAGGGACGTCCTTGCTAAGGGGTACTTACAGTTTCCTCTGGGACCTGATAGAACCTATCAGCGGCCAGTTTGAATATGGACAATTCTTTAAGCCACTTAAAGTTGTGACTGCCTCTGTGATACACACTTAAGAATAGACAAACTCCCCCCCAAGCTCTCTCTCGTTTCCGGCGCTGGGACAGGTGGCTGCGGGCCCCGTGTGGGGGCCAGCGGGCCCGGCCAGGCCCTGCTTGGGCCAGGCTGGGCCTGGCCACGGCCATCCTGGAGTCGATGGACCTGTTCCAGCCGTGGAACCCCCCCCACTGCCTTGCCGTGGGCAGCCAGAGCGGCTCGGCTCTCCCCCCTCTCCACTGCGATAAGAAAAATTCAACATTCCAGCTGCAAAGCTGCAAGGCCGAGGTGAGATTAACCCTTTTATTTCTGTGAAGAGCTAAAACCCTGAGGGAAGAGAGAGAGGAGATGCTTAAAGCTGAAATTCTGTTGTGAAGCTATGATATATCAGAGTATCCCGTTGTAATTTCATGAAGATATGGGGGGTGGAGTGTTCAATTCGTAAGCAAAAGCACCAGTGCTGAGATAGGCAGATGCTGACACAGCTGTTATTTCATGAGAAGTTTGGACAGGGAGAGATGGAAGCGATGAGGACTTTTGCTCCAAATGGGAAAGGAGAAAACCTCAGTCCCTAGAGATGCTCCCAGAGATAGTCCTAACGATGAAGATGATGAAGACCCTTTGCTCCCAGGGAAGGAGAAGGGCCTCTGTTTTTTGTTTCTGAACGGCTCAACCTTAAAATTGTACCCCAAAAAACTTCAAGAGTGGACCCTCGAAAGCAGTTGCAGGAAAATCTGCAAGTTGGGGGAAGGGACTCACACGCAGGCAGAGAGACTCCTCTTCCTAAATGGACTGAACAATATTTGGAAGTGGGCGGCTGTCTCGTTGTGAAAATGTTTTCATAGCACGAGCAAGAAGAGACTTCTCTTTCTAATTGGACTGAACAAGGTTATTATGGAAGTGGTAAACAGACTGAACATCTTAAGGGTTGTCTTTTTACATTGTCAGTGGGAGAAGGGAGGAAGGTGGGGGGAGGAGGAGAGTTCTGAAGGTGGTATAATTTTTTTTTCCTTCTTTTTAGGTCTGTTAATAAACTTCTTTATATTCTTTCATGTTTGGTGCCTGCTTTGCATTTCTCCTAATTCTTATCTCACAGAAGGTAAACAGTAATGAGTATTTTGGGCCAAACCACTACAAACAATCATCTAGTCCAACTGCCTGACCAAAAGTTAAAGCATGTGATTAAGGGTATTGTCTAAATGCCTCTTATACACCAACAGGCTTGGGGCATCAACCACCTCTCTAGGAAGCCTGTTTCAGTGTTTGACCACCCTGTTGGTAAAGAAATGCTTCCTCAGGTCCAGTCTGAACTTCCCCTGGCACAGCTGTGAACCATTCCCATGCATCCTGTTGCTAGATCCCAGGGAAAAGAGCTCAGTGCCTCCCTCTCTACGTCCCCTCCTCAGGAAGCTGTAGAGAGCCATGAGGTCACCTCTCAGCCTCCATTTCTCCAAACTAGACAAACCCAGTGTCCTCAGCCACTCCTCAGAGGACATTCCTTCCAGCCCTTTCATCAGCTTTGTTGCCCTCCTCTGGATGCATTTGAGGACCTTCACATCCTTTTTAGATGGTGCATGCCGTTTCCAAAATCTAAATGCAAATGTGCTTTTCAAACTTAATTCATTTTCACTGCCCTCATCCTAGAGTATGAGATTCTCATCACCACATCATTATGCATGCCTGCATCTCTAGCAAACACTTTTATAGATCATCTGGGAATACACCTCAAACTCCTTATGCAGTTTTTAGCGGGGGGGGGTTCCGAGTGGAGGGGAGCCGGACGAAGTCACGATACGAACACCGATACAATTTGAGCATCATGCTTCCTTTATTGTTTACTTATACTCACTTATATCTACTTTGTAAAGATTCATACCTTATTCCCACGGGACAGCCACTAAGCAGTGGGGGAGCCGACCAGTGTGTAACTTTGCCAAGGATTTTCAAGGCTGCCTGCTGCCAGGTGTCTTTCAAGCCTGTCTGCAGCCTGAGGCCCCTTCATGGGTTCTTCCCTAGCAACCCTGGGGTGCCCAGACTGCCCAGACTGTCCTGGGATATCATATGCCCCTGTTCCACAAGGAATCCCTCTACACATCCCCCGTTTTCTTTTTGGGCAACCCAGGCCTGGTCGATGATTTTACGCAGCCCCGCTTTAAGGCAAGAAAAAATACACCCAAATACTATTAAGCCTAATATAACTACAAATAGCAATCGGCAGCCTTCTACTACCAAGGTACGCAGCCATCCGGTGATACCCAGACCCTTAAGACAATCTCCAATAGGGTCATCTGTCTCTCGAAGGTTGTGCAGGTCCCTCTGGAGGTCAGAGAGGTTCTTGTGAATTGAGGCAGAGTGGTCAGAAAGATTCATACAGCACATACCTTGGAAATCTTCACAGCCGTGGCCGCAAGCTAGTAGTAGAAAATCAATGGCTGCCCGATTTTGTAATACTGTATGTCTAACACTAGTAACATCTGCACTTAGCTCGTCAAGCATCTGCAAAGTTATGTTTAGCTCATCCCTTGCCCGGCAAGTTTATGCAATATTGTGTGAGCCCTGGCTGCTGAAGCATGAGGTAAAAACATAGATGCTAGCCAAACTATACCACGACTCCAAAAGACAGGCTCTTCATTTCTTTTACATTGGAGCTCATGGATTGAACGCCGCACCCTGGTTTTAGTGCAGTGGGTGATATTTAAGAGTTGATGCAGGCCAGGATGGAACAGGGTGAGTTTCCCTAAGTAGCACGGTCCCCCACGTGGGCTGGCAGGACCCCCATTCCACACGCGGTCCCCACATATTAAGAACGTACCACTGGGGAGGCGCTTCGGGGCTTGACCCGTAAGGTTGATTCGGTTGTAAATTGCTTCAGACTTGTAGTTTCTCAGAAACCAGTCTGCAAGAGGGTCAACAGTGGCCCAAAGGTGCTTATTAACATTTAATTGACTGGTAGTGGGAGGCTCGAATGTCATGTAACCATCCCCAGTTTGGTTTGTGGAACCCAGTAGATCTAACTGTTCTGGTGTCCCCATGGTGACATTGATGCTTTTCAAGAATGCACCTTGCCAGCAGGCACGCTGCTGCGCAGGCTTGAGTCCGATCAGCCCTGAACAACTGCCATTGTTTGTGGTGTTCCCTATCAGTGAGCTGTTGTTTAGCATCCTTCGGCAGTCTTGTGGGTTAAAATATGGGACCCTGATTAAACAGGTGTGAAATGGGTCCCCTGGCGTGGCTAGGTTCAGACACATGGAGTCTTGCCCCGTTAAATCAGCTAGGGTGACCCACATGTTTTGTCTCTTTTGGATTGCTGTCAACATTGCGTGGGACCCGGTTAGGATGCTTATGAGAAGCAAACCTCTCAGAATGTTTGCGGGTCCAGCGCTGCTTTGTCACTTCCCAGCCCTCGGGGGCCACCACATGCTGCCGCGGGACATGAACCTGTGTGCTACTCTCTCACCCTAACACTGCCACACTCCGTACTGCCTTCACTCGATCTAAATGGGCGGACAGCCAATCGAAAATGTCCGCCAATGCCCTTGTCTCAAGACAGTCAAAACGATTCCCCACTCTATCTCTGTGTCTGGTGCTATA
Organism: Corvus moneduloides; assembly: GCF_009650955.1. Taxonomy (NCBI): domain Eukaryota; kingdom Metazoa; phylum Chordata; class Aves; order Passeriformes; family Corvidae; genus Corvus; species Corvus moneduloides. Next base: position 8,729,600 of record NC_045510.1, on the reverse strand, counting down.
CGCAAGAATTTACGCAACTCCCTTTCTTGATTCCACCTTTGATCACAGTCCGCACAAGGTGGGCACGTATACCACCCACTTTCTAACGTTAGCTCCCAGAGCAGGAACTGTGAAGGGGTTAACAGCAATTGTGCATTGCTGATGCAATCATTAGGACACAGGACATCTGGCAATGGGTCAGTCCTCACCGTCAGGGCTGATGGAGGCAATGGCTGCACCTCCCCTCGCAGGAAGGGAGGGGCCGTAGGCACTGTGCTCGGTTCTCCAGACGGGAACGTAGGAGTTCTGGTGGCTATCTTGACCGGTGGGTCCACAGGACACCGCGGTGCTGATGGTATGGTTTTGCAAGCCTTAGATTCCAGCGTGTCCTGACGTGTAGACAATTCAGCAAGCTTCTTGATTACTTCATGCATCATCTCTCGGTGGTTCTCCTCCTCTTGGGGCTGACCCCCGGCAGCCCTGGCTGGCTCTGTCTCTGCGGACGACAAAGCCGTAGAGGCTGCTTCGCCATCGGACGATGATCCGCTGTCCGACAGAGGGGGGTGGCATGCTGCCGTTCTCAGCTGGGAGCTAGGACTGCTCATTTCTCCTCTGCTCGCCTGCGCCCCGCCCCCAGGGTCGGGAGCCTGCGCTTCCGCCTTTGCTATCATTTCTCCCTCAGACTTCGGAGGGATAACTTCCTTCCCCGCTGGGTCCAGCAGCTCTCGTACGGGTGCTGCTGTTCCCCTCATCAGTCTACTCGTGGTCAGCCTGAAGAATCGCACAACCCTGGACTCCGCCCTGGTCTCCGGCCGCCGCTCCGTAAGACCCCTGTCTCCTTCCTGTCCAGGGCCGCCACCCCCCAGGGCTTCCATGGCTGCCGTGGCCACCTTCCTCTCTGCTTTCATTTCTGCAAGGGTGTTAGTCACGGCTCTCCAAGTTAATCCGAGAGCTTTAGCCTCTTTACCTTCCTTTCCACCCTCAATCATAGACAGCCACAGTTTGTTCCACCCTTCCCACCACGCTTTGGTCGAAAACAAAAGTGAAGTGCATTTCAAAAACCCTTGTTCCCAGGCCCACGTAATAAGGGGATAAAGATCTCGATCTTTCACAATCTCGCCTCTCTTAGAGAGGATACTGGCTAGGAGGCGAGTTCCTGCCTTGTACTCCATAGCTTCCAACCTGTGGGAACTCGCTCGGCCGCACGAGCTCTGGTCTCCGGCTTCACTCGGCTTTGAGATCCTTCCCGCATCCCGCTCCCCAGGCTCCAACACCGATGCGATGATTCGGAGTCTTGCCGCATTCAAGCGAAACCACATTTAAGCGAAAAAAAATCACTCGGGTCCCTGTTCGGGAGCCAGGTTTTGCGGGGCGGGATTTTGAGTGCAGGGGAGCCGGCCAGAGTAATGATACAAACACCGATACGATTTGAGCATCGTTCTCCGCTTTATTGTTTACTTTCACTAACTTATATCTACTTTGCAAAGATTCACACCCTATTCCCACGAGACAGCCTCTAAGCAGCCGGGGAGCCGACCAGTGTGTAACTTTGCCAAGGATTTTCAAGGCTGCCTGCTGCCAGGTGTCTTCCAGGCCTGCCTGCAGCCTGAGGCCAGTTCAGGGGTTCTTCCTCAGCAACCCTGGGTTGACCAGACTTTCCTTGAGTATCATATGCCCCTGTTCCACAAGGAATCCCTATACAGTTACATGGGAGGATAGTGACCCCCACCTCACTACAACCTCCTGTCGGGGAGTTGTAGAGAGCAATAAGGTCCCCTCGAGCCTCCTTTCCTCCAGGCTGATCAACCTTAGCTTCCTCAGATGCTCCTCATAAAACTAGTTCTCTAGACCCTCCACCAGCTTTGTTGCCCTTCTCTGGATATTCTCCAGAACCTCAATGTATTTTCAAAAAAAAAAAAAAAAAGTATAAGTATGATAAAATTATTCTGTTTTCCAGGGAAAGCTAATTTTAATGTAATTTTTCACAAAGCTTTATTATCTTTTGTCTAACAGATATAAAATCTAGTTTTAAATACTTTGAAATGACCAAATTCAAAGACTGCAAAATTAACTCCACATAACACTCTTCAAGAGAAAAATGGCAATGTCATCTTCAAAATGATGCCATGAAGATTTTTGCCTTTTCTTTTATACCCCTGTTATATCTTTTACAACTTCTGTATTCCTAGATCTTCTTGCCTACATTCTTGGACTTGTTTGTCAAGCTAAGAGACTAAACATTTTAGAAGCTTCGTAGCTAGGGATCAGTGTGCCCCAGACTCCAAGGTCCTCTCCAGAACATATTCTGTAAACCAAGATAGAACCATCCAGGGGAAGGTACCTTGGGGAGGGGGGGGCTCACTTGAGCCTCTCATTGGGGAATCTTTGATAGATATGCTAATTAGTAAAACCTATAATGTTATACCCAATGTTGAGGGGGGAGGAGGAAGAGAGACAGAAACACAGAGACACAGGGAAAGACTCGGTGGGGTGCATCTCGATGCATATGACCTGGACGTGTACACCTAAGGATCCTTAAGAATAAATACCAAGGTAAAATCCCTTTTCCCCTTCTAACAGTGTATGCCTCTTGATTTTAAGACCAGGAAAAGGCATCAGTTGCTGGCGACCCAGATGGGACCCTAAAGACCTTGAAACTCGCAGTCTTGGGTTGGAACGCATCTTGCTTTGCCCCTCTCTTTGCCGACAAATTACAGAGGGGCCGGAGCAACAATCTAAGACTGTGACCAGGACTTTAGGACCCAGCACGGAAAGGCAGAAGCACGGAAAGAGGTGAGTGAAAAGGGGATCAGTACCACTGAGACTGTGCTAGCACTAGGGAAGGAGATCTCTGAGGGGGTTGGAAAGGTTGGGGGCATAGAAGCCCAAAAAAGGGGAAAGCTTAAACTTTTCCCCTGCAAACTGTGGAAAGTAGGGGACGCCCTCCAGGAGCCCAGAGGCTGAACCCTACGCAGCCACAGGAGTGGCTCAGAGGTTGGTTGGTTGGTTGGTTGGTTAGTTCAGACGTCAGGAGTTGTGGGTTCGAATCCTGTTAAGATCAGATTTTCGCGCGCGCGCATTTACTGCTTGCTGAAACTAGTTGCTCTTTAGTATTTTAAAGTGCTGTTTTGAAGTGTTTGTGTAGTAACCTAGATAAACTGCCTGGGAAATCGGAATTCCAAGGCCAGATTGCAGGCTGAATTCCAGAGTTAAGAGCTTTCCTCTGGCAGAGTTTTCCTGTCTGTGAGAAAACATGGATGGTGTGAATGAAAAAATCCCTCCTAACAGCCCGTTGGAGCTGATAATAAAACACTGGAAATGGCTGACAGGGCGAAAAACTACTTTGAACACCCGAGAATTGATTAGACTGTCTACACAGGTTTGGCCGACTTTAAAATTAAGTCAAGGAAATTGGCCTCGCTATGGGAGTTTGGAAAATAACATCATTAATGACCTGATGGTAGAATTGAGATCATTATGTAGGTTTGATGAACTAAGATATGCAGAACTTTTTACTATGTATTTGAATAGGGAAGAAGCATATGTGGTAAACAAAAATAATATGGAAATTACTTTGAGGAAGAGAAAGGGAAAGAAAAAGCCACAGCAAGCTGACTCGTATGCTAATACAGACAGAGAAATTGATATGACAGATACAGATATGGTAGCACCAGCTTTGCGCAATGGGGGGGGTCCCCCCCCCCCCCCCGTTCAACCGCCGGGGCAGCCCGCACAGGTGGGGGGTGGGGGAGCAGCGGCGCCACCACCGCCGCCGCCGCTGCCGCCGCAGCCGCCTCCGCTGGGGGGGCAGCTTGCACAAGTGGGGGCGGGGAATGGAGGAGCAGTGGCTCCCCCACCACCGCCGCCGCTCCCACCACCGCCACCGCCGACTCCACCGCCGGGGCAGCCCGCACGGGGGGGGGCAGTGACTCCCCCACCACCGCCACCACCGCCACCGCCGCCGCCTCCGCTGTCCCCGCTGCTGTCCGAGCAGGGGCAGGGGAGGGAGCAGGTGGCCAGCTCCAAGCCGGAGGAGCGGCGCTTGGCCCCCCCACCCCCAGCCTCGTCAGGGGCGGAGGGCGGGCGCAGAGGCGCAGAGGGGGTGGATTGACCACCGCCCCCTGACTGGTCCAGAGGCAGAGAAGGTGCAGATTGGCCGCTGCCCGCTGACTTTTCCAGAGGCAGAGACGGGGAAGGGGGAGGGGAAGGCTGGCCGCCTTTCCCCGAGTACCCTGAACACGGAAGTGAAGGTAGAAATGGACACGGGCAATTGCGGCGGCATTCCCCAATGCAGAGAACCGCAAGTTTCCGACCCAGAGACAGGAGGAGCCGCTCGCTCTCCCCACCCTGCAGCACAGGCAGTGTTAAAGCTGAGGGCAGATGGGATGGCCCCGACCCAGGCGGCTCTTGCACAGCTAGGGACAGGAGAACCTGCTTGCAGCCCCTGCCTCCCTACCCCTCTACTGCCGCAAAGAGCGAGATTGTTCCTGATCAATATTCGCCTGGAACAAGTTTTAAAACCAATGAACCAATTTCAATTAAAAGTGAATGGGATCATTTTGATACAGATGGTTCTCACGGGAGGGAAGTAGAAGGAGGGGCAGGATAGCCCAAGAAGCTATGAGAGCAGTCAGTCCCGTTGCTAAACACACAAGGTCCAAAGCAGGAAAAGGGGGGGAAGAAGAACTTGCATTAGAAGCACCTCTGAGACAGGCTGTGGGAAATCAAGGAGCCATTTATATAAAAGTACCATTTTCTCTTGGAGAATTACAGCAGTGGAAAAACTCAATTGGGAAGTACAGGGACAACCCAGAGAGAGTAGCTATGCGTGTAGAAATGGCCATAAAATCCCAAAACCTAGATTGGGGTGATCTAAATGTTATGCTAGATGAATTATTGGATAAAACAGAGAGAGAAATGGTCAACAAAGCTGCTATATCTGCTATAGAAACTCAAATTGCAACTGAGAGTCTTCAAGGGTCAGTTAATGATATCTATCCGCTAGCGAACCCTAACTGGGATCCCAATGTCCCAGAACAGATGGAAAAGCTGAAGCGATACCAAAAATGGGTGGTTGTTGCGTTAAAATGTGCTGTTCCTAAAGCAGTGAATTGGGCTAAGTTATATGAAATTAAACAAAATCCAAATGAGACCCCCACAGAGTTTCTAAATAGGCTTAAAGAGGCTGCACAAAAATACACTACCTTAGACCCTGACTCACCTGAGCAGCAGATCCACCTGGCCTACCTGTTTATAGGTCAGTCTGCTAATGACATAAAGAGAAAGCTGCAAAAGATAGATGGGCCACCGGACATAAGTAAATTGTTGACTGTAGCCTGGAAGGTATACCAGAACAGAGACTTAGCAGATAAACATCATAAACCCCACTACAAGAAGAAGTATGATAAGGAAAAGTCATCTGTGGCATCAAAAAGGGGTCCCCCTTTTCCCCTATCTGAGGACCAATGCGCAATTTGCAAAAAACGGGGGCACTGGAAAAATGAGTGTCCATCACGAGCAGAAAAGAAGCCCCCAGTTTTGGAACTAACTGTAAATACAGACTGACGGGGACCGAAGGTAACTACCCCAGCAGAGCCTTTGGTTGTAGCTAAGCTGGGGAATGATGATGTTGAATTTCTGGTTGATACAGGGGCAACATATTCTGTGTTAAATACTTTAAAAGGTAAACTGAGTCAAGACACTGTGGATGTGATTGGAGCTACAGGGGTAAGTGAAACAAGGCCTTTTCTCCAACCTTTAAAATTTAAATTGGGAAAACACTGGGTGACTCACCAGTTCCTGTATATGCCAAATTCCCCAATGCCATTATTAGGCAGAGATTTATTGGAAAAATTGGAAGCAGAAATTAAGTTTTCAAAGGAAGGGGGAGTGAAAGTTATAATCCCAGAATCTAAAATTATCGAAGCAGCTGCTATACTTGTACAGGAATGCCATGGAAAAATTCCCAAAGAAGTTGAAGAGGCTGTCATTCAAATAGTGTGGGCCAATGATTCTCCTGGGAGATCCAAAAAAGCTGAACCTGTGAGTATTACACTCAAAGCAGGGGCTACACCAGTAAGACAAAGACAATATCCTCTGAAATTAGAAGCTTGTAAGGGATTAGTACCTGTGATTGAAAAGTTTCTCAAATTTGGGTTGTTAGTAGAATGTGAATCCAGGTACAACACACCAATCTTGCCAGTAAAGAAAGCTGATGGTAAAAGCTACAGGTTGGTACAGGATTTGAGGGAAATCAACAAGATAACAGAGGACATACACCCAGTGGTAGCAAATCCTTACACACTCTTGACAACACTAACAAATGAATTAGGGTGGTTCACTGTTTTAGATCTCAAGGATGCCTTTTTCTGCATTCCTGTGCATAAGAATAGCCAAGAACTCTTTGCTTTTGAGTGGGAGAATCCAGAAACAGGGAGGAAGACCCAGCTCACCTAAACAGTTTTACCACAAGGATTCAAAAACAGCCCGACCATATTTGGAAACCAGCTGGCAAAGGAGCTTGAGGACTGGAGGAAACAAGAACCAGGAGGAGCAGTTCTCCAGTATGTTGATGACATCTTGATAGCAGCCAAGACACGAGATGACTGCATAAAGCTCACTGTAAGTCTGCTGAACTTTTTGGGCCAAAGTGGGTATTGGGTCTCGAAAGAGAAGGCACAGGTTGCCAGGGAAACAGTAGTATACCTGGGCCTGGAAATTTTCCGTGGACATCGCAAACTCAGCAGAGAGAGGAAGGAAGCCATCTGTCGACTTCCAGAGCCCCATACCGTAAGGGAGATGCAGGCCTTCCTGGGAATGGTAGGTTGGTGTCGCCTGTGGATATATATAAACTACGGTATACTGGTGAGACCTTTATATGAGGTCCTTAAAGCAGCTGAAAAGGGGACAATCATGTATACAGAGAATGCCAGGGCTGCATTTAAACAGCTGAAACATTCCTTAATGTCAGCCCCAGCTCTGGGGCTGCCGGACTTGACTAAACCTTTTGAACTCTTTACACATGAGCGACTGAATGTTACTCTGGTGGTACTGGCACAGCACCTTGGAGACCAGCGAAGAGCTGTGGCCTATTTCTCAAAACAACTAGACAATGTAGCCCAGGGTTGGCCAGGATGCTTGAAAGCTGTGGCAGCAACAGTCCTTCTGATACAGGAGGCCCGTAAATTCACCCTTGGGCAGCACATTGTCGTGTATGTACCCCATGCAGTGATAAATGTGCTGGAGCAAAAGGGGGGACACTGGCTCTCCCCTAGAAGGATGCTCAAATACCAATCTGTGTTGTTAGAACAGGACGATGTTACTCTGAAGACAACTTCTGTGGTAAACCCTGCGATGTTTTTATCATCTACATTACTTGACAGTGTGCCTGAGCATGATTGTTTGCAGACAATAGAGGAAACTTATTCCAGCAGACCAGACCTGAAAGATGTTCCTTTGAAAGATCCAGACTGGGAACTGTACACTGATGGGAGCAGCTTCATGAGAAACAGTAGGAGGATGACTGGTTACGCTGTAACCACCTCAGATAAAATCATTGAGGCAAAAGCCTTGCCTCCAGATGTATCATCACAGAAAGCTGAACTCATTGCACTAACGAGAGCTCTAGAACTGAGTGAGGGGAAGAAGGTGAACATATGGACTGATTCCAAATATGCCTTCAGTGTTGTTCATGCCCACGGAGCTATTTGGAAGGAACGTGGCCTGCTGACTGCTCAAGGTAATGAAGTTAAGCATGCTAAACAAATTCTTGCACTTTTACAGAGCATTTGGAAGCCTACGGAAGTGGCTATCATGCATTGCAAGGGTCATCAAAAAGGGAAAACAGCCCCCGAACTGGGAAATCGTTTTGCTGACAAAACAGCCAGGGGGATTGCAGAAAAAGGCATTTTTGCAGTGGTACCACAGAAAGAGATAGATTTGTCATCATTTACCCCAAAATACGATCAGAGGGATCACAAATTAATTAAGTTCCTTAAGGCTGAAATCAAAGAAGGTGGGTGGGCTGTTACCCCAGTAGGACAAGTCGTAGTTCCACCTCTGATCCTTCGGGAAATAGCCCAACGAGAGCATGAAAGTACCCACTGGGGAGCAGAAAATCTTTTAAAACATTTGAGGAAAGTAGTGATAGGGAGAGGGATGACTGATATTGTACAATCTGTAACAAGCAAGTGTGAAACCTGCTGTAAAAACAACCCTGGCACAAGCGAGAGAGTTGTGTTAGGAGTGACAAAGACAGGAGATCTCCCAGGAGATTATTGGCAAATAGATTTTGCTGAGATGCCACGCAAAGAGGGATGCAGGTATATACTGGTACTGGTTGACACCTTCAGTGGATCGCCTGAGGCTTTCCCCTGTCGCACCAACACAGCAAAAGAAGTTGTAAAAGCTTTGCTTAATCATATAATACCAAGACTTGGGGTTCCTTTGGGAATGTCATCAGATAGGGGACCACATTTTTTTGCAACAGTGGTTGGGGAAGTTAGCAGGATTTTGGGACTTACCTGGGACCTGCACACACCATACAGGCCCCAGGCAAGTGGCAAAGTTGAACGCATGAATGAGACCCTCAAAACCCAGATTTGCAAGATTTGTCAAGAGACATCCATGACATGGGTTCAAGCCCTGCCTATAGCCTTGCTGAGAGTCCGCATACAGCCAAGGCGAAGGGACAACATCAGTCCCTATGAAATATTATATGGCAGGCCATACCAGGTTCCACATATCCCAGGGGAAATTCATATGAGAGGTAAAAATGATTTGCAAAAGTATTTAATGGCTCTGAGTTCCACCTTGCAGAAGCTCCAGAGATTCGTTGTGTTATCCAAACCAATAAGATTGGACACACCTGCTCATCCGTTCCAGCCTAGAGACTGAGTCTACATCAAATTAGGACAGCGACCCCTTGCAAGCCAAGTGGAAGGGACCATTCCAAGTTTTGCTGACCACTTTTACTGCGGTCAAGGTTGCTGGCAAAGGACCGTGGATTCACTGTTCCAGGATGAAGACAGCTTCTGCTCCCAAAATCATCAAGAAGACAGAGACTGATACAAATCAGAAAGATGCAGTCTAAATTGTTTTTTACATGTTTGCTGTTTGCCCAACTGGTAACCATGGTTCAGGGTTCACCCCATGATTTGCATAAGACTGTGGTCCAAAATGTGTCCAAAATTCTTAATAAGAGCAATTGCTGAATCTGTACTCAGTTACCGCCCCTAGATGGGAAGGGTCACTGGCCATTGATTGGCATTTTAATAGAAGAATTAAGAAAGATTTAGATGAAATTTGGAAAGGAACTCAAATTCTACATGAAGTTGCTTCTAGAAATAACACCTTAAAATTTGATCATATTTTTGATACCCTCACCTCATGGTTACCAAACTGGGCCTGGGTAAAAGAAATATTCATAATAGTTGTAATTGTAGTTATTATCTATGTAATTTCCTGTGGAGCAGCCGTTTGTGTAAACCGGTTCTGCGGGTAGAAAAATAGAGACTAGACAAGATAGAGTTTTGTTAGTCTCTAAAAGGGGGGAAATGATGCCATGAAGATTTTTGCCTTTTCTTTTATACCCCTGTTATATCTTTTACAGCTTCTGTATTCCTAGATCTTCTTGCCTACATTCTTGGACTTGTTTGTCAAGCTAAGAGACTAAACATTTTAGAAGCTTCGTAGCTAGGGATCAGTGTGCCCCAGACCCCAAGGTCCTCTCCAGAACATATTCTGTAAACCAAGATAGAACCATCCAGGGGAAGGTTCCTTGGGGAGGGGGGAGCTCACTTGAGCCTCTCATTGGGGAATCTTTGATAGATATGCTAATTAGTAAAACCTATAATGTTATACCCAATGTTGAGGGGGGAGGAGGAAGAGAGACAGAGACACAGAGACACAGGGAAAGACTCGGTGGGGTGCATCTCGATGCATGTGACCTAGACGTGTACACCTAAGGATCCTTAAAAATAAATACCAAGGTAAAATCCCTTTTCCCCTTCTAACAGTGTATGCCTCTTGATTTTAAGACTAGGAAAAGGCATCAATAACACCCTCACAGAGAACTACTGATACTGAAATTGGACGGAAAATAAACTTTCTAACACAATTTGAAGTATTAGAAAGCAGGCATTCTTTATTGCAGAGCTGGACACACTCAAAGGATCTCTCCTCTAATTGAATGTGCGTCGTGAAACTTTACAAAAGGGTATTTATTCCATCATGATCATGCATATTCATTACAGCATACTTCCTAGTTAATACAAACATCACTTTTCCTAGAACTAATTTGCATGCATCCGCCTCCTACTGGAAGTCCTTTTATGGTCCCAGAGGGTCATCTAAAGGGGTCTCTGGTGGCCATATTCACTGAATGCTTCAATATTACAGGTGACCTTTCCTTGAACTTTTTCTTTGGGCATGCGCTGTCGCCTCTTGTTACATAACTTGCTAAAAAATCCACTATATTCCTCATTATCTATTTATCCACTGGTTCCAGCTATGTTTCTCATCCTGTGTACATACTTTTACATTCTTTTATCCTTTTTTGCTAGTTAGTCTTTAAGCTCTATCTAGCAACTTCAGGGGAACTGAAAATTTCTATTCTCTGTTATTTATCAAGTCCCCCCTTTTCTTGAGACTATGTCTCTTTTTAGACAAGTCTCAATACTTCATTTTCCAGCACAAAGTGTTACAACATTTAAAAAATTGAATCATAATACATGCAAGTACACACACTACAATTATTACAATGACTGCCATGAATACATTTTGCAGTAGTCTCCAATTTGGTAGCTGTGAAGCTAGCCAATCCCATCAAGAAGAATTTTTTTCTTTCTGCCACTCTTCTACTGCTCTTTCTATCGAGGTGATTCCTGATTGTTGGACTTCAAACCCATCACTGATATAAGTGCAACACACTTGTTGTATAATAGCACATGTTCCCCCTTGGCTAGCAAGCAGATAATCTAAGGCCATGCAGTTCTGTAGAGCCACCATTTGTGTCTGTTGGAGCTCATAGGATGTGCTATTTAATACTTCATTATCATCGTTTGCCACTTCTAAAAATCTATTTAGCTTGTTAATGTAAACTCCATAGGACGAGGCAGTGCACATGGGGCATAAGGTGAACCATAGTCTTTTGCATTCTGAAATGGAAGGAGTTATATTGCCGATCATCCTGCACTTCCTGGATGAAAAATGTTGTCTTGCCCTAACTCTTCCTTGTGGTTGTTGCCAAAGTATCCTAAAGGGAGGCATTAATACTGCATGGAAACAGGAACCAAACCATCCTGTAGGAAGCCATTTATAGGCATTGTCTCTGCATACCAATAAGTCCCATTCCCAGTACCAAAGGTCTGATTTCCTCTTTTTCACTGTTGGGCTACTGATGGATCTAGGGCTCCTGTATCTGCTTCTGTTGAGTCCTTGGTGCCATTAGTCCAATAGAGTGGCATTGCAGCTGGGAGTGGTATAATACTTACACTGACTTGTAGAAACAAAAATGCTGCTAGCAAGGATTTTCTTGCTATTTTCTAAGTCCGTGAGAGACTTTTCTCTCTCACAGAAGAGGTAGCAGGGAATGTAAACAACCAAGCCACCTGCAACCTTGAAAAGTCTTGTTTATGGTATAGTAGAAAAATATTTTGACAATGAATGTTTTAGGATTTTAGCCAATCACCCCCAAGGGGTGGCTGGTCCTTTGTCCAATTAGACTATGAAGAAAAAAGTCTATAAAAGAGTTTGTAAAATAATTAAAGAAATCAATCTTGCTGCACAATTCCTGCCTGCTGGATCATCACTCCTCCTCCTCCCTATGGCTGCGGGACACGGTGATATACTGTAGGAACCAGGCCTGCGGTAATATTTGGTGCTGCCTGACGTGATTTGCACTCTCTGACGGGTCCTGCTGCTGCTAGCCAAGCCGAATTTCTCTAGAGGTACGCTGTTCCCCTTCCCCCCTGGGACCGGGAGGTCTGACAGGACTGAGAAATGGCAAACAGCGGCTCACAAACCGACGCTGTGGTACTAGTCTGGAAAGGTGTGTTTAGCATATTGCACACCTCCATTCCTGAAAACTCAGTTCGGGAATTATTAGACTGGGCTACTCTAAAAGGGATTCCCATGGACAGAGATACTGCCCTGGACTTTGCCTTATGGCAGGAACTCGGCTGTGGTGTCCGACACGAGCTCCCGACTGGGGACCCAGAAGTGTTAGAATTATACAAAACCTGGCGTTCGTTATTTATTCTGCTGACAGACCTTGACTGTGACAGCAGAGCTGGCTCGCCTATTTTGGTGATGAGTGACGGAGGAATGTCCGAGGGGGACCCCGCTGACCGGGCTGCCAGGGCAAATGACGGTGGATTCGGAAAACCCCCCCCCGGCTCCACAGGCAGAGCCTGCGCTGCCTCACCCTGCACAATCATAGGACTCTGCGGCCCCCAGGGACCCCACGCTGGCAGAGGCAGGGAGGTTGGGGCAGCGGGAAGGCACACAGCCTGTCTTGCCATTCAGCTCGGGGACAGCCACAGCTTATCCAGGGCCGCAAATCAGCGGCTTAGCAACTTGGACCCCCAGAGCGGCTCCTAGTTCGGTTGTGTATGCACCTGGATCTAACTTTTTAGCCGGAATAGGGCCGGGCAGGCCTGCACCTAGACTCCCTGGGTGTGGTCCGCTGCCCTCCTTGGCGCTGGACTGTTCTGCGCAATCGCAGAACCGAGCCATCGACCTTTTAATACAGCATCTGCCCTTGCTGACAGAGTTACCGAACCTATCCCGAAGGATGGAGGACCTGCTCAGCTTGCTACCGCAGCGGATGCCCGAGCCACCCTGCCGTGTGGGGCGCGCCCAGCCCGCACCGCCCACGCCACTCGCGCCAGCCGCAGGAGCTGCGGCTCCAAACCAGGAAACGGTGTGGCCAGCGGTGAACCCGGAAGCAGCGCTGCCGCGGGAAAACCCGGAAGTGGTGGCGGCTGCGGAGACGCGGCCGGGGGCAGCGGCACCAAGCACTGCCGCAGAGAACGGGCCAGCAGTGGCACCGGGCACGGCCACGGAGCAGGGGCGAGTGAAGGCACCGAGCGCAGCCGGGGAGCGTGAAACAGCAGCGGAAGTGGCGACCGCGCCGAACATGGCTGCTGTGCGAGAGACAAGCACGGCGCCGAGCACGGCTGTAGCCCCAGAGACAGCGGCAGCAGCTTCAGTACCGGTTCGGTCGGGACTGGCCGAGACGGCCTCCCGTAAAGAAACTGCTGTTCAAACTGCAGCGCAGCCAACTGCAGTCTGTCTTGTCTGTTCTGCCTCTAGCGAACTTAGCCAAAGTGCCCCTCTCCGTCCATTTCTGTTCGCTCCCAGCACCTCAGAGTTGCCTTTCCCTGATGACTCGTCATCGGGAAGTTAGGCAGATGAGGTTCTGGCCCCAGGTCGTCAGGCGGCTGCAGCCGCGCGGTGAAGAAAAAGGCTGCGCCGGTCTCGTCCCTGGACCTTTCAGGACTGCACAGTAACAGTGCGTCCGACCCACTACAGTCGCTTCTTAGAGTCAGTTAAGATGCAAGCATTGGAGGAGGGTGACTGGAGCTTATTAGAAACCCTTGGAATGCCAAATAGATCTGAGGATTCTGGGGGTAACTGGGGAGGTGTTACACTCCATCCACAGGCTGTGCCAGAAGTTCAGGATGGTAGGGATTCGCCAAAAGGGGAGATCCAAGCTTTCCCAGTGTATAAGGCTCTCCCAGATTCAGGGGAGCATGACAAGCATGAGGTAATTGCTTGGAAAGTTGCCCAGGAGCTCCAATCCAAGGTGGCACAATATGGGCTAGGTTCTGTTGAGGTTATGCAGATAATAAGGGTGATAAATACAGATTTGCTTTCTCCATTCGATATCAGACACTTAGGTCAAATTCTATTTCAACCTGTACAATTTACAGTTTTTTAGAAAACCTGGAGAAAGCTGGCCAACAAGGCTGCATTAGGGAATATGCAGATCCCTGCTGCTGATCCTAGACGGACATCAGGAATGGATGCTTTGATGGGAACTGGTCCCTTCTCTGATCCCAGTCTACAGGGTAACTTGTCCTCTAGCATCCTGCAGCAAGCTCAACAGGTCGGCATGGCTGCCCTGTTGAAAACCATAGAGATATCTGCACCCAGAAAGCGATATACTGAAATAGTTCAGGGGAAATCAGTCATTCCTCTCTTTTGTAGAGAAAGTCACTGCTTCTCTCGAGAAGCAGGTTGAGGATGACGGGTTAAGACAGTTGTTGTTAAAGCAGTTAGTGAGAGATAACGCAAACGAGGAGTGCAGAAAAATCATAGATGCCTTACCAGGGGATCCTGAGGTGACAGACATGGTCGAGGCCTGCGCTAAGGTGGGATCTGGGAACCAGAAAAGGTCTGCTTTGGCTGCGTTCCTGCAGCCTGTTCACGCATCTTCTGGTCGTGAACCAAAGCAACCAAAACAGGCGAGAAAATGGAAGTGGCCTAAGCCGAGACAAAAAGAGAACACACCGATCCCCCAGTGCAAGAGGTGTGGCAGGCCAGGGCATTGCTCGGACTATTGTAGATCCCAGACTCATGCTGATGGTCAGCCGTTGTCGGGAAACTTCTGCCGGGGTGCAAGGAGGGGGAATTGCTCTCCGATACAGTCTCTCCCCCAGAGAGTGGCACAGGTACAGGCACAGGCCTACCCAGCCACCCTAGAGACGGCACCCAGGGATCAGACGGTTTTGACGGCCACACCAATTTACCAGGGTTTCTAACAGAAGGCAATGCCAGGGCTGACATGCTGGCCAACCCTGCGAGGGTAGGGCCTCAGCCTGACAAAATTGCACAAGCCAAGGCATCGCACGGTTTCTTCCATCAAAGTGCACATACCCTGCAGAAGCAGTTTCATTTAACGCCAACTGAGGCGCGTGACATTGTCAGCGCTTGCGCTGACTGTCACGGACTCGGTGCGCCATTGCCACCGGGGGTAAACCCCAGAGGGCTAAAAGCCTTGCAGATTTGGCAAACAGATGTAACTCACATCCCAGAATTTGGTCGGCTGAAATATGTGCACGTTTCTATTGACACTTTCTCCTCGGCTATGTGGGCTACTGCTCACACTGGAGAGAAGGGCCGTGATGTCATTGCCCATTGGAAATTGGCTTTCTCAGTCCTGGGTGTGCCAGCTTCTGTGAAAACCGATAATGGTCCTGCCTACGCCTTGGAGAAGACGCGGCAGTTTTTACACCTATGGGGTGTAGACCATACCTTTGGTATCCCACATTCTCCTACTGGCCAAGCCATTGTCGAACGCGCTCATGGTACTTTGAAGCGTGTTTTGGAAAAACAGAAAGGGGGAATGCATGGAGAAACCCCACAGAGCCGACTAGCAAAAGCTTTGTATGCAATCACTCACCTTACAGTACCACAAAACTCAAATAATCCTGTTATTCTGAATCATTTTGTCTCATTGCAGTCTTCAGGCAAGACACAATTGCCCCGGGCAAAAGTCTGGGTACGGAATTTACTCACTAACCAATGGGAAGGCCCACATGAGCTTATCGTTTGGGGTCGTGGGTATGCTTGCGTTTCCACAGATACTGGGATACGGTGGCTACCTTCAAAATGCGTTCGCCCTGACCTACGGCACCAGAGGCAGAACAGGCAACCTCCAAATGATGACCAGAACGCCAACCATCCAAATGGCGACCAGAATGTAGATCATCAGCCTAATGACTCTTCTGATGATGACCAAGATGTCAACCATCAGGCAGATGGTCCTTCTACAAGCAGAGACTGAACTTTAAATTTCTTGGAGTCAGATAGTTAAAGCCTTAAGGACATATTTAGAATTAATAACTGATGTAAATTTCTATTTAAGGTTAATAGTATAGTTGTTATCTTAGAAAACAAAAAGGGGGATGTTGTGGATACAAAAATGCTGTTAGCAAGGAATTTTCCTGCGTCTTCTAAACCGTGGGATACTTTTATCTCTCACAGAAGATATTCGCAGAGTTTATGGATCGTGAACACCTGCGACCTTGTAAAAGTCTTGTTTATAGTACACTAGGAAAATATTTTGACAATGGATGTTTTAGGATTTTAGTCAATTATCCCCAAGGGGTGGCTGATCCTTTGTCCAATTCGACTATGAAGAAAAAAGTCTATAAAAGAGTTTGTCAAATAATTAAATAGATCAATCTGGCTGCACAATTCCTGCCTGCTGGATCTTCTCTCCTCCTCCCTACGGCTGCAGGACACAGTAATATTTTACGGCATTTATAGGGGAAGGACTCCTCTGCCTGAGCAGTGAAAGAAAACCTTGGGTGACGAACTGACCAAAACCCCCACCCCCTGTCTCCCTGCACTGTCAGTGGGAAGAAGGGAGGGGTTGGGGAAAAAAAGGTGTTTTTAAGGGCTTATTTTACTTCTCATTATCCTCCTCTGATTTTGTTAATAAGAAATTCACTTTGTACTTCTAAGCTGAGCCTATTTTGCCCTTGGAGTTTTTCTCCCGGCCCTTATCTCAACTCATGAACCCATTGTTAATTTTTTCCTCTCTGTTGGGGTTTTAGGAGTTCTCCTTTTGTTTTTCTCTTTCTCTTAAAGAATTTTCCCCATATGTTGCCAAGAGACCCTAAAGATTGGGTACTTAAGAAAGACAAAAGACCTGGCCACAGGGGGAGGGGTCGAGATGGCTACCCTGTTCTCCATGGGGTTTTCTCATGTAGGGCAGAGATGCCGCGAGATTTGGACTGAGAAAAAGAGGGTTGGGCGGAGTGCCTGGCTCTGTTGCTCTCTCGGTGTTCGGAGGGGAGAGAGAGGCTGCAGTCGCTGTGGGGACAATTCATCGCCACTGCGGGCTTCTCCTTTCTTCTGCCTTCCTTCTACCGGAGAACCCCGGGATCCCAAGCCTGCCTTTTCCTTGCTCCGCTGAGACCCAGACAGCGGCTGCCCTGCCCCTGCCATTCCTTTGCCACTGCTCTGAGCCTTCACTACACTGTAGCTCCGCACCCCCTGCCTGCTGAGATGTCCCTGAGTTCCTGCTGCAGCTCCGGAGTTTGGTGCATCTCGCCTACCACCTGGGATTTTTTGTGTTCATCCCTGCTGTTCCAGACTGCTGTTCCCAGAGGTCTTGCCCCTGGGGGTTTGTGAAGCCTTTCTTCCATCCCTTCCCATCTCAGCCAAGCCGCCATTACCGCATGCCCCCCAAGCTCACGCTGGAGTGCCCCCTGCAGCCACAGGGGGAAACCATCGCACCTGCCCTGCTCACCAGGAGCCGCCAGCACCCCTGCCAGCTGTGACTGTAACTACATCACAGGGGAAAGTGCCTGACAGCCGAGAAGGCTGGCACTGGGTTACTGGTTCTGCTTGTTGCTACTGCCATAGTTATTGTTGTTTGTTTGCCTTGTCATATATATATATTAGTGAAGAACTGTTATTCCTATTTCTCATATCTTTGCCTGAAAGCTCCTTAATTTCGAAATTATAATAATTTGGAGGGAAGGGGGTTTCATTTTTCCATTCCAAGGGAGGCTCCTGCCTTCCTTAGCAGACACCTGTCTTTCAAACCAAGACACTCTCCTCTGCCCAGCTGTGGCAGGGGAGGGTGAGTGAGCGACTTTCATGGGTGCCTGGTGTTTGGCCAGTGTCAAACCACGACACTGCCCGTCCACCGGGTGAAATCGATCTTCTAATGCTTCAATTAACTGACAGTCTTTTGCATCTATGTTCTGGCTTAATATCTGGTAGACTAATCTCTCATTGCAGAACCAAAATGTGGATGCCTTTTTCTGCAGCCTCTTTAGCCACCCTGTCAGCTAAGTAATTTCCACATTTTGACCCTATTTTATTTTTCTGGTGCGCTCTACAATGCATAATTGCAACTTCAGATGGTTTTTGTACTGCTTCCAATAAGTGTAATATTTGTGTCCTATGTTTGATCCATGTACCTTATGCTGATAACAAACCTCTCTCCTTCCAAATTGCCCCATGGGCAATATGCACCAAAAGCATACTGAAAATCCATCCAGATGTTTACTTTTTTTGCTCAGTTCCAATGCCCGGGTGAGAGCAACCAGTTTGGCCTTCTGCTTGAAGCATCTGATGTTAGAGCCTTAGATTCAATTATGTCACTCAGGGTAGTTACCACATATCCTGACGTGCGTTTCCATTGCAAACAAAGCTATTTCTGTCTGTGTATGGTTCCCAATCTGGATTCTCTATCAGGCTGTGCTTTAAATACAGTCGGCTGGAATAAACTTTGATTCTTTGTAGGCAATCATGTTCTAGAGTACTTTCTACTTTGGTGGCTGACAGAAAAATACCAGGATTAACAATAGAGGTGGTTTTGAGGGTAATGTCATCCTGTAAAACTAGTACCACTTGGTACTGAAGTATTTGGCTGGGAGACAGCCAGTGGCCCCCCTTTTTTTCCAAGCCCATATATACCATATGTGGTACAGAGACCATCATGCTTTGTCCCAGAGTCAATTTACAAGCTTCCTGGATCAACACCATAGCTGCAACTGCTTGCAAACAGCTGGACCATCTGTCTTGGTGTGACCTTAGGATGTTGTTAGGGTTTTAAGAGGTCTAGTTTTTTTTCTGTTAAAGGAATTTTCCCCCATTCTGTTACTAAGATACAAATCGCTGGGTGCTTAAGAGAAGACAAAAGACCTGGCTGCTCTTTTGTTTCACCTGGGCGTGGGGTCAGTTCTCTCTCAGTGTTCTCGGGGAGAGAAGCTGCTGGTTCTTTTTCAGCCGTTTTTCTTTCTGCAAAGAAAGATCCCAGGACCCCCGGCCCACCTTCCCTGCCCCGCTGGAGGCCGGGCTGTGGTCGCCCTGCCCCGCCGCTGATTCAAGCCTTCGCTGCGTTGTAGCTGTGCTCGCCCTGCCTGCCTAGATCTCCGGGGGGGGGGGGGGGGTTCCCCGCTTGGATACATCGCGTCTGTCCTCTGGGATTTGTGCTCATCCCTGCCACTCCAGCCTGCCACTCCAGCCTGCTGTTCCAGCCTGCTGTTCCCGAAGGTCCAGCCGGACAGCGGGGCCAGCTGTCCAGGGGTTCGTGAAACCTTTGTTACATCCTTCCTGGGATCCCAGGGCACCAGTGCCGCGTGCTCCCCGAGCTCGCTCCGGAGCGCCCCCTGCAGCCGCGGGAGAACCATCGCACCTGCACTGCTCACCGGGAGCCGCTAGCGCCCCTGCTGGCTGCGAGCAGAACTGCAGCCGAGGGGAAAAAAGGGCCCAACAGCCAAGAAGGCTGGGACTGGGTTTGTGATTGTTTGCTGTTACTGCCATAGTTATTGTTGTTTGTTTGACTGGTTATACACATATAGATATATAATAGTAAAGAACTGTTATTCCTATTTCCCACATCTTTGCCTAAAAGCCCTTGATTTCAAAATTATAATAACTCGGAGGGAAAGGGGTTACATCTGCCATTCCAAGGGAGGCTTCTGCCTTCCTTAGCGGACACCTGTCTTTCAAACCAAGACAGATGTGCATCCCATATCGCTGCCTATGTACAGAAATTAATTTCTGTGCCTTTCTATGCCTCTAAACTGAGCCTGAGAGGGGGAAGGAAAAAACTGAGCAAAACTTTTTCAAAGCAGTTTGCAGCTTGTTCAAGGTCACACACAGATAGCAATTTGTTTCCCAGCTGCAGCAGGGGAGGGAGGTAGCACCCAGCTCGCTGTGCCCAGGACAGCTTTTTTTGGCCAGGGGTTCAGCTGTTTTTTCTCTGGAGAGAGACTGAGAGTTGAATTTTTCCTTCCCTGGAATTTTGGATTTTCTCCCTTTTCTACTGGACTGCTTGATTGCTTTAACATCAGAGCACATTGGGAGGACTTTCCACCGGGCACAGAGGGCCTGGCCCTGGGCCAAGCCCCAGCTCCGAGGAGACCAAAGGGAGGACTCGAACACTTTCCCAGGTTTTTTCTCCACAGCGAAAGATTTTATTAGCATTATTTTCCTTTCCCGTGTGTTTGTTAAATAAATAGTTTTATCTCCTTCACTTTCCTTCGAGGAAAATTTATTTTTCCCGAACCTGGTGGGGGAGGGGTGGTTGTGCCTTCTCTCAGAGGATATATTTCTAAATTTGACCAAACCGGAACACTATCCTTAGCTCACATTATCGAGATGTTTAGAAAAGTATGCAACAGCTCGTGTCTTTTCCGCTAGGAATTGTGCTAGAACTCCCAAGGTGATATTTTGTCTCTCATAAGTGAACAATTCAAAAGATCTTGTGAGATCTGGCAAGCCTAAAGCCGGAGGCCTCATTATTGCTTTCTGAATTTGTTTGAACTAAGCCTGGGTATCATCAGTCCATATAATAAAATTTTTATGGGCAGTTTTTAAAAGTCCATACAAAGGTTGGACTAGTAATCCATAATTACTGGTCCACAAACAACACCACTCGACCATTCCGAGAAAGGCACACAATTCTCTTACAGTTTGTGGCTCTGGGAGCTGGCAGACAGCTTCTTTTCTTTCCATGCTAGATTCCTTTGATCTCCAAGAATTTCAAAACCCATAAAGGTCCCAGTCTTCATCACTTGGGCCTTCTCCCTCGATAACCTGTTGTGCTGATTTGAAATGATGGTTTCAGTCATGTCGAAAGCAGTGGTCTTGTGAAAGTTCTAGTCCTCTGGATGTCCAGTGGTGGTAGTGTCCCAGTCCCCAATCCCCCAGGTTATATATTGTTGTGGGTTTGGGGTTCTTCAGGGAATTTTTTTTTCCCATCTGAAAGGAAGACCCTATGAGGGGACGGGATTGCCCAGGAAACAAATAGGAGCAATTAAGGATCAAAAGAAATTACTATGCACTCCCACATACCATGGTAATAGTCCAGCTAAAGAAAAAAGAGTTTGGAAGTGTTAGTTGGGAAGCGAGCTCTTTGGCTGGGGGTTTGTTTTTTTGTTTCTTGGGAATTGCAGAGATACCACGAGAGGTCGGGGGCTAACCGAGACTTGGCTGGGGCTCAGAGGCTGGGCTCAGCCCCTTTTCTTCTCAGCAATTGGGGAGGGAGCCACCACCTATGGTACAGAGGGCAGGTACCTGTTCTTTTTCCAAGAGAGGGGCTACATTTTAGCTTGCTGACCCAGGTCCGCCCAGCCCCTGCTGTTTTCTGCTACTGCTCTGGGGTTTTTGCTACACTTTAGCTTGACCCCCTGGCCCCCACTGTTGCTGCCACCATACCGGGGTTATTGCTACACTTTGATTTGCTGCCCTGGATCTGTTCACCTCTGCTGTCCGAGCCCACTGCTCTGAGGCTAATGCTACAGTCCAGCTTGCCACCCAGAGTGGCGCTGAGACCAGCTGCTTCCTGTGAGTTTTGCAAGGGGAGCCATCTCCCCTCCACCCCCTCACCTGAGCTGCCATTGCCCTGTGGAGAGGCTTCTGGGCTTGTACCACAGCGCCCCCTGTACCTGTGGGGGAATCATCGCACCTGCCTTGCCTTGCCGGGAGGAAACAGTGCCCTCTGCCGGCTGCAAGAGTGTCACTGCAGCCATCGCCTCACCAGTGCCCGCCAGCGCCCCTGTCGATTGTGGTCATAACTACACCAAAAGGCAAAGAGATTGACGGGCATGAAAAGGCTATTATTAGGTTTCTGTTTTGTTTGTTGTTGTGTTGGGGAAGATGAAACAGGAAAGCCTTATAAATATGATTGCCTGACAAAAGATTTTGGGAATATGAAAACTACAGGCGACATCGAAATGAAAGCCACTTTTGAAATACCAAGTCTTAGTTACTGAACAACTGGAAAACAATGGTATGGCCAACTGAAGGTAATCCCCTCTTGATTGAACAATACCCTCTGCTTGCAGGCAGGTCCAAGGGTCAGAGCAGACCCTACTAGCTCAGCAGAAGGGGTCCAAAGAGTAGTTTTTAGAAGTTAAGATGTAACACTCTATGGTAATATAAGAACTCTTATAGGCTGTATGTAAATGCTATAGGATTTGTATCTTGTATTAGATTGGTTAGTGACAATTAGAATATTCAGTACAGAAGATGATTTATTGTATTGTAACCAAGACTTCACCATTCCACTCTTATACACTCTTACTACTTCTTCTTCATTCTCATTCCTCTCGCTCTCTCTCTCTCGTTGCTTACCTGCTTACTCTCTTGCTCTCTTGGGCCTGCTCAGAGCTGCCAGCTGCAGCTCTAAGCAGTGCCCTTATACCCACGCCCTTTGCAATAAACCGCATGTTCCAAGATCTGACTATAGAGATCTCTCATCTCCGTCCGTCACCGACCGTCTACGCCCGGTCCAGACTGAACCACCCCGCTGTCCTACATTGTTGCTGTTGTTTGTTTGTCTTGTTATATATATTCTAGTAAAGAACTGTTATTCCTTTTCCCATATCTTTGCCTGAAAGCCCTGTAATTTCAAAGTTATAATAATTCGGAGGGAAGGGGGTCATATTTTCCATTCCAGGAAGGTCCCCGCCTTCCTTGGCAGACACCTGTCTTTTAAACCAGGACATATACCCTCAAAGTCCAGGCAGGAATGTTCACTACCTCCCCCAGGGCAGGGAGTTTCACAATGGGATGATGCAGTCCTATGAGTCATAGGATATTTTTGGAGTCCTTGATGGTAGTTCCAGCTGCCTATCCTGCTGGTGCCTATTCAGTTCATTATGGCCCATTACCAGAGACAATCCCCTCAGGATGGGTGGGACTGTGCTGCTGCTTTCACGGAGGGAGTTATCAGGGCTGAGTCATTGGTGTGAAGAAAAAGAAACATTATCCTGTCTCCCAGGGTTGCCTCTTTTTCCTTATCTCAAACACCCAACTTGTAGCCTGTGCACTGGGCAGCTGTTGCAAAAGACCCGCCATTAACAGTTCATCAGGAATAATGTAGATGGGTGTAGAAAACACAGTTTGGCTACACCCATATTGGCACTCTTTCTCCTGTAACCTAGGACACCTGTAATAATTTAATCTGGGTCTGTGTCTGATGTTAGTTTAATTCTTACAGGTTCTGCTCTTTTTGATCATCCAGAAATCTTGCTGGCCCACACAATCGGGATTACTGAATCCTCAGTTTCCTTTGGAATAAATTCAGGTTGGGAAGTCAGTTCCTGTAACATAAAATTTGAAGTGTCCAACTATTTAGACTCAGGGATTTTAATTTGAATGTCCCCTTCCTGAAACTAGATCTCTGAATTCAATTTTACCAGTAAGTCTCTTCCCAATAATGGTTTTGGAGAGTGAGGCAGGTACAAAAATTGATGGGTTATCCATAATTTTCCCAGCTTTAATTTAATTGGATTGAAAAAGGGGCACATTCCATGACTCCCAGTGGCACCGACAATTGTGAGAGTGTCATCACTTAACTTCCTTTGCAGGGTATTTAATATCAAATAACCAGGTCCCTGTGTCTACCAAAATTTCTAGTTTTTAATTCCCCAGCTTGGCTGTTACCTGAGTGTTCCGGTTTGGCCAAATTTAGAAATATATCCACTGAGAGAAGGCACAACCACCCCTCCCCCCACCAGGTTCAGGAAAAAAAAAATTTTCCTCGAAGGAAAGTGAAGGAGATAAAACTATTTATTTAACAAACACACGGGAAAAGGAAAATAATGCTAAATAATAAAATCTCTCGCTGTGGAGAAAAAACCTGGAAAAGTGTTCGAGTCCTCCCTTTGGTCTCCTCGGAGCTGGGGCTTGGCCCAGGGCCAGGCCCTCTGTGCCCAGTGGAAAGTCCTCCTGATGTGCTCTGGGTTGAAGCAGTCCAGTAGAAAAGGGAGAAAATCCAAAATTCCAGGGAAGGAAAAGCAAAGTTAAACTCTCTGTCTCTCTCCGGAGAAAAAGAAAACTGAACAACTGGCCAAAAGCTGACTGGAAAGCAGCAAGCTGGGTGCTACCTCCCTCCCCTGCCGCAGCTGGGAAAAAAAAAGTTGCTATCTCTGTGTGACCTTGAACAAGCTGCAAACTGCTTTGAAAAAGTTTTTCTCAGTTTTTCCTTCCCCCTCTCAGGCTCAGTTTAGAGGCATAGAAAGGCACAAAGTTAATTTCTGGGCATAGGGCAGCGATATGGGATACACATCATAAAGTCATCCCAAGACACTGAGGCTCTTCCGGGAAAAACCTCCGGTCCCCTTCACAAGTCCTCTGCTATTGCCATGAGAGGGTTTGGAAAAGTCCTGGGTTTTAGCTGAGGACACACCCACTTCCAATGTCCATCCTTTTTACAATATGAACATTGATTTGTTCCCAATCATCCTAATGAAGGTTGAGGAACTGAACCCCTTCCCCTGCCACAAGAAACCCCCTCCCCCTTCCCTGGGGGTGGGAGTCCTTTACTGATTTCTTCTATAATTGCTATAATTTTCTGTTTAGTCAGTTCCTGCTGGGTTTTTTTATTCATATATACTGCCCATGCAACATCAAGTAGTTTACCCATATGTCTTGGGGTGACTTTATGATGGGTATCCCCTATTGTTGCTCTATGCCCAGAAATTAATTTTGTGCCTTTCTGTGCCTTTAAAACTGAGCCCGAGAGGGGGGACAGAAAAAACCGAGCAAACTTTTCAAAACAGTTGTTCAAGGACACAGATACGCACTCCTCTGTGTTCTGCTGCTGCAGTGAGAAGAGCAGAGGAAGCACCCTTCTTGCTTTTCAGCCAGCTTTCGGCTCCTTTTCTCTGGAGGAGAACTTTGTTTTCCTGGGACTTCAGTTTTTCCCTTCTTCTGGACTGTTTCAACATCAGAACACATCGGGAGAATTTTCCACCGAGGCCCCAGTGGTGGGCCCACACTGACCCAGCTCCGAAGAGGAGGAGAGACACCACACCTACAGAAGGACTCTGAAATCTTCCCAGGTTTCTCTCCACAGTGAGAGGTTTTATTATTTAGCATTATTATCCTTTTCCTGTGTGTTTGTTAAATAAATAGTTTCTTATCTCTTTCACTTTCCTCCAAGGAAAATTTTTTCCTGAACCTGGTGGGGGAGGGGTGGTTAAAACCTGCCATCTATCAGAGGATATTTTCCTCCAAATTTGTCCAAACTGGCACAAATAATTAGTGGCGCCCAAAGCATGGCTTGAAGGAAAGTGAAAAAGCCTGTACTAATTAAATTTTGGGTTGAATTTAATTACTTTGTGTTGAGGTAAAGTAGTCACCATGTTGGTTGAGTTCATAATGTCTCTCTGGCTTGATGTACATATGTCTTTCTGGTCCTTAGGCCTCTTTGCCTATCCACAACTTGCTTCGATCTTGTCCCCGATACAAAACTTTTACCGAGCAGGGGCACGAATA
Organism: Corvus moneduloides; assembly: GCF_009650955.1. Lineage (NCBI taxonomy): Eukaryota > Metazoa > Chordata > Aves > Passeriformes > Corvidae > Corvus > Corvus moneduloides. The sequence continues at coordinate 8,704,364 of NC_045510.1, read as the reverse complement.
CGGATTTCTATTTTGCTGTGCTCAGTGATAATGGTTAATAAGAAGTTAACAGAGGTACAGGCAGTTGTTCAAAGTGTGTATGATATGTGGTTTCTCCATCCTAATCCCAGTCCTAGTTTCAGTAGCCTGTTTTGGGGATTTATTAGTAATTGCACCCAGTTTGTTAGAGGAGGAGGAGGAGATGGGCTTTCCCAGCCTTTCATCTCCTTCCCTTTAAATTTGATACATTATCTTTTGAGAATGTTCAGTTTCCCCTGGATGTTAGAGACCACCGTCCTGGTATTTTATCTGGTAAGCTTCCTCTATATGGTTTGCAGCTTGTCTAGAATGAGGGCTCAGATTTCCAGCGTGACTGATGAGACACCTGACCCAGAGGTGGAAAATCCTGAGTGGTGTGGGGAATGGGAGCATATGGGGCAAACCTTGAAGGAATTCTCTGACCCAATAGCTTGGAATTTCCCCCCTGAACAAATTCAGAAACCAGCTGAGGTGGGGAAATATCTGAAAGAGAAATACAATGACAAGTCTAATGAGAAAAAGCTCATTGCAATATGCTGGGCCTTGGCATTTGCCTATCGCAAACTGCTAGGTACTGTAGAGCAGCAGATAGAGGGGCAGGAAGATAAATCAGCAGACACCCCAGTCACTCAGGCTGCAGCCAAACCAGACAGCAATCGTAAGCCATTGACAGTGGCTCCTGTCACAAGGAAAAAACACACAACCAAAACTGATCGCCCAGTGAAAGATGATGATGATGCGGGGGAAGGAACCTCAAAGTCACCAACTGACTCAGGCACAGAAACCATTACTGAGTCCATGTCCGTAAAGGACCTTCGTAGCCTAAGAAAGACTACACCCGACGGTCCGATGAATCCATAATAAGTTGGATGGTCCGTATTTGGGATGCTGCAAGTGATGATGTGATGCTGGACGGTGCTGAAGCGAGGCATTTGGGATCCCTGTCACATGATCCAGCTATTGACCAAGCAATAATAAGGAGGCCTGACTCTGTCAGTCTCTGGACACGGGTCTTGACAGGAGTGAATGAAAGATACCTGTGCGTAGACGATTTCTATATGCAGCAAACCCAGTGGAAGACCATAGAACAAGGGATCCAACGCTTGAGAGAACTAGCAGCAGTAGAGATTGTCTACACGAATGACCCAGGATTGAGGAGTCCAGACAGGGTCCCAGTTAACCCAGTGATGTGGCAAAAACTCATATGACTCGGGCCACAAGAATTGCTTCTGCTTTACCAATGATGGAAATGGATGACGGTGGGAATGAGACCTTGCGGGATATGGCGACTTAGCTTCTAGCATATGCAGATGTCGTGCATAGCCCAACACATGCAAGAATCACAGCTGTGGAAAGACGTGTGCAGAAAGTGGAAGATAAGATGGAGAAGAATCACCAGGAACTCAAGAAGGTGATTAAAGAGACACTTTTCCAAATGATGTCGGTACAGATCAGAGACTCTGTTACCAAAATCAGACGTCCCCCAGCAAGATGGAAGGTACATCCCAGGAAGTGAGCTGTGGTTTTTCCTGTGTGATAATGGGGAAAACATGAGGAGGTGGAATAGACAACCCACTTCTGTAGAGGGATTCCTTATGGAACAAGGGCATATGATACCCCTGGAAAGATTGGACAACCCAGGGTTGCTGAGGAAAAGACCCTGAACAGGCCTCTGGCTGCAGGCAAGCCTGAAAGCACCTGGCTGTAGGCAGCACTGAAAGTCTTCAGCAAAGTTATACATTGGTCATCTCCCCTGCTGATTAGAGGCTGTCTAGAGGGACTGGGGGTGAATCTTTGCAAAAGTAGATATAAGCTTGCATAGTTGAACAATAAAGGGAGAACGATGCTCAAATCGTATTGGTGTACGTGTCATTACTCTGGCCAGCTCTCCAGCCTCGGTCCCTTTCTTAGGTTGACCTTATGATGTGCATCCCATATCGCTGCCTATGCACAGAAATTAATTTCTGTGCCTTTCTATGCCTCTAAACTGAACATGAAAGGGGGAAGGAAAAACTGAGCAAAACTTTTTCAAAGAAGTTTGCAGCTTGTTCAAGGTCACACACAAATAGCAATTTGTTTCCCAGCTGTGGCAGGGGAGGGAGGAAGCACCCGGCTTGCTGTTTCCCGAGGACAGTTTTTTTGGCCAGTGGTTCAGCTGCTTTTTCTCCGGAGAGAGACTGAGAGTTGAATTTTTCCTTCCCTGGAATTTTGGATTTTCTCCCTTTTCTACTGGACTGCTTGATTGCTTTAACATCAGAGCACATCAGGAGGACTTTCCACCGGGCACAAAGGGCCTGGCCCTGGGCCAAGCCCCAGCTCCGAGGAGACCAAAGGGAGGACTCTAACACTTTCCCAGGTTTTTTCTCCACAGCGAGAGATTTTATTATTTAGCATTATTATCCTTTTCCCATGTGTTTGTTAAATAAATAACTTTTATGTCTTTCACTTTCCTTTGAGGAAAATTTATTTTCACCGAACCTGGTGGGGGAAGGGTGGTGACCTGCCTTCTCTCAGAGGATATATTTCTAAATTTGGCAAAACCAGAACAGTCCCCAAAACCTGGCGCCCGAACAGGGACTCGAGTGATTTTCGCTTAAATGCGGTTTGTTTTTCACGTAAATGCGTTTCTCTTAGATGCGGTTTGTTTTCGCTTAAATGCGGCAATACTCCGAATCATCGCACCGACGGTGAGGAGCCTGGAGATCTGGAGCGGGAATGTCCCAGCAAAAAAGTTGAGTGGAGCCGGAGACCGGAGCTTGTGCGGCCAAGCGGGCCCCTGCAGGTAAGAAGCTATGGAATACGAGGCTGCAACTCATCTTCTAGCCAGTATCCTCTCTAAGACAGGTGAGACTGTAAAATATCGAGATCTCTATGCCCTAATAACGTGAGCCCGGGAACAAGGGTTTTTGAAATGCACTTCGCTTTTGTTTTCGACTGGAGAGTGGTGAGAAGTTGGAAACAGACTGTGGCTGTCCACAATTGAGGGTGGAAAGGAAGGTAAAGAAGCAAAAGATCTGGGATTATCATGGAAAACTGTGACTAATACCCTCACAGAAATGAAAGCAGAGAGGAAGGAGGCCGCGGCAGCCATGGAAGCCCTGGGGGGTGGCAGCCCCGGAAAGGAAAGAGAGGGGGGTCTCATGGAGCGGCGGTTGGAGGCCAGGGCAGAGTCCAGGGTTGCGCGATTCTTTGGGCTGACCGCGGGTTTACCAATGAAGAGGACCACAGCACCCATGCGTTCGCTGCGGGAGCTGCTGGACGTGAGGGGGAAGGAAGTTACCCCGCAGATGCCTGAGGGAGAAATGGTAGCAAAGGCGGAAGCAGAGCCTCCTGACTCTGGGGGCGGGGCGCAGATGAGCAGAGGAGAAGCGAGCAGTCCTAGCTCACGGCCAAAAATGGCAGTGCGCCACCCTCCTCTGCCGGACAGCGGATCATTGTCTGACTGCGAAGCAGCCTCTGCGACTTTGTCGCCCGCAGAGCCAGAGCCAGCCAGGGCTGCCGGGGGTCAGCCCCAAGAGGAGGAGAAGCACCAAGAGATGATGCATGAATTAATGAAGAAGCTTCTGAACTGTCTACGCGTCAGGACGCACTGGAATCTAAGGCTTGCGGAACTACTCCATCAGCACCATGGTGTCCCGTGGACCCACCAGTCAAGACAGCCACCAGAACTCCTCCGTTCCCGTTGGGAGAACCGGGCACAGAGCCTACGGCCCCTCCCTTCCCAGCAAGAGGACGTGCAGCCCTTGCCTCCGTTAGCCCCGACGGCAAGGACTGATCCATTGCGAAGGAGATGGAACGGAGCTGTCTGTAACACAACCATTGAAGGAGATTGGCAAGCCGTAGATGCCCTAGCCTGCCCTGTACTGAAACAGGGGGACACTGCAAGGTGGGAGTCCCATGATTGGAAAATCTTGCAGCAAGCGAAGCAAACGGTCACCACGCACGGCCTCCAGTCCGAAGCTACACAGAGCATCCTGCAGTTTATCTTTACAGCAGATGTCCTGTGTCCTAATGATTGCATCAGCATCGCACAGTTGTTGTTGACCCCTTCACAGCTCCTGCTCTGGGAGCAAATGTGGAAGCGGCTAGCACAAGACAAAGCTAGCAAACACCAAGGTGATACACAAGACCCACTGTATGCGATCCAAGACAACATGCTAACTGGGAGCGGGGCTTTTGGAGCGACGGTGACGCAGCTGACCATGCCCACAATCATTCATCAGTTGTCACAGACTCTTGCCCACAAAGCCTTGTTGCCAGTACCTGAAAAGAAGAAGTCTCCTCCATATGCAGCAGTCTGACAGGGGCTGTTGGAGCCATATGGTCAGTTCATTGATCAACTGTCAGCAGCCTTGAAGGACGCAACTGAGCTCTCAGAAGAGCTCCAAGAGCAAATGTTCCGGACCCTTGCCTTTGAAAATGCTAATAGGCAAATGTCCTGGGTTGCAGTGCATTCTATTACCATGCTCATGGACTGTGGAAATCAGGTGGGGCAGTGTTTCCTTGCCTCCTCCCCCCAGACTATCTTGCTGTTAATGGCCCATCATTGTCCTACTGCATGACTCAGAGATAACTCCCTCCGGACTATCTTCTGTTAATGAGCCTAATCAACACTTGGCCTCATGACTCATTACCCCATTGTGAGATGCTCCACCCAGAGGGAGGAACCAAGCATCCCATCATGGATATAATCTGGGACTCTGAACACCAAAGACAACCCCTTTTCCACTGGATTTCCAGAGGACAGGAGCTACACAGCTACCACTGGACCTTCTGAGGAAGAGCAGACCCCTTTACTACAGGATCACTGCTTCAGAGGACTGCAACCACCATTCTACCAGACTGCTACCACCACCCTGCCTAACAGGGACTCAGGTTGTATCTTGACTCTGTCAGTTTGAACCAGTGTTTTCTTTTACTTTTTTTCCTTTTCTTTAATTTCCATTAAATTGTTATTCTGACTTGGTGCCTCCCACTGGTTCGTTTTCAAACTAGTACAGCAAACTAAGACAATTCTTGCCACACTTCCCCAGGGACCAGGAGAAGACGAGATGCTCGTGCATGCTAGCCGTGCGGAGCAGTCATCTCAATCAGCTGCATTTACCACAACGCTGCAGAATGTCCTGCAAAAACAGGGACAAGTCATCACTGCAGCGCTGACCGGAGGGGCGAAAAGAAAAAAGGGAGCGAGGGCCCCTGGCCCATCTCCTGTTTCCAGTGCGCTGAAGAGAGGCCTGCGTAACCTTCGGGAGACAGGCGACCCTACTGGAGATTGGCTTAAGGGTCTGGGTATCACCGGATGGCTGTGTAACTTAGCAGTAGAAGGCTGCTGATTGCAATTTGTAGTTATATTAGGCTTAATAGTATTTGGGTGCATTTTTTCTTGCATTAAAGTGGGGCTGTGAAAGATTATCGACCAGACCTGGGTTGCCCAAAAAGAAAATGGGGGATGTGTAGAGGGATTCCTTGTGGAACAGGGCCATATGATACCCTTGGAAAGATTGGACAACCCAGGGTTGCTGAGGAAAAGCCCCTGAACAGGCCCCTGCCTGCAAGCAAGACTTGAAAGCACCTGGCTGCAGGCATCCCTGAAAGTCCTTGGCAAGGTTATACACTGGTCGGCTCCCCCGCGGATTAGAGGCTGTCTAGAGGGACTGGGCATGAATCTTTGCAAAAGTAGATATAAACTTGCATAGTTGAACAATAAAGGGAGAACGATGCTCAAATCATATCGGTGTACGTGTCGTTACTCTGGCCAGCTCTCCAGCCTCGGTCCCCAAAACGCTTCTACTCTGGCAGCACAGGTACGTGAATTGAAGGAGCACAAGACTCAGAGAGGAAGTTCCACCAAAAAGGAAGTAGGTCCAGTTGCCCATAGCCGAACTGCCACATATGATGGAAGAGAAGACAACATGTCCCATCCCCTTGAAGGAACCTCTAAAATATATGCCCAGGGAAAGAAGGATAACCAGGACTAGAGGGGCTCTGCCTCTAGCCAGGTAGAGGCCAGGGAAAACTGTGGTTTTTGGACTGTGTGGATTCGTTGGCCTGGTACATCAGAACCACAAAAATATGATGCCTTGGTTGACACTGGTGCCCACTGCACAATAATCCCATCGCAACATATGGGGGTAGAATCTGTTTCTATTGCTGGTGTGACAGGTGGATCACTAAATTTGACCCTGGTGGAAGCTGAGGTGAGCCTGACCGGAAATGAGTGGGAGAAAGATCTCATTGTGACTGGCCCAGAGGCCCTGTGCATTTTGGGCATAGACTTCCTCCGAAGAAGGTATTTCAGAGACCCAAAGGGACTCAAGTGGGCTTTTGAAATAGCTGCTGTGGAGACAGAGGGCATTAAGCAATTGAACACTTTGCCTGGACTATCAGAGAACCCGTCTGCAGTCGGCCTTCTGAAGGTGGAAGAACAAAGAGTACCAATTGCTACCTCGACAGTGCATCGCCGACAGTACCGGACAACTCGAGATGCTGTGATTCCCATTCACAAGATGATCCGTGAGCTGGAGAGCCAAGGGATGATCAGCAAGACCCACTCACCCTTCAACAGTCCCATTTGGCCTGTACACAAATCGGAAGGAGAACAGAGATTGACTGTGAACTATCATTCCTGGAATGAAGTGACTCCACCATTGAGTGCTGCTATGCCAGACATGTTAAAGCTACAGTATGAGCTGGAGTCCAAAGCAGCTGTCTTGGGGTCACCTTATGATGTGTATCCCATATCACTGCCTATGCCCAGAAATTAAGTGGTATGCCACTATTGACATTGCCAATGCATTTTTCTCCATTCCTCTGGCAGCAGAGTGCAGGCCTCAGTTTGCCTTCAACTGGAGGGGTGTGCAGTACACCTGGAACCGACTGCCCCAGGGGTAGAAGCACAGTCCTACCATTTGCCATGGACTGATCCAGACTGCACTAGAAAAGGGTGAGAGAAAAGGGTGAGGCTCCAGAACATTTACAGTACATTGATGACATCATTGTGTGTGGGAACACCGCAACAGAAGTGTTTAAGAAAGGAGAGAAAATTATCCAGATTCTCCTGGAAGTTGGTTTCGCCATCAAGAAGAGCAAAGTCAAGGGACCTGCTCAAGAGATCCAGTTCCTGGCAGCGAAATGGCAAGATGGATGGCGTCGGATTCCCACTGAGGTCGTCAATAAGATCACTGGGATGTCTCCACCAACCAACAAGAAGGAGACACAAGCTTTATTAGGTGCCATAGGCTTTTGGAGGATGCATATTCCTGAGTACAGCCAGATTGTGAGTCCTCTCTACCTGGTTACCCGAAAGAAGAATGATTTCCACTGGGGCCCTGAACAGCAACAAGCCTTTGCCCAGATCAAGCAGGAAATCGCTCACGCCATAGCCCTTTTCCCAGTCAGGACAGGACCAGAAGTGAAGAATGTGCTCTACTCTGCAGCCGGCAGCCATGTTCTGTCCTGGAGCCTTTGGCAGAAGGTGTCTGGTGAGGCGCGAGGTCGACCATTAGGATTTTGAAGTCGAAGTTACAGAGGGTCTGAAGTCAACCACACCCCAACAGAGAAGGAAATCTTGGCAGCCTATGAAGGAATCCAAGCCGCCTCAGAGGTAATCGGCACTGAAACACAACTCCTCCTGGCACCCCGACTACCGGTGCTGGGGTGGATGTTCAAAGCAAAGGTTCCCTCTACGCGCCATGCCACCAATGCCACATGGAGCAAATGGATTGCTCTCATCACACAGCGCGCCCGTATCGGAAAACTGAATCGCCCTGGGATTTTGGAAATAATCACCAATTGGCCTGAAGGTGAAAACTTTGGCCTCACTGATGAAGAGGAACAAGAACCAGTGACATGTGCTGAAGAAGCTCCACCATACAACCAACTGCCATCAGAAGACACATGCTATGCTCTTTTCACTGACAGTTCTTGTTGAATCGTAGGGATGAAACGAAAATGGAAAGCAGCCGTATGGAGTCCCACACGACGTGTTGCAGAAGCTACTGAAGGAGAAGGTGGATCAAGCCAACTCGCTGAACTCAAAGCTGTTCAACTAGCCCTGGACATTGCTGAAAGAGAGAAGTGGCCAAAGCTCTACCTCTACACTGATTCGTGGATGGTAGCCAATGCTCTGTGGGGATGGCTGGAAAAGTGGGAAAAAGCTAATTGGCAGCATAGGGGAAAACCAATCTGGGCTGCTGAAGAGTGGAAAGACATCGCTGCCCAAGTAAGAAAGCTAACTATGAAAGTCCGCCATGTAGATGCCCATGTCCCCAAGAGTCGGGCTAATGAGGAACACCAAAACAACAAGCAGGTAGATCAGGCTGCAAAGATAGAAGTGTCACAGATAGACTTGGACTGGAAACACAAGGGAGAATTGTTCCTAGCTCGATGGGCCCATGATGCCCCAGGTCATCAAGACAGAGATGCCACCCATAAATGGGCATGAGATCAAGGGGTGGATCTAACCATGGACAGTATCTCCCAGGTTATCCATGATTGTGAGACATGTGCTGCAATCAAGCAGGCCAAGCGGGTGAAGCCTCTGTGGTATGGTGGGCAGTGGTCCAAATACAAGTATGGGGAGGCCTGGCAGATTGATTACATCACACTGCCTCAAACCCGCCAAGGCAAGTGCTATGTGCTCACAGTGCTAGAAGCCACCACCGGATGGCTGGACACCTACCCTGTGCCCCATGCTACAGCCCGGAACACCATCATGGGTCTTGAAAGGAAGTCCTTTGGAGGCATGGTACCCCTGAGAGAATTGAATCTGACAATGGGACTCATTTCAAGAATAGCCTTATTAACACCTGGGCTAGGGAACATGGCATTGAGTGGGTGTACCATATCCCTTACCATGCACCAGCTGCAGGCAAAGTGGAACGGTGCAATGGATTGTTGAAAACCACCCTGAAGGCACTAGGTGGGGGACTTTCAAAAAGTGGGAGCAGCATCTAGCAAAGGCCACCTGGTTAGTTAACACCCGAGGTTCCACCAATAGAGCTGGTCCAGCCCAATCTGAATCCCTGCTGTCATAGGTTAGCAAGCATAGTCCCGGAAGGGATGTCCTTGCTAAGGGGTGCTTACAGCTTCCTCTGGGACCTGATAGAACCTATCAGCTGGCCAGTTTGAATATGGACAATTCTCTAAGCCACTTAAAGTTGTGACCACCTCTGTTATCCACATTTAAGAATAGGCAAACTCCCCCTCCAAGCTCTCTCTCGTTTCCGGCGCTGGGACAGGTGGCTGTGGGACCCGTGTGGGGGCCTGCGGGCCTGGCCAGGCCCTGCTTGGGCCAGGCCGGGCCTGGCCACGGCCATCCTGGAGCCGATGGACCTGTTCCAGCCGTGGAACCCCCCCCACTGCCTTGCCGTGGGCAGTCGGAGCGGTTCGGGTCTCCCCCCTCTCCACTTCGATAAGAAACATTCAACATTCCAGCTGCAAAGCTGCAAGGCCGAGGTGAGATTAACCCTTTTACTGCTGTGAAGAGCTGAAAACCTGAGGGAAGAGAGAGAGGAGATGCTTAAAGCTGAAATTCTGTTGTGAAGCTATGATATATCAGAGTATCCTGTTGTAATTTCATGAAGATATGGGGGGTGGAGTGTTCAACTCGTAAGCAAAAGCACCTGCGCTGAGATAGGCAGGTGCTGACGCAGCTGTAATTTCATGAGAAGTTTGGACAGGGAGAGATGAACCAGATGAGGACTTTTGCTCCAAACGGGAAAGGAGAAAACCTCAGTTCCTAGAGATGCTCCCAGAGATAGTCCTAACGATGAAGATGATGAAGACCCTTTGCTCCCAGGGAAGGAGAAGGGCCTCTGTTTTTGTTTCTGAATGGCTCAACCTTAAAATTGTACCCCAAAAAACTTCAAGAGTGGACCCTCGAAAGCAGTTGCGGGAAAAGCTGCAAGTCGAGGGAAGGGACTCACACGCGGGCAGAGAGACCTCTTCCTAAATGGACTGAACAATATTTGGAAGTGGGCGGCTGTCTTGTTGTGAAAATGTTTTCATAGCATGAGCAAGAAGAGACTTCTCTTTCTAAATGGACTGAACAAGGTTATTATGGAAGTGGTAAACAGACTGAACATCTTAAGGGTTTTTTCACATTGTCAATGGGAGAAGGGAAGAAGGTGGGAGGAGGAGGAAAGTTCTGAAGGTGGTATAATTTTTTTTTTTTTCCCTTCTTTTAGGTCTGTTAATAAACTTTTTGATATTCTTTCAAGTTTGGTGCCTGCTTTGCATTTCTCCTAATTCTTATCTCTCAGCAGATAAACAGTAATGAGTATTTTGGACCAAACCACTACACCTGCATACAACAGATGGAGATAAGGTCCCAGTAGTGCATGTCAGAGGTCTGTTAGGAAAGACTGTGTGGATGAATTCTGCCTCGAGTAGACAAACCCATCCGTGGGGTTGTTTTTGCTCAGGGACCTGGTTGCACATGGTGGGTAATGCAGAAAGATGGAACAACACGTTGTGTACCACGGGGAGATCTGATTGTTGGGTGAAAACTACCTGCAATGTGAAATGCCTGTATACCACTGCTTGCTGAGTGTCACTGTCACTGGTCGTACATAGCTGTGTATATATACATGTATGTATTAATGTGTGTGTGTAGAATTCGAATATATTAGTTTGGGCATTGAGCCAACAATATGGGATAAGGGGTGGAATGTCTCGGGATGACTTTATCATGTGTATCCCATATTGCTGCCCTATGCCCAGAAATTAATTTTTATACCTTTCTATGCCTTTAAACTGAGCCTAAGAGGGAGAAGGAAAAACTGAGCAAAACTTTTTCAAAGCAGTTTGCAGCTTGTTCACGGTCACATAGAGATAGAGACTTTTTTCAGCTGCTGCAGGAGAGCGGGAGGGAAGGGAAGCACCCAGCTTGCTTTTATTTCCAGCCAGCTTTTCGGCAGTTTTTTTTTCTCAGCTATTTTTTCCTTCGGAGAGTTGAGCTTTTGTTTTCCTGGGACTTTGTTTTTTTCCTTTTTCTCTCTGCTGGACAGTTTCAACATCAGAATACATTGGGAGGACTTTCCACCGAGGCCTTGGCCTTGGAGGTGGGCCCACGACCCTGTCCCAGCTCCAAGGAGGGAGAGAGAGATCTATGGAAGGACTCGGAAATTTTCCCAGGTTTCTCTCAGCAGGGCGAGGGGTTTTATTATTTAGCATTATTATCCTTTGCCCATGTGTTTGGTAAATAAATAGTTTTTTATCTCCTTCACTTTCCTTTGAGGAAAATTTATTTTTCCCGAACCTGGTAGGGGAGGGGTGGTTGTGCCTTCTCTCAAAGGATATATTTCTAAATTTGACCAAACCGGCACACTTGCTTTGTAGCTCTTGCTCAAGGCAGAGGCTCCCCTTTGTGTTTTTTTTGTTTCTCTCTGGCCTCTGAAGAGGGGGGTTGTTTTGGGCAGGTTTCTGGACTCACAACAGCATGAACTTGGGAAGGTGCATTTCACAATCAAAAACTGTTTCAGAGTGAAATTTGCAACACCTTCGGCAGCATGAAGCCGGACCCGGTCGAGGGTTGGGCCACCGCTTGTCAGTGCTTGAGAGTCCATTTTTTTCTTCCCCCCCCAATCAGAACAGGGACCCGAGACAGCAGTACCAACACTGGCAGAGTCCAGTGTGTGGTAGGAAGCAGCAGAGAGTGGCAGCACTGACCTCACACATGCCAGCAATTCCCATCTGCCACTAGAACTGCTTTATAAGCTCCTACCTTCCCTTCTTTTTGTTCCGGGGGAAGGTTGAGTCAAGCAGGGTTTGTCCACCATCTCCCTTTTGTCTCCAGGACTGTGCAGCCATCTGTTGAGCGTGCCATTTGGGGAAGAGGTCACTCCAGCATTTTGAATTTCTCTTTGTTGCTGGGGAGTCCACAAGATTTTAGCAACTTTGTAACTAGTGACTATTGCTCTTATTTGTTGCCTGTTGCTATTATATCTTTTTTTAGTAAACGGTTATTTTTTCCCCCACTTATATCTATTCGTATTCGTTTCTCCTTATCAGTGGAAAGAGATTGGTTAAAGCTATAAGGGGAGGTAACTAATTTTAGTGTCCACCTCTTAAAATTGTCTTTAACCAAGAAAGCTTTTTAATTCTTCAAGTGAAAAATAATAAATAGTGCTCAAACAGCAGTATAACAGCTGTGAACATTTTAAGGAGAGGAATGAGGACAAAAAAAGAAGAAGCAGTGCATGTGCCTGCACGTATACAATATGAACAGGTTCATGGCTATAACTAACATCAGTTTAAGGCAATCTACATCTTAATTACCATAGGTTTAGTTCCCTAAATTTAACTAAAAACTAACACTGATGCAGTAGACAGACAAAAGTGGCCCAAAGTTAATCTTAAACAACTGTGGAATCACATCAATAGTCAAAATTAACTGTAGCTAACTTAATTATGATGAGCGTCTAACAGTGTTAAGTAAGTATCTAAATCTCTACTAAAACCCAGGAAAAACTAGTCCAAATACTGTAGACAGGAACATTTGTTTTAATGTCTATGTTCAGTTCAGTATTGAGAACAATTTATATAAAACCCCAAATATCAAGTCACAATAAAACTCAGGGGTTTGGAATATACAACTGCAAGCAATTTAAAAAATTACATTAGAAGAAACTGTAACTACTCCCTCCTCAGAAAACTAAAAAGAAATACAAGGAAACATTCACTTCTGAAAAGACACAAGTGGCAAAACTGGAAAACATAGATAAGCTTTCAAGCAAACAAAAAGAATTGCTAATATACCTAAAAGCTTGTTCATGTTTTTGGAATAGATGAACAGAAATAACAAAAAATGTATTCCAGCTCCATAAAAACCTATCCTTCATTTGAAAATACACACCGAGAGCATCTAGGCTTCCAAATAACTATGCTACAGAGGCATTATGAGAAATTTATTATTAACAGCCAATGTCTTCTTAAAAATCCTTTCAATTATAAACACCATCATGCTTGACCATATATTTTGTTTACTACTGTCATGGTTTAGGAATGGTATTCCCCCATTTAGTGTTCCCACTCAAACACCCCAGACCATGCACTGCTTGCTCACTCCCCCCTCTTCCCCTGTGATGGAATGGAGAGGAGAACTGGAGGTACAGAAGGTAAAGATCATGAGTTGAGAGAAGAACAATTTACAGGAAACAGCAACAAGATAAGACAACAAACAGTAACAACAACAACATTAATAATAGAGTGTACAAAAGAGGCGAACGATTCACACGTGAGTGTTCATCATGCAGAAACTGGCACCACTCGACTGCATACCAGGACAACTATACATTCTCACTACTGGACAAAGACTGCTTGGGAGTCCTTACTGTGGACTTCTGTATCTTTTTGTATTAACAGTAGGAATTTAACTAAATTCTGAAAAGGTAACAGAAACCTTTAATTTATCAAAATTCATTGATTTATTTTCCTCTATGACTAAACATACTGTGGATATTTATAGTGAATGCCATATTTTAGTGTTCACAAGGGGTTGAACACAGCATTCTCCTTCTGATCCCAAGAGTCCAGCCATACAGTATGGTGAGGAAGTCAAGATGACCCAATAAGCAATAAGATGGGAAAAAAGTTTAAAAAAAATCAAACTCTATAATGTTTGCAAAGGAGTAACTTAAACAAGAATACCACAATGAAGTGAATTTACTGCATTCTGTTACTTATTTCTCAGACACACAAAAAAAAAAAAAACCAAAAAAATCACAGTGGCACATTCCACAGGTTAAGCCAACAAAAATGCTACAGATTTTGTGCTCCAGGAAAGGAGCAAAGGAGCTCACCTGCTAAATACTTCATACTGTTCACTCATTTCTCTACATTGTCCTACAGTAAGTGGATGTACTAAAAGAACTCAAAAGGCTAATTTATCTTCTGGAGCAAATAGAAAGATACTTTTCAATGACATTACTCTTCTGTCAGGCATGACCTCTTCCCAACAATTTAATGCCTTTTCTCACCTCAGCAAGATGGGAAGCCATGCTTGCTGCCGTGCTGCCAAGCAGCAGCACAGCAAAGTCTTCAGTTCATAAAACCATAAAAAGAAAACATGAGTAAAATGGAGCCTGATGTCCAGGTGTTAGGAAGACAAATTACTTGTCTGTAGAATTGTCTTGTTAAAGTTTAAGGCTTGACATGATTCAATGCTCGCAGACCCTAGGGGGAGGTTAACAAAACTTGGGAAGAAGGATGTACTACTGATAGTGGGCGCAAAGACTGCAGAATTTATGGGCCACAAGGACATCTGGTGTTGCATACAGGTAAAACCTTATAAAATAAAGGCCCTGTTGCCTTTGTAAAATCATGGCTCAGTCCTGTTACTTCTGCTAGAGAAGGACTGTGGGGAAGAGGCATAGCTGAATTAGAAGTAGAAAAACATGCTGCATGATTATCGTGTGTTCACCCAGTGGTGTGTGGTGATTGGTTGAATTAAGCTTGTTGTGCTTTAAAACTATGTAACCAGCTAAGAAACTATAAAAGACGCAGTGTGTTATTAAAGATAAGCTTTTTGCCTTCTGAACGGAGTTGGTGTATGTGATTCGTGAGTGTCACGTCCATCTCAACTGCAACATCTGGTGACCCCAACCGACTAGAACGCCAACTCTACGGCTGTATCACGCAGCCAAGCTACGATCAAGTGGCCGGAGACAGACACTCAGCAGATGAAAACAGCTGAAAAGCTGTGATAAGCCCAAGCTGCTACTACTTATTCAACCTGTTTCAAAGGTGAGCTGCTGAGAGGATAAAAATGGGATCCCAAGTATCTCAGGAAGAGAGATCTATTGTAAATATTTGGACATCATTGCTAGGTAAATGGGGTATTAAATATGAAGCTACCTCTGCAAAAGCATTTAGTGTGAATGAGACTGCCAAAAATTTGATGATTACCTGGAGGGTGGTGCTGGAAACCTTGAAAGCTGAAAAAAGGAGGGGGACTTGCAACGGCGAACTCTGTGGACACGGAGGGCCTGAGCGGGATGAAGGAGCAGAAGGGAGGGGTGGATGGCTCCATGGCAACACACATAGCTGGAGCCGGCAGTGAACTGTGTGGCGGGGTGCCAGCCAAGGTTGGTCGTGAGCCCTGTGCCGAAAGTCCTGGAGCGGGGTGCCCTACTCCCCTTGCTCCCATAAATACGCTCTATCCGCTCTTGCCTGCAGATGAGTGCAGCGATGGCGCGGTCCCTCGGCCACCGCCCTCCGCGCCACTTCGACCGAAATGGCCCAGGGAGCACTCCCCCCCCCCTCAGCAGCTGCTCTGCAGGATGCCTCTCCCACTGCGGCTTCATCGGCGACAGCTCCTACACAAGCAGCTTTTCCGCTGCCAGCTCTCCCCGTGGTTCGGGAACATTTTTAGCTTTTGTTAAAAGTAACTTTTATTTTCAGTAAGCTATGAAATCTAACAGGATTGTTTGTTGGAGAGATTCAAGGCTAAGTGGTGTGCATATACTGTCTTTCTGCATGCCAGTAGCATTATGTAATTCCTTGCTTTGAGGCTGCTTAGCAAGGTTTGAACTTCTTCAACAGAAATGCTGATATATTGCATGATTGGTACAACTTTTCATGTAAGATGTATACTGCCTTTTTAAGAATTTTGAATTGAAAGCCTGACTGGACTGACTTAATACCGAATTTTTGCTCTGTTAGAAACTTGTGTACCGGGAAAAGTATTTCCTTTCCTGGTGCCCTCAGAGCATTACCTATCATTATGTAGCCTCTCAGAAAGTTTGGTAGAATCCTCCTTGAAAATAGCAATTAGCTCTAAAACCTGATGTTAACACATTGCATGATTTACAAGGGTTGCCAGGTGAGGCCCATGCTAGGTTTTAGCCATTCATCAATCGAGCATTCCTTTCCTCACTCCCTCATTACTGTTATCTCAGAAATTATTTATGGTTCTCCACAGCAGAGGCAAACGGACCTGTACCGGCTCTGACATTTAATTTTATTGTGGATGTTTCATTATGGACAAACATGTAACAGTTTTTCTAATAAGTACAGCTATTTGGTGGCTCAAGTGTAGTTGTTCTTCCTTGCCACTTATAAATTGGAATTAGACTTCATATCGAAACAGCTCAAGTGCTGTGATGGACTGGAAAAATGACTAAAAGTGACACTGCTTTACAAAACAGGCTTGCTTTCTGAGTATGTGTTATCTGCTCAGTAGCTGAAATTTTTGATATTCTCTATTTTATGGAAACAGGCAAACAGTGGAGTAAACAATAGCATACTCCTTTGGAATCATCTGAAACCATGGCTTTGTAGCTGCTTATATACGTGTCAGTTTTATATGCTCACTGACCTAACAGAGTTGCATGTGCAAAACTCAGAGCAGCATTATACGACTACGTCCTCAGTATTTTATCTTTACCTTTAATAGCCCAAGGTCAAATCTACCATACTGACAATCACAAAAGACCTGTCTTGTCATCTCCGTCACTGTGTATCACCAAGCTGAAGAGGGAGGTGGGGAGAGACAGGCAAGCCCTGGCACCCGCCCCATGCTCCGTTTGGGAGACTCGGGCACCCACCCTCTGCGGGGGGCCCTGGGGGACCCGTTCAGGGCTACACAGCTCCATTCCTGCATACTTTTTCAAAGTGCCTTTTTTAATTAATGAGAACTGAGTTGCAGGGCATTTGTCCCACCTGAAGAGGAGGACAGTCCAGCTTCCTGCTTCCGCCCTGCTCTTCCTTTCCCTTCCTGCTTTCGCGGTGTGGGAAAGGTTGCCAGCGAGTTCTAACTCAAAGCTTGTTAACACCTTGAGCACATTCACGATATTTTTCGGCACATCTGAGAAATTGCCAGAGATTTAGTAGCTGTGCTGTGCCTTATAAACTGCATCTTAAAAGACCCTAACAAATTTATGCTTATACCAGAAAACTACTGAAAGACATACAATGTTGGTGGGTTTTTTTTGGGGTACAGCTGCAGATTGGAAAATTCTGCAAAATTGTGCTTATACCAGAAAAGCCCTAACTGTGAACAGATGTTTTCAATAATGGTTCTCGTTACCATGAGCTATTCTCACAGCTGAATTATGACAAATCACAACGTATTTGCCATACCTTTGTGATCTCTCCAGTACATCCATGTTGCTGTTAGTTCATTTACAAATCAGTTGTCTGCTTGCTTATTGTTTTTTAACTGGTATGTGACAAAATTTTTGGTAGCTTTCTTGCACTGATGAGTCAAGATGAGTTACGTTCTGCTGTATTTCACACCTTTAAGGGAACACTCTCCATTCTGACTTTAGTTTTGTTAAATTTAAGTGCTGCTAATATTAAGTTTTTCTAAGTGTAAGTCTCTACAGTTTAAGTGATGCTAAGGCTAAGTTCTACTAAGTTTACCTGTTGTTAAATTTAAGTCATGTCAAGTTTAAGTCCTGTTAATTTGATATTCTGTTACATTTAAGGTTCTGTTAGTTTAAAGTGTTGTCAAGTTAAAGCAAAATCAAGTCTAAGTATGTTCAGTGTAAGTTTTGTTATTTTAAGTCTTGTAAGTTTAAGTTATATTAAGGTTAATTTCTGTTCAGTTTCAGTGATGTTAACTAAGTTCTGTTCAGTTTACTTTCTGTTACTTTTGAGTAACATTTATTTTGAGTGAAGTTTAGCTTCTGCTGAAATATGCTCATTTAAATTGAATGATACAGTTCTTTTGCTATAGAGATAAGAATGAACGGATCAAAACAATTATGATAAAAGATTGGTAAGCGACTGTTTATAAGACAATAAGTTGTAAAAAAACATGAGAATTTGGCTTGTTAGATCCTTGAATTCATTGCAAATTCTATGGGTATGAATGTTCTGCACTGCTCAATTAAGATGATTATTTATGACAATCTTTGCTGTTTTATCTTTTGTAGGTTGCAGAGAAGGATAAGTAACAATTGCAAGTTATGGATATTATTGATTGTAAGCTGTTCAATGCTTTGCCGTATTATCTTATATGCATAGATGTGAAGAGAAGTATACTCTTGAATTCTTAGAATAAGTTACTGTAGCTGTCTTATGCTCTTAATAAAATAGCGTGAATTAACCAACTTTTCATGAAAGGCATTATCCATACGGTATTATTTGATGTTACACATGTGCATTTCTTTAGTTGTTTGCAGTTTTTTTATGGTACCATTGACTACTTAGCTAAGGATAAATGACAAAGTCGACTGTTTTACAAACTTTCACATACTGTTGTGTAGCTATCTGTAAGATATGTATCTTTTAAAGAAACTTTCCCAGCTGCCATTACTAGAGGTCAGTTTGTAGGATATGTTAGTGAAACCCTTCCAGTTAAGGCCTTAGCTCTGGCCAAGCCCTGGCCCTACCTGGTTGGGAGGCATACCTACAGACCCAGGTGTTTCTGCACTAAAAATGTAATTGAGTCACTTTGACTTGCCGATTTGGGCTTCTAAAAGCTAGACTCCCTTTCGAGGTAAACTTGGGAGCCTTGCCCGGGAAGGTTCTCCAGTTCCTTATTGTGAAATGGGGCGCGCCAGCTACTGCAGACTCGCTTGCTTTTATATTGCCTTCATGTTTACAGTAACAGACGCGCAGGTTATCACAAGAAAAAAGGGGGAATGTTGGTGTGACCCAGCCCACTGCGGGGCTGGGGCAGCGTGATGCCAATCAATTCCAGCCCATCCCCTGGATCGAGTTTCCCAAAGAGGCAGACTCAGAGGGTGGGTCGAGGGGCGGCTCAGAAGCCTAAGCCACACTCCCCTGGGGCGGCGCCCGGGTACAAGCCGCCTCCCCTGGTTTGGGAAAATTCTCGGTTACTCGGTTGTTCACGGGTTCTCTGTTATAACTCCCACCTCTCGGTTTCCCCCAGTGGTTCTTGTTAAATTGTATCCTCCCCCTGGCTTGTAACTCATTGGTTGTTTTCCCCTTTCACCGCGATTTTCAAATTGCCTATAAAACTGAGGACGAGCCTCGGGGAGGCATCCCATCACATTCCATCCCTTCCGAGCGTGTTCGGGTTGCGAGGCTTCTAACAATAAACCTGTTAGAAGCTAGACCAGAACAGCCTCTCTCTTCCTTTGTCTCCGAGCTAACGTGAGCTGATACCATCGGCTCCTGCCGTGTTTCCTCTGCAAAGAAGCCAGCTAGCTAGCTCAGCCAGAAGCTCTTTTCCTGATGCCGAAGTTGCTTCTGCGACGCACAGAAGTAACGCAGTTGGACTCGCTCTGACCTGGGGCACGCCAGAGCTCGTGCCTCGAGCAGCAAGAACTCCGTTAGGTTGGCGCACCAAGCGTGGGGCTCACACGAGTGGATCCCTGCAACATCGTGGCTGTCGGTGGACAGTCAGAAGAAGCGACTTTGGACCTGCCGATGCCTCTCGGTGCAGTCCGCTCTGTTTTAGGAGCAGTGCCCTGAGAGAAGGCTGCTAACTCCCACTGATTCTGCACTGAACTGACTTTGGAGAGCAGCCGTGCCTTGGAGAACCTCACCTGTGCTTTTTAGTTTGGGACTGGACACCTTTTAACTGATATCTGAAACTTGTGTGAGTATCCCCGGTCCCTGATACTTCGTTTCTTTTTTCATTTTGCGGGTGGCGGGTGGAAGTGCTGAGAGAGAGATGGGATCAAAACTCTCTCAGCCCCAAAGAGAGGTTTTTCTCCAAGTTGCAAAATTCCTTGCAGTTAATGGTTTTAAATTTTCAAAGGGCCTGTTAAAACAGTTTGCTGGCTTTTCTTTTACCTTCTTCAAGTGTCTCCTGCAAATTTAAAATCTCCTGCCTTCTGGCAGGCTGTGGGGGATAAGATTACTGATTTAAAGTGAATAGGGGACTTCTCTGAAGAAAAATTCTTTAGTTCTAGTCCTTCGGGACTTGCATAAAATGGATCAGAAAGTAAAAGAAAAGCACAAATCCCCTCGCAGTTCTTCCCATATCCCTCCTTCCTCCCCTCCAACTCCTCATCCCACTTCCCCTTCATTAGAAAAACCGAATGGGGTGATATGGCAAGAGGCACAGAGTTGCTACCTTCTCTCTGACCCCTCTCGGTCTTTTCAGCCACACTGTCGGGGTAGCTCTGGCGAGGCTGCCTCGACCCCTTCCCAAACCCCGTATCCCTCACCCTCTTCCCTAGTTGTAAGCCCAGAAAACTGTTCTAAATGCTGTTTGCCATTGTTCCCCTCCACTCCACGTGTCTGAACAATGGCGCTGACCGCATGGCACAGTTCACCCCTCCCCCCTCTTCTTCTTCCCACAGTCCCTTTCGTCCTCCTGCCCCCAACCCTTTCCTATCCCCACCCCCAGATGTGACATCATCGGGTCCCTCCCACGTTGGGTACTGCCCCCTGCATCGGGAATCCCCGCCCATCCTGTGACCATGCCTCCTGGTCCTCCAACCCCGCCCCCTGTGGAGGACTTCCTGGTTCCCACGCCCCCCCTCTTCCGGTTCCCACGGGGTAGAAACCAGAACCGACGCCATCTTGAAATTGGGTCCGGGAGTCCCCTCAGCCCCCTCCTATCCCTTTGCTGCTCCTGTAACATATGATCGAACTGGCAATAATCCCACATGGAAACCTTTTGATTCTGCAGGGCTCAAAGAGCTTTTCAAAGCCCAGAAAGAATTTGGGAGGGAGAGTCAGTATTTTAAGAACCTTCTTAAAATAACTATCTCTAGTACGGTTCTTGTGCCACGTGACCTCAAAAGCATTTTCTCCTGCTTGCTTTCCCCATCCGAGTTTCAAATGTGGGAAGAAGGTTGGAGAAAGCAACTGGGAGAGGTCCTCCCTATTTTACTGCAGGATCCAAACAACGCGGAGGTTGCTATGGATCACCTTACAGGTGAGGAATTATTAGCCAAGCCCCAGAACCAGGCTCAAATAACACCAGAGCCGGTCCTGAATGCTGTAAAGCAAGCAGCTCAGCAAGCATTCTTAATGATGCCCCCTAAATTAGCACCTCAATTGAATTATACTGAGATTCGGCAACTGCAAAATGAGCCATTTATCGATTTTGTAGATAAACTGAGGCTCCTGGTGGAAAGACAAGTGGAAGATCCGAAAACAAGAGAGCATATTATAACCCAAATTGCAAAGACTAATGCCAATGATGCTTGTAAAAGAGTGATTTTGGGTCTTCCATTCGAACCTCCACCGACCTTAAGTCAAATGATTCGTGCTTGCACAACATTGGTGCCAATTCATCAGCCAAATTTAAAAACAGGGGAAAACTTAATAGGAACTGCAGCTGCTACAGATGCAACAGGATCTCAGGACAAAAGAAATGCTAATTTGGTCTGTCACAGGTGTGGCAAACCAGGGCACTTGGCCCGAAACTGCAGAGCTCCAGCTCTAATTAATCAGGGTTCCCGAGCTGTCTCCCCAGGGCAAATGTCATCACCTGCTGCCGATGGGATGCAGCCAAAAAACTGACAGGACCGCGTGGAGTGGCAGGGCCACGCGGGGGAACAAATCATGAAACTGCCACCAGAAAAATGGTTACCACGACCACTGCAACTCAAATGGACTCAGTGACACCCCAGAGAATCGTCGTGAGTTGCGAGCAGCTGAGAGACTGTATGTTGTTTGTGTTAAAAGATGTTGTACATTCACCAGCTGACATTTGTGTTACACCAGAAATTGTTCAAGTGGGGCCACAAGAGTTCTTTACTGTCAATATTCAGTGTGTTAATCCTCCCTATTTACTTGCTGCTAACCAGGTTGTAGCCCAAGCTATTCTCATGTCCAGCAGTCTGCCAATGGACTACAACCCTTCTCGGCTGAGGTAGTTGGGAACGACAAACCCATGCTTAATTGCAAACTGTCTTGCCAAGGCTCAGACATCAGCCTGGCAGGAATGATGGACACGGGAGCAGACGTGACAGTCATTTCTTCCCACAAGTGGCCGTCACACTGGGAGCTGCGGCTAGCAGAAGGTATCGTGATGGGTGTGGGAGGATCTATATCTGCCCAGAGAAGCAAGGCAGTTGTCCAAATTGAGGGTCCAGAGGGACAGATAGCATCAGTCCATCCTTTTGTAATTGACTCTGGATTTACATTATGGGGCAGGGATCTCATGTCCCAGTGGGGGACTCGAGTCGAAATTAAAGGCGCTCACCGCACTTGTGGAGGAGCAATTGAAAAAAGGGTAATCTGGAACCCTCTAATAGGGCTTGGAATTCCCCAGTATTTGTAATCAAAAAGCCTGGGAAAGACAAGTGGCGCCTCCTACAGGACTTGCGGAAAATAAATGCAGTCATTGGGGACATGGAGCCCCTGCAGCCCAGAATGCCTTCACCCTCCATGCTCCCCAGGCAGTGGAAGGTAGAAGTCATTGATATTAAAGACTGTTTCTTCCAGATCCCTCTCCACCCAGACGATGCACCCCGGTTTGCCTTCTCGGTACCTTCCATCAACCGAAAGGCTCCCATTCAGTGCTACCAGTGACGAGTTCTGCCGCAAGCTATGAAAAACTCACCCACCATCTGCCAGTGGTATGTAGCTCGCATTCTGTCCCCCATCAGAAAGTTAGCAGCAAAGGCAATAGTGCTCCACTATATGGACGATGTTTTAGTGTGTGCTCCTAACCAATCCTATTTAGACTGGACATGGGGGAAGGTAATTGAGGCCTTAGAGGCAAATGGATTTGAGATTCAGGCTGAAAAGGTCCAGAAAACCTCTCCATTTAAACACCTTGGACTAAAAATCCATGAACAAACTGTGGTTCCCCAACAAGTGAAAATTAATGATAACCCTAAGACCTTGCAGGAACTCCATCAGCTCTGCGGGTCCATAAATTGGGTGAGGCCACTCCTAGGGCTGACAAGAGAAGATCTCGCTCCTCTGTTCAACCTCCTACAAGGGAAAGATGACCTCACATCACCCAGGCATCTAACTGAGGAGGCGAGACAGTCCATCTGTAAGGTATAGGAAGCACTGTCGTCCCAGCAGGCACACCCAGGTCTGCCTTTTCTACTTACTGTATTAGGGGAAATGCCATACCTTCACGGGCTGATATTTCAGTGGGACGAGGTGCAGAGTGATCCCCTGTTAATCATCGAGTGGGTTTTCCTCTCGCACCAGCCGTCCAAAAGTATCACAACGCCACAGGAGCTCATGGCTCAGCTGGTGATGAAAGCTAGATCCCGCCTCTGCACCCTTGCAGGGTGTGACTTTACATGCATCTACCTACCATTGGCAACCGATTCACTTGATAACCTCCTTCAAAACAATGAGCACCTCCAATACGCCCTGGACAGCTACACAGGCCAAATTTCTATACACCATCCAAAACACAGACTGTTTACTTCAGTCTTTAAACTGATTCCAAAAGAAATTCAAAGCAGAAAACCATTAAATGCCTTGACAATCTTTTCAGATGGCTCCGGACGTTCCCGCAAATCTGTCATCACTTGGAAGGATTCTCACACTCAGAAGTGGGAGTCTGATGTGCAGGTAGTTGAAGGATCCCCGCAAGTGGCAGAACTTGCAGCCATGGTAAGAGCATTTGAGCGGTTCAGTGAACCATTTAATTTGATAACTGATTCGGCCTATGTTGCAGGTGTAGTTTCCAGGGCAGAGAGAGCCTTACTAAATGAGGTTGCAAACCCAAAAATTCATAACTTGCTTTCGAAATTGATTCAACTGATCTCCCACTGAAAGCAACCATTCTATGTCATGCATGTGAGGTCACACACTGACCTGCCAGGATTTATTGCCGAAGGGAACAGGAGAGCAGATGCCCTAGCAATGCCCATCGAGTTAGCGAATCTGCCTAACAGATTCCAGCAAGCCCAGCTGAGCCATGCAATGTTCCATCAAAATGCTCCAGCTCTCATCCGAATGTTCCACCTCACTAGAGACCAAGCGAAAGCCATTGTGGCAACGTGCCCCAACTGCCAGAAACATCAGCTTCCATCATTAGGTCAAGGGGTTAACCCCTGAGGCCTAGGCAGTTGTGAGGTATGTCAAACAGATGTCACCCACTTCCCCCAATTTGGCCGCCAGAAATATATTCACGTTTCTGTGGATACCTTTTCTGGCGCAACCTTTGCCGCAGCCCACCGTGGGGAGAGGGCCAAAGATGTCATCAACCACCTGGTACAGGCCTTTGCTGTGTTGGGGACACCAAATAAAATAAAAACTGACAATGGCCCAGCGTACACCTCTGCAGAGTTAAACAGATTCATGAGTGAGTGGGGTGTGGATCACATCACTGGCATCCCTCACTCGCCCACAGGCCAAGCCATTGTAGAAAGAAAGCATCAAACACTAAAAAGACTGCTAGAACAACAAAGAGGTGGCAATGAGATCGCTGCCCCCATCATAAGACTGTCCAAAGCGTTGTTCACTTTGAACTTTTTAAACTGTTCCTATGAGGACCCCGATCCTCCCATAATGAGACACTTCACAAACTCTGCCAAACATAAACTGACTGAGAGACCTGAGGTCCTAATAAAAGACCCTGATACTTTACAAATACGTGGCCCGTACCCCCTAGTCACCCGGCGTAGAGGCTACGGGTGTGTTTCCACCCCAGAAGGTCCAGGATGGATCCCTGGGAAGTGGATCAAACCCTTTTTGAGACCACCTGCGGATGCCAAGCAAAGGAAAGAAGCTGCTACAGCCTGGAAAAGAAGAAAAGCCAAGCCACCTGGAAAAAAGGCTCCTCCTCCAGGCCTGAAAAACAAACCTTCCACCTCCCAGTCTCCTTAAAATGTGTCTCCCTTCCCAAAAGGACCCCTCAGTTTTGTTTTGAAAGAGGGGGAGTCCAAGGGACCCATTGTTATTTAAGTTAATTGTATTTGTATTAAGTTTATTTGTGTTATACTTTTCCTAAAGTTACCACCCATGACTGCCTGATGACATCCTACCTGCTGCTCTCCAACCTGCTGCTGCAGCTCTTCCTGTGCACTGGGAGCTCCAGCAGCCAGATTCCTTCCATTATCAAGGACATTGTATGGGGTTTCTTTATGGTGTTGTTAATTTTAATAGCCCTTCCCATTCTTAAGTGTTTGGTTTTGAAATCTCTTAAGCCTTCCCCCTCATTTCAAGGTAATAAAGAAGGGGGAGATGTTGGTGTGACCCAGCCCGCTGCGGGGTGGGGGCAGCGTGATGCCAATCAATCCCAGCCCATCCCCTGGATCGAGTTTCCCAAAGAGGCAGACTCAGAGGGTGGGTCGAGGGGCGGCTCAGAAGCCTAAGCCACACTCCCCCTGGGCGGTGCCCGGGTACAAGCCGCCTTCCCTGGTTTGGGAAAATTCTCGGTTACTCGGTTGTTCATTGGTTCTCTGTTATAACTCCCGCCTCTCGGTTTCCCCCAGTGGTTCTTGTTAAATTGTATCCTCCCCCTGGCTTGTAACTCATTGGTTGTTTTCCCCTTTCACCACGGTTTTCAAATCGCCTATAAAACTGAGGACGAGCCTCGGGGAGGCATCCCATCACATTCCATCCCTTCCGAGCGTGTTCGGGTTGCGAGGCTTCTAACAATAAACCTGTTAGAAGCTAGACCAGAACAGCCTCTCTCTTCCTTTGTCTCCGAGCTAATGTGAGCCGACACCATCGGCTCCTGCCGTGTTTCCTCTGCAAAGAAGCCAGCTAGCTAGCTCAGCCAGAAGCTCTTTTCCTGATGCCGAAGTTGCTTCTGCGACGCACAGAAGTAACGCAGCTGGACTCGCTCTGACCTGGGGCACACCAGAGCTCGTGCCTTGAGCAGCAAGAACTGCGTTAGGGGAATATGGCTCCCCAGGAGCATTTGGATAATGCAATATTTACGCTAAAGGTTTTTGCAGGCAGAACATCAATTTGATCCCCAGCAGAGCAATGCCAGTCTGAAGATTTGCGTGTGTGAGACCAATTTCTAAAAAGGCTTTACATAAGAATCCACAATTGGGTGTGTAATGACAAGGCCTAGCTGATTTACTAACCTAGGAAAGAAGGTATGCATGTGTTTTATTGCCAGCAGGTCTAATGTGCCTGACAAACATCAATTGCCTCCGAGAAAATGAGGCCCAGCGAGAAGAAAAATGACCTATTCCCCATCCAGTCCTTGTGGCTAAAGCAGGAGCAGAGGTAGGACTGCCAGGAACATGGCTGTGCCTGGGAGCTTATGGAAGCAACCTGCCAACTGCCTTGTGTCCTACTGCATCTACCATCATGTTACTGTGTTCCTGCAGACCTTCTTCAGCTATTCCCTGTTCCATGCTTCCAGAATGACATTCGGTAATGTTAAAGTCAGCACTTCCGACTAATGGACTTTCTCCTGCCTAAACAGCACAGCTCCTGAGCTCCAGCCATATAAGCTTTGGAACAGTAGCCATTTACTGCCAAGTGCAGAAGAAGCAGCTCTCTCTCTGAGAACATTGGACACTTTTATTTTCCTATGCTGCAGATCTCTTTGATATGATTGTTCTTGATGAGTTTTTATTGATTGTGATCTGTATTCCATGTATTTTATCCTGTGACCAGCAAATGACCACTAACACTCTTAATAAGATGATGGCTTTACAGGTGCAGACTGTTTCAACATTAGAATACATGAACCCTTCGCTTAAATGACAAAAAAGGGGGAGATGTTGCATACAGGTAAAACCTTATAAAATGAAGGCCCTGTTGCCTTTGTAAAATCATGGCTCAGGCCTGTTACTTCTGCTAGAGAAGGACTGTGGGGAAGAGGCATAGCTGAATTAGAGGTAGAAAAACATGCTGCATGATTATCGTGTGTTCACCCAGTGGTGTGTGGTGATTGGTTGAATTAAGCTTGTGCTTTAAAACTATGTAAACAGCTAAGAAACTATAAAAGACGCAGTGTGTTATTAAAGATAAGCTTTTTGCCTTCTGAACGGAGTTGGCGTGTGTGATACATGAGTGTTGCGTCCATCTCAACTGTGACAATCTGGCAGAACCCCCAAGATAAGGAAGAAACTAATAAAGTCAACTCAGCAACTGTGCTGAAATCAGATCCAGCTGGGTAAAAGGTAATCCTGGTAGGGGCAGATCACAACCACTGACTCATGGACCACCAAACCAAGAAACCCACCAGCTCAAAAGAAGAGAAAGACTGAGCATGAAGACTAATTAGCATGGAAAGTGAGACAATCATTAACCAATAGAAGATAGAATACTAATTAATAAGAAAACTATGTAACTTGTAGCCAATGAACATTAATGCCTTTGTTAGCTAAACATATAAATAGTGAAAAGTTTTGGTAGTTGTTGTGCTGGCTTTGTGGATTTGCCACCCAGCACCCCTTTCTGCTCAGCAGTGTAAATAAATCAAATACTTTGTGTGTGGATTGGCCTCTTGCACACCAGGTGAAAGAACCTGTTTTGGGACAACAAACACAGGCAACAGGCTATT
Source organism: Corvus moneduloides (assembly GCF_009650955.1). Lineage (NCBI taxonomy): Eukaryota > Metazoa > Chordata > Aves > Passeriformes > Corvidae > Corvus > Corvus moneduloides. The sequence continues at coordinate 8,677,027 of NC_045510.1, read as the reverse complement.
ATAGAGAGTGGGTGGAAAGAGCAATAATTTTATCCACTGAACAGAAATAAAGTATAGATTCCCCTATAAAGGGAAAAACACACTATATAAGCTGTGTAGTCCTAGGAGCCATATACAGCTACAGACATTATTGCCAGTATGTAATGCTGTATTAAACACACTTATGGAACAAACATGAGATTCTCTGAAGATCAGGACTTCAACTCTTGCCAAAAGCTATTTTATACAAAATAGAGAAGGCCTACATAAATATCTGAGAATCTGGGAGTTACAGTGAAAATATACTTACTGCATAACAAAAGCCAAACACTTAAAAAGTTATTTGTAAAAGGACACAGAAAATTTAACACATCCCCCTCCAACAATTCCCAGAAACTCTGGATGTAACAATATGAGAACCTACACTGGATAAGTAAGCCTAAATGTTGGATCTATTAGATCAACCAGCAATAGTAAATTTGAAACCCTGCATGTGATCTGGCCACTATGGAAGGACAAACACACATTGTGTCCATATGGATTCATCGTGGTTTGACACTGGCCAAATGCCAGGCACCCACAAAAAGCCGTTCACTCACCCTCCCCACCACAGCTGGGCAGAGGAGAGAAAAAAAAATTAAACAAAGGGTTCATGAATTGAGATAAGGATTGGGAGAAAACACTCCAAGGGCAAAACAGGCTCAACTTAGATGTAAAAACTGAATTTATTACTAACAAAATCAGAGGAGGATAATGAGAAGTAAAATAAGCCCTTAAAAACACCTTTTCTTCCCCCAACCCCTCCCTCCTTCCCACCGACAGTGCAGGGAGACAGGGGGTGGGGGTTTTGGTCAGTTTGTCACTCGAGATCTTCTGTTTGCTCAGGGAGAGGAGTCCTTCCCCTGCTGCACCATGAGGTCCCTTCCCATGGGAGACAGTTCTCAAACGTGGGTCCACTCTCACGAGCAGCAGTCCTCCCAAAACTGCTGCAACCTGGATCACTCTTCTACAGGGTGCAGTCCTGCAAGGACAGGCTCCTCCAGCCTGGAAGCAGGGGCCCTCTCTCTCCACCAGGTCTTCCACTGGATCACAGCCTCCTCCAGGCATCCACCCGCGCTGGTGTGGGCACCTCCCCCATGGACTGCAGGTGGATCTCTGCATCCCCGTGGACCCCCATGGGCTGCAGGGGCACAGCTGCTTCACCATGGTCATCACCACGGCCTGCAGAGGAATCTACGTTCCAGTGCCTGGAGCACCTCCTCCCCCTCCTTCTTTACTGACCTTGGTGTCTCCATGTTGTTTCCCTCACATGTTCTCACCTCCTCCTCTTCTCTGGCTGGGAAAAAAAACTGTGCATCCCCACTTTGTTTTGATTTTCTTCTTAAATATGTTATCACAGAGGCATTACCACCATCTCTAATTGGCCCAGCCTTAGCCAGCGGCATGTCCATCTTCAGGGCCATCAGGGATTGGCTCTGCTGGACATGGTGGAAGCTTCTAGCAGCTCCTTGCTGAAGCCACCTCCATGGCCCCCCTGCTACCAAAAACCAGGCCGTGCAAAACCAACACAGACTTACATAGGGATTAGGTAAATAACTGAAATTATTTCACTGTGGTAACCAAAAAAACCCAACAAAACAAAAAAAAGTCTTAATAACAAGGAAGGAATAGATGTGTGTCACAAAAGGAAAGGGTAAAAGCACATTACCATTTAAATCTATCCTCAAGAGCTTGTAAAATAGGGTGACTACCCAAACCTGAACAGTGTTACATTACAAAAATTTAGTCTTGTTCCTGTTTGAAGGTGAAACAGCTGCAATGATGTTTTTGCAAGTCTAAGGAGAAAAGAGCTGCCAGTAGGTTTTTGGACTAGATGGATCATCTTTGACCATGACCAATTCCAGCTGCTTCAGAGACAAGTGAAGAAAATTGTTAAGTAGACAATTACAAAATAACACAGCCACACGCAATATTTCTTTCTACCTCCCATCAGTCAGAGGTTATTTAAACTACAGACTCAGGGAAAATAGAAACCACCTTTTACAGTTGCTGGTGTATTTTTTTTAATTTTTAGTGTAAAATTGGATATTCCTACCATCCACATCAACATCCTTCTTAAAATTCTGCTATGCTTCTAGCTTCCATCTCCTCTGGTAACAAGCTGCATGTGCTAGCTGTACCTAGTTTGTTCTCCTTTATCACTTTTTTCTCTTTCAAACACTGACAGCTCTCCTGTTCTTATATTATAAAAAAAAAAAAAAATGGGCACAAGCTCATGATCTTTCTTTTTTACACTATTTGAAGGTTAATCCCTAAAAATTCACTATTCTTCTGTTCCAGGAAGTTCTGTCAAATCTTTAGTCACTCTTCTAATTACAAGAACAGCCTTTCTCCTCATGCCTGTTACATTATTTCTGACAGAATGAGACCAGAACTGTATTTTTCCCCTGCTTTTCAAATGAGAAAATATATAATTAATTTCTCTGTCCTAGGTAGTATTTCAGATCTGCAAAGACAGAGAAAACAGAAACAGCCTGAGGAAGAAATGGACAGAACACGGACTAAAAAAATAAAGGAAAAACACAAATCAGCCTACTAAAGGGCTGCAGTGCATAAGAAATGTATCCTATTTCAGCAGACTGAATTTATGGGGGAAAAAAGTGAGATATTCTTTCTCCAGGTAGTTATTTAGGTCTTTGTCATCATTAACTGAATAATGCACAAGAAGTGGAGATATGTGTATAAGTGCACACATAAAGCAGGGGGCTATTATTTGAGTAAAGGGAATTCATCAACAAACAAATGCCCATATTTAGACCTCAACAAGGATCTTCTGGACAGGAGGAAACACCATTACAGCAGGTCTCATGGGTACCTTCTGGCCACACCTCTACTTCCCTAAGCTTCCATGTGATAAGGCACAATTTTCAAGAAGACTGGAAATGCAGTCCATTCTTAGCAATTCACAACCTAAAATGAACGAGTTCTTTCCTGTGTCCAAGACAGATTACCAAGGCATATTTCAAGCAACATACATAAATTATGCTGAAATAAGTAGTGAATTTCAGTATCAAAAATTATTATAAAAAGCCAAACTAGCTGACTTAATATGCTCTAACATTACACGAGCCTGACTAATTATTCTAATTATAACTGAAAATATTATCTGAAATTCTAGACAACATTTATACCAATGTTTACCTACTGAGAAAAAACAGACACACAGCAAGCAGCTCTGCAGCATCAGTCCTTGAAAATGTTGGGGTTTATCCAAACACTGGTTTTCACGTGTTTTTGGCCACAAGTTCTAATAATATATGGCATCTATTTTCTATTCAGTCCTATAAGAAATCCCTCATGAAACACTTAAAACTAATGAGAACTTCCCAAAATTACAGAATATGTAACTTCTTTCCAGAATGTTCTGGTCACATTCATTGTGTTTTATGTCTTTGAAATTTTGTTGTAATGAACAAGTATGACTTTTAACACCAAAAAAAAGTGCTCTTCTGTTAGTCTTTCTTTTTATTAAAAGAAAAATAAAGCTAGCTGAAATTAATCAAGCTGTGTGTTCAGAAAAAGTGTGTAGCATAACTGGTGGGGATATGGGAAAAAATGCATACTTTTTCAAATGATCCAACTAAGAAACTTAAACTTTATTCTTCTCTGGATTCAGCAAATAAACAGGTAAATTAGAAAATTTTAAAGAATTATTATACTTACATCTCAAAACAATTTTAGTTTTAAAAAAGGACTTCGTACAGACAAGGCAATGTGAAAAAAAGCCCAGACCAACACACCATTTTCTCCATAAGTTTTTAAAATGGTTTTAATCATGCTTTCATCCTAGGGTAGCTAGTACGATACACAGCCCTGATTTTACATAGAATGTAGTTCTGGGTAGAGTAGATTGAGGTAGCTCACAGTTACTGAACAAGATCATACTTTTCAACTTCACCTTGTCCATGCATTTCCTATACACTGATAGTGTTGAGGTCGCAGATCCCTCTGAGTCTTTTGAGCTCACTAATCCTGCAGAAAACTAGCACATCCAAAAGTTTTCTACTGTGTTTAGTGAATCAAATAATCAATTAATGCATTAAATCAGAGAAAAAAAAAATTGCTGTGTTGGTTTTGGCTGGGGTAGATGTTGAGGTCCCTTCCCCCCTGCCATGTGGAGAGGGGCCCTGTGGGGGGAGGCACGGAGTTTCCCTAGACCCTGGTCATCCTCGTTCCCCATTGGTTTTTTGTGTTTCCCTGTGCAGGCAAGGACCCTCGGGTCCCGTGATTGAGGAGTTCCTCGGCAGAGCCCCGGACATGCGGCTGGAGAAATAAACATCTCTGAAACATCTATCAAGAATCAGTCCATATATATTTCTTTTCCATGGGCCTCGTTGTCTGATACATGTGTTGCAGTATCCCCACTGTAACAAATGGTGGATAATGTGGGCAAGACATCGATCCCTCAGGACAGCAACTGATTTGTGAGTAAACTCTGGATTTCTCTTCTCGTTTTCGTTTTGCTGCTCCATCTCTAAACTATGGAGGAACCGTGGAAAGACTCTTGGCTCTCAGAGCCGCATATGGACATTTATCTTAAACTTGAAAAGATTCTTGAACAACGATTTATAAATTTTAGCTTAATTCAAGCTCAAAAGGAACTGAAACACTTCCTGGCAGGGTTGTTTAAGAACTTTTTCTATGTTTCTTGGGATTTGATTCTTACCAAAGACTTTTGGAAGACTGTTTGGACACAGTTAATTTCTGAGTCAAAAATATATGCCGATAGAAGAATATTTTCGTGAATATTATTTAATTACCGAGACTGTTGAACAATGTCAGCTGTGTCTTGGCAAAGGGAAGCGTGCCTCAGAGACCGCGCAGCCTCGGCCATATGCACCGAGCACTCTCCGAGCAGCAGCGAGGCAGTTCCCATGCACGGGCGGAGCAATGCGAGCTTCAGTGTCGGCGGCGGAGCAAGGTGCGGCGGGAGCAGCGCGACCCGGCGGTGCCCGCCCAGCCCTGCACAGCGCGTGGTGGAACAAGCCCCTGAGAGGAGCGGTGCGCGGGAGGCGGCTGGCGGCGGAGCAGAGCCACGCCTAGCCGAAACGCACGCTGGAGCAGGGCTGGAGCAGGGGGGTCGTTGCTCGGGGGCCCGGCCGAGACGTGGGTGTGGCCCCAGGCAGCGGAAGCGCAGCTGAGAGCAGAAGCGGCGGCGCGCAGGGAGCTGAGCGGCGCGGCCCCGAATGTGACCCTGGGAAGAGCACGCAGGCACGAGCAGCCCCAACGGCCCCAGCAGCCCTGGCAGTTCCAACATGGGAGCAACCGAAAGCGAAAGAGAA